>NC_080679.1:82417738-83662738 GCF_030445035.2 Dasypus novemcinctus | reverse complement strand
CATTTGTCAAAAGTATGTTCTGAGAACTTTAAGCCAAGATATATTTTTATACATGCTTGATAAAAGATTAATGCCAGTAATGCTTGCCAATAAAATTGCTGACAAATGCATTATTTCTCTTACATCCTTCTGCCCGTTATTACTCTTTTTACTACTTACTAACTCTCCCAGTATTGATATATTGGTGACAATGAAATTATGGTAAATCCCCAACTAATAAAATTTCGAATAGTAAAGGAGTTGAAGTTCACCTAACCCAACCACTGTTCCGATTGTCAGCATCTTTGACAAATGGTTTTCCAGAGAAGGTCTGACCACCAGTGAGACTGTTAACTCATTGCCTCCAGAAATAGCGATCATTTTTTCATATTTCCTTTCTTTTATTAAGCTGAGCTCTGTCTCCTCTTAGCTTTTCACCTTGGATCCTGCTGTGGCACCTTTTGAGGCAATACAGAACATGTTTACTTCCTTTTCCAGTCTGCTGCCCTTCAACTATCCCAAGACAATTGCCATGTTCTTCTTGAGTCTTCTTTTTGGTGAAATGGTTAAGAGTATGGACAGTGGAGCTAGACTCCTTCTGTTTTCTGAACTTGGCTCTGCCACTTAGCTGTGTGACCTCAGAAAACTTAACTTCGCATTGTTTCAGTTCTCCCGTATAAAATGAGGATATTAAAAAAATCAAAATAGGGTGTCATAAGGAATAAAGGAGTTCATTTATGTTAAGTGTTTGGAATAGTTTCTGGAATGTTGCAAGCACTATATTAGTGTCAACTACTATAAGTTAATTGTCCTTAGCTCCTCCCATCATTTTTCCTTTACTATGGCTTAAAGTACCCTTACATTTCAAACTTCTCTCCTTTAAACGAGCTGGTCAAATACTAGAACCACAATTGAACACAGAGCTGAAGGAATGGACTGAGTGTGCAGAGTACAGGACAAATTTGTGCGTACCTGTAACACAGCTGGGAGAGGAAAAGAGGGAAAGTAGCTATGTAGAGTGGCCCTGCTCAGTTCTCTAGAGAAGGGAAAAATTCTGTATGTGGGAAATGTGACAGAATTGTAAAAAACACAAGAAACCAGCTACATAAATTACTAAGCACTAGTAAAAGTTATTTTTATTTTGCACTCGGCCAAAAAATCTCATTTTTAGAATCAAGATAAATAATAGAAACAATGACAGCATATGATGAGTATACCAGTCATCCCATCTTGTGGGAGCATCTACAACTACTGCATCAAAGGAATCACCAAAGTAATCTGTGACATTTTCCCCAAACCCAAATGCCTCCCTCCCTCCCCCACACTTTTTCTATTCTCCATAGTAATTTATCCCTAAATGTTCTTCTAATTCTTGGCAGTTCACTGCATGGATATACTGAGCTTACAGATGACAAGAATCTCTGGATCTTTTATTCACATAAGAAAAAAGATATAACCTACTATAATATTATTGAGTTTACATCTGAATTACTCCTAGGCTATGCTGGGACTTTCAGCTTTCCCCCCAAAACAGGAAATGAGATTTGCCCAATATTTGGAGAACATAAGACATTAAATAATACAGTGAACAGAAATGCAGAGCTTCATAGCTTCACCTGCAGCTTTGCTGTTTAGAAACCTCTCACAAGTCTTTGGTGATTCTATTTTAATTTTCTTTTTTTGCTCTTGTTCTTTGTGAGCTTATTATGCAGGGCTCTTGCATAATTTTATATTCATATTAGAGCAGACTTTTAAACATTAATTCCTACCAATTCCTTGGAATACAGATTATTAATGAATACATATGCATCACTATTTATTTAAATATATCAAATTTGATATACAAAATTTCTCCAGAATTATTCTTGCGGGGACAAAAATGATCAAAAAGATCAGAGGGGACTTTCTTTTTGTTCAAAATCAAAGTCCCTGTGTGTGGGAGTATGTGGGAGTAAAGCAAATGCATCCTTCTGTTAATCAATAGGAAGATTATGATTCAAAATATCCTATTACATGATAGTACCAAAGTACTTCAAAGCTGCCAGAGACCTTGGGAATCATTTATTTAAGAACGCCTACCATATGGGAGGGTCCAGGTTTCAAGACCCAGGGCCTTCTGACCCATGTGGTGAGCTGGTCCATGTGCAGAGCTGCCGCGCACAAGGAGTGCTGTGCCACGCAGGGGCACCCCCACATGGGGGTGCCCCATGTACAAGGAGTATACCCTGCAAAAGAGCCGCCCTGCGAGAGAAAAGTGCAGCCCACACGGTAATGGCACCACACACATGGAGAGCAGATGCAGCAAGATGACACAACAAAAAAGATGCAGTTTCCTGGTGCCACCAAGGGTGCAAGCAGACACAGAACACACAACGAAAGGACACAGAGAGCAGACGATGGGGGAAGCGGAGAGAAATAAATTTTTAAAACTAAATCTTAAGAAAAAAAGAAAGAATTACTGAGATTGTACTATGTATCAACATTGTGCTTGGACTGGGCACCCAAGGTCCTGTCCTGAAGAAGCTTACTGTGGAAGAGAGAAATGTTTATAAAAGAGTTATAATACAATTCTACACAGCGGTGATTTTCTGAGGTGTATAAAAGGAAGCAATTATTCTGCCATGGGAAGAGTAAAGGTTGGGGAGGAGGGGGTTCAGGGACGTTTTGTGAACTAGTTGAAATTTGACAGGTAGCAAATCGTGGTAGCTAGGAGAGGACTAGTAGGAAGACAGCAGTAGGGACAAGCTAGGCAAGGGAAAAGCATGTGCGTGGACACCTAGACAAGAAACAGCAAAGAGGTGTTTGGAGGGAACTCTAAGCAGTTCATTATGGGTAGAGACCAACCTGCACAAAAGGGAAAAAGGATAAGACCGGAAAGTTAGGCTGGATATAGATCTCAAGGGCCTTGTAAAATATACTAAGGTTAGCCATGGGGAATGAAGGGCGTGGTCAATTTGAATGTTAGAAAGAAGATTCATGTGAAGGGTAGACAGGTGAAGCGTGATTCAAGAGTCCTGGTCCTCAAATGTTTTGGTTTCCAGAGTCCTATATGTTCTTAAATTTATTGATGATGCCCAAGCACTTTTGTTTATGGGGTCATTTATCTCTCCACATTTACCATGTTAAAAATTAAACCAGAACATTAAAAATTTGTATTAACTTATTTAAAATGGTAATAAACCCTTGCATGTTTACATAAACAACCTATTTTAATGAAAACAGTGATATTATCCCAAACTAAAAGAATTTCGTGAGAAGAATGCTTTACATTTTGGCAGATCTCTTTACTGTCTGCTTTATGAAATACAGCCAAGGTTTTAATATTTGCTTCTACGTTCACTATTTTGTGATACGTTGTTTTGATTAAAGGATCTGAAGAACCACCCCCCATATGTGTAGCTGAAAAAGGGAGGAGTATATTAATCACCTTTTCAAGTAATTGTGAATATTCTTCTTTGATACTATACCAAAACTATACAAGTGATAGTTTCTTAAGTTAGTTTCAGTGTGGAATCTAAAAACATATCAGTGGACTTTTTAACTATCTTGCCCTTCAAATATTAAGCATCTCTTAACTCTGCATCATTTTGTACAATCATGCATGGGTCACTGGATAAGCATCTGCCCACTGTTATGAGATCTTCCAAATTTGTATAAATTTCTTTTTATAATATCTAAAAGTCACATTTGTATAATATCTTTGTATAATATCTAAAAGTCACCAGATGTTAACTGCTTTCACCAGAGAAGTCTTAACGTATTAGAAGGATGTCAACCTCCCAGTGACAGGTAAAATCTTCGAAAATTCCGATTTCCACTTGAAAGCTCAAATTTAACATTGGCAACAAATGGTGTCATTTGCTTTTTCTAAAGTGACAGGCTTTTCCTTTATTCATATTTGAGAAAAATAACTAACAAATATCAAAGTCTGAATAACCATAGTATGTCAGTCATTCTTTGAAGTGAAAATTGTATTCATGAAAAAAAAAGTACCTTGTTTAGCTCCCAACTCAATCACACAAGTGCTTTTTCTTGAGACAGCCATTATGCTTCAGTATACAGCAGAATAGCTTTATGTATTCTTCCCATTTCATCATACAGAACATTAAAATGACTTGTTCTTTAGAATCAAGATTAAAAACTTTATAGTAAGCATTGCTTCAAAGAAGAAGTTCTTAAGTGAAACTGCAATTTTTTTCTTACAGAACTGTGAGACAGTGAAAAATATAATAACTACTACTACTCTTTGTTTTCTGTTAAGGTACTAGCAGTTTTATGCCATTATTTTTGCAAATGCCAAAACAGTGAAAAAAGGCAAATAACATCCAGGCATTATTATGAAAATATTTTAGCCCTCACTGTTCCCTCAAAAGGGGCTCATGGATCCATACTTTGATAACCACACTTTGAGAATAGCTGTGCCATAACAAAGGAGTTGGGCACCATTCTGCTAAAGGAGAGGGGAAGAGGACAATCTACAGCTCAAATGCTTTAGGACATGGGCTTGGGGACAGAACTGGATCCAAGTCCTGGCTTTGCTACATTCTAGCAGAGTGACCTTGAATAAATGGTGTGTCCTTTAGAATCCCTAAGTTCCTGATCCTCGTAAAGAAGATAATGACAGCAATGACTGCACATATTCACATAGTTAATGTGACATTGAGTGAGAAACACACCCAGAAGGTAAGCACAGTGTCTGAAAGATAGTTGACCATTTGTATGAGGGGGGTGGGTGGAGGGAGGACAAATTATGGCTGAAAGAATGTACTCAAGGTACAATTGAGAGAGAGAAAATCAATGAAATTTTATGACTAATGATCTGAAAGTTGAAGAAGAGAGACGGGGCAAGATGATTCCCAGGTTTCTGCCTTAAGCCACTAACTTTCGTTAGCCCAAAAGAGAAAAAGTTGAGAAGGTGTGTAGGGGATGATGATAAATTCTGTTTAGTTTGAGATGCGTGTGAGACACGTAGGTATGTAATTAAATTATGGGCCTGAGACTCAGGAAAGCTGTCTGGGCTGGGGAAAAGGAAATTAAGGAGTCGCTGATTGAAGCTGAAGTTACGAATGTGAATGGCATTGTGTAGGAGAGAAAGGTGGAAAGATAAAGAGGCAGAACTCCTTTACCTATTAATTTTTAAGGAGAGAGAACAAAGAGGATATTGGACAATGAAGACAAAATAGTTATATAGCAGCCAAAAGTGGATTTTCCAAGATGATAAAGCATGTGTTGGATTTGACAGTTAGGTGAAGTTCCTTCCTTTAAAATAAATGAGGAAGCAGGCCCAGAGAAGCAAAGTAATCATCACTAATTTATACCAACTGACAAACAGAAATTGTTGCTTTGAGGTGAAACACTTTCAGTACATTTTATTTTGGACTGATTTCCCCTATTATAGTAGACATTTTTGTATCAACTCTTACTATTGTGTGATTTGATTTAAAAAGTCTAAGCTGTGTGTGAATAATGACTGAAAAATAGATTTTTATAGTTTAACTCAGTTTTCCAAGCTCACTTATCAGTATGCTGTGATACTGGGATAGGCTTATGAAACTATCTGATGCCATCCAAAGTACAAACTTAATATTTGTTAGTGAATCAGAATCTGAGGGGAAAAAAACATAGTAATCATTTGGGATATTCTGTGGCATTAGAGAGACAAAGACAAATTTTTTTTCATTAGTCATATGGCTTGTGGGTTCTCACTCTGCCTAATTTTCCAGAATAGCAGACAGTTTGGTGAACTATATTGGTTATAACTGTTACTATCGATACTCTCTCTCTCTGTAAGATTTTTATGATTATGTTGCAGACAAAATCAATTTGTTCTGGTCTGTTACCCTGGAAAAAAATGTTATGTCGGAAGGCTGTAAATTTGCCATCTTCTGGGATGGAAAGTTGCTCTGTCTCATACAACTTAATATAGCAAGAAAAAACTGTCCATGCTTCATGTCCTTGATGATGAGAGAGCAAGTTGTATTTTCTCAGTATCAACAAAAGAGATTCTTGTAGAAAGGAATTCTCTAGAAGACATGATAGGGCTAGTCATTGTCTAATATATACCACATTTCCTAAAAGCTAGTATTTTATCTAAGGTATACCAAGAGCACATTATAATGATTACCGTTGGCTATTCCCTAATGCAGAACTAAATACCACTGTTCAGATTTCAAAAGAGTTTTTGAAAGGATACCTGGTTGGTATACCTACATAAGCAGTGGCTTTGTGGATTAAATAATATTAATAGATAATATTCTATTGAATTTTTACTATTTTTCAGGCAGTCTAAGTAATTTGTGCATATTGTTTCATTTAATTGCCATTACAATCTTATGGAGTTGGCAACATTATTACTCCCATTTTAAAGATCAAGGAATTTAGGTACAGGTAATTTGAATAACTTTCCCAAGTCATGAAGCTAATAAGTAAAAGAGCTAGGATTTGAACTAGAGAGTTCAGAGAAGGAGCCTGGGCATCTGTGCCTACAAAATAGGAACATGCTTAGTATATGCTGAAATGGAATTAGGATACATCAACTGCCTGTTTGGGAGGCTACTATTACAGAGTCCTGGGTTAGGAATGGGGTATATAATCTAAGAAATATGGCAAAATAGTTCTTGCCTTTATTTTAATGCAGAAGATAAACGGGAATGTATTAATAGCAAACAAAACCCACAACATCAATATGCGTTCACATATATGTTTTTTTAAAAAATGGAGTTATTTAAAGGTAAATTAAAAGCCTAGGCTAGCTTTTCCTATGTCTTGTACCACTTGCTCTCAGTGTTTCATCAAGGAATTCATTACCATTGATCTGAATAAATCTCTCAGGAAATTAACTCCATACCAAGGACATCACTGTGCCATGGCCAAATAAAAAATGGTGACTTCCTCTACCATCGCTCCCCTCCTGTTAGCTAAGAGCATGATTGCCCACACATAAATATTAACATTAATTTTTTAACTGTTTAATAAAATAATCTGTTTTGTTCTTTCTCTACCTGGATTCAAAGTCATACCCCTGAAAAAAATAGCTGAGTAATAAAGCACAAGCTTATATCTGTTTCCATAATAATTTTTATTTTGGAAATAATAATCAGCTTTCAGATGGTATTCCTGTGACTCTGTCCTCACCAGACAGCTATGGGCTCAGAGATAACTGCTAACTAATAATGATTAAGCTAACACAATAATAGACAAATCAGCATAATTGGTTTTATTAGCTCTTAAATTTTTCTATTGGATGTTTGCAAATTGAAATGAATTGTGTATTGGACTTCCCAATATCTATTCTACTGCAGATGCCTCCTCCAAGTTCCTCGTCAATCATTGGTTAAGGAATAGGGATGCGATCTGATTCTGGCCAATGGAAGATGAGGGAAAGTCTGCCAGGTTGGTATCCATAAAATGTTTCTTCGCTCCCAAGAAAGATAAGGAGAAGGAGACAGGATTCCTTATCCTCTGGACCTTATCATATCAGGAGATGCCACAGACACTGCTTCAGCCATCTAACCACCATAAGGAGAACCATTCTGAAGGCAAAGCCAACAAAATGAAGGTGGCAGATCACAGAGACAGATCTGCCCTTGGGTCCTTGATGAACCGCTCAGCCTTTGGACTCAAACAACCCCTGCACTGCTTGTTATGTTCAATAAACATCTTTCTTGAACAAGATGATTTAGTCAGTTTTTCTGTTCGTTGCAGCTGATACCCCAATCAAATAATATTCCTTGGGTGGTCAAAAACTTGGCTAGTCCAGAGGCCAGCTCACAACTAAATACTAATTGCTTATTTGGATGTATTTTACCCCATGCAAACAGGCGAGCTTGGGATCCAATTACCAAATAAATATAATAAAACTCAAAGTAAATACACTCCTGGGTAATTTACTAACTACACAGGACATATATCTCTCTTAAAAGAAAAGAAATTAAAAAGCTGGGTTGGCGGCACTCTTCCCTACATCAATAGTTTTTGGCATTGTTCCATTCTCTGAGGTCATCTTCCCCACTTCTACATCTATGTTTGCCTCTCTGGAGAAACAAACTAGCCAGGAAGGGAGGGGGATCACTCTTCTGCCTTCCTTTTGTATAACTACTCTTGTTAGCTAATAGAGATTTCAGTTTACTTTTCACAAATTTATACCCAGTAGTAGTTTAAGTACCTTAGATAGTTACAGCATTTTCTTCTGGAAAAGGCTCCAAGCCCCTTCTGTAAATTATCTTATTTGTCTTTATAATATCCCTAGAAGAGATTCTGTGTTTTTTTTCCAGTAGGACAGTCTGCCACAAATCCTTGAAAGATATCTCATCCCCGACAAATTCTGGCATGGCTTGGCTTCAGCTTTCTTGCTCCATGATCTGTGTAGAAAAAGGTGAAGTTAGTATAGCATCTTTGGCATTTTGAAAGAAGTGGATGCCCTTGCTCTAAGCCTGCATTTCAGTACTTTTGTTCACTTACAGCTTTAGATAAAGAAAGCAAGTTTCCTAAAGCAGAATATTTGCTTGTTAACAGGAGCATTCTCTCATGTGCTTAAGGAAAGATGGACCAGGAACCTGCAAGGATCTTGGGGTGGAGTGAAGGCTCTCCTTTCTTTAGCAGTCTTGATTCACTTATTCTTTCCTGAAGAAGTGCTGTAGTGGCAGAGCATCTTTCTATCTTTTACCTCCTATTTCCTTTCCTCCTTCCCCCTCTTTACTTCTTCCCCTTCGCTTCTTTTCCTCAAATAACTCAATGGCCAAGGAGGTAGATAAATGGTTAACATTGGTGCTTTGGATCATTATTTCCGTTCCTTTTCTAGCTCCATTTCCCTTCTACCTAAAACGCCATTTAGTTGGTTTACTAAAATGAAACTAAACCTAATTCAATGACTTCTAAGAATAAATTTCAGACAAGCCTAGGTAAAAAGCCAGCATGCTAAACCAAAGCATAATACCAAGCCAAATATAATAATCTTATGCCATAGTCCTTTCAGCTGCAACTACTAGCAATGGTTTATCCCAGTTAAAACAATAGTGAATATTTCAAAGGACAATATATATAACTTAAAATTCAGAAATTGATTTCACAATGCAAGGTATTGGTTAGGGTGAGGTATGAGAGCCCTGTATGTTATGCATATTTGTTTAGTAAGTTCACAACTTGTACTATACACTTATTGTTTATGTATGTTTATGTATGAGTGACACACTTCAACAAATTTTTTAAATGAAAAAAAATTTTAAAATATTATTTATTAATACTTCAATTCACTTAAGCAATGCTCATAAACCGAACTGGTCATGGATTATCACCAATAAATCTCCCCTTACAATGTACTATAATACAAATCATTAAATCTCTCTTTTTTCTTTTATACTTAATCTATTAAAATCTTTGTCTCCAGATGGGACCTCTTTCCTAAGCCATTGATCTATTCTCTATTTGGTTACCAGAGTGATCTTTCTAAAATATTTATTCTACCATTATTAAAATTTGTCAGTGGCTCTCATTGAGTTACAATCACTTCAGCAAAGTGTGCAAGCTTGCTGCCTGCCTTGCAGGCCTTGGTCCGTTCTCTCTTACCTCTCACTTCATGGTAACACCTGGCCATGACATTCACTAGTTATGTGACATTGAACATGTCAGTGTTCATTAACCAGTCCAATTTTTAGTTTCCCATCTATTAAGGGGATTATAATATCCATCAAAGAGGGCTGCTGTTAGAAGTAAATGAAACTATGTATACATATAATGACTTGTGGAATAGCTGGTATACAGAAGGTTTTCCATAAAAGCTGGAGGTGCTGGTATTAGTAAAAATAGGTAGTAGTAATGATAGTATTTTGTAGTTATTATTGTTATCCTGATTCCACTACTTAGCACCTGTTAAGACCATGGTCAAACTACTTAAATCTTTGAACTTCGGTGACCTTTTTCTGTAGAAAGAATACTACTACTAATAATACTCATCAGATGTGGACATTGAAACATTAAATTATTAAAATAAATTTATAGCTATTCAATAAATATTAGCTCCTTTACTTTACAGTCACAAACAATAAATGTTACTTCCCTTTTTGTCATAGCACATCACACATCATGTAACTAGGTTTTAAAAGCCAATGTGTCCAGCCTATATATAATGAGCATGATGTTAGATAATCATTTTATCAATTTAAAGCAACAAATCACAACTTTTTACCCCAAAGTATTTAAGATCTCTTCTCTGGGGACACGGAGTAGGGAGGATAGAGAGCAGACAGGGGTGGAGATGGAGGAGAGAATAAGAAGTTAAAGAGGGACAGGAGAGTAGAGTTTGAGAAAGCATCTCAGAAGGTTCTGATTTGCTTGAGTCTTCTTTCTCTCTTCTTCTTACTCTATGAAAATCTCTGATTTATGGAGTGAGAAAATATAAATTATGGTCTAGGCTTTAAATGGGAGAGATTTTTTCCAGTCCCAATTACCCATTGGAAATAGCAGTGGTTTCTGCACACAGCTTCATGCTCCAATTTAATCCAGAACAAGCTGCATTATATTTTAATAGCATCTCTATCTCACTCAACTTTTAAAGGAGGCCATAGCTTATAGGTGAACTATAATACAAAATTGAACTCCTTGATTAAGAAGTGAATAAGAACTCTAGACTTTAGCAAGAGTAAGAGTCACTTGGGCTGCTTGTAAAAGATGTTCAATCTCTGGACAAACTGAAAGGGATACCTAGGTTAAAGCCAAAGGATCTTCATTTTGACAAGCTCCCCAAATGAATTTGGGGCACGTGGTACATGGTCTGCACATGGAGAAAGAATGTTCTCAATGAAAAGGGATTACTAGGAATATGAAACGAGTGCGTCTGAAATTTTGTTCAAATTTCCCCACTAGTAAGTAAAAATAGAAGCACATTAGATCTCATGAATTTTATTTTACTGTAGGGAAAGAACAAAACCAAACAAATCCTAAACGTTGTATATAAAAACACAAACTTTATCCCAAGAACTAATCTGAGGGAAGACTTTATTGCTTAGGACATAGCTTAAGAGGCACTAGGTAATAGGCTCAACAGATATCTTAAATTTAATTTTGCAAAAGGCACATACAAGATTTAATCAAATACGTTTTATACTGATAGCTAAAATTAGTTAAGTTCAGTGAACTCCATTTAGAAGGTGATTAGATAAGATGGTTCAGAAACTTTGCTTTCAGGGAAGTGGATGTAGCTCAGTGGTTGAGCACCTGCCTCCCACATGAGGTCCTGTATTCAGTCCCTAGTACCTCCTTAAAACACATATATATATATATTTTTTTTTTTTTTAAAAAAGAAACTTTGCTTTCAGATTATCTAACACAAATATTGGACCTAGAGATCCTCAAAAATTATGGTTAGCCTATTTTTTAAATTATCTTAATAGAATGCCAGCATTTTAGAAATTAAAAGCAATTTTTCCATTCCACAAATAAGGAAGTGGAAGCTCAAAAAGTATGACAGATGCTTTACCCTGAAAAGGGTAGGTGTCATGAGCTAAAGACCCTTGGCAAAATTTGCTTTAGTTTTATTTTTCTTAACAGACTTCTATTTTTATAGAATTTTTAATTTAATTGAATTGAGTTTAATTGTTTATATTCTCTTTTGTGTTATTTTAAGTTTATCTTGAAAATTTATTTTTTAAGACTTGATAGTCCTCAATGGGGTTGCTTTTTAATCATTGTTAAATGACTAAAACCATTGCTGTTTTTAACCATTTTGACTTTTTAGTTTATTATTTTTTACCATTTATGCTATTTTATTTTCTTTCAATCTGTTTTGTCTTCCTTTATGATGATGACATGATGTACCTGCTTCAGAATTTTTCCAGATTAATCCCCTTTCTGTCATGCATTAGGCTGTAAACTCTAGGGAATCAGTAAGCACTTTAAAGTGCTGAAGCAGATCTAAAGATGCTCACTAAGGAACTCGCAGATTTGCCAGCTGGGCCCTGGTTGCATGTCCTACACAGTGAAGGGGGCAGCTTTCCATCTGGGTGGGAACAGCGGTTGGCTCCTCAACCTCTGTAACAGGTAACAGTTCTAACTTTATCAACTCATTTGGTTTCTAAGGCTTGTGGTCCTTATGAAGGAGGTAACTTCAAAAGGGCTAATCACCATGATATCAGGAGGTGAAATTCTGAAATTTGCCTAGGAAGCAAACCATATATCTGTTCCTCTAAGGCAGAGGTTCTTAATGAGGGGTCCATGAGCTTGAATTGAATTTAGAAAAACATCATTCTTGTGGAGATGTGTTGGTGCAGGTGTGATGTATGAATTAAATAATACACAATGTAGTATGGACTTAGTAAAGGGTCCATGGTTTCACCCGACTGGCAAAGGGGCCTATGGAACAAAAAAAATTAAGAGCCCAAGCTTTAAGGGCTCCAGGGATTCTCTTTGGGTCACATTTGACAATCAGGCTTTATGGCGGCCCATCTTAAAGTCTAGGATTTCTTTCTTTGAGTTGTATAAATTCATTTCTGTACGTTCTTTCAAAGCCTTGAGACTGCTGCTCAGGAGACTCAGATCTAAATGTACATTTTAAAAGAGTAAATTGATTAACCCACAGTCTTTAATAACAGATTTATCATATACATATTTTTCCATTTCCTTTGTCTTCAACTCCCATTGCACATGGATTAAAAAAAAACAATATACCACTTACATCAGTTTTTAAATAGAGATGGAGCATAATAAAATGCAAATCCCTTAAATATGTGATTTTAAAAATTACTCTTTATTAAGCATAATTTTAATGTTTCCATAAACAAGCCATTTTTCACAGATAATACTTAATTTTTTATGAAAATAAATATTAAAAACTGAATTTGGAAGCACAGTATTCTAGAATTGATTCTTTCCAGATCTGAATTCATCTTTCAGACCATCCAGTTTCACCAATCTATAGTTTATAGCATCAGATTTTAGCATCAGAATCACCTGGAAGGACTGTTAAAACAGCTTGCTGAGTCAGTAGGTTTGTCTGAGGCCTAAAAATCTGCATTTCTAACAAGTACACAGGTGAAGTTGATGCCGTTGGCCCAGAAATCCAACTTTGAGAATGACTGATTTATAGAACTGAGCCCTTTACATTTTTTGAAGATAGAAACTTATTTTCCGTTGTCAGTCACGTCTCTGTCATTGTTATGAATTCTCAAAGATGATAATGAGGGCTTCTTTGGCCTCATTTGTTCCTTCACTTAATATCATGTGGTATAATTCCTCTGTACTTGGAATCTTGAAATGGAGTATTTCATGAAAGCTTGCTAGAGTTTTCTGACCGTCTCCCTGCTTTCAGACCTCCAAACAGCCAGAATGGTCTTGGGGAAACAGAAATCAGATGAGGTCATTCCCCTGCTCAGGACCCTCCCAGGAGCTACCCAGAGAAAAGGCCAAAATCCTTACAAATAACTATGAAGTCTTATGATCTGGCCTTCCAGTTACCTCACTAAACTCACCCCACTCCCTGCTCCTCTCAGTCACGCTGGCCCCTGGCCGGCCTCTGTAACTGCCAAGCACACATAGACTGTTCCCTCTTCCTAGGAGGCTCTTTCTCTAGGTAGCTGAACAACTAACTCTCTTATTTCCTGCAAGTCTTGGCCAAAAGCTGACATATTCAAAGAGGTCTCCTTCTTTTTCCCCACTAACTACTTACCCTGGATTCCAAATCATTTATCACCAGATTACATGTTATATCTTTATTTGTAATGTTATTATTCATTTTCTGTTTCTCCTGATTAGAATTTAAGCCCTGAATGGGCTAGAATTTTTGTCTTTTCTGGTCTATTTTGTTCACCAGCAAATCCCACTTGCCTAGAACAGTGAATGTACATAGTAGGTGTTCAACAAGCATCTGATGAATAAATGAATGTTTTTATTTTGGTGTCTTAAAATTTTTTTAACAGTTTTATTTAGATTTAATATTTATAAATTCAACACACATGTATTCTTCAGAAATCATGTATGTTCTATTTATGGCAACATATTTATAGTAGCAAAATCTGAAAAAAACAGAAATATCCACCAATATGAGATTGCCTAAATAAAAAGGTAAGATTACTGTAGCCATTGAGATGATAAGCCATGAAAGAACTCTGTGTAGAAACAACAAAACCCAAGTTCTTTTGAACCATATTATTTCCCAGCTATATAGTCCTATTTAATCTAAATCAGCCTATATACATTGAAATCCTGTCTCTCTGAGATAATTGTATAACTATGCTGTTTCCTAGACTCTCTTTAAAACACAGAAAATTGAGGACTGAATGCTTTATTCAAAGAATTTCCCATTCTGAAATGTCTTTGAGACATAATAATAATGGTAATAGAAAACACTGATTGAGCCCTTGCTATGTGCCAGGCACTGCTTAGCTCATTTAATCTTCACAACCCTATGATATAAATACGATTATTGCCGTCATTTTGCAGATGAGGAAACTATAAGTTTTCGAGAGGATAAATAACTTACCCAAGGCTACATAGTTAATAAAAATGTTTCCAAGAAATGCAGCGACATTTTTCCTTTGGAAAAAATAATCAAAGGCCCTCTAAAAATATGGTATCAATCTACCTCTTTTGCGTCATCTTAGTACTCTCCTACATATATACTCTTCTGTAGTGAAACTGATCTACTTGCCATTCCTTGAAAGGTTCCGGTCTCTACTCTAAAAGTATTCCCTTCTCCTAAAATATCATTCACCTGCCTGTTAAAAGCCTACCTACATTTTGAGCAGTCAGAGTGATTTTGCCTTTCTCTGAACACCCTTAGCAGATATATTATTTCTAAAATTCATACAATTATAATATTCTGTCTAATGTTGCTACTGAGGATGTGGCTTATTGCTTCCACCACATTTACTGATAAATTTCTTGAGGATAAGGACTTATTTAGTACCTACTGCAATAAGCAGGAAATTACTAGGTATCAGGTGAATACACTTACCTAGAAATTCTAGAACTATCCTGCCCAAGGTGGTAGCCACTTGCCACCCATAGCTATTATGCACTTGGAAAGTGGCTGGCGCCACATGTTGAGTGATAATATTTTGGCATGTTGGGTTAGATATCATAAAAAGAATCAATTTCATTTGTTTCTTTTTCCTTTTTTGACACTAGCCTCTAGAGAATATGAAAGTATATACATATTTCTATTGGATAACACTGGTCTGGTATAAACATTCCTCTTACGCCATGACTCTCCTTGAAGTGACCAACTCGTGAACAAATGGAGTAATTAAGAAAGAGGGAAGTCCCTCACTCTGAGATGTTCTAAAAAAGGGGGGTGCTGTCTCTGGACATATAGTTTTTTTTAATTTTACCTGAACAGAGGGTCATTTTTGTCATTAAGTGATAGGCTTTTGAACCAAGAAACAATATAGTGAAAAAGCTACATTTTCCATAAGCAAATATTCTATGTATCTATGTGCAGTAGGGTGGAAACCATATGTAAATCTGAGTATAACAGAATTCCTGGGAGCTTTTGTTTTGAAATAAATTGGCCATGTGGCAAAAAGAAAGCAAACAGCAATAGTCAATCCTTGATCCGTATTCTTAATTTAATATCAGTTTTGCTTCATCTGTAATAGACAGCACTATGAGTTACCCTCAGCCACATTTCCCCTCCGTTTTGCTGGTGCTGTGTTCTTTAGGCAGTTTCTTTCCAGGCAAACACAGACTGTTTACCGACTGTAATCAGAATGACAGCCCATGTTTTAACATCTGAGTGCTGAGAGTCGATTGCCTTTTTCGCTTGGCAACCTGAGGGAACTTTAGAACTGGGATCTTGAGGTACAGCTTGGATCACATCAAAATGGTCTTTACATTCTCCTTCTCCACATGTTACCTGTGCTCCTTTGAGGTTTAAAATAGAGAGCGCATTGGGATTTATATCGCCTGGAGCAGAGAAATTTTAATTACTGCCTGCAGATCAGTGACAGTGGCAAACCCCACTGGAGCACAAGATGAATTAGGTGGGTCTGAAATTTGGCTGTAATGTGATTCTTCAGTCAGTCAAAACTGGCCAAATGAGGAGGCCTCTCTACTAAACATGCCCTGTGAAGACAAGATTAAAATGCTAGGAGGCTCAGCACCTGAGATGGGGCCACAGAAGACAGTATAATATAATGGAACAATTTTTAGAAACAATTTTAATGAAAATATAAGAAAGAGAGGAAGAAGATAGAAAGGAATGAAACCTGAAGGTAGACCTGTCTCTGCTATCATGTGTTGTGATACGTTGAACAAGTCACGCAACAACTCAGGTATTTAGTTTCCATATCTGCTATAAAAATAAAGGGTAGTGGTGGAAAATTGACTACTCAACCTATACTGCCAATTTTATCTCTAAAATTCTATCAGTTGTCTACACTCTTGAGCTCTGTACTAGCTAGGGGTTCATCACTCTGAGAGAACATGGATTTCAAGTAGGGCAATAACCTTATAACCTACACAAAAGTCACTGAATGCTTAGATACCATGTTACTAAGGCAGGCTGTGAAATACCCACTAAAGAATGGGTATATATTTTAAAAGAATACCTTAATGGATCAGGTGCTTGCACAAGTCATCTCCTGCTCAAAAATAAACTATTCTTTCAATGAATAATATTTTGGATGCTTTGAAAAGAACTATCCTCTCGAATCCTTTCTTACTCTAGATTTTTCAGTTCTGTATGCATGATGTCTTCCTGAGATGCTAATCCAAAAACTCTTCCATCTGAGAAATTCTACACAAATGTAGTTGAACAAAAACCACAACACTTAAATCTGGTTTTCAGTGAAATATGAAAAATCACTTGGTTAAATACTCCCCTAAATATTAGGGCCTTTTGAAATAAAGAAAAAGTGAAATATCTTTCCTAGGATCTGAATTCAGGACCTAGAGAGTCTGTGTTTTTCCTTCAACTGCTGAGCACTTCACTGACACCAAAATAGAGCAAGGGACTGTGTTCACTGCCCTGATTTAAGTGTTGATGATGCTACTTACTGCAGCAGGAAACATAGAGTGGAAGGTTTCTGCATGGAAAAGCAGGAAAGATGCTGTTTGGCTCTCAATTCTCTTGAGGATAATGGAGGACCAGAATGTCACAGGTAAGAGAAAATTTCACCTGATGTAAAATTTTGTTTTAGACAGGGATTGCAGCAACAAACTGCAAATGAGAGCCAAGAAACCTGGAATGGACTGTTTGTCTTCTCCCTTCCCATGATGGAGGATCCAGAAAGTAGAGAGAGAGGTTAGAGAAAGGGCAGCAATCCTGAGGAGAAACTTAAGAAGAGTTAAAGGGATAAGAAGATAGGAAGGACAGGCCTGGCATCTGTTGAGCCCCTACAATGGACCAGGTATGCCATCTCAACTAGCTCCTTAAAGACATGGATAATCCAGAATTCTGACAAATTGCCTGTGGAAAACTGGGCATTGAGTTTATTCATTCTTAAAGTGCCTCTTTTCATATCTTACGAATTTAGTCTTCAAATATTTATTCAGGAAGAAATTAGGAGAGCAAATACAAAATATTTTGTTATGCATAAAACTTCTAAAATTTAGCTTACCTAAGGAATATAGATTTTTGAAAAACATGTATTATTTTATGATTAAATTGCTCTCATAGAGTTTTGTCTAAAACCTGGCACCACTATTGTACACTTTAATGGGATATTTAAGAGAAATGTGTCTTACAATGACTCAGGATAATTTTAAGATACAGAGTAAAAAAACTGGTTTAACAAGTGGATAAGCAATATCTTACTAATATTTTGGTGACATATTTTCAGTCTTTTGGCCTGATTTGCATAAATCTGTATCATAATTTGGTTGTGTTCTGCCACTTCTCACTTATTCCTAAGCATTACCATTTCCCTGCTCAAAATGTACTATATGCTTTTGAATAACAAGTTGGAATTCTTTTTTCCGAAAGAATCAAGTTAGTTCTTACAGATCTCACCATGCTGGTAGACGGAATGGTTACGCCAACAATAGGTTATTCACTCCCTGAGAGAAGAATTTAAGGTGACCCTTATCCCAAAAACATCCATTCCTTCCCTGGGTCAGGGTTTCATTCTTATTAATATTTTACTGTTTTATTATTTATATTTATATTGTAGACTGCCCAATATTTTGTGAAAGAAGTAGGATGCAATTTTACTCAAAAGTAAATGATCCAATCCCAGTTTGGAAACCCAAGCACTGGTTCATAGACATCCATCATAATATTACATTTATTTTGTTTACCATTGAAGCACCAGCCATCTAATTTAAAATACAGTTATCCTTATCCTGAGATTTAACAGATCTTTTTGATATGGTGATATGTTGACAGAATGATGGTGAAGAATGAATAATTAAGTAGTCATATTAAAGAATGCTCCTCTAGAATAAAGATTTTAGGATATAATTTGCTCTGAAGAATTTAGAGCATTGTTTTATTAATAGCTATCATGGTCTCCTTCCCAGCTGTGGAAAGGACTGTGGGAAACCAACATGAAAAAGCAACTGAGGTGTTAACCTAGCAAATGTCTCTGAGAAGGGTTGAAAAAGCTGATTCACCTTAGTAATGGAATTACTTTTAAGATATGCAATTAATTATTAATTCCACTTGGCTATTAGGTTAATTCATTCCTTCTAGAAATGCCACTATCTAAAAATACATTTTTAAAGCATTTTGGCTGTAAAAAGTTTGTTGGTTTACAGAATCTTCCTTTGCTCTATATCTCCCACAATCATAGTTTCAAAAATTGAAAATCAAAGTGTTTTCTTTCCAGCTGCATGACCTGGACTTTTAAAGAACATCTTCCAAATCTTGTTTGATTGTTTAACCTTAAATCCCAAGGGAGAAATTTATTTATAAGGTGCAGAATAAAAATGAGATTAACTTGTGTGTACAAACTGAAGTATATGGATACTTATTTCCAAGTGTGCACACTTTATATTGTTATTTTGCAAAATATACCCTAGCCAGCAGCTAGGTCAACTTTCAAATAGAGTTACGGGTAATAAGTTGATAATTTGAAATATGAAACTGCTTAAATAAATAAAAAAGTAATAGAATAAATACCAACTCGTTCAACCAAGGGAGAAATGGGCATGAGTGTCTCTTGTTATTTTCTTATGTGTTTGTACTGTGCATTTACTTGATACATGCCCACTCATTAGCAATTTGAAATTATTTTGAGTTATTTCTCAGCTGTTACTCATTTTTCTTCCACACTTTCATTAAATTCCCTTATTTTTCCCTGCCTTCCTCTAGTCAGTTGGTACTCAAACCTGCCTGCATATTTGAACCATACTTGTGGAACTTTTAACAAATACTGCAAGGCAGGCCCAGGCCCAGAGAATCTAATTGAAGTGGTCAAAGGTGGAGCTAAACGCTGCTCTTTCTTAAGCTTCCCAGGTGATTCTAAGGTGGAGCGAGAGCTGTGGGCCACCCTCTGAATAAGCTCATTGTGTTTTATTTCTTTCTGTTTTCTCTCATTATCCTTGCTTATCTAATTCCCTTCAAATGTTTTTTTCCTCCTATTATTTTTTTTTAGTGTTTTAAAAATCTCATTTTTTAAAATTTCTCACTTTAGTTTTTCTTTCTTGATTCTCCATTTATTACCCAGGAAGTTCTCATATCAGGTACATATGTTTGATTTATAGTCTTACCCAACACAATCCAGGTTTTATGTCAATGAAAGAGAATGCAATATGATTGTCAGTTATATTTTTATCTACTCTTCCAATGCTGATTTAATAGTATGATTTAATTTTTGGTGCAAATATATAAAGACTGATAGCAGAGCCTAATACAGTTGTTAAAACTAATAATTAAAAAAGGATTTACTTTAACTGTGATAGGCTACAATTAAAGATAAGAAATTTTAGAAACTTGTGAACATATAGAATTCAAGGATATATAGATACGCTATCCATAATATTTTTACCATTTCATAGCTAAAGGACATACGTTTGTCCTAAATGTTCAGTTTTAATGACAGATTTTGATAGTTTCAGAACAGGGCAGGAGTAGGAATTTCACACATTGTACCCACTAGTATGTCAGTAAGAATAAACTGGGAGCAAGAGAAGCATTTATAGTAATAAAAGTCGGGGGGAAAGGATCTACAATGATAATTAAAGAGCCATAATGTAAATATCAGCAGGAAATACAGTAACATGGGAGGTCACACATGGAATATTCAAGGAATTGTAATGAAAGACATGGAGAAATGATGGGCAGTTGTGTGAGCCTGGAGTAGTAGACAAGAAATCTGAAAGCCAGTTGTGGCTGTATCTCTAAAAATATTTCGCCGATCCATCCATTTCCTTTCCATAAGGTTCATTTTCCCTCACCGGTAAGAACATTATGTTGAATTGGCAAAAGGGAAAAAAAACAGGGTGCCCGTCAACTAGATCTTGCCTATAGGAATACTTGTTGGATAAATACAGTATTGTAAATAATTTGAAATAGATGACAGCATTTAACAAGAGGGAAATTCTTTTTTAAAAATCTGGTATTTTCAGCTTCTTTTGAGAACTCATTTGAGCAACTAATCTCCAAGTCCTGAAAATGAGCTTCCACTTCTAGAAAGCTCTTTCTAATCTGACTTCGGTCATTTTTTTACCCTTGTAGAAATGTGGGTATAGATTGAGTTCTATACAGTCATTTCCAACCATAGAGAATTCGATCTATACCCAAATAATATAAGTTCTACTTTTTAAGAAATGGTCTAAATACCTTGGAACATCTTTGGTTAGATAATCTAAAACAAAATAACTTATAAAGAGAAAAATAAATATTACAAACAGAAACACCAAAGAGACAGAGAAATTAACAAACAGTTGCCCAGTTCTCAAATAGGGGTAAATCCACAAAATGTGTCCTACTCAATCTTGTACACAAACATGCTGGGTCCTGGATCAGACCCATTTATTTCTTAGCAATAAGAATCGGAATTTAGTGAATGATTCCAATGTCAGTTCTTGGGAAAGGAGAAGGACAAAATGTTCTGTACAACCCAAATAAGAATAATGTATATTCTTAATCTCAGGAGATTAAAATTCCCAAAAGGGAGCTTCTTGGCAGAAAATGGCCAAAGTTATTTAAAGAGTGACTTCCCATCTTTGAATTCACCCATTGAATAAAGCAATATTAAACTACTCTTTAATAATTTAGAGCCATCATTTCTCTCACATTGCTTCAGCACAGAGCTTAATCACATGAAGGGCTCCCAACGTGCAGTTTCCAAAAAGATGAAAACCAATTTCAATTAGTACAAAAATAACTCCAGACTTCTAACGGGTGTCTCTAAACTAAAAACAGCCCCTGAATATTCCTTTACACACCACCTAGCATATGTTTATACACACTGTATGTTAACAATGTAAACCTGCCTGTAAGTAACTTTGCACTTGTTCTCTATTCATATATCATGGGTAGAAATTTCTTTTAAATTTTTTCCATAATGTCCTTTATCATTTCAAATCCTTAGAAGAAAGAAGTGGGGTATTAAAAAATCAAGCAATAAAGGGCTTCACACACTAAAACTTGTGGTATCCAGTTGAACAGGTATTCACTGTTCTATATAATTTTTAAAGAATCTTCTACTAAGGCTAATTATCTTTCCTGATATAAATTCAAATTTCAGATGCTCACAGAGATGGTTTCAGTCAAACAGTTCACAAAAAAAGGAAAGCAAAGTTTTATTTTTTGTGGCATTATTAGGCAAACAAAAATGTATAATATTTGGCTCTGAAATTAGTATCTACACTTGTAATATCCCATTAAAATCTAACTAAGGAATGTGTTAACTTCACTCTACAGTGAAGAATATTGTCAGGTAAAGCTGAATTGAAAAAGTAGCTTCCTAATCAATAATAATTGTGTGAACTTGCACACAGAATAATATGATTGACTTTTTTCCTTCCCAAACTTTATAACTATGTCAAAGAACCAATCTACCTCAAAGAAATAGTAGTTCAAATGCCAGGTTCTACACTGAGTTGCCAAGAAAGGTCTTGTTTCGGCATAAAATTCAAGGATAAGCAAAGATAATTTAGAATCAACATTAATAATAATAATAATAATAATAATAATAAAGCAAATCCTGAAAGTGCAGAGGTGGAATGTTAATACCTTAAATTAAATTTTAGGGGTAGGAAGGTAATTAATCTCATACTTTTGGAAAACTGGTAAAACAACCATCAATATTAAGGTGGAATTAATAATTGATTTTTAGATGAGAAATGAAACATTAATTTCCCACCTTCAATGAGTTCACAATGTTCCTATACATGAATGATAATGAAAAAAAATTAATCAGCACAGCCACCCATGCAAAGAAATTTCACTACCTAGTTACATGTTCATTCTTTAGTGAAAAAAAAATCATGTTTTTATAACTTATGCCTGTGGGTACTTTTAGTTAACTTTAACCCTAACAAAAAGGAATCACAAGAGTTGGGAGTGACCTAGGGTCAAGGGAGATGGTCTAACAGCCCATTCTTAGCAGAGTATTTGTCTATTCAGGAAAACTTCCCCTCATATTTTTAAGCCTCCCAAGCTCTCAGCTATCTCAGATCTGTCTAATCATGAGCCCTTTAAGTCATCTTGGCTGCCATGATGATGAAGCTGACAGCGCAGTTACTTGAGTCAGTTCAGAAAGGCCCAGGGTGGTTGAAGAGAAAGGTTGGGAGGCCTGGGGTACTGAAAGGTCATCCTAGCTCTAGCTCCGAAGGTTCCCAATAGCACACAACTGTCAGGGACATGAAGCTGCACTTGGAGCTGATCTTTGGAGGGAAGCAGGGATTTTGTAGTATTTCAACAATTTCATCAGGCACAATTTTCATTTCCACCTTTTACTGTACCAGGAATATGATTTAAGCAGTAGAGAGATCGTGAGTTAATCACAGAGCCAACACACACAGGCATTTCTGGGATTTAGACTCTCTAATTTGGCTGTCAAAGTAAAAGTTATTTGGCATTTTAAATGTGGTTCTTTGTGAAACCTAGATTACATTTATGAATCTTCGGAGGCCTTTTCTCTAATAGGTATATCCTATTAAGGTACAAGTGAACTAATGTCCTTATTTTGTCAAAAAGAAGCAAAGCTTTAAAGTAAAGTAAATGGTAACATATTACTGAACAGAAAGAAACATCTTCTTGAAGGTAGTTCTACTGAAATGCCAGGATGTTAGCACTGGTTGATATGATTTATATGAAACTTTCTTTTATATTAAACAGTATTTATTTTTAAAGAACGACCCTAGAAATTAAAAAAAAAGTTCAATAATAACATCAATTAAATGACAGTCATAAATCTAAAATGAGATCAATCAAAATTTTTCTTTTAAAGAGCGAAAGCCATGGCAGATGTCTTGCTGTAGTTGAAGATGGGCAGGAGTCAGCCACTCTGAACACTGAATCAAATTTCAGGATCCTGAAGGTTGCAGCTGGAACATCAGGGGCAAGAAGGTCACCTGGGAAATACTGGGACTTCAACTCTCCTTTTGCCAATATAGGAAACTTTGTTTTTAATGTTGTTGTTGTTGTTTCAGCAAGGACACTGCTCCAGGATGAGAACTGGTCACTTTGAAGCTACATAATTTCTTGGCAGTACCATTCTATTTTTCCTGTTGTGGTGGAAGATATTATATCACCACCACTAACAACGATACCAGCTCTTTTCCAGGGGAGCGGGGAGGGGGCACTTAACCATATTCCAGGACCTGTATTGAGCACTGAACAGACTTTATTTCATTTATGCAATCTTATAAATGTAGGCATTATCATTTCTATTTTACAGATGATGAACTAGAGTCTCATAAAGTTAAGTAATTTGCCAAGTAATTAGTGGAGCTGGGATTCAGTCTCCCAAGCTCATGCTCTGACCACTTCTCCATACTGTTTCCCACTCTTTCTACCACAGAAGGAACTGGCCAGGGGCACTTAGAACATCCCTGGACTTCCGCGTCTCTATCCCCACGTTTAGCCCACCATTAATGGTAATATATAACCAAGCGAGAGCCAGTTCAGGATGTATCAGATTAGTATTAAACTGTGAAATCAATATGTGAAAATCTCAAAAGATTAGAATCATAGAATTTTACAAATAGAATTGTCCTCGTGTATCTTTGATACTAATTCCTACCTTTTTACAGACAAGGAAAATGTACTTCACTGATGCTGGGTGTCTTTTCTGGGAACACAAAGCCTGTTAGTAGCAAAACTTGAACTAGATCCTAAGACGTCCTGCTCAACTTGTTTTTTTCTACTACGCTTTTAGCTTCCTCTAATGATAAGATACCTAAACTCATTTGCTATATCATTTGATCAAAATGGGTTTGATTTCCAAAAATTATCAAAAAGCATGTTTTGTGAAGAGTTCTATTCACTTTCTTTTCATTTCGACTACTGTACAGAGATAGAACACTTAAGAGACCACAGCAATATACTGCCAAAGAATGCTAACAGAGGGGCCAAAATACAAGCATCCATTCATAAATGCATACCAGTTAATTAAGATCAGCTCTGGGGTTTACACAGAGCAAAGTTACTCACATTCAGTCACCTGTAGAGAAACATGCTTTGTACAATACATTCACAAGTCAATTAACATCCATTTCTGGGAACCCTTTTCAAAGAAACAGTTTTCTTTATGTACTGTGGTAGGAGTTTATTCTGAAATACACAAGACCCAGGGCTTTCCTCTTAGGCAACCGCTATTTTGAAATATCTTTAAGGGGAAACTTATGGCTACTGAGTATAAAATATTAAAAGAGTTATTAACATTTTTAACCATATCATTAGAAATTGCAGTTACTTTTCTAGCAAAGGCCTCAAGTTCTATTTTTGAAGCTCTTTTGGCCAGTACTGACCAGAAATCCAGGTTGAAATAGAGGTCTTTATTTATATAGAATACATACTATCTGGTGTGAATATGATGAAATGTCTCCTTTCAAATTCCTACAAACACTTTTGGCTTTATCTTTGTCCTCATAAGCTACATTATACCACCTGTTGTATTTTAAAACAACAACAACAAAAATCCTGATGGCTGTATGATTTATAAAACTCTTCTTTCAATTAATACCCATGGATTTTCTGCCAATAATTTCATTCTCTAAGTATGTGATTGCCAAATGAATGATACATGATACATTTATGGCTATGCTATAAACTATTTTAAATAAAAATACATGAAATATAAATTTTATCATTGTTTTGTGGCTTAAAGTGGCTTCTTCTGGTAATTAACAATGTTAACAATACTAACCAGTTATTAAATCTACACAAAAAATACACAGAAATGTAACAAGCTTATGAGATAATTCAAGATGATATAATTACATTAATAAATTAAAAGATAAATATTTAATATAAAAATATATTAATATAAAAATCAATATATTAAAAGATAAAAGAAATAACACATTATGGGATTGTATAGGAATAATTTTATTGTTAAAGGGTAAGATCTCTTTTTAATGGTTATTATTGGTGATCTTGATCCCCCTATGAAAATAGATTATTTTGGAGAAAAATGATAATGTATTTCAAACAGTCAAATACTCTACATTTATGCACGGCCTATCCAAGGCTGTTAAATGAAAGACTAAAGCACAAGAATGCTAGTTCCAATTTCACTATCTGTTTATGTTTTAAAAATACTGGACATTTAAATAGATGATGCACAGCCATGAAAATCCTTTAGGTTAGCTTTAAATGTAATCAAATATTTTCTTTAAAACGTAATAAAATATTTTGTCTGAATACAATGAATCATAAATATCTGCATCTTTTAAAAATACACAAGACCATTTATAAGAGACTGTATTTTCTTTGAAAGATAAAGGAATAGTAAGCAGTTTACACATCAAGTGATGCCTTTGGCTCCTTTAATTTATCTTAAAACAACATTACATTACATTAAGAATAACAGCATGAGCATGATTTTAAAGTGAGAAAATGACTTGGTTAGATTCTATGATTGCAGATCATTAAATTTTTCCAGCTTACCTGATAAAACAGAGCCTTACGAATCACAGCAGCATAACAAAGCCCAGCATCCAAGATGGTTAGACTACAATGTGCCTTCCACGGCAGTTCAGATTTTTGGCCACAGAGGTTTACAAATTAATTATTATTATTATTTTGCTTTCTCTGTGGACAAGAAAACAAAGAGACCTTTCCAGAATCCTCTCTGCTTATGCCTCCGCTCCTGTTCTGAGATTCACTCTATGGTACCCAACATATATTAGAAAACAGCTTTGGGTGGGGGGACTCGCGGGGGGGAGGCTGACGGCACTCAACGTGGTAGCGCCATCTACTGGTACAAAGGCAAAATTGAACAAAATTAACATTCTTACCGTCTATTCCAGGGTGTAAGGTAAACCTGTGTGGGAACGCTGTTAATCCATGAACGCGCATCAAGATGACAACAGTGAGGTGATGCGGCGTAAAATTTCCCAAGCATTCAAAAATCTACCTTATCTGCTGTGTATAAGTAGTGCACAGAAATTCTTTTGCATACTTAGTTATTTGCCTCTCACAAATATTTTTTCTAAATTTTGTAAATTCTAAAAGTTGTTTCTCCCATAAACTACTACCAATAAGAGAACTGCAAATTGCTGTTTGAAATTGGATTTTTAGATTACCTTATGCCATTTATGTAGAGTTTTGTAAAATCTCTCCTACTGTCTTCTGGTCTTCTGAAATTTTCTTTTCTCTTCATGAGATGAATTATTTTCAAAGTGAGTAACTGGCTCTTTAGAAAATAGTGTAACACATTCACAGTCTGTGTTGTTTCTGGCAAAACCTTTACAAGAAACAATACTGACCATGGAAAATATTCTGTACTTCAGTGAAATCTAGCTAATTTATATCTTTGGATTATTTTTGCGTGTATGAGTGATACAAGGGGCAATTGAAATTTATCTTAAAGGAAATAATTCAAATCAGTGGTTATATATTATTAATGCTATTATATATATAAGTTTTTAAAATACTTTAAAATGTATCATTTAAGAGGGACCTTAGAAGCACACACTAAATAAGCAAAATAAAAATAACTTAGTTTATTAAAAAGATTTCTCAAGGGTTAATCAAAATGCTATACATTTCATTTGTTTTCCCACCTACTTTAAAACAAACTGTAATTTTATTAGCATTTATAATTAAGTAATGTATTATTTTCATATTGATCGAGCAACTTCATAGATGTTAGGCACTGTATAGCTTTGAAAAGACAAAGATAAGAACACACACTTCCTTTCATCAGGGAGCTTACAGTATAAAGAAGAGAGAGGTCAAAAGAACAGATACCATTATCGAAATACATGGGCTCAAAAATTTTCTTTATATTGCTTTTAATTATAGCCCGCATTTTGCCTAATGGAAGAAAAATAAATCTAGTCATTTCCAGGTAAATATAGTCAACTTCAGGATTTTCCTAATAATTTCAGGTTTACACTAACCCAATGTATGAATTTCCTCTTCCTTATCCCCTTCTCATGGAGATTGATCTAAGTTCAGGAATTCTTACACAAATGGAAAATGCAGAGTACAGTCCCCAGCCTCACCCCTGTGGGCCTCCACCAAGGGGTAGACTCCTGTTTTATCCTCAGGCATCATCATCCTTCCACAGGGACCTCTCCCAAAGTGCTTACCCTCCTATTTGGCCCCAGGAGCACAATCCATGCACTGTTGCATAGTAACATCCTGCCTTCCTAACTGTGTTACCTCAAGCTTTGTCAGCTCATCCTCTCAGGTGACTCTTCCTCCTATCTTTGGGGCAGGAGGGAAGAAAACCATGGAGCAGCTTTCCAAGGCCAGTCTGGACTGTAATTGGCTGACTTAAGCTCTAATCCTTGTCCCGGATACCCTACACAGTCATCTCTGTTCTACTTTTTCCATCCCATGGGGTGTAAGATACTCTGTGGGCTTCAGTCAAAAAATGAGGCACAATGTCTGCTATATTGGGATATTCTGACCACTGAACTTTCCACCTTCCTGAGCTATTGCTCACCAAACAAACTATCTAGGACATCTATCAGAGACCGCAGCTGAGTCAGGCTCTCTTGCTTCCTCACAGACACACTTGCCAACCCCAAAAGAGTTTTGTCTAGGGATTTTCTTTATGTGCCAGTAGGAAAAGAGATCCCAAAGTTTTCCTCTCCATTTGTTTTGTCTTATACCTAGATGGGAACATTTTAAGTTTATTTCACTTGGGCAATAATAGCCTTGTTATATGGACAGATTTAGGAGAAAGGTTGGCTGAAGAGCCTCAAGTAATAGTTAAGAAATTCAATAATAAGAAGTTTTATTCAGTACTATGTGCCAGACACTATGCTAAATACTTTCTATATATTCCTTGAACCCTCATCTTGGCCATACGAGGTGTTATTTTACCCATTTTAGAGATGAGGAAACATTGAAATATGGAGGAAAGTAAAAGCACACCATTTGGTATTTCACGTGTCATCCCATCAAACAAGCAATTATAATAGAGTAAGATAATTGCTCTATGCAAATAAGTACTAGGTGTTGGAGGAACATAAAGGAACATAAGCTTCCACTAATTTAGATATCTGCTATTTTGAGATTTCCACTTTCTAGGGACTTTTTGCTTTTTCTTCTCAAGTCATCACCATTTAACTCTGGGAAGTCCCTTGCACTTCATTACTACTTTCTCTACTAGTAATCATAATCAGTAGTATATTCATTCTAATACCCACTTTGGAGTATTCATATTATCCAAAGAGTTTTCCAGGTAGTATCATCTGGAGGACCTGATCCTTTAGGTGATTCTAAGCCACATTTTAATGAAAACTGGTTTGGAAAAAAGAAGAGCACATAATAATTATTGGAGCAATGTTCCTCATAGTAAGAAATTTTAAGTTCAGTCTTTAAAAATCTAGAAGTTATAACCAATATTGCATTGCTTTCAGGAGTATTATTGACCTTTTAATCTCCAAGCAAAAAGATAAATAAAGGTCAGCAAGGAAAACTTTACTTTTTGTTGCTAAAGAAATTTTTCATGTGGGCAGTATATCACTATAAAGAGAAAGAAAAAAGGGAAAAGCAACCAGAAGGGCTGTGTCATTTGCAATGCTTCTAACTTCATTTGGCCCTTTGTACTTTTCTGCCTCAGATGGAATGACAGTTGATTTTTATGTCATCTTAATTGGATCCTGGGAAGGTTTAGGTGAAATTGTCATTGGCTACAAACGTAAGATGTCTGTAGCCTTAGAGATAGCTAACCATCCTTTGTAAACATCTCTTACTTGAGTCATAGAAATTCAGAGTAGAGCAAAAGCTGATAGCCTCCACTTAAAACATTTGGGGTAGTCTTTTCATCATTTCATCCTCTAGTTCTCCAAGGTCTTCAGAAACTCTGTGGATAGAAGTTATAACTATGATTGGCTTTATTTGATTTTATAAGGTTCACAGCCAAATAATGGTTTTTCATAACATCTGAAGACTGATAAAATTTGCAGACCCTGGTCCCATTTTCCTATTCCCTAAACTATTATTTCCTAAACAGTGTGCAGAGGAAAACTCTTGTCCTGTTGAATTAATGAGGTAGCACTCTACACCCTCTTCATCCAGAATAGCTAAAATATAAAAAGCTGATAATACTAAGTGTTGGGAAAATTTAGAATTACAGAAACTCTTATACACTGCTGATGGGAATGTAAATTAGCGTTCCACATTGAAAAACAGTTTGGCATTACCTATCGAGGCCTACCCTATGAGCCAATGAGTTCTACTCTTAAGTAGAAATGTGCACATCTATACTAGAATGTCCACAGCAGTGTTATTTAAAACTGCCCAAATGAGAAAGAACCCAAATGTCTGTCAACAGGACAATGGATAAAGGAATTATGGCATATTCTTGATCTGTAACATCATAGAGATGAAAATGAAGGAACTTCAGCTACCCACTAAAACATGATAAATTTCACAAATATAAGACTGGGCAGATTATTAATTAATTATCAACTTAATAATAAGTTCAGGATCAGTAAACTGAACTCTAGAATTAGAAATCAGTGGTTTGCTTTGAGATGAGGTAAAGTCTCAGAGAAGCATAGCTTGAATGGGGAAATTCCTAGGGGCTGGTATGGCCCTATTTCTTGAACTGGTTACTGGTTACACTGAAATTAATTTTATGAGAACTCTTCAAAACAAACATTTATGTTTTGGTCACTTTCTTGTAAGTGTGTTATATTTTGATTTTTTTTTTAAAGACACATCAACGGTGTTGACAGTTATGACCTTTGGGGAGAGGAAAAGGAATAAAGGAGGAAATGTCTGAGAATTTTCAGAATTTGTAAACCTCTGTTCTGATTGAAACTTGCACAATTATATATTAGTTTAAATATTTGAACACATCATGGAATCCCTCTTCTTCCAGAAGCCTCATTCATTGATACCCAGCTTCCATGCTTCTGTCCTTAGTCATCTTGATAAAGTTACCTACCACTATATTTTCATTTACGTTAAATAAGAATACATTAATTTGCAATATGCTCTCTGTACCTTTACATCTCTCTATTTTATTTAAGGTTGTAATCTCCTGATAGTGAATACTGGGACAAACTCTCTTTTTCCCAGTGCTTGATATATAAGGTGTCATAAGTTAAAACATAAAAAGGATTAAATGGTGTTCTTTTGATGAAAGATAATGAAATACTTTCATTTTTATTACGTATTTTTCTTTTATAACATCTTTAAAAGTTAAGATGTATAGATATTTTTCACATTTTGTAGGAGAGAAAGATTGGTACAGAATGCAAAAATTACATGGTGTTAAAAATCAGTCCAAAAAGCAAGATAATTGCCTGTTTAAAATATGCTCACTAGACGATATGATTTTTATATCAAAGGCTCCAAATATTCTGGATATAATAACTAGTATTTATTACGTGTGCTTCCATTCAGTAGTGGTAAAATAATTTTTAGCTTTATTATAAAATAAACAAATATAGTAAATTACTCAATTTCCAAGTGGCTTCAAATATAGATTTCCCTCTATTCTGTAAATGTACAATTAAGTAATTGCAATTTTTCAAAGGTGTCTAGTTCTTTACTATGCCTTTTTAGTTTATGTTCCCTTGGTTTGAAATTACTGTTCTTTATTGCCCTTCTTATTCCAGAAAGACTCAGGGTAATATAGTCAATATTCTGTCCTGTATGCCCCATAAATGACTTAGTCACCTTTATCTGCATTCTTCAAATATTATATAGTAGCATTTTCCACTATAAATTGTAAATTTAGGCTTACTGGTTTTCAACCTTGCTCTTCAACACTCCCCTACATGAGACTATGAGTTCCTTCAAAACAGGTTCTATGCATTTTTATTTCTTTTCCTTCATCACTTAACACATGCCTGGCACATAGTAAGTATTCAATAAGTAATTGTTGTGAATATAGTGTCCACATGTATATTTTACCTCTCCAATTTAGAAAGCAACTAACAAGGAAAGCCTTGTCATCTAATATCAGAATTGGAACAAATTCGATTCTATAGTCATAGATAGGTAAATTAACTCCTATGTTAATTAGGAGTGGTAACTATACCTAAGTGTAAAGTATCAACTTAACTATAATCTTTCAATATCAGCTTGCTTATGAAAGAAAGAAAAATGGAATGGAAACCACCCATTATTTACCATGGGGCTTCATTAGGAAAAGGCAGGTGTGAAGCAGATAAGGACAGGTATTGGGAGACATATTTCTCTGCTTCTTTCAGGAAGATTGCTGGATAATGTTTACCCATATGCACACACACTCTCCACTCTAGGGCTTTGTGACTAAGCAACAGACTTTCTTTTTCCTACACAAAACTTAGTGTGACACCGTCAGACTGTGGGATCATCTAAGCCAAAGAGAAAAATACATTGATGTTTATCTGGGAGCCCTTGATCTATTGTTAGATATTACCAAGAGCTTTGGCAATTCATTCATACAAACTCTCGTTCTATCTTCTAAAATTTGGTGTATGCAATTAACTGACTGTCCTGAAAACAAGCTAGCCAAAGGAATACATGAGTAAGTCAATATGAGAAGAACTAAACTTTTAATTTATTATGCATTCATTTTCTAAATATTCACTTGCATTTTTACTAATTTTTATGCTAAAACAATAACATAGGAAACAATGCTTATACCTTATACCTGCTAAGTATAGAGGGTGAAATTCTTTGAAAAATCTTATTTTATCTATTTTTTTTAGTTGATTTATTTTAAAAGACGAAATTAACCGGAACTCCCTTGCAGTTTGAAATTTCACTTTAGTGGAGAAAAGAGATTAAGGTAATTATTTTACATCAGATTAACCATAATTGAAATAATTTGTTTATATTTCATAAAATCACTAAAATGTTTACAAAGGTAAATTGACTAACACAACTTTCAAATGTGCTAGGGGCAGAGAGAAGTGTTGTTGAGAAGAGTATGAAGATGGGGAAACAGGGATTGGGAAATACTAATGAGGAGAAACTGGAAAAGAAGCAAGGACTACATTACTAAGAGTCTTGATGCAGAGGAGTAGTATGACATTTTATTTTGGAATGTTACTCTCACTGCAATATGGAGAATCTACCAGAAGGAGAGCCAAAAGGAAAGCTGGGATAAAAAATAGTATGCTAGTGTTACAATCCTGAGAGTAAGATGATGTTACACATACGTTAATGGAAGTGGAGGATAAAAGGATGTGGATTTGAAAGCTACTATAAAGTTTATGGTGTATTTGTTAATTACAGTATATATCCATGTATGTGAAAAATAACTAACCAAGAGTAGTTTCAACTTCAGTTATTACTAGGGCACTTCCACCCTCCACATCTAAGTTCCAGTCTTGTACGCAGGAATGACAGTGGAGATGATGTGTTTAATCATTGGTCATATATTGGCATAGGTTTTAAGGCTTCATTTATTCAGCAAATATTATTGAGTATCTACTGAGTTCCAGGAACTTGGAATACATCAATAGGTGCTTGGGATACATCAATAAATAAAATAAGATCCCTGCCTTCATGACGCTTATGTTTTGGGAATGAAGAAGATATAGAAAATAAATAATAATCACAGTAAATTATCTATTAGAAGGCAAGGAAGCTAGTAAAAAAAACAAAAGTTAAAATGTGGTAGAAGGGAATGGAATGTTGCATTGGCTGGGGGGTTATACTTTTTAATTGTGACCATACAGAAGGTCTTATTAAGATGACAACATTCTAGCAATGACTCTGATTTTTGACAAATTTTGTCAAAATCATTAAAAAATTTTGTTCTGCATGATTCCTGTAGAATCATGCTGTATTCGTGTCGTGTTTAGGATCTAGGTTCTTTCATGAGACTGTGAATCTTGGTGCCTGGGCTCCCACCCCTTTTAGATATAAAATTCAGATATTCTACAGGCTGCTACAAGGAAAGGGGATCTGGATCACTGTTTCTCAATACACTCTGCTCTTAAGCCATACTCCAGCTTAAGGGATCTCTGCAGAAACATCTCTCCATCTGTTGCTTCTCTAAGTTTCTCTGCTTCCTTCAAAGCCCACTCTCCTTATTTCTTCATGCTAGACTTTTGAAATCCACAATTCTCTACCCAGTTTACCAGTTTCAATAGTTGGGACAACTTTTGGGGTGTACTGGATACAAACATTGTGTGCTTTCTCAGAGTCCCTTGTCCATCTCTTTTTTTTTCTTGATTAATAGCCACCTGTACCAGATTGTCATCCTTGGGATTTGGAAAAACCCACAATTGAAGGTGGGGATCTGCTTTGCTGAGTGGCAGCTGAGTGGCTAGCTGATGCAGCCCAGAAAGGTGGGGAACTAGCTTTTCACGGTATTAACCTTTAACACATGTGGCAAGTCTAATTCAGAGTTCACAACCTATACATGCAAGAAATGCCAAATGTTCTTATTTTCTCTAAAGGTATTTTATTTAGATTCTGATACCCCATCCCACTGAATGTCAGGAAATTCAACCTCAGCTGCGTTCAGCGCTCACTGTTCTGATTCTTTCCTTCTCCCAGTATCAGAAGTAAAGTTTCCAGATATCATACGCCATGTTATTAGGCTTCTATCCAGCAGTTTACTTCTCAGTTTTCCATTGGTTTGTGTATTTTGTTCTTTCACCTCCCTGATACTTCAGTACATTGAAACTTTGGTACAAGAAGTTGGGAACTGGTGATTAGGGTCCCATCTACTATGCAATCCATGAACCCATCCCTTGTTTAGCTATAATTTCTGCAGAGTTCTTCCTAGGAATAGGAGCTCTGCTACCCAGGGTCTCAGAGACCTTTATTTTTTTCTCCATTGAGGGAAATAGTTTCTGAATTCTGGTAGCCCTGCTTACCTCCTACCACCTCTCCAAGACTTTCTTCCCCTAAAACCCATCTTTTCAAACTGGACTTTGAGATCTCATTAAACACATAATTTGAGTTAATGACAACTAAAAAATTAGACCCCTTTCCTCTTGGGCAGGGATAACTTCACCTTCAAATTCTCCTAAAAGGTAGGGAGAAATATTTGTCTTCTATTCTTCAAACACATGAAGAGAAAAAAATAGTTGTTTTCATATTAAAAGAATGTGGAAATCCAAATTGTTACAGTATTGAGGAAGTTAAAGAAAAACAGCATGCTATTGAGAGTGAATATGAGAGTGAGAGAGAAGGAGGAATACAAGCATCCTCAGGTTTTTGGCATGGGAAAAATAGTGGCTTTTCATGGAGAAGAATAAATCATTGTGGGGCTCAGGTTTATGTGAAGATGAGAAGTTTAGTTCAGGACTTTATGTTTTTAAAGTATTTGTGGGAAATCAAAACAGAAATATACAGCAAACATTTAGACCAGCTTCCAAAAAGAAATCCCAGAGGAAGAATTTGCACTGGAAAAAATGAAGTCACTTATTCATTCTGGGCCTCTCCACCATTGTCTTGGAATTTCTTCCCTCTAATTAATCTTCTCAACACTTGCTCTCTCGATTATTGTCCCCTTTCCCAATCTTACTTATTCAATCACTCCTTCACTTATAGCATAAAATCCTCTGACTATAAACAAGCACCAAAAAAAAAAAAAGAAAGAAAGAAAAGAAAAGAAACAAGATAAGAAGGAAGGAAGGAAAGAGAAAGGGAGGGAGCAAGGGAGGAAGGGAGAGGGGGAGGACTAACCTTAGCAATTGCTCCAGCAAAACTCTGTTGTGCTTTGTGGCTTTAGTGATCACTGTTAATATATGACTTCCAAATCTAACTTTCTAGCCCCAATTTTTATCTTCTAATTATCAGTATTGGGTCTTCAAATAACTAAGCATCAATATAATTACCATGTCACTGCCAACAATTCAACATGTGTAAATCTAAACTGGTCATCCTGTCTGACAATCAAAACACAACCTTCTCTTATTCCTACTAAAGAAACTTAAATGAATGTCCATTGCCCAGAACATAGTTTTATCCATTTCTCTCCCCCACCCCACTTCCCACCACAGACATATAGCTTTACTCACTGGGCCAAAACACCATTGCTCCTTTCTGCTACCATGCCTTTATTTATAGTATTGTCCTTGTTCAGCCCGAACTCTATTTTTTTTTCAAGCTCCAGTTCAAGTTTGATGTCCTCCATTAACTTATTAGGAGCAATCATTTCTGATCAATAATTTATCTGAGAACCAACTGGAACTTACTCACCATGAAATTAGCACTAACCACTTGTTAGTTTTTTATCTACCCTTTCATACTTTGAGTCTTATCTTAAAAAACAGGTAAGCTTTTTCATCAAGTGGGACCTTGTCTTAAACTTTTTTTGTCTTCCCAATGCTTGACATAAATCTTGCATTCACTAAATGTTGATACTGTGAAACAGATTGCTATGGGTTGAATCGTGTCCCCAGAAAGATATGTTGAAATCTTAAATCTTAATCCCCAATACCTCATAATATGACTTATTTGTTAGCAAGGTTGTTGCAGATGTAATTAGTTAAGATGAGGTCATATTGGAGTAATGTGGACCTTCAATCAAATAACACTGATATCCTTACAAGAAGAGAAGCAGAAACACAGAGAATGCCACAGACACAGGGAGAAGATGGCCTTGTGAAGGCGGAGGTAGAGGTTGGACTGCTGCACTTACAGCCAAGAAATGTGAAGCATTGTGGGCAAAAAAGCAGAAGCTAGAAGAGGCAAGAAAGGATTCTCTCCTACAAGTGTCAGAGGGAGCATTGTCCTGCTGACACCTTGATTTCTGGCTTCTAGCCTCCAGAATTGTGAGACAATGCATTTCTGTTGTACAATAACACCCAGTTTTGTGGTAATTTGTTCAGCAGCCATAGGATTCTAGTACACAGATTAATTTCTATTTATCTTCCCTAGCCAGCTCTTCTACCAAATCTGTTTCAGTAAAAATGATGACTCAGTGACAACTGATATTCCAATCTTAAAGTCACCTACTTCATGACTTTGATCACATTACTTAATCTCTTGAAGTCTCAGTTTCTGAATCTTTAAAATGACAAGATTAAAACTTACCTCATAGAGTTGTAAAGATTAAATCAGAAAAATTCATGTACAGCTCTTAACACAGTGCTAATCACTAAGCCCAAGAAATATTAGTCAGCATATTGTTTATGGTCATGTATTCTTATTATAACTACAATGCTTACTTTGTTATATGTATGCAGTTATAAAACAATGGAAAGCTGGGAACCATCTTTCTCACCTTATATCTGATCAGTTGACAATGGTGCTGATTCTCTAATCAAGGTATTACATTGCCATCACCCAAATGGAGCTCCTCATGACCTTTCACCAGGGATATTGTAATAGTTTTCCAACTGATGGTTCAAATGATCCCCGTTGCTTCCAAGCATGCTTCTTATAGCACCATTTCAACATGTAAGTTTCCTAAGCAAAACTTAAGATGCCCAGACTCCTGCTTTAGTTTAATCCCAACTTCCTGTTTTAGTATTCTTGGCTTTTTTTTTCCTTTTTGTGTTTTGTTTACTAACACAGATGATATAATACTTTTTTATTTTTTACCTCTTCAGGCACCACCTCTTGCTCTTCTGCTTGAAGGTAAATCTCTTGAAGTTTTTCCTTTAGTAATTCCATTTCTATTTCATTTACTTGGCTCTCACTCAGGTGAATTCTTGTTTCACATTCATTACCATCTTGCTGATCTTCCTCGGGGAGATGAACAGCCCAGTCAGATGTCAAATATCTACTACCTGATTCTAATCAACCTTCTGCAAAAATATATACTTTTGAGACCAGAAGGAAATTTGATAATGTCTTGGAATTTAATGAAAATAAGACATTATCTTATTTTGCTAGGAGTTATAAGGCATTGAGTTATATGAGAGGATGAGCACAAGGGTGCAATGTCATGAAATCTAGGACTTGTTTTAAAATAATTCAGAAAGGACAAAGAAGGAAAGTGAATCAGTGAAATCTTGATAATTATTACATCTGATGATAAGTTCATGACACTATTCTATCTGCTTTTGAGTAGGTTTTAAATATTTTGTAATAAAGTGAGTAATAAAAATAGTAAATTAAAGAATCCATTGCATATGCCACCTATTTTCTATATTCCTACCAGCCATTTTCCCATACTCTAGACTAGGGTTTCTCAACCTTTTTTGTTCCATGGACCCCTTTGCCAGTCAGGTGAAAACCATGGACCCCTTACTAAGTCCACGCTATACTGTATATTATTTAATAAATAATATCACATCCGCACCAACATGTCCCCACAAGAATAATGTTTTTTTTGAATTTCGATTCAAGCTCATGGGCTTCTTGTTAAGAGCCCATGCTCTAGACCCAATCACATTCTTTTCTTACTCTGTTTTAGCATTTATTACATGTAGACATGTATAAAAATTTTTAAATATCTCTGATTACCCATATTATGGATTTAGTCACATGCCCCACAAAGACCTGTTCAAGTCCTAATCCCCGATCCTGTGGATGAGAACCCATTTGTAAATAGGATCATTGCAGTTGTTATTAGGCAACTGGGGGAAAATGTGACACAATTAAAAAACACAGTCAGCAAGAGTCTCATATTAGAGATGTTTAATTGCTAAAAGAATAGAGACAAATAATTTAAAAAGTAGAATACAGAGTTTACAGATAATGTTTCTCCAAGTCTACTCAAATGAAAAAGGTAACAATGCCCAAATTTCAGGAAGTACAAATCTTGTAGGGGAAGTGTAATTATGTTAAGATGTTTTTAGCCTGTAGAACTAAGAGGGAAACGTACGTATACAACATGTGGATCTATGAAGAAAAACAATAATTTACTACAGAGCTCTTCAATCATGCGGATATTCCAAACAATTTTTATCTGTCTATTAATAACTAATATTTAGTACCTTTAAAATCTTCTTTGGAGGTCAACTGCATGTTAATTTTCCTTGCAATAAGTTATCACTACAATGCAAGATTTCTGTCTTTTCTTTTTTTAATTCTCATCTAGTAAAAAAAAAAAAGTACCTTTAAATCCCCCTGTAAAATGTTCTTCCAGCTAGAGACATAATTTGCCCCAGATTAGCACTGTTTCTCCTAGAAAAATCTTTCCCTCTGCCCCTCAGTTAGACATGTGACCCTGGCTTTGGTCCCTGTTGCTATGGGTCACTGCACACCTGGACACGATTGTTCAGTCTGGAGTGGAGCAGGTGGGATGAGGATGGGCTGTCATGCAGGAAATAAATGGACTACGCTCAGTGGTGTGCTCCCACGCCACGCAAGCTGGGTGAGTGGGTGGGCAGGCATACGCCATGGGAGGCTCCAGAGGGAGCCAAATAGAAGGGCAGATAATGCAAACACAGACTTTAGATTCTAAAATAATTCCTGGCATTAAGTAGGACCCGGAAGGCTGCTTACACAGTAGTTAAATGCTGGTTAACATCAAGGCAGGTGCTATGCATAGGCTGGACAATAGTAAGCACTTGGATAAATACTAGTTGTTGATTTATTCTCACTGTTTTAAGAGTGTCAGTTTCCCAGCCTTCAGGTGGATTCTACTAATTTGCCCCATCTAGCCCCTTATTTATTTATTTATTCAGTTTTAAGAGCACAGCAGAGGAAGTAGCAGTCATTGTTAAAATAAAGCTGCAGGTCTTTTGATCTGGTTAGGTATATGAACATAAATAAAAGTGTGTGGTCTGATTAGCTCTATCTTTTAGGAGCAGAAGCTTTAAAGAAAAATATTGTGTCATTTATTTGTGCTACTTGATGTTTATGAAAGCTCAAGAAGACATGCTCCATGTGTTTTATGTGAAAAATCATATAATATGACTGTTAAAGTGAACATTAAGGTAGTGAACCTCACCTTTGAAATTGAGGAACTATTTTGTAAAAGTAATTTTGACTTTTTAAAAGTATCACAGCTTGAATTATTCATTTACTAAAAAAATATTCATTGAAAACTTAAGGTGTGCTCTCACTCTGCTGGATGGGACCTGAATAAGAACAAAGCACAGTCCCTGACCTCAAGGAGCATACGAGCTAGGGAAAGAGACAGGCAACATGGCAGTTTCAGCACAGATGCACATCTGAAGATGGAGGCACATACAGAATGACGTAGAGGTGTCATTCTGGACACCTGAAAATCATTCCTTCTTTCTAATGTTTCAAAAATATCATAGGGAAGTAGATGCAGCTCAACTGATAGAGTGTCCATCTACCATATGGATAGTCCAGGGTTCGATCCCCAGGGCCTCCTGACCCATATGGTAAGCTGGCCCACATGCAGTACTGCCATGCACAAGGAGTGCCGTGCCACGTAGGTGCGCCCCCAGGTAGGTGTGCCCCGTGTGCAAGGTGTGTGCCCTGCAAGGAGAGCTGCCCCCCCCCGTGATAAAAGCGCAGCCCACCCAGGAGTGATGCCGCACACATGGAGAGCTAATGCAGCAAGATGATGCAACAACAACAAAAAAGACACATTTTCCCAGGGCCACCAGATAATACAAGCAGATGCAGAAGAACACACAGCAAACAGTCACAGAGAGCAGACAACAGGGGGGATGGGGAGAGAAAAAAATAAAATATATCTTTTAAAAAAATGTCGTAGCAGGGCTTTACAAAGTAGAAATGTCCTGATGCCAATGACCTTTCACAGGGGGTTTCTGTGAAGTGTATTAATGGGTGCTTTAAGAGAACTATTTAAAAGAAAATCATATAGCTATATTATTATTTTTTTTTATTGACTTTGTAATAATATTACATTAAAAATATATATGTGAGGTCCCATTCAACCCCACCCCCACCCCCCCTCTCCCCCCCCCCCCAACAACACTCGTTCCCATCATCATGACACATCCATTGGATTTGGTAAGTACATCTTTGGGCACCTCTGCACCTCATAGACAATGGTTCACATCATGGCCCATACTCTCCTCCATTCCATCCAGTGGGCCCTGTGAGGATTTACAATGTCCAGTGATTACCTCTGAAGCACCATCCAGGGCAGCTCCATGTCCCAAAGACGCCTCCACCTCTCATCTCTTCCTGCCTTTCCCCATACCCATCGTCCACCATGTCCACTTTTCCCAATCCAATGCCACCTCTTCTATGTGGACATTGGATTGGTTGTGTCCATTGCACCTCTATGTCAAGAGGAGGCTCAGATTCCACATGGATGCTGGATGCAATCCTCCCATTTTCAGTTGTAATCACTCTAGGCTCCATGGTGTGGTGGTTGTCCTTCTTCAACTCCATCTTAGCTGAGTGTGGTAAGTCCAATAGATCAGATTGTAGGTGCTGGAGTCTGTTGAGGCTCAGGACCTGGCTATCACATTGTCAGTCCAGAGATTCAAATCCCCTAAATATATCTTAAACCCCAACATTAACTGCACCTCCAGCACATTAGCATGAAAGTCTTATGAAGGGAGATCCCATCTGAGTCCAGATTCATCACACATAAACACCATTTCCAAAGAGGGGCCATCTGCCCTGGTAGTTAACCCCATCGGCCATGACCATAACTCCCATGGGTCTCTTTAGCCCTCAAAGGAACCAATATCTGGGGGTTGTATCTGCTTTATCTGTCTCTCTGACTCTGCTCAGTTGTGCATGAGGGCAAATATAGCTATATTATTGAAAGCATTTGCATTTTAGAGCTCTGTGTATTGTAAGTGACAGAAGTCTATTCAATAGAACTCAAGACAAAAGGGGCAATCATAGACATGCTGGCCTGAAAAGTACAGGGCTAAAGGTACTTTGGGCACATCTGGGTCCAGGTTCCCAAATGATGACATCTGAATTCAGTCTCTCTCCATCTTTTGGCTCAGTTTTCTTCTGTGTTGCCTTCCTTCTGAGGCAAACTACCTGCAAATGGTGTACCCCTGCATGTCCTGGCTTACATTCAACCAGATTCAAGAATAGTAAGAATGAGTACACTTCATGACCAAGTGCTCCAGCAAAAATCCCAAGATCAGCTCTGATAGCCTCTGATTGGGTCAGGCGCCCATCCCTAACTAATAATCACAGACGCCAGGAAGATGTGATGCTCCAAATGGTCAAGACTGGGTAACTTGCCCACCTTTAGAGCAGGGTATAGAGTTAGATCACCAAATCAGGTGAACTGAGAGCAGGTGTGGAAAATAGGGGAGCTCTATTAGAAGAGAAAATGGATGTTGGGCCCTTATGTGTTTCTTTTTCAGTAAATTTTTATTTTGAGGTAATTGTAGACACAAATGTTTTTAAATGTGAAACATTTTTCTCATATTTTAAAAATTAATATTGTAATGGTTAGGTTCATGTGACAAGTGGCCAGGTTATGGGGCCCAGTTGTTTGGTCAAGCAAATATTGGTCTAATTGCTACTATGAGGACATTTCATTGACTTAAATCATCAGTAAGTTGATTGTATCAAAGGCTGATTACATCTACAATCAACTGAGGAGATTGCCTTTAACAATAAGAGACAACTCATCTAATCACATGAAGGCCTTAAAAGGAAAAGTGATGATTTCAACAGTCAGGAGAAAGAATTTCCATCTCTGCTTCAGCCAACCAGCTTTCCTGGGGAATTCATCTCCACAATCACATGAAACAATTTTTATAAAATCTCATAATATTTACAGATATCTCCTGTAGTTTCTGTTTCCCTAGAGAACATTGACTAATACAAACATCTGTTTGGTCAAACTTTCTAAGTTACTCTCTCAAATCTCTTGTTTTAATAATTAAGGGAAATTTTCAACTTGTATCTGAAATCATCTGTTTCAGACCATAGAGAGAACCCTAGGTTCTAGTCCTAGGTATGCTACTAAAAAGCTGTGTCATACTAGCAAATCCTTGAACCTTCCCAGCCTCCATGTTCTCATCTGTAAAATGTAGTATTTTTTTTCTGGTCATACCTATCTCACAGTACTGTTGTCAAGATTAATAAATGACAATTTGGCTTGTAAACAGTAACCTATTGTTAAAATGCCCTTTTTATGGCATTTCTTCACAAATTTTGCTTTTTAAATACCTATTAGGTGGGTGCAAAAGTCACTGCAGTTTTGCATTGTTGAAATTAGCCATTTGATATTGGAATACATTCTTTAAAAAATGTGGTTATGTTATACATCATTTTAATGTGAATTTCTTGCTTTGTGTTTTTGTGCTAATGACATTACTTGCTGTTTATTTTATATTTTATATTTATTTTAGACTATGGGAATAATGTTAGACAAAAAGCAATTCAAGCAATTTTCTTATTTGAGTTCAAAATAGGTCATAAAGCAGAGGAGACAACTTGCAACATCAACAACGCATTTGGCCCAGGAACTGCTAACAAACGTGCAGTGCAGTGATGGTTCAAGAAGTTTTTGCAAAGGAGACAAGAGCCTTGAAGATGAGGAGTGTAGTGGCCAGCCCTTGGAAGGTGACAACGACCAGTTAAGAGCAATCATTGAAGCTGATCCTCTTAAACTACGTGAGAAGTTGCCAAAGAACTCAATATCAGCCATTCTATGGTCATTCGGCATTTGAAGCAAATTGGAAAGATGAAAAAGCTGCATAAGTGGGTGCCTCATGAGCTGATCAAAAATCAAAAAAAATCTTCGTTTTGAAGTGTTATCTTCTCTTATTCTATGCAACAATAATGAACCTTTTCTCAATCAGGGTGTGATGTGCAATGAAAAGTGGATTTTATATATCAATCGGTGACGATTAGCTTAGTGGTTGGACTGAGAAGAAACTCCAAATCACTTCCCGAAGCCAAACTTTGACCAGAAAAATGTCATGGTCACTGTTTGGTGGTCTGCTGTCACTACAACTTTCTGAATCCTGGCAAAACCGTTACATCTGAGAAGTATGCTGAGCAAGTAAATGAGATGCACAGAAAACTGCAATGCCTGCAGCCAGCATTGGTCAACAGAATGGGCCCAATTCTTCTCCATGACAACGCCCAACTGCACCTCATACAACCAGTGCTTCAAAAGTTGAATCAATTGAACTATGACGTTCTGCCAATTCACCTGACCTCTTGCCAACTGACTATCACTTCTTCAAGCGTATCTACAACTTTTTGTAAGGAAAACGCTTCCACAACCAGCAGGATGCAGAAAATGCTTTCTAAGAGTTCATCAAATCCCAAAGTATGGATTTTTACACTACAGGAATAAACAAACGTATTTCTCATTGGCAAAAATGTGTTGATTGCAATGTTTCCTATTTTGATTTATAAAGATGTGTTAGAGCCTAGTCATAATGATTTAAAATTTATGCCGAAAACTGCAATACCTTTTGCACCAACCTAATAGTTTAATTCAAATTTATGTAATGATTTCTTCTTTTCACTGTATTATTTCTATATTTTATGTCTACATAGAAAATGTAATTTTAACATTTAATGCGATCCTAAATTTTCAAGAACATTGAGATTTGGATTTTCCATATTCCTAGACTTTTCTGATGGCTCTTTACTGCTTAGTCATTAGTCATCTAGAAATTGGCCACAATTAATCCATTGTTTGGAAGCTCTTAAAATAAGATAGTCATTCTATTTGGTGGCTAGGTGACTACTAAGACGCCTAAACAAATTTAAGACAGCAACTCCCATTCAAGAATCTTAAGAATGAGTATTCCTATACAGACAATGACAATGTAAATACTAGACCATTAATTTGTTTACAGAACGCACATAGTCATTGAACAGGCAGGGCTCACTGGGTATGATTTTAAAGGCAATTATATTTTTACTTCCAGTATTTTTGAAGGATAGAGAGTCTAAGAATTTATTTCCTTGTTTATGGCTTAAAAGTTGGGCAGGCACAATAACTTTTCTGGCCACTCTTAAGTAATATGAAGTCTTATAGACTCTTTTTGTTAAAAAAATATACTCTCAATTCACTAACTATATGTATCTAGACCCATTTAGAAAATAGGACTTTGAACTTGATTTAAACTTGAAATGTTCCCTGCCTCTGTTGAAAATAGGGATGCATCCTATGTTTCCCCTCCCTCAGATTTCACCTCTTCTTCCCTTTCATGCCACCCTTGTTTTCTGGCCCTTGTAGGATTAAAGGTCAGGGGAGAGGTGAAGTTGGAAAGATAAAGGAGGAAAGTTCTTAACTGATTGATAAGGTTGTAAGGCGATTTGTCATCTTGGGAATTGAAAAATGTGTAGAGGTGACTCTCTTATTAGAGATTCTTTAGAGACAGTATTTTAGAATATTTGATTACCCTTCCCTTGAAAAGGGCATGCAGTTTCCTTTCTCCCCAGGAAAGTGGTCTTCCTTTTACTCCTGGTTTTCTGGTAAACCACGCCACACAGAATCTTTTTTCTGCATCTTACTGCCTTTTTAGCTGGACAATTAGAACATTTAAAAATAGCTCCAGACTGGTTCTAGAAACTCTTAAATTTTTAAATTTTAAATTTCACATGGAAACTCAAGTTTTGCCTGGGGGTAGACTCCCAAACAGTGTAAAAACCATTTTTCTTTTGTTCTGCCACTAAAGTAGCTAGTCAGCCCATTTCAGCTTTTTAAATTTTCCAGTGCCCTGTGTCCCCTTACTTATTGTGTATTTGTATCAAAATTCGGTGATTCATTTGAAGTCCCCTTCTCCCACCCTCCCTTACCACGACACTTGAGGTGAGGACCTTCTCTCTTGGTAGAAGGTGTGTTGAGGACTACTTGGTAATGGCCTCAAAAAATCATCTTCACAAATCCTCTTCAAACTTCACAAACTAAACTTTGTTCCCTTGAGTTGAGTGAGGAGTTCTGAGAGTCATGACATTTCATTCAGATAACTCCTAAAAATTCTAATTCTGGTCTGGAAACATCTTTGCAATGCAGCATTGCATTTATTAATTCTTGGTTCCTTAGTTGAAATTTCCAATTTAAATAGTCTGATTCACCTACCCTGTTTAATTCACACTCATTTCAGGTCTTTGAATCCTTTCCAGTGGGCTGTTGCAACTGGATGGAAGCCCCACTGATTCATTTACTTACTGACATCCCTGTGAATAACTGGATTTTCTACTGGCAAAATTGGTAGGATACTCTAATGATTTTGTCCTTGCTGTGACCCTCTGTCTTGAATTGTGTCCTTGTAGATTAATTGGGCTAGCATTGTTTATATCATCACTGACAAGCAGCATGATATGAATGATGATGACTGTCAATAATGCAATTCACTGCTATTTTTTTGTAAGATTGAGTGGCATTAACAATTTTTTTCTCCATTAATTACGAATTTGTTCTAGATAACTCCAGACTTATAATTCTCTTTTAGTAGTTATTTTAAGAATAAAAGAAAGCTAGGGAAGAAGATTTTATTTCTTAAATTATTTGGTAACTGTTTGTAATTGAGTTTTAAGGAACTTTACACAACAAGTGAATAACTTGAAAGCAAGAAATAGCTGTAATTATAAATCAGAGCTCTTAATTCCTCAACTACCATCCCCAGCCCCCCAGAGTCTGACATAACTAAAACCACACAATCAATGAAACTCTCAATCACCCTTAGGAAGTTCTATGACAGAAAAGAAAATCTATTCTGATGCTGATTTTGATAGGCTGGTGACATAGAGATTGTACACTGTAATTAATGTATGTGTGGTTCTACCTAGAGCACAATTTTAAATAACTTCTGGAAACTTCAATCCTGCAATTCTACATGTCACTGTATAACAGCCAGCTAGTCACTAAAGAAGAAACCATTGAAAGACTCCATTTTATATAGCCGATAAAACTGTGGGGTATAAATAAAGTGACAAGACAAAGCTTTTCACCCAGTCTCTTTCACTTGTTGAGGGCAATTCATTTAAACAATGCATCTGTTGGACCATCTTCCTGCTAATTGAAATAAGGCAGTCAAGTACAGGAAACATTGAAGGTATTTGCCTAAGGGCCTAATGCACAGGGTGTGTCCTAAGCATTAGCAGCAAAGCCCAGTATGTGGTGAAGGCAAATAAAATGAGATATTCATTTAATAAACCAAATTTGTAATTGAATACAAGAATTTCAAGTGCTAGAACTAAAAAAAATAGCTTTCTGAGAGCTATCACTATCTAATAATGTTTTCCCTGAGCCTTGTAAATAAAAAGTTTCCATTAATATAGTGCTATTCTATTTATACATTTTACATGGAGTTAGATCAATCACATTAATAATCAACATCTTTTGGAAAGAAAAGATGTTGGTTAAGCCAGCCTCAATTTAAGATTTATTTATTCTTGTGACAGGGCCTTAGCTGGCTATGAAAAAAAAGAGAGTTTATTGGCTCACAGAACTGGAAAGTGCAGAAGGTGGTATGGCTTTAGGTGAGCCTGGGCCCAGGGGTTCAAATGAATTTATCTGGACCCAATAATTCTCCAACTGTCTGCTTTGCTTGGTGTTTGCCTTATTCATAGACAGGCTCTCACTATGTCAAGGTGACCTCTAGGAGCTCTATGTTTACACCCTCAGCTCTAGTCCAGGAGAAAAGAAAGTATATCTCTCTTCTAACAATTTCAAAGTCTGATATTTAATATCATTAGTGCTTATTGGGACACCTGCACAAACTTGAACCTGACTTGGTGACTATAAGAATAGAGGGTCTTGACTGACCAAGTCTAAGTTACATACCAGAAGCCAAAAGTGGTGCCAGTATTGCTTAGAGCACATGAACTGATTTTTGGGGTAAGAAAGCTCTTAGACATAAATTGGGTTGCAGGAATGAGTAGATGAGACATGTATAGGGTTGCAAACCAACAAATCTCCAGTATGGATTTTCTCTCACTGGCCAAGCCCAGAATTGGATAGTGATGTCTAAGGACCACTAAAATCATATTCAAATGGTTTCTTGAAGGATTATGTCTTGTAGCAATATGTATGAGGCAGCTGAATACAAATAAATGGACTGCACTTTCCCTAGCTAACTTCTGCTGGCTTCCCTAGCAGAAGCTCTGTTAACAGGGAAGCTACTGCTAGGCAATGCATTGTTATGACTTACTATGCCACTAAGTAAAAACAACAACAAAAATTCATATTAGAATTTGCAATTTTCATGTGTTTTCCCATGTATCATTTCATCTGATATATTCTCTAGGGGTTTTCTATTTTATTAGCTAAACTAAATTTGCTTTGCATTAATAATACCAGAGAAGTCAAAGAGAATGTTGTCTGAAATGTTTTGCCCATTAAAAAAAAAATTGGTTGTTTGTTTTTTTATTGTTGACTTTTAAGAGGTCTTTATATATTTCATATACGAACCTCTTATCAAATGTATGATTGCAAATATTTTCTTGAATTCTGTGAGTTGTCTTTTTACTTTGTTGAGGATGTTTTTGGGGTGCAAAAAGTTTTAAAAATTTTGGTGAAGTCCAAATTTATCTATTTTTTCCTTTGTCACTTGTGTTTTTAGTGTTAAACCATTGCCTAACTCAAGATCGTGAAGATTTATTTCTACATTTTCTTCTAAAAGTTTTGTAGCCTTAATGATTAAATTTAGTTATCTCGTTTTGAGTTAATTTTTTGTATGGTATGATTAAGGGGTCCAACTTCATTCTTTTGCATGCGGCCATACAATTATCCCACCACCATTTTTCGAAAAGACTATCCTTTCCCCATTGCATTCTTTGTTGCCCTTGTCTTAATTCAGTTTAAAATCCGTACATTATATATCCCTAATACCTCTCTTATCTACTCTTTAGTTTCCATTTCTGTTATTTCTGCCTTAGTTTAGGACCTTATTAGTTCTCATTGATATTACAGAATATACATGCATATAATGTGTGTATATGTATATATCCATATACATATACACCCACATCTTTTCTGTGTGGTGCATAAAGCTTCTTTTTCAAGGAACAATATCTACTCCATATGGGGTAAAAAGTTTGAAAGACAACTATTCTAAAGAGGTATTCCCTACTTCCTCAAACTGTGAGACTGGTTTCTTAGAAATCACCTTTTTTGCTTTGTTATTGAGGATTTTAGTAAATGATGAACAGTGCACTGAAAGGAAAGGAAGAAGCTGGGACATGAAAATGAAGCTGGGTGAAGTAAAGAATAGTGAGGGTAAGGCAAATTTTGATTTTTCTGTATTTTTATTTATTTCAAGCATTAATCTTTTGTATAAAAGACAAGTGAATGAATATGCTAATATTTCAGAAGGGTCTCTTTGGGAATGTTTGGGCTATAGTCTTGCTGGAAGATTCATAGAAATTAGTAGATTTGAAATCCCACTTACACCTGAAAATGTATTTCTTTCTCTGGCCAAAAAAAAATAATTAATATTGATAGCTTTTTTTTTTTATATAATAATCTGAGGTATCAGTTGTACAGGTGGCATAATAACATTTTTTGTTGCACTATTCAGAATGCTTACTCTATGCTAGACACTCTACTTCTTTTTAAACTTTATCTTCACAATCTTACAAGGCAGTTATAGATGATTACTACGGAGGAATTCACTAATACTGGGAAGGTTCAGTGACCAAGGTCACAGCAATAGTGAATATTTGAACTGAGATTTCACCCAACTATTACCTTGCTCCAAAGTCCACACTCTTTCCTAGTCTACTCACACATCAAAGTATTACATATATATTCTATTATTTAAGGGTCAAAATCAATGCCAAAGAAATAAATGCATTGTTTAGAGAATAGAGAGGTAATGTGAATGGAGTTAGTCAAGGACAGGTTCAGGCGAGGCAATTCTTGAGCTGACACCTAAAGGAAGGTACAGAGAGGGAGGGTAGAGATGTTCTACCATGAAGAATAGTGTGGCATCAGAAAATAGTTACTTAGAACACTTAGTTTGTGCTTCGTAAGAGATTGCTTTTTTGCTCCAACTCCTTGGGACACATGTTCTTGCATGAATTAATAGAAGGGATATTTTTTTCTGAAGATACCTTTGAGCCATACTTGGAGATGCAAAAATATTCCTTGTTGGAAGCAGCTTTGCCAGCATGCTTAAATAAGCAGAATTACTCCTCTAAGCTAGCTGAAGTGGAGCTGAGTTACCAAGAAGCAAATCAGAGCATACAAAAATGAAAAAGAGCAACATTTATTCCATCCAACTGGTGCTTACATTATTCTGATTAATTAAGGCATGAATGAAAGCTATTTACTTTTAAATGATGTGAAAGGGAAGCATTAAATTAGCTCTCACCCTAGTAGAAATACTATGAATGTTGACTCTCATTCTTTTTTTAGCCTCATTTCTTTCTTCTTTAAAAACAGTGCTTACTTTATTTTCTCATGTTTCCTATTAGTTGACACCAGGCCAATACATAACCAGCGAAAAGCCTTTTTTTGTTTGTTTGTTTCACTGTTGATCAGAATCAAGCAAAGCAGGAGATTATATTGAAATTACTGATGAAATTTATCATCAGACAAACATGCCCAAAAGACAATTACCCAAACAAAAGCAGCAGTATTCAGGGTCACTATATACCTTTCTGATGATTTCTCCAGGGTTTTAGTTCCCACTTGGGTTTTACCTAACCAACTCTCCTCTAAAAACTTTTATAAGCACTAGGTTTATTTCCAATTTTCTATCTGTTGTGCAAGTATAGTGTTGTATTTACTGTGGAGAGACTTTTTTTAACAAATCAATTTTATTGATACATATTAATAAAGCATAAATCCATCCAAAGTGTACAAACAATGGTATTAGTATAATTACATAGTTGTATATTCATCACTCCAATCATTTTAGAGTGTTTTCATTATTCCAGTAATAATAATAATAATAAACAAAAATTAAACAAAACTCATTACCTCTCAGTCTCTCTATGCCTCCCCTTCTGTACATAGCTGCTATTCTGTTTCCTTCTCTGTAATTTATTTGTATTTATATTTTGTAAAAACAGTCTTAATTATAGAATATCACCCATATTCATATTTTACATGAGGTTTCACTATGTTATACAATCCCATGTTACATTTTTTAGCTTTTATTCTAGTAATACAAATGTCCTTAAACTTTGCCTTTCAACCGCTGTTATATCCATAAAATAGCTCTGCTACTCACAAACAGCATGATGTGCTCTCACCATTTCCATTCATGTCCAAAGATTTACAATCTTTTAACCAATGCTGCACAGATTAACCATCAGCTTTCCATTCTCTACCCTCAAGCTATTTTCTGGTGTCCTATATTCTAGTTATTAATGCCATGAATTTACATAATATATTTAGTTCATAATAGTGAAATCACACAATATTTATCCTTTTGTTTCTGGCTTTCTTCACTCAACATAATGATCCTCAAGGTTCACCCATGTTGTAATGTGGTTCACGACTTGATTTCTTCTTACCACTGCATAATATTCAATCACGTATTTATATCACAATTTGTTTATCCATTCATCCATTGATGAACACCTGGGTTGTTTCCAACTTTTGGCTATCATGAATAGTGCTGCTGTGAACATTGGTATGCAGATGTCTGTTCATGTCACCGCCCTCAGTTCTTTTGGGTATATACCTAGCAATGGTATTGCTGGGTCACATGGCAAGTCTATATTCAACTTTCTTAGGAAATGCCAAACAATCCTCCACAGTGACTGTACCATTCTACATTCCCACCAACAGTGAATGTATAGCATTCCTATACATCCCCTCCACCATTAACAGTTTTCTGACTTTTTAATAGTGGCCAGTCTAATAGGTGTGAAGTGATATCTCACTGTAGTTTTGATTTGCATTTCCCTAATCACTAGTGATGTTGAACATTTTTTCATGTGTCTCTTTACCGTATATAATTCTTCTTTGGACAATTATTTTTTCAAGTCTTTCACCCATTGTATTATTCAGTCAAAGGGGTCCTGATGCAAAATACCAAAACTCTGTTGGGTTGTATAAAGGGTATTTATTTGGGTAGAAACTTACAGTCACAAGGCCCAAAGAATGCACCTCAAGGTACCATAAGAGGTACTCTCTCACCCAGAGTCTATTGCCACATGTTGACGCAAGATGACAGGTGATGTCTGCACGGGTCCAGTCTTCCTCCTCCTCCCAATGCTCTATGGTCCCATCTTCTTCCAATCTCAGCCACAGGCTGGACAAGTCTCATCTCTCTCCTGGGGATCCTTTCTCTCTGGGCTCAGCTGCTCTGCTCTCTCCATAAGACCAGCTGTAAACTGTCAGGCAAACGGTTCGTCTCTCTTCCTAGGGTCTCTGTGTGTCTAACGGAGCCTTCTCTCTTTCTTCACGTATCTGCATCTCTGTGTGTTTACTTCCCAGGCTCCAGGGAGCAAAACTCTCACCTCCCTTCTCTGCGGTGCAGTTTTCTGTGAGTCCTACTGAAGTGGCCCAATCAAAGCCCTAATAATTATTTAATCAAGTAAAAATGAAGCCTCTGAATCCAATATACTCTAATATGCCCAGAGGAACAGACCAGTTAACAAACACAGTCCAATATTTATTTTTGAAATTCATAAACAATATCAAACTGCTATACCCTTTTAATCAGATATGAGTTTTATGATCTCTTTATATTATCATGGATATTAAACCCTTATCAGACATGTGATGGTCAAATATTCTCTCCCATTGAGTTGGCTGCCTTTTCACCCTGTTGACAAAGTCCTTGGATGTAGAAAAGTGTTTAATTTTGAGGAGGTCTCACGTATTTATTTTTCCTCTTGTTGTTTGATCTTTGGGTATAAGGTTTAAGAAACTACTGTCTATCATTAGATTTTCTTCCAGGAGTTTTATTGTTGTTTTTATATTTAGGTCCTTGATCCATTTTGAGTTAATTTTTGTATAAGTTGTGAGATAAGGGACCTCTTTCTTTCTTTTAGATATGGCTATCCAGTTTTCCCAGCATCATTTGTTCAATAAACTGTTCTGGCCCAGCTGATTGGGCTTAACAGCCTTGTCAAAAATCAGTCAACTGTAGATGTGCGGTCTATTTCTGAGTTCTTGATTTGGTTGCATTAGCCAATCTGTCTGTCTTTATGCCAGTCCCATGCTGTTTTTACCACTGTAGCTAAGTAATATGCTTTAAAGTCAGGAAGTGAGAGTCCTTCAATTTCGTTCTTCTTTCTTAAGACATTGTTGGCTATTCAGGGTCCCTTACCCTTCCAAATAAATTTGGTTATTGGCTTTTTGATTTCTGCAAAAAAGACTGTTGGGAATTTCATTGAGATTGTGTTGAATCTGTAAATCAGTTTCAGTAGAAATGACTTCTTAATAATATTTAGTCTTCCAACCCATGAACACAGAATATTCTTCCATTTATCTAAGTCTTCTTTGGTTTCTTTTAGCAATGTTTTGTAGTTTTCTGACTACAGGTCCTTTATGTTCGATGTTAAGTTTATTCCAAAATATTTTATTATTTTTTGTCACTGTTATAAATGGATTTTTTTCTGATTTCCTCCTCAGATTGCTTATCATTAGTGTATAGAAACATTATCAATTTTTGCATATTAATCTTTTATACTGCTACTTTGCCAATCTTAATTAATTCTAGTAGATTTGTTGTGGATTTCTCAGGGTTTTCTAGATATAGGATCATACCATCAGTGAGTAGGAAAAGTTTTACTTCTTTCTTTCCTATCTGGTGTCTTTTTAAAAAATCTAGCCTAATTGCTCTAGCTAGAACTTCTAGCACAATTTGAGTTACAACTGTGGATATCCTTGTCCTGTTCCTGAACTCACCAGGAAGGTTTTCCGTCTTTCGTGGTTGAGTGCAATGCTAGCTGTAGGTTTTTTATCTATGCACTTTGTCATAATGAGAAAGAGTTCTTATATTCCTATCTTTTGCAGTGTTTTTTATCAGGAAAGGATGCTGTATATTGTCAAATGCTTTTTCGGTGTCAATTGGGGTAATTATGCAATTTTTCTTCTTGAAATTATTAATGTGGTTTTTACATTAATTGATTTTCTGGTGTTGAACCATCTTTGCATACCTGGGATAAAACCCACTTGATTGTGGTGTATAATTCTTTTAATGTGCTTTTGGATATAGTTTGCAAGTATTTTCTATCTATATTCATTAGAAAAATTGGTCTGTAATTTTCTTTTTTTGTAGTATCTTTATCTGGTTTTGGTATTAGGGTGATGTGGACTTTGTAGACTGAGTTTGGTTGCATTCTTTCCTGTTCAGTTTTTTGGAAGAGCTTGAGGAAGGTTAGTATTAGATCATCTTTGAATGATTGGTGGAATTCATCTGTGAAGCCATATGGTCCTGGGCTTTTCATCTTTGGGACGTTTTTGATGACTGTTTCAATCTCTTCACTGTGATTGGTTTGTTGAGGTCTTCTATTTCTTCCAGGATCAGTGTAGGTTGTTCATGTGTTTCTGGGAATTTGTCCATCTTGTCTACATTGTCTAGTTTTTTGGCATATAGTTGTTCATATAAAAATAAAAGTTATTTTTTTTTTTTATTTCTGTGGGGTCGGTGGTAATGTCCTCTCTCGTTTCTGATTTTATTTATTTGTGACTTCTCTCTTTTTTTTCTTTTTCAGTGTGGCTAAGGGTTTGTGAATTTTGTTGATCTTCTCAAAAGCTAACTTTTGGTTTTGTTGATTGTTGTTTTTTGTTGTTGTTGTTCTTGATTTCATTTATTTCTGCTCTATCTTTACTATTTCTTTCCTTCTACTTGGTTTGGAATTATTTTGCTGTTCCTTTTCTAGTTCCTCCAGGTATGCAGTTAGATCTTCAATTTTAGCTCTTCCTTCTTTTTTAATGTAAGCATTAAGGGCTATAAATCTCCCTCTCAGCACTGCCTTTGTAGTTTCACATAGGTTTTGATATGTTGTGTGTTCTCATTATCATTTGTCTCAAGATATTTGCTGAATTCTCTTGCAACTTCTTTGTCCCACTGATTATTTAAAAGTGTGCTGTTTAATCCCCATATATTTATGAATTTTTCCTTTTTCCATCCATTATTGATTTCCAGCTTCATTCTGTATGATCAGAGAAAGTGTTTTGTATAATTTCAATCTTTTCAAATTTATTGAGTCTTGTCTAGTGACCCAACATATGGTCTATCTTGGAGAAGGATTCATACGCGCTTGAAAAGAATGTATATCCTGCTGTTGGTGGGTGCAACACTCTATAGAGATCTGTTAGGTCTACTTCATTTATCATATTATTCAAGCTCTCTGTTTACTTGTCTTCTCTCCAGATGTTCTATCCAATACTGACAGTGTGTATTGACATCTCTGTCTATTATTGTAGAGACATCTATTTATCCCTTTAGTTTTGCCAGTGTGTGCCTCATGTATTTTGCGGCGTTCAGGATAGGTGCATAAATATTTAGTGCAGTTATTTCTTCTTATTGAATTGCCCCTTTTATTCATATATAATGACCCTCTTCATCCCTCATAACAGTTTTGCATTTAAAATCTATTTTGTCCAACATTAGTATCACTACTCCAGCTCTTTTCTGGTTACTATTTGCATGGAATATCTTTTTCCAACTTTACACTTTTAACCTCGTTTTGTCCTTTTTCTCTGAGGTGGGTCTCTTATAGACAACGTGTAGATTACTCATTTTTAAAAATCCATCATATCAATTTATGTTTTTTGATTGAGGAGTTCAAGCCATTAACATTCAATATTTATTTCTGTAAAGGCATTACTTACTTCATCCATTTTGTCCTTCAGCTTTCTGTTGTCATATCTTACTATTGTTTGTCTTTTTACCATTTAACTTACCCTTCCTAATAATCTTCATTTCTACATTCTTCTCCAAGTATCTCAACCTTGTTTTTTTCTCTTCAGACTGCAATACTCCCTTTAGTATCTCTTGTAATTCTGGTTTTTCGGTAACATAGTCTATTTTTATTTGTCTGTGAAGACATTGAACTCACCCTCACTTTTGAAGGACAGCTTTGTGGGTACAGAATTCTTGGCTAGCAGTGTTCTTCTTTCAATACCTTAAATACATCTTACCCCTTTTTTCTCTCTTCCGTGGTTTCTGATGAGAGGTTGGCACTTAATCTTATCATGGTTCCCTTGTATATGATGCTTTGCTTTTCTCTTGCTGCTTTCAGAATCCTCTCTTTATCTCTGATATTTGTCATTCTGAATAGTAGCTGTCTTGAGGTAGGTCTATTCAGATTGATTCTGTTTGGGATATGTTATCCTTGGATATTGGTACTTATGTCTTTAGTAAGGGTTGAGAAGTATTCAGTCATTATTTCCTCAAATATTCTTTCTGCTCCTTTTCCATTCTCTTCTCCTTCTGGGACACTAATAAAGTGTATGTTTGTATGTTTCACACTGTTTTTCAATTCCCTGAGACGTGTTTCATTTTTTCCATTTTCTTCTCTTTCTGTTCTCCTGTCTTTTCCAGTTCAGGTGTTCTGTCTTGAAATTACTAATTCTGTCTTTGAGCAATTCAAATCTGCCCTTATCGTCCTGTAATGTATTTTTAATCTCATCCTTCATGCCTTTCATTCCTGTAAGTTCTGTTACTTTTCTTTGAAGGCTTTAAAATTGTTATTTATGCTCACCCAATGTCTACTTTATATCTTTTATCTTTTAGTCATATTTCTTTCAATTCCTTAAACTGAGTTAAGAGAGTTGTGTGATTATCCTTGATTATAAATCCTGTATCCCTTTGGGATATTCTGTTTGCTCCTTTGGCTGGGCCATGTCTTCCTATTTCCTAATATGGTTTGTAATTTTTTTGTTCATATCTAAGCATCTGAATATGTTGGTGAATTTACTCTGATGGCCACATTCTCTCTTGCCTGTTGTTTTTTTTCCCTCACAGCTCTTCTTTGATATTTGTTTCAATTTATTCTAAGTCTTTAAAATTGCCCAGCTTAAGTTATCAAAATCATGTAAGGGACTCTCTAATAGGGAGCAGATTTTCTCCAAGAGTTAGAGAGAGAACCAAAAGCAGTTTTTGTCCATGAAATTTCCAGACTGGCCAGCAGATGGCGCCCTCAGCACCCCTTTCCACAGAGATGGTGGTTTTAATCTGTTTTGCTGTGTTTTCGTCTTGCCAGAGACTCAGAGTAGGCGTTGCTGGCCAAACTCAAGGAAGGAAAACCCTCCCAATTCCCCTTCCTTTTTTCCTTGTAACACCTGACAGGAAGGAGATGAGACTTTTTTTTTTTTTTAATTTATTATATTTTTAATGAATCAGTTCTAAAGAAGGACGCTTCAAGATTCTTTGAAATACGTAAGAGACTTAAGATTCTGGCCAAAATCGCTAATGAAATGGCCTTTTGCTCAGGGTCTGATGATGACTTGTTCTGGCTTTGATTTGCAATGTCAGTCTGAAACAGACTATATTATATACGTAAGGGAAACCTAATAAGATCCTCTGCCTTCATAAGTGGGTCTTTTACTTGTTCAAAGAACCATAAAGGGTTAATAGTTTCAAAACAAGCACCAACGAAACTAATAGGGTGTGAAAAGAGACTTAAAATATTGAAATTAACATAACTTGAACACAATTATTATAAAACTGAGTGTCATAAAATAGAAAATATTTGACTAGTAAGAAAAGCAATGTGCAGGGTCATAAGTTAAAACATACCATCAAGTAATATTTAAATAAACATCAAGTTCCTTCAGGCTGAGTGGAAGGCAAGAGAGGGAAAAGGATGCTTTATCTGGCAATTTGAAATGTAGGTTATAATAGTTTTCCAAATTTAGAAGATATTTGACCAAGTGATAAATTCATAGAACATATGCTTTGAAAGGGTGGACAAAAAACAAAATAGAATTATGATGGAAAGTTTCCTGGTAACCATACTTCTGTTGTTTATTTGCCTAAGAAAACTCTTTTGATCTCCTCCCTTTTCCTTACAGGAGAAATAGCATTAGTTCTGTCCCCTGCTATACTTGCCTATATTATGAAACGTATCCCATTCAATAGCACTCTTGGTTTAGTTTCCCTTCTCCTCCATTAGAAGGTCTTGTTTATCCTGCATCCCTATCATCTAGCTCAGTGCCTGCTAACTTGTAGTTCCTCAACAAATGTTTATCAAATTGAATTGGATCTCCCTGATTATCTGGGTATGTCAGGAATTTGGGATTGCCATTACTTAAAGAGACGGAAGATGTTTGAATGTTTTTGTCCCTATCTCTGAGTTCACAAGACTAACACCTAGAGGTGCAAACTAGGTGGAGGAGAGCCCTGAAGCTATTTCTAGGAAGAAGGCATTTCTCTGATACTTTGCTTCTGCCCACAGTGTTAATAACACTTTGTTCAGCACCCACACTGTCAATTTCATTCCATCTGGGATGCTTCTGATTAGCAGGCTGCAATTTGCATTTCCAGTGTCAGACTAAAAGAAGGAGTGGCCACAAAGGCAAACTTGAATAAATAATGACATTATAGCATGACTACATCTTACATTAGTCAATGCCAATGGGAGAAAGATAAAGAAGCTGGAAAGTTCTCTCAGTATTGTTTTTAAGTATTTCCTGGTGATGATTTCCAAAATAAATTTTTGGTTGTTTATTGTTTCAGGAGTATCTTCACAAATATTTTTTTCATTTGATTATCCTTATGACAACCTTGTGAGTTTGGGTGATAAGGGAGCTAAATACCTTATAATCACTACTGTATCTAAGAGAAGGGAGTGAAGAATCTGCCTTAGATGACTGGGGACTTCTTCATAGGACCTAGGATTTACAAGCTTTATAGATTACCAGACAGATGATTATGGAAAAGGGAGAAGATTCCCAGTGGAGATAACAATGTATCTTGTGATTGGGAACAGTCAATAATAAGGAAGCTAAAGGTCTACGGTGGTGAGGAGGTGGAAGTAAACTTGTAAGGTCAGACAGGCAGAAAGTACATCGCGATCTTTCTTGCTGTCCTAAAAGGTATGGAATTCATTCCCGGAGAATAGTGAAGCATTGAATGTTTTCCAGTAATGGAAAGCTATGATTGGTTCTCTTCTCAGTAAAAATTATTCAGAAACCACAGTGGCTCATGATTAGAAGAGAGGCATGCATTTTTTAAAATATACTTCAAAACACATGCTGTTCATACTTGAGATCCAATTCCAGGGTTCTACCCAAGGTGAAGTGCTATTACCACATGCTAACTATGAAACTAACTCTCTCGAGGGAAATGAAATGAAAGTGAATAGGTTTTGTGCTATTATATGTGTTATCTCAAATGTGCTTTAAATTGTAGAAAAAAGTAAGTCATTTGCAACTATTAGCCCATTATCATTATTAACAAATTAAATGTGATTCTTTTTACAATTAAAATAGTGTCTGATCAAACAGAGCTGAGAGTAGAAGGAAGAAGTCAGAAGAACAATCAGGGAGCTAGATGGAGAACCAGGAGAGAGACCTGCAGTTAATGGCACATGGCAGAAAACCTGAGCTTTGTTACTGTATCCATAATTATCATTAAATTTGTCACAACAGCAAAACTCCCACTCTTATATTTTAAGCCTTCTGTGCCAGTACTCTGTTCTAAACTTAAAAGGTTGGATGACTCCTAACTAACAAATGTTAAAAATACTGACTGTAGTCAGTATGTGACTGCACATTTTTTTCCAATGTGCGGGTAAAGCATTTCTCTTCTTTAAAAAGTTCAATTGAAGAAAGCTTTTTATACTTATTTCCAAACACACACATGCAAATTTGGGAGCAGTGAGGTATGATCTAGGCAATTATGTTGATTTGTGCCATGTTTCCCCTTTAAAACCTGCGGACAGAAACTGTGATATTAGGCTCCACGTCCTTAGTTATACTGCAAGTAGAATGGGGGACTGCAGGGATTAGTGGTTTCCTCCAGAAATTGTTTTATTCTTTCAAGGGCAGGTGATATAGTTGGGTGCCTGCTTTTATACCTATAGGAGCTCAATAGGCGATTGTTTTTGAAGGTATAACCTGTAAAACATTAGCCCTAGAAATGCTGCAAGAAAAAAAGTGTTCTATACTCCAGTAGTTATAGTAAATGCTTCATTTCATAGTTCTATGTAGAGAATCGTACCACAAATTAGCGTTTTAAAGATCTTGAGAAATCCTTTGGTACAGAAATAAATCTGTTTAACATTTTTTTATCCAAAGTGGTAGGCTGCTAGTTTCTCCCCAAAATATGTTCTTACCTCCTTCCATACTTAGAGAGTTTAACCTGGGCACATGGCCACCAAACATCTTGCCTTGAAATAAGGTATGTCAATACAGTTGAGTTCTCATCAATGAATTGTAACTTTGGGGATGTGTGCAACTTCTGCATTACTTGTTTGAGAGGAAATTGCTTACCTTCCACTTCCACTCTTCTTCTCATGGGTCAGAATGTGGGCATGAATGTCTGCCAACCTCCAGTGAGGATGAGAACAATATTCTAGGAGGGAGCAGGACAACATTATGGTTCTCTGAGGAGCTCAGGCAGTAGAGCTTGCCTTTGCACCCTAGATAATTCTGCATCCTGTTTGAACCAGTATATTTTCAGTTATCTATGTAAGGATAATATTTCATCCTTTACCTTATTATACTCAACATATCCTAAACTATATTGACCTCAGAAACTATCTTTATCCTTTTTTGTAGAAGATCTATTAGCTTTTCCCAGAAAAGCTAAATTTCTGGGAAACATACTTTAGGCAATACTGAGACATTCCAAAGAATTCTTTTATTATGATTTCTTGGTCAACAGTGCATGCATTTGAAGCATCACTGCTCCTTGATTTTTCTCACCTATCTCTAAAGTGTGCTATACCTTTCAAGTAATGACCCAGCACCTAGATTCTGTCTATCTAAAGGCCCTTCGTAATCCTTCACTGGATCATCTGAATGTGGCAAAGAGAAAAGGGAAGGGAGAGGAGTGCTGAAGGAGTTTGAGGTGCCAACCCTGTAAGTGGTGAACAACTTTCCTGCTAACACTGCGTTGTTTATAACTCAGACACACGGTTCTATCAACTGCTAAGGAACTGGGCAATGTAGCTTAGTTGTGTGCTAAATTGGAAGATGAAATTGATGGTTAACACAAATAATCATCTCTGCTACCCTGGAGTTTGAAAAATATCAGAATCACTTTCTTCTTCTTTTTTTAAGCAGTTTGATTAAGGTATATTCATGCACCATGGAATTCCAGAATCACTTTCTTAATTCAACTCTTCTTAGTTGCCCTCTCCCTTTGAAATGCATGGCATGTTTCTACATGGAACAGGGCAAAGTAATGCTCTTAATATAATCCCCATGAAGAATTTCATATGTCTTTTCCACAGTAAGGAGTTACTTGGTTTAGTGGAAAGAAAGAATGTTGATGAATTAAGTGGTTGGACTTTTAGGTTCTTTTTCTTGAAATGATATCTTTAAGTCACCTGAACTTTGATGATCAGTTTTCCTGATCTGTAAAATAAAAGAGGTGTTTGTATTCTTAATCTGGTTGCAGCATCTTATTTTTTAAGAACCACATTGGACTATAGGAGCCAACTATTCACTACATCATTCTCAGTACAAAAGTCCATTTGACAACACCCTGATAGGTGTTCAAACTCTGCTTGAACTTCTGTCTGCCAAGGAAGTTTTTTCCATTGCCTTATAGCTGCCATTAAGTTCTCTCATATATTGAGCAAAAAGATAATGGTAAAAACAGGTAGAACTTAGAGACTTGTGTCTCTCATGTGCTTCACCTGTGTCCCAGGTGAATCTACTGACAGCCTTTCTGCATTATTCACCTGTTGTATTAGTCAGCCAAAGGGGTGCTGATGCAAAGTACCAGAAATCTGTTGGCTTTTATAAAGGGTATTTATTTGGGGTAAAAGCTTACAGTTACAAGGCCCTAAAGAGTCCAACTCAAGGATACTTCCTTACCAAGCTCTGTTACCATGTGTTGAAGCAAGATGACAGGTGATGTCTGCGAGGTTTCAGCCTTCCTCTTCCCTTTTAAGGCTCCATGGGTCCAGCTTCTTCTGATCTCAGCTGTAGGTGTCCCTCTTCTGGGATACATTTTTTCTTGTCTTAGCTACTCTGTTTTCTTCCCGTAGCTGCAGGATCTTCCCATGTCTTTTGAGCTCCCTTCCTGTTTTCTCTGATATCTGCTTCTGTGTTCTCGAATGAGTGCCCATTTATATAGTCCACGAAGGGGTTGGGGACTCAAACTGAATCTAATGAGGTGATCAAATCAGAGCCTTAATCTTAACATAATTTAATCAAAGGAATCTCAGCTGAATCTAACACAATCAAATGGTATCATGCTCAGAGGAACAGACCAGTTTACAAACATAGTCTCTCTTTTTTAAATTTATAAAACATCTCAAATTGCCACACCTGTCTACTATATCATAGCAACTATTTTTTCCTAACTTTTCAGACATAATCTGTCATCATTCGAGTCTCTCATATGCACGTATTCAGTCCCCTTTCAGTCTACTCCTTTGCTCTGGCTCACCAATACTGGAGAACATAAAGTCAATAACGAATATTTGATATCCTATGGCAGTTTTATCTTCCTCATGTATGGGCTCACCATGGATCTTTTATTCTTAGCTCACCCTCCTCATCTATTCTATTTGTACATAATAATGTAGCTTCAGTGAGCTATAAACATAAATTAGGGTGGTATTTTTGACAACTTTGCCATACTCCTCTTGTTGCATACTCAAACATGGAAGCTGCTTCTCCTAGCTCAGCCCCTATTCTCCTTTAATCCAAGAAGGAGATGGCTTAAAATAGGAGAGCGTATGTTGCTCAAGTGGTTGAGCACCCACTTCCCATGTGGGAGGTCCCAGGTTTGTTTCCAGTGCCTCCTGAAAAAAATAAACAGCATGCAAAACAAATGAAGGAGCCAACTCAGGGTAGCCGATGAGGCTCAGTGGTTGAATGCCGGCTTCCCACATATGATGTCCTGGGTTTAATCCCCAGTTCCTGGTACCTCAAAAAAAAAAAAAAAAGAAAAAAGAAAAAAGAATGAAAGTCTTGAAATACACAGAAGTTTTCTCCAGTACTGCCATATTCTCCAACTGATAAAATCTTTAAGTTCAAAATGAGAATTTCAAACCAGCTATGGAAGCATAACGGGACCCTCTTGTGTACATGGCCACAAGTCATTTGAGTAGTGCTGGATGATATATTAACTCTGGTTCAGTCAAGCACATTTTGTCATTTCTAAGGGATGATGTGTCTCTGCTAATTTTCCCACCTTTAATATCATAATTACTAATATGAACAAGGAAAAGAGCTTCATATCATCCTTGATTAGATCTGAAGCCTCCTTCACCCAAAGATCCTGTTCACTTCTACTCTGCAAATTGTCTTGGCACTACTGAAGGCTTCAACATCCTGGGAGAATATTCCTCACCTGGGAAAATCCTAGCTCATTCCTGTTTTTTCTGGTAGTTGGACCTGCTGAGCATGTGGGATCAACTAATCAAAAAAGTATCTTTTAAAGCCTGAGTACTTTCCTTTAAGGCCATCTGCTGGAAATCAGTTGGATCACTAACAGACTACCTAGTCACAGGAAGAGTTATGGCAGTGCACCTGTGCAGCTGGTAAGGAACAGACCGGCTCATTCAAGGGCCTTCTATTTCCTTTCCCCACCACTGACCTTCCACTAGAGCTTATCCACGATAAGAACGTCCTGATTGTGACTTTCACAGGGCACATTTAAGCCTCAACACTGATTTCAACCCTCATTTCTAGCATTTCAGTGTCTGGCTAAATGTCTGAGATAATACTAGTCCACTCAAATGATTCTGTATTGCCAGTCAGTTTTTACGACAATAAGATACCTACTGTAACCAGATCCAAGATGAGAACAATTGAGATCGCTCTCCACTAGTTATATAAGTATCTTCCAATGATTCAGGATGCCCAGGTAGTAATTCTGTGGAGTCCATTCTAGGTGTTCCCTCCATTTCTGACATCCCTTATTTTCTGTGATCCAATGCTTTGCCAGACTTAATAAAACATCTTTACTTCCCAGGAAACTAAGATGTGATAGATGAAGTTTAAAAAAAACTTTGAAACTTTTCATTATAGTAACATATATACAACTCAACATTTCACATTTTAGCTACTTTCAAGCATATGATTCAGTGGCACTACTTACATTCACAATATTGTGCTACCAACACCAACATCCATTACCCTAACTTTTTCAACATCTCAAACAGAAACTCTGTACTAAGTGATAATGCCCCACCCCTTCCCTGTCCCCAGTGCATGCTAGCCTGTATTCTACTTCCTGTCATGAAATTTGCTTATTTTAGAAATTTCATATAAGTGAGATCAAACTATTTGTCTTTTTGTGTCTAGCTTATTTCATTCGACATGATATCTGCAAAGTTTATCCATGTTATAGCATGTCTACAAATTTTATTTCTTTTCTGTGGCTAAATAATATTCCACTGTATATATATACTACATTTTGTTTATCCATGTATTTGTTGATGGACACTTTGTTTGCTTCCACCTACTGAAGTGTGACTGGGATACTCTGCACAAACCAATCCTCCACTTATCAGGGTTATTTTTGTGGAAACTTTGTGACCATAATTTAGCATAGGGATGACAGAGTGTCAATGGGTCTGAGTGGTTCTTCATCATGCCCAGTTGAATAATTTCTTCCAGCTCAAAAATACATCTCCTGATTACTGATGTCAAGAGAACCTAAGTCTGCTTCAGTTACCCTCAGCAGGGCACCACCAAACAGCATCAAGTGTGTTTCTGGAGCCAGTAACAGGATCCCTTGAGACTATAAGCCTATATGTGAACTCCTTGTTGTCCAAGGGCTCATGGAATTGATCTTCTGGGAAGAGAAGGGCCTCTAGTATAGCTTGGAGGGTCCTGTGCCTCTCTTCTTTCTCCATTCTACTATCTTCTCCCATTCATTTATCTCTAGATTATTTTTTTCTAGAACCTTCTATTTCTCTTCTTATATTCATTCTTTCATCCATTGCAATACCCATTTCCCACTCACTCTGAAATGCAAGAGTAAAAAAAGGCACTCATAAAAGCCATCTTTCTCTTCCACTTCCCTCTTGCCCTTTTATGCTCACAAAATTGGTCAACAACTGGAACTGAGGACAAAAATCTCATTAATTCTCAAGATCACTAGAATTGTTTCCTTAGTGCTTCTATTTCCTGGGCCTCAAGTAGAACTCAAATATTACCTGAGCATTGAGAACAAAGGTTTACATTGGCATCCCAGACATATACCTTACTAGCTGAGGGATTTTCAGCTTTATTTCCCTTATCTTAAAGAGGAAAAAGTAAAATTTAATGAACAGGCCTGTTGTGATCATCTATGCAAAGTGCTTGGCACACTGCTTGACACATAAAAAAGGGCTTAGTAAAAGTTAACTATTGTGAAAATTATTTCTAACACCACCACTTTCAAAGAATTATGGCAAATATTCTATTTGTCAGATTTTGTTTATGGAAATTATATACTTTTGCTGGTTTAATTTTTCCTCTCCTTTGCTTCTTCCATCATTCAATAGCTTTCTATTAAATGTCAATAAATTCACAATAATTGGAACTAGTGCGACGAGCTATCCTTTTCAGCAGTATTACTTTTTGAACATAGTACTTAAAAATCTACCTTTTTAGCTTGAAGGTTTGTAATACTCTCATGATAATGCTACCAGAAAACCACTAGATATGGAATTCAACTTCTAATAACTTCCCTGAAGTTGAGAACCAATATTTAAAAGAGGTTAGCATATTTTAAGGTGACTAAAACTATAAATTAAGGTGTTCTTTTTAAAAGTCTGCTCAGTTGCATTTCTTCATTGTTGATATTTTACATGGGAAGAAGTGATATCAGCAAAATATAAACAAACATTGGGTATAAACTAGCCTCTTAGACTTCCTTTCTTCACTGAATTGGATGGATGGTAAAAGACTGTGTGAGAGACAGTAGTAGAACATGACAAAATCTGCAATTTAATGGGGGTTAGATAAGGTTTGTTTTCACCACTAAAAATTAAAATCATTTTAAAAATCAAACTACCAAAATAAAAGTGTAGATTCTATTATTATAGCAGTGCCAAAGAGAGATCGCATTGAGAAATCATTGTTTTATTGTTACTATTAAGAAAAATGGCTAGCTCAGTTTGATTTCACAACAACAACCATGCCCCCCCCACACACACACGCATGCATACACAAGGGACCTTTGCTATATTTCTACAACATTTTAAAAAGTTAAGAATATTCTGGGTGAGAATAAACACTTTTTCATCAAAAATAAAATTATAATAGTCCACCTCAAAGTCTATTCAGCTTGGAACAAAGTGCTAACATGAATAAGAGAGTTGTTCCATGATATTTCACCAAAATTTTCTCAGAACGCCATTGAAAATAACCCAAGAGCACAGTGCTCTAATCTTTAATATTTACATCATTAACCCTGCATATTTATTTAATACTCACTCTATTTCCAACTTTCTGCTTAGATGAGATGATAGTTTAAAGAACATGCTATTTACCTCATTGACTTCATAATTATGATAGACAAATTAATGGGAACATAGGAATTCACACACAAAAATAAATAGCAACATCCATGATATATTAATAAAAGTGATATGCATATTGTGTATCTGTGAAATTTTTTTGAGGGGGGAGACTTTTATCTTCCAGTTATTGTTTTCTGAACCAGGTTTATAGCATTGAGCTAAAACAGACAAGTGTCACTGCCTTCATGGGCCTTACATTTTCCTTGGAGTAGACAGACAATAAACAAAATGAGTGATATAGGGAAAAATTGTCAAGGCTGGTAGGGTGTAATGTGGGGGTTGGGGTAGGCCTTGCTGAGATGGCAGCTCTGAGCCAAAGCCAGGAGTGATAAACCACGGGAAGCCCATATAGGAGCTTTCCAGACAAAGAGATCACCAGGTGAAAATTTTCTGAGGGAGCATGCCAGAATGGCCCGTAAGCCATATAGCTAGAGTAGAGTGACTGAGAGCAAGATAACAGGAAAATAAATAAGAGAAGTTGAGGGGCCAAGATTATGCAGCATGTTATAAGCATTTGGGCAGGCTTTGGCTTTATTTTGAGTGAGATAGGGAGACACTGGAAAATTTTGAGAACAGGAGTACATGATATGATTTATGGCTTAATAGGATCATTCCAATTCCTATATTAAAACTAGATTGTATAAGAAATGACATCATCAACATGGTAATGTAAGACATCCCCTGGAAAAGTGTTCCATCAGAATCAGCAAATAAAAGGAAATATCCCACTTGGTTAGAACGCTAGCATATGATAGAAACTAAAGAAGGACTCCACAAATGATGAATCAAAGAAAAAGAAATGTAATCTTCAAGATCAGGTAGATTTTCTCCCTAGAGTCACCAGTCTTGACCCCTCCCCCATACTCATTCCCCACACTGCTTGGGAGTCTTGGAAGAGGCAGCACAGCATAGGTCCATACTGCAGTGGATGCATAATATAAAGCCACCCACAGCAGCAAGTTAGACCTGCACACATATCCAGGTCGAGGGACCCAGTCTGCAGAGACCCAGGGTGGAACACAAATCTTTGAGGAGTGCCACATACAAAAGAACCTCCAATGAAAAGAAAAAAAGATAGACATGGTAGAACTGTTGATAAGAGGTGTGTACATTCAATCCAGTCTCTGTTTGCTGGAAGACCTAAATGCAAAATGGTGTCAACCTTGACCTATCTTTCTGGACTGACCCCAGATTGCTCCCCAGGAGGAAATACACCTAACAAGGAATAAACTGGAAGCAGAAAAGCCTCACCGAAAAAAAAGAGGGGAAAACTGAGATGCTCTAAGACAGAATGGGTTCCAGAACTAAGAAAGTTTAGAGAAAAGGGGTTACTGAGTGGGGGAGACAATTTAAACAAATCATAGTAGCTGATCAGAAAACCATAGGATGAACAAAAAGAAACAGAACAGATCAAGATTTCTGGAGAAGGAACAGAAGGAAGGAAGCTTTCTCCTGGAGGTGAAACAATTGCACAAAAGTGTAATCTTTAAAATGTACCACATATCCAGGGCAAGAAACAGATGAATAAGAGCTAAGAAAATCTGAACAGTTAAACATGGGCTACCCTGAATGTCCAGAATTAATTGGACCAAACATCAAACTAGAGCCAATACACAAAGCAAAGCCAATCAACAATAAAACCCTAGACAAGAGGGAGACACTGACCTTCAGAGTTAACACATCAAAATAATCAGATGCCCAGATATCAGCAAAAAATTTGCAAGCCATACTAAGAAACAGGAAGATATGGCTCAGGCAAAGGAACAACATAAAATTTGGAACAACTAATCGAAGACATTCAAATAAATCTAAATCAATTCAAGGAAATGAAGGAAAATATGCATACAGAGCTAAAGGATATTAGGAAGAAAATATGTGAGCATAAAGAAGAAGTTGAAAGTTTAAAAAGAAACATAACATAAATAATGGGGATTAAAGGCAGTATGATGGAAATTTAAAAATACACTAGAGGCATACAACAGCAGATTTAAACAGGCAAAAGAGAGAATCAGTGAAGTATAAGACAGGATGTTCAAAATCATACAGTTAGAAGAACAGATAGAGAAAAAATTTGAAAAAAATTTCCAGTGTCTCAGGCATTTGAGTGACAGCATGAAGCATGCAAACATATACATCATGGGTATGCCAGAAGGGAAAAGGGGCAGAAAGAATATTTGAGGAAAATAATGGCTAAAATTTCCCAACTCTTATGAAAGACATAAATACACATCTAAGATGTGCAACATCCTCCAAACAGAATAAACCCTAATAGACCTACTCTAAGACACATACTAATTAGAATGACAAATGCCAAAGATAAAGACAGAATTCTGGAAGTGATTCAACACATACAAGGGATCACCAATAAAACTAAGTGCCAATTTACCATCAGAAACCATGGAAGAGAGAAGGCAGTGGTATGATACATTTAAGGTACTAAAAGAGAAAAACTGCCAGCCAAAAATTCTTTGTCTGGCAAAACTGTCCTTCAAAAATGAGGGAGAGTTTTAAATATTCACAGATAAACAGAAACTGAGAGAGCTCATCAACAAAAGACCCACCCTAGAAGAATGACTAAAGGGAGTTCTTCACGTTGAAAGGAAAAGACAGGAGAGAGTCGCTTAGAGTAGTATGAAGAAAAGATCTTCAATAAAGGTAGCCAAAAGGGTAAATGCAAAACTCAGTAACTCTGTATCCTCAATATACAACTCTACTCCTTAATTCCTGTAAGAGTCAGAATACAATTGAACAAGAAAAAGGCATATTTCCTGATAATGGACACTCAAAATATAAAGAGGTAATGTGTAACATAAACAACATAAAGAGGAGAAGGAGAAGGATATGAGAGCAGAGAAAGTTTATGTTATTGAAGCCAACATGTAAACTTTTCAAATTAGTAGGTTATAGATGTAGGTTGTACCATATAAACTGCAGGGTAACCACAAAGAAAGTATTTTAAAATAGCACAGAAACAAAAATGAGAAAGGGATCAGTCAGATACTTCACAAAAGAACAACTATACAGAAAAAGAGGTTGTAATAAAGGAAAAGAGTGCAAAAAAGATATGACTTGTAAAGAGCCAAAGCACAAAATGGCTGAGCTAAGTACTGTCTTTATAGTAAAAACACTGAGTGTTAATGCATTAAACTTCCAAATCAAAATATGCAGATTGGCAAAATGGATAAAAAAGCATGATCCAACTATCTGTTGTTTATGAGACACACCTTAGATCCAAAGACACAAATAGATTGAAGTTGGAAGGATGTAAAAAGATATTCTATGCAAATAGTAACCAAAACAGAGCTGGGGTAACTATATTTTACTATACCATACCGTACCGTACCATACCATACCATACCATACCATACCATACCATACCATACCATACCATACCATACCATACCGACAAAATAGGCTTTTAATCAAAAGCTGTTATAAGAGACAAAGAAGGACATTATATATTAATAAGAGGAGAAATCCACCAAGAAGGAATAACAATCAAAAATATTTATGCACCTAAACATGATGCCCCAAAATGCATGATGTAAACCCTGGCAAATCTGAAGGGAAAAATAGACATATCCACAATAATAGTTAGAGACTTCAATATACCACTCTCATCGATAGATAGGGCATTTATAAAGAGGACAAACAAGGGAACTGAAAACTCGAATAATATAGTAAATGGACTAGCCCTAACACACATATACAGAACAGTACCCCAAAAAGCAGCATTACACATTCTTCTCAAGGGCACATGGATCATTTTCCAGTGTAGAACACATGTTGGATCATAAAACAAATCTCAGTAAGTTTAAAAAGATTGAAGTTATATAAAGCATCTTCTCTGACCATAGTGGAATGAAGTTGGAAATTAATGATAGGCAGAGAAATGGAAAATTACAAATATATGGAAGCTAAATAGCACACTCTTAATCAGTGGGTCAGAAAAGAAATAATAGGGAAAATCAGTAAATATCTTGAAACAAATGAAAACAAGAGCACAGTATATCAAAACTTATGGGATGCAGTGAAGGCAGTGCTGAGAGGGAAATTTATGACCCTAAATTCTTACATTAAAAAAGAAGAAAGCTAAAATTGAAGACCTAATGCACACTTGGAGGAACTAGGAAAAGAACATAAAATTAAACCTAAAATGAGCAGAAAAAAAGAAAAAACAAAAGTTAGAGCAGAAATAATGTATTAGAAAATTTAAAATAAATAATATAGAGCATTAAAAAACCCAAAAGTTGGTTGTTTGTAAATATCAATAAAATTTACAAGCCCTTGGCTAGACTGATAAAGAAAAACCGAGAGAAGATGCAAATAAATAAAATTGAAATGAAAGGGTGAACATTACTATTGATCTCCAAAAATAAAGAAGGATCATAGAAGAATACTATGAACAACTATATGCCAATAAATTAGACAATGTAAATGAAATGGACAAAGCCTAGAAACCCATGAACAACCTACACTGACTCTAGAAGAAATAGAAGATCTCAGCAGACTAATTAGAAGTAAAGAGATTGAACCAGTCATCAAAAATCTCCCAACAAAGAAAAGCCTAGGACTGGATACCATCACAGGTGAATTCTATCAAACATTCCAAGAAGAATTAATATCAATCCTGCTCAACCTTTTCCAAAAATCTGAACAGGGGGAACACTCTCTAACTCATTCCACAAAGCCGACATCGCCCTAATTGCAAAGCCAGATAAAGATACGACCAGAAAAGAAATTACAGACCAATATGTCTTATGAATACAGCTGCAAAAGTTTTCAACAAAATACTTGCAAATCAAATCCAATGGCACATTAAAGTAATCAAGTGGGTTTTACCCCAGGTATGCAAAGTGGTTCAATGAAAGAAAATCAATCAATGTAATACAATGTATTAACAGACCAAAGTGAAAAAAACACAACAAAAACAGAACACATGATCATCTCAGTTGATGCATAAAAGATATTGGACAAAATCTGGGATACTTCCTTCATAAAAACACTTAGAATACTAAGAATTAAAGGAAACTTTTTTCAACATGATAAAGGTCAAATATGAAAAACCCACTGCTAACATTATGATGAAATGGTGAAAGGAAAGCTTTCCCTTAATGATCTGGGAGAAGACAAGGATGCCCACTGTTTCCACTATTATTCAACACTGTGCTTGAAGTTCTGATCAGAGCAGTTAGGTAAGAAAAAAAAAATGCATCCAAACTAGAAAGGAAGAAGTAAAACTTTCCCTATTTGCAGATGACATGATCCTATACAGAAAAAGTCCCAGGAAATGTATGTGGCTCAACCAATTGGGCTCCTGTCTACCATACAGGAGGTCCAGGGTTTGATGCAGGGCCTCCCACACAGAGTGCCAGCCCACATGGAATGCCACCCCGCATAGACGTGCCGCCCTGTGTGGGAATGCCACCCAGTGCAGGAAAGCCACCCCACGTGGGAGTGCCTGCCAACATGGAGAGCTGGCGCAGCAAGGTGATGCAACAAGAGATACAGAGTAGAGAAAATAAGAAGACGTAGCAGAACAGGGAGTTGAGGTGGTGCAAGAGAGTAATCACCTCTCTTCCACTCTGGAAGGTCCCAGGATCAGTTCCCCGAGCTGCCTAATGAGAATACAAACAGACACAGAAGAATACACATTAAATGGACACAGAGAGCAGACAATGGGGGAATGGGGGGAGGGGGAGGGGGAGGAAAGAAATAAATATAATAAATCTTAAAAAAAAAAAAGAAAAAGTCCCTAAAAATCGACAGCAGAACTACTAGAGTTAATAAATTCAGCGAAGTGAATTTCACCATGCAAGATCAGCATGCAAAAATCAATAGTGTATCTATATACTGGTAATTAGCAACCTGAGGAGGAAATCAAGAAAAAAAAATTCCATTTACAATAGTAACTTAAAAAAATGAAATATCAAGGAATAAATTTAACCAAGTGTATAAAGACATACATGGAAAACTACAAGATTTTTCTAAAAGAAACCACAGAAGATCTAATAAATGAAAGGACATTCCACACTCATGGATTGGAAGACTAAATATTGTTAAGATGCCAATCCTACCCAAAATGATTTACAGATTTGATGCAATCCCAATCAAAATTGCAATAGCCTGCTTTGCAGAACTAGAGAAACCAATCATCAAGTTTATTTGGAAGAGTAAGGGGCCCCAAATAGCCAAAAAAATCTTGAAAAATAAGAATGATATTGGAGGTCTCACACTTTCTGACTTTAAAGCTTATTACAAAGCTACAGTGGTCAAAACAGCATGGTACTGGCATATAGACCAATAGAATTAAATTGAGAGTTCAGAAGTAGACCCTCACGTCTATGACCAATTGATTTTCTACAAGGCTGTCAGGTCCACTCAATTGGGAAAGCATAATCTCTTCAACAAATGATGCCGGGAGAACTGGATATCCATATGCAAAAGAATGAAGGAGGACCAATACATATACAAAATTTTACTGAAGATGGATCGAAGACCTAAATGTAAGAACCAGGACTATAAAACTCCTAGAAGAAAATGTAGGGAAGCATCTTCAGGAGCTTGTATTAGACAATGGTTTCTTAGACTTCACATCCAAAGCACAAGCAACAACAAAAAAGTGATAAATGGGACCTCATTAAAATAAAAAATGTTTGTGCATCAAAGATCTTTATCATGAAAGTGAAAAGATAACCTACTCAATGAGGAAAATATTTGAAAACCGCAGATTCAGAATATGTAAAGAAATCCTACAATTCAACAATAAAAAGACAGCCCAATTAAAAAATGCACAGATTTACACACTTCTCCAAAGAGGATATACAAATGGGGGAAAAAAGATGCTCAATATCATTAGCTATTAGGAAAATGGACATCAAAACCACAATGAGATATGATTTTACATCCACTAGAATGGCTCGTATAAAAAAGGAAGGGAGGAAGGGAGGAAGGTGCAGGCTAGCTGGCTGCGCTGGAGCTTGCTGTGCCTGCCACATTGTCAAGGACCAGGAGCTGACCTGCGTGCCCGGGACCATAAGAGCCCGCCAGCAGGGAAGGATGCCCAGGAGTCTTGAGCCGCTGGTGGAGTGCACAGAAGCCGAAAAGCACTGGTGGTAATTTTGACAGACTCTACCGAACATGTTATATATGCCACTCCTGTGAAGACTGCTGCAGCTTCTTCACAGGAGCCCTGCGGGTCCTCTCCAAACAGGCTCTGGTATTTCTGGTTGCTCCTGATGATGGGCGTGCTCTTTTGCTGCCGGGCTGCCTTTCTTACCCAGAGGTGCTTGTCCACCGCTGATAGAGGAGCCAGGGTTCAACCTGTCCTATACCACGTAGCCCCCAAACCCCACTCTAGGAGCCCAGCAACCAGGGTTGTCATATTACACAGATCCGGAGGACCAGGAATGAATCCTGCAGGGAACCCCATGACCACGGCCTTCCAGGTCAGTCCAGCCCAATTCACTCCAGGGCAGCAAGGACTAACCCCCCCCCCCCCTTTGTACTGTAACACACCCCTGCCCCAGTCTGACCAGGTCGTGAAGGTTATATTGGGGCCTTTAAGAAAGAGAGTGGAGAGGCGTCCCAGCAGGGGCACGGCCAGCCAGCAGGGGAATGGGGCAAGCTGTGCGCCTTTGATCTCAGCAGGTGGGTATTGGAACCTGCTGAGAAAGACCCAGGAAAGACAAAATCCTGGGGTTGCTAGCAGAGCCCTTCAAAAAGGATAGAATTGGTTCTTACAGGCAATTTAATAAAAACTAGAATAAAGAAGATGTGGTTGGAATGCAGACCCCTGGGCACTCACAAGCAGTTGTCAGTCAGCAGGGACACTTTCTTCCTCTCTGTAGTTGGTAGCATTGACAGCACACTTGAAGCCAGATTTGGACATAACATGCCGTGTAGACTAAGGGCACCTAAATCCCAATATGTGTAGAATTTGGGGCGGAAGGGGGAGATTTTTTTAAAAAGCAGTTTCATTGAGATATAGTTATGTACCATAAAGTCCACACAGGGTGTAGAGTTGATGGCTTTTGGTGTAATCACAGAATTGTACATTCATCACCACAATCAATTTTGGAATATTTTCATTACTCCAAAAAGTAAAACCCCATGCCCCTTGGCAGTCCCTCCCGATGGGCGGTGCTTATTTTTTAAATAAGAAATTGTCCCTCATGGAACTTGAGTGTGGGAACCTCCCATTGGAATGGACTGTGTTTCCTTTTCCCCACACCAAGGAGCTTGGCATCCATGTTCTGCAGGGTATTTGTTTGGGTTAGAGACTGAAGAATAGGGATGGGGTAGAGTCACTGCTCCAAGAATTAATCTAAAGACAAGGAATCTGGGAGCTTTCCAGGGAATTGTAGGAAGATGTTTTGGAACAAAACAACTGCCATTGGAAACACAGTGTATGAACCCAGATGCTGCCGGTGTCTTTGACCACCTTGTGTGACCTGTAAACTCCTGTCAACTGCAGTACCACCCCCACTGGGGTCCTTGATTCAAAACAAAGCACAACTTTTGCTGTTTACAATCAAGGAACAACTAAGTGGATTGAAAAAGTTCATCTTAATTCTAGGCCATTTATTTTGCACTTTCAATTTCTCCCTTTACTTTTTTAAGAAATAAAGAAAGCATACTAATTGCTCCCCCAATTGGCCAGGGTACAGCTGACTAGGCACAACAAAATGTCAATGACTAAAAAAAATTTTTTAATAGCAAAACATCTTAAGAGACTAAATGATTTGTGAAGCTCAACAATTTTATATTCCCACGTTTCCGTAATAGAGATTGTTTTCCCTGGAACCTGAATTAGAACCCTATGACAGTGAACACTGATCCTATATATTGAAATTTCACTTCCAGTGATATTTCCCAGCAGCTCTTGCTTCCTTGGTCCTATCGGTGGATTGTACCTACCTCCTAGAGTGAATTCCAACCCTGGTATGTTGATGTCTGTGGAGTTAGTGGTTATGAGCAAACTGGAAGCAAGTGCATGCTTTTCCTCTGCAACACTTGGCTCATTTCTTTCCCTGTTTCCTCCTCTTTTGAAAGCATCCTGTTTCCTATGTATGTGAAATAAAAATAAATTGGGGAAAAAAATTACAAATGTTGGAGAGAATATGGAGAAATAAGAACATTCATTCATTGCTGTAAAATGTAAAATGGTGCAGGCACTATGGGGGACAGTTTGGCATTTCCTCAGAAAGCAAAATATAGAATTGCCATATGACCCAGCAATCCATCTTCTAGGTATATACTCAAAAGAATTGAAACAGGGACTTCAACAGATTTTTTCACAGCAATTTTCATAGTGACGTTACTCACAATTGCCAAAAAATGGAAGCAACCCAAGTGTCCATCATTTGAGGAATGGATAAACAAAATGTGGTGTATATGTACAATATAATATTATTCAGCATTAAAGAGGAATGAATTACTGGTCTATGTGACAACATGGATGACCTTGAAGATATTATGTTGAGTGAAATGAGCCAGACACAAAAGGAAAAATATTGTATGATCTCACTGATATGAAATAATTAGAATAAACAAGCTCATAGAGTTGGAATCTATAATATAGGCTACCAGGATCTGGGTTGGGATTAGAGCTGAAGAGATAATGCTTAATAATTTCTATTTGGGTTGATTGTAAAGTTTTGGAAATGGATGGTGTTGATGGTAGCTTAACATTGAGAGTGTAATTAACAGTACTGAATTATATATGTGAATGTGGTTAGAAAATCCTGAAAAATCACAACAAATCTATCAGAAGTAATATAAGAGTTCAGCAAAATGGTGGAATACAAGATCAATATACAAAAATCAGTAGTGTTTCTATACATTATTGCTGAGCAATCTGAGGAGGAAGTCAGAAAAATATTGCATTTATAATAGTAACTAAAAGAATCAAATATTTAGGAATAAACTTTACAAAGGATATAAAGGACCTGTATTCAGAAAACTACACTCTAGCTAGAACTTCTAGGGCAATATTGAAAAACGGTGGTACCAGATGGCATCCTTGTCTTGTTCCTGATCTCAGTAGGAAAGCTTTCAATCTTTCACCTTCAAGTACAATGCTGTTGTCATCTACATTGTCTAATTTTTTGGTGTACAGTTTTTCATAGTATCCTCTTATATTCTGTAATATCTCTGCAGAGTCAGTGGTAATGCCCCTCTTCTCATTTCTGATTTTAATTATTTGCATCTTCTCTCTTTTTTTCTCTCTCAATCTAGCTAATTGTTGATTTTGTTGATCTTCTTGAAGAAACACCTTTTGGTTGTGTTGATCCTATTTTTTGTTGTTTTTGTTGTCAATTTTACTTATTTATGCTCAATCTTTATTAGTTTTTTCCTCCAGTTTTGTTTGGGGTTAATGTGCTGTTCTTTTTCTAATTCTTCCAGGTGTGCAGTTAGGTCTTTGATTTTTGTTCTTTCTTCTTTTTTAATGCAAACTATAAATTTCCCACTCAGCACTGCCTTTGTGGTGTCCCATAAATTTTGATATGTTGTGTTCTTTTTTTCTTTCTTCTCTAGATATTTACTGGTTTCTCTTGCAATTTTTTCTTTGATTTACTGGTTATTTAAGAGTGTGTGGCTTAATCTCCATATACTTGTGAATTTTTCCTTTTTCCATTCATTATTGATTTCCAGCTTCATACCATTATGATCAGAGAAACCATTTTGTATAACTTCAAGTTTTTTACATTTACTGAGACCTGTCTTGTGACCCAACATGTAGTCTATCCAGGAGAAGGATCCATGAGCACTTGAAAACAATGTATCCTGCTGATTTAGGGGGTAATATCAGTGCTTGTTAGGTCTAGTTCATTTATCATATTATTCAAACTCTATGTTTCCTTATTTATCCTCTGACCAGATGTTCTATGCAGTATTGAGAGTGGTGTATTGAAGTATCCAACTGTTATTATAAAGACACTGTTTCTCCTTTCACTTGTCTGGTGTGTGCCTCATGTATCTTGGCACCCAGGTTAGGTGCATAAATATTTATTATTATTTCTTCTTGTTGAATTGCCCCTTTTATTAATATATAATGACATTCTTCATCTCTTTTAATAATTTGCTTTTAAAGTTTATATTGACCAATAATAGTATTGCAATTCCAGATCTTTTTTGATTACTTTTTGTGTAGAATATCTTTTTCCAACACTTCACTTTCAACCTCTTTGTGTCCTTACATCTCAGTTGAGTCTCTTGTAAACAGCATGTAGATGGCTCATAATTTTATCCATTCTATCAGTCTGCGTCTTGATTGGGAAGTTCAATCTATTAATATTCAATATTATTATTGTAAAGGCATTACTTACTTTGTCCATTTTATCCTTTGGCTTTCTATTGTCTTATTGTCTGTCTTTTTACCCTTACTAATAATCTTCATTTGCACACTCTTCTCAAAGTCTCTTGTTCAGTTGTTTTCCTTTCAGTCTGTAGCACTCCCTTTAGTATCTTTTAAATATGGTCTTTTGGTAACACCCTCTCCCAGGTTTTGTTTGTCTGTGAAGATTTTAAAGCCACCCTAATTTCTGAAGGACAGTTTTGCTAGATAAAGAATCCTTGGTTAACAGTTTTTCTCTTTTAGTACCTTAATACATCATAGTACTTACTTGTCACCTCCATGGTTTCTGATGAGAGATCAGCACTAAGTCTTATTGAAGTTCTCTTGTATGTAATGTATTGCATTTCTCTTCCTGCTTTCAGAATCCTCTCTTTATCTCTGGTATTTGTCATTCTGAATAGTAGGTGTCATGGAGTAGGTCTATTCATATTTATTCTGTTTGTCATGCATTGTTCTTCTTAGATATTGATATTTATGCCTTTAATAAGGGTTGGGAGCTTTTTGGTCATTATTTCCTCAAGTATTCTTTCTGTTCCTTTTCCATTTGCTTCCCCTTCTGGGACACTGATCACATGTATGTTTGTGCATTTCACATTTTCATTCAATTCCTTGAGACCTTGTTCCATTTTTTTCCATTCTTTTCTCTTTCTGATTTCCAGTATTTTCAAGTTCAGATGTTCTTTCTTCTATTTCACTAGTTCTGTCTTCCATCAATTCAAATCTCCTGTTATACATATCTAATGCATTTTAAATCTCATCCATTGTGTCTTTTATTCCCATAACCTCTATTACTTTTCTTTGCAGTCTTTAAAATTGCTCTTTATAATTATCCATTATCTTCTCAATATCTTTTATCTCTTTAGTCATATTTTCCTTCAACTCCTTGAATTTATTTCAGATATTTGTGTGATTATCACTGGATTAGTTGTCTTAAATCCTGTATCTCATCAGGATTTTTGGTTTGTTCCTTTGACTGGACCTTATTTTCCTGTTTCTTGATATGGCTTGTAATTTTTGGCTGATATCTAGGCATCTGAATATGTTGGTGAATTTACTGTGATTGTCAATTTCTCTCTCCTTCCTAGTGGTTTTGTTTCACAGCTGTTCTTCGATTTGGGGTCAAACTTATTCTAAGTCTTTAAAATTGCCCAGTTTAAGGTATCAAAAACCAGGAATTTGGGACAAGAGATGCCTGAAAGCAGTTTTACTCCTTGCCATTTCCCAGCTTGCCAGTAGAGGGTGCTTTTGGCAAATCATTCCATGGAGGTGACTCAGCTTTCACTTGCCTGTGATTTTGTTTTGGCCAGAGTGGGGATTCAAAGCAGAATCTGCTGGCCAAATTCACTGAAAAGAAACCACTTCCCACCCTTCACTGCTCCCTCCCTCTTCTCAGGGATGAAGAATTCTGTTCCCCCTAGTTGGCTACAGTGAGACAAAGGTTTTATCAATGCTGTTTGCCTTGAGGGTAGGGGATGGGTGCCATTTCCTGTGTGTGGGGGTTAGCAACTCACAGTTTTTGTTTAGGCTTCTTCATTTTTCTATCTGTCACCATTCTGGGGCATGCACAGCACTGTCCTGGTTTGCAAACCCCCAAAGCAGAACACTCAGACAGCTTTTGTACTTTCTCAGTTGTTTTTGTGACAGAGTTGAGCACTGCCTACCTATTCCATTGCCATCTTGACATTAGAGTTTTGGCCTTAGTAACTGAGAAGATGGAACTGCTATTGTTTGAGATGGTATATACCAGAAGGATTGCAGAAGGTATTTTAGAAATGTTAAGTTTGTAGAGATGAGTATGCTGAATCGAAGTTGAATGAATTTGGAGTTCCGGAGACAGGACCAGGCTAGAGTAATGATTTGGAAGTAAAGACTATGTCCTGAGGCACTTTAACGTTCAAAGATAGGAGGATGAAGGGGAGAACTAGTCAAAGAAGCTGAGAGGAAGCAGTCAAGCAGTCATGTCTAGGAGAAGAACTAGACTCCAACATAGTGCCATGTGAAGGCAAGTGAAGAAAGTGTTTCAAAAAGGAGGTAAAAAATTATAACTAATGCTTTTTAATGAGTGGGTCAGATAAATGGTGGTTGAAAGTTTATCACTGTATTGAATCCAAAGAAGTTGAATATGGCTGCATAACAAACTACCCCCAAATAAAAATTTATTTAGTTTATCGTTACTGTTTTTTTTGTTTGTTTGTTTGTTTTTTGGTTCTGCTGATCCTGGTCAGATAGGTTATCTTAGCTGGGCCTGCTCATTCATTTCCATCAGCTGCCAGATCAGCTGTGGGCTGACTGTTCTCAGAAGTCTTCCAGCAGGAAGCCTGTCTCTGTCTCATGTCCTCTTCCAGGTAAGCCCAGACTTACTATCATGGTGTTCAGAGAGATTTCCAAGAAAGTAAGTGTGGCAGTTTGAGATTATTTATAAGTCTCCCAAAATGAGAAAAATTATGTTTGTAAACTGGTCGCTTCCTCTGGGTGTCATACCTTTTTTAAAAATTCAAAGGCTTTACATTTACTTAATAAAACCAATTTAGGGTTTTTGATTTGACCATGTCAGTAGGGCATGACTCAGGGTTGAATCCTTTTCCCTTTAGCTTATATAAATGGACACTCACTCAAGAAGGCACATGGAAAGAGAGAGAGCTCCATAGATTACAGAGAGAGAACTTTGTCAATTTTGATCCTGATGCCCTGGGGAAAGATGAGCCATTCACCTGATAATTTGCAGCTGAGAAGCAGCTGAAGAAGCCTAAAAAGAAACAAACCCTATCTGAGACTGAAATAGGAAGCCCTGAGAGACAATCCCTATGTCAATCTATAGCTGAGATGAGAAAAAACTGGGCCCACAGGGTATTAAGAGGAAGAAGGAAAGAGAGACCAGGCAGAGATTGCCTGCCATCTTGCTTCAATATGTGACAGCTGACTTTGGTGAGAAAATACCTCTTATGGTACTGTGAATTGGACTCAGGCCTTGTAACTGTAAGATTTTACACCAAATAAGTACCCTTTATATAAACCAACAGATTTCTGGTACTTTGCATCAGCACACTTTTGGCTGGCTAATACAGTTAGTAGAAGCATGCAAGAAAAATTGAGGCTTAGGTTTGGAACTTGAACATCATTTCCATTTCATTCTATTGTTAAGTCACAAGGTCAGCCCAAACTAAAGGATGGAAAAAAAAATAGTTTCCATCTCTTAATGGGGGTGACATTGCAAAAGACATGTATATACTGAGGAGTGAAGAATTGTGACAAGGTCTAAAATTAACCACAGAGGCTTTGACAAGAACATGTTAATAAATGGAGAATGCAGATATATTTGATAACTTTCAAAAAGGTTTCTTTTTTTTTATTAAAATTATTTATTTTTACAAATTACATTAAAAAAATACAAGGTCCCAATCAACCCCACCGCCCCCACCCCCCACTCCCCCCACAGCAACACTCTCTCCCATCATCGTTAGACATCCATTGCACCCAGTAAGTACATCTCTGAACATCACTGCACCCCAGTAAGTACATCTCTGAACATCACTGCACCCCAGTAAGTACATCTCTGAACATCACTGCACCCCAGGTTTCATTTATTAACTATTGAACATCCTTCTTCTCTGCTTAGGCAAAACTGAAGCTATATCTTAGAAAGAAATGTTTTTTGAAAGATTGTAGGTAATTGCCTATTTGCTGATTTCCTATCACATATGCCACTGTCTTCAAACTGACATATTATATCCCTAGGAGCATGTAGTGGTGTTCACAAAATTCCAGGTAAATTAAATTTTCCTAAAAGTTTAATTTTAAACTCAAAGTACTGGGGAAAATAATCAATATACTAAGAAAAAACATTTAAATATTATATAAATTATTGTAAAATTCCAATGATTTTAAAGATAAAGGAGGCTTTAATGATACTTCATGTTTGTGGCATCTCTAGTCTTATGAGTTCAATGTTCTTGGTCATAAAAAGAGCTTTTATGGAATAGTGTGAGAGAAGTTATCGTAACTCACATGCCCTGAAAATTTATAATAGTATCTTATGTTAGTGTAGAAAACTTGAGATAAAATGAAGTAATCAAGTACACACAGTAATCTGACCTAAGTAACTTTATTGTTTTCTATGCAATGTTACTCGTATATTTTTAAACCAAAAATATGTCTTAATGATACTGTAGAAATAGAAGTAAGATAAAATTTAGGGAACCTGTTTTGTTCTTCTGACTTGCTCATTAATTAACTCTGGACAAGTTACTTAAGACAGGGCTTTGGGTTTCCTCATCTAATCAATTGGGGGTACTAATGCTGAAAAAATATCCTTAAGAGAACCTTAGCAGTGAGGCAATGAAACATTACATGAAGGGTCCAAGGAAAGTGTGGCTTTTAATCATATTTTTGTTAAAGAGATTCATCAGCATTATGACTTTGGGTATACATGGATACTACATAATTTGTGGATAAAATTATACACATAATTTTCTCTTAGATACTGTCACTGCTTTCTATGATGAAGCACTTTTAAAAATAAAATTATATTAACTATTACAAGGACAGCATTTCAGACCAGTTTATGACCTAGGGCTTTCTATGAGTTCTAGAATTGATTTTCAGCACCACGGACAGTAGTGGCAATAATAGTGAAAGACTGTGTTATCAAAAAGCTTTAGTAGGGAAGCGGATGTGGTTCAAGTGATGGAGCTTTTGCCTACCATATGGGAGGACCGGGGTTTGATCCCTTGGGCCTCCTGGTGAAAAAGAAGAAGACAAGGTGTGTCTGTGTGGTGAGCCAGTGCCCGTACGAGTGCCCACATCGTGAGCCAGTGCCCACGTGAGTGTCCACATGGTGAGCCAGTGCCCGTGCAAGTGAGTCACACAGCAAGATGATGACCCATCAAGGGAGAGACAAGGGGAGAGTCAAGGTGAAGCACAGCAGAAACCAGGAACTGAGGTGGTGCAATTGACAGGGAACCTCTCTCCACAGCGGGGATCTCCAGGATCGAATCCTGGTGAATCCTAGAGGAGAGAAAATGAGAAGAGAAGACAACACGGACAGAAAAACAAAACAAAACAAAACAAAACACAGCAGGGTGGTAGAAGGGGAAGGGGGGAAATAAATAAATAAATAAATAAATAAATAAATAAATAAATCTTTAAAAGGAAAAAAATAGCCACACAAAAAAAAACTTTAATAGTGAGAATTTTAATTCATATACCTGTCCCTACATTTAAATGGTATTGTAAAGAAATGGAAGGAAAAGTACATATCTTTTTATTTCAAAATTTGAAAAATGAACCAATGCTTCACAACTAACCAAAGAAAAATTAAGCAAACATACGGTAAGTACAATATATGTTCAATAAAATTTTTTGTCTTATAACAGCTGTTACTTATCAAATGCATTCTGATAGTAATTTAATTTTACCAGTATAATATTACATATTATATAATTTTTCAATTATCAAATCTCAGATAACATGAAATTTGATATCTGTATCTTGAAATGGTTTAAAAAGCTTGGATTGACTAAAGATTTTCTGGTTTGTCATTTAGTTATTTTATTGTCCTGCACTAACTTTAAACCACAGCATCCCTCACCACCACCAACAGCAATAACACAACACAGAATTTTTCTAGAAACAAAAAATCATACAATAATCTTGATGTCTAAAATTATTTTTAAGAGATACGTATTACTTTTTCAGGTGTGTATAAAGTTAAACAAGAGGTAAAGTAGGCAGTTAAGTTTTTATATGCTATGAAAAACCTCCATTAGTTTAAGCATAATGTAAATGAACTTAATTACACACTAAAAGTAGGATTACAAAATTTAAAAATTCATAAAACAATACTTCTTAAAGTTTAATTTACAATTAAGAGAGTTGATATCAAATACAGTGTAATTATTGGCTGTACATCTTTTAATCATACTTAACTAAATGCTGCATTGCCAAAGGACCTTGTTCCACTTTTGGCCAGGAGATGGAGCAATCATATAAGATGCTGCCTTTATTTATTTATTTATTTTCAATTTAGCATGCTGTTTTCTGACAGTGGGTACCATAGAGTGAGTGTCAGAACAGAAAGCTAAGCAGAAGCAGAACAGATACTGCAGTCCTTTCTTGTTTTTTCTTCTTCAGAGAGAAGAGAACACATGTGAGATTTTACTTTCTGCTCTAATCAAAAATCTGAAGAACTGTATTGGAGACAATATTATATTCAACACATATATGGATTCTATGCTATGATTTACAATTTCCTTTATTTCAGGTAAGACAACATGATTTTATCTTTGACCTACTAATTATTTTTTTTCTATTTTAATAATGACTTTTACAATAAGATATGTGCTTTGTCAGCATGGATTCAGATTTAAAAGATTTAAAAGCTCTAATTCTAGCTCTTCTGCATTTTTAAATCTTCCTCGGCTGAAATGGGCCCTGACTCTGACATGCTGTATTTTAATATCCCATTGGCTTCCCAGCATTTAGTTAGTATTCATCTGCGGCTTTATTTGTTTACCATCTAAAGGTAAAGCTTTCCAAGTGAAGGATGATCTTTCTCTGTCTGAGTAATACTGTTCCTTAATGTAGGGAACAAATTATAGAAATGTAATGAAGCAGATTAACATGGCAGTGACTCTGCCAAAGCCCGAGGCTGAGCATTCTGATAGCAGCCTCAAAGGCACGCCAACATACTGAGCACAAAGACCTTTTGAACAATTCCTACCACTGATTATCATACTGATTGTTTATGCTTTCTTTTTCCTTTTAGAAAAAATACATAAGCCATTTCTCCCACATGAATGGAGATTTATATGATAGTCAGACCCCGTTGTGTCTCCTCCCCCAGTATGGATGTTAGGAGCAAATGAAAACATATTAATTGCTGTGAAAATAGATTTTCTCAGTTTTTAGTGGTTTTGGATGCTAGGATTGTGGTTTTTAAAATAGTTGATATTGTATAAGGTGTTCACATTTTTAATAATTTTCAGTCATGTGACATTATATGTGCTGAAGAGTAGAATGACTCAGGAGGTAGAAATTGCATGAAGCAGGCTTCCTTCTCTCTGCTGCTTCTGATGATTCCCCCTAAATCCTCTTTTTAAATTTGCTGTAAAAATAATGGGATGAAAGCAATATAAAAAACTTATATTTAAAAGACACTGTCATTTAGTTCAATTTAAAATGAATTTTTAAAATGATCTTTGTAAGATTGTTTTTAAATGCTTCAGTGCCTCTGTTTGTGGAAAGAGTTGTGTGTGTGTGTTGTGTGTGTGTCTGTGCACATGTGATCGTGGTGTTGGAGGTGGCAGTGGCAGGCAGTGGGGGTTCATCACGATGTTTCTATCTCAGTCATCGTTTTCCTATCAAAAGGTAGTTGTGCTGTGTCAGAGGTTGTGAAAGCTATGGAGAATAATTTTACAGAATCGGAACACTGAGGAAAAGAAAATCCATTCTTTTAATGTGTGGGATCTATAAAGAGATTTCAGTTCCACATGGTTCTATAAAATGGGGATTTTAGAATCACAGATTTTTATCATTTGTCTATCTCATCATTTAGGGAAGTGCAACTGTAGCTGAGGGAAATTAAGTGGATTTCCCAGTCATACACTAAATTAGAATCAGAGGCAGGGCTAGAACCCCGTTAGGCAATTTTTTATGTCTTTCATAGCAGTAATACAGTTTACCTTGAGTGTGAACCTAATCAATGACATATTCCAGGTGTGTGTGTGACTCTCTGGGTAAATTCTGTGGGATAGAGTTTCTCAGTGTACAGCTTACTTAATGATAGGGCCTATACTTTATTTTATATGCATTGCTCAATTCTCTGACGGCTCTTGGCAAGGTATCCAAGAAAACTAAAATAAGTATAGATACCCTCTGTTTCTTATTTTTCTCTTTTTACTGATAGATGAAGTATATTATTCTGCGCTATGCCCATGAATGACCTGGATGACCACATACTAGTTCTCAACTCTACTCTCCTACCTAACTGAACAGGGACCATGCATGTAGCTTAGTCTACTGACCCTCATAAGAACATCATCACATGTCCTGACCTTTCTCTTTTTTTCACTTACTGAACACAGATTACACTCTACTCAGTTCAATAAATTAAGAAATAAGGGGAATAAAATGTGTTACATCCACATTCAATATTTATGGAGTACCACACATCTAACAAGTTATTAGAAGAAGTAGGGTAATAGATAAGCACATGGGCCCTCCTCAAGGAATTTAATGCAGAAATGTACATGTTCATATACTACTATAACAAAAATATTATAAATGCTAAAATGAAGAACAAAGAAAGTTGAAAATGAAAATATGAATGGGAATGTATATGAGCACCTACATTGTGCCTGGCATGGTGTTAAGTCTTGGGATTCAAAATAAACCAACAATTAAATTTCTGTCCATGAAGAGCTCAAAGCCCAGGAAAAGATTCTCAGAGGCTCTGTTGGTTAAATTAGTTTTAAAGGGTGAATTGGAAATGAATAAATAAAAAATATAAAGTTGGTCATTCCAACCAAAAAGATGAGGCAACCAAATATGAGGAACTGGGAAACTGTAGGGCAGTATATAGAAAAGCATAGAGAGTGGTAAATAATCCAATATGATTAACGTACAAGGGGATGTGTTGTAAGAGTAGGGTATGAAGCGAAACTGATCAGATAGTTTGGAGTCAGGCTTTTTAGTATAAAGGGTCTTTTATACTACATTAAGGTGTTTTAACTTCATTCTCTAGATAATAAGAGATAGTAGATGCTTTTTGAATGGGATAGGACATGCTCAAATCTGGAATTGAGAAATATTCTAGTGAAAGTATGGAATTATGGACAGGAGTAGATAAGAAACTAGAAGCAGGAAAAATGTGTTTGGAATTGCTACTTTGGACCAAGAAAAGTGCAATGAAAATATAAGCAGAACAAAAAGAATTTTTAAAAATTCAAAAGAGGAAAAAGTTGATGGTAGTGTCAAAATTTCTATTCTGAATGTCTGGGTGAGTGTCTTTAACATATAAAAGAAATACTGTAACTGGAATTTGTTTTCCTGGGATAGGAAAGGTAAAGATAATAAATGGGGTGTTTGATGTTATGTGTTTGACATACTGACTGATCCTTCACACAAAGATGTTTTGTACAAAGCTGAAAAATTTATATACAAATCTCAGATTAGAATTTATGGATGAATATATGAATCTTCATGAAGTTGTGGGTAAGAATTAGGCACACATAAATGAACATCAGTGGGGAAAAGTAGAGGAGTGAAGATGACTAGGGCAATAATCTTAAGATTAGATGGAGCAAAGGAATCTATAAAGGATATTAGTGATCCATGGAAAAGTGATAGAAGTTGGAGCACTAACAAAATATAGGAGGTAAAACAGGGAAATGGATTAGCAAAAGAGGTCTAAGCAATAATGCAAACCCATATAACAGATAACTAATAAGAGAACAGGGTAAGGACTGATTAACTTAGCCATTATTAGGCCATAGATGGACTTTAAGAGAGGTTTGGTAGACTGGCAGAGAATGGGGGCCTGGACTGAAGACTAAATGGGAAATGAGAAAACTGAGAAGTATATTTTTATTTTATAAGTTTGCCAGTGGAATGTAGGAGAGATAGTATTTTAGAGCTTGAGGGAGAATATTCGTCAATATTTTATTTTCGTTAGAATTAGAGAAACCTACGCCCCTTTGTAGAATAAGGGTAAGAAGTCAATGGGGAGAGATAAAGAAGGAAAAAACATAAGGAAAGATCCTAGAAAAGATAGGAGAGGGAAGGTTCAAGAATGTTTTTTATTTCAGACAGGCAGAAGGGGTAGGCAATGATATAAAGGAAAGCTGATGTGCCTCATTTTTTGTGGCCTGTTCTTGGAAAATAAAGCCTTATCTTCTATTTAAGTCAGTTTGTTCCTCAGAAGAGGCTTATTTGAAGCATATGAACTTTCTGAAAGAAATATATGTTCTTCAGTAACCAAACACTTTCCAGCACAGCATATTTTAATCACACTAATCCTGACTGGGAAACTAATAAGACTGTTTCATGTTAGGCTTATCATACCTTCTTCAATTATATATTTCTTATCCAGAATGTCCTATTTAAAATAGGGTCTACTTAAAGCTTACATTGGATTAGACCAACACTTAACTATTATAAATATCTAATTTGATTGCTAAGGGTTGATTTGCCAGAGTCTAAATAAATTATTCAGGTTCCTTCCTTCTTTTCCTCCCTCACTTTCTTTAGTACTTTCACCAGGGTTTGTGTAGGCAGAAAAGGAAGTTGATTAATCACAAACTTCCTTTTCTTAGGTGAACTAAACTCCTTTATAAAGCTTTCTACCAGAAGTTATTTCTTTCTTCCTTTCTTTTGGCAGTGAAGAACAAACCCTTCGTAATTTCCACAGGGACCCTGTGGAAAATCAGTTGGAATTTAAAAACTAACATTTAGGGTTTGATTTTGGGAAAACAAAAAATGTCAAAAGCTTTCAGAAAGTTTGAACATTGGGTTAAATAGAACCAAACGTCACTATGAAACCATGCTTGACTCTCTAATTAAAATGACAACAGAAGATTTTAAAGGTAAAAAGAGGAGATAGGACGATCCTAAAAAACAAGCAAACAAACAAACAAAAACAACTTAATTCTTTCAATAAGAAGAGATGTTCTTTTAAACAGTAATGGAAGATAAGTTCACAAGAAATTATTATTTTGATAAGACACAGCTAGGCAGGTTACTCAGATGGTTAAGAAAAGCCTTTTACAACCGCTTACTAACAACCGCTTACTAAGAGGAACTAAAATTTTCCAAGACAATTTTGTCATTTTTAACAGAGGGAAACCAAATTCCAGTTTAGCATGAATATACAGCAGGATTCAAAAGCTCTTTTAAAAGTCTTATAAATAAACCTGTCAAATCTTAGCCAGTTTTGACCACAACAAAACACAATTTGTTTCTGTGAACTTTCTACAACTTCCCATACCCATTCAGGTTTTTTCCTACACATTTCTCTCTCATTCTGCAACAAGTAAAAGTCATTTTACTTTAGAATAAGATTATCCTTTCTCCTTATCAAAAACTGCATCCTGCATACCTTACATATTTAAGTTACCAAAAAGATCTTAGAAACTGTCTTTCCGCTGACATAGTATAAAATATAATTAGTGTTGAAATAAAGTTTGTGAGAATAACTGAATTTTCCTAAACACAATTTTACATTTTTCACTTCAATACCTAGCACATATAATGCTAACTAATTTGATCAGTAAATTGTATAAACTTAGCAAGTATATACCCAAAATATGTGCTATATTGTACTTAACTCTGATAATTCAGGAGACATAGCTGTTTTTTATTTAACTAACAATACTAAATTAGTATTATTTGTCAAAGGTTTACCTAAATTATGTGAACTTGAATTCCCAAAATATTTGGGGTTAGTTTTTATAAGAACTTTCTTTTTTTTTTTTTTTTGCTTTGGAAGTATTTGAAGTTCTGTTTCTTTAATTTCTGGGATTTTATGAATATTTAATTTATTTAAGCACTTATTTATCTTTAAACCATTTTGAACAGAGCTCCTTTAAGGAATTTTACAAGTTAATTTGGTAATCCCATTTGGAAGTAGGACAATATCATACATATAACATACATACAAACAGACAGACTCAAATAGATTTTAGTTTCAATTTAATTTTTTTAGCCATGAATGAAAACACAGAAATAAGAACACAGACAATGGAAACATAGAAAAACAAAACTCACTAGTATATAAAAAAGAGCTGAGCTTCTGTCCTTGTCCCTTTTTAATTTTATTTATTTTTTATTTATTTGTTTATTTATTTCTCTCCCCTTCCCCGCCCCCACCCCAGTTGTCTGTTCTCTGTGTCTATTTGCTGCGTCTTCTTGTCTGCTTCTGTTGTCAGTGGCACAGGAATCTGTTTCTTTTGGTTGCATCATCTTGCTGTGTCAGCTATCCGTGTGTGCAGCACCATTCCTGGGCAGGCTGCACTTTCTTTCGCGCTGGGCAGCTCTCCTTATGGGGCACACTCCTTGCACGTGGGGCTCTGGCAGGGCACTCCTTGCGCGCATCAGCACTGTGCATGGGCCAGCTCCACACGGGTCAAGGAGGCCTGGGGTTTGAACTGCAGACCTCCCATGTGGTAGACGGACGCCCTAACCACTGGGCCAAGTCTGCTGCCCTGTTCCTCTTTTATATTTTTACCAGATTTGTGTTCCTGGCAGACAGGATGAGTTGAGGTTACTCATTCAAAATGAGGTAACCATCGTTATTTCTGAAGGAAACTTTTAAGATTTTGTTACCTTGATGTCTGTCTAGAGGCTTTGCTGTATTTTTCCAGGCCTTTTTTCTTTTTAATCTTTTTTTTGTTTTTCTTTTCTTTCTTTGTTCTCCTTCCTTCCTTCCTTCCTTCCTTCCTTCCTTCCTTCCTTCCTTCCTTCCTTCCTTCCTTCCTTCCTTCCTTCCTTCCTTCCTTCCTTCCTTCCTTCCTTCCTTCCTTCCTTCCTTCCTTCCTTCCTTCCTTCCTTCCTTCCTTCCTTCCTTCCTTCCTTCCTTCCTTCCTTCCTTCCTTCCTTCCTCCCTCCCTCCCTCCCTCCCTCCCTCCCTCCCTCCCTCCTTCCCTCCTTCCCTTCCTTTCCAGGTCTTTTTTGACCCTCAGATTTATGTGGAAAGATGGGTCCTGTATGCCCCTTTCTGGGTCAATACAATCAGCTTTTGCCAGGGTTTAACATTTGAGATATCAACCTACATGTGTAGGTACAAGTCAATAGAGGTCAGGTACCCCTTAATCACATGCACCCAAAAGAATTCTAAATTCTTCTATGCATATTTGCTAGCCTTCTTTGGGTTTAGGGTAATCTTAAATTATAATTAAATTCTATTCAGGTCCAAGGTTTAAATTAAATTCTACAGTTGCTTGCATCCCTGACTAATGGGAGGGATAAATCTTTAGAAACACATTCTAGGGTATTAGGAGAGTTGTTGGGTAAAGGTTGGGGATCTGGAAAAGGAGAAGAAAAGGAAGGAATCAACAGAGATTCAGGAGCAGAGAAATCAGAAAGATAAGCGGGGAGGGAAATTTACTGAGAAAACAAGTCTAGTTTGTTTTGCTAAGCTTGTCAAATTACCCATTATCTTCGCCCAACAAAGCTTTTGGTGAAGCAATTTTTATTTAGAATCTTGTTTGGAGGCCTCCGCATACCAATCAAAGAAAGTGCCCGTTTTTTCTGGGAGGTCTTGGGTCCTTTCTTTTCTAAGTTGCCTCTCAGATGTACGATTTTATCTAAATCAAATATCCCCCAATGCGGCCATTGCAGGCTCAAATCATCCTTGGTGAGATGTACCCATGGTTTCAGAAACAGATGTGAATTGGGCAGTAGTGATAAAACAGTTTTTGACAGGAGGAGAGAGAATTAGAGCAAGAAGAGCCCCTTATGCTGTGACCAGATCAAATGTGTCTCGGGCCCTGGATCCTTGCAGCTCAGAAACTCATATACTAATCTGACCTTAGTGAAATCTTCCATGAGTGGGAGTTCCACTCATGTGTCTGGAATGGAATGTGGGCAGCATAATGGATGGAAAAGGAGGATCTGAGGAGATTTAGACTGAGAAGAACCCACACTTATCCAGTAGATTCCAGAGACACAATTAGCTACTAGAGGTTTCTGACAAACAACTGCCTCAAGGTACTAGAATCCATATACTTCCCTCAGATAGATAGGAATTTTACTCACCAAAATGGGAACAGAAATGGGGACTGGGTAAGAATTACACCTGACAATAAACCCCAAAAGAGTTCAACACACATAAAGAGCAATCTTGGAGAAAGTTACCCCTAGCGTTCCACAGGCATTCAGAAAACAGTGGACCCATGTATCCCATTGGAATCTCAGCCAGTCACTAACCAGCCATGGGGATAGTTAGGGGTCTTCTCTAGATCCCTCTTCTGATGCTGTCAAAACTGTCAAAAGAAATACTTTACCACAGATAAATTGAAACATTAAAAATGTTTATTGTGAGAGGAAAACTGTGTGCAAGCAGGGTGACCTCAAACTGAAAATAGAATGAGAGTCTCAAGAGCCATCTGGTCATAGCTGTTTAAAAGGCATTTAAGGAATTTCCTAGTGGGAAGTTACAATGACTATTTGACATAAAGGATTTTTATTACATGACTGGGGTGGGGGTAGGGGTAGTCTTACAAAGCAGGGAGCAGATCTACATTAATTTGCATGTTATGCTTATCCATTCTCAAAAACTATCTCTACTGGACAGAAACTGGCTTATCACCAGGTATGTATGACTACAATTCTGTCAGATTCTTTCCATTTACTTGGAAAGCCCCTCCAGTCCATTGTCTGGGTTTACCCAATGCAGGCAGCCATTTTATTTTGCTTAACACTTCACACTGGAGAGTTTTGAAATAGCTACTTTCTCACTTCAGACAAAGTTAAGTTCAGATGTGGTTGAAAAACATTACTTCCTTAATTCCAGATCTTCCTCAATCATACTGTACAACAATGCTGGCAGGTCAGAGTGAGGCGGGCAGATGAAGGCATGTAGGTGGTGGTACAGATACAGATGACTTTCCTTCCCTCAGGCTAAGCCTGGATAACACGGTAAAGGTGTCTGTTTTAATTAGGGTAAGTGTAGATGTAATCGGCTCTAAATGCAATTTACTGATGGCTTAAGTCCACAGAATCTCACAGAAACAATTAGGCAAGTGTTTGCTTGACCAAACAACAGAACACCTACCCTGGCCAAGATGACACATGAACTTAACCATCACAGTGTCTTACCCGATTCCCTTAGTGTCCTGTTCTTCCCTCCTGTCTTCTGCCCCTAAGAGTCGCCTCCTAGATATCCTTATAACTAAGGATATCTAAGATTTATAAATGAAGATATTCTTGTTTAGCTCTAATTCCCACTTATTAAAATTACAGGGTAGTATTTTTATTTTTATGTTATATTTTGTTCCATTGTTATAAGTAATTCAGGCTATTAACATCACCTGTAAAACTCTTAACCCTTATGTATTTTAGATCCTTGATGTTTGTCTCCATCTTTTTTTGAGTAGCAATATGGGCAATTTTACGGGTATGGATGAGATAGCAGATGATTCCAAATGGAAACATGAACTCAAGTTTAATTCTTTTGACATCTATTGTGCACCCACACAAGGATCATGGAAAAGGCTTGGATCTACAGGTAAATGCTGACCTGTATCTAAGCATCTAAGGCAAATGCTAACAATGCAGTAATCCCTAGGTCATCACTTCTCAGCTTGGAATATTTTCAAAGGAATTAAGTTTTATGTTTGGTTTTGTTGTTAATTCCTCTTTATAGATATTTATATTATAATGTTATAATTTTACAATAGGTCATAGAAAACACAAAACAGGTATTAGAATAATATTTGTCCCTTTTCTTCTTTAAACAAACATACTTAAAGGTATACATAAGGACTTCTAAAATAATTTCTTCTGAAAAATTTTTGTGAGACAGGGCACAAATACTTTTAATATCAATGCCAAACCTCTTTCAGATTCTGCCAACAGGAAAAAATATATCCCCACAAATTTTCTTGATTTTTATCATGATTGTTTGTTGTTGCTCTGTAAATTATTAATGCATTTATTCAGTGTGTTTTAAATAATGATTATAGTTATAGACAAGTTTATTTCAAAAGAAAACCAATTCATAAATTAAAACTGAAAAAGATTTGAATATAGGCTTTGGATTTTAAGACAGTGTCAGCTTGAATTTGGACTACAGCTCCTTCATGTGTCTAAAAAACAAGTTTAATTAATCTTCTTTAATTTCTTCTTGTTTCAATATAATAAAAGAATGGCTTAAGAAAAAACTGATTTTGTTTTGTTGGCAAAGGTCTTGCTTTAGGATTCAAATAAGAACAAAAGTCATAATGCCAGTGAAGGTAAATAAGATCTTTAATCATCAAAATGTAATTTTGTATTACATTGATTTTAAGGGGCATTAGAATCTTACACACATTTTTATAATAATGAATAAGAGTAGCAATATAGTATTGCCTGTTGAAATATTGTTCTATGTAGAAAAATGACTATCAAGACCATGAAATGAAAATCCTATTAAAACTTAAAAGTAAAAAGAGGTCCCTTCACTTCCTATAATATTCTCAATCAGTGTCATCATCTCCCCCTTATTGCATTTAGTTTAGAGAAATTGGAGATGAGTAGAAACAGAGGTGGAGGTGGACTTTGCAAATCAACAGTATAAATTTTCCCTGGCAATAATACAGTTAAACTTTCAAATCAAGATCTTTATTTGAAAGAGGACATAATTACTAACCAAATTAGTCATAAAGAAACTTTTTTATCAAGTAAAATCTTTTTGTTTATTAGTGCAAATTTGGGAGAAATTGTTTAAGAATCAAGTATTTTTTATTTTATTTGTTTTTTAAACAATTTTTTAAACTACTTTTTTTTTAAAGATGTATTTATTTTTTATTTATTTCTCTCCCCTTCCCCCCACCCCAGTTGTCTGTTCTGTGTCTATTTGCTGCATCTTCTTTATCCACTTTGTTGTTGTCAGCAGCACAGGAATCTGTATTTCTTTTTCCTGCGTCATCTTGTGTCAGCTCTTAGTGTGTGCGGCACCATTCTTGGGCAGGCTGCACTTTGTTTCGCGCTGGGCGGCTCTCCTTACGGGACGAACTCCTTGCACGTGGGGCTCCCCTACGCGGGGGACACCCCTGCGTGGCAGGGCACTCCTTGCGCGCGTCAGCACTGCGCATGGGCCAGCTCCACACGGGTCAAGGAGGCCCGGGGTTTGAACTGCGGACCTCCCATGTGGTAGACAGATGTCCTAACCACTGGGCAAAGTCTGCTGCCCAACAAAACAATTTTATTGATAGGTATTATTAAAGCATACAATTCACCCAACGTGTGTAATCAGTGGTATTTGGTATAATCACATAGTTTTGCATTCATCACTTCAATCATTATTAGAGCATTTTCATTATTTCAATAATAATAATAATAAACAGATAAACAAGAATCAAGCATTTTATCAATTAGATCATGTTAAAGATTGAGGGTAAGGAAATCATTATAATTTTAATTAACATGTTTCTACTTTCTGAAATCCTGTAGTGGAAGCAATCATCCTTAAAAAGGAATTGTCTGATTTTTATTATATTTTTGAATTAATTGTGGGGATTATAATATGGTTTCAGTGTGAGCATATCTTGATGGTATTAGCAAATAATCAAGCAATTATATGACTGTAATTGTGCCTTGGAACATCTTGTATTGGGTGATATGTATGGGAAAGCGAGAAAGAAATAACTAAGTGTCCATTGGGTATGTACGAAGGTTGGTAAATTGGTTGGAATATGATGAACAGAGAGGAAGTTCGTGATAATTTTATAAGGGAAGACAGATGCTATCTCTTTTCCCTGAAAAACTCATGTCAAAAAGTGAAATATCTATGGAAAGAAGTAAGCCAGGAAGAGGACAATTGTGATGGTACCTCTTTATCAGCCTAGCACCAGCAACTAAGACCTTTACTTCCTTTTCTATCTCTGCCCTGGACTGAGCAACTGTGAGGCCCAGCAACTCTGAGGCAGCTAGAATTTGTCAGAGAAGTGTTCAGGCCTATATCTGCATATTTCCTGTGTCAGCCGTCCTGAAAGTCTGGGGAACCCCTGGTTGTATAAACAGCATGACCATAAAATATGGCCAGGATGTGGCTTGATAGTTTCTCCAGAATTTATCTGGAGAATTTAACTATGAATTTTGAGTCTGACTTCCTAAGAAAGTCAATTGTCTGCAGAAGTAACTTTATTGGTAAACTTTAGCTCTTATTACTGATCTTGACTCAGTACAAGTAGTATAGAAACCTGCTTTTCTTTAGCCTTTCAGGAAATGACCTGTTATGATGGCTCTGGCATTAGTCCTCCGTCTTCAGAGTCGGGACTGCCCCCATCATTTTAAGGTGAAATGGGACCTACTAAATGAAAAATCATAATATATACAAAACTGATAAGAAGTTTCAATTCTGGCAATTTGGTGGACTAAGTGAACTTGGAACTCCTTTACCAATTTCTAGAAACTAAAATAAAATGTAAGAGAATGTTTTAAAATATGCAATTATGCTCACCATAAATAAAGGAAGCCTCAAAATACAGAAATGGATTTAAAAAATACATATCTGAGTGATAAACATGAAAGCTTACCTATGGATCAGTAAAGTGGGAGAAAATAGATCATATTTAGAAATAGTCCCAAATGCCCAGAGGTTTAGTTTTAAAGTCCGTGCAAGTATAAGGGTGAGGTGTTAATCTTTGTAATATGTGGAGTCAAAATTGAGAACCCCTATACTGACGATAGAACCTGAAAGAGTTGTAGTCTCACTAAAAGGAGAATTAGAAAATATACTCTATTGGCTGAGGTAGTCAAGGAAACTTGTTTCTGTCCTCTCTGTTTCAGTTCCCCAGTTGCTAAAAAAAATTTCATGTAATGGGTTGATTTAACAGCAGGAAATTATTGGTTCAGGTTTACACTTTCAGAGGCTAGAAGGCTTGCTTCTTCGCAGGGGTCAGGTGTGTATTTTCTGACTAGCTGGCAATCTTTGGGGTTTCTTAGCTTTTAGGTCACATGGCAATGCATAAGGTGGGGTCTTCTCTTCTCCGTTCTCTTCTGGGTTCCCATAACTCATAGCAGTGCCTGTGACTTCCCTCTTTCTCTCCCTGGATTTCATTCTGCTTATAAAAGACTCCAAGGTCAACCTGATTCAATTAGACCACACCTTAACTGAAATAACATCTTCAAGAGATTTTATAAAATGGGTCTATACCCACAGGATCAGGTGTTGGGACCTGAACATGCCTTTTGTCATGATTCAATCCCCAACAGTGTATTTTAGAGGGGAAAAAAAGTTTCATACAAAGAATTGAAACTCTAGAACTGGGAAGCAGATGTGGCTCAATGATAAGGCCTCCACATACCATATGGGAGGACCCAGGTTTGATCCTTGGGGCCTCCTGGTGAAAAAGAAGAGAAAGTGTGCCTGCACAGAGAGCCAGTGCCTGCATGGTGAGCTGAGTGCCTGCAAGGTGAGACAAGTGTCCGTGAGAGTGAGTGCCCATGTGTTGAGCCAGTGTCTGCGTGGCGAGCCAGTGCCCATGCAGTGAGCTGAGTGCCCATGTGGTGACCCAGTGCCCGTGCAAGTGAATCACACAGCAAAATGATGATGCACAAAAAGAGAGACAAGGGGAGAGTCAAGGTGAAGCTCAGCAGAAACCAGGAACTGAGGTCATGCAGGTGACAGGGAACTCTCCACATCAGAGGTCCCCAGGATTGAATCCCAGTGAATCCTAGAGGGGAAAGATGAGAAGAGAAGACAAAAAAAGAAATAGATACAGAAGATCATATAGCGAATGGACACAGACAGCAAAAACAGCAGGGTGGGGAAGGAGGAGGGGAAAAAAAAGACAAAAAAAGAAAATCTAGGACTTCTTCAAGTGGGTTTAGAATCTAGATATATATTACTTCTATGGTATTCGTCAGTCTAAATTAATGTAGAAATGAGTATCATACCAATTACATTTTAGAATGCTTAGCAGAAGCAATTATAAAATATTAGAGGGTCATTTTCTAAAACCGATTCTCAAAGGATAAAAACCCAAAATATGAAAATCATCTCACAATAAAAAATTACAAACCACATGGAAATAAAGTACCATAACCCACAACCAGCAGATATAAAAAAAAAAATAAAACTAGCATTCCAGGAACTTGAGATAATAAAATAATCTGAAAAATAAATGTAAATATACATGCTTAAAATCATCAACAATGAGTTAAAGGTAGGAATACAAACTATAAATGAGGAACAATATACTGTGAAATAAGAATAGGAAAATGTTGAAAAGAAGAAAACAAATAGAAATTTTGTAAGTGAAAATGATAAGAATTAGCATTAAAAACTCAGTGAATGGGTAAAAGAGATTAGACACAGTTGAAGTAAGAATTAGAGATTTATTGATAGATATGAGGATATTACTCAAAATGCATTATTGGTAAACAGATATAAAATATTAAAGTACTTTAAAGAACATGAAAATGTCCAAAAACATAAAACAGATGTTCTAGAAGGAGAGACTTCCAGATATTATGGGAGATTTTATATTTTGTCAGGATAATAGAAAATATTCCATGCAGAAGAAAGTTATGTTTCTTTGAATATAAGAAGCATAAAACAAATGATAAGTCTTTATGTCTTTAAATCCAGAGATGATTTTATAATCATCTGTAATTTACTAGTATAAAAAAATTAATGAAGAAATGTTGCTTAGAGTCCAGAAACAATAGGAAAACAATTGTAAAAGACAGGACTGTGTATCCAGTTGAGTGGGGTAAACAAGAGAGAGCAACCAAAGAACAACAAAAGAGCAGGTACAAATGGACCAAATGGACTGATTCTGGAACAAATTGCTCAAAACTACTTAAAAAGTTTCATTGCTGGCTAAAGCCTACCAAAAGCTACCAAGAGCTATAGCAAGAGAGCCAGCTCTTAAAGGAACAAAATTGGACTGGATGTAATGTTTGAAAATATTTTTCTTGTTTTTAATTTATATATTTGTTTTTATGTTGCTTTAAAAAATTCATCATTGCGGGGGTTTTCCCTCCTGACGGGGGCGGCTGGAGGGGTCAGGAGGGCCGCACTTTAGCGGGGTTCGAGGTCGCGGCAGACGGCCTCGGGGGCTCTCAGGTGTGGAGGACGCAGGGCGGAGGAAAGGAAGATGCCCCGGAGACCAGGTCTGTGCGCAAGGCCGGTTTATTGGGGAAGTACAGTGGGTTATATAGGAGACGCAGGGGGTGGGGGGAGACGTGGCGGTAGGGGATTGGCAGAAGCATGGGCGGACTTGTGGTTGGCTGCCGTAAGCAGTTACTAGGGATGGGGGCAGAGATTAGGATAGGGACGGGGATTGGTGCAGGCGGGTACTGCCTTCCGATAGGTGGTTGCGATTAGTTGCTAGGCAGAGGGCAGGCGGAGAGGCTAGGGGCGGGGGGTGGGGGGGGTGGGGGGGTGGGGGGGTGGGGGGGGTGGGGGGGTGGGGGGGGTGGGGAAGGAAAGGAGGAAGCGACTAGGCAGGAGTTCTGACAGCTGTTTGAGGAGATAGGCCAACACATCATGACTTTTGTCATATTTATTTCAGTTTCTTACAAAAAGTGATAAAAGTTAGCATATAGAATGGAAGTCTTCTTTGTACCTGTATTAGTTATAGTTCTCCAGAAAAAACATAACCAATATTTATGGGATATATGAGCTGTATATATAGAATAAAATATACAGGACAACATACATGTAAATACTAAGAGTTGTGTTTTTTTTAAGTATTGGCTCACATGACCACAGAGATTGGCAGTCCAAATTCCATGGGGCAGGCAACAATTTGGGAACTCCATAGTTATAGCCACCAGTTGAGAACTCCAATGACAGTACTGATGAATCCCCAGGAGAAGTTGCCTGACTGGTAGAGATAGAAATTCTTTCTGAGTATTGTAATCCTCCATTCTCCCTTTAAGGCTTCCTTGTTGATTGTAGATGTAATCAGTCACATATGCAGTAAATGTAAATTGACTAATGATCTAAAGCCATGAAATATCCTCACAGTAACAATCAGACCAGTGTTTGCTTGAACAAAAACAAATGGACACCATAACCCAGCCAAGCTGACACATGAAATTAATCATCACGTACCCAATATGATCCAATAAAAATCCTATCACTCCCTTCTCAGGTAACAGTTACTTTTGAATTTGATGCACAGTCTTTACATTCATATTTTAAAATTATATTATGATTACTCTTGCATACAATATATAATATTGGACACTATTTTATGTGTTTTTAAAATGTTAGATAGGTGGTATCATAATGTAAGTATCTGTGGCAGTTTGAAATTATTTTACTAATCCCCAAAAGAGAAATATTATGTTCTAACTAATCTATTCTTGTGGGTGAGAGATCTCTTTGACTGGATTATATCGGTGGGGTGTGATTCATATTGAGTTGCTGCCCTCTTGATGCATCTGATATAAAGGGAGACAGAGACTCAGACAAACAGAGGGTAAAGGGAGCCAGTACATTTGATTCGGCAATATGAGAGAGAGGATTGCTTAAACACAAAGCACCCAAGAGGCTGGGCCAACAGAGTAGTTCAAGAGGAGACCAGCCCTGCTATATGCCTGATAGCTTTATAGCTGAAGTTGGGAAGAGAGTGGAACATCCGAGACTGATATAGGAAGTCCATAAAAAGACAAGCCCTATGTAGCAGTTTGATATTATTGATGAATTCCAAAAAGAAACATTGGATTATGTTTGTGAACTGATTTTAGATTATATTGGATTCATAGGTTTGCCTGATTAAGTAACTATGTAAACCTCTTGTGCCAGTAGGGCAGTGAGTCCCCACTCTTTGGTGGGTAGGGACTGACAGATAAAAGGCATGGCAAAGGACAGAGTTAGGGCTTTTAATATTGTAGTTTTAATGCTGGAGTTTGATGCTGAAGCTGGAGTGCCAGGGAGAGAGACAGAGCCATTCGCCTGATGGTCTACAGCTGACCTTGTGGAGAGAGGCAAGGACTAGAGAGCTCATAGTCTACAGCTGACCTTGTGGAGAAAACAGAGGAGCTAGGCCCAGAGGAACCCAGGAAGCCTGAATCCTTGCAGACTCCAGCAGCCATCTTGCTCCAACATGTGAAAATAGACTTTGGTGAGGGAAGTAACTTATGCTTTATGGCCTGGTATCTGTAAGCTCCTACCCCAAATAAATACCCTTTATAAAAACCAACCAATTTCTGGTATTTTGCATCAGCACCCCTTTGGCTGACCAGACACCCTATGTCTGGTTGCTCACAGCTGAGCCTCAAAAGATGGTAAATTCTGGAGGGGAAGGCAGAGACTTCTGCAGAGATTGTTGGCCATCTTGCTTCACCATGTGGCAACACCACCAGGATCGACTGTAGCTTACATAAGAGGTGAGAAAGCATCTCTTGTGGTGCCTTGAGTTGAACTTTTCACAGCCTTAGAACTGTGAGCTTTTATCCCAAATAAATACCCTTTATAAAAGTCAACAAATTTCTGGTGCTTTTTATCAGCAACCCTACGGCAAACTAAAAGAGTATCTTTCTGTATTTGACATTTTGCAGTCAACGTCATGTTTCTGAGAATTAGTTGTATTGGTACATGGATATATCAATGTACATTTCAACCTATGTAAAGTTTTCCATTATAAAAATGTACCATAAATTAGTTACCATTCCTATAACTTTACCAATTTTTATTAATATAAACCATGCTACAATGAACATCCTTTTGTTTTTTTCTTCATTCATCTGGTCTTGAGTTTGTGTAGGTCAATGTATTTCAAATACATCCCATTTGACAGTTTCACCCTTTTGACTATAGTCAAAATAGTCAGTGGACTGAATTTCTACCACCAATAACACTATATTATAGAAGCTATAAGTTTTCTTTGATAGAATGTTAAACCCATTGTAATATTTCTGAGAAAAGCAAATTGGAAAATTCTTAGGGGTTATGTGATAAATCTCATATAAAAGGAGACATTAAATTTGGGTTTGTTTTTATTACCCAGCACAATTATTTAATAGAGTGGATAAAATGTAGTAAAAAATTTAACAAATGTAGCAGTTTGGTATTGTTTATGAATTCCAAAAATAGATATTGGATTATATTTGTAAACTGGTCTGTTCCTCTAGGTGTATTAGATTGTATTAAATTCAGAGGTTTCACTTTTACTTTATTAAATCAAAATTAGGGCATTTATTTGGCCATGGCATGCAAAGTTGAGTCCTCACCCCCTTGGGGGGATAAAGCAGACTCATACACAGAAAAGATACACAGAGAATCCTGTGGCCCCAGGAAGAGAGATGAGCCTGATAATCTACAGCTGACCTTGTGATGAGAACTAGCACCTGAGCCCAGAAAGAAATGAGCCCCGCAAAGAGAGAAGAGCTCTATACCAGCCTACAGTTGAAAATGGAAAAAGCTAAATGCACCCAGCCTTAAGAGAAAAGAGGAAGGCTGAACTCTTGCAAAGAGTGGCAGCCATCTTTCTCCAACATGTGGCAACAGCCTTTGATGAGGGAAGTCACTAACACTTTATGACCTTGTGACTGTAAGCTTCTACCCCAAATAAATACTCTTTAAAAAGCCAACAAACTTCTAGTACTTTGCATCAGCACCCCTTTGGCTGACTAATACAACAAATAAATATAGTTCAGTCTTGACTTTTTAATCTAGTTTTAAGTTCTGAGATATAACCTTTTTCAAAATAGACATTGTTATTTAGAAGAGTTTTAGATGTACAGAAAAATTGAGACAACCAGAGTTCCCACATATCTGCACTGTTTCTCCTATTATTAATATCTTACAATAGAATAGTATGATTCATTGATACAATTAAAGAACCAATATTGATGCAGGAATGTGAACTAAAATCTTTTATTCAAATTTTCTAAATTTTTACTTCATGTCCTTTGTCACTGTTCTAGGATCCTATCCAGGATAGCACATTACATTTAGTTGTTACAACTCCTGAGACTTCTCTTGGTTGTGACAGTTTCTTAGACTTTCCTTGTTTTTGATGACCTCAACAGTTTTGAGGAGTACCATTCAGGTATTTTGTAACATGGCCCATTATTTGAAATTGTCTGTTTTTCACGTGATGAACTTGAGATTATGGATTTTTGGGAGGAAGATCACAGAGATAAATTGCTGTTTCATCACATCATATCAAGGATACATACTATCAACATAAATAATCACTGTGGATATTGACCTTGATCACCTGGTTGAGGTTGTATTTATCAGGTTTTCTCCACTGTAGAATAGTCATTACTTTCTTCTTTCATACAGTACTCTTTGGAAGGAGTCACTATGTGCAGCTCTCATTTAAGGAGTAGGGAGTTACGTTTCCTCTCCTTGAGGGTGGAATATCTACATAAATTATTTGGGATTCTTCTGCCCAGGCGATTTGTCTTTTCTTATTTATTCACTTGTTCATTCATTAATTCATTCATTCATCAGTGTGCACTCATGGGTATTTATTTTACATTTTGGGTTATAATCCAGTATTACTTTATTGTACAAATACTTCTAGCTTTGGCCACTAGGTGCTGTTTCAGTGGTTCCTATATAACTTTAACATACCCCCTTTGTGTGTTTTGTTTTACTTTAGCACTTCCTTATTATCTGGCATGACAGACACCCAAGGGGCATTTTGCATATTTCCCGTGCCAGTCCTAGAATCAGTCATTTCTTCCAGGAATTCTTGCTCCTTTTGAGAATGATATTAGAAACCAAGAACTGGGTATAAGCTTTTTAAGAATAAAGCTTAAATGGGAAAATCATTATATGATTCATGACAGAATTATGGAGGTGGGTCCAGATTTGCTGTAGAGTTTAATAATTCTTGTCATCTCTCTTTGGTATAGGCCGTTTCCTATATCTGCATGTCTGTAATGAATCGCCTATACTCTGCTAGGAACAGTTCTGAGGTACAATTGGGAATTACAAAATGTCTGTACTATCATCAAGTTTACATTCCAATTGAGAAAGACAATAAATTACTAAACAAATAAATGAACAAAGTAATTTCAGAGAGTAATTAATGCAATGAACAACAGTAAACAGAGCAATATAAAAAATGATATGGCTGGACAAGGGGGTAGGCAATTATTAATAGCTTTGGCTGGTCAAGGAAATCATTATTCAGGAGGTGACATTTGAGCTGAAATAAGTATTTAGCCATGAGAAGATCCAGTTTGTACATTTCAGACAGAAAGAATTGTGAGTACAAAAGCTCTAGGGAGAGAGAGAGTTCAAATCTTCCAGGAGTTTGTAAATTATTATCAAAGTTTGCATTTTTATTCTAAATGAAATGGGAAGCCATCAGCAGGGTTGAAGCAAAGAATGACATAATCTGATCTATAGTGTTAATTGACCACTCTGATTATGTGGGAATAATGGACTTTAGAGAAGGAATGAAATTAGAGAAAACTTTCATGAGACAGATTAATAATCCGGGTGAGAAACTTAGATTAACTGGTGGCAGTGGTGATGGTGAGGTTTGAAAAGAGTTCAAGGACTCATGAATAGACATGGTAAACATGACTCGGGATGACAAGGCTATAGATTAAAAACAGGGTTCGTTTTGTTTCTTCTTTCCTCAGTGACAGGCAGAGAAGCCTTCAAGGAATGTCCCCTGTTTTACAAGCAGTCCTAAGCAGACTGAAAGACTCAAGATTGGTTCATTAAAGCCCGTATCTGACAGTTTCCGAATATGGTTTTCAGTAAAACTTTTATGTGGTCACAATATATATTTCTTCATCCTATAATATTTAAATTGGTTTGAATTTCTCCTTACCAATATATGTTCACTAGAGTCCGTTTAGAAAACACACACAAGAAAAATAAAAATCATATAAATTATTCCTATGTTTTATATCTTATATATTTTTTTAAAGATTTATTTTTATTTATTTCTCTCCCCTTACTCCACCCCAGTTGTCTGTTCTCTGTGTCCATTTGCTGCGTGTTCTTCTTTTTGACTGCTTCTGTTGTTGTCAGCAGCATGGGAATCTGTGTCTCTCTTTCTTTTTTCCCTATATTTATTTATTTATTTTCCTTCTTTATTTTTTAAAAATGTTACATTAAAAAAATATGAGGTCCCCATATACCCCCCACCCCCCTCACCCCACTCCTTCCACATCAACAACCTCTTTCATCATCGTGACACATTCATTGCATTTGGTGAATGTGGTCACATTTTCAAGCCTTGGAGTTGTCCTGGGTGGTACTGCAGGGACAGATGCTGGACATTGTAAGTCCTGCCATGGCCCACTGGGTGGACTCGGGGAGAGTGTAAACAACAATATAAACCACTATCCATGTGGTGCAGCAGTGCTCTGTGTCTCTTTTTGTTGCGTCATCTTGCTGTGTCATCTCTCCGTGTATGCGGCGCCATTCCTGGGCAGGCTGCACTTTCTTTCACATTGGGTGGCTCTCCTTACAGGGTGCACTCCTTGCGTGTGGGGCTCCCCTACGCGGGGGACACCCCTGCATGGCAGGGCACTCCTTGTGCACATCAGCACTGCGCATGGGCCAGCTCCACACGGGTCAAGGAGGCCCGGGGTTTGAACCGCGGACCTCCCATATGGTAGACGGACGCCCTATCCACTGGGCCAAGTCCGCTTCCCGTATATCTTATATTTTTATTAGTTTGTTAGTTCTTCTATAAACACGTTTATAGTTCATGCTGTACTTACTTTTTTAATAGACTTTATTTTTGTAGAGAATTTTTACATTTACAGAAAGAATGAGCAGAAACTAACAAAGAGTTCCCACATACTCCTCTCTCCCTACATAATTTTCCCTATTCTTAACATCTTACATTATTTTGATAGATTTCTATAACTGATGACCAAAATTGATATGTTATTACTAACTAAAGTCAACAATTTACCTTAAGTCTCACTATTTGTATTGTACAGTTCTATGGGTTTTGATAGATGCATAACGTCATGTATCGACCATTAAGTATCCTGCAGAAGAGTCTCAGTGCCCTTTATCCTTCCTTTCTCCCCACAAAACTACTGGCTATAACTGTTTCTGTAGTTTTGCCTTTTCCAGAATATAACATAGTTGGAATCCTACAGTATATAGCCTTTTCAGACTGGTTTGTTTCACTGAGAAATATGGCTTTAAGGCTCCTCCACATCTTTTAGTGGATTGATAGCCTATTTCTCTCTGTTCTTGACTAATATTCCATTGTATGGGCATACCACAATCTATTTATCCATTCACCTATTCAAGGACATATTGGTTGCTTCCAATTTTTGGCAATTATTAATGAATCTACTATAAACATCCATACAAAGGTTTTGTGTGGACGTAAGTTTTCAACTCATTTGAGTAAATACCTAAGAGTACAATTGCTGATTATATATTACGACTTTAACTTTGTAAGAAACTGCCAACCGATGTTCCAAAGTGGCTGTACCCTTCTGCATTCCCACCAGCAATGAGTAAGTATTCTTATTGCTCCACATCCTTATCAGCTTTTGGTATTGTCAGTTTTTTTTGTTTTTTGTTTTTTGTTTTTTGGATTTCAGCCATTATATTAGGTATATAATGGCTGACTTTTTTCTCTCTTTTTTAAAAACTGCTTTCTCTCATTCCTTGTCATTAGATATTTTTCTATGCAATCATTTTTATGACTCTGTGTTATTCTATTCTAAGGGTACACCAAATTTACTTAGACTAACTCCTGTTGTTAAATGCTTGGATTATTTTCAGTATTCTCATTGTAACAATTATTTCAGCACACAGCATGATAGCTAAATCTTTATGCTTATTTTTATTGTGTCCTTATGATAAATTTCTAGATCTCAAATTGATAGATTAAATGGAATGCACATTTTCAAAGTTTTATATGTGTAATTGCCATACAGAAAATTATAGTGATTTACATTTTCCATCAGTATTGTATAGGAATTCCTTATAAGTATGGTATTACTGGATATAAACTTTTTTTTCCAAATTCAAAAGATGAAAATGGAGTAATTTCCTTAATTAGTGATGAGGTTAAATATTTTGCTTATGTTCATTTTTATCCCTTTCTTTTATGAATTGTCTAGTTCTTCCTTTTTGGATGATATTATATTGATTTGGAAGAGTTTTTGAATATTTTAAATACATTGTTTAAAAACATCAACCATCTATAATATTGGTTGCTGTATTAGCCAGCCAAAAGAGTGCTGATGCAAAATATCAGAAATTGGTTGGCTGGTTTTTATAAAGGGTATTTATTTGGGATAGAAGATTACAGTTACCAATTCATAATGCATAAATTACTTCCTTCACCAAAATCTTTTACTACATGTTGGAACAAGATGACTGCTGACATCTGCCAGGGTTCAGGCTTCCTGTGTTCCTCTTTTTCCAGGGCTTGCTTCTCTCCAGGCTGACGGTTCCTTTCTTCCCAGGGCTTGCTTCTCTTTCCTCGCAACCAAGTTCCTCTGTGTGCTTGCTTCCTGGGGTTCCAGGTCAAGACTCCATCCTCCCTTCTCTGCAGTGCATTTTCTTTGTGGGTGGGGATTGAATGTCCTACTAACATGGCCCAATCAAAGCCTTAATCAGTATTTAATAAAGTAAAAGTAAAACCTCTGAATCCAGTACACTGTAATATGCCCAAAGCAAAAGACCAGTTTATAAACATAATCCAATATTTCTTTTTAGAATTCATCAATAATATTAAAATTGCTACAGTTGCAATAGTTTTTAGTTGTAGTACCTTTTAATAGAGTTTTTTAAAGAATATAAGCAGAAGTTTTATATATCTGTATAAAATTTGGATGGTTTCTCCCATAGTTGCATAGTTAGAAAAACTATTCACCCCAAGGTTATATAAATATTTAGCTTTTTAAGCATGTTTTAATTTTCAAGTTTTAGCTTATCTAGTTTCTGTGATGGTTAATGGTATATGATAGGCATCTAATTTTTTCATAAATTCATGATTAGCCAGGAGTCCCAAGATAATTTATTTGAGTAATATCACTTCCAACTTTTAAAAAATGTCATTTTTATTATGTGTTGCTTTTGTGTTTATATCTAGTCTTGTGCCTTTTCATGGATATTTACTTCTACATCATTGACTAATCTAATAATTTTATTTTACTATCTAGTTGGAATGGATTCCTTGTCACTCTTTATCCAAGTATTCTTGGAGAGAAGTAATTTTTTTCTATTATGTTAATAAAGATAATAAAGTTTATTAATACCCAGTATTAGCAAGAATGACATTTTTTTAGAGACAACTTGAGGGTGTCTATCAATATTTATATCTTGATTATCTTTTTATCCAATATTTTCACTTCTAGGAATTGGTCTTATATGTGACATTTTGAAGTTATTTTAGGAATCCCAAAAAGAAAAACATGTTCTTGAACTAATCCATTCCTGTGGGTGTAGGGTCCTTTTGATTGGGCTACATCAGTGAGGCATGACTCAAGTTGGGTCCCTATCCTCTTACTGGAGCCTTATATAAAGGGAGACAGAGAGAGACACAAGGAGAAAGTAAGCTGCCATTTTTAATCCTGCCATGTGATAGAGGACTTGAGGCTCACTAGCAGCCAAAGCTTAAGCATGAAGCCTCCAGGAAGAGGCTGGACTCATGGAGCAGCTTAAGGCTGAAGAGATGAGCCATATGCCTGATAGATCACAGCTAAACTCAGGAAGATAGGGGAGCAGATAAGGCTGAGAAAGCAGGCCTGGAAGAAGAAAAATCCTATGTCTGTTGCCCACAGCTGAGTTCCAGGAGATGGTAGATTCTGAAGGGGAAGGCAGGGTTTTCAGCAGAGATCAGCAGCCCCATAAAAGTAAATTTTTTTTGAATTTCAATTCAAGCTCATAGACCCCTTGTCAAGAACCTCAACTGCTCTAGAACCTCAACTCAAACAATCCTTTGACACAACCATAACTCCAACTCATTGATCTTATCAAATGTTCACTGACCCTCACTGTTTTAGTTTGCTAAAGGCTGCCAAGGCAGTATACCAGAACTGGGTTGGCTTTTACAATGGATTTATTAACTTATAAACTTGCAGTTCTGAGGCCATAAAAATGTCCAAATCAAGTCTTCATCAGGCAATGCTTTTCTCCCTGAAGACTACCTGCTGGTGATCCTGGACTCCTGTCACATGGTAGGGCACAATGGCAGCAACTGTTGTCACTCCCTTCTCCTCCAAGTCTCATTGCTTTCACCTCTGTCTTCCTTGGCTTTCTCTCTGCTTCTGTAGCTTTCTTTCTCCCAAGTTCCATTGATTTCAGCTTTTGGCTTCTGGAGCCTTCTCTCTCAGCTTCTAGGAATTTTTTTCTCTGTGTCTTTTTTTATTCATCCCATTTATAAAGGACTCCAGTAAGAGGATTAAGACCCACCCTGGCCCATGCCCTACTTAAGTAATCTAATCAAAGACCCTTGACTGAAGTAATCTGATCAAAAGGTCCCACCTACAATAGGTTCAAACCCACAGGAATGGATTAGCTTTAAGGAAGTTATCTTTTCCCGTGGTACACAAAAGCACTCACTTAATATTCTCTTTCATTTAAATAGATTAAATTCTAGGATCATTTATAAAAATTACTCCTTTCATAGTCATTTAAAAAACTTATTCCCCCTCTTGCTTTTTTAAATTGCCTATCAAATTCTCTATCCTGATTAAATATAACTTTCCCCTTATACCTTGCCTGCATCCATGCACTGGACACAACCACAAACCCTGGATAGGCCCTTGATACTTCCTGGCAATCATACTGCAGTTCCCTAGACCTCAAACTGCAAACATCTCCTACCTCATCTTTCCTCTCAGTTGACAACTTTACTTCTTATTTCACTGAAAAAATCGAAACAATCAAAAGACATTTCCCCCAGATTCCCACCCCTACATGTACCTCCCTATCAAGTTTTGCACCCACACATGCTAACTTCCCACCTGCTATCTTAAATTAACTATCTCTGCTTCTATCCAAAATAACCCCTGCATCTGTGCACTAGATCCTATTCCTTCTTACCTACTCATCAGTATCACTTCAATAATTTTTCTCTCTCTTCTTCATCAGTAATTTTAGCTCTTTACTATAACAGTACACAATTAATTATTGCTTCTATCTTTAAAAATATTTTTTAACTTCCTTAATCTACCACTTCTCCATTTCTTTCCTGCCATTCCTTTTTAATTTCTCTTTAGTCAAGTTTTCATTTCCACCATTTTACCAAAACAGCTCTTGATAAATATCCAATGACCACCATATTGCTAGATCCTCAGTCTTCATCTTACTTGAACATCCAACAATACCAGACACAAAGCATCACTGTCAGCCCTTTTATGCTTCCTTTGTTTGGATTGGACACTATTTTGGTTCTTTTCTTACCTCACTGTTCACTCCTTTCCAGTTCACTTGTTCTTTCCTCCTATTTTCCAAACTTCTTTAGTTGGGAGTGCTGCTAGTTCTTTGTTTCCTTTTTTCTTCTCTACCTATATCTATTTCCTTGTGATTCCATTGCGTTTTATGCCTTTAAATATGATATAAATGATGATTCCAAAACTTTTCTCCAGTTTTCTGCTGAACTAAAGACTCATGTATCTAACTACCTTATTTTACATCTTGACTTGGATATCTAGCAGATATCTCAAATTTAACATGACCTGATACTAAATTTATGATCTTCCCTCTCCAGACTAATCTGCTGAACCCCCAGTCCTCCCTATCTTACTTGTTAAGGGGGTAACTCTAGCATTCCTAGTTCTCAGGCCAAAATCTCTGGAGTCTCTTTTGCCAATTCTCTTTCTCTTGTATACCACATCCAATTCCTCCAGAAATCCTGTTGATTTCATCTTTAGAATGTATCCAAAACTTGAACACTTCCTACTACCTTCACTGCTACACTCTGGCCCAAGTCATCATCAATGCTCTCTTGGATACTTTCTTAACTCTTGGATACTTTCTTTATTCTTCCATTTGTTCCCTCCCATTCTAGTCTTGACACAATAGACAGAAGTCAGTATGCCACATTTCTGCTCAGAATCTCATAAGAGATGCTCATTCCTCTTAGAGCTAAAACAGCCTTATAATTTTCAATAAGTCCCTATGTCATCCAGCCTCTGTCCCAATATTTCTCTCACCTCATCTCCAATTTCTTTACCCTTATTCTCTGAACTTGTACTCTCTCATGAATATGCCAGGGACATTCCTATCTTTAGGACTGTTACCTCTGTCTGGAAGTTTTTGCCCCAGATATTCTGTGACTAACATGCTCACCTTTAAATCTGTACCCAAATGACATATTCTAAATGATGCCTACCCTGGCCTTCCTAATTAAAATCTCAGCTCCCTTCCCACAACCCCATTTTCCTGACCCCCAAACCCTTTTTCCCTTCCCTTTCTTTTCTCTCCCCTCCCTTCATGTCTTTCCTTATAATTATCAGCTTCTAGCACATTATATAATTTTTATCTCCCCAAGTGGTAATGTAAGCTTCAAATGAACAAAATTATTGTTCAGTGCACTAATATATCACAAGGGCTTAGAATAATTCCTGACATATAGAAAGGATTTTTTTTAAGGTTCTCAACCTTTTTGTATTTTTAAAATTTATTTCTTATTCAAAGTTTTTCAGATTTATGCATTTTTATAATGTAATTACAGCCACCACAAAATAACTTTTTAAATTGAAGACAGTTATGCATGTCACACTAATATGCAGTGGGCTTTTTAAGGCCTAGTCCCAGGGAAAACATTTTGTAGAGTATTGGGAAGTGGGACAATTTGTTGAATAAATGAACAAACCTTAGAAACTTAAATTGTGTTCCTTTAAACAAGCTAAATGACACTATGTTTTTTCCTTTACCTTCATTAGGCTGATCCATACTCATAAATGACTGGTACACTCTACCTGACTTCTTCATTCAATATTTATGTTAAATATGAGTTAGATATGCATTAATATGACAAAATCAGGCCTTACAGGAAAGTGAATGGGTCATTAATACTAATTGATGACCTATTCCTGATTTATTTAACACTTAGTATATTTCTGGTGTGGCTTAATTATTCTTTGTTAAGAATATTTAACAAATATTCTTTTTTATGCTGTTTGCCCATGTTCTAGATTGTGAGGTCCAAAATCACGAGCTGGGTCTTCATAGCTCTCCCCCAAGCACCTAGCCTAGTACCTTGCACACAAGACATTTTCAACACATACTAGTTTCATCATAGAATGAACATGCACTCAATTTATTGATCAAACATGTGCTATGTGCACCAAGCTTTCTCTGTGGGGATTCCTTTAATTCTCACTGCCATCCTGAGGAAAGATGTTTTAGTCTCCTAATTTTATAGATATGGAAGAGCTGATCTTTCCCCCAAGACTCCATTCTTTCTCAGTCATTGCTTCATCCTCACCTTCTAATCTCTAGTGACACAGAAAGTTAAATCTATTCCCTTGTTCACAGATAAATAGAGGTAATGCTTGCCATGCCATATTTCTTGAGAATGTTTTTGTTTTCATTTGGAAGCAAACCTTTAGCTTTATGAATAAGATATAATGAATGTTATGCTGCTGATCAATTAAGTTGGAAAAATTAACCTTATTTTTTTGTGCTATTGATTTCTTAACTGTTAAAAAATTACTTAGTACCTTAATTGATGTCAACCACTAGGATTTAATTTATATTACCCAGTTGACTCTCCAAAGAGTCTTCATGTACGTCTTGTTCTAAATTTCAATTTAGATATTTATTATTAAACATTAAATGTCTTCATTACTTTGTTTATAGAAAGTCCTCTCTGACAGAAATATGACAACTGGCTATTAGAAAATGCTTCACTTTCTCAATGATCAAATACTGAAAAAAATTTCTGAGTGTATTTCTGTCTTCCATAGATTTCAGGGTTCCAGTGAAATTTCTTTTACTCTCTCTATTGCTTCAGAAAATATACATGGATGTTTGTCCTACTTAGATCTAACTCAAATATCTCCTCCTTCATGATATTCTCTGGTTCTGTCACATGTAATGTCATGTTTTCCTCTGTACTTCCATTGTACTCTGCACCTATCTCTGCATTTGTCATAATGTGAACCAGACAGATATATGTGTGCCTGCATTGTTTCATGTGAAATTCTGCACTCTTTAAGGGCAGACATAATTTGTGTACTTCTACCAAGCTACCTTCAATAGCAGGTCATCAGTCCACCTGCCAAGCTCTAGTCATTTAAAACTTCAATCAAGATAATATATTAGAATGTAAAATGCTGCATCTACTATGGAAAACAGTTGGGCAGTTCCTTAGAAAGTTGAACATATAATTATCTTCTATATCAAAAGGTATGTACCCGAAAGAATTGAAAACAGGGACTTAAACAGATATTGTACACCAGTGTACAAAGCAGCATTATTCACATTAGTCAAAAGGTGAAAGCAACCCAAGTGTCCATCAATAGATGAATAGATTAAAAAATCTGGTATATGCATGCAACAGAACATTATTCAGCCATAACAAAGTTATGATGCATGGTACAACATAGGTGAACTTTGAAGATACCATGTTGAGTGAAATAAGCCGGACAGAAAAGGACAGATATTATTTCACTTACATGGAATAACTAGAATATGTAAATGGATAGAGATAGAGAGCAGATTAGAAGTTATGAGGGGATGGGGATAGGAGCAGAATGGGGACTTATTCTTTAATGGGTACAGAGTTTCTTTTTGAGGTGATGAAAAAGTTTTGGTAATGGGTGGTAGTGATGGTTGCACAACATTGTATGCTTGAATTGTATGCTCGAAGGGGCTAAAATGGGAAATTGTGAGTTGAATTATTTTAAGTTAAAAAAAAAAAGATAACCAGGAATATTTGGAAACTTGACACCATGAGAGAGAACAAGTCCACAAAATGGATACTAAAAACAAACTTGCAGATATAGACATCAACTGTTAAACAAGTATGCTTACTCTATTTAAATCAGTAAAAGAAGAGCTTGAAGATCCCTGCAGGGAATAGAAAACTCTAAAAAAGTGACATAGTAGAGTGAAAAAGAACCAAGTAGAATTTATAGGAATGATAAAACTTTAATAACCAAGATTTAAACCTCAGTGGACATATTTAACTAGAGAATAGACATAGCCAAGCAAAGAATTAATGAAACAACAACTACTATTATTATGTTTGATGCATTTTTATGTTATCCTAGCCAATTCTTTAAATGATAATTGACACCCATTGTGGCAGTTTGAGATTATTTTATGAATCCCAAAAATAGAAAGATTATGTTTGTAAACCAATCTATTCCTCTGGATATGATAACCTTTGATTGTATTAAATTCAGCTGAGAGGACTTTGATTAGATTACCCATCAAAGCTGTAGGGCTTTTATTTGTCTCTGTCAGTGAGGTGGGGCTCAGGTTGAGTTCCTATCCCCTTGCTAGGTCTGATATTAATGGACACTCACTCAGACAGACACAGGAAGAGAGAGCTCTCCATTTTTGATCCTGCTATGTGACAGATAAAAAATGCCCCCAGGGGAAAATGAACCATTTGCTTGATAGCTTACAGCTGACCTTGGGAAGAGAGTGGAACAGCCAAGACTGGATAGGAAGCCCTAAGAGACAAGGTCTATGCCAGCTTGCAGCTGAAATCAGGATGAAAGTGGAGCAGCTAAACATGAGAGAGGAAGCCCAGAGGGTAAGGAGAAACCTGGGCAGAGATTGGCAGCCATCTTGCTTCACCATGTGGTAATACTCCAGGATCAACAGTAGACTTTGGTGAGAAAGCAACTCTGATGGTGTCTTGATTTGGACTTTTCATGGCCTTGGAATTGTAAGCTTTTACCCCAAATAAATCCAAAAGCCATCAGATTTCTGGTACTTTGAATCTGCAGCCCTTAGGCAGACTAAAACACCCATTAGAGTAACTTTATATCCCTTGATAAAAGACACTATTTTAAATTTCTTACCCTAACAACATAACTGTGTTCTCCTTCAAGTGACTTGTTAGAATGGTTTTCACTATTTTGTTTTAATATAACTGCCTTAAATAGTTTCTAAATTTAGTGTTCATTTGAGTAAACTACCTGATGATTTATAAAAGGATATGGATGCAGTATATATTAAATTTTAGAGGAAACTTAACTAATAAATAAAATTTGGGGAAGTCCTCTTGGTCTCTCTCTCTGTCTCTGTCTCTCTCTTTCTCTGTCTTTCTCTCTCTCACTCTCTCTCTCTCTCTCTCTCTCTCTCTCTCTCTCTCGCACACACACACACACACACACACAAATGAAATCTCTATTTTCAGATCTTATTCATAAGGAATTCTCTTACTTCATGAATGTGTACTTTTTACAACAAATAATAGAATTAATTAACAATAATTACACACATATTTAGCATATGCTCCTGCACCAATCCTTATCATCTATCTCTCAAAAGTGCAACCTCTAATATAAAATGGCCTAGCTTTATAGGAAGAAGTGAAATGTAGATGGCAATACTTTTCTGACATCAAGATAAGAGGGAATGGCTATTTTTGAGAACTTTCAAACCCTAAATTGCAGAATTATTTGAGACCACACCTTATTCAGCTAATAAATGTAATCTCTGATCCCATGTAATTTATCATATTCTTCTGAGCTTCTGTTTTATCAGATTCCTGACTTTAGTTGGCTCTACCAAAAAAAAAAAAAATGTGTTCATTACTAAAGGCCATAGAATTAGGAAAAGAAAACAAACTATGATTTTTAAAAATCAATGTATTACATTTGACAACTCAAAACATGCAAAGAAAATATATGTTGATTTTGTCTATATTTTATACTGTCGTCCTTCATTGGGTTTTAGTGGCAGTGTTTCTAGCATATGGTGGGAAATAGTGTTGTATGAGATAGTGGTTTTTATATCAATTAACAGAAATTAACTTAGAAAAATGTAAGCAAAAAAAGAAGGTATTGGCTGAATGTATGGTGCCTCATAGATACGGCCTCAGAAAGGACAGGTCTCTGGGATGTTCTGATATGTAGATGGTAATAGCTAGTACAACATTATTGCTGCTTCTAATATAAAGGGAAATGAACTGGTATGGGGAAAGGGTGATAGCAAACAAAACAAACTCTAATAATAACAGAAAATTTTAAAATTTCAGAGAAAGCATGACAACACAGTGTCTCTGGAATTTTATGCAAAGGGTTGTATGTGTTGATATGTTGGCTCTTTTCCAACCCAGTGATTCTGTTCTCTTGAATAACATGAAGTTCTCCAAACCCTTATAATTTAACAAATGAAGATGGATCTAGATAGCCTTAATTTTCCCTTCTGTTGGTCACTGGTAACTCCTGTTATATTGAATACAAAGAGTAACTTCTTTATATCTTTTGAGTTATAATGTAAATTAATATTTTTAATTTTATACCTAATGGTTCTTGGGAGAAAAGGGTCATGTTACAAGGAGACAGACACAATGACTAAACTTACAATATTGAAGAGTACTTGGATTAGTAGTATGAGATTTTTGACTTATAAACTAAGAACTTTCATAGCCTCATGTGGTAGCAGAATGATGGCCCCCAAAGATATTCACGTTAATCCCTGGAACAGGAAATATTTTATGTGGCAGATGTTATTGAATTTGCAAAAATTATTAAATTATGGATCTTGAGATGGGGAATATCCTGGATTATCCAGATGCGTCTTAAATGTAATTACAAGTGCCTTTAAAAGAGGGAGTAAGAGGGAGATTTCAGAGCAGAAGTGGAAGATATGATAAAGGAAGCTAGAGGTTGGAATGATATGAAGAAGGGGTTATGAGCCAAGGAATGCAGGTGGCTTCCATAAATTAGAAAAGGCAAGGAAATCAGTTTTATCTTAGAGCCTCCAGAGGAAGTTTGGACCTACAGCACTGATTTCACCTGAGAGAAACTGTTTGGGACTTCTGACTCCTGAGCTGTAGAATAATAAATGGATATTGTTTTAAGCCAACATGTTTGTGGTAATTTGTTACAGCAGCCATAGGAAACTAATACACCTTTTTTAAAGTATGAAATGACTAGAATATTTGGTAAATTAGAATCCTTAATGCTTGCCAGCCTGTATTTCTTCTTTGTGAGTTAATTTTTTATTCAAAGGAAGGAAATACATTGAATATTACCAGTGAGCATATTCTTTAAGGGCTGATTTGAGATGCATGTTGTCCACTTTATAGTCAAAGGAAGAAGACTTAATATTTAACTTTACCCATTGGTATCAGATGAAGGCATTGGTTGGTCTATTACTGTTCAACATTGATAAATAAGCACTTTATCTTTGTCAAGTAAAACATTTGGGAAGTTTGTGGTTTGGAGTGATAAATAGACAGATGGTAATAATTTGCCATGGTCATACATCTAAACAAAAAAGATGGATTAAAAAATTACAATAGGATAATAACTGTGCTAGCTGCTCTTCATTTGTTTCCCCACAATCTACATCATGCCCTCAGACTGGGGAAGCTGTGTTGCTGATACTGCATAAGTGTCATCTTTGGCCACTGGCTTCTGGCTGGGATAGACAAGGATAGGCATGAGCAGGGATTGCTGGGAGATCCTCAGCTCCTGCCAAGGGTCTCCACTCTCTCTCAGTTCCTGTAATTATTTTCTTCCCTTATAGCTTCAGACTCAAAATTTTCTACTGTTGCTAACCCTGGGGTAGTGAACCTTTCCTTGATGGTTTCCCTTTATCCTAATGCATCTTTATGAATAGTCTTTTTTTTAAAGCTCTCTTCAATTAAATTATCCTATTTGAGTGTGTCATCTGTTTTCTGCCAAGAGTCTGACTGATAAAATAGATAACATTTACAGAATATTTACTGTAATACAGGTACTATTCAAACAATTTGCATGAATTACATTATTCACTTTCCACAATGACTATATGAGTTTGGTATTAATATTATCCACATTTAAAATATGAGAATACTGAGAAACAGAATTTAAATAAACTTCTGGTCCCATAGCTAGTAACTGTCTAAGCCAAAGATGTAATCCAAGGAGTCTGATTCCAGAGCTGAGCTTAGATGTGGTAGCATATTAATATGCTTTCAAAAGATAATCTTGTAGTTTTGGTGTCCATACAAATCCTGAAGTCTAGTCTAAGTTCATGGGTAGAAAAAGAATAAATAGAAGAACATGAGATAAATTTAGTTTCACAGATTAAATTAAACACAAAAGACACAGAATTATCTGGACTTGGAAAATAGTCTATATATGCATTTTACATTTCTGAATGTTTCATGAAGTTATTGTTCAATATCCTACTTCTTAGGAAAAATGACGACAGTGACAGCATCTTCTTCAATGCATGAAGAAAATATTTGATCAATATAAATACACAAATAATTGAAAAAATCTATGCTGTCAGTGATGAAAAATGCATTTGAAAATGAAAAAATACAGTACTTGAATCTCTAAATATTTGTTAAAGTAAAAATCAATAAATGCACTTACTCATCAATTATCTTCCTAAAAATATATATTCACTATCTTAAATGTTTTTTAAAAATTTGAACAAGAAGCATCATGAAATGAAAAAGAAGATGATATTTTTATTTGTTGGAACATTCTGGCTGATCTTCATACAGGAGTGTAACAAAATGACTTAGAATTTGTTGCTATTCCATCTACAAAAACTGGAAGAGAAGATGATGCAGCTATTTTTTTAAATTCTTCAGTGTCTTCTACCTGCCCTCCCTACCTTTATGTTCAAAATTCTCTTCCTGTCTGTGTATCTGGTAGTAAATAAATAATCTTTCTTCCATGAAATTAATAAAATTCTTCACAACATGAAATAGACTTTGGCAGTCCCATTTTTTTTCAAAGATTGATTTATTTATTTTTCCATACCCCTTCTCATTGGAGCTTGCTGTCTGCTCTCTGTTTCTGTTTGTTATATGCTTGTCTTCTTTTTAAGAGGCACCAGGCACAGAGCCCAGAACCTCCCATGTGGGAGAGAGGTGACTAATTGTTTGAGCCACCTCTGCTCCCTGCTTGTTATTGTGTCTCTCATTGTGTTTCTTTATTGTGCCTCTTCATTGCATCATCTGGTTGAGTCATCTTGTTGCTTTACCTTGCTGCGCCAGCCTGCTGTCTTGTTCGTCTTCTTTAGGAGGCACTGGGAACTGAACCTGGGACCTCTCATGGTAGGTGGGCACCCAACTGCTTGAGCCTCATCTGCTTCCTTACAGTCCCATTTTTGATCTGCACAATATCTAGTGATTGATTATTGACGACATCACTGACAGGCCGCTGATAGTCTGTTAGGAGTCAGTAAACTGTGGCCTGTTATGGTCTCTTTTGCTTCAAATATTTGAGGGGAAAAAAGAATATCTCATGATGTGAAAATTATATGACATTCAATGTTTAGTGTCCATAAAGAAAGGTTTATTGGAACATAGCCATGGTTATTTCTTTACCTAATTTCCATGATTGCTTTCATGCTAAAACAGGATTTGAATAGATGCAATAGAAACCATACTGACTACAAAACCTAAAATATTTACCAAATGGCTGTTTACAAAAGCTAAACTTGACAACCCCTGTCCCTTTTAATCATATCACAGGACAATTCCAAGATAGAGTTGTTTCTATTATTTAAACTTCTGGATGAATGATCTTATATAAAGGAAGTTATATATATGTCTGCATTATGGATATCTCATTAATTTTGCCATTTTTTAAGTTGATTCTTTTAGCTTTTCTAGGTATATTTTTGTCTGCAAATAATTATGTCAACTCCTTTCAAATAATTACCTCTTGTCAATCTTTCCTCCTAATTACATTGGCAGATTTTTCTGGAAAATATTAATAGGAAAAACTTCTAATTTTTTCCTAACATAGATGTAAATATTTATAGTGTTTCATCACTAAAAAATATTTACATCAATATCCATTCCAATATAAACCGCATTGATGTAAATTTGAATTGAGGCAGATTGTCTTTGTCATATAAAGAGATTCCTGTTATTTGTATTTTATGAAAAGGATTTATGATAATTTACAAGTAAATGTAGGATTTATTAAATATCTTTTTAGCATCTGGCTATAGTTTACATTCTTTTTATTTTTGGACCCATTGACATAATGCATGTCATTAAATATTTTCTGATATTGTATCATTCTTGCATTATCATTTCGGATTTTGGATTTTTGAGCATTAATTTTTAAATTATCTGATGAATTCATTTCTTTATTTAAGATATTTATATCTGAATTCATTAATGACATTGGTTGCAGATTCACTTTTTTTTTTAACAGTGAAAAACATTCTGGATTGAAACCTTATTTTTATTTTTTCCCCTTTTAAAATTTTATTGAGGTATATCACTCATGCATAAACATACATAATCAATAAATGTACAGTAATAATTGTGAACTTACAAAACAAATATATATAACATCATACAGTACTCTTGTACCTCACTTTACCACTAATACATTGCATTGTTGTTAAACCTTTTAAACTAATGATTAAAAAGCATTGTCAAAATATTACTACTAACCAAAGAATTTTCCCCAACCCCCATTATCATTATTATCTTTATATTATTTATATATGAACATATGTAAATAATAAGTGTATAGTAAAAGTCATGAACTTACAAAGCAAACATGCATAACATCATACAGGGGTCCCATACATCAGCCTTCTACCAACACCTTGCATTGTCGTCAGATGTTTGTTACAAATTATGAAAGAATATTGTCAAAATCTTAGTACTAATTATAGTCCTTATCTTATATTTGGTGTATTTTTCCCCCAACCCACCCTATTATTATTTTTTAAATATATTTTTATGACAGAAGTTGTAAACTTACAAGACAATCATGCACATGTGCAGAATTCCCAAACAACACCCCTCTATCAACACACCACACTGTGGTGGAACATTTGTTACAAATAATATAATATCATCTGATGGTTACCACATCCATAGTGTACATTGGCACATATTTTCCATACTGCCTCCATTATCAATAAAGTATGTCTTTGGCATAGATGCAAGAATATTATATTATTACTGCTAACCACAGTCCATAGGTCACTCCAGTTGTGTCTTTCCCATGCTTCTCCACATTCCCACCACCCTGCAATAGTGATGTACATTTGTTCTATAGCTAACAAAGGACACTCTTGAATCTGTACCATCAACCACAATTCTCATTCTCTTGGTTTGCTGTGCTATTTGGTTCTTAGAATATTCTCTAGCATTCTGTTAATTGGTATTTACCTACCTAGACTACCATTTTCAGCCACATCCCCATTTATAAACTAGCTGTTACTATGTGTTACCATCCACTCTATACATTTCAACATTTTTATAGTAAAGCTAATTAAAACTGCTACAGACATTAAACATCAGTAGTCCATCTCAGTGCTCCTATCTCCTTTCAGAATCTATCACCTACCACAAGGTCTTGAAGCTATTTTCCTACAATTTCTTCTAGAAGCTTTATGTTAATTGCTTTTATATGTAGGTTTTTGGCCCATTTTGAGTTAATTTTTGGATAAGGTGTGAGATAGGAACCTCTTTCTTTCTTTTGGCTATGGATATCCAGTTCTTTCAACACCATCTGTTGAATGGACTGTTATGCCCGAGCTGTGTGGGTTTGACAGGCTAGTCAAAAATCACTTGATATACATTTAAAACATCTGTTTTAAAACATCAGTTTGGTTCCATTGGTCTATGTGTCTGTCTTTATGCCAGTACCATGCTGTTTTTACCACTATAGCTAAGTAATATAATCTGAAGTCTAGAGAGGAGAGGTCACTTTTTCTTTTTAAAATGTTTGTGGCTATTCAGGACCACTTACCCTTCCAAATAAATGTGAGAATCATGTTTTCAATAATTTTAAAAAATGCTGGTGGACTTTTTATTGGGATTCCATTGACTCTTGTATATCAATTTGAGTAGAATTGACATCTTAATGATATTTAGTTTTCCAATCCATCAGCATGGAATATTTTTCCAGTTATTTAGGTCTTTTTTGATTTCTTTTAACATTGAGTTGAAGTTTTCTGAATACAAGTGCTTTACATCATTGCTTGAATTTATTCCTATTTGAGTTTTATCTATCATATTTTATTTTCACCACTCTTTTGATACTTTTAGTTATTTTTATTGATAAAATCTTCATTTCCAGACTCTCTTCTAGGCCTCTCACTCCTTTCTTTTCTTTTCAGGCTCTAGCATACCCTTTAGAATTTCCTAGTCTCTTGGTTAGAAATTCTCTCAGTTTCTGTTTATCTGTGAATATTCTAAACTTGCTGTTGTTTTTAAAAGACAATCTTTCTGGACAGAAGAGTCTTGGCTGGAAGTTTTTCTCTTGTAGTATCTAAATATATCACACCACTGTCTTCTTCCATTCATGGTTTCTGGTGAGAAATCAGCTCTTAATCTTATTGGATATCCCTTATATGTTATGCATTGCTTTTCTCTTGCTGTTCTCATAATTCTCTTTGTCTTTGGCATTTGACATTCTCATTAGTATGGAGTTGGTCTATTCCGATTTTTTCGGATGGGAGTATGTTATGCTTCTTGGACAGGGATATCTATGTCCTTCAATAGAGTTGGGCAATTTTCTACCATTATTTCTTCAAATATTCCTTCTGTCCCTTTTCTCTTCTCCTTCTGGGATACCCATGACACATATGTTTGCACGTCTTTTGCTGTCCTTTAGTTTTCTGAAACCTTGTTCAATTTTTTCCATTCTTTTCTTCATCTGTTCTTTTGTATGTTTACTTTCAGAGGCCATTTCTTCAAGCTCACCAATCCTTTCTTATGCCTCCTCAAATCTGCTATTATATGATTCCAATGTTTTTAAAATTTCATTTGTTGCACCTTTCATTCCCATAAGATCTGCTATTTTTCTATGTATGCTTTCAAATTCTTCTTTGTGCTCATCCAGCGTCTCCTTAATATTCTTAATCTCTTTAGCCATCTCATTGAATTTATTGAGGAGATTTGTTTGAACATCTATGATTAATTGTGTCAACTCCTTTATGTCATCTGGAGGCTTATCTTGTTCCTTTAACTGGGCCATAACTTCCTGTTTCTTGGTGTGGATTGTAATTTGTTGTTGGTGTTTTGGCATCTGGCTTACTAGAGTATTTATTCTGGGTGCAGTTTTTCTCTTTACTTTAGGACTTCCTGCCCTTTCTCGCTTGCTGATTGTGCAGTAAGAACCAAGGATGTAGTTGTTGCTATAAGCTGTGGAGACTCAAGCAGCCTTCTTTATCCCAGGGACCAATGAAGCATCTCCCAACTTTCTCCTTTGCCAGGGGTAGGGATAGAATCACAACTGGTAGAATAATCAAAGTCATGCAGGTCTAGACTCTAGTTGCCTAGAGAGGCTGATGAAGCTACATGTCCCTTTCTCCCCTGCCGGGGTGGGAATGGAGTGGCAGGTGTGGGCAGCAATCTATGCAGTGCAGGTCCTCGGTGACCATGGTTTCCCCGATAGACTTCTGATTGTTCAGCCAGCCAAATGTATGTGCAGTTACCCAGATAGGCTGATGCAGGGCCTGCCAACCTCCTCCCTGCCAGAGGTGAAAGACACAGGTTGCTACTATCACTGTGATTTTTGGTCCTGGCTTCCCCTCAGGCTACAGGTGGAGTAAAAATGGCAGCCACTGGTCTCTTTCCAACCTGGACAAGTTCAAACTTCAGCTGTTCTTAGAGTTATACTCTAACCAGCCGAATCCACCAATTAGTAGCTGAAATCAGTGGCCAACTGTCTCCTCCTCCCCTGTTTTTGGGAAATGGAGTTTCCAATTCCAGCCATAGAATAGCTCCAGGGGCAGCTTGCACTGCCAGAGTAGGATTATCACCAGCCTCTGTGGGGATTGGCCAGTAATTTCCCAGAGAGGCTGGCACAGGTCCCCCCAGCTTCCCCCCTACCAGAGATGGGGCTGTGGCTTATGCTAGAGCTACATCTGACCTGGATGGAAAGATCACACCAGCACTGTGATTTTCAGTCCTCCCCAATTCCCCTCATGCCAGGCGTGGAGTTAAGATAGTGGCTCCTGGCGTCTTTCTGACTTGGACAGGCTCAAACTTTAGCTGTTCTCAGGATTATACTTTAGCCTGCTGAATTTACTCATCAGTAGCTGAAGTTGGTGCTCAGCCGTCTCTTCCTCCCCCAGTTTTGGCAAGTGGAGCTTTCAATTCCAGCCTCAGAACAGCTCCTGAGGTGGCTTGTGCCTCTAGTGGAGGATGGGCACCAGCCTCTGGGGCGTTGAATGTTCTACTCACAAATCTTCTCTGCAGATGGGCAGTCTCCTCCTTCCGTTCCTTCAAGGATGCTACAGGATGTTCTTCTGCTCTCCTGGAGCCCGCAAAGACGTGATTCAGCTAGCTCCAGATAGCTCTTGGTGTTTACTAACTGCCCTGTAGCAGGAGCTGACTCTAGGAGCTCCTTACTCCACTGCCATCTTGCTGATTCTCACAGATTCACTTTTTGATGGTGTTCTTTTGGTAAACTTTTAATATCAAATTTATACTTGCTTTTGGAAATTTTTTTTGAGTAACTTCTCTATTTTTCTATGCTTTCAGAAAGTTTACATAATGTAGAAATCATTTATTCCTAGAAAATGTCATCTTTTTGTAGAAAATAACAATAACTCATCTATAAAACCATACCTTAACTTTGAAGTAGTTTTGCTTATTTTTCTATTTCCCTGGCAATTAGCTTGGTCATGATTTATAATTCTTGCACCAATTTTAGCTATTTTATTTTCATAGAATGTTGCCCATTTAATGGAGAATTTCAAGGATTTTAACATAGATGTACAGAGTATATTTTATTATTTACATTTTTTCATTTTCTCACTTTGTGTATTTATCTATCCCCTACCCTTTTTAAAATATTACTTACCAGAGACTCTTCCATTAATTGGGGGTTTTCAAAGAAACAATTCAGATGTGTTTCTTAAATGTTGTGTTACAATTTTTTATTTCCATATTCACCTTAATTTCTTCTTCCTTGATTTGCATCATTTTGTCCTTTTTCCAATCTGAAATAGATACTTAAATCATTTATTTTCTTTAATACTAAATTATTAGAAGGTCATATAAGGCAGTGAATTAGGTTTTGAAAATATCCATGACTATATTCATAAAAAACAGCATCTGTATAGTAGTTCTGATTTCTTCTTGAAACCAAGATTTACAATGAAAAGTATTTTTAAACTCCTGTATTAGTCAGTGAAAGGGATGCTGATGCAAAGTACCATAAATCTGCTGGCTTTATAACAGGCATTTATTTGGTATAGAAGCTTGCAGTCACTAGACCTTGAAGAATCCCATTCAAGGTACCATAAGAGGTATTTTCTCACCCAAAGTCATTTGCCATGTGTTGAAGCAAGATGGCCGGTGATGTCTGCAAGGGTTCATCCTTCCTTCTTCATCTTAAAGTTCTGTGGTCCCGGCGTCTTTCAATCTCAGCTGTAGGCTAGCATAAGGCTCATCTCTCAGGGCTTCTCAGATGCTCTGTTCTATTTCACTGTAAACTATCAGGCTCATCTCTCTTCCCAGGGTCTCTGCCGTGTCTATGGACCTGTCTCATTTCCTCTGTGTTCTTCTTCTCTATATATCTACTTCTGTGTGAATGTCTATTTATATAGCCCACCAAAGGGGCAGGGACTCAACCTTGTGTGTTTAATGGTCGACTCAAAGCCCTAATATTAACATAATTTAATCAAAGACCTCTCAATTGAATCTAATACGATCAAAGGATATCACACTCAGCAGAACAGACTGGTTTACAAACATAATCTCTTTTTAGAATTCATACATAATATCAAACTGCCACAGCTTTCAATTTCCAATTAAGAGTTTGAAACTGCTAAAAGTTTTATTGAATTACAAAGTATGGGTGCTAGACCAATACAATTTCTACCTTTCAGAATTTATTGAGGTTGTGTTTTGTTTGATTTCTTGTTTGCTTCACTACTTGGTTGCTTTATAGTTAATCAGATTAAGAAATTATTTAAAAAATGTTTCCTGTAAAACAAAGTTTGGTGTACATAGTTATTATAATAACACTAATAATATTTTATTCAAAACCCAAATGCCTTCATTTTTTCTATACTTGATAGCTGAGACTAAGAAACATGAATTTATATCTCCTACAACATTTGTATTGAATTTATAATAGTTTTGCATAAGAATGCATTACTCTTCACTTTATAAATATGTAACTAGTGAATCTTTATTGGAAAATTTACCTTTATATGCACAAAAATTGTCTTATCAATTTAAATGAAATTTGCCTTCAATATATTTTGCTTCTAATAATATACAAAACTTGCATTTTTGTTTAAATATGCCTGGTATATTTTTGCACATTTTTTATTTTTAACCAGAAATTTGTTTCATGCATCTTTTAAATAAACAGCATCTGTTCAATTTATGCTCTGTTATCTAATTTGGTATGGTTTATTATTTAATGTAAATCAACCAATTCACAATTTATTATCATAAATTTTAGGTATATTAGGTCATTCTTTTGATAAGTTATTTTGTGGTTCCTGCTTTCATTTTCTGATTAGCCTTTTAAACTATGTAAGCTATATGGTTCTTTTCATTTTTTCTCTATCTTTTCTAATTATTTGAAATGTATATAGAACTCTGTTTCCATTCTATTTTTAAAAATTATCAGCATCATAAATTATAGTCTTTTAGTGAATTTTAATTCTTTCCTCCCTTCCACAGCTATTTTCCAGTTTTAATGAGTCTAATTTGGTATTTCATGTTAATGTAAATTAATATTCTTCATAACTGCATTATCTTATAACCATGATGACAACAATAAATTAAATATAATTCTATGTCCTAATTCAGAGTTCTTTTATATCACACTTTCCCTATTCTTTCAATCATCCTCTCTAGAATTTAAGTACACCTTGGAATTATCTTTACATGAAGGATACATTGATGATATATTTCCTCAGCTCTGGCTAGGTGAGAATGTTTCTCTAATGATCTCACATAGGAGTAGCAACTTCAGTTGTTACACAAAAATTTTTCTCTAGAACAAGATTAGATTTCCTAAAAATATGGAAATGGCTTTGGAAATGGGTAATGGGTAGAGGCTGGAAGAATTGTGAGGTGCTTGGTAGAAAAGCCTAGATTGCTTTGAAAAGACTATTGGTAGAAATATGAACATTAACAATGCTTGCATTGAGGCCTTAAAAGAAAATGATGAATGTGTTCTTGGAAAAGGAAGGAAAGTTGATCCTTGTTATAAAGTAGCTGAGAACTTGGCAAAGTTGTGTTCTCTTGTTGAACTGAAAGTGGAACTTGTTAAAAAATAAACTTGGGTATATAGCTGAGATTTCCAGTGTATAGAAGGTGCAGCCTGGCTTTTCCTTGCAGCTTATAGTAAAATACTAGAGTAAAGGGATAAACTAGAGAGCTGAACTTTTAAGCACAAAGAGCCAGAAATTGATGGTTTGGAAAATTCTGAGCCTATCCAGATAGTGTGCTCTGAGACAAGGGCCAGAGACAACTCCATCAAGGACCTCCCTCAGTTTCAGGAAGCCACTTCCTATGTTAGGATTTAACTGAACAACCTTTGCTAAAGAGGTGTGGCTGAACATGAATCCAGTCAGCCAGTTTTCCTGGAAGAATCTATGGAAAGGTCTATTGTCTGGTAGTTTGGACCCACTTGAGTTTTTACAAAATTTGTCAGAGCAGAACCACTGCCATCGTAGACTGAAAGGGGCAGAGAAAGGATGAATTAAAGGAAGAATGATTTCAATAACAGAACCATGAGAACAAAGATCTGAACCAAAAAATCTCTTCAGGTCAAGAGAGGAGATCCATCCACATGTGCAGAAATGATGGGTCTGCCCCTGCATCGTGCCCCATTGTTCAGGGAGAATGCCACCATCCCAATGCTCAGAGATGGTGGGGCCTGCACCCAGGCATTAGCAGAGAGCACAGTCAGCATTCCAGTGCTGGAGAGGATGGGACCTTCACCTGTGTTCTGTAAGAGCATAGCTGCTGCAAAAGCTTTTGGGAGGGGTAGGGCTTCTGTTTCCTTAGATCCCAAGGATGAAACATTGATCCACAGATGACAATCAGACCTTGAAATCTAATGGAGTTTGCACTACTGTGTTTCAGACATGCTTGTGAGCAGTGACCCCTGTTTTTTGTTGTTCTTGTTTTTCTATTTAATTCCTTCCAGAATGGGAGTGCTTACACTGTGTCTATCTATTCATTGTATATTGGAAGCAGACAACTTGTTTTCTAGGTTTCACAGCTCCATCAGACAGAGGAATTTTGTCTCAGGATGTATGACAACCATAACTAATATTCTTGAGACTTTGGATTTGGTATGGTTCTAAAATGGCTTAACGATTTGGGGATGTTGTGATGGAATGAATGTTGTGGGGTTTTTTTTGCATGTGGGAAAAACATGTCTTCCTAGGATCCAGATGGCAGACTGTGGTCCAGGCTTGGAGTTATGTACTCCAGAAAAACATGTCCTTTATGTTACTCCATTTCTGTGAGTGTGGACCCATTATAATACGATATTTGATGAGGTTACATCAGAGTGAAGGCAGACTAACTGGTTTAGGAGGGGGTCTTAATCCTATCCTTGGAGGCCCTATAGAGAAGATCACAGAGAGACAGAAGCCATGAAAAGCAGCCAGAAGGTGGAAATCAACAGAACCCTAAAGAGAAAGGAGAAAACTCTTATCATGCGTTGCCATGTGACAGAGAAGCCAAGGACCAAAGATAATCTGCAGCCAGCCCTGTAATGCAACAGTATTCAGAGAGAAAACATTTCCTTGCTGATTCCTCAATTTTGGAGTTATCCTAGCCTCAAAACCATACGCCAATAAATTCATGTTGTCTATGCTTTGTATGGTATTTGTTTTAGCAGGCAGGAAACCGAAACACTTAGAAATTATTGCAACTACTATGTTTGCTTAGTTTCTCCTTCTGAAACTACCATTATTTTCTTTATTTTTTAAAAATTTTGAAATAATTGCAAACTTATAAGACAGTTGAAAATGTAGTACAAACTTCATATGGAGAACTCCAATATACCACACTCCCCACCCCACTCCAGATCGCCACATCCAATGATTTTAACATGTTACCACATTTGCCTTTCTTTCTCTTTTCTTTTCTTTTTCTTTCTCTATCTATCTATCTATCTATCTATCTATCTATCTATCTATCTATCTATCTATCCATACTTCTATCTTCTGAACATTTTAGCACAGGTTGCACATGTCATGCTCCTTGAGCACTTAATACTTCCATATGCACTTCCTAAGAACAAGGATATTCAGTTACATAACCACCTTAAATACAGTTACCAAGTTCAAGAAATTTAACATTGATAAAAAACTTACAGTCTGTATTCCATATTTTTCATATGTCCTAATAATGTCCTATTTAGTTTTTCTTCTCCATTATTAGATCCTGTCCATTGCATTTAGTTGTCATTGTCTCTTTAGTTGGTCTTTCTATTTTTCTTTCATTTTTAATTGTGGAAATATAATTAAAATACAAACCTTCTCATCCCAGCCATTCCAGGCATATCAGTCAGTGGGATTAATCATATTCACAATATTACATTGCCCTTGCTACCCTCCATTACTAGAATTTTCCCTTCATCCTAAATGGAAACCCTACACCCATTATGCATTAACTCCCCTTTCCCCCATCTCCCATCCCTGTTAACTTGGACTCGATTTTCTGTCTCTATGAGTTTGTATGTTCTTTGCTATGTTCTTTGTGGTTACCATGGGGCCTAAATTTAACATCCTAAATCTATAGCAATATCATTTGCTTTCATGCCAATTTAACTTCAATAATATATACAAACTATATTCCTAAACTCTTCCATCCCTCCACCTTTGTATACTTCCTATCAAAAATTGCATTTTTATACATTTCATAATGTATAAAACCAAAACCATTGATTTGTCATAAATTTTACACATTTACATCATGCAGGAAGCAAAAGGTAAAATTACAAACCAAAGTACTGTCATTTTTATTAACCCATCTTGTTCCCTTTATTGAAGATCTTTATTTCTTCATGTTTCCATTAAGCCTGCTGAACTCACTTCAGAATATCTTAAAGGGATAGTCTAGTGATGATAAACTTCAACTTTTGTTTATCTGGGAATGTCTTTTCTTTTGAAGATTTATTATTTATTTCCCTCCCCGTCCCCCCCACCCCCCTAGTTGTCTGCTCTTTCTGTCCATTCACTGTGTGTTCTTCTGTGTCCACTAGTATTCTTGTCAGTGGCACCGGGAATCTGTGTCTCTTTTTGTTGCGTCATCTTGCTCCATCAGCTCTCCATATGTGCGGCACCACTCCTGGGTAGGCTGCACTTTTTTCATGCGAGGCGGCTCTCCTTACAGGGCGCACTCCTTGTGCATGGGGCTCCCCTACACAGGGGACACCCCTGGGTGGTAGGGCACTCCTTGTGCACATCAGCACTGTGCATTGGCCAGCTCATCACACAGGTCAGGAGGCCCTGGGTTTGAACCCTGGACCTCCCATGTGGTAGGCAGATGCTCTATCCATTGAGCCAATTCACTTCCCTGGTAGTGTCTTAATTACTCCCTTATTTTGGATAGACAGGTTTGCTGGATATAGAATTTGGAGTTAGCAATTCTTTCCTTTCAGCATTAAATGTTATCCCATTGCCTTCTTCCATTCATGATTTATCATTAAAAATAGGCATTTAATCTTATTGAGGCTCTGTTATGTGTGAAATATTGCTTATCTTTTGCAATTTTCAGAATTTTCTCTTTATCTTTGGCATTTGACAGTTTGATTAAATATATTGCACTGTGGGTCTATTTGGATTTATCCTTTTTGGAATTTGTTGAGTTGTTAGATGTGTATATTCATGTCTTTCATGAAATTTGGGATGTTTTCAGCATTATTTCCTCAAATATTCTCTCTACGCTTTTCTTTCTTTCTTCTCCTGGAACTCCCACAATGTATATATTGGTATGCCTTGATAATGTCCCATATGTTCCTCATGCTCTGTTCACTTTTCTTCATTCTTATTTCTTTCTTCTCCTCAGATTGAATAATTTCAATGGTCTTACCTTCAGGTTCACTGATTCTATTTTGCCAGCTCCAATATTTTCAAGCCCTCTAGGGAATTTTTGGTTTCTATTATTGTGAACTTCAACTTTGTTTGGTTCATTTTCATAATTTCTACCTCTTCACTGATACTCTGTGCTCAACTATCATTTTCCTAATGTCTTTTAGTTCATTTTTCATGTTTTCCTTTAGCTCTTTGAACATATTTAGGACCATTTTTAAAGGTCTTTTTATGTCCCTGGTCTGGTCCTCTTCATTGACAGTTTCTAATGTTTTATTCTTCTCCTTTATCTGTTTCTTTGTATATTTTATAATCTTTGTTAAAACTTGGACATTGTGATATTTCAATGTGTTATTGCAAGAATTTAGACTCTGAAACATCTATTCTTTAATCTTGTATCCAACTAATGTTATGACAGAACTTTCCTTGAATGTCAGGAGATAATTTGAAAAAAAAAGAAAGAAAGGGTTTTAAACAATAGCTTGAGGAAATAGATTGAGACAAAAACGTAGAGTCCTTCCTATTCCTTTCTGCACATATGTCTTATCCTAGGCATGCACACTTGGCCCTAGAAATTTATTCATTTACATGGATACAAATATCCCCTCTATTCTAGGAAACAGTGTTTCCTCAAGGTCCAAGTTATTGCACTGTATGTCTCCCACCCAGGAAACCTTTGTCCCAGGTAGCTGCAATTTAACTCTTTCACAGCATTCTTGCACAGACATACGTGTTCTTAGTATGTGCATGAGGGTTATGCTGCTTCTCAGGACAAGGACCAGGAACCAATAGTGGGAGCAAGGACAGGCATCACACCAGTGTAGGCATGAAGAAGGGACCATAAAGGGTTCCACAAGATCCTACTATTTTTCAGAAATGTACTTTTATTAGAAAAGTTGTGAACTTACAAAACAATCATGTGGAATTCCCATAAAACACTACTCTACCAATACACTACATTTTTGTGAAACATTTGTTACAAATTGTGAGATAATATCATCAGACTATTACTGCTAACTATGGTCTGATAATATATTTGGCATACTTTTTCTATTCCTTCTATTATTAACACAGTACATCTTTGGCACTAATGCAAAATATTACAGTATTGCTGCTAACTATAGTACATAGCTTATACTGGTTGTATTTTTCCTATGCTTTTCTATATTCTTACCACCTTGTAATACTGATGTACATTTGTTCTAGTTTATAGAAGGACATTTTTGTATTTGTACTTTAACCGCAATTCTCACCCACCTCTAGATTCAGTTCCTAGATTATTCTCTAGCTTTCTTCCAACTGACATTTATATCCCTAGACTACCCTTTTCAACCACTATGCCATTTATAAACCAGTTGCAATAGTTCTACTCACTATAATATGTCACCATCAACTCTATCCACTTCCACACTTTTACAGGAATTAAAGCATCGATACCCTTTCTCAGCCCTTCTCTTATCTTCTAATTGCCCATACTCTAGATTTTAAGTCCATGCATTTATTCTTCATATTTAATCCATATTAGTGAGAGCATGTAATATTTGTCCTATTGTGTCCATTTATTTCATTTAGCATAATGTTTTCAAGGTTCATCCATGTTTTCATATGTGTCCCAATTTCATTTCTTCTTATTATAGCATACTATTGCATCATATGTATATGCCACATTTTGTTTATCTATTCATCAGTTGATGGACACTTGGGTTGTTTCTACCTTTTAGGATTGTGAATAATGCTGCTGTGAGCATCAGTACACAAATGTCTGTTCCTGTCACAGCTTTCAGTTCTTAATATAGTCCCGGGTAGAGGAATTGCTGGATCACATGGTAGTTCTATATTTAGCTTCCTGAGGAACCGCCAAAATGTTTTCCACAGAAGCTTCACAATTTTACAATCCTACTAGCTTGTTCCTATTTCTCCACATCCCCTCCACACTTATTGTTTTCTTTTTTTAAAAAATAATGACCATTCTATGCAGTGTGAGATGATATGTCATTGTCATTTTCATTTACATTTCGCTAATAGCTAGCGATACTGAACATTTTCTCATATACTTTTAGGCCATTTGCATTTCCTCTTTAGAGAAATGACTATTTACATCTTTTGCCCATTTTTAAAATTGAATTACTTGCTCTCTTATTGTTGAGTTGTACAATCTCTTTATATAGTCTGGAGATCAAACACTTATTGGATATGTGATTTCCAAGTATTTTCTCCCATTGAGTGGGCTGCCTTTCACCTTCTTGATAAAGTCCTTTGAATCACAAATGTATTTAAGTTTGTGGAGGTCCCATTTATCCATGTTTTCTTTTGTTGCTCTTGCTTTTAATGTAAGGTTTAAGAATTTACCACCTACCACCAGGTCTTGAAAATGTTTTCAAGATATTTATATTTAGGTCTTTGATCCATTTTGAGTTAATTTTTGTGTAAGGCATGAGAGAGGGGTCCTCTTTCTTTCTTTTGGATATGAATATCCAGTTCTCCCAACACCATCTGTTGAATAGACTGTTCTACCCCACCTGGGTGGGTTTGACAGCCTTGTAAAAAAATCACTTGATCATAAATGTGAGGGTTTGTTTATGAACTAACAATTCAGTTCCATCGGTCTATGTGTCTAGCTTTTTGCCAGTACCATGCTGTTTTTACCACTGTAACAAGGTAATATGATTTAAAGTCCAGAAGTAAGAGTCCTCCAATTGAGTTTTCTATTTCTTTAAAAAAATTTGGTGGAATTTTTTATCAGGATTGCATTGAATCTGTATATCAATTTAGGTAGAACTGACATCTTAATGATATTAAGTCTTCCAATCCATAAGCACAGACTCTTCTTCGATTTATTTAAATATTTTTATAAATTTCTTTTATCAATGCATGTTAGTTTTCTGAATACAAGTCCTTTAGGTCCTTAGTTAGATTTATTCCTAAATATTTGATTCATTTATTTGCTACTGTAAATTTAATTTTTTTCCTGGACATCCTCCTTAGATTGCACATTACTAGTCTATAAAAACACTAGTGATTTTTGCATATTAATCTTGTATCCTGCAACTCTGATGAAATCGTTTATTAGCTCTAATAACTTCGTTGTTGATTTTGGGAATTTCTAGGCATAGGACCATATCGTCTGTGAATAGTGAAAGTTTTCATTCTTCCTTTCCAATTTGGATGCTGTAGCAGTTTGATATGGTTACGAATTCCCAAAATAGATATTGGATTATGTATGTAATCTGATCTGTAACTAGGCGTGATTAAGTTATGATTAGGGCTTTGATTGGGCCACATCATTAGGGCATTGAGTCACCTCCCTTTGGGTGGGGACTCACATATAAAAGACATGGCAAAGGACAAAGTTGATGGTTTTTGATGTTGAAGCCTTAAGCTGGAGCCCTGGGAAGTAAGCTCACAGAAGAAAGAGAAACAAACCCCAGGAAGAGAGGAACCCTGAGCCCAGGAAGAAGCAAGCCCTGGGAAGAAATGAATCCAGGAAGCCTGAACCCTCATAGACATCAGCAGCCATCTTGCTTGAACACATGAAAATAGACATTGGTGAGGGAAGTAATTTATGCTTTATGACCTGATATCTGTAAGCTCTTACCACAAATAAATACTTTATATTTTGCATCAGCACCTCTTTGTCTGACTAATACAGATGCCTTTTCTTTTTCTTGCCTGACTGTTCTAGCTAGAACCTCTAGCACTATATTGAACAAGAATGGTGATAATGGGCATCCTTGTTTTGTCCCTGGTCTCAACAGGAAAGCTTTCAGTCTTTCACCATTCTGTACAATGTTAACCTGTGGGTTTTTCATACATGCTCTTTATCATGTTGATAAAGTTTCCTTCAATTCTTAACTTTTGTAGTATTTTTATCAAGAAATGATAAGATCATTAATTATTCTTCTTTGATTTATTGTGGTGTATTATGCTGAGTGAATTTCTAGTGTTGAACACCCCTTGCATATCTGGTATAAAACCCATCATGATCATTGTATTAGTCAGGGTTCTCTAGGGAAATAGAATGAACAAGAGATATCTGTCAATAGTAAGAGATTTTATCAAAGTCTCTCATGTGACTGGGGGGATGCACAAGTCATTTCCACAGGCAGGCTGCAACCAGGGGCTCCAATGAAAGTCCAGTGAAGGTTCTTGATGATTTTTGAGAGATGTTGGATTTCCAAGATGGGCTGGGAAATTCTCACCCAATGCTGGAATCATTTCCCCTTTAAACCATTCAACCAATTGGATAAAGCCTCACTCATTACTGATGGCAATCTCCCTGATTGATGTCATTATAATCAGCTATCTATGATTTACCACTGCAGTAAAGTCAATGGTGACTAAAATTCATAAATGTTCTTGTATTACAGTTAGCCCAGTGCTTGCTTGACCAAACAACTGGGAACAATTACCTGGCTGAGTTGACACATTAGCTTAACCACCATAGTCCACCTCTTGCCAACTCGGCAACTGCGCACATTATCTTAAACCTTACTTCGTCCTTAAGTAAAAACAATAATAGACATACACACGCATATATATATATATATATATATATTTCCACCTAACAATGTTCAGCTCTCCTGTGTACAAATGGAAACTCAGTAATTCCATACAGAATAGGGTGCAAGTTCTTGGGTAATATTCCCTCTTAAACTTGACATCCTCAAATATTATGACATGAAACTGATAAAACTTACTATATGATAAGGGAAAAGTTTGGGGGAGAAGACAAATAAATTCATTTTCTGTACATATACAATCATCATCATAATGAAACATAAGAAAAATTCAGGACCATTACAGTCCTCATTTCTGTAGCTGATCAAGTGATCAAAGTTCATATTTATCACTACCTTCTTCCACTACCCATTCCATGTTTCCATTACCCTCAGCAAGCACTTCAGCTGGCTGTGGTTCTTTGCTTGGTGGGGTGACCCAAACTTTCATTCCTAAAGATTCTGGGCCATTGTTAGTCCTGCTTGTATTGGGTTGTTGCAATTTTCCATTGACTTTAATCATAGGTCATGGCAGTACTAGGAGATACTCTAGAGGATCTCCTATATTCCAGGTAAACTCTTCTTTACCCCCATTATGAAGATGCAGTCCTATTTCCCCTTCATACTCAGGATCAATCACCCCAGCCAGTACAGTAATTCCCTTCTTTGACTGTTGATTCAGAGGTAAGAGGAACCCAAAGTGGTCAGGTGGCAGTTTTAACTCCCAGTTCAATGGAATCATTGTTGTGTTACCTGGTGACAGCACTCCTCTTTTTGGGACTAAAACCTATAGACCAGCAGAGTTTGAGGAGCAAGAAGCAAAAATTTTCCTAGTGGGTCACTAGGGGTAATAATGAGTAGTGCCACTCCCATTTTCACCCCTTGATTCCTGGACCCATGGATCCTAGTTATGGGAGAACCAGCACCATAGAGTAGATGCTGATTTAGAGCATACAGAACCTCCTGCAGAACATTGCCCCAGCCCTGCAAGGTATTGCCACCTAGTTGGCATCATAATTGAGTCCTCAAAACACCATTCCACTGTTCTATCAATCCAGCTGCTTCAGGGTGATAGGGCACATGGTAAGACCAGTGAATTCCATGGGCATGTACCCATTCCTGCACATCATTTGTTGTGAAATGGGTTCCTTTGTCAGAAGCAATGCTGTGTAGAATGCTGTATTAGTCAGCCAAATGGGTGCTGATGCAAAGTACCAGAAACTGGTTGGTTTTTATAAAGGGTATTTATTTGGGGTAGGAGCTTACAGATGCCAGGCCATAAAGCATAAGTTACTTCCCTCACCAAAGTCTATTTGAAGCAAGATGGCTGCTGACGTCTGCAAGGGTTCAGGTTTCCTGGCTTCCTATGTTCCTGGGGCTTGCTTTTCTCTGTGTTTAAGGTTCCTTTCTTCCTGGGGCTGGCTTCTCTTTCCTCTGTGAGCTTACTTCCCAGGGCTCCAGCTTAAGTCTTTAGCATCAAACTCCAACATCAGAAACCCTCACATCAAAAGCTCCAACTCTGTCCTTTGCCATGCCTTTTATCTGTGAGTTCCCACCCACCAAAGGGCGGGGAGTCAATGCCCTAATCATAACTCAGTCATGCCCAGGTACAGATCAGATTACAAGCATAATCCAATATTCTTTTTGGAATTCATCAATAATATTAGACTGCTACAAATGCCATGGTGGTAGATAAAACATTCAGTAAGTCCACAGATGGTAGTTTTTGAAGAAGCATTGCATACAGGAAATGCAAATTCATATCCAGAGAATATGTCTATTCTGGTTATAACAAATCACTTCCAAGGAGGAAGTGGTCCAATGTAGTCAACCTGCCACCAGCTACCAGGCTGGTCACTTCAAGGAATGGTTCCATATCGGGGGCTGAGTGTGGGTCTCTGCTGCTCGCATATTGGGCACTCAGCAGTGACTGCAACCAAGTCAGCCTTTGTAAGGGGAAGTCTGTGTTGCTGAGCCCATGCATAACCTCCATCCCTACCTCCATGGCCACTTTGCTCATGAGCCCATTTGGCAATGACAGGAGTGGCTGGGGAAAGAGGCTGAACATTAGCCACAGAGCAGGTCTTCTTATTCTCTTGATTATTAAAATCTTACTCTGCTGAAGTCACTCTCTGGTGAGCATTCATGTGGAACACAAATATTTTCATGTTTTTTGCCCACTCAAAAAGTCCATATACCTCTTCCCCAGACCTCATGATAGGCAACTCAGGTCTCATGGTAACTTGATGGCCCATGGTTAAGAGTTCAGTCTCTACTAAGGCCCAGTAGCAGGCAAAAAGCTGTTTCTCAAAAGGGGAATAGTTATCTGCAGAGGATGGCAGGGCTTTGCTCCAAAATCCTAAGGGTCTGTGTTATGATTTCCCAATAGGGGCCTGCCAAAGGCTCCAGACAGCATCTCTATTTGCCACTGAAACTTCCAGCATCATTGGCTCTGCTGGATCATATGGCCCAAGTGGTAGTGCAGCTTGCACAGCAGCCTGGACCTGATGCAGAGCCTCTTCTTTTTCTGGTCCCCAATCAAAACTAGCAGCTTTTCTGGTCACTTGGTAAATGGGCTGGAGTAGCACACCCAAATGAGGAATGTGTTGTCTCCAAAATCCCAAGAGACCACTAAGTGTTGTGCCTCCTTTTTGGTCATAGGAGGGGCCAGGTGCAACAGCTTATCTTTCACTTTAAAAGGGATATCTCAACATGCCCCATACCACTGGACACCTAGAAATTTCACTGAGGTGGAAGGACCCTGTATTTTAATTGGATTTATCTCCCATCCTCTCTCATGCAAATGCCTTACTAATAAGTCTAAAGTCTTTGCTACTTCTTGTTCGCTAGGTCCTATCAACATGATATCATCAATATAGTGGACCAATGTGATATCTTGTGGGAGGAAGAGATGATCAAGATCCCTGCAGATAATATGACATAGGGCTGGAGAGTTGATATATCCCTGAGGCAGGACAGTGAAGGTATACTGCTGGCCTTGCCAGCTGAAAGCAAACTATTTCTGGTGATCCTTACTAATAGCAATTGAGGAAAAAACATTCACCAAATCAACAGCTGCATACCAGGTACCAGGGGGGCGTGTTGATTTCCTCAAGCAATGATGTGACATCTGGAACAGCAGTTGCATTTGGACTCACCACCTGGTTAAATTTATGATAATCTACTGTCATCCTTCAAGATCCATCTGTTTTCTGTACAGGCCAGATAGGAGAGTTGAATGGGGATGTGGTGGGGAATCACCCCCCCTGCATCCTTCAAATCCTTGATGGTGGCACTAATTTCTGCAATCCCTCCAGGAATCCAGTATTGCTTTTGGTTTACTATTTTTGCTAGGTAGGGGCAGTTCTAGTGGTTTCCACTTGGCCTTTCCAACCATAATAGCCCTCACTCCACAAGTCAGGAATCCAATGTGGGATTCTGCTAGTTACTGAGTATGTCTATTCCAATTATGCATTCTGGAACTGGAGAAATAACCACAGAATGGGTCCGTGGACCCACTGGACCAACTGTGAGATGGACCTGAGCTAAATCTCCATTAATCACCTGCCTTACTCTGATAGGTGGACTGTTGGAGAAAAATGGTGCTGGAACATAGAGACTGATATGACCACAGGCAGAGAATTTATTGAGAAGTTCTCCCAATGGACGGTGTCTGAAAAACAGACTTCCCACCTCTATTTGGTTTCTTTGTTTAACCTGTGGGGAAGTGCCATGCCCTTAGGCACATAGGCTTATGGGGGATGGGGTTAGCCTTTCCCCAATGCATATCAGGGAAACTGAGCTACAACTTGTTAATTATTGCAAACCCCTAACATGGACCACAGTGACATTTTGGGTCTACTGAAATTAATATCAATTCTGAGCCAGTGTCTAATAATCCCCCAAATGTCTGATCATTTCCTTTTCCCCAATGCACAGTTGCTCTGGTAAAAAGCTGTAGATCTCCTTGGCAAAAGGTGGGAGGAAGATTAACAGTATAAGTTTTGGGCAGTTTAATAGGATCCTTCCCCAAGGAGACCTGGCCTTCTCCTCATTCAAGGGGCCCTAGGTCTGTCAACTTTCTCAAGACAGGGAATTGATTGAGGGACTATGATTCTCTGCATCTGTAATTTGAGTTAGGATTTTATTCACTTGACCTAGAACTCTTCTGTTTATACAGATCCAGAAGAAATTTAGTAGAATGCCCATCTATTTCACTTCTAGTTACTCCATGATGTATTAGCGAACACTGTAACTCTACATGACTCAAACTATTTTGAGTGCTTTTTTGAATCTGCCTTTCATTGTGGTCGCCATGCCCACCTTGGCTTTGGTGATTAACAGGCCATACTTGACTTTTACTGGATCAACATCTGATCATCCCCATAATGTTTAAGGATTCTAATTCCATCACAGCCCTCCTTACAGTAATATCTGGACTACAGAGAAGAGCAACCACAGAACTCTTCAGGGAAGATTTAGTTAGCCTTACAAATATATTCCTCACAGTCCTGGTTAAAGGTGTGTCCACTGTACATTCCTGGGGTGGGTGGGCAGCTGTCAAATGGTAAAGCTATTCTAGCATTCCAGTCTCCCTAAGCCTTTGAACTCCCTATTCTATTGTATTCCATGGCAAATCAGGCATCTCAACCTCAGGCATGTTATGCCATCTTTTGGTCCATGTTTCTGTCAGACCCAAATAAACTGTTAAAGCCCTTTCTAACCCCTCAAGCTACAGTGTTGAATCCAGAATTTCTGCTTCATGACCCATATCAATAAATTCATCCTGATCTAACTTAATATTCCTTCCACCATTATCCCAAGCCCTTAGTATTCATTCCCTCACATATTCCCCTGATTTCTGTCTATATACATTGGAAAACTCATGCAGTTCTTTCTGATTATACCTTACTTCCTCATGGGTCACACTTTGTATTTCACCTTTGGGGACTTGTTGTGATTTTAGTTTAGTAATGGGTCTCGAAGACAAGACAGGTGGCAGGGGTGGGCAAGGAGAAGGATTAGAAATGCCTTGCAAACTCCTGACCTCAGGGCATTCCCTTGCATTTTCTTCTGGTGGGACAGGAGTTGGAAGGTAGTTTCCTCAGAGCAGACTGGAGCCTCAGCAGGGAAGTGCATACTGGAGTTTGGCTGGTACATGCCTCAGGGCTGGGAGGAGGTCCAGACTCCCTGGGGCAGGCTGGAGACTGGGCAAGGCAGGCTTCAGTTTGGCTGGTATCCACCTCAGGGCTGGAAGTTGCTTCAGATTTCCTGGGGCAGGCTGGAGATGGGATGATACAAGGTTGACAAGGTGTGGTCTGGACAGGGCAAGCCATAGCAGGCTTATCTAGTAAAGTCTCAGCAGAATTCAGGGTTCAATGTCCCCACAATATTATCATCATCCCATATGTCTCCATCCCAGTTCTCTGGAGTCCACTTTTTTCCAATCAATGCCTTCACTTTAACTGCAGAAACACTGCAGGGTTCAGATTTTAGTTTCCTTTGTAACTCTGCTACTCATACAATGAGAGTCTGAGTTTGGTTCTCAGAAATTTCAAGCCTGTGGCTACAGGAGACAAGATTTTCTTTCAGAACACATACATTCATGCAGTGTTTAAATTTCAAATTTGAAACCTTTAACTCATCTCTTTCTTTTGTAACAATATCTGGATTATCTAGGCAGAGCCAGCCAACATCATTATACTATTTGACTCCTAAAAACTCTGTTAAGGTGTTGAAAACCCTCTCACCCAAATCCTTGCTTCTTATAAGCATGGAAGTAGGGGGATCCAGAGATGATATTTTGCATAACTCGATTGCCAACTCATGCCATGGACTGTTAGCAGCCTCTTCTTTATTGGAAAGGGAGTCATCAATACCCTTGAGTCCAATTAAGATAGAGAGTCAATTGTAAAATTCCAGAACCATCTCAGACATCCCATGCTTAAAACTCTAATCCTCAAGAACCACTCCCAGTACCAAGCTGTATTAGTCAGGGTTTTCTAGGGAAATAGAATCAACAAGAGATATCTGTCTATAGTAAGAGATTTTATCAGAGTCTCTCACATGACCATGGGGGTGCATAAGTCCAGGTTCTGCAGGCAGGCTGCAACCAGGGGCTCCAATGAATGTCCAATGAAGGTTCTTGATGAGTTCTGGGAGACGTTGGCTCTCCAAGACAAGCTGGGAGATTCTCACCCAATGCTGGAATCACTTCCCTTTTTAAGCCATTCAACCAATTGGATACAGACTCACTCATTACTGATGGCAATCTCCCTGATTGATGTCATTGTGATCAGCTATCTATGATTTACCACTGCAGTAAAGTCAATGGTGACTAAAGTCCATAAATGTTCTTGTATTACAGTTAGCCCAGTGCTTGCTTGACCAAACAACTGGGCACAATTACCTGGCTGAGTTAACACATTAGCCTAACCATCACAATCATGAATAATTCTTTTAATGAGGTGTTGGATTTGATTAGCAATTATATTTTGTTGAGGATTTTTGCATCAATATTCATTAGGTAAATGGGTCTATAATTTTCATTTTTGTAATATCTTTATCTGGCTTTGGTATTAGGGTTATATTGGCTTCATTGAATAACTTAGTAGCATTTTTTCTTGTTCAATTTTTTGGTAGAGTATGAGTAAGATTGGTTTTAATCTTCTTTGAATGCTTGGTAGAACTCACCTTTAAAACCATCTGGTTCTGGGCTCATTTTGGGGAGTTGATTGATGACTATTTCAATCTCTTTACTTGTGATTGGTTTATTGAGGTCTTCTATTTCTTCTAGGGTCAGTGTGGGTTTTTCATGTGTCCCTAGGAATTTTTCAATTCATCTACATTGTCTAGATTTTTTGACAGACAGTTGTTCACAGTATCCTCTTATAGTATGTTTTATTTCTGTGGGGTCAGTGGTAATATCCGTGTTTTCAATTTTTATTTATTTATTTGCATCTTCTCTTTTTTCTTTGTCAATTTTGTTAAGCTTCTTGAAGAACCAACTTTTGGTTTTATTAATTCTCTCAACTGTTTTTTTGTTCTCAATTTCATTTATTTCTGCTCTGATCTTTATTATTTCATTCCTTCTTCTTTCTTTAGGAATAGTTTGCTACTCTTTTTCTAGTCCTCTGGCTGTGTAGTTAGGTCATTGATTTTAACTCTTTCATCTTATTTAATGTAAGCATTGATTGCTATAAATCTCCCTCTCAGCACAGCCTTCACTGCATTCTATTTGTTTTGATGAGTTGTGCTCTTGTTTTCATTCATCTCAAGATATTTACTTATTTCTCTCACAACTTCTTACTTGACCCATTGATTATTTAAGAGCATATTGTTTAATCTCCATATATTTGTGAATTTTCCCTTTATCCCCCTTTTGTTGATTTCCAACTTTATTCTATTATGATCAGAGAAAGTGCTTTGTGTAATTTTGATCTTATTGAATTTTTTGAGATCTGTTCTGTGGCCCAGCATGTGGTGTATCCCAAAGAAAAAGCCATGAGCACTTGAGAAGAATGTATGTCTTGCTGTTTTGGGGTGCAATGTTCTGTATATGACTATTAGGTTTAATCCATTTATCACATTATTCAGGTTTTCTGTTCCTTTATTGATCCTCTTCCAAGATGTTCTATCCATTGCTGAAAGTGGTGTATCAAAGTCTCCTATTATTTTAGAGCCATCTATTTTAGTATCATAACTATATCACACCACTGCCCTCTTGACTCCATGTTTTCTGATGAGAAAACAGCACATAATCTTATTGGGTGTCCTTTGTATGTAATGCATCTCTTTTCTCTTGCTGCTCTCAGGATTCTCTCTGTATCTTTGGCATTTGCCATTCTGATTAGTATGTGTCTTGGAGAATTTTTAACAATGCAATGTCCAATTTGATTCTCTTGATAACAGGTTAGTTTTAATTTCATGTTTAAAATGGATCTTAATCAGAGTATATTTCAATATTAAAATATCCTTTTCTGCTTTTAGTAGTAATTGTATTTCACATGGAGGTATCTGGTCTGATCTGATTATTAGGAAAATGCCCCTTATTTTGAAGAATATCTTTTCATGTGTAGGTGGATTTTTTTTTTTTTTTGCTTACTCATCCTTACAAAAACTATTCTGTTCTTGTGTAACATTGGAATTTTAGATAGTTCTATCAAAAATTGTTTGTTTCTGGTAAACATCTAAAAACGTTATAGAAAGAAAGGAAACCTTTAAATTCCCAGTTGTTCTTAACTTTGCTGGTTCAAAGGTCTAGTGGTTCCAGGAAGAAAAGAATCAATCACAGTAGGAACTCTGCAGGTTTAGAGGCCAGGACTAATCTTGGGAGCGATACAGTTGCCTTCATTGGGACCATTTTTCCCACTCTGCCTAGCAGGGTTCTTGGCACCCGGTGGAAGGTGGGCACAGACTTTCCCATCTTGACACATCTCAGAAATGTTGGTGAGATTCACAGTGTCCTGGTGCTACTGCAGCTACAGAATTTGCCCTTGCCACTCTATCTGTGTTAAGTTCGTCATTAATGGACTCGCAATCTTGAATATGTTTGGCCTCCCCTTCAATCTGGTTCTGCTGAACTATAGCTTTAAAAAGATATTTGGCATGTGCAGGTCTCTCTTCCCTCATTTACAGTCATGATACCAGTTCTCCCTATTCATTTTTTTTCAGATTGTGACTGCTCTGTTCATTGCATCTGGCTAGTGGGAGGTGAGAAGGTGGTAAATAGGAAGGTGAGTGATTAGATGCCTGTGGTCAATTCACCATTTCACCCAAAAGTAAATACCTTTCAGTCCTAAGATTCCTCAGAATAAAAGAAAAAGACATAATAGATGCCTGAACTGATTCTAATAAACATATGTTTTATTTTTGAGGGGAAATTAATTCTTACATTTCATTTTCCAGGTAAAATAACTCTTTTCCTGATCTCTTCAAAAGTCTTATTGCTTTCTCTTTGTTTTTTTGGTACTGTTTCATTAGAGATGACGAGTTATTTCCATTGAAAAGAGCACTGGACTGGGAAGTTAGAAAAATTGAGCTCTGGTCACAGGTCTGGCACAATCTTTATTCCTAAATTCTATAAGCTTCAATTTTATTGCCCATAAAATGTCAGAAGTAGACTACTTTCACTCTGTATTTTTTCTTGTCCGCATTAATAGAACCATCCCTAGACTGATATCCGTATTTAAAGAACTGGAGAGTGGATCAACAAGGAGGGACAAGGTGGTTTTCTTGTTTAGAAGACAAGAAGCTATTCAACACACTAGTTCTGGATTACTCAGTATAACAGAGAAGTGAAACCAGCATGCTGTTAAGTTGATTTAACATTGGCTTTGTCCTATTAACTTTCACTCTCCTGTTTAGTTTGTATCATTTACAGAAATAAAAAAATATGCTTAACTACCTCAAAAGCGAGGTATACCTATAAGGTGAGAGTGACTTGGGGAATCAATCCTCTATGTGGACCTTTCTTGCAGGAAATTATCCCTAGCACAGAATACTGCTATGGTTCCATCTCCTCTCTCTTATCTCTCACCTGATCGTTATCACTGTTGTCACTGTGTGACTGCATATGTTGTTAAAAGTGTTTTAGTTGTTTCAAAAAGAGAAAAGGGAAGATCGCTTAGTCATACTAAAGTGTTGATTAGTAATAGATAGCAATTGTTTAGTAATTATTTCTCTTGACTTCTGAGCGCTTCAGCTATCTCTTAAACAGAATGGACTCCTGTTTTTTTTAAACTGGTAATTACTGAAAATAACACAAGTGACAAATTTCAATAGAAATACTTAAAACCAAGTACTGTTTTATCCAGACATCTATCTTACCTGGAAAAGGTAAAAGGATACAGATTACGGTTTATATAATACTCAGGTCTTGATATTTTCCTCTTCTGTGTATTTATTCATGCTCATCTCCAATAATGGGTGTTTCAGTTTCCTGACTGCTAAAACAAATACCCTACACTGTGTTGATTTAACAACAGAAATATATTGGCTCCTGGTTTCAGAGGCTAGAAGGCTCTGGGGTAGGTATCCCAGGGTGGGTATCTTCTGGCTTCCGGGCAGTCTTTGAGTTTCCTATCTTTTCTGTCAAATAGCAATGCACATGGGAGCCTCTCCTGGCTTTTCCTTTCCCTTGCAGTTTCCACTGACTTCCAGCTTCTGGCTGCCTGTGGTTTCTCTCTCTCCACGGCCTTCTCTGTAAGGCCTCTAGTAACACGATTAAGCCCATGCTGATTCTGTTGAGCCAAACCTGAACTGAAGTAACCTCATCAAAGATTCTATTTAGAACGACTTCATACCTCCAGGAATGAATTAAGATTAATAACAAGTTTTTTGGTGGGGATACATAACTCTAAGCCACCACAGTGGGTGGGACATTTTTTAGCATACTTATCCACCTTATCCCTTAGTGACCAAGCTGATGTTGTCAAAGTTTTAAATATTGGCAACTTTTTGTTAAATCTATAATTTAACTTTCCTTTAAACAAAAATTCCATTCACTTTTTATAATGCTTGGCTATTTAAAATAATAGAATCGTCTTTCTTAATAATATTTTTATGTTTAGTCAGAGTAATAAAATTTTAAGGGAAAATGTTATTTTTCTTTCACTTTTTATTTCATTTGTTTTGCCATTTTTATATTTAATTTTAGTTAATAAAGAATCTAGTTTTCAACTCCCTTTTTAAAAAGATTATCACTTTATTCATTATTATAGAAAAAAGCCTATGACAGTCTAGTAAACTGGAAATATCCTTCTTATAAAGCATATGTATTTTTGTATTAAGAAAGGGTATGTTTATTACTCATTCAAATTTCATCCAAATTTTCCCCTTTTATGAAACAATCAGAAGTATTCATTCTTTTTTCCCCCACTGCTAATTCACTTTCCAGCGCATTTTTGAGTTTCTTCCTTCAAAAGATATCTTGCTATACTTCCTGATTTTAGTCTTCCCATTTCCCCAGCATTCCAGGGCAAATAAGTTTTCTTAGATACAACTTTCTGTGTTCTTGAATAAATTTGGGGTTGTTTTACATGGAATTGGAGTTCAAAGTACATGGAAATTAATGAGGTTTGGAAAACTCAGGGAAGGTTTCCATTTCCAGTGTAGAGATTATTATTTTGATTTTCCAACCAGTCTCCCAAACAAGAGCCGTGGAGTCATCTTCAGCTTCTATAGCTCCTTCTCCACTAACATGCAACCAAGCTGCAAAGTTAACTGAGTAATCTCCTAGTTGCCCCTTTGTTTCTGCCTTATGTTAGACCCTCATTATCTCTTGCATGGGTTTTTACAATAGCCTTTTATCTATCTCCTGAAGTTTTTCATACTCGAGCCCTAACTTTGGAAAATTATTCTGATTGTGCTGCTTTTCTTAATGTTGTTCCCCAATAATTCCCTACCATCCTAAATATGAAATCCAGATATCTTAACTTGCACATGAGGCAACTCCATCCCAAGATCCTTATACTCTAGCTTGAGTTTCTAGTGGATGTAAATACTGTGGGGTGGCAGTGGTCACAATTGACCTGGTAACAGTAGACCTTAAATAAAACTTTCAATCCTTGACACTGTAACAGGAAACAGAGCCAAAAATAACATTTTCACAGTTTACATAGATGATTTTATTCACCATGCAACCATAATGATTAAAGACATGGACTCAGACATCATGTTGCCACTGTCCAAATTCTGTTTCTCCATTTACTAATCTGTTCTTGGGCTAGTAATAAACTTATTTGGACCTCTTTGTGTAAAATGGGGTTAATAATTATCATTCCTATCTCACAGATTATTCTTAATAATAAATAATATAGTGTACATACAAAGCATTAAGAACAGTTCCTGATCTTAGCAAGATTTAAAGAAATATTAGCTTTTGCTAACTAACAAAACAAGGTTGGCTATTATGATGTTCTATCGTGTTACATATTCAGATAGAAATATTTTCCTGATTTTAGGCCAAAAGTAAAATTACATGAGAATCATATTCTCTTTCATTTGAATGGGGAAAAAAAATCCAATTGAATAGTTAGAGATAATGATGCTTGAATGAATTATCATTTTTCATTAAAGTTGTCTCTAAAATTGCTTTATTAACTTTTTGTTGTATTTTATTCTGTGAGCAACCAACAAAGCCTATTTCTTACCAGTGATAAATCAAATGGCTTTGTAATTATTTCCTGAGTTTTCCAATTCTGTCTCTTTTCTTCTAACCAGTTTTAGCAAGATCTTGCACATACTGAACTTCCTCATGTACTGAAAAGATCAGGTGAACTTCACCTTCTCTGTTTACTTCAATTTAGCTATTTCTTCCTCCATTAACTCTATAGTTTCCCCATACTTCATGTTAACCCTCTTTGTTTCAATATTTAACAACTTTTTTTCTTTATTCTTGACCCCATCGCATCCTTCAGACTCCAAGAGAAAGTTCCCTCAAGTAATATCTTTCTCCATACTTTTAAATTTCTTATACTTCATTAACTCTTCTTTTTTGCCTTCAAACAAGAATGACTCTTTATTATACTAAAACATGTGCTCTTAGTTCTATTTTGACTCTGCAACACTTCCCTTCACAGTGAATTTCTTAAACAGGTATTGGTCGCCTAAGCCATTCATTTCTTTATAACCCGGTCTCTGCTTATCCACTCTTACCACTGTACTAAAATCACATTCATTCTTTTTTTTAATTTCTAATTTTAATTTTGAAAGAAGCTATAGGTTACATAACTGTTACATAAAAATATAGGGTATTCCCATATGCCCTATCCCCTACCCCTCCCACACTTTCTCACATTAAGAACAATCTTCATTAGTGTAGTATGTTTGCCAAAATTGATGAACACATATTGAAGCATTGCTACTCTATTTTGCACAATTTTGTAGGTTATGACAAAATATATAATGGCCTAAATTCATCATTGCAATGTCACACAGGACAATTCCAATGTCCTGAAAATGCCCCCATATTATATCTATTCTTCCCGCTCCCTCCCCTCAGAACTTCTGGTGGTCACTGCCTTTATATCAATGACAAAAGTTCTTCCATTGTCAGAATAATAATGTCTATAATAGAATAATAATCAGTTTACTTTAGTCCATTGTTCATTTCCCAATCTTGAGGATTCACACTGTGTTTAAGCCTAAGACCCATGGAGCAGATGGATGGAACTATCTTGGTTGCAGTTGCAGACACTCTCTGTCCAATGACATATAACATTCATTCTTAATGTATATAATGTTAATATTTTAATAATATTAATATTTTATAATATTTGTATTAGTCAGCCAAAGGGGAGCTGATGCAAATACCAGAAATGTGTTAGTTTTTATAAAGCCTGTTTATTTGGAGTAAAAGCTTACAGCTACAAGGCCCTGAAGAGTTCAACTCAGGGTTGGTTTCTCACCAAACTCGGTTGCCACATGTTGAAGCAAGATGGTTGCCAGTTTCTGTGATGGTTCAGCCTTATTCTTTCTCAGCTACAGGCTAGCATAGGACTTGTCTCTCTTCCTGTGGCTGCATAATCAAAGTTCTCTCCTCTTCCATGTCATAACAAAGTTCTCTCTTCTGTCATCTATGGAGCTTCCTCGTCCTGTATATCTTCTGTGTCTTCTTGAGTGAGTGCCCATTTATTTCAGCCCACCAAGGAGGCAGGAATTTAATTTGAGTTACACCCTACTCACATGGTCAAATCAAAGCCCTAATCTTAAAATAATTTAATCAAAGACATCTCAACTGAATCTAATATAATCAAAGCGTATCACACCCAGAGGATCAGATCAGTTTACCAACATAGTCTTTCTTTTTGGAATTCATAAATAACTTCTCAAACTGCTGCAATATTTTAAATATTTTATGATATATATATATAACCTCCTGGTTGTCAAGTTACAGAATGGCAGAATCCAGAAACTAGAATGGATCATATAGAAACCAGTTCTTATTTTATAATTGTAAAAATTAAAGAGAAATAATAACCCACATCTAATACTCATTTCTTCAGGATTTTTATGAATTATTGTACATCATTGACTATCTCTGCCTACTTAGATCTTTTTTAAATTGGTTTTCATGAAAGTATTATGTAGATCCTCTTTTACTTTATCTGATTGATTACCAAGTCTCCTGTGGCTCTTTCATTTTTCTTTTTCCTATTTTTCAATTTTCCTTTTTTCTTCTCCCTTTTCTCTCTCCCTAGTACAGGAATATCCTCAGGTTCAGTTTCTCATCACACTCCATATCTCAGTAATTTTACTGGCTCTTATGACTACATCTATCACTCATAGCCATACAACTCCCAAATGTTTCACTTTCCCTACTGTTCCTCCCAGTCTCCAGGCCAGCAACTATACCTCTGGTGGACATTTCCGCTTACATGGCCTGTCATTTCAGCAAATTCTACATATCCCAAATAGATCTCATTCCCTTTTCACTCTGTACAATTATTTTCCTGGCCATTCACTGTATTTCATAACCTGGAGTAATCTTTAAAATCTTATTAATTCTTTGTTAACACAGTTCTTACCCAACCCCTCTTATCAGTCCTTAATCTTCTCAATCTTACGTTATCTAGATATAAATTTTCCATAGATTATTTTTAAAAGTAAAATATGACACTTCCTTTTGTTGTTTTAGGGTCCCAGCACATCTAAATGACTTTGTTTTTTATTCATTTTGTTATCATGTTCGTCGAGCTAACCAGTTAAATTAGAAAAATCTATTAAACTGAGAGTCAGGAAGTGAGATTCTATTTTGTCTAACCACCCTGGGACTCAATATTCCTCTTAATTATTAATTAAAGGGGCTAAAAATATGTGTAGTGCATTGAATGATGACCCCCAAATAGATATGTCTAAGTCCTAACACCAGTAACTATGAATGTCACTTTATTTGGGAAAAGAGTTTTTTTTTTTTTGCAGCTGTAATTAATGGAAATATCTGGAAATGAGATCATACTGGATTAATTGGGTAGTCCTTAAGTCCAGTGACAAGTGTCTTTGTGAGAAGAGGAGAAACACAGAAACACCGAGGAGAAGGCAATGTGAAGACAGTGGCAAAGAGAGGAGTTATGCTGCCACAAGCCAAGGAACACCAGGAATCAACAGAAGTTGAAGGATTCTTCCCTGAACCTTTGGAAAGAGTGCACCGACACCTAATTTAGGACTTCTGGACTCCAGAACTATGAATAGATTTCTGTTGTTCTAAGCCATCATGTTTGTGATGATTTATTGTGACAGCCCTAGGAAACTAATGCAACATTTAAACTTAGAATTAAATTAATGAAAAAAAAAGTTCTTCATTTCCTCCCTAAGTAATAGGAAAAGAAGTACAACAAAACTAATCAAAAAATTATCCCTATATTTTAATCCCTCCTTATATTCCCCTTATCTTTCTAGCCCTCAAAAAATACAATTCCTGTTTCCTACTCAATATCTCCTTCTATTTAATTCAGCTAATATATAGTTATTGATATATTCAACTTCCTAAAATATATTCATGGTTTCACTTTACTCTTAAAATCTGCTCATTGTCATTGATAAAGTGCAGAGATTCTCTGGCAGTCTATTTGGCACCTCGTCCACTCTGGTCTCATCTTTCCCTGACTTGATCTTCAACTACTCTAGACCAATGCTTCCTCTCTAGTCCAACTGATCTCATCTGCTATTGTTCAGGCCTGGCTTGTTTCCCCTTGTGGGTTGGAGGCAGGATGTGCTTTTATCCCTTCCAATTGGAATGTCCTCCCTCTTCAGCTCAGACCTATCACCTTCTCCAAGAAGCCTTTTTAGATTACTCCAGTCCTCAATGACTTTACCCTTTGCTAAACAGCATGTGGTATCAAATAAATCAATTTTTTGTACTCAAAATGTATTAAGTTGAAGTCTTGAATATGTCACTTACTTTCTGTGGTCAGTCACAGAATCTGATTAAACACTCAGTTTCCTCTATATATCCATCTGTAAGATGAAGATATTCATACCTTCCTGATCTACCACTTAGCCTGTTATAAGTGATAAATAAAATGATGTATATAAAAACATTTTATAAAATTTAAAAAATCTATTCCAGCTTATCATTTTATTCATGTATAAATCATACACTACCCTGTGGGTATATTTGTATTATTTTTGTATATTGCCCTCATATGTTATTATTGGACTCAGCATTATTTAAGCTTCCATTTATTTATTTTGACTGCCTAACTAGGTTTTGACTTCTTGGGGAAGGAAGTATTGAGAGTGTTAAAAGATCCAGAAGGAGTCAACTCTAATAATCTTAGAGGACTAAGGGGGCCTGCACCTCCCACTAAAATATAAATCCATTTCAGAGAAGCTTACAATCTTCTAGGTGGGCAAATGGAAAAAGTAAATTTAAGATTCCTGATAAGAACACTCAGTCAAGTGAAAGAAAGTTAATAGGAGAGTAAGAAAAGATGGCTGGCCTACCTCAGGTTTCCCTGGCCTGGCTTGGTGTGTCTTTCTCTCACTTATGGGAAATAAGAAGTAGAAGAAAGGCAATGGAGCATGGGATTCATGCCATTTTATTTATTTGAATCAAAATTTGCATTTAAAAATTGCACAGATTTTAAGTGTGCATTACTTTGAATTTCAACATTTTCCCCTGTGTAACCACCACCTCAATCAAGATGGGAAATATTTCCATCATTTAATGCCTTTTCCCAGCCAATCCCTCCTGCCCCCAGAGGCAACCACTGTTCTTATTCCTGCCATCACAGCTCAGCTTAATTTTATCTCCTCAAAAACTTGACATAAATGGAACAATGAGATATGTACTCTTTTTTCTTTGCTTCTTTCACTCAATACAATGCTTTTTTCATATTCAACCATATTGTCTTATGGGTAAGTAGTTAATAACTTTGTGTTGCTGAGTTATACTCCATTGCATATTTATATCATAATTTATTTTTCATTAACCTCTTAAGTGGTCATTCAGTTTGTTTCTAGTTTGGGGCATTGTGATAAAGGCTGCTGTGAACATTCTTGTATAAGTCTTTTTGTGGGTGTACATTTTCATTACTCTTGAGGTTGCCAGACTAGATAAAAAGGCAGGATCCAACTATATGCTATTTCAATATACACATTTTAAATATGGCGACACAGGTTAACATAAAAGGATAGCAAAAGAAAAATCTGTACATTCATGCCTTTAACCATTTCATTGTCTCAGCAACGGATGATCAAATTGACATTCCTGTCTCTTCAGGGGAAGGTGATGGGCAGAAAAGCAGCCTGAAGGTAGAAAATTCTCTTATAGAAATCATGGCTATCATTAGTCAATGCTTTAATTCTTCTTATATTACAATGAAGCTATTGGGTCTTGGTTAAACTAATAGGAAACTATTCTTTCAATATATCAATACATAGAATGCTAAATTCACATTTTGGCAATGTTTCCTCATAAGTTCCCTATAGCAGCATGTACATATCCAATTTAATATATTTTTAGCAAGCCACTGGCCAGCTGCTTCCATTTCCATCCAATGAAACTCTAAAGGAAATTGGTTGAATTATGTTAATATTGATAGAGGTTACAAATAAAAAATAAGTTCTGAACCTAATGCTGTGACCATAAATTTCTTCAATCTGTGAATTTTTGCTTTGATTCCCATATAATGTGTATTAAAGTGTTTTTTGGATTTGTTTTTTTTTTTTAACTTTTAAAGCAAATATTCTCACTGGCTAGGTGAGTTGAAGCAGGAACTATGTTGTTCAATGACAGATCTTAAAGGCAGAATGTGAATAGACATGACCTCAATAAGTAATCCCAGCAGAGGATAAGATGTCAAAGTAAAATAATTAAAGATGAAGCACAAAAGGATAAGCTCAATAAGTGTTTACAATCAATTACTTTTTGACACAGTGCCCCACTACTATTTCTAAAAGCCATTGCATTTGCATCTAAGTGATTAAGAAGATTTACAAGGTGATTGATAGTTTTACCTCATTAGTTATTTTTTCCTTAATACTTTATTCAAAAATTGTCAAGAAGAGTATGTTTAAAAAGTGACTATAAGAGTTTGGAAATCTTAATAGGATGAAAAACTTTTTTTAGAACTATTAACTTTGAAAAAAATAGTTGAATGGTGATTAAAGAGTTGAATTGATAACCAAGGAAAGCTGTGAAATCTCTGTTCTAAGATATAAGACAAAAACCATCTGTCTCTGATTTTAGTTCAGTTCTTAACAAATGTAAGTACTCTAAGTGATCTTTTGAAAGGCCCCCTTCCAAAAACCCATTATTTTAATTAGCATTGGTTGTGGAGCCAAAACAAAGAAAAATCTTGCTCAGTGTCATAATGAAGAGTAGGGATTTGATACTAAATCTACATCATACCTTCTAATTCAAAAATTATTTTATTTGGAAGAATATTTTCTTTTCAGAACTCAAACTATACTTTATCTCTGTCCTCCTTCTCCCATTCCCACTCTCTCCCTTTCGTTTATGAGACAGCAAAAGAAAATTCGGCATGTATTTTGTGAGCAGGATTTGAACTTTTCAAAAAAATGGGTGAGTCATTCCTTGCCCTTTGATAATTTCCAAATGACAAGGCTTTGCTTTTAGAGAACAGTTCTCACTTTTAATTATTGAAGAATATATGTATATATGATTAGAAATGAGAAAAAAGTGGGAAATGTCAAGAGTTTAAGCCTGTAATGAATATTTATAGAAGGCAACTGGTCACTTTATTGAGGAAGGTGGTATTTTTCCCTGAACCTTTTGTACTTCCTCCTTCTTGATCCTGCTCTTTTGCCTGCATTAGCTGGCAGATGAGACTGGTGCAGCAATATGGTGGGATAGAAATCACTTGTATTTGACATACATGGGCTTCTGCATCTGTGTGTTTGGATAAAGGTATTGTTCAAAGGTAACCATCTTATGAGTACGCACCATACTTGTAAAATTCATATACATGAAGCTATATAGGGAAACTTTATTTTTTTACATAGAATGGAGGAGATTATTTGCCTTTAAAATGCTCTTTCTCCATTCATTCCTTTAGGGAAAAAATTGATATTTTCATAATACAAGCAAAAATTTTAAAAAATGAACTAGCAATGTTATAAAACCTTATAATATAAAAAAATATAACTTCCATCTATCTGAATTTATTCCAGTGGCAACCTTATGGATTTGACCAACACAAGAATTATGCTTTTTCTAAAGAGGGGAGGAAAGAGAAAAGGAAGAAAGAAAAAAAGAAAAAAAAAGCAACCAAGCCTTATAAGATTAAGTAAACTGAGGAACAAAGTTGCTAATTCTGTATTTATTCTCCTATATTATATTAGGAATGATTAAAGTAAAGGGATGTACTAGTGTAGGTAGCTGCTAATGTAATGGCTAGCCAAATGCATTACCAACATACTTTTCACACCAAATATATGAAATAAAAACAAGCGAAATTTTGCAGCATACTTGTTTGGTAGCTAAATCTTTTAATTGTTGCTATTGTCTATTTTAACAATGTGATTGTGGTTTAAAAAAAAAAAAGAATATCCCCTCTTAATCTTTTAGGATTTCAATAAATATTTCTAAGTTTTAAGGATAAGCAATATTTCGCTTTCTCTATTTGTCTGATGTTGAGCTGTTGCTAGCTGCTAAATTTGTCTGCTGTATTCTACATATTGGTAAAGCTGTTCTTGAGTCCACCAAGCAGACAGCCTTCCAGGTTTAGATTTTTCTGGGCAGCCCATGCGTGGCTATCTTGCTTTTTATATCTTCCTTCTGTGCTCAGGCTAAGGACATCGAACTGTAGTGAGCTTTCCTTCGTTTCTGATGCAATTGTTGCTGCTCAGGATCTGGCTTGGGCTCTGATCTCGACATTTATGTCACAGGTGTCACTGGTGAAACTGCTGTGAAACCAGATGGCGGTCTTAAGTGAGGCTGGCAGCATCTGCTGTTATATTCGCTGTCACTGCTACCTGCTCTACTTTCCTCTTCCTGTTGATGTTCTATTGCCTTGTGTTGTCATTTCATTCTTTCAATCTTATTTACATTTCTATCGGCCTTTCCAAATACAAATACTTTTTGCAACTGTTTTGATGCATACCTCTGTGCCTGGAACCTCTCCATAAGGAAAGGCTCTTGACAGGGTGGCTTACTTACCTCCGTCAGGGCTTTTGCTTAAATGTCACTTCCTCAGCAAAACTTTTCCAAACCACCCTATTTAAAATTGCAGCTCATCAGCCCATACCCTACCCTGATATTTTTTATCCCTCTTTACTGCATAATTTTTTTATTCCATAGAAATTAGCACCATCTGCCATATTCTATATTTGACTTATATATTATTTACATCCTTTCAGTAGAATACATATAATATAAGCTCCATGAGGGCAGGATTTTTGTCTGCTTGCCTCATTACAGTATCCCAAGTGTCTGGAAGAATGCTGGCCCTTAGTAGGCACTTATTTTTGTTGTTGTTAAATGATAAAACTAGATTATAAATTCCTAAGGATAAGGTTTCAGATATTATACTGTCCTTATTCATTCTGCCTAGTACAATGGTATGTTCTAAATCTTGAAAGAGGATGGGAAAAACTAACAAGTAGCATCCACTCTATGTCAGGCATTGTGCTGGGTATTTTACTAAAGTTGCCTCGCTTAATCCTCACAGGAATCCCAGCACTTTGCCCAAAGAAGCACAGCTAGAAAGTGGCAGAGTCTGGATATAAATTAGTTCTATCTGGCTCCAAAGCCAATGCCTATTTTACAGAAGCATGCTGTACCAAATATAGTTAAGTCAATAAGAGCTCATCAAAATGGATGATATATAGCTTAGAGTTTACCAAGGGGAGGGAGGAGGGAGAAAGGAAGAATGTGGGTTTGATGGATATGGAATGTGTGCAAATAGAATTATTACTAATAATATGAAAAGAATGATGTTGCATAAATAAAGTATGACTAGAAAGTGAGTGCCATAAAAACTATGGTTAATAAGAGAACAGAAATTTAGCTCCCTAAAAAAATAGGAGGCTCATCCTCGGGAGTCATGTAGGAGGGAAATAAAAAACTATTTAGAGCTGTAGCATTCTTGAGATAAGTGCCTGGACCTCCAAGGTAACTACTACAAAAAGGAAAATATGCATCTGAACACACATTTTGAAACATTTCCAGAAAATATATTATTTAGAGTACGAGTCCAACAATGACAATTAGAGTCATTCTTGATCACATAGAGTCAAGGAAACCTTCATAACATTGCTCTTGAATGTTTTTTTTTATTATACCCCAAGAAGCTGACATTAATTACATTATTAAAGTGTGACACTTTTTTGATAAGATACCTTTTTACATTGTCTTCTCTTTTAATAACTTTTGATCTGGTTATACTAGATGCATATTCAATCTTCTTATTAATTTATAGCAACTTATTTATGGGTCCCCATAAATAAATCAGCACTGGTTGTCAATAAGCACATCAAGCTCCCTGCCCTCATGGAGCAATAACCAGTTGGGATCAGCACAGATCAGAGAGATGCACATTCTCTGACCATCCCCTGGATACTGGGTTATCTCCAATACAGAATTTTGTAAATGATCTTAAGAATTAATTTAATTCTATCTTCATTTTCCTTATTTTAGTAAAAGACAATTTGATATGCTTTCTGTCTATCTGCAATCACATATCTGAAAGTTGCATATTTTTTAGAATTATACATCCCAATAATTTTCCCAAACAGGAATCATTTCTTCAATATCTGCTTGAATATCTTCGGTAATTGGGGATGATTCCTTAATAAAGAATACTAATTTTGTTTTATGCAAGTCTAATCATTTGAACATTATTCTGTATTCAATCAAAATCTGCTTTCCTGTAACTTCCTTACTGGTCTTAGAGCTGCCCTCCAGGTCTGCAAAGCCTGTTGTACACCCATGCCCCCTTCAACATGACTACTTGTTGTCAATACTGTCTCTCTGAAAACTTCTGTTTTTCCACTCTTCTATTATTTTTCTATTTTGTACAAGGCATTGCTTTATGAACCACAAAGTTAAAAAGGGAAGTATACCATAGCCTTGTCTCGAGGTACAAATATAGTAATAGAAATAGTATATGAAAAACAAGTGCTGTGGAGTTAAAAAAAAAAGTAAAAGGACATACCCAGTTGGAAAGATCTGGAAAGTATTCATTAAAAATATAGTATTTGGGAAGAGGATGTGGCTCAAGTGATTGGGCTTCCATCTACCATATGGGAGGTCCAGGGTTTGATTCCCAGGGCCTCCTGGTGAAGGCAAACTGGCCCGCATGGCAAACTGACCTGAGTGGAGAGCTGGCCCACACAGAGTGCTTGCCCCCACGGCAAGCTGGCCCGAGTAGAGTGCTAGCCCATGCAAGAGTTCTGGCCCTTGCAGGAGTGCTGGCCCGCATGGCAAGATGGCCTGAGTGGAGAGCTGGCACAGCAAGATGATGCAACAAAAAGAGACAAGGGGAGGGACAGTAAGAGATGCAGCAGAACAGGGAGCTGAGGCTGCATAAGAGATTGAGCACCTCTCTCCTACTCCAGAAGTTCCTAGGATCAGTTCCTAGTGCCTCTTAAAGAAAAGACAAGCAGACACAGAAGAACACACAGTGAATGGACACAGAGAGCAGACAACGAGGGGGGTGGGTGGGTAGGGAGAAGTAAATAAATAAATCTTTAAAAAATATATGTATAGTATTTGATATTTAAAACTGCTATTGTCCATCAGGTTGAATTGGTGATGTAGTGGATTTCATGTGGTGAAAAAGCACAAGCAGCAGCTTGGAAGTTGAAACACAGAGAATTGTTTTAGCTGCGCCATATGGTACTGGTAAAGGTGAATAGGAAATAAGACTGGAAAAGAACGTTGGAGCATTCTTTAGGTGCCAGGATGGATGGTGGTGGAGAATGTTTGAAGATTCTTGAGTGAGGGTGACAGACATAAATTGGTATTTTCATTAAAATTGACTTAGAAGTTTATGGTATGACAAATCAAAACAAAATGTAGATAGAACAGCTCAGGGGTTAATACTGCATTATATTTCTCATTTTTAGTATAATGAAAATTCAGAAAATGGACAACAGATTCCTTGAAGAAAATTTCCGAGAGTAATTGGGCCTGAGAAATTGGCAAGATTTGAAAAGACAAATAAGTAAATGATGCGCATTTGAGCATTCTGGGCTAGTGAAGCAAAGAACAGAGGCAGGAAAAACTGTGTGTATCTATGTGTGTATGGAGAGGAGAGGCAGTGAAGAGACTAGTCTGGCTTTATTAGGAAAGGTGAGTTCAAAACTGTGGAGGTCCCTTACTTTCAGGGAAAGTGAAACATAAAGTCAAAAATCTAGAAAGATTTGTCTAGAGTCATAGGACATAAACTATACTGTAGGGAAAATGTACTGGATTCCACAAAAAATAGCAAGAAATCTACTACAATTAATACAGGATTAAAGCTATAATTTCATCAACTATTTACTATATGGTTTATCTCAGGTGATGCATAAAACTGTGGACTATGGAAATCATAGAGAAAGATGGGATAAAATAAGAAAGATGACATAATAGGGGAGATAAGTGTTTGCATTAAAACGTTAACAGAAAGTAGAAATGACAAACACCACTAACCTGGCTCTAAAGGAAAGAAAAGCAGCTAGTGTTTATTAAACATCTACTATGTACAAGTCACAGTGCTCAGCATTTTCTTACAAATACTTCTCATAACCATAATGAGCCTATAAAGTGTATATTATCCTCATTTACCAATGAGAAAACTGAAGCTTAAAGCGTTTGTGACTTACTCAATCCCACTGAATTAGTAAATAACAGAACCAGATTTTACTTCAAATCATTTGAGCCAAAGCCTATGCTCTTTTCCATATACTACATCACTTAACGTGTAATAGCTTCTGGCTTGGGAGACGAAGAGATGCTTCTTAGGTGAAATGGTGAGTTAGTTTTGATGAGTTAATTTTCAATGGATTGAGCTGGGGCAAAGAATACTTTCATTCTAAATGGAAGAAATTGTTTGAACAAAGGGGCAGAGGTGAGAAAGCACAGGGCTGGGTAGCAGCAAACATTACATCTTGGTTTGAACATTGACAAATTAAAGAGGTGTAAGAGACAGAAAGGATAGCTAAGATCACTGTAAGGGATAACAATTTGAGCTTTAAATTATACATAAATATTAAAGATTTTGAGCAAATTATTGGAGTGAGTCAGAGTCATGTTTTAAAACATTGTGCTGGTAATTGTATATAAAATGGATTAGATAAGGAACAGACTGATAAATTGATACCATCTATTTACAGTATTCCAGTTAATTAATAATACCATCTTCAACCTGGGCATTGGCAATGGGAGAAGAGAAGAGATAGACACAAGTGTAAATTCAGAGGCACAACTGGTGAATTGATGTGGAGCAGTGCAAGGGAGAGGAAAACAGATGGTGGTGAGGCTGTGAGCCTGAAAGCAGGAGAAGATGATGCCTTTAAAAGAAAGAAGAAAAATTGGAGAAAGGAATCAGCTTTGTGGGAAGTCCTATGTCTATTTTGTCCACTACTATGTGCCCAAACTACTCTAGCCTGGTATAAATGGTACTTAATGTAGTTATTTATACATGGATTCAGTCCCTACTCTGCGCCAGGGATTGTGTTAAACAGAAGTAAAAAGAAAAAAAATTCTTGCTGTCATTTAGTATAGTGGGCATCTATCCCTCTGTCTCTTTTATTGTTTGTGTGTGTCCTTCCCCTGGCAGCTGAGCATTTTTGCTTCTATGCTTCTCTTTGGAGGTCTGTTTTCAGGTTGAGTTATTGTTCACACCCCAGCACAGAGACTGCAGTGCCTGGGAGTTGGCATCCCCACCCAACCCCTTGGCCCATGATTGACTGTTGCAGGCATATGAAAGTCCAGATCCCTCGCCTTAGGTAGGGAGAAACTTTTAAGGCATCAGTAATAGTCCAGAATTCTCCCATGGGATAAGGCTAAGGCTAACCTATGTAGGGTTTTGTTGGATATCACACCCTTGCTTGGCGTCTTACCCTTCTAGACCTGCAGCTTGCCTCACTTCCTTACTGGTTACACCTGGAAGCACTTCCTTAATAAATCACTTACCTATTAAACCTTATAGCAGTATCTGCTTCTGGGGAAGCTGACATAAGAAGCATAGTTTACCTTCCAATGAGTGGATACACATAATAGACAATATAAATGGTAGGTTGGTATGCAATTTATATAGCATGGTCAGGGACGGCATCTTTGAGAAGGTCGCATTTAAGCAAAGATTAAAAGAAGACGAGGGAATGAGCCTTATAGATATCTGGGGGTGGGGGAGGGGAAGTATTTTAGGCAGAGAGATCAAGGGCAATGTGTTGAGCTGGTAATGTGTCTGGAGTGATATAGGAACAGCCAGAAGGACAGACTGCTTGGAGAGGAGTGACTGTGGGGAAATGAAGGGCAGCAGTTAAAATGGGAGAAGATGCAGGGGAGAACAGATCTTGCAAGCCCATGTAAGCCGCTCTACATAGTTTGTCTTTTCCTCTGACTGAGATGGAGAATCATTGCAGAGTCCTGAAGAGAGGGGTGACTCAATTTGTGTCATGTTTTAAAAGAATCATTCTGACTACTGCATTGAGCATAAAGTGTAGGAGGACAAGAGTAAAGCAGGGAGATGAGTTCAGAGGCCTTGCCTAGGGCTGGCTTTGTGGGCATTCACATAGGGCCACATGTTCAGAAAGGTCCCACACTTAGGTCTAATGCTCTGCAGTCATCATCTTGAAATTCCTAATGATTTCATTGACTTTTTGTTTCATAAGTGAGTCTGATTGACAATGGAGCATGTTCTGGCGACTTGGTGACTTGGTGCCTCAGGCCCACATTTGTCCCACTGTCTGCTGCCTCCCTTTTTCCCTGGGATAGATTCTGTGCTACCCACACCCCTGCTGGTTCCTCAGAGACCACTCAGCCTCACCCTCCCCACTCCTGCCCAATGACCCCACTGCCCTTCCACAGAGACTAGTGGATTACTGCTGGGGGGAGAGGCCTGTGTTCTGCTGTCTTTTACCCCTACTGGGGACTTGGGCACAAGCAAGGGTAAAGCTAGGGTCAGAAGATCACACCTGGGGGTGACTGACAGCAGCGACAGAAATGAATGAGTCCGTGGGAGAGAACCTCTCACCAACCCCCAACCCTGGTGCCTACAAATACAGAGATGGCAATCCCTTGGTTGGGGCAGCAGGCTCCTGGGAAGGAGGGATTGGCTTCTCTGACCCCAACCAGGGCACTACACTTCAGTTCAGCAGCTGGTGGGAGCGGGAAATTGGCACTCTTCCACTGGAGTCAAGCAGCAGCCGTGCACCCATGCAGCTCTATACTTGCCTTGCAAGGATGAACATTTCCTTGCCTGAGGCAGCTTGACATTAAATAGCAATGAACCACCAAACCCAACTTTCCATGACAGATCAAGAAAAAGATGGTTTACATAAGAAAAAAATGATATTTTAGTGCCTTAAACAGACGTTTATTCTTGCTGTTTGAATAAGGACCCCTACATTTTCATTTTGCACTAGGCCCAATAAATTTTGTAGCCAGCCCTGGGTATTGAAATAATCCAAGGGAGTGATGGTGATCACTTGGACCAGAATGCTAAAAGGGGAGAAAGTGAGAAGTGGTTGAACTCTGGACAAATTTTGAACACAGGACCAACAGGGTTCGTTGATAGATTTAATGTAAGGTATAAGAGAAAGAAGAATCAAAGATAGCTCCAAAATTTTCCGCCTGAGCAACTGGCTGTTATTTGTTGAATGAATGAATGAATGATTTATCCTGCCCTGGATCTGCATCTTGTACATTGGTGGCAGTGAAGGTGCAGTACATCCTAAAGTTTTTTCCTAGAGGTAGAAAGAATATCAAGACTTGATGACAGCAATCTTAAACTAAATGAGAGGAACCATCTAAAGCAACACAAACACATCTAATTTAGGAAAATAGAATTGTTGCCATAAAAGGAAACAGTATATTTATGAAATGGTACCAAGTTTTTCCAATCTCTTATATTAGAGGGGAAAGTGAATTTAATTTTGGAAATGGTTGTTTGAAGTTCTGAGAACAGACGGCCAGGGGGAGATTGTCAATAGGTGGCAAGATCCTGAATGAAGAACCAGGAATCTGCGTTGAGAGCACAATCATACAGATGTAAGCTGGACTCATGAGTGAGTACAGCGCATCAGAAAATGAATAAAGGAGAAAAGACTATGGTATGGACAGAGAAAGTCTGGGTGACGCTAATTAAGAAGCAAGAGAAGTTTGTTTTTAGGATTAAATAAGATAAATGTGTCTGGACAAACATTTTTAAAGTAATGCTTCTAGAATTTGTTCACCACTTTTTGTCTGTTATTTTATTTTTTGAATCTGAAATAAAGTTGTTGTTTTTTTTAAAAGTAGCAAGAGTTAAAAAAAAAATAAGCCTCAAAATCAGAGGTTGTAAAGGCATGGTCAGAAGAAAAGGCTAAAGTGAATTTACACAGAAGTCAAGGACTGAATATTCAAAGGAGTTCACCAGTCAACAGACAAGTTCCTCATCTGTACCTGGGACCAGTGTACTCAATTATGGTACAGACAAAGATGTTGAGGAGGTAATTTCCGCTTTTAAGCAGAAGTCAAGCTAACCCCATGATAACAATGTTATAAGGGGAACCTACGTTCTTTGAACCTACGTTCAAAGAGGTCAGGTCACCTCTTTGTCCAAGTAGGAATGGCCTATGGGATTCTTCAAATATCTTAGGCCTAGTAGAGATTTACTGACTTTTAAGAAGTCAGACCTATATCACATCACAATTCTCACCTTGTATCTCAATGGTACATTTCTCATTTCTAAGGGAAAAAATGCAACAATGAAAGTACTTAGGATTTGAAGTCAGGCACCCATGAGTTTAAAATTTGGCTGTGTATGGTAATGGAAAATTACATGACATGGCCTGGATAAGCCTTGGAAAATCACACTTTCTTCACAACATATTGCAAGTATTAAAGGAGGTAACTAATATCAAGAAGTGAGTAGAGTGCCAGGATTTAGGTCATGTTAACATGATGTAAAGAAACAGACCTGCCCATGGTCTCTTATGATCTCATTCTCTCTTCTCCAGTTCTGTCTGTCTCTATCTCTGTCTGTCTCTCACACACACATACACCACATTTTGTAGTATCTAGGACCCTTTGGGTTGCTATCTTTTGAGCATGGTTTTTTATTCCAAAGAACTTCACCTCCTGGCTCCACCTAGTATTCTTTCCATGGTGGAGTTCAGAGACTGTTCCTTACTCCCCCCAGGGAAGAAGATGAGGGCTGGGGTGGAGTAAAGATAGAAAACCTCAAGGAAGCAGAAGGATGAAGGAAAACTGAGCTAGCCATATTTAAAGCACTTAGATCAAATGGAAGTGCCCCACCCTCACGGGGAGAACCATACCCCAGAAAATTTTCTTCCTTACCTGATCATTAAGATCCAGAAGTGGAATTCTGTGATCCCAGCATTATCCATTCATAAAAAGCAAACCAATATGTCATCAGGTTAGAAGTGGCCTTCCAGCTGATGAACCATTTAGAGAGGGTGTGATTAGTCCATGCACGTATACTAACATGCATTCAATACATATATAAAACTGGATCTACCACTATAACTACAATACAATAAAAATATTTCTGTAAAGATATAGGTATATCTCATTTTACATAGTTGATTTATTTTTTCCCCAGGAAAGTTGGATAGGAAGTGATTGTAGTAGATTGTAAAGTATGTTCTTAATCTTAAATCTCCTTCCTGTGGGTATGAATGATTTGTAAATAGGACGTTGGAAAGATGTTATTTTTAATTAAGGCATGGTCCATCTACTTCAGTAGCCTTAATCTATGTTACTTGATTCCTTTGTGAGCAGAAATTCATACACAGAAGTTGGGGAAGGCTGCCCGGGAAGAAGCCAGAAGTCAGTGGAAACTAGAAGAGCAGATTCAGGGAGAGACATATTGCCACTTGACAGGAGGCAGAAATGCACTTATCCGCAACTATTAATTATGATACTATTATATTATTATTTCCTAATATATAAGATTTAATAGGCCTATCATTTCGTATTTAACTTTAGAGTACTTATTATTATAAATGTGGAGTCTCTGTGGAAAGAAATTAGACTTATATACTATTTATACCTATATATCCTTGGTTTGTTATTGTTTTATCCTTCATATAATGACTGTATTTTGAAAATGTCTTCATGTGGAATACTATGGTGTCTTTTTTTATATCTTAATTTAGAAAGTATATGAACAAAATGAATAATTCTGTTTTATAAATGAGAAAACTAAAGGAAACAGGCATTGAAAGGGAAACATGATAGAAATGTCTTCCCAACTAAGAAATCCAATTCCTACATTCTTTTCTTTCTGGATACTTAAAATAATAGTGTTCGCCTTTCCCATTTATTTAAGGATCTTCAAAATTTAGTGTCTGTCTTTAAAAGTTATAAACACCAAACTAAGTCAACTAAATGAAGTTTAAGAATATGAGATAATTATGTCATCTGGCATTCTCATAGAACATCAGTGTGGTATTAACAAGGGTCAGAGCAAATGGAAGAAAACCTGAAGTGCATTAACTAAAAACCACAATGAAATTCCATTTCATGCTCACTGAAATGGCTCCTATTTAGAAACAACAAAAACAAAAAACCAGAAAGCCACATGTGTTGGAGAAGATGTGGAAAAAGAGGAAAAACTCATTCATTGCTGGTGGGAATGTAAAATGGTACAGTCACTGTGGAAGACAGTATGGCAGTTCCACAGAAAGTTAAATATAGAATTAACCATATAACCTGGCAATCACACTTCTAAGTATATTCCCAAAGAATAAAAGCAACAACTCAAACAGATATTTGCACACCAATGTTCATACCGACATTTTTCACAATTGCCAAAAATCTCAATCAATTGATGAATGGATAAAAAAAGTGTCATATTTTTTCAATGTAAAATTATCCAGCTGTGACATGGAATGAAGTTCTGATACAGGCAACAACATGGATGAACCTTGAAGAGTCATGTTGAGTGAAATAAGCCAGACTCAAAAGGACTAATATTGTATGATATCACTGATACAAAATTCATAGAGTCAGAATCTATAGTATAGATTACCAGAGGCTGGGATGGAGCTAGAGAATGGGGAGTTAATGTTTAAATTGTGCAGAATTTCCATTTGGCGGGATGAAAAAGTTTTTGTAATGGATGGCAGTTATTGTAGCACAACATTGTGAACATAATTAAGGGCACTAAATTATATATTTGAAAATGGTTAAAAGGAGAAATTTTAGATCATATCTACGTTACTAGAATAAAATATTTTAAAACAACATAGGACTGTACAACACAGTGCACCCAAATATAAACCATCGACTATAGTTAGTAGTACAACTATAAAAATGCTCTTTCAATATTTGTAACAAATGAACCACACTAATTCAAGGTATTAAACATAGCATAGCATATGAAAACCCTGTATTTTATGCATGGTATTTTGGTAAACCTAAAACTCTCAAATTTTAAAAACTGTGTGCATGATTTCTGAAAATCACATGTTGGGAAATTAGGAAAAAGAACTGTAATTCTTATTTCAGATCTATAGTACACAAACTCTTTGAGACTGAAAAAATATTCAGGTGTTTCTCATTGCAAATCTTAAATGTTTCAGTAAAATATTTTGTGTTCACCCTTTTAAATATTCTAAGACAATGTTGTTAGCATTCCACCATGCTCATTGATTTGGATCCACGGGAAAGGGGTGACCCTAAAACTGATATGAAAGAAATAGCACATATTTTGGTGTACGCCTGATGGTAAATAACTCTGGCAAAAAATTTTGAGAAGCACTGCGGGATGATTAGGAACCTGGACTCTAGCAAGACAATATAGGTTCAAATTCTGACTCTACTACTTCCCATTGAATGACAGTTTATTTGGGGGAAGGAATCTGCTGAATATCTTCCATCGTCTCTGAGATGGTATACATGGAAAACATATATATCCTGGTGCTGATAATGTTACTCTCCAAATATAAAGTAACTGCATAGTTGACTGTTATGGGATTAGAAGGCACCACTGGTTTATTTTTGTTGTTGTTTTTAAATTTTTAAATTTTTTTAAATTAGAGAAATTGTGGCTGTATAGAGCAATCATGCATAAAATACAGGATTCCTATATACTCCCTTATTATTAACACCTTGTATTGGTGTAGTACATTTGCTACAATTGGTAAGAGTGTATTTTAAAAATTGTACTATTATCTATAGACCATTTTTTACCTTAAGGTTCACTATGTAGTGCATTTTCATGGATTTAAAAGAAAATTTATTCTGTTATCATATTTATAACCTAACATTTCCCCATTTATCCACATTCAAATATATACTTCTGTGTTGTAAATTATGTTCACAATGTTGCACAACCATCACCACCATCCATTAGCAAAACATTTCCATCCTTCTAAATAAGAACTCTGCATATTTTAAGCCTTTACTCTGTATTCCTTATCCCCACTCCATTCCTTGTCAACCTATGTTCTAGATTCTGACTCTATGAGCTTACTTATTCTGATTATTTTATATCAGTGAAACCATACAGTATTTGTTCTTTTTTGTCTGGCTTATTTCCCTCAACATGACGTTCTCAAGGTTCATCCACGTTGTTGCATGTATCAGAACTTAATTATTTGTTACAGTTGAAAAATATTCAATTATATGTATATACCACATTTTGTTTATCCATTCATCAGTTGATGGACTCTTGGGTTGTTTCTATCTATTGGCAGTTGTGAATAATATTGCTATGATCATCTGTTTGAGTTCCTGCTTTGAATTCTTTTGGGCATATATACCTAATAGTGGGATTCCTGGGTCATATGATAATTCTATACTTAACTTTCTGAGGAACTGTCAAACTGTCTTCCACAGAGACTGCACCATTTTACATTGCCAGCGTTAATGAACCTTGTTTGTGTTTGCTGTCCAGCAGCAATTCCCCTTTTTTCCTGTAGTATTCCTGCATTACTTTTGAAGAATAGCCTCTGTCCCACCACCGTCACTAATCCATCTGTTCATAGCGTCAAGCGAGGTTGCCATCTAGTTCCAAGGGCCAGGCATGTAGCTTAGTGGAGGCCAATCCAACCACAACATTTCCCTGGACAAAGTGATTATTCCAAGCATGAGCCTGTGACTCAACTAGAGCAATAAGATGTATAGAGATTTTTTTTCTGGGTCTTTGTTCCCACTGGACTTAAGTCTGGGAAACTGGGAGGCTGGAGCTGCTACAGCATCTTACTACAACAAGGCAAGAGTTCCTAGAAAAGCTATAACCGTGGACATCAGCGCCAAAGGATACAGTGTAACTAGGTGCTGGTAATATCAGTTGAGCTCTGGAATCATCCCAAGCCTAAAGCTAGATAAAGTGTTCAGTTACATGAAACAGTAAATCCCCCCCTTCTTTTTTTCTTTGCTTAAATCAGTTTGACCCAGTCTTTAGTCTTTTATAAACTAAAAGAGAACTGCTAGAGGCACTAAAAACTCTTTCTGGCTATACCTTCCCTTTGTTGTTTTCCAACAAATACATTTTCTAATGAAAATACGCTAGAAAATATGCAGAATATATTGATTTATAATTAGAACTGTTTAAGATTATTATTGGTGCTACTGACTGATTTTTATTTATTCCTTCCTTTAGGCTTTATTTACATGAGCAGGTGCTTCTTTTCTTTTCAAAAAAAAATCCTCCGTCACTAGTCATTGGTCCTGTGCTCAGGGGATTCTTGCTGTTCCATTAGAGAATGTGGCAGAGCTCCCAGGGTGGGAATTGGATATTCTTTCGGTTATTGTGTGAATCTCCACTCACCGTGACAATACCCCATGAACACTTGAACACATTTATATGCCTTATATATATGGCCAGATGACCTCTTCCCATGTAAGCCCCTACCTTGACACTCCACATAAATAATTCTCCCCTGTCATACATTGTTTCTTTTTATGACTGTCTGAATAATGCTCACAGGTTATTGGTGTGAAGCAGACTTTGAGTTTGAATCCTGCCTGTACAATCTCAGGCCACTTTTCTTAACCCCCACATACATCATTTCTTCAGTTTTCAAACAGGGGTCATGAGAGCATTTATCTGATAGAGTTGTTGGGAAGATGAAATAATATAGTTCATGCAGAGAATTTAGCCCAGTGCCTAGCACATGGTGAGCCTCAAGTGGTAACTCTATTTTCAGCTGAAAGACTGGGATTTAGGATCTCACTGGCTTTTCAGTTCTTCTTTTCTGGTTTCTTTTAAGACACTTAAATCAGAGACAAAAATAAGATTGCTATAGCATTGGGTTAATTTTTTATTCCTAGGGAAAGATAACTTGGTATGACAAAAAGTCCATCTCTTTGTTGAATTAGTAAAGAACTTTATTGGATTTCAGATACTCTTGGTTGAGGCTGATGTTAAATCCTACTTTTGTAAGACTTTCATTAATGTAATTGCATTTACATTTGAGTTTTTATTTTTAACCCTTCACTATTTACTGTCTCCTTTTAATTTGAATTTCTTATATTGATTGAATGCCTTTCTGGCATAGCAAATCAAAAGCATGAACAGAAGCATTATCCGTTTGCAAAAGTAATCATTGAAATAAGCAAAGTCTCGTTTCTGTTCTATGAAAAGCCTGTAGATCTGAGCTCCATTACAGAAAGCTTTGGGCTGCTTAGTGTGCACTGTGCAGGTGTCTCTCTTCACTTTTCCCCTGCCCTCTAGTGGTAGTTAAAACAATGCCACTTTGTAGTCCCCACACAGGAAATGCCGGTTCTTACTTCAGTTACCAGAATCCTTTTACAGGAAGTTAGGTGTGGTCTTTGAAGGAGAATTAAAAAAAAAAAAAGAAAAAGAAAGAAAAAAAGCATGATGGAATTTTAGCTGCAGTCTTCTTGGTGCCAGCTTATCAATCCCAAACTCTGGGTGTAAAAGATTCTGCAGGGGTAATGTTTTACTATTCTTATTATGCTTATTCTCTGTGATGCTCCTCTACCTTTACTGTAGAATCCTTGGGGAATATTCAGAGGGACCACTTTCATTTTGAAGCTGCTAGCTGCATGTTTTAGCTTGTGTCTTCTATTAGAGCATCCAGGCATGGCAGTTTCCTCCCCCGAGAGTACAGGGACCATCTTCATGCCTTTGCCTGTAGCTAGGCATGAGAGGGCTCTAGGGATGGGTGAGGAAAATGAGGGATGTTAGGAAGACACTGTGATACTGAGAGGACAGTCTGCTAATATAAACTCACTGCAGCCCTGCTGATGTCTAAAAGGTCCTGGCTACTTCAAAAGAAAATGTTATAGAAATGGTACAGTAGCTTATGCTTTTTTAGATTTCCCTATGTTTTATTTGGCATATGCTGCAGAGATGAACTGGATATTAATGACTTTTGCTTGTAGAAAATGCATTTCATATATTTAAATAGAAACTCATTCTTGTGATGCAGGGGTTGAAATAGATTGTTGTTTTTTTTTAAGAAGAAAATAATAGGCACATGATTTGTATACATGGCATGCAGGAGTCAAGACTTTTGGTTGTATTATTTTAAATAGAATAGAAACTCTTGCTGTAGCTTCAGGGATAACATTTGGTAGACTGTTGTCCTTAGTTATATGCTTTAATATAATAAAATATGAGTAGAGTACCAGTGAAACTCAATTTGTGTTATAGCAAAGACCCATATAATAAGAGCTTGCTTAAAAGATAAACTACCTTAAACTTTTTTTTTTCCAAGTCCAAATTCTGAAATGGATACTCTTGGACTGCTATGCTCAATTTTTGTGAAATGGACATATTTGAGGAAATGGGCTATCCCTACAATATTTCCTAAGGTGCTGCAATTCTGTTAATTTGCGAAACAATTGCACTAGTTAGCAGCAGCTTGCTAAGCCAGGGGGTCTACAGACCTCTGATGTGAGTGACTTCCTGCCCGGTTTGGCAGGAGCTGGGTCCCTTCCTGTGCAGCTTCCGAGCAATTCCATAAACAATCAGACATCCCTTGCTCCTTCTCCCACCCCCTTGGCTTTCAAGCAGTATCTACCTATGTTTCTGTAACCAAGGATTTCAAAATTCCCAGAACTCTTTACCAGGTACATTGATTTTGAATAAGCACTTAAAAGATGGTAAAGTGGGCCAAAGGGAATGAGGGAAAAATGGAGAGATATGTGCAGGATCCCCGCACGGCCCATGTTCTAAAATTTTGTGTGATTTTTCATCTCTTATTTTAGATGTCAGATGTTTTTTCAGAAAGGATGATGAAAAAGATGGCTGCCAAAATATCTACACAAGTGAAACAGCAAGCTCAAACTAGTATCCTCCATTTCTTAGCTCTGAATTAAATATTTTACCCCAAGAGACATAATCACTTAAAACATTTTGGTTGTGGGAGATTAGATCACCTAATAGACACCTACCAAATGTGTAAGACAGAGTTCCATGCAAACAAATGAATGAGTGTATGAGAATTCTCTGAGTGCCAAGTACAGCTTCCTTTTAGAAATATTATAGATATATTGGTTTATATCTTTTATTTCAGTCTCATGTAACTGCCACAGTCACCTTATATCCTAATGGCCATTGCTTTTTTCCCCCATTTCTCTAGCACTTTCTTATGCAAGGAGCTAAACAGTGATTAAAGGAGCAGGATGAAAAGATGGCACAGTCAGTGCTGGTACCACCAGGACCTGACAGCTTCCGCTTCTTCACCAGGGAATCTCTTGCTGCTATTGAACAACGCATTGCAGAAGAGAAAGCTAAGAGACCCAAACAAGAGCGCAAGGATGAGGATGATGAAAATGGCCCAAAGCCAAATAGTGACTTGGAAGCAGGAAAATCCCTTCCATTCATCTACGGAGACATTCCTCCAGAGATGGTGTCAGAGCCCCTGGAAGACCTGGATCCCTATTATATCAATAAGAAAGTGAGTTCTTAGTCAAGTTACTTTTACTTCCCCTACTTACTAAGTGCCTTAGTGCTAATCCCAGGGTATCTGGGAAAGAGTGTTGGTCCCCACCCCTCCGCCTAAGATCACTGACTATGTAATGAGCCCATTATTCTAGAAGTATTTTGGAAGCACCTATCTAAACCTCTATCTCTGTGACACTCAGAGACGCTAGAAGGCATCTGGCAGTGGGGGATTGAGGAAGTGAGGAAAGCTATTTTGCCTTTTCGAATACCAATCATGTTCTTAAAAACAGCAAACATTGACCTGATTCGCTCACAAGGCAGGGAAGCAAAAAGTGAAAACCAGGAACCATTTTTGAAAACCTGAGTTAGTATCTCCGTGAACAAAATCTAAATACCTCTTTATGCTCTCTAATTCTATAAAAGGTACCTTGATCTTTAGCTGTTTATACTTTCATACTAGACTTTGTTCTTTCTGTGACTCTCCACCGAAGAAATAATAGCAGGTATCTTGCAAGTGCCAAAAGAGTTTTCATGAAAAAAAATTTAACTGCAGAAGTAATAAAAGTCTTGTCCTTGTGTTTTATGTGGATCACGTAATATCACAAACAGTGATATTAAAACTTGGTAAAAATGCTAAGAATTCCTTTGGCATGAACTATACATTTTCTTTATTTTCCTCTTTAAATCCTCATATCACTCATCAAACTTTGGAGAGTTTGTAGCACCCAGAAAGAAACAGCACCAATCATCGTGTCATATGTTACTAATTAGTATATAACCATAATTATTTTATGGGGCAATGGTTTTTACATAACAGTCTCTTACAATGTCTTTTATATATATCCTAAATTCTGTTTTTTTTATTTTGTTTTCTTTTTCAGACATTTATAGTATTGAATAAAGGGAAAGCAATCTCTCGATTCAGTGCCACCCCTGCCCTGTACATTTTAACGCCCTTCAACCCTATTAGAAAAATAGCTATTAAGATTTTGGTACATTCATATCCTTTTTGCAAAGAGTCACTTACTGTGATTTTGCTGCTTTGACTGAATTTTCCAATAGAGTATTTTTCAAAATATATGTGGCTGGCAGATTTATGGGGTCCTGCCTTTTCTTTCTGTAATAGGGTCACGGGTAAGTGAACCAGGTTCTCTAATCTTGTATTTCTTTTACTTTACTCACTTCTTCTCCCTTTATTTCTTCCTTTCCCTTTATTTCTTCCTCTTTCTTAGATGTAGATGCTACATCCTTTTACAAGCCTTTAAATTTTATGTTATATAATGGACTAAATTCCATGAACAAATGTTCTTTGCTGTTTTTTTCCATTTGGAAGATATGAGCATAATTTGAATTGTATACTTTTATGTAGTTTTATCTTAATTTTACTACTTTTTGCTTTTCATTTCGGCATTTGAAAGCAGTGTTAGAAAATGTTTACAACTATGACTCTATAAAAACTGAACTTTCAAATATTTCTTTAAGTTCTTTTCCAATAGCATTCCCATTGATTTGCTTTCTTGTTTCTTCCTTTCTCCCTCTTTCCCTCACTCTTTCCACTCTCTCTTTCTTCCTTCCTTCTTTCCTCTCTTTCCCTCTCTTTCTCTTTTGCCAGTGTACCGACATTTTATTCAAATCACGGTTTCTGCATAATTATTGCTCCACAAAGGCTTTATGTCTGTCTACCCATATTTTCCTCATTTTATTTTTCATTCTCCTTATTTTAAATATCTACTTACTATAAATTGGATTTATGACACTTTAGTGGAAGAAGGGAATTGATTTATTCTTGGAAGCTAGAGTAGTTGGGAATGAAAGGTTTTATTCTAGACTAGGGATAATGGTCTGTCCAAGAGCCAGGCCTGTAAAAGTCAAGGATGCAAAGGTTTGGAAGTCTGGGGATGTGCCAGACTGGGACATTTATAGGAAGAACAGGCAAGTCTTGGTATGAGGACTGATATCATCAGGACACAGATGTAAGAGAGAACTGAAATTTAAGCAAAGTGTCAGATGAGGCAACATTTGATATTCTTTCTTCTGTAGAAAGGGTTATTGCCTAGGATTCCATGACATTGTCAGCTCAGGACCTGACTCTAAGATTTATAGTAAAGAAGCTCACCACCTCTAACAAGCTAACAAAATATTTGAATTAGATCAGGTAAGGAATTGGATAAAGTAGGAAATTCAGAAAATGGGATGAATGTGGTCCAGGGAACTCTTCACAGTTCTGAGAAGAAGGGGTGCAAACCATGTCCCAGGCTTACCTGGTATGTGACAAATGATCTTTTAGAAATATCGCACTCTAGAATTTAGTCCCCTTTCAACATCGAGTTGATTTCCACTATCACTCCCAGTTTTGCATAGACATCAACATATTTTCTTTGATATTCATGTTTTATGTATTAAGATTTCATAATTTCTTATAAATTAACTTAGGCAATAGTGTTTTCTTATGTCTAATTTTTAAGTTAGAGAATTCAGTTGTACACAGAGAAAAAAAATCTTTGAGCAATAAAGTTGGGATTTAAATATGGGTCTCCTGAATTATAAATTATGATCTATTATTGTTTGTATGAGTATTTATAATCTGAGTAATGGGTAAATCCTTTCACAAATTATTCATTATATTTTAAGTAATTATATACCCTTAGGTAAATGTAATTTATTTATGAAATTACATGGAAAAATCAGGAGTTAGCCCAATAATCTATTTATAGTAGGGACAGGGAAAATACACATTGAATAAATAAATGACTAATAAATGAGAGGTTGGAGAATCAACAAAAAACAAGTGACAGAGATAAGATTTGTATGGGTCAGAAAAATCTATTATGGGTCGGCCCTCAGTGAACAAAGTTGAAATGAGAAACCATCCAGATTTGTTCAGGTATGCCAAGCTGAATTGTTGACTCTCCTAGAGACTTACGTATGGTTTATAGTCATAAATTTCTTCCACTGTAGAAAAGTAGATTTTTTTTGTTTATCTCTAATTGTATGAATTAGAATATTGTATCTTGGATGCCTCATTTTGGAGTTGAGGTATAAGAAAAGAAAAGGCAGGTGGGCTAATAGTCTAAGATGGATAAATCCTGCAGTATCTTGGTGATAGTGGTCAATTGATCAGAGATCCTCATAAGTTTATATATATGTAATATGGTACAGCTTGCAAATGTCTTTCTCAATGATTTTGCCCTTTATTCCTCATAATACACACCCTGGATTCAAATTCTGGTGTTCTGACTTCAAATGTTGTTCCATTTACTACAAGTTAAAAAATGTTTAGAAATGGTCATGGTTTTGGCACAATTTGGAGGTGATTATATATTTACTATCGTTAGTTTATAAACCAGGAAATGGCCATCCACAATGAGGAAGTTAGTATTTTAAACCAGAACTGATACTTTTATTCCCAACCAAATGCCTGACATTTCAAAGAGAGTTGTTATCTTCATTAGAAGCTGTTGCATATCAAAATAGCTTTGTTTCTTAATTTGGCAGAAAGAGAAATTATATTTATGCTTGCTATATTTTTGTCAGGGTATATTTTGAAAACTGAAAATATTTTTCACGTGCTTGGTATCTTGTTTTGGTATTTAAGTAAAATATGGTTACATTTTCTAGATAGAAAACAAGTTAAAAATAATCCATATTCCTAAAATCTACCAGAGTTTTAAATGAGTTTCATGTTAGTTTTTATTTTTTTAACTTAATATGCATACTTCCCTTCTTTGTTTTACATCCTTTACTTATTCATTTGCAAATATTTACTAAGTGCCTACTAAGTGATAGATATTCTTCTTGGCATTGGGATGCACCATTGAACAAAACAAAGTCCCTGCTTTTGTGTAGTTACATTCATATGTGTATGTGGTTTGTGAGGATAAAGATAATAAACAAGTAAATCATAAGTCAGCGAGTAATATATGCAATTAAGAAAAATAAAGCAGTATAAAAGGAAAGAGTGGCAAGGTACTGTTTTGGAGAGTATGGTCAGGGAAGCCCTCTCTGTTAAGGTGACTTTTGAGCAAAGATCTAAAGGAAGAGAGGGAGTGAGGCATGAACGTCTGGGGAAAAACTTAAGTGCAGTGGGAGCAGCAGGCCTGAAGGAAAGTATAGAAAGTGTGCTTGGTATGTTCAAGAATCAGTAAAGAGACAAGGATGCCTGGTATAGAGTGGACCAGGCAGAGATAAGTTCAGGGAGAATGGAGGTCAGGGGTCGAAGCTGTAAGTTATGGTAAGGACATAGAATTTACTCTGAATGAGATGGGGGAGATGATTGGAGGATTTTCAACAGAAAAGTCATATAGCCTGACTCTTAGTTTAAAAGGATTGCTTTGGCTGATGCATGGAGAACAGATTGCCTGTGAGGGGAAAGGGTAGAACAAGGAGATGGATTGAGGGTCAACTGTGATCATGAAGGCCAGAATGGTGGCAACTTGGATTATGGTGGACACAATAAGGGCGGTAAAATATCATCAAATTCAAATGTGTTTCACAGAGGAATTGACAGGGTTTGCCGAGGAATTGGGTGTGGGGTATGAGGGTATGAGAGTACTAAGCATTACTCCAAGTGTTTAGTCCAATCAAGAAAGAAGAATGGAGTTGCTGTTTACTGAGCTTGAGAAGACTTGGGGTGGAACAATTCGGTGGGTAAAATCAAGAGCTTGATTTTAAATATGCTGTGTTTGAATTGCCAATTAGATATCCAGTGGAGTTGTTGAGATCTTAGGTGCAAATACATGTCTGGTGTTCAGGAAAGGTTTGGGGTTGGTGATATAATTTTGGGAGATGCCAGTGTGTGAAGGGGGCTTAAAGTCATGAGACTTGATTAGGCCACCAAAGACCTGGAATACTCCAAATCACACAACTAACACTGAGCTGTCTATCATTCACAGAAGGTAAGAAAATGAAAAACATAGGGTTTGGTACTGAAAACCTGAATTCGAATTCCACCTCTAAGATTTACATGGCCTTGGGCCAAGTTACTACAACTGTTTTCTCCATCAGTAAAATTGTAATCACAATTTATACATCAAAAATAAAAAGATGTAATATAAGTACCTGGCATCATATCTAGCACTTAGTAGGTATTTAATAAATGGTGGCTATAATAGCTAGTTGGCAGTGCTAGGTATGATTCTAGTAGCAGCTGCTGCAAGTTTTGCAAAAGTTAATCTCTCATATTACTTAAGAAATCCCATGAACAACTCTATATAATTCATTATATCTTCTGGATTGACTTTGAAAACAAAATGTTTACATAGCATCAGAGTTTGGAAATGTAAGTGACCAAAACAAAATATGGTTGGTTTCAACCTTGTCATATTTCAGGTTAGATCACTGAGGCTCAGAGTTGTTTACTGTTTTTTAAAGGTTGCACTTTGTATCAATGACAGAGCTAAGACTTCCAACCCAGTCTCCTGATTACCAGCCCAGGGCTCTTTGAATTGTCCATCCAACAGAAGAAAACCAATTTCTAATCTCCCAGGTATAATGGACTGGGGTCATTGCCAAGACCTCCATATGCATTTCAAAAACTTTTTTCAGTCAAACCTACTAATTGATTAAGAAAGTGTCTTCTTAGTTCACCCCAAATTTATTTGGTACCAATGTCCAAATAAAAAACACCATGGTTTTCTATGCGAAGAACTATAAAGGTATGTAGGAAAGAGGGGAAACAGCTTATAATTTCCATTTCTTCTGCTTTCACTACTTTCAGGTGGTTGAAATAGAAGCTTGTTAATGTACTATTCATTCAAAGAGGTGCTGATGCAAAGTGCCAGAAATCTGTTGGCTTTTCTAAAGGTTATTTATTTGGGGTAGAAGCTTACAGTTAAAAGGCCCTAAAGAATCCAAACTCAAGGTACCATAAGAGGTACTTCCTCACCCAAAGTCTGTTGCCACATGTTCAAGCAAGATAGCGGGCAATGTCTGTGAAGGTTCATACTTCCTCTTTCCTCTTGAGGCTCCATGGTCCCAGCTTCTCCCGATCTCAGCCTCAGGCTGGCATGGGGCTAGTCTCTCTTCTTCTGGGGCTTTCTTTCTGGGACCAGCTGCTCTTGTCTCTTCACAAGGTCTGTTGTAAACTATCAGGCTCATCTCTCTTCCCAGGGCTGCAGGATCCTCTGTGTATCTTCTCTATGTCTACTTCTTTGTGTGTCTACTTCTATATGAAAGTCTATTTTATCAGCCCACCCAGGGGGCTGGGACTCAGTGCTGAGTGCACTCTAATGAAGTGGTTGAATCAAAGCCCTAATCTTAACATAATTTAATTAGACTTCTCAGCTGAATCTAATACAGTCAAAGGGTTATCATACCCAGAGAAACAGACCAGTTTAAAACAAAATTAATATCTCTTTTTGGAATTCATATATAATATCAAACTGCCATAGTTAATAATAAATTTAAAAGCTCAAGAGTTGGACAACATATATTTGACATTTGCACAGTATTTCTGCTTGGCTCAGAAATATGCACTGGTATAGAAAAAGACCTATCCTATACTGTTTTGAACTCTGCATTTTTATGTAGAAAACCTCTAAAATAAAACTATTTTCTACCTCTACCTTTTATATATATATATCATAGGTCAAAATTTCTCTGAACCTACTTAATTTTTCCCTCTATTTCTATTTTTTATTTTTTTATTGTTAAATAAGCTTTAGATTATATAAATATTACATTAAAACTATAAGGGATTCCCATCTCTTCACCACCTCTCCCTCCCATATTCTCCCACATCAACAACATCCTTCACTAATGTGGTACATTTGTCATAACTGATGAACACATACCAAAGCACTGCCACCAACCATGGACTATAGTTTATATTATAGTTTGCACTCTATCCCGCAGTTTTGTAGGTTATGAAAAAATATATAATAGCCTGTATCATGGAGTTGCCATGCAGGACAACTCCAATTTTCCTGAAAATACCCCCATATTACAACTATTCCTCCCTCTCTCTCCCCTGAGAACCACCAGTGGCCACTGCCTTCATATCAATGATAAAAACAGAATATGCTATAACAGAATATTGATAAGTCTATAATAGAATAATAATAGGTCTACTTTAGTTCATTGTTCATTCCCCAATCTTGAGGATTTGGGGATGGTGATGCCCACTCTGTTTCTAATTGAGAGGGGCTTAGGTCCCATGGGTCAAATGGATGGAACTACCTTGCTTGTAGTTGAAGACACTCTCTATTCCTTGGGATGGGTATCGTCCATCATCATCTCTTCTTAAATGTCCTAGGTGAGTCCAATGAACTGGTGAGTAGGTGTTACAGATCTGCTGAGATTCAGGGTTCAACTGGCACATGAATGGACCAAAGATTTAAGTCTCTGAGACATATATTTAACAAGTATAGTGCTAATTATAGGTTCAAATTAAAGGGGCAGAAGAGCCGTATGTAGGGAAACTATAAATGAGTCTAACTGTTAGACTGGAAAGCATAAATTCCAGAGTAAGGCCCACTGACAGGGTACTGAATTCCTGAACTTGTCTTCCCTGCTTACAGTGTCTGGATGTCTTTAGAGCACTCACAAGCCCCACTGTGTGAAGCACTGTTTACTGTGGCAGTCAATGAGATCCTGCTGAGATATGCATAAGCAGAACCTCTGCAATGACCTTCCAACTCACTTGGAAATGTCTTAGACATAAAAACTCATTTGTATTTAATATTTCCCCCCTTTGGTCCAGGTCTTTTTCTGGATGCATTGCTAGTTGGCACTTGGTAACAATCCCTTGGCATCAGGGAGGCTTATCCCCAGGAGTCATGTCCCATGCAGGGAGGATGGTAGTACATTTATATGCTGAGATTGGCTTAGACAGGGACCGCATGTGAGCAATAAGGAGGCTTTCAGGAGGTAACTCTTAGGCAATATATAATACTAGGCTAAGTTTCAATTTCACAAGAAAAGGTTCTTAAGTACAAACATCAATATTAAGAACCTGGTGTAATGGTCTGTCTTCCTTCACTACACACTGCCCTTGTATTCGGGAAATTCTTACCATTCTATTACAGAATGTAGGACTACCCAGGATGGAAATTCAATATTCTTTCATTTATTGTGTGGATCTCCACCCACAAAAATGCCCCTTGAGCACTTGAGCATATTCATGTATCTTAGAGGCATGCCCGAGGTGCACTCCTCCCCACCTATCCCTCCATCCCTGACTCCTGCACCAGTGATCCTCCCCTGCCACAATTGTGACCCTTCTGTGATCCAAAACCTTTCCATGAACAAAACCAACAAAATAACCAAATAAAATTAACAAAATGAAATTATAATTTTCAGAATAACAAATAAAATACAAAAAAATTTTAATTCAAAAATTAAAAATTTTTAGACATTGTATCTTTCATCACTGTAAGATCTGTTGTCTTATATGTACAATGACAGTTTCTTCTGTATATTCCCCCAGTGTCTTATTTTCTCCATTTTACCTTCAAAGAAACTTTAGGTTATAGAAAAGTCACATAGAGAATATTGGGGATTCCCATATATCCCATGCTTTCGCACTTTTCCACTCTTCCCTATTAATAACATTTTATATGTGGATGGTACATTTGTTACAATTGATGTACAAATATTGAAGCAATACTACTAACCATGGTCAATAGTTTACATTATGATTTACATTTTGGACCATATGCTTTCATAGGTTTTGATGAAATTTAAAATGGCAATATCATTATTGCAAGTTCATGCAGAAGAATTCTTTTTTTTTTTTAAGATTTATTTATTTTATTTATTTCTCTCCCCTCCCCGCCCCCCAGTTGTCTGCTCTCTGTTCCATTCACTGTGTTTTCTTCTGTTACCACTTCTATCCTTATCAGCGGCACCAGGAATCTGTGTTTCTTATTGTTGTGTCATCTTGTTGTGTCAGCTCTCTGTGTGTACAGGGCCATTCTTGAGCAGGCAGCACTTTCTTTCACGCTGGGCAGCTCTCCTTATTGGGCACACTCCTTGTGCATGGGGCTCCCCTACGCAGGGGACACTCCTGCGTGGCATGGCACTCCTTGCGCACATCAGCACTGCACATGGGCCAGCTTCACACGGGTCAAGGAGGCCTGGGGTTTGAACCGTGGAACTCCCATGTGGTAGGCAGATGCCCTAACCACTGGGCCAAGTCCACTTCCCCAGAACAATTCTAATGCCTTAAAAATGCCCTATGTTCCATCTATTCTATTCTTCTCTCCTCATTCCCTCAGAACCTATGGTAACCACAAAGTTTCAGATTTTGAAGAACTAGATTTACTTGCAATAATATTGAGGCTTGACATATTAGTCTGTTTTCTTTTATTAGGTACTGCCTATGTTCTCAAGAGATTCTTGTTCCTCTAATTGAGAACATAGCAAGAGTCAAGAGTCCCTAGGATGGGGGTTTAATATTTTCTTGTTTATTGTGTGGGTCTCCACCCACTGAGATAACACACTATGACAAGATGAACACCTACATGTTCAAAAGAGGCATGCCCCAGGTGTGCCCAATCCTGTATATCTCCTGACCCCTGATGCCCTACATCAGTAACTCTCCCCTACCATATTTGCCAAAAGACCATTCCCAACATTGTAGTTTTAACCACAGACCTGCAAATCCCTAGAGTCACCTGTTCCTTCCTGTAACCTTTCCCTCAGTTCTGTGGATAGTCCCACCGGACCCCCCATCCTACTCCCCTCCCAGACCAGCACTGCCGAACCCAATAGCATCACTGCAACACTCTCACGCCCATCCTCTGCCCAACCACACCCTTCACCTTATCATAGATTTGCCCACAATGGGCATCAGCTCACCACCCTCTACTCCCTTTTCGTTTCCTATAAACCCATCTTCCAGATTCTAGCTCTGTGAGTCTGCTCAATTTGCTTAAATCCTATCGGTGAGGCCCTGGACCTACTTTAGATGTTAGCTTTCAGTGCCAGGTCCCTACAGGGAATTGCAAACAGTACCTTTCCCTTCCTTAAGAATAATAGAAGTTTTCCACATTTTCCTATTCAACATAAAAAGATTTACTGGCTATAAAATTACACTCTATCCTCTAGGAAAAGTATTAGTACTCCTTTTCCAATTTGTATAAGAAAATAGAGCCTTAAAGAGTTAAACACATTGTCTGAGCCCACATAATTGGTAAAATATACATTTAGCCATGGTTCCTTGCTTCAAAGCTCAAATGCTTCATCCTACCTACATGGGTACAAGGATAGACATGGCAGTGCTTTAATTATCCAGGCTCCCTGTCAAGGACTACCTAAACCATTTTCAGTATAAACTTGAAGAGGTTTTGCTCTCATATACATATAGGAGACACTTTATATTTGGTAACTGGCAGGCTAGTATCAATTAAGAGTTACACATTTCTATTTATATGTAGTATAAAGAAATTAATAGATTAAAGAGATACTTTTTTCTGATAAAACACTATATACAGTTACTCTGCCCCTTTTGTTTTATATACCAAAGAGCTTAAGGAAATATTGTTCATGGATACATTGTTATTTTGAAAAATGTACTGTAGTTTATGTCTTGGTCTATGTATTAAGAAAATAATATAAGGTATATTCATTTTGCTACTAGTTCTAGCCCTTTGATGTCTCCTAAAATGTGGAGTTTCTATACTTTTGTAATGTATGGTATCACCATCACAAAATCCATGCCTACATTATATTTTTCACATTTGTATATTTGTTATAATGATGTGAAACTCTATTATTTCAGCCACTCACAAAAAATTCAGAAATTTGTAAATTATGTGACATAAAATAAATTCACAGTGATTTAATAAATTTAATGAATTTTGAAACTGTTTAGGGATCCCTATTAAACCAAAGGCCTAAAAAGCTTAACTGTAATTATTTCATTTTGTTTTAAAAGCAAAATCATTTTATTTATTTTTCTTTTTGGGTGTCTGTCATGCAATGTGGAAATACCTTATTTTCAGCATAATGCTTAATTGTGACTTACTGAACAATAATCATTCTTCTTACTGTTAATTGATATTAGAATTATATTCTATTATATATAATTAAATTCTACCATTTCAAAGAGTAAGATTTTTAAGAGACATAAAACCATGGTTCAGCCCTTTATATGAAATAAATCCTTAGACTAAAGTGAGTTCCATCTTTCATTTATTCTGTGACCTCCCTTTCAAAAAACGTAAAGATTTAGGGGAGCGGATTTAGCTCAAGTGGTTGAGTGGCTGCTTCCCATTTACAAGGTTCCAGGTTTGATTCCCAGTACCCCCTAAAAACAAACAAATGATAAAACCAAGTGTCGTTAGGGAGTGACTATAGCTCAGTAATTGAGTGCCTGCTTCCCAAGTAAGAGATCCTTGGTTAATCCCTGGTACCTCCTTAAAAAATGTAGAAATTTGTGTACTTGTGTGTGACGAAACAAATTTTATGCTGTATTTTGTACAACACTAAATTTATCACCAAGAATCATTAAAAAGGAAAACAAATTACTCCACTTAGGAATAAACAGATTGCAAAAGGAGTATTGTTTAACAATCAACTGACACTGTGCAAAATGGCAGGAATATCATGGTGAATAGTATAGACATGATCCCTGACCTCCTGAGGCTGACAGCCTAGTAGAAAAGACCATCATTAAATTAATCATAGAAGAAATACTGTAATGTGCTGGAGGTATATATCACTAGTAGATGTAATGGATCAGGAAGTGTTGTGAATGACTTTCTACTAGAAATAACTTTCGAAAAAATAAGAATTAAAAAAATAGAAAAAAGAAAAAGAAATAACTTTTGAACTCAGTACTAAAGAGAAAGTGCAATTGGCTAGGGTGTAGAAGAGAGCATGGAAGGGAGAAAGTAGTGTTTGCAAAGACTTTGATTTGTGAAAGAGCACCTGAAATTCAAAGACCTAAAACAAATAGAATATTGTTAGAATAAAGAGAGTTCAATGAAAAGCAAAGAAGATGAAACTGGAGGAGACACAGGTCACATCTCTTAGAATCCTGGATCTATGTGAAAATAGTCATCATCCAAAGAATAACTAAGAGTTAGAGAAAACCACCGAAATGATCACATTTACATTTACAAAGGACTTTCAGGTACAATGTGTATAATGGACTTGAAGATCCTAACAGATTCAGAAAGACCAGTTTGGAGGAAAATGCAATAATCTAGGTCAGACCTGATTGTCACTTGGACCACGCAGTGATTGGGCGTGGAGAAAAGTGGAAAGATTCCAGAGATAAGGAACAAAATTTGGTGTTAAAGTGGATGTAGAAGTTTAGGGAGAAAGACATCCAAGTGTGCTCCTTAGTTTCTAATGTCATGGGCCTTTCTCTAAGGTATAGAAATTGAAAGTGAGCAGTGTTTGGGGTAAGGAAAGAGGTAGGGTGGAAAGATCTTTAGTTCAGTTTTTTAGAATTCAAATGCATTTGAAGTGCTGATGACATACGTAAATGCAGATGTCATATGGACAACTGGATATATATGGAGTGTAGAAGAGAAGTCTAGTCTGGATAAAAATATTTGAGATTGATAGTGTAAGTATAAATAGTATGTGAAGCTCGTTGATGAGCTCTAATTGGATGAGTATAACAGGAGAAGAGATGGTAGCTTAGGATATAGTCCCAGAAAAACATTTCAAAGGATTCAGAGTAATTCTTGCTCATGAGGCAGCAAGAAAACCTGGGGAGTGGGAATTTATTGAAAGAAGTAAGAATCTATCATGTTGAATGATGCTGAGAAACAAGTCAAGTTAGAACTCAAAATTATCCTTTAATTTTTAGTAAGATGGGGATGTTTGTTGACAGAGAGTAAAGCTTCCATGGGCTGGTAGGCTAAGTATGTGACTGATACACAAAGAAGGAAAAGATAACAGTTCTAAGAAATTTGGGTGTTGAATGGAGAAGACAGATAGGGCTGTAAGGAATTGAAGAGGATTGTGGATTAGTGGGGAATATCCTCCCTTTCCTTCCCAAGATAGGAAAGACTTAAGCAAGTATTGATGGGAAGAGGCCAAACAGTGGGGGACACTAAAGATAAGAGATTGCTGAAGGTTTCAGAAAAGATGGTAAGTATCCAGGGTATGGGTGGAGAGATTGGACACTTCACATTTCATAACAGGAAGAAGGAAAGGATAGGTGCCAATGCAGAGATTTGTCAATTTGGGCCTGCAAAGTGGAGACATGGCAGTGGGATGCTATCTCCTCTCTGAGAAATAGGGAATGAGACCATCTGCTTAGGTCTGAGAGGAAAGGAAGAAGAGATTTGGAGGTGTGAAGAATGAGGAGTATTTGAGATCTTTTTGCAGACAATAGGAGCAGGAGGCAAGTGGAAAAATGCAGGACTGTGCTGAGGACAACTGAGGTTGGTGATCGTGCATTTAGAATGGTGCCAATCTGCCAAGTGTGTTATTTTCTGTAGGAAAGCCTAGCAGGACAGCGCCACAGAGGATGCTATCGTTTTATAGCAAGTCACCTTTAACTTTACCTTATTTTCACATTTGTTTGTAACAATAAAGCAAAAATATGTGTTCTTTCTCCGAAATGGTGTTTTCTGTGTTCTTTAGGTTGTGGTGCCCTCAAGTGGCTGATCCACATTATTTATATGTGACTTTTCATGTAGATGCATTTCAACAAGCTATGAGAATAAAGCAAGGGCTTTATGTCACTGGTATTAAAAATGAAAAATCAATTATTGCTCTGACCAAAGTCAGCCACAGAAACTTCCTTTCTAGATTAATGCAACATTGCTTACTGTCCTTTTGTGCTACATGTGAAACTGTTGACAAGGTTATGTGAAAATAATGTGATGATTTATAATAAAAACAGTGAGAAGGCTATGAATATTATTTACCCCCTCTTCAGGATATTCATAATTGTGTCCAAATTTACATTGATAAATGCTGCTGTTCTATATAATTGCAACTGAATCTTTACTATGCTTTTTATTTAATATGAAGGAAAATTATTTCAATTATCTGACTACTGAATATTCTTTTAAAGAGTTTTTGCAGTTGTTCAATATAATGTAAATTAAAGGGCTTTGGCAACATCTGAAGAAAGCAAAATTGAGTAGAGTAAAACCAACTGGACATGTTATAAGCAGTATTCTCTGTAGTTTAAGGAGTAAGAAAATCCATTTATTGAGCATTTATTATATGCCAGACACATTTAAGTTGCAGGAGCTTTAACATATGTTATATAATTTGATCTTCACAGAAATCTTTTGAAATGCTGTCTCTCTCTCTCTCTCTCTCTCTCTCTCTCTGTCTTTCTCTCTCTGTCTCTGTCTGTCTCTCTCTTTCTCTCTTTTATAGCCAACTCAACTGAGGCTCAGAGTACTTGGTAAATAATTTGGCCAAAATTACAAACCCAAGAAATGCCATCACTAAAACCAGCTGCCTTCTCTTACAATACGGAATTTTTTAGCAATTGCAGTATATTATATACTCTACTTAGAAAGCAATTTTTATAGGGCATTCTTCCAGGGTGACCCTTAAATTGGTATTATAATGCACTTGATTAATTACTTGAATTCTCCTGATGAATTTTTACCACAGTTTATGTACACATGGAGCTTACCATTCAATTGTTCAGCTGAGTCTGTCATTAAGAAAATTTAAATTGATGAATTATTCACTTATGAACTTCTTTTTAATGACTATAAGCACCTAAATAGCCTTAAAATATTTGATGGTTTAGCCTGAAGACATGGCCTATTAATGAGGCTGAATTATAGGTATGGAAAAAAATTCAGTGATAACAAAAATAAGATCATAAAAGTTCTAAATATGGTGGTGAATTGGGTGGTTGTGGTTGAGAATGAAATTTCCATTGAACATTGTTTTCCTTGACAATATTCTTCTACTCTATTCAATGTGCTCATTATGTGCACTATTCTGACCAACTGTGTATTTATGACCATGAGTAACCCTCCCGACTGGACAAAGAATGTGGAGTAAGTAGAAAATTGAAAAATATCTTTAAATATTGATATCTCTTTATATTTTACTGTCTCGAGACCTCATCAGCTTCTTTTGCAAGAAAAGACTGCTACTCTAAGCCAGACGTTAATACAAGTTCATTTGAGCTACTGATTTACTCTAGAATAAGGCCTGCCCATTCAGTTGCTTAAATTACTTCACTGGTTTGACTACCAATGTTTGTAGCCCTTAATCTTTCTTGCGAGTCTCACACTCATTTGATGACCAGCAGTGATTACTAATAACCACTGATAATAATGCTACCAAGTTTGTGTGTTCTATTTTTCATGATTATCACAATTCTATATTTTATTAGTACATGTTTCATGACTGTTAATGGTGCATATTTTAGGAATGACAAATGCTTCATTTTTGGATGAATATTTATTTGCTTAAACCAGGCTGAAAGCCAGTGCATTTCAGATAATGCCTTTATGTAGAACCATATCATGAAGATCCTTTAAGTTACCTAATGTGAAAAATGCAATGTTCATTTGCTTAAAATCAATGGGAATATCTTTCAGAGCTTATGTTTCTTTTGCCCTAAGCCCTCCCTAAAGTCTTTATCATAGAGAGACTTATGGGAGCCTCTCATTTTTGTTAAGTCTCTTTTAAGATATATACATGTACATTACCTACTAGATCTTAATGTTGGCATGACTATTTTCTCTCAGGTATACATTTACAGGAATTTATACTTTTGAATCACTTATAAAAATACTTGCAAGGGGCTTTTGTTTGGAAGATTTCACATTTCTACGGGATCCATGGAATTGGTTGGATTTCACAGTCATTACTTTTGCGTAAGTATCTTTCACACAGTCCCCATCCTGGAAGAGTAAATCCTTGATGGAAGCCTATACTATTTCTCCTTGGTGGCTTCCCTTTACAGGTCACACATTTTCTTAGTTGCCATGTGACTTTAAAATTTTTTTTTACAATCAAATCATTCACTTTGGAGAAATTAGGAATTATCACAGTAAATTACCATGGTTATGGTTTCAATTTGTGCTGTAAAGTAATGAAATAAAGTTTCTGAGTAACAGATTATGATTGATGACAATGCCATTTTTCTCTTATGTGGGAAATCTGATGGCAACCCTCATTGAACTTGAAAAGGTCTTGATAAAAGACCAACATAGACTTAGATTTCCCTAAATTCTGAATAACTCTGATTTAATTCTACAGGTATGTAACAGAATTTGTAAACCTAGGCAATGTTTCAGCTCTTCGAACTTTCAGAGTATTGAGAGCTTTGAAAACTATTTCTGTAATTCCAGGTAAGAAGAAACTGGTATAAGGTGGTAGGCCCCTTATATCTCCAACTGTTTCTTGTGTTCTGTCATTGTGTTTGTGTGTGAACTCCCCTATTACAGATATGTGACAGAGTTTGTGGACCTGGGCAATGTCTCAGCGTTGAGAACATTCAGAGTTCTCCGAGCATTGAAAACAATTTCAGTCATTCCAGGTGAGAGCTAGGTTAAACACCGAGGCTGACTTTAGCTGTATTGGTGCTAAAATCACAGCTTTTGTGCATAAGCCTTGTTGCTTGTCACATATTGCAAATAAATATGTAAAAATGCAAGAATCACTACATCAGGATTGGGATGGATTTGATTCTTGCCTTTTTATTAGTTGCTTTCTTTACAACTGTTCTAAACCAGCCTTTGGGTTTAACAAGATTGTGCATGAGGCATTTGCAGTAACAGGCTACATGGTTTGCATCTTATAACATCAAGCTTTCTGCATAGAGGCTAAACTCTGAGGCATTCAAAATGATGCAAATTTGACCATTTAGGTCTAAAATTGGTAATGTGTTTAACTGCAGACAAATAATAGAGCAAGGGATAGCATGAGTGCTGCATGGGGCTCAGTTTTCAGATGTCTTCTTTCTTTAACCCACACTTGAGCTTGCAGAATTCACAAATATATGATCTCATACTTCAGTGGCTTTAAGATTTTTTCTACACTAGTAATATAGACTATTCTAGAATCAATATGGGGTTAAGGCATAAGACATCTGCAAATAAAAGCAAAATATTTATACAGGGTTGGTGTTTAAGCATGAATAACAAAATCATTTCTTTTGCTGTAAGGAGTGTTTGGAAATACACGTTCTGTTCATTTCCATTCACAGTTTTCTAATGAACATTCAAGTTCTGCTCTTCATTCATTTTCACCAGCTAGCAGGCTTTTCATGAAAATGTTATTCAATCACAAACATTAAACTAATATTGTTGGCATTCTGCATGACATCTTTATTTTCCAGGACAAGCTCATGATGTTTTTGTCCATAAATTAGCTGTCAAATAGTGTATTTAAATTCTTGTCTCTGATTTCTGTAGGCCTGAAGACCATCGTGGGGGCCCTGATCCAGTCGGTGAAGAAGCTCTCCGACGTCATGATCCTGACTGTGTTCTGCCTGAGCGTGTTTGCCCTAATTGGGCTGCAGCTCTTCATGGGCAACCTGAGGAATAAGTGTTTGCAATGGCCGCCAGATAATTCTTCCTTTGAAATTAACATCACTTCCTTCTTTAATAACTCATTGGATGTGAATGGTACCACTTTCAATAAGACAGTGAGCATGTTTAATTGGGATGAATATATTGAAGATAAAAGTAAGATATATTCTTTTAACCATTAAGTTGTTTAGTCCTTTAGATTTATATATAGAGAGAGAGCAGAAATTATCTCAACTTTGATGTGAACCAAATGACATAGACCATTTTAAGATAACTTAGCACATGTGATAGAGAAATCAAATGAGTCTTACTCCTTTTTCTAATCTGTCAATCAACATGATAAATATAATAATGTGAAAATATGTGATCATTTTCTAACCAGTATTGAAAGCAATATTATATTATGCAATATAAAAAAATATTTATCTGGTTGGCAAGAATCAGGAGGTTTTAGTTATCTTAATAAAAAATCGGTAGGTTGAACTATTCAGTGTATTACAATGAATTGTATTATGAAGAAGCCTGGGGAAAAATCATTTGGCTTACCTGGTTGACTCAATGTCTGTATTGAGTACATGCGATATGTCTGGAAATAGAGAACCCATTCACCTAGATGAAGCCTGAATTTGCATACACCACAGAGAATTAAGAAAGCCTGATTCAACCATTAACTTACTGATGATGCGAAAGTATAAACTAAAAACCCACCTCTACAGTATTCCCATTCTAATTTATCCCTTTAGTGATGGTCATTGTATTGCAGCTGTTTATCAGTATCATTTGATTTTATTTTAGCAATGGATATCAGAATAAGTTGATGATGCCATATACTTCAGTATACTTTATATCATTGAAGTAAACTTTCTGTCTGTTGGATATCTAAGCCCCTCCTTCTTCATGTTCAATTAGCTAGCCAACTTCCACTCATCTCTTGATTATCACTGCTCCATTGGTAGCACTACTTATTCTGAGGTATCCTTCCTGATCTACATGCTTTTTTTATAACCATATATAATTTTATCACCTTTCACATTCTGTTATTGTTTTAAGAATTAGCATGTTTGCTAGAAATTTTTACTAGGGGAATAAGATTCAGCAGATAAATGAATAAATAAAAATAGGTTTTCCTATTTATTACTATTATAAAAGCAGCACAGCAATCTTTGCACATAAATCTTTTCCCTATTTCCAAGTCTTTCCTTAAGATGGATTCCTATCAGTAGTGACTTTAAGGTCAAAAGTTATGACCAAATTAAACCATGAGAAAAAAAGCCAAATTGTTCTCCATAGAGAGCATACCAATTATATATACCCTACAACAGTGGCTGTCTTACTGAACTCTCATTGACATAGACTATGACCGTATTTGTAAATCTGGGTAGAAGGAAGAATGTATCCTACTGTTCATTATTTCCTTAATTATTAATGCAGTAGAATTTTTAAGGTATCTTTATTAGTATCTTTAGTATGTTATATATTTCCTATAACATGAAATATCTGTTGGTATTTTTATCCATTCTTCTACCATGTGACAGTAGGTTTGGGGGAATTCATACGAACTTTTAAATTTATTTAGTATATTGTCATATTAATATTTTGCTCCTCCAATTTGTTGTTTCTCATTTTGTTGTTTGTTTTGATATATTTTCTTTTTATGTTTAGAAAATGTTTCCTAATTCAGAGATAATAAAAATAGCCACTTAGTTATCCTATATATATAACTACCTATATATGCTACAAATAAAATCATCATCTATATACTTGATATATCATTTTCATGAGTTTGTATTTTATCTTCAATCATTAGAAAGCTAAAAATACTTTTTCATGTATGTTGTTAGGTAAAGATCTTTTTTTATAAAATAAATGAGCAATATTTCTCTACATACCTTACCAGGATAATCCTTGAATGTTGGATTTAAGTATTCCTAAATACAATCACAATAATTTGGGGAAAATTATATGCATATGTGAGTGTATTCATATATTTTTGTGAATACAAAAATGCTTATGTGTGTATATTTTCCTTAAACCATCTTTGCAACTTGTTAAGGTATGCCCTCCGAATAAAACTCGATATATTTGGAAAATATATAGTTCAAAAGAAAGAAGTTCATCTTGTACATTTGAAAAACAGTAATTAATCCAAAACCTCAAGCAAGACACTTATTTACAGCATCATAAGTAAAGAAGGGACAAATACCTAAGCCCACTTCTCACAGGAAATTAATTTAAATTGGCAGGGGGAGAAAAGTCAAAATCTATTCTGAATTCAGGCAAAAAGTATTTGTAAAGTAATATTTTATTTGCATGGAAGCATTTAAAGGGAACAAGTCTTCCTCTCTCACTGCTTGAGCCAAGGAAACAACCTTAAATCAAGAGCTCTTCTTTAAGCTCCCAAGCAATTTGAGTTTGTATTTGTAATAACTGCTGCTATGAGAACAGTTATTCCCTCTGAAAAAAAAGATTCTATTTAAAGCATATTTTTCCAACATTTGATTAATCAAAATGTCGTGTTTTGATATTTGTTTAGTAATCAATTATTATCTAGACTTTGACATATTTTATCCGTTCTTGTATAAGCTTTATTACCTATCTACTACTGCTGATGTGTTTTGAGGACTGTTAATGATTCTTGTTACTCCTTGCTCTTTAAATAGGTCATTTTTACTTTTTGGAAGGGCAAAATGATGCTCTGCTTTGTGGCAACAGCTCAGATGCCGGGTAAGTGACACTTGGGCTGGAGTCTCAGCCTGCACTGCTCCATCAGCCTTGGAAACCTGCCACCTCCCTCTACCCAGGCCCCACTCACTCCTCATTCAAAGTCCTTCTTAAATTCCACTTCATGTTGACTCTCAGAATAACTGGGATAAGTGTGGATTGTCACCTCCTTCACACACTTATATCCAGCAATTATTTTCTCATACTAAGTCACAGCTAATCTTCCGAATAAATTCAATAGCAAACAGAGAAAAAAGTAGTACATATACAGGAGAAGCTTCAGTTAATGGAATTCATAAGCATGTACCTCGTAAGTGTGATATTTTATATATTGGTTTACATGGGTTTACAATGTAAATTGTCTGGAGATAATGTCAATATCTGAGGCCTGGTGAATGTAGTGTAGCATATTTTAGCAAAGTGGTTAAGGGCATAGACTGGAGAGACTGACTGAACAGTTTCGAATTCTTACTCCAATGTACAACATCACTTCCACTAGTCTCAGTTTACACATTTGATAAATGTGTATAATAATTGGGCTGCTGTGAGGATTAAGTGGATTAATAAATATATAGCTCCTAGTGTGCTCAATAAGTGCTTTTAATTTTCATGATTGACATCATGTGACTTTTTATTATTGAGAAACAATGGATCTGGAATTAAGTCTAGAAGAATTCAGAGAAATAGCCATCTTTCCTACTTGGCAAGATTTTAGAATTAAAGATAGACATCTGATATTCTGGACCTTAGTAGCTAAGTAATACCTGTAACAAAATCCCCAATGTTAACAGGGTTTGCATTTGGCTGAAGTTTGTACTGCCTTCAGCTCCAAATTCTAGTGATAAGAAGAAATCCATCTGATTTTATTTCCTTGTGCATGTTGTCTAAATGCATTGCATACAATGTCTCATTCGATGCTTGCAAATTTGCCGGTCAGGTTTTAGTAGCCCTTTCCTACGTAAGAGGTTCCCCAAGATTAACAAAGCTAGTAAACTTGATTTAGATTATGCAGCCCAGAAGTGGCAGCCTGACTGTTGAGCCCAGGTCTCCTTGAACATTAAAGTCATCTGAGCAAGTCCTAATTGTGCAGGGCCATTCTCTACCCTCAATGTTCCCTTTCCCCTCCTCTCTGCCTTGCTCCCACACTCACAACGCTAATGAAGATATCTTCAGAGAAGATCAATTTTCCCTATAGACTTAATTATCCATGTCAAAATTCCAAGAACATATTAATCATGAGATCATTGCTTTTATGTAGAAGCATGATAAATATAATAATGGCAATTATAATCACATAAGAATCCACTATTAAACTAGATTCTGTTATTTGTATAAATCAGTCCACATAGTGCTGGGTTAAGTACTATTGAAGGTGAAAGAAATCTGCTTTCCCTAGTGTTGTGTAAAATAGACTTCAGCGTCTATAAAAACAGGAAAGCCAGTAAGCAGACTTGCAATTTACTGAATTCCTCTCTTTCCTCTAACCTAATTACAGCCAGTGTCCAGAAGGATACATCTGTGTGAAGGCTGGTAGAAATCCCAACTATGGCTACACAAGTTTTGACACCTTTAGTTGGGCCTTCTTGTCTTTATTTCGACTCATGACTCAAGACTTCTGGGAAAACCTTTATCAACTGGTGAGGACAGAGGAAAAGATTCTTCTAGGAAGCATGAAATGCTGAGATCAAGAGAATTGCTGTGAAACCCTTTATTACTGTAGATAGAGTGCAAACTTGTAAAATCCTATATCAAATTTAATAAAATGTCTCTTCAATTTTGCAGACGTTACGTGCTGCTGGGAAAACATACATGATATTTTTTGTGCTAGTCATTTTCTTGGGCTCCTTCTACCTTATAAATTTAATCCTGGCTGTGGTGGCCATGGCATATGAGGAACAGAATCAAGCCACGCTTGAAGAAGCTGAACAGAAAGAAGCTGAATTCCAGCAGATGCTTGAACAGTTAAAAAAGCAACAAGAAGAAGCTCAGGTATAGTTGTTTATCTCAGTTCTCTGACCTAAATATTGAGCCCAATGGTCTTTAAGACACAAAATCAGCAGTGGTTGACATTTGAAACCAATCGTATGTTTTGTTAAGTGCTACAGTCTTTTAGACTATTTGATTATTCCTGTACTTTGATTTTTACTGCCAATATTAATGACACCTAAACATGGAGAATTATTATTACTTTATTGACATTTTTTCTTCCTTTTCACCCCTTATGGACCTTAACTATTGACATCCTCATTTAATCATGCTTACAAAGTAGTTAGACCTAGGTGCCCTCAACTAAAACATTGTGTTAATATTCTGGGAAAGAGGAATTTAGTTGTAGTTGCTTCTTCATTACTATGTACTAGAAGTTGGAAAGGTCAAACACAGAGAAAAAATGACATTATTTCATAGTGTGGAAAGACAACGATCTAGTCATTATTTATTCTCTTCTGTTTGAAGAGTTAATAATTGCAAGTATAAGAAAAATGCTAGTATGCGAACTGCTGGAGAAAAACCGGCATCACTGGGACATGGAGACTGGTAAGAACCACAGGCAGAGAAAGAATTTATTGAGAAGCTCTCCCAACCAAGGGGGTCTGAAGAACAGACTTCAGCCTCCCCTACCAGCATGGTGGGGGTCTGAAGAGAGACTTCAGCCCACTCCTGGAAAAGGGGGATTTGAATTTACATAAAACTTTCCTAGGTGGAGAAATGATAGTCAGTGGGAGAGGGTTGAGGGTCCAAGTGAGGTGCAGGGACCGATAGGAAGCCCCAGAGGTGAAAATTTTCCCTGATAAATGACTAGAGAATAGTGGGTTAGGGATTTAAGGCTTCTTGGAATGCTTCAGGAGCAGATGTTTCTTTTGATCTGTAGGGATTAAAGGGTTTCTTTATCTTCCTTTGATATGTAAATAGTGAAGGTGTCCATCTCCCTCTGATATGCAGGTAGAGGTAGTAAAGATCTCCATCTCCCTCTGATATACAGATAAGGAAGGTCTCTCTCTCTCTCCCTTTATTCCTGTCTCTATGTGGTTTCTTTGTTTAACCTGTGGGAAAGTCAGACACAGGGGAGGGGGTTTGCCTTTTCCCAGTGCATATCAGGGGAAACTGAGCTAGAGTGTGTTAATTATTGCAAGCCTCTAACACAAACACAGAAAATCATTACATTCTCTGCATTCTACCTTGTAAGTCCTGTAATTTGAACTTGATGAATCATCAAATTAAGGCAAGAATTTCTCTGATTATATTTGCTTGACAATGACATTAACTAATCCAGTTACCTATTTTGGCTTTTCTTGGACTTGAGAATGGTTTACATTTAACACTAAGTATCCTTAAATATGTAAAAAAGTTCAGAGAAATAAAATATACTTGGGTAGTAGTAACAGCATTGAAACATGCTATTTTTGCAAAAAGTACACTATTGTAGTTAACAAATTCATGCAAAGTCAATGGTTTCGGATTCCCCCGTAGGTGATCCGTAAAATGCCTTTGTTTTGCCTTCTCTTAGTGAAATACTCAATTTAAATCAAAGGAAAAATATTCATTAAAATAAAATGCATGACCAAAATAAATTCAATTATTCAGGAAAAAACTAAAAGTCATTGTAAAGTGGATGTGTGATAGAAAGCAAACACCAGTCCAGTTTAAACAGGAAACAATTAATTCTTAAATTCTTTCTTTCTGAAGAAATTGCTAAATCATAGCAAATATTGTTATGTTGTTTGATGTTTTCTCAGAAATAATCAGAAGGCATAGTATGAGGCCAGACTTGAAGGTTTTCCTCTGTGTCACGTGTATCATCTTCCACATTCTACTTTATTCTTTGATCTAACTACATTCAAGGTAGAGCTTTCCAAAATATAGAATGGAATAGAGCCTCACTCTTTTAATATCATATATATGATAGTAAGAATAAATTAAGTAATAACATGAATACATTTTTTAAAGTGCATATGCAACCACCACTTCCTTGCCATTCTAGGCAGCAGCTGCAGCAGCATCCGCTGAGTCAAGAGACTTCAGTGGCGCTGGCGGGATGGGAGTGTTCTCAGAGAGCTCTTCAGTAGCATCAAAGTTGAGTTCCAAAAGTGAAAAAGAGATGAAGAACAGAAGGAAGAAAAAGAAACAGAAAGAACAATCCGGAGAAGAAGAGAAGGAAGAGGGAGTCCGCAAATCAGAATCTGAAGACAGCATAAGAAGAAAAGGCTTCCGTTTTTCCTTAGAAGGAAGTAGGCTGACATATGAGAAAAGGTTTTCTTCTCCACACCAGGTAAAACTATTAGATTACATAAATTGCATTTTCATAACAAATAATGGATCCTTTCAGACAATGCCAGCATTTGGTAAGGAAGAAATGCCTTCCCTCTGGGTAGCACAAGGCTGTCATATCAGACTGGGAATGTTCGTCACAATGTTTTGGTTATCACTTCAGAGAATTTGTGTTTTACAACTTCCTGGGATCCCTGAAAATTATTTTTTGGAGCATAGACCCTACAGAATTGGGGAAGGCTTTGTTTTTGAGGTTTTATTCTATGCTGAAGCATCAAGGAGAAATTTTCCAGATGAGGAATTATCAACATGTGGTTTCCATACATTCATAGTTACTGTGCCTGGAACCAGTGAACTGTGAGTTTTCTGAGTGGCAAGTTTCCAGGAGTGAATTGTGGACTCTTTGAGGTGATCTGCGAGGTTGTTCCTACCCACATGCAAGCTTCACGTGTAGAGTGCATTCTTCATGCCCTTATTTGAAAGGGAACCAAAGCAAGCTTTTTCTAAAAAAAAGTAACCAAAATTCTTGGGTATACATGCACTTAGGAAGATTTATGACACTAAATTAACAGTGGCATTTAATTATTTGATTATCTGTAATAATAATTATAAAAAATGCAACAACAGCATTGATATCCACAATAATGGCTAACATACAATGGATTGCTACTTGTACTCATTTAACCTCCTCACTACAATCCTAGGTAGGGACTATAATTATTTTCTCTTTTTAAATTTTATTAAAGTATATCATTCATACTTGAAAATATATATACAGTAAGTGTATGGGAAAAGTTGTGAACTTTCAAAATAAACATGCAGAACATCATACAGAGGTCCTATACATCACCCCCTACCAACACCTTGCATTGTTGTGAAACATTTCTTACAAATTATGAAAGAATATTGTCAAAATATTTCTACTGACTATAGTTCATATTTTACATTTGATGTATTTTCTCCCACTCACCTACTATTATTATTATCATTGATATATTTTTATTACAAGTTATGAACTTACAAAACAATCATGCACATGTGTAGAATTCCCACACAATACCCTTCACCAACTTACCACATCATGGCGGAACATTAGAGAATATGAGATAATACCATCAGATTATTACCACCAACCATGGTCCATAGTGAACATTTGGCACACTTTTTTAATATGCACCCCCCCCCCATTATCAACACAGCACATCTTTGGCATTGATGCAAGAATATTACAGTATTGCTGTTAGCCACAGTCCGTAGGTCACATCACCTGTATTTTCCCCATGCTTCACATTCCCACCACCCTGCAATAGTGACGTATATCCACTCTAGCTCACAGAAGGACACTCTTGCATCTGTGCCATTAACCACAATTCTTATCCACCTCTGGGTTCCTTATGTTATTCAGTTCACAGATTATTCTCTAGCTTTCTTTCAGTTGACATTTACATTGCTATACTACCCTTTTCATCCACAATCCCATTTATAAACCAGCTGCTACTCACTGTAATGTGTTACCATCACCTCTACCCAAATCCACACTTTTACAATAAAGTTAATTAAAACTTCTACATATATAAGCATCAGCAGTCCTTCTCAGCCCCCCTCTTACCTCCTACTAACCTATACTCTAGGTTTTAACACCATGCATTTATACTTTGTATTTAATTCATATTAATGAGACCATACAATATTCATCCTTTTGTGTCTGGCACTTAACATAATGTCTTCAAGATTCATCCATGTTACCATATGTGTCCCAATTTCATTTCTTTTTACTGCAGCATAGTATTCCATCACACATTTATACCACATTTTGTTTATCCATTCTTCAGTTGATGGACACTTGGGTTGTATCCATCTTTGGCAATTGAGAATAACACCACTATAAACATCAGTGTGCAGATGTCTGTTCATGTCATAGTTTTCAGTTCTTCTGGAAAAATTCCTAGTAGGGGAACTGCTGGATAGTATGGCAATCCTATATTTAGCTTCCTAAGGAACTGCCAAACTGTCTTCCATGGAAACTGCACCATTTTATAATCCCACAAACAGTGAAAGAGTGTTCCTGTTTTTCCACATCCTCTCCAGCACTTAATTGTTTTCTATTTTTCACTAATGGTCATTCGATACACTGTGAGATGATGTCTCACTGTCATTTTGATATGCATTTCCCTAATACCTAGTGATATGAAACATTTTTTTAATGTGCTTTTTTGGTCATTTGTATTTCCTTTTTGGAGAAATGTCTATTTAAATCTTTTGCCCATTTTTTAATTGGATTGCTTGTTCTTTTATTGCTGAGTTGTAAGATCTCTTTATATAGAAAGAAAATCAAACCCTTATTGGGTATGTGGTTTACAAATATTTTCTCTTCTTTTGTTGCATGTGCTTCAGTGTAAGTTTAAGAATGCATCAGGGGATGGATGTGGTTCAAGTGGTTGAGTGCCTGCTTCCCACATGGGAGGTTCAGGGTTCAGTTGCTGGTGCGCCCCAAAACTAAAAAAAAAAAACAACAAGCAAACAATTGAAGAAACCAACTCAGGGGAGCTTATGTGGCTCAGTGGTTGAGCCCTAGCCTCTCACATATGAGGCCCCAGGTTCAATCCCTAGCCCCCAGTGCCTCAGAAAAAAAAAAAGAAAAGAAGAAAAAAATGAATGCACCACCTTCCATCAGGTCTTGAAGATGTTTTCCTATATTCTCTTCTAAGAACTTCATGGTTCTTGCTTTTATAATTAGCTCTTGGATCCATTTTGAGTTAATTTTTGTATAATGTGTGAGATAAGGATTCTCTTTCTTTCAGATATGGATATCCAGTTCTCCCTGCACCATTTGTTGGATAGACTGTTATGCCACAGCTGGCTGGGTTTGACAGGCTTGTCAAAAATCACTAGACTATTGATGTGAGGGTCTGTTTCTGAACCATCAATTCAGTCCCATTGGTCTATGTGTCTATCTTTATGCCATTACCATGTTGTTTTTACCAGGGACTATAATTATTCTTAATTTACAGAGTTGAATAGAAGAGGAGGGTTAACTCCTTTGTCAAGTGTCTATTCAATGCAGAGTTCTATTTGTGCTATCATACCTAATGCTAACAACAGCCCAGCATGTTTTATTTCCATTATTATTTAACCTCAGTAAAGTTAAATAAATTGTCCAATGTCATGTAATTAGTAAGGGTTGAGGTGGTGCTCAAACTTAGCCTTACTCTGAAACCTGAACTTTCTTCCTTATCAGGCTGGCTAAAATGAACATCTTTAAAAATGGATGAGGACATTATAAACAGTCAGCAACTTCATGCAACATGGAATGTCTGATCCAAAACTGGGGTTTGTTTGATAGATATCTGTACAAAAATAGATTTAAGGACTTTTTTTCTGACTCTTAGGTAGAATCAAAGTAGAGAGGCAAGTGGAGAAGGAAAGGAAAGGAGAAAGAGAAAATAACACTAATCGCTTCCCCCTTTCATGCCCTAGAAGTGATATGGATAATGCCAGACCAGGTAGAGATTCTTAACCTGAGTATAATGATGGAAGGTCCATGGCTTTTGTCAGAATTTTCAAAAGTCCCTGGCATGATAGTATTAAGAACTACTTTCTGTAATGCCATGATTGAAAGGAGATTGTGTTGGTAACCATTCCTGTTCTTCATAATTTAAAAACATAATGTAGGCTTTTGCTGTAAGACTGTAATTTTCTCCAAAGAGTAGGTGGATTTTATGCAATATTTCTTAAACTCCAATTTGACTTGTTAGTGTGAGAGAGAGGAGAAAAAGTCACGAGTGAAATCTCTAATCAATTCTCAAGGCAAGCTGGATATTTTATTTTGAAACTTTGTAAAATACAGTTGACCTTAAGTTATTACTTACCCCATTATTTGATAAACCATGAGTTTGCTTTTTAGAAATTCATGTGGTATGGTTGGATTTTTCTTATTTGTGGCATAGATTTGATTGCTATGGATTTTAAACTGATGTAAGCAAAAGAAGTTGATGCTAACAGATTGGGGGGGTAATCATGTTTTATACAGTTGTTACATGTAAGCTATGCTCTTTTGTGGAATATAATTCACCTCTTTGTACCTTAAGAAATGCTGTATGCAGTTTTACAACTTATTTCCTTCTAATAATCCTATTGACTCCAATTGAGTGGGGTACCTATAGTTAAAATATAAACTCATCAGACAAAAAAAAACAACAACAACATTATATGCTAAGTGAAAGAAACCAGACACAAAGTACTACATATTGTATGATTCCATTTATATAAAATGTCAATATAGATCAATTTATAAAGATGAAATTAGACTAGTGGTTATATAGGGCTGGAGAAGGAACACTAAGGAACATAGAGTTTTTCTTCTTGAAGTAATGAAATTATTCTAAAATTTTTTGTGATGTTGAATGCACAACATTGTGATTATACTAAAAACCATTGATTGTACACTTTGGATAGATCATATGGTATGTGAATATAGCTCAATAAAACTGCTTAATAAATTAAAATACCAGGTCTTTAACCAAGAGTGATACATGCAAATGATTTCTACTTTATTTCGTATTACCAAGCATATTTTGTCTTCCTGTATTTTTGATAATCAGAAGGTCAGAAATCCTGCAACTGTTATTCCTCATGGCTATTTAAATAACTTTTTAAAATGAGAGAAAGGAGGCATGAAAGAAACTGAGGATTTTTAGTCTTGGAGAAGTTTAAAATAATAACTATCTGGAAAACAAAGTGAAAGAATGCATCTACTGATGTAGTTGATCATAGGATGAAAAAACATGGGGACAGGAAAAAAGAAATGACTTCCATTGGGGAAAGGGAAAGTCTTAGGTATGATATTTTCTGTAAATATGGGATCTTATAATGTAAGATAGCATCTAACAGCAATAGACATATTTTTGAGAAAAAATAGGTGATTAGCTGAATAGAAAATTAAAGGCAAATTTATTTATCAGGGGGTATGCAAAAATATATAGGGACAAAAATCATTATTTTAATTAGCTTTAAATCCTTTGGCAAGAAAAATATTGAACTAATAATATTAATATGAGAACCTTAGTATTCTTTCCATTAAGAATGATAGAAATCCAAATCAAATCAGCTTAAGTAAAACAAGATAATTTATCTGCTCATGTAAATAATGCCCGTGAGTAGCTTCAGGCATGGCTAGATTCAGAGACTCAAAACACAGGATCACAACCAAATTTTTCTTCAAACCTCAGTCCATATTCCTTCAATATGGTGGCAAGATGGCTACTGTGGCATCAAGCTTATATCCAATATTTTCATCCATCCCAATTGAATAAACGCCTCTTTCCCAACAGATGCATAAAAAGCTTATATCCAATATTTTCACCTATCCCAATGAATAAATGCCTCTTTCCCAACAGTCATATAAAAAGGACCATGTAGGCTCTTGTGCCCATCTCTAAACCATTCTCTAGGGCCAGAAGTATAGTATACACTGGTTTGCTAAGTCCTGGTCATGGGCTCAGTGCTGGGTCTACGAATTGGGGTCAGTACCTCCCCTGAGTACCTGGTCTGAGAGGTGAGGAACATTTCTCGAGGACAGTCAGGGTACTGTCAACAGAAGAAGATGAATATAAGACAAAAAAGAAAAAAAGAAAAACAAGATATGTTCACTAGAGTGTAGTTATAAAATCGACAGTAACATTCAAGAAATGATTCATTGTGCTCAATGCTGCTGTGGGTATGAAACAAGGTAAACTGCATGATGGCAGTGACAGCCATTCAGAAAATTGTTAAATGAGTGGCCACATTCTTAGTAAAAACAAGGTTTTCATAAATGCAGTGCTCTGCAGATTTATTGAGACAGATAGGAGTGAAAATCGGGGAATGAGTCATAGAGTTCTTTCAGTTTGATTCATTTAATTTATTCATGAAGACCAGTATAAAATATGCAAAGGGAAGGGGAGAAGCTCTCCTTGTGCTGTAATTAAACAAACCTACTAGCAAGATTGATTCTATTTTCCTTTGTGGTAAGATCTGCATCAAGATGTGGTTAGTAGTGTCCTCTTAGGAATATTTTTGGCTTCAAAGAATTTAAATGTAGATGTGTTTTTAATTACTTTGCATTGGATTGTTAAATGAGATTTACTTTAGAGAAGGAGCCAGGAAAATGTTAATTCTAACTACCAGGAATGGGACAAAGTAACGTCCAGGGGTACCTCTGCCTGTCTTAAGACATACATAAAGTACATGAAAGTGATGGAAAATGAGAACCCAAGATGAGAAATGAAGGGAGGAAAAGGGAAAAAAGAAAAAGCAACCCAAAAGAGGTGAACCTAGGAGAGAGTGCCAGAACCCCACATCATTACCATCAAAGCCCTGATTCCACCTGTCGAAAGATGTGCCAAGTTTCACATTCCAGGATCCCAGCTCTTACTCCTATTCTTGTTTTTGTTTTGTTTTGTTGTTATTTTCTTGTTATTCATAGTCTTTATTGAGCATTCGTGGATCCCTTTTCTCTCCAAGACGCAACAGTAGGGCAAGTCTTTTCAGCTTCAGAGGTCGAACAAAGGATATTGGCTCGGAGAATGACTTTGCCGATGATGAGCACAGCACCTTTGAAGACAACGACAGCCGAAGAGACTCTCTGTTTGTGCCGCACAGACACGGAGAACGGCGCCACAGTAACGTCAGCCAAGCCAGCCGAGCCTCCAGGGTTCTCCCCATTCTGCCCATGAATGGGAAGATGCACAGTGCTGTGGATTGCAACGGCGTCGTCTCCCTGGTCGGGGGCCCTGCTGCCCTCACATCTGCTGGGCAGCTCCTGCCAGAGGTGAGGACAACCAAGACATGCAGCTTGTGGGAGGGGAGCTGTAGCTGGGTTAGGCAGGAGGGTTTCCCTTAGTGTTTCACATCTAAGGATTTTGCTAAGTGAATTGTTCAAAGGCTGGGGATTGGTTCTATCAAGCTATGAACTTATTTTGCCAAACTGTCTATGCAGACTTTTTCTACAAATTAATTAATTAAAAACATAGGTTGGATCTTATAAAATAAAAAATATTCCTTCATCATTATTACCACTGGTATGGAGTTTGCCAGAAAAGCAAAGCAACAATTTGTCAAGCATAATGTTTTAATGAATACAATCAAATTAAATGCAAGAAAAGTAATGTTCACAAATAATATTAATATTCATCTTCACCATGTTGCTATTGCTGTTAGTTTAAAAGGGGAATTTGATATTCCCACTTGAAGGAGATGCTATTACTAAATCCTATAGTACAACATTCTCTTCCTTTGCAGGTTGGAGTGCTGTAACATTTTTAGCAGCCACTCAAATAACCTCAGCGCCTGTACATTCAGGAGTAAAAGAAGCAACTTTAAGTACCTAGTGCAGACCTGTGTGTTTATATTACCATTATGAATTCTTTTGTAAAACACGTGGCCACAAATCAAGCATGGAGTTTCAAATAAATACAGATACTTTGAGGGAAATATTTTTAGCAGTTTCTTATAACACCTAAAATGCTTTTAGTATTTGACACTAAATAAAACCTTGCTTGCTAGTGTAAGCATCATCCAGCAACGTCATTTGGTTGTCCTATAGCTTTCTGAATCATATTAATATCCTTTTTGTATGATTTTTAAAAAATTTAATGCCATTCAATATTTTTAGAAGAGCTCTTTAAGATGCATTAAAATCTTATAGAGCAGTTTTCAGTCACTTAATAGGGGAGCTTCTTACCTTGGGTTATAGAAATAGGCATTGATCCTCTTCCCTTCTTTCATGTGGCCTTTCCCTGCCCTTTGCTCCTAGACAAGTATCCAAGTATCCTGGAGTCTAATGAAATCACTGGAAAAGCAGAACTTTGTAATGAAGGAACCAGGAAGAAAGCTGTAGGAATGTCAATGTTAAAAAAAAAATAACAGCTATGTGCCAGATGCTGTCCAGAACATTTTACATGTGTTGATTCATTTAATCCTTACCATAATTCTTTAAAATACTTATATTATTCACATTTTACACAAGAAAAAACTGAGACATCTGCATAGGAGAACTAGGATTTTCCCCCAGGCATGCTGGCTGCTGAACCCATAACCTATCCATTTTGCAATATTGCCTCTACTGAAATTTTTTACCTTGCTCAAATGGAAAAGAAAAGATGGCTAAAAAAAAAAGCACTTTATTTTGACCTGTATTTCCTGATATGTGCTTCGCCCCCACACTGCTTACATTTACATCCCCTGGGATGTTTATTTAAGAGGAGATTCTTGGGATCCATGCAGACGTACTCAGACAGAAATGATGAGGACAAGGACTGGGAACCTTCTCCCTTGAAAAGCATCCCACATGATTCTTATGCACGATAAAGTATAAAAATCTTTGATTTGATTTCCATAAATGTTAAATGAGCAAACCAAATAAATCTACAACTACTTTGCATGAGTATAAGGAGGACTATCAGTCTGTCAGATCCAGAAAACATTTAGCATTTATCAATAATTACTCTAAATCTCATGTACCATCAGAGGGGATGAGATGAACCTCTGAAGGCAAAATTGGGACTAGAGGAATCACTTAAACTCCTCATCTGCATTTTCCAACCTTGCAATTAGGTGCTCTGAGTTAGGTCGTGGCACTGTGGTGCAGAATGAACTGAAGGTGCAGACAAATGAGGTAGGCTTTGAGGGCTACAAAACAGAAATCAGAATAGAAAATAAACAGCTGTGGACAAATAACATACCCTAAGCACATAATTTCCTATACTTTACATGGAAATGCAACTGAGGGAAATTATCTTAAGAATTTTCTCACAGTAAGATCTAAAAAAAAAAAAAGGTAATGTCATAAAGTTTCTGGAATCTATCATTAAAAATTAAATAGAGGGGAGGTCCATGGTTTGGTTCCTGGTGCCTCCAAAAGAAGACGAGCAGGATGGTGAGCTGGCGCGATGGGTAGGCACAGCAAGATGATGTGACAAGACGATGCAACAAGAGACACAAGGGGAAAAACATAACCAGAGACACAACAAAGCAGGGAACAGAGGTGGCTCAAATGATTAGGCACCTCACTCCCACACTGGAGGCCCCAGTTTCAGTTCCCAGTGCCTCCTAAAAATCAAAGAAGATGAACAGACACAGCAAGTGCAAACAACAAGGGGGCAGGGAGAGTTAAATAAATAAAATTTTAAAAAATTAAACAGTTCTAGAATTGTACATTTAGGCTCTATGAAGCAGGCCTAGATGACCCTTAAGCTACCCTATTTTTTTTTCCTTAAAAATTTGCCTCTCTCTGAGCAGGCAAAATATTCTAAATTCTGAGAGTCACCATTTTAATTTAAAGCTTTTAATTTTAGAGAGGGCATATTTCCTTGCTCATTACTCTTATTTCTCTTTTTACCTTAAAATTAATTTCAGAGTAACCTATGTGGATGTTTACCAACATTAGTGACAATCATATCAATTGAATGGAAACTGCCTTTGAATATATTTGCATTAGAGGTATACAGTTTAATAAATATAATGTTAATTATTTCTCAACTTAATAGGGTCAAAATAGATGAATGAACAGGATCCATATTGCTAATTTAGAAACAGTGAAAATCCACAGAAAACTGAAAGTGACCTATATTATTAACACTCAGACATGCATTTGAAATGCTTGAGTTTTGTTCCTTTTTCCTATTATAAATAACTTCATTATTTGATCTCCTGAAGTAGAAATAGATTTTGGTTGTTGAAATCTTGGTAAGTTTATTTGGGAATAGAAAGGTATCAAATCATTATATTATTGCTAAAAATACCCCACACCCCAATTGGTGTTATTCCTTTAAATGAGAGTTTAAAGATAGGTCATTTTGTGGATGGAGTTGTTTTGTAGATGCAAGACAAAGTTATAGATTAGTTCTAAAATTTAGTTTAATTATTGTGGATATTTAGAAATGTTATCAGACTCTAATGAATGAACACACTTTACAAATAGAATTCACATTTTAGGAAGACATGCATATTAGGGAAATCTTTAAAATTCTCTTCATACATTAAAACATGTCTATATATAAACATATTTGTCTATAAACATTTAATAACTCAATATGACAACAAATCAAAGAGCAGTATGTTCCTGACAGAAGTCTTAGGTCAGATTGTTTAAAAGAAAAAAAAACGTGATCTACCCAGTAGTAGGCATGGTTCCTCCAGCTCAAAGCTCCAGGATGGAGGACTAGAAAGAGTCTATCTTGATGGCAAACCTAGGTATCTCTGAAAGCTGGGAATATGATGGGGCTTGCAGATACTTCCCAAGAATGATAATTCCAGAATGTTTTAATGAGCTATTTAGACCTAAGAAAGGATAGTGATCACTTGGTAATACCAATTGTAGGACAGCTTTGGGTATTGCTACCCTCCAGAATAATGGTTTTTTCATCTGAAATTTTGTTTTTAGGGCACTACTACTGAAACAGAAATAAGAAAGAGACGATCCAGTTCTTATCATGTTTCCATGGATTTGCTGGAAGACCCTACAACAAGGCAAAGAGCAATGAGTATAGCCAGTATTTTAACAAACACCATGGAAGGTATGTCAATACGTCAAATGTTTTAAACCATAGTTACTTGGTTTTGCTCTGGTAATGATGCAAAAACGTACTTCTATAAATTGCAAGAAAATATGTCCTAACTGGCTACCATGTTATCTTGTACCACATGTACCAAACATGTATTTCTACTATCCAGTGTAGATTTTTACATTTAGCTTCCAGAAAGCTGATGCAAACTCTAGATAAACTTGAGATACTACTTTTGTAGATAAAACTGGTGAAACTTGTTACATGACATTGAAAGGAGTGTGATGTATTTATTGTTGTTGTTATTATGCTAACCCATTTGAATTGTATTGATTTCTTGAGATGAAAGTTATGGAATCCTTTGATTTAACCAGAAATATAAATGAAAAATGTGAATTAGAGTTTGATAGTAATCTCAATGAAGCAAAGTTTTCAAAATTGTCTAGTTCTACTTTTGCCTCTCTCTGACCAGAGTGTTACAATATATCAGTTTTCTCTTTAGTTGTAGATTACATTTGAGTAGTTAAACTTTTGTTTAGAATGCTGGATCATAGAATGCCAAATATAAAGACTTTGGGAACAGCTTGACCTGCGATCAATTCCTGGCTCTGCCACGTTAAATGTGCTCATTTAGGACTCTGAATTTCATTTTGCTCATTAGCAGAATGTGGATAATGATGCTTAGGCATAAGGTTGTTGTAAGGATTATACATATATATGTGTGTATATATATTGAGTGCCTTCTAAAAGCCAGGTCCCTAATCTAGGGACCTGGCTTTTAGAAGGCACTCAATAAATATTATAACCAATAGTTGGTTTATTATTTTGCTGTTGTTAATTCATATCGTCATGCCTTTTCATACTGCAAGTGAACTCGAACATCAACTTCAACTACTTGTGAAATGTATTCTATCCTCCCCCTATTCCTACTCCCTCTTCTCCTCCCTTTCTCTTTTATCTTATTACCCCTACCTTGCCCCTCCATCCGTGTGTGTGTGTGTGTAGGTGTGTGTGTCTCTCTGTGTAGATGTGTGGATGTGTTAAAAAGAGAAAGGAGAAAAGAATGAGAAAGAATGAGAGAGAAGAGAGAGAAAAAATGTGACCTTTTTCATAATTATCAGTTCTTTTGAGATTGTATAGATTCTTTGAGTTATTCTTTTCTAGTCTGAATTCAAAGATCCCATGATATTAATATGAATACCAGAAGCCCAAAAGTCACAGCCAGGAAAAACTCACAATGTAGATGACCATATATATCACAGCCATATCAATATTACAAGACCCAATTTTCATAATGCCATAATACAGTATCAGACATCTTTTCACTGATTTCTATGGAATATTAAACTCTAGTACGTTCTTCTCCAACCTCACCTGCGTTAGCTTGCACTCCCTCTTCCACCCCAGCTGCCAGTAGCTTGCTCCTCCCTGTCCCTCCAGGTAAATCTTTTGAAGATTCTCTGGTCTTCTGCTCCTTGCCATAGCAAAACCACTGAGAGGAAGCTGCCAGTGGTTCTGCTACCGATGTCAGCAGCATGTCTGCTCCCTAAAGCAGGAAGTAGAGAAGGAGACAGGGTAAGTCTAAATCAATAGTCATACTTTGCACTTCTAGTACTTCTAAGTTTTAGCTAACATAGAAATTACTTTTAAAAATAACAAAATACCACCACCACAAGATTGGACTTATTCAGTAATTAAGATACAGTGTTCAAAATGAATGTACCCACCTCTCCCTCTAAGGAAACACATCTTGTGGTGTTGCCTTAGTATGAACAGATGTCCCAGAAATAAGTGTAACCAAGGAAGCAGGAGACTGACAGTAATTTGGTTTTAATACCTGCAGAGCTCTTGACTTTGTATTTTTATGAGGGACAGTATCTGTTTTCATTCTGTTTTCCATTAGTTATATAGAATGGAAAGCTGACTTTTCTCTATTCAATAATATCTAAACATTTAGAATGTGGCATTTGTCAAGGCTGATTGTTACCAATTCCTAGCACACACATGCATACTACAGCTAACTTTAATATAGTCATTTTTTGTTTCTGATATTGGAAAGGTTTCTTAGGTTGGCATAATTTGTTTATTTCAGGACCTTTTCTTCTAAGTCTAATCATGGTTTTGTTCATCTTCCCTCCTTATGAATCAGTCTTGTTGATCCAGCTGGAAACTTTTGTTTTCCTTCCTTTTAACTACAGTCAAGTCTCCATTGTCCTGGGGAAATGAATAGCCTCATGTTTAATAAAAAAGCAGTGAATGAACCAAAATAAATTGCTTGATTTTGGGGTATATTCTATGCAAAAAAAACATATAGAAATATTTCCTGGTCACATACTCATGAAGGATGGTGGGAGGGTGAATTGAGAAATCAAGGTGAACAGCACAATTTTTAATCTTAGCTATACGTTATCCTTAGTGTGGATAATCCATGCAGGAATAATGGAGAAGTGGCTGAAGTTCTCACCTCAGTGTGGTTTGTTTCAAAGTGTGAGATTCTCTTTTTTGCATGAATGATTGAACAATTTTCTTTTAGGACATAAACAACTTTGTTCTGTTTTTCTTGGTGTCAAGTTAAGCAACACCTACTGAATATTCCCTTTTGTGCTTTTCTCTGATATACTTTTTCTATACAATTTCTATTTGCTTCCCTTTATCTATGATGTAGCAGTTAACATTTATATATATGTATATTTTATGTGTATACATATATATATTCTGACAGTACACGGGCAAAGAGAGATTTGGTAGTTTCTCTTTTGTTATTTACTGTATATGATACCTTCTTTTATCTTCAGTGTAATTATGAGGTTATTCATGGGAATCTTAAAAACATCTACAAAATGACTAGTGTATAACAATTAAATTTATATTTTTTCTCTATCAACTCAAATATTCTTTATTGTTTACTAAATTGCATAGTAGGGGAAATGGAAATAACTGTTCACTTTAAGAATTTCATTATCTAAAGAGACATTTAAAGAATCTACCTAGAATGAAATTCCATTAAAGAAGAGCAGGAAATTAATTTACTTTAGAGAAATTGTAAACTTTATAACATTAGTTAGTGGAGAATGTTTATCAGCAGAACAAAAATTATCTCCTATGGTCTTGCTTGCCTGTTTCATTTGCTGGTTCCTCCCTTACAAAGTTTGGATTCATACTAAACTGTACAAGTTTTGAAGGATATTCCAGTAGCAACAATAGCAATACTAAGGTTACTGACCAGAGTCAATTATGCATTGGATGAAAAAAAGTCCTTCCATTTATTTGAGTTCTAAAAAGTGGTGGTCCCATGTTTCCAGAGAAGCAATAGGGTGTGCATCAATGATACTAGCAGAAAACAATAAATTGTGCATCTTTTTCCCACTCAAGAGTTGATTAAGAAATCATCATGCCAAAGGAAAATGGTGAATAATTTCCCACTTCCTAAGTCCTGAAACTTCTTTACCAAATCAAGTTTTGGAACTTTGGTTATCACCCTTCAAGATCTGTGCATTTCTGTCTTCTCTCTCCTATTATTTAGTCAAAATTCTTCTCTAAATCATTGTACTTTTTCTTAAATAAAAGTATTTAAATATATATATATATCATAGGTTTGGTGTGATATTTATATTTTTAATATTTAATATAAAAGTAACCATGAAAATTTTAAAATTCCACATATGTAACAATTAAGATCCTCTTGTATTTTACTAGTAGTGCCTGAGTCCCACTGTGTGAAACACTGAACTTTGCCAACAATGAAGACCCAGGTTTCATTATGTGGGAATTTTCTCTTCTTTTAAGGAGAAGGAAAACTGTTGAGTTTAATATGCAAGACTCTATTGAAAGAGGCTTAATTTGAGCCTTTCTGATTCAGACTGGTGACACTGACAAAACTATCACATTAAAACACCAAAAAGATTTATCTCACCCAAGATACTGAGATTCAGTATGCTAGTGAAGGTTTTTTGGACATCTCCTGAGAGAAGTCCTTGATAATATCCATGCCTCTTGACCTATCTGGAATATGATTGAGTTTTGTATATACTAAAAGTCCTGTTCAATAGTTTCTGACAGCTTTAAATATGATTATTGAGTAGTTTAATATTACAGATGGGCTCTTGGAAACTCTCTTTAGCCAAAATAACTTTGGAAAATTTACCAGCCATTTTGTATATTCCCTCTCTATGACAGCAAATCCATTATGAAATTCAGCCTGTTCCCCCATCAGATTAATTCAACTTCAGATTTTAAAAAATATTCTAACTTAAACTGAAGGCTGCTTAATAGAAAGAAAGCAGTTTTCATGAGTATTCTAACTTTTTTTCTTCCAGAACTTGAAGAATCCAGACAGAAATGCCCACCCTGCTGGTATAAATTTGCTAACATGTGTTTGATCTGGGACTGCTGTAAACCATGGTTAAAGGTGAAACACCTTGTCAATCTAGTCGTGATGGACCCATTTGTTGACCTTGCCATTACCATCTGCATTGTTTTAAATACACTCTTCATGGCCATGGAACACTATCCCATGACGGAGCAGTTCAGCAGTGTGCTGTCTGTCGGGAACCTGGTAAGGCTCAGTGAGGGCTTCTCTTCCCATTAAAAGAGTTGATGATTGCTATAATGAACTTTACATAACACTCTCAAGTTAAAGTGAACTAATTGGCCATGTATGCCTGGAGAGCAAAAGTTTAGCATCCTATTTCTTTGTAATAAAAATATATTGCTGCAGTTAAACATAGTGCAGAAGATTCAAAGTTTTATGTATAATTTTAGAATTGCAATTATGATCTGTTCCATGCTTCTGCCCAATGGGATCTAAGCCCCCTCTCAATCACAAGCAGAATGGGCATTACCATCCCAAATCCTCTAGATTGAGGAATGAACAAACGTAAGGGGGAATTGTAGCTATGGACTAAAGTAGACTTATTTTTCTAGTACTGGAAAAACTTATGACACTGATATAAAGGCAGTGGTCACCAGAGGTTCCAAGGGGAGGGAGAGGGAAGAAGAGGTGCAACACGGGGCATTTGGGAGACATTAGAATTCTTCTACATAACCTTGCAAAGATGGATATAGGCCATTATACATTTTGTCAAAACCTACATAATTGTGTGGTACAAAGTGTAAACCATAATGTAAACTATAGACAATGGTTAGTAGCAATACTTCAATATGTGTTCAATTGTAACAAATGTACCACACTAATGAAAGTTGTTAATAGGGAAAAGTGGGGGAAGGGGATTGGGGTATATGGGAATCCTTATATTTTTGATATAACATTATATAATCTAAAGCTTCTTTTAAAATAATAATAAAAAAACAAGGTCCTTCAAAAAAAAGAACTGAAATTAAATTGCTCATTAATTACAAAGATGATTATGATTTATGGTAGAAATTGGTATATAATAATAAAATGAGCAAAATACTTAGATATTTAGAATACATTCATTTGAGCATGTCTACATATACCAAGCAAATTATAAAATATTCCCAGTCAGATCATTTTCCCCCCCTGAGATGGCTCCCTCATTTGTTTGCTTGTTTTTGCTCATTATTTGTGCTCATTGTCTGCTCATGGTTTTTTGCTCATTGTCTGCCTGTTGTCTGTTTGTTTTTCCTTTAGGAGGCTCTGGGATCTGAACCTGGGACCTCCCATGTGGGAGACAGGTGCCCAACTGCTCAAGCCACATCCACTCCCTGCTTCCTTTTTGTTTTTACTCATTGTCTGCTTGTTGCCTTGCTCATTGTTTTTGCGCATTGTCTGCTCATTGTTCGTTTTTCTTCTTTAGGAAGCACTGGGAACTGAACCCAGGGCTTCCCACGTGGGAGGTGGGTGCTCAACTGCTTGATCCACATCTGTTTCCCCAGATCATTTTGAAATATCATTTATAATTGCCTGAGATGGATTTTTTGGGGAGGAGACTTCATGGGGGGGGGGGGGTGTATTACTTCTATTTGTATTTTTCCTGTAATTTTAGGAATATATCAGTAATGATTTTTGTATATATTTTAATTAAAACTTACATTAACTTTCACTGGATACTTGGTAGAGTGACAGAAGTGAAAGTAAAGTGAAAGTGAAAGTCCAAAATCAATGTGTTGGCAGTATCAAGCTTTCTCCCAAGCCTATAGCATTCTAGTGGTGGCTTGCTGATAATCCATAACTCAATCTCTGCCTCCATCACATAGCCATCTCTCTTCCTATTTGTCCCTTCCTCCTGTGTCCAAATTTCCTGCTTATAAGATCTCCAGTCACACTAACTTAAGGCCAATCCTGATTTAGTATGGCCTTACCTTGCTAATAAAATCTTCAAAGATCTTATTTACAGATGGGTTCACATCATGCAACTGGGTGTTTAGACTTGAATATGTCTTTGTGGAGGACATGATTCAATCCATAACAAAAACAGCTGCAAAAATCATCACCAAAATACTAGCAAACCAAAGTAAACAATATAGAAAAAGGATTATACAACATGACCAGGTGGAATTTATCCCAGGAATGTACAGTAATGTAACACAGACCACCATACCAATGAATAAAAAAGGAACAAAGTTCTAATACATGGAACAGAGTGGATGAATCTTGAAGACATAATGTTGAGTGAAATAAACCAGACACAAAAGGATAAATATTTTTATGATTTCACTGATTTGAAATAGAATAGAATAAGCAAACTCATAGAGTCAGAATCTTGAATATAGGTTACCAGGGAATGGGGTGTGGATAGAGAATGGAAAGTTAAGGCTTAAAATGTACAGGGTTCCTATTTGGAATGATAGAAATGATGATAGCACAACATTGTGAATTTAATTAACAGCACGGAAATATATATATATATCTGAATGTTATTTAAAGGGAACTATATATGTGGTAAAAGAACACATTTTTTTAATCCACTGAATTACATTACACAAACAATGAAAACTACATTAAACCATGGACTATAGTTGATAGTACAACTATAAAAATGTGCTGTCATCAATTGTAAATTTCCATACCAATGCAAGGTGTTAATAATAGGGTAGTATAAAGGAATGCTATATTTTATGCATGATTGTTCTGTAAACCCACAACTTCTCTAATAAAGGGGAAAAAATAGGAAAAAAGCACATGATCATCTCAATAGATACAGAAATACCTAATAACAAAATTGTATGGGAATAGAAGGGAATTTTGTCAAAATTATAAAGGTTATCTTAAAAACCCCACATATCCATACAATAAAATACTTTGGATATTATTTGGCCATGGAAAGGAATGAAGCATGCTATAACATGGGTGAACCTTGCAACCATTATACTAAGAGAAAGAAGCCAGACACACAAGGCCAATTATTGTATGAGTCCATTTATATGAATGAAATGCCCAAAATAGTCCAATCCATAAAATCAGGAGGCAGATGGGGAAAATGAGGAATGACTGCTATTGGGTCTAGAGTTTTTTGGGAGGGCAGTGATAAAAGTGCTCTGAAATTAGATAGAAGTGATGGTGACATAATTCTATGAATATATAGAAACTCTAAATTGTACTCTGTCTGTTTTTCCATATTATGAATGTATCACAATTATTCATCCAATCACCTATTGATGGGAATTAAAGTTGGTTCCAAATATTTTGCTGCCATGAATAATGCTACAGTAAACGTCCTTGTATATATCACCTTTTATAATGCTACTTCAATTTCTATAGAATAGATTGTCGCATTGAGATCGCCATATTAAGGATATATTCTTTGGTTTTAATGAATATGTGTTTGTATGTTGCTTAGGAAATTCTCCCCTATTCCAAAAATTTTATAAGTAAAAAACATTTATATTGTTTTTCTTAACATTTAAATCTTTAATCATTTGAAATCTATTTTTTGTGAATAATATGCTCTAATCAATCATATCTGATTTATGTTATATTGTATTTTCCTGATACTGTATTAATGACTGAGTTACCCTCTCAAAGCAGTGACAAATCATTGCAGTCTTTGGTTGCATAAGCTAATTAAAAACCCACAGGGAAGCAGATATAGCTCAAGGATTTGTGCATCTGCTTCATGTACAAGGCCCCAAGTTCGATACCTGATACCTCCTACAAAAATTTCAAAAATTAAAAAAAAAACTGTCATTGGAGAACAGATATAGCTCAGTGGTTGAGCACTTGCTTCCCATGTACAAGGTCCTGGGTTCAATCCCTGGTACCTCCTAAAAAAAAAAAAAATCCACACTATTGGATTCTTTTGAAAAATCAGAAGAGATTACACCACTGAGCCATAAATCTCTTCCAAAAGCCTTTGATTGGAATTATGTAGACATAACTCACATTTCACTCATTTGAATTAACCAGGCTCCTGTAGGCACTGGAGTTTGTGACTCCAAATATACAGTAAAGAGTGAAAGCTCCCTGGACCCTATTTCACTTTCAATTCTACAAATAGCTAATAACAGTCAAGTGGTATGTCTAAAAATTTGTAGCCTCTAATGCAGTCCTCTATTTTTATTTGCATCAGTGATGTAATGATTCCTATTAAAAAATAGAGTTTGAAAAAAATTTAAACAATAGAGTTTGGGTGTCTTTTCATGTCAGCACATAGACATCATAAAGTTTGCATTATATTCCGTAGTATAAGTGTATCATAATTTACTTAGCCACCAACCTACAGATCAAAATATATAAAACTAATTTTCACATTCCAAATAAGAACTTGACTAACATCATTTTACATAAATATTTATGCACATAAGCAAAATTTCTGTTGAATACATTCCTTACAATGAAATTAATGAGCTCAAATATGTAAGCCTGGATTTTGATCGATAGTAGCAAATTATTCCAACCAAATGTCATTCAGATAATGGCCCCTCATCAAGCATAAATATTTTGGTAATATTATATACAGGCACTGATACTTGATTTTATATAGGTAATCAAATCTTATAAATAGAGTACTTCCCTAATTAATATTTATAGCCATTCCCATAAATAATTGTATGGCTTTTGACTGTTTTTGTGTTTCTTCTATGAATTACCTATTTATCTCCTTTGTCTAGTTCTAAAAATTGTGTCATTTGTTCTATGGAATTTTTTTTTTTTTTTTTTTTTTTTTAGATAGTGGGACTGAGACCTCCCATGTGGGAAGCAAGTGCTCAACTGCTTGAGCCACATCTGCTCCCCATTATGGAATTTTTGAAAAGCAGGAAAAAATTATTAACATACTTAGTCACTAACCTTTAACTTTTTTTTTTTATTTTTAAAGGAGCTTTAGATTACATAAATATTACATCAAAAATATAGGGGATTCCCATACACCCCACCCCCTTCTTCTCTCACACCCTCCCCCATTAACAACATCTTTCATTAGTGTGGTACATTTGTTACAATTGATGAACACACATGGATGCATTACTACTAGGCATGTTTTACACTTTGCATCACACAATTTTATAGGCTTTGACAAAATGTCTAATGGCTTGTATTTGTCACTGCAATATCGTGCAGAACAATTCCAATGTTTCCAAAAAGCCCCATGTTATTCTTCCCTCTCCTTCCCTTCAGAACCTCTGGTGACCACTCTCTTTATATCAATGTTACAAGTTCTTCCATTACTAGAGTATTAATGTCTAGTTTAGTCCATAGTTGCATTTCCCCATTATGTTGGTTCATTACTCAAGCTTGAGGATTTTGGAATGGTGTGCCCACTCTGCTTAGATCCTACAGGGCAGATGGGTGGGCCTGTCTTGCTTGCAATTATAGACATTCTCTGTTTCTTGGGATGGGCATTGTCCATCATTATCCTTTTGTTAGTTGTCCTGGGTGAGTCTGATGAACTGGAGACTAGGTGTTGGCTTTGTGATATATTTTACCATTCTGAAATTGTAAATTTTAACATGGTCAATGTGTCAGATTATTCAACTATGGGTACTGAATATTTTAGTCAGCTTTCACGTCAAGATTATAAAAATATTATCTTTCCTCTTCTGTGAAAGAATGTCCTTCTAATGCTTTTAATAGCTTTTAGTAAGTTCTTTAGCCAATTTAGGACTAATTTGTACATGGAAAGAGGTAGGGATTAGACTATTATATTTTCTCAATTGGTAGCCAATTTTGCCAGTGTATTTATAGAATAGTCTGCCTTGTCCTTATTGAAGGGAAATTCACTCTTTTTTAATATTTGATTCCTGTATTTAAATAACTCTAATTTTAGTCCATTCTACTACATTTATCTACTACATTTATCTACTAATCTATTCTCATATGATTACCATACTATTTGAATTACTGTAGTTTTGTGTTATTTTTTGATTCCTGATCATTCTAATTCCAACACATTATTTTCAAAATGATTTTGCCAATTCTTTTTACTGCTACAAATAAACTTCATAATCAATTTGTTTGAGTTTCATACAATTCCTAGTAGGATTTTTATTGGATTTTCTGCATTTTTAAAAGTTCTTGTCATATTATATGCTTAGATATGGCTTAAAAGAATTCATTCAGAGACATTCATAATATATACCTATGTCAATATATGCAATATACAGTATATATGCTTTGGGCGTACTGCCTATTCCGCAAAGTGGCTGGGAAGTGATTGACAGAAGCAGAAATTTGGGGAAATTATTTCCATAAATTGGCAATTCTCAGAAAGTACTTCCAGAATACTTGGGGTGAGCAAAGAATATTTAAAGGTATACAAATACTAGCCATAAAAGAAAAATAATAAATTAGAATTTTAATATTAGGGATTTCTATTCTTCAAAAGATATCATCAAGAAAATTAAAAGCAAATTCCTAAGTGGGAGGAGATTTTTGAACCACAAAGGATTTTTAAAATAGAGATCTTATTTAATACCAAGAGTATATAAAGATATCCTTCAACTTAACAACAAAAAGGCAATACAATTTAAAAAATGGCAAAAGACTTGAACAGACATCTCTTCAAAGAAGATACACAAATGGCCAAAAAGCACATAAAAAGATGTTCAACATCATTGGACATCAAGGAAATGCAGATCAACACCACAATGATATACCATTTCACACCCATTAGAACAGCTGCTATTAAAAAACAAGCAAAAAATAACAAGCGTTAAGAGGGTGCAGAGAAATAAAAACACTCATTAATTGCCAGTGACAATGTAAAATGGTGCAACTGCTGTGGAAGATAATTTAACAGTTCCTCAGAAAGCTAAGTATAGAACTACCATATGACCGGGCAATCCCACTACTGGGTATATATCCAAAAGAATTGAAAGCAGAGACTCGAACAGGTATTTGCACACCAATGTTCATAATGGCATTATTCACAATTTCCAGAAGATGGAAGCAACCCAAGTGTCCATCAATCGATGAATGGATAAATCAAATGTGGTATATATATATAATCTAGCTGTAAAAAAGAATGAAGTCCCAATGCATATGACAACATGGAAGAACCTTGAAGACATCATATTGAATGAAATAAGCTAGACACAAAGGGACAAATATTGTATGATCTCACTGATTTGAAACAATTGGAATAAGCAAACTCACTGAGTCAGAATCTAGAATATAGGTTACCAAGGGATGGGCTAGGGATAGGGAATATGAAGACTTAAAATGTATTGGGTTCCTATTCAGAATGATAGAAATGATGGATGGTGGTGATGGTAGTTCAATATTGTACATGTAATTAATGGCTCTGAAATATATATCTGAATGTGATTAAAAGGGGATAGTATTAGATTGTACATATGGTAACAGAAAAAAAAATTTTAGAATCCAAGGGAATACAAATAAACCAACTCAGGGGAACTGATGTGGATCAGTGGTTGAATGCCCAATTCCCAAATATGAGGTTCCAGACTCAATCCCCACCTCTGGTACCTAAAAAGAAAAAAAAGCAATAAAGAAATGGAAAATATAAGAAAAATCGACATCATGAAGGAGAAAATGTGAAGTTCCAATCTGAAACTAATGGAACACATTAGTAAAAAAACAGAAAAACAAATTATTTCAATTGTATGGATCAGGATAGCACACTTTATTAGGAGAGAACTAACTAGCCCAGTGCTTAGGCATGAGTATCAGAGTTGAAATATATGAAAGCAACATCTGGGGACCCAGTTAAAGAAATACGAGTATAGAATCTGTGGAGGCTGAGTTACATGGCAGGAACACAGTACCTGTAGAACAAAAAAAAGATTTCAGTTCTAGAAATCAAACAGACAAAAGACAGAGGGACATTTCAAAAGAATGAAAAGGAAGCAAAAAAGAATAAAAAAATAATAATAGAAGGGGAAAAATAATAATAATGAATAAAAATAATAAAAAGTGAAGGGAGCCAAAAATGACTGGCTTAATGCTAACCCAATGATTTATAGGTCTGTGTGTGCTTGTATTGTACCACCTGGGAAATTGGGGAAAGGCTCCCTCTGTGGGAATTAAGTTGAGCAGTGGTATATTTAGTATGGCCTTTTGAGTTAGAATTTTTGGTTTCAGGCCCATCTCATATACTTTACTGACTCCGTTATCTTAAGAAAATTACCAACCTTAGCCTGGGTTTCCTAAATATAATGCAATACAATAAGACTTATAAGAAGCACATGTAAGGATTAAATGATATAAAACAAAGAACACAATTTAGGGCACAAGGTAAACAAAAAATGGCAGCTCTTATTTTTATCATTATTATTACTGGTCTGAAAGATGTTCCATGTAAAGAACAGGAAATTGATCCTCCCATGACATGACTTTGGATTCACCCTGGACCCAGTGTGTATGTGTGTGTATGTGTGCGTGTGCATACACTTTTTTTTTTTTAAATAACAACCAAAAGTAGGCAGAAACTGCAGGGGATTTGACCCTTAAAAGAAAGAAGGAACTCAGCACACTGAGTGAGATCCACATTTTGATCATGGTTGTTTCCTTGAAAATATTCCCACATCCATGCAATGCAAGCATCTTGAACTGAAGCATAAATCTACAGTCCTTTGGTTTTAAGTGTGAGAAGATGGAGTTTATGACTGCCAAAATGCTAGATACTGAATAATGAAAATGCTCTAATAATGATTAAATTGATGAATGCACAATTCTGAGATTATAGCAAATACCATTGATTGAACATTTTGAATGGATTGTATGCTTTATTAATGTGTATCAATAAAATAGATTTGTTTTGTTTTGTTTTTTTAAATACCTAAGACAACTAAAAGACAAATGACAAACTGCGGGGAGGGCGGAGGGAAGAATGCTTGGTATCGACTTTAAAAGTCTTTAAAAGGAGGAAACCATGGAGGGAGAGAAGGAGCCCTAAATTCTGTGTTTAAATCAAGTTCTGTGCACAAACTCTCAAATCCTTGCCTGACCCCCAAACAACCATGCGTGAAGGAGACTCCAAGAAGTAGAGCATGCATTCAAATAGAGATATTGAATAGGCAGTTGAGCATGAAGTTCTGGAGCTCAAGAGGTTTGCTGGAATGGAGAAATAGATTTCAAAATATAAATTTATTGTAAAAATAAAATTAAAGTAAGAGAGCCCAGGACTGATAGAGCTCTGAAGAAATTCTTTATTAAAGTTTTGTTAGAAGAAGGAAATCAACTGAGAAACATCCCAGGAAGTACTGATCACAGAAGCCAAGGAGATAAACTGTTTGAAAGAACAGGTGAGCTTTTTGAGGGCGGAGACATCAGGGACAGATCCAAAAAGCTGTCCATGATGAGTTAGATGAACTTTCCACAAGAGAATGAGAATGTTTTATTGTCTTAATCTATGTGTCTTAATCTACTTTAATCATGTGAGAAACCTTAAATATTGTGAACAATTGAATTTGAATCCAAAGCATTTGGGTCACTAGACCCAAGCCAAGTTTTAAAATTTATTTGACGTAAATTAAATTGCTTGACTACTGTTTTCAAGAGTATTGCTGCATTTAATAAACTACATTTCTCATTTAGGTCTTCACTGGAATCTTCACAGCAGAAATGTTTCTGAAGATAATTGCCATGGATCCGTATTATTACTTCCAAGAAGGCTGGAATATTTTTGATGGTTTTATTGTGAGCCTTAGTTTAATGGAACTTGGTTTGGCAAATGTGGAAGGATTGTCAGTTCTCCGATCATTCCGGCTGGTAAATTAACTGCGCATATCCATAGTACTCACTTTTATAATTAATTTGTCTTCAATTTTATATAACAGAAATTACACGATTTCTAGCAATTATGATATTATTTGAAAACATTTCTAAAACAACCAGATTGCCTCAAAACCTGTGGTAATTTCTTTTTCATCATAGCTTTAGTGGATAGGTTAAGTTTATGCAAATGAATCAAAAGTTCTTTCATTAGTAATTAAATGGCAGGGCTAATGATGAAGGTGAAAGAGGAAGTCACAGATAAATCCAACATCACATCAAATGCCATAGTCAACTCTCAGTTATCTGATGTTTGCTTAACCATGGGTAAACTTGGTGGGCCTGAGATGGGCCCTCCTTTCTGTCAGGGGCTCAAGAATTATGAAGTTGCTCATTGTCCATCTTGAGTTCATGGAAACCAAGACTTGGGATTGGAGACAGTGGACAAAGGGAGGACAGGATAAGCAGACAGACCTCCCCACACATCTCTCTGCTCCTTCAGTCAGAGCAGCAAGTCAGCAAGTCCACTCTCCCAAAAGATTGGCCTGTAATATGTGTTGTTAGTTTTAAAGGAAGTGTCTTTCATTTATTCTTTATATTTCATAACACTATGGATCTTTTAAAATTGTTATAAAATATCATTTCATATATTTCCATTTAAAAGTTTAGTATGTTTTTGGTTTTGTTACTTGGAGTAGGCTCCAACTTTTTATGACTTATATGTAAATAGCAGAGGTTGTAAATAGTTACTAAAGCCAGGTTCCTGTGGGTGGCTTATCTTAATGGTGATTAGTCTCAAGATTTTGCCACTTTCAGACACCAAATTTGTGTTGAGACCGATACAGCTCTAGTCCTCAAGAACAGCTACAGATTTAATTTGAAGTCAGAGGATGCAAAATATAAAATAAAAATTAGGAAAGATTATATGACAAATGAAATGGGAAATTACTTTTTTAAATGTTTAGTAGACCTCTAAGATAATGTGATGCAATTGGGGGAAAAGGAAGTAAAATTAATGTCTCGCTTAGTGTTGAAGTTATTTTGCATAAATTATTTTCTAGGAATAAATAGAACACATTGGTGCTATATTCTCCTTTGGATCCCTTCAGTGTCATTTAATAATGCACTACTCTAGGCCTAACTTTTATTGAAACATCAGATGAACTACTGCTGTATATACATGTAAATGGTACTTTAGAGGCTTCTATGAGCTAGTACAACCAACGCATCATGCATAGTGACCAAGAGTCATTTACACTCTATAATGAGTTGTCACCAAAAACATAAAGATTGAGAAAATATTTAAGTCTAAGTATTTCTTCTCTGAATGTAATAAATCTGTTTTAAAAAACAGCCTAATGTTACAACAAACTTGTTATGGCAAGATTAAAACTATCTAAATATTTGAAGAAAGTAGTTGGTGTTTGCTTGTACCATATATAACTTATGTGTTAATACAATTTACATTAATAAACCTTAACAGGATATATCAAGTGGGCTGAAAAATATATCCATATTGGGTTTTCAAATAATGATAATCTTCTCTGAAACAAATTCTCTGCAAATTAGCTACCATTTTATCTTAGATATCTTAATTCCTTACAGAAAAATAAAAGGAAGGATTCTAAAAAATTGGCATATCTTATCATTAAAAGGTCAATATGGACTAGGTGATAAAATTTTTTTATTTACAATGTAGTCCATTTCAGAATGGAAAAGAAAGATCCAATGGTGTCAAATAACTGCTGCATTTGCTTGATTAGTTTGGTACACAAATAATCCATCACCCTGCAATTGAGACAGTTATGCTGTGGAATTCCCCAGTAAATAAAATTAGAGTCTTCAGAAGGCAGGCTTAGTAACAGCCTCCATGCTTTCATTTCCAGCTCCGAGTGTTCAAGTTGGCAAAATCTTGGCCAACTCTGAATATGCTGATAAAGATCATTGGAAATTCTGTGGGGGCACTGGGTAACCTCACCTTGGTGCTGGCCATCATCGTCTTCATTTTTGCTGTGGTCGGCATGCAGCTCTTTGGAAAGAGCTACAAGGAATGTGTCTGCAAAATATCCAATGATTGTGAACTCCCCCGTTGGCACATGCATGACTTCTTCCACTCCTTCCTGATTGTGTTCCGCGTGCTGTGTGGAGAGTGGATAGAGACCATGTGGGACTGTATGGAGGTCGCTGGCCAAACCATGTGCCTTACTGTCTTCATGATGGTCATGGTGATTGGAAACCTGGTGGTATGTAATAAAAGCATTTTCCTCATTTTCTATAAAAGATCGTATAACCATTAAAAAACAGTATATTCCACTGAGTAATGTTTTATATGATTATTTCTTATCAAGACCACTTCCGGTTCTAGATTATTCATGATTGCCAACACATATGTATAATTTATACTATTGAAATCCATATAAACCCTTAAAATACCTTTTCAACTAAAGTTCTTCCTCACCAAATCTCTTACTATTCCATAGAGAGGGACACTTTTGGCTTTTTTCCTTCAGTTCCTGTGCTAAAGCTTGGAAGTGGCACTAAAAAAGATACTCATTTTAAGTACTAATAATAGAATCACTTGAAAATGTTTCAAATGTGGGTTTCCTACAAATTGAGGTTTTTTTAAAAAAGTAAATTAGTGATCAACTCTGTCTGTATTCCACTGTTAAAAGTACATGGGATATTTAATGCCTAGAAAGTATTATGAGCAAATAACATTAACTCAAAGATTTTATTTTCACATCTATGCTAAGTGAATCATACCCAGCACCACTGTATTGAGTCCTGGAGGATATTTGGAACCCCTTGCTGCTATCAGTTTGGTGCAAAAGGAATTGCGGTTTCAGACTGTGAATTTTAAATCATTATAACTAGGCTCGAACACATCTTTATTAATAAAAATAGAAACCATTACAATCAGCACACTGTTGCCAATGAGAAATAAGTTTGTTTATTCCTGTAGTGTAAAAATCCATGCTTCAGGATTTGACGAACTCTTAGAAAGCATTTTCTGCATCCTGTTGGTTGTGGAAGCATGTTCCCTGCAAAATTTGCGGTGTGGCAGTGCTCCACGGTGTATTCACCAAAAGCAATGAATGTGCCTTACGGATGAAAGGGGATGTTGATATGGGAGGAGCAGGGTGGGGGGTGGAGAGTGGGGTATATAGGAATCTCTTATGTTTTTTAATGCAACATTTTGTGTGAACTATTTATCTTTTTTTAAAAAATGACATTAAAATTTTTTTTTTTAAAAGTCGTCAAGATGCTTGAAGAAGTGGTAGTCAGTTGACGAGAGATCAGATGAATATGGTGGATGAGACAAAACTTCGTAGCACAATTCATTCAACTTTAGAAGCGTTGGTTGCATGACGTGCAGTTGAGCATTGTGGAGAAGAATCAGGCCCTTTCTGCTGGCCAATGCCGGCTGCAGGTGTTGCAGTTTTCAGTGCATCTCATCTTTTTGCTGAGCATACTTCTCAGATGTGATGGTTTCGCCGGTATTCAGAAAGCTATAGTGGATCAGATGGCAGCAGACCACAAACAGTGACCATGACCTTTTTTTAGTGCAAGTTTAGCTATGGGAAGTGCATTGAGGCTTCTTCTCTGTCCAACCACTGAGCTAGTCATCTCTGGTTGTCACATAAAATCCACTTTTCATTGCATGTCACAATCTAATCAAGAAATGGTTCATTGTTGCATAGAATAAGAGAAGACGACACTTAAAATGACTTTTTTGATTTTCAGTCACCTAATGAGGCACCCACTTATTGAATTTTCCACCTTTCCAATTTATTTCAAATGACAAATGACCACAGAATGGTGGACATTGAGTTCTTCTGCACCTTCTCATATAGTTTTAAGCGAATCAGCTTCAATGAGTGGCCAAGGTTTCAAGGCTCTCATCTCCTTTACAAAACTTTTTTTTTTTAAGATTTATTTATTATTTCTCTCCCCTTCCCCAGTGCGCCCCCTACCCCCACCCCAGTTGTCTGCTTTCTGTGTGTTCTTCTGTGCCCACTTGTATTCTTGTTCAGCGGCACCCGGAAACGGTGTCTCGTTTTGTTGTGTCATCTTTCTGAGTCAGCTCTCAGTGTGTGTGGTGCCACTCCTGGGCAGGCTGCACTTCTCCACCCCCTTCCTTGTGGGACACACTCCTTGTGCACCTCAGCATTGTGTGTGGGCCAGCTCATCACATGGGTCAGGAGGCCCTGGGTTTGAACCTTGGACCTCCCATGTGGCAGGGGGACGTCCTATCTATTGGACCAAATCCACTTCCCTGTAAAACTTCTTGAACAACCACTGCATTGTATGTTCTTTAGAGTGCCTGGGCCAACTGTGTTGTTGATGTTGTGAGTTGTCTCCACTGCTTTATGACCCATTTTGAACTCAAATAAGAAAATTGCTCAAATTTGCTTTTTGTTTAACATCATTTCCATAGTCTAAAATAAATATAAAATAAACAGCAAGTAATAAGTCATTAGCAAAAAACATAAGTGAGAAAAACACATTAAAATCATGTATAACCACATTTATTTAAGAATGTATGCCAATATCAAATGGCAAATTTTAACAATGCAATACTGTGATTACTTTTGCACCAACCTAATATATCCCCTTTGTTCTGTATGCTTGAATAATCAGGGAATTGCGGACATTGTCAATTAAATCCTTAAAAATTTATATGATTCAGCTTTTTGCCCATGGGAATATCTGAACACTAATCAAATTATCTCTTTTTGAGTGTACAGAATGGGTTTAGAGTCACTAATCTTATCACACATTCATACCAATAGAGCCTATTTTTGGAGACCAAGTTTATAGTGGTGGTCTTACTTATGGCTTTGCAATCTCTTAACTCAATAGTAGCATAATTACTACAGTATAACAACCATTTCTATATAGTATCTTCAACTATTGTATAAACATGGTGCCTATGACTTTCTGAAACACAATATGGGTCTTTGATCTAGCAATAGATAGAGTTTTTTTCCTAATCACTAAGTTATCTAGGTGTAAAAGTTGATTTAAAGACATAAAAATAAAATAATATTTAAACATTTGAAACTATCATTGGTTTTAGGAATAAAATTACAATAAATTGTCAATGTCCCAGAACATCCACGTTATGTGGTGAAAATACTTAGCATCGCAACAATTTTCTTTTCCTTTTCACTCTACCAATCTAGATAACTAAGATTTTCTAGTACTGAGATTAATATAGAAGTTTTGTATAGCAATGGCCTTTAGTAATTTTATAATGACTAAGAAAGGAAATGGTGCTAATATTACTTCATATTGAGCAGGTATTTTTTTTTTATTTCATTCACCTTTTTTTAAAAATAAGTTTATCATGAACTAGAAGAAATAACTATTAGCAAAAAAAAAAGGTACAAGAACTATATTAGAAATTTATAGTCAATAGCAATTGAAATAACTGGTCATGTATTTTTCTATTGCATTTCAGGTTCTGAATCTCTTCCTGGCCTTGCTCTTGAGTTCATTTAGTTCTGACAATCTTGCTGCAACTGATGATGATAATGAAATGAACAATCTCCAGATTGCTGTGGGAAGGATGCAGAAAGGAATTGATTATGTTAAAAGAAAAATACGTGAATTTATTCAGAAGGCCTTTGTTAGAAAGCAGAAAGCTTTAGATGAAATTAAACCTCTTGAAGATCTAAATAACAAAAAAGACAGCTGTATTTCCAACCATACCACTGTAGAAATAGGCAAAGACCTCAATTATCTCAAAGATGGAAATGGAACTACCAGTGGCATAGGCAGCAGTGTAGAAAAATATGTTGTGGATGAAAGTGATTACATGTCATTTATAAACAACCCTAGCCTCACTGTGACTGTACCAATTGCTGTGGGAGAATCTGACTTTGAAAATTTAAATACTGAAGAATTCAGCAGTGAGTCAGATATGGAAGAAAGCAAAGAGGTAGGAATTTTTAAATAAGAAGATATGCTAGTATTACATATTTCTGTCACTTTAAAATGATCAAGCTATTTTTAAATTGTGTGTTCTCTTTCTATAAGAAAATAGGAAATATCTATTGATACATTTTCCATGGCAAAACTGATGATAGATATGATAGGTTAAAATATAGGTATACAAATGATATAGTGATTCATTTTTTAAAATACTCATAATTTTGAACTCAATAATATTAATATACAGGTTAATATGAACTTTTCTTTTTAAGTATTTGAAAATAATATTAGATATTTGAAAATGTGTCAGTTTATTCACTTTCTTCCTTATAATTCTCCCACAATGGTAGTTATTGTATATACTAGAAAACTGATTGATGGGAGAATAGTTGTACCTTTCAACTTGTTACATTCTTGGCTTTTATGAAATAATTCATAAAAGGTGATCTAAGTTAGTTTACACAGATATATTTATTCACAGAAAATCTGATTAGGATCTTGGCTTGATATTACATATAGTTTCATGCTTTCTTAATTAATGTTTTTAAGGAAAAGAAAGTATTGATGAGGAATTGCCCTAAAAAATATTTTTAACCTTACTGTTGGATATATTCATTTACCTGTGCATGCTGTTTAAACCAGTTTATAGTATGTAAAATTTTGAATTTACCAATTATAGTATGAGTCTTGGTAATTTAAAGTATTCTTTGATTTACAAGAGGAGTATACAACAGATTTTGCTTTGGATGCATTTATATGTTAATAAGTACAGAGTTAGGGATATGGAAAAGAAGGAATTAAAAACTTAATGTTTAGTTTTTAACTGTACAAAAATGAAGACAGCAGTTCCAGTGATCAATGTTTCACACACCAAAAAAGACATAAACAAAGATTCTCCCTTTCCCACCGCTTGAACTGATTGGCAGGGAAGATAAAGTTCTCATTACTTTCATTAAAATAAAATAAAATAAAATAAGATGATTCATGGAATTTAGGAGAGTGAAGGATAAAATTTAAGTACCATGACAAAGACATGATAACATGATTGGGGACTATTTGACAAAATTATTAGGAAAAATATATTTCTAAGAAGAAAACTTTATTTTAGTCAGTACTCCTATGTTTATTGTATAATATTAGAAAAATATGCTATTTTCCATTCTTTCTGATATATAGGGTTGATAGTATTGCTAATTCAGTGTATGATTAGATAGAAGTAGATTTAAGCATGATATTCCGTGAAACTTTAAATATAGATGATAATATAAACTAAGATATAAATAATAGGGTCATAGCTACTTATTTCACAAAATTAGTTTCACAAAATAACTGATGAGATTCAACAGGAAAGTAATAAAACCTTATAGGCTGGGACAAAGCACTACTGAAATTAATTGAAAACTTTTTGCTAACTAGACTGTTATTTTTTCCCCCCCATTTTCTGTTTGGCTTTCCCCTTTAGACTGTTATTTTAAATGGAATATCTCAAGGTTGGGTTAATAAAGAATTGTATAGGCATAGTTGGTTGGGCTATGCTGAGATAGTAGAGCCTAATTTCTGCTGTTGTATGTTACTCTTTTAAAAATAGAATCATTAGAATTTTAATGTATATTCCCCTTTGATTATTTTGACATTATCTTTAATAGCAGATTTTTTCTCTTATAGTAAGGAAAGTCCATTTTTGTTTTTTGTAATTATAGTTTTAGAGTGTTCTACAAACTAAGAGTGAATTATGAAAAATCAAATGCTGGAGCCATCAGCCAGTTTATGTTGAGCACCTTTTGAAATGTAGTTAACTTGATAATCTTTTTAATGTTCTGAAATGTTAAAGCCTAAGAAAGAATATGTTAAGTGTCTCTATTCTAGAAAAAAATAAAAAGGAGAATTGAGACAATTATCCAAGAATTTGAAACATTCCCACCTGAAATACCTTTTTTAGCATTTACTCTTCCGGTCATTTTTGTCTGATCATTTTCTCAATTGGTTGAATGGAATAAGGCTGATAAATACCACATGCAGAGAAGTTAGAAATGATGGGAGACTTGCTACAACTCCTTTCAAAATGATATTTAAACATTAAAGGGAAAAAATGAGATAATTTTTCACTTTTGGAAGGCCTAAATGCTTTTTTATAGGACAGTTAGCTGAATGGACCCAGAGGTTGTTTAGGTGTTTGAACTAAATTCTTGTCTGTATCTTTGCCAAAATTGAATGATTCTTTGATAGCTTTTCATAGATTTTCCAGAGTGCATCATTTAAATCCATGTCATAGTCATGTATACCTCAACTCTTATTATGTTACTCTTGAATATATTTAATGTAATTCCTTTCATACTTTGTGATTTTTGAGTGACTGACTTTTTTTAGAGTTTTTAATAATGTTGAAACCATGATTGAATGATTATTTTTCAGAGTGAAATTTAGTAGTGCAATATGGTGTCCTTCACTGCTTACCATTTTACTTCTCACAGGGGTAAAATCCAGTTGGAGCCATCAAGAATGCAACTCTGGTGTTTTTTAACCAGCCAGAGGCTCGTGCCACTACTTTTGCCCAGGTTACCCAAGCAAGTTATACAAATATAGCTATAATCCGTTTCTAAATAAATTTTGACTGGCCTGCATGTTACTCAGCTATATCCCTTGCCCATCCATTGGCAGTAAAATAGAAACATGCACAGCTGCTCTTATGCTGAGTCATACAAAGCATGGTCAGGCAAGTCTGACAACCCTAACATTTTTTTTAAATTACTTAGCTGCTAATTTTCTTACATAGATTTTAATAGAAGTTATAGTCAATGGGAAGAAAATGCATGCCTTTATAGATTATTTAATTTCCATTTAGTTTACAGAGTTTTAACATGCTAAGGGCCTAAAGGAGAAATATAGGTGCTCTTTGAGAAACTCTTGCAGAAAAGCTTTCCTGCCCCACCTTATTTTTTTTTTTAATATAAAGTTCCAATGAATGGAATATGATGGTAATTTTTTTCATTTAGTGTCATATTAAATTTTCTGAAGGATAATCTGCAAATTGAAGTAATCCCTTATTCATAAATAAACTTCCTAAAGAATGTTTTAATGTGATAATAATGTAAATGAATTGGAATGTTTATATTTCAGTTGCTAGCAGCATGGGCACAATTTTTATCTGCTTTATTTTAGGGAAAATAGCATAGTTTTATTTAGCAATCATCCAAAAGTATTTTACATTTAGAATAGAGATTCCCTTAGAGATCCCCAAAATTCCTAAGACTGAAATAAAAGGAAATAAATGTCTTTTGTACACCAAAAAAAAAAAAAAAAGTGTAAAGTAGACTTATAGATGATAGGTTCATTCTATCATCCAGTCAGATCCAGATTCCACCTTATTCATCCTACAAGCCCCTCTGTCCTTTTTTTCTCTCCTCTTTTTCATTTCATCCAGACCTACTGATAAACTTTCTCCTGAAGAATATTATTAAAATATACCATACAATGCAGACTCATATAGGAAAAGAATCATTGTGGGCATTTGCTCCTTGTGATTTTAAAATGAATGGTGCCCCCTTATTATGTGACTATGGCATTATGCAGTTTCTTCTCCATCTGTTATTAAAAATATTGAAGAAAAAAAAAACACCTTCATATAAGCATATTTGGCTCCTTGGAAGGAGCGATGATCATGCCATTCCTGGAACATCCTTGGAACAGGATGTTCCATACATTGGAACAAAATATTCAATCACTGGTGCTCTTGATTCATGAAAGTTAATGTTTTATGTATTGAGGAATGGTGTTATATAAAATGAGATCCAAGATATATGATTGCTCATACATAAATATACATACACATTTACCCAGGAGCTAGAGGTAATTATTTTTTCCCAAGTATGTATTAATTTTTCAGAAAAGCATGAGATTTTGGCTCTTTAGGATAATGGCTTTTTCTCCAGCTTCTTGGAAAGAGGCAAGGTTTCTTTATTCTCTGAACCCCCCATCTTCCCAAGTTTCTGCATAGAAAGGTTTATGAAGGAAAGTGACAGGCATATTTAGCAGGAGTAAGTGTGATAGAACACAAATGAAGCCAAGAGCCAGTTCAAATTTATTTTCTTAGTTCTCAACACTTACATTATTAGTTTCCAATTTCCCTGATTACATCTCTGATCTTGCCTCAGGAAACACTGTCCACACCCTGAAAGAATATAAAAAGTTCCAAAGCAGGGGAATGAGACAAACAAAGATGTATAGGGATGGTTTGAGTAAGCAAAGTGGGATGGGTTCAATAGGAACATACTTGTATTAGGGTTCTCCAGAGGATCAGAACCAATAAGGGTATAGATATTGAGATTTAGTATGGGAATTTTGTGGGGAATGGCAAGTCCAAAGACAAGCCACAAGTTGGGAACTTGATGGAAGTGACAGTGAATTCCCCCAGAGAAGCTAGCTGTGTGAAGTTGAGATAGAAATTCTTCTTTCTGACTGCCAAAATCCTCAGTTCTCCTTTAAAACTTCCAACTGATTGGATGAGGAGACTCCTCTCATTGCTGAAAGGCAGCATCTTTTGTTGATTGTAGATGTAATCTGTCATAGAAGCAATCAAGTGACTAATGATTTACATCCATCTCCACACAGTAACAATCAGTCTAGTGCTTTCTTGACCAAACAACTGAGCCAAGTTGACACATGAAATTAACCATCACATGATCTGTATTAGTCAGCCAAAGGGGTACTGATGCAAAGTACCGGAAATCTGTTGGTTGTTATAAAGGGTATTCATATGAGCTAAAAGCTTACAGTTACAAGGCCCTAAACAGTCCAACTCAAGGTTGCTTTCTCACTAAAGTCAATTGCCATGCGTTGAAGCAAGATGGTTGCTGACCTCTGCCTGGTCTCTCCTTCCTGGGCTACCTCTTCCTCTTGAGGCTCTGTGGGTCCAGTTTCTTCCCATTCTCAGTTGTAGGCTGGCATAGGACTTGTCTCCCAGGATTTCCTCTCTCTCTTGGAATAGGGCTCATATCTTTACAGGCTTTCTATATCAGCTGCAAACTATCAGGCAAATGACTCATCTCTCCCTGGGGCCCCAAGATCAAAAATTACAGAACTCTCTCTCTCTTTCCACATGTCTTCTTGAGTGAGTGTCCATTTATATCTGCCCACCAAGGGGGCAGGGACTCAACCTGAGCTAGACCTTACCGATGTGGTCGAATCAAAGCCCTAATCTTAACAGGTAATTTAATCAAAAACCTCTCAGCTGAATCTAATACAATCAGAGTGTATCATACCAAGAGGAATAGATTAGTTTACAATATAATCTTTCTTTTTTGGGGGATTCACAAAAATAATCTCAAACTGTCAACATCATCTATGATTTTTATCCTGGATAATGTGTAGTTCTAATGGGAAAGTTTTCCAGTAGAATAATGATTAATGGGGAAAAGGGCTCTAAATATCCTAGTGGAAGAAAAAAATGGGCCAAACATGTATCTTTGTGACACAGGCAATCTACCAAGGAGTAGACCAGTATGACTTAATGCTTCCTTTTGTCATCCACAGAAAGAGATTTAAGATCCCTGTGATATATTGTTTAGAAAATTTTATAATTAATTTAGTTATTATAAAAACTAAAATGATTCTTCTGGTTGATATATTATAATGACAATGGTACTTTTGATTTTGCCATCTTTCTAATTAAGAAAACACCAACAGTTTCTTTTTAGTATTACTGTGTCACTTTGTGTTTAAAGCCTATTCCAAAGAAAGGAACATGACTTCCATTGTTTCCAGTGTTCAAATTTTAAATATAAAATGACCTAGCACTTCTTAAGCACAGATTAATAATAGGATCCAAGTGGAACAAAGGATTAGCATTCTTGGAGACCAAAATAGATAGATTTGAAATATTTTATTTAGTCTCTTTTGAAGTTATCACATTTTTATCCCAATTTGTTTCAGACTATACCTCTTTTATCCCAGATCATATACATTCCTTACAAATTACATTTTCTTAAAATGTATCTTAACTTCATAATGGTAAACAAGTGTGCCTATAAAAAGTATGGAAACAAATATTAGGAAATTATTTTTCTCTTCTTTTTTCTTTTGTGATATTTTTATAAAAATTTATTTTCTGAAAGCACTGTTTTTTTACACATTGATGTTTAATAGTAATTTTTCAGTGAGTGTTTAAAAATCCCAAATGAAATATTGTATGCCTTGATGTTTATTTATTAGATTGTTAGGCAAAATATGATTCTGCTCTGCTTAACTCATCGCCTATAATTATCCAGCATTTCAGAAGAATACCAGCAAATATTAAATGGGAGGAGCACTGTAATATGAAGTTTCCATCAAAAAAATTCAACTAATATTTCTACCGGGGGCGGGGGGATAAACAGTTACCAATGCTGTTCACAGCAAATAACAATTGCCCATTCCTGTTTGGTCTCTTTAATATTCTGACATTGGAGCACATCCTTATTTTGTTAAAGTTTAACTTGGCAAGGGCTGCTGTAACAATATTTTCAGCCCATTTGTGCCCTGGTAAATAAGCACATGTAATAAAAAAAGAATCTAGACATTCAAATTTTACTTAAGGGAAGTATAGAGCTTGTCAAATTGGGTTCTATTTCTAAATTATTTGACATTTCAGTCTCTTACTCATATGGCATTTTGCAGTGAATGATTCTTAGATTAGAGCATTTGCAAGTATCTTTTATTTGAAAATTCTTCTTAAAGTGCATTAGTGTGAATAGTTCCATATAATGATATATATTAGACAGTTTCTAATTGGTGAATTTGCCCTGCAGTTGGGATTGATTGTAATTATGACTATACATGAAGCTGAAGATGTTTATATTGTTAATTTGATTCATTTGATTTTTAATGGGCCCTTCATACATTTTAACATTTTTAGTCAATGTTATTTTATAATGCTGTGTTATTTGCCTCTTATGTGATTTTAGAAAGTAGAATTGATTTTACAAGGAAAAGCTTTATAGATCAGAATTTTTTGCCTAGGTCTCAGGATTATTATTAAAAGGAAACTTTTGCTCATGAACTATCACAATGTGTATTTAGCTCTACTCTACATTAATATTTATAGGGATTATTAATGTACCTTGAATTAATACTGAAGCTCACCATCATGAAGCATGGAGATCAAAAATATCACAAGCACTATCTTGAACCTACAATGTTTAATTATATATCCACTCTATTAAATGCTTTAAAATTGATAACGACTGGATTTACTTCTGAATTATCAAAGAAATTCTCTAGAGAATCCTGACAGAATGTGGTACAGAAGACTAGAGGCTAGCTACTAACTCACTATGACTTTTGACAAGATGCTTCCCTAAAGTAGACTCTGTATTTGTAGATGTTTGAGGATTAATGTACAGCTTAACTTCTTTATTTGTAAACCAAGTCCCTGAAGTGTAATATTCAAGTACTACCTTAAGACTGGTAGATCCTGTGCTTTTCCACTTCATGGGGAAGAATGAAGAGGAATGAAACTGTTTCTCCTTAAAGAGGTCCAATATCCATTGGGCCTATAGATTCCTATACATGGAATGGAAGGAGGAAAAACACAGTCAAAATTATTCAGCAATAGTTGTCCTGCCTCTAGAGTTAAACTACTGTTTACTCCACAGATGCAAATAATTAAGAGCCTGGTTTTGAAGCAGCACACTCCTGATTTTAGGAGTTGTTGGTTATTGCTTATATAGGTCAGAATCTTGAAAGATTTGTGTTACTCTGCTCCTAAAAGAGACTACTGTTTGAATTCCCTTGAATGTGAAAGTAAGTAGTAGCTAAGGTATTAGAAATAGCTAATGGTGAAATTAAAGAATCCATGCATTGGTCATTCATTCATTTACTCAATACACATTATTAAACACAAACCTTGGTGAGAGATGATGGGAATATATTATATTTGCTTCAAAAAGTTAAGTTTAGTGAGATACATCTTCTAGAGACACAAAACACAATTTTGAAAAAGTAATAGCCTGACCTTTAAATGGATATTTAGCTCCAAGAAAAAGGTATCTATTAATTCTATATTAGTTCTAAGACACTGTACTAAATAAAAGTCAACAATGCTCATTTTCTTATTTTTAATATGATTTAAATAAGAGACAGTACAGGAATGCCTTTTATAAGTAGCATTTCCAGAGATAAGACTTAAAAAACAATTTTAAAAAAACCTAGGTGATTCTTTCTCATTTTTAGCCAAGCATGACAAACTCTAGTTGACATTCTCTAATTTTAATCTTTGGTCAGACCAGTTGGTGACTTGTTACATTTGAATAATCCATTGAAAACAAACTATTTGCCTATTCATTCATTCATTCATTCATTCATTCATTCATTCATCCAATATTTAATGTTACATGAAAACATGTTGGGAATTTAGAGTCTGTTCCTAGTATTAGAATTAGTAATTAGTATTAGTAATACAACATAGAACTCTATGTTGTATTATTCATAGAGCCTAGAATTTATGGTCTCTGCCTCGAAAGAGTTTTTAAGCATATTAGGGAGACAAGAATTAATATGACTGAAACAGTTTGCCCCACACAAACGCATGCCTTATCAAAGGTCAAAATGTATGATAAGAGTTAGGAACAGCCTGAGGTATTTATTGTGGGGTGACAGTCGGGTGGGAAAATTAGAAGTTCAGATTTTTTACAGAGGCTTTAATGAAAGAAAGGAAGGCTGATTTTTGCAAAAGATAGACAGTGAAGAAGTGAGTCACTACTCAGGTCTTCTCAAATTCAAAGTCTTAGCAATCCAACTACTTGGCTGTAGAAGTAATAGTTGATATTACAGGGATCATCTGAATATTTTAAACCAAGAATCTCTGGAATATATTGTCTGGTGACTTCTCCCAATTACTGTCAAGGCCTGGACTTCATTCAGTTATGAAATACTTTATTTTTTCATTCATTTTTAAAATATTATTTATTGAGTACCTCCGATGTACCCAGCACTGATCTAGGCTCTGAAACAGTCATTCTCCAATGCCAGCCTCAGCATGTGGAGCACCCTGAATATGGAGCCTCATTTTCCCCACCCTCAGTTTCCCCCATTCTGTGTTTGCAGTGGGATACTTTTTCCTAAAAGTTATGTTTTTCATTTCTTCCTGTGGGCTCTCTGTAGTTCATCAGAGTTAACTAAGCTTCAGTTTTTCTGATTCTCTATATCATGTTCCAACATCTTGCAAACAACAAGGTCCGTAATTTCAGGTCCCTACCATGTAAGAGCATCATGTGAATTTGATGGATTGGAATGATAGGGAATTTTAGTCATTTCTTCATCAATTTTATGCAAGTAAAATAGAACTATACTTATCTAAGAAAGTCTAACCCAAAGACAAAGAACAGGAAATTAGGAAATGTCTGAAAAATTAGAATATTTGTAGTAAATCTTTGCTATTTCACCTTAGAACAAAATATAGTAAAATTTTAAAGAGAATATTATGATTGTCTGTCTAGGATTGTAGTATATCTGATGAATAGAAAAATAAATCAACAACCCTCAAGCACCTTATAATATATACTCTTTGATTTAACAATTTTGGACATATTAAAAAATAATCCTAAAACTGGTTTGAACAAATCCAATGGATGTGTCATGATGATGGGAACGAGTGTTGTTGGGGGGGGGGGGGAGAGGGGGGGTGGGGGGGTGGGGTTGAATGGGACCTCACATATATATTTTTAATGTAATATTATTACAAAGTCAATAAAAAATAAAAAAATTAAAAAAAAAAAAAAAAAAAAAAAAAAAAAACTGGTTTGAAGAAGGCAGAAGTATCCAATATTGATACTTCCATTACTTTGTTGTAAATTATACAAGGCAAAAGCATTTTCAGTGTCATGAATATTATATATAAATATTTTTACTTCATCAGCACCACTATGCCAAGTAAACAATTTCTGTGAAGAACATCATTTCCATAAAATAGACCAGCTTTCTAGGGAAAATTCATCTAATCCCTAGCAACTATGAGTAGAATGTTTGCAGTACTGACTATAGCATCCATTTTATAGTTCAACATACTTTAATGTGCATTTTAATCATATGCTTACCTCATCCTCTTTATAAAGTAGCTCCTAACAGCTCACCCATTTCCTAATGTTATGCATCAATAGTAATAACATTGTAACAGGTCTGAGAATGCTGTGGCCCAAACTACTCTGATTCCATGTGGCACTCACACCTGGTCCTGCACAATTCCTGCAGGATTTTAAGCTGAGGTTAAATACTGAGATCCCTTCATTTATCTTTATTCCAAGAATGACCTGGCCTGGCTAAAGTTTGTTGCATTTCAAGATTTAAAGCAATTTCTTTCTATTGTACTTTTCTTTTGATGATATTTGATTAAACCTGAAGGAAAACAAAACAACCACCACCAAAGATTCATTTCTGCCTGTACTAACAGGACAGGTAAGAGTGCCAGAGTAACAAGTAGTTTCCAAATGCACAATGAAACAAGAGTGCATTGGCCAAAGAGAATGCAAAATATCAGCTCTCGCTATAAAGCTAACAATGTGCTGCTCTTTCCAGAATTAGAAAACTATAGAAGATATTTAATAACAGCCAGTAGTATATATTTTCATGTCAATGAAAAGTGGATAAATTTAGACTGTTGCTGTTTATGTGCATTTGATCAAATCTTTTCTGCATTTGACATGAAAATACATTTGTGCAGCTTTTGTTGGTTGGGTCACAATTTTAGAATAAAACAAACTATGTCATTAACGTTTGCAAAATAATTGATAAAAGTAAGACCACAAAGGACTGTATGATTTGTAAGCTTTCTGCAGGATTTTATCTCAGAATCTCTATAAATGGGCTTAAAAATAATTTAACACCATTTTTAAAGAAAAAAAACTGTGGTATTGTATCTAATCTTGTGACCCCCCACCTCTATAGAGCCGGTTAGCATTACATTTTAAGTTATCTTAAATTACAGATCAAGGAAATGCATACAGAGGACTTGGGAGCATGCCTTAAGAATTTTTAGATTTTGGAATAAAGAAAATATTTTAAATGCTTTTCTGTGGGATTGATTTTCAGAAGCTAAATGCAACTAGCTCATCTGAAGGCAGCACGGTTGATATAGGAGCTCCCGCTGAGGGAGAGCAACCTGAGGTTGAACCTGAAGAATCTCTTGAACCTGAAGCCTGTTTTACAGAAGGTACATGAAACATTGTATAGATGGTCATTAGACTTCTCTTGCCTTCTCTTTTCTCTTCTAACATCTCCTTTGTCCTTTGTCCTTTTAATTCCTTCCTTCTTTCTTTTTCTTTCTCTCACATCTATTGAACAACTGTTTATTTACTTTTTGCTTTTTTATATCAAAACAAAAATAATTTTTAAGAGGTCATTTATTAGCATTTCTTATTTTTGAGGATCCTGTTCAACTCTAAGAAATGCTATGTAATTTTTCTGTGGCTTTCTAGACCACCAAGCAGGAAAGAAAGGTAAATTATACAAATCTCTCTTCAGCTATAGGGAAAAAAGTCAAAGAAGTTATTTATCATTTGCCATTTTGTCAAATCATAATGCATAAATAATGTGTATTAATTGATAAATGCACATTTAAAACTGTCCTTGAGCAACAATTACCTGTATCTGTAAATGTCAAATACTGTTGATTAATTCTGAATGAGAATAATAGACAATGAAAGGACAAAATATAGTATGAGTTGTATAATATATGAAAACATGTTATTGGAGTAATCACAAAGGATTTTCTGAAAATGAAATAATGTAATTTGAGGGCTAGATTTATTGTAACATTAATGCTGCTTATCAAACCACCTCAAACCTGTTCATATAATAAAAAGCATGTTTACTCACAAATTCGTGGCCAGATAGATAGTTTTGCTGGTCTTAGTTGAGCTCTATTGCATGTCTAAGGCCTCAGATGGGACAGCTGGGCTGGTGCAGCCTTGTTCAACACTTGTCTTATCCTCCTGCACACTCGTCAGGCTTTTCTCGTGGTAAAGTCAGAGGAGCAAGAAAGGAAGCCTAAACACTCAGGACTTGTCAAGGCTCCACTTGGGTCAAGTTTGCTCCTGTCCTATTCACCAAAGCAAAGTCACCAATCCAGGCTTAGTGTGAGAGCACTCCTGATGATACAAGGAGGCATTCAAAATTTAGTCCAATACCACAGGGTATGAAATTATTTTCACTTCTTATGTGAGTCACTATTGTAAGTATGGAAATGTTTCTTTAAAATCCCAGAAATTGCTTTTTTTTAAACTGTTTTTTAATTAAGAGCTATTCAGTAATTCTTACTCTGTCTTAGCCCCAAATTCAATACCAATAGTAATTGCTTAAATAAAAATTTTAATTTTAATAATAATAACGGCCTCAAATTGTTGCTATTAATGCTATTTGATTACAACTAATTATAGAAATGCTTAATTTGAGTGATACGTGTTTATACTAAGAACATTAAAGTGGTTTTAACTTAAGGTTTAAGCTTTTAAAAATATATTATTCAAATGTTAGAAAGCACAACTGATGCCCATAGAGTCTTTCACACTTATTAAGGAAGATTATGGTGCATATAACTATTAATTTTGGACTTAAATGCACTGTTGAAAATATATATATTCATATTAAATGTCAATTTTTAAAATAACTTTGGAGGGAGAGTTATTTATTCAGCACTAGTAAATTTTGGGGAAGCCACTTCATATTTCCTTTAAATTTTCTGTATACATTTCAGCACAGTTAACTGATTATGAAAAATCTCCACAAAATATTCAAGGAGTATATCACAAAAGTAAACTTCTGTGTTATTAGTTATTATTCCTTTCCTTACAAATTATTTAGGATCAAAATATATGCTTAATAATAATTATAGTACTATCAAATTTTTATTTCTTTTAGTGTTTAAAAAATTATTATATACTATCACCAACATAACATTATAGAAAATAATCACAAATAATACACAGATACTCAAACCAGCTTTAGCAATATGAGTATTCATGCCCTATTTGCTTCAGACTTTTTATTTAAAAATAAAACAGATGCAGATAGGTCCTTTTTGTACCCTTTCTTTATCCCATTCCCTCCCCTCTTTCCCATAGGTAAACCACTATCTTGAATGTGGCATTTAACATTCCCACTAACATTTGTCTTCTTTTTTTTTTTAAGATTTATTTCTCTCCCCTTCCCCCTCCACCCGTTGTCTGCTTTCTATGCCCATTTGCTATATGTTCTTCTGCATCAGTTTGCATTATCAGGCAGCACTGGGAAACTGCATGTCTTTTGTGTTGCGTCATCTTGCTGAGTCAGCTCTCTGTGTGTGTAGTACCACTGCTGGGTAGGATGCACTTTTCTCATGTGAGGCATCTCTCCTTGCGGGGAGCACTCCTTGCGCATGGGACACCCCTATGCAGGGGCACCCCTGCATGGCAGGGCACTCCTTGCACGCAGCAGCATTTTGTGTCGGCCAGCTTACCACACCAGTCAGGAGGCCCTGGGAATCCAACTCTGGACCCTCCATATGGTAGGCGGATGCTCTATCAATTGAGCCATGTCCACTTCCCTGTCTTTTTTTTGTTAAACTGAGTCTTAACCTCTCATGTACTCCTTGGGGAAAATAAAACTAAATTCAGTTCCAATGAATTCATTGCATGAATATTTTCAGGTCATGTAATTCTTGATCCTTTAGGAAGAAATGTGAAAAAGATCTTGCTCTCAAAGGAGCAACAAATATAACGCAAATCTTTTAAAATGAGAAATTAATAACATTTAATAGCATTTTGTTACATTTTATGAAACAAAGGCTATAATCTGTCTGTTTGACATAATAGAGAAGCTTATGAGTAGAATATTATCCTCCTGCAGGATGAGATTTCCATTTTTCTGTACACTAAACAACTTCTGTGATGGTTAAAACTCTGAATCTCATTGACTCCTCTATGTCCCACACTCTGTCCCTCCATATCCTATGTGCTGCCAGGTCCTGTCAATTCGCCCTGAGCTGTATCTTTTAAAACCTGGCCACTGTGACCACTACTACCCTTGCTCTCACTTTCTTTAATGCCCCAAATGCAAAACCAATAGTAATTGCTTAAGTAAAGTTTTTATTTTTAATAATATCATTCTTACACATACTTCAAGATCTAGCTCTGAATCTTTTACCTCCAAAAGGCTCAATAGCCAAAATTAATTTCTATGATAAGCTTTCATAATATTTTATTTTTCTTGTGATAATTGTTGCTTTTATAACTATAGATTTTTGTGGAGAAATGTCTCCTCTAAATGCACATTCTTTCAGGACAAAGCCCTTATTTTACACATTATAATATAATTTGTCCAGTACAATTCCTCAAATGCAGTAAGTATTCAGTAAGTATTTGTTGAAGATCCTTTGACCTAGTAGTCCACAACTAACAAAAAGATGTTCTGGTAATAGCCAGGATAAAAGCAACATAAATATTCAATAATTGTGGAATAGTCATATAAATTCTGGTCAAATCTGTTGATCCTACTTAGAGAAATATTATGAAACCTTTCAAAACTCTATTTACTTGTAATAAAATGGTGAATGTTTATGTCAGTAAGTATACTAATCAGAATTTGAGTCTATTTAATGTATGAGTGAATTCACACCCATCAAATAAGGATAGAATGGGAATATCAACTTTTGTGATAATTTTGTATTTTATTTTTCTTTCTACTTTTTTCTATTTTTTCTATAATATATCCTTATAATGTAATAAAAGCCATTTTAACAGTCCCTAAAAGTCAAAGTAAGTATCTATTATATGAATAATTTTTTAAATGAGTGATTTTAATTTCCATAATCGGAAATTATCTTAATATATAAAGTTATGTATAGTATTAATATATTGGGGAATAACATAGGTGAATCTCCCACCAACACAAATAATATGCCAAGTAATGATTTTTTTCTCTCACGTATTTTAGACTGTGTGCGGAAATTCAAGTGTTGTCAGATAAGTATAGAAGAAGGCAAAGGGAAACTCTGGTGGAACCTCAGAAAAACGTGCTATAAGATAGTGGAGCACAATTGGTTTGAAACCTTCATTGTCTTCATGATTCTTCTAAGCAGTGGGGCGCTGGTAAGTGATGTGTGGACAACTCTTACCTGAACCCCTTAACTTTTCCTCTCAATGAACCTCATATTACTCCTTTGTAAAAGAAGGTGTTTATGAGAATGAGAGACAATATATAAGATACCTTTGGCACCCTATGCTCAATAAATAGCAACTTTTATTAAGCTAATCAGATCGACTAAAATTCAGATCAGTGTGATTTCTTGTAATATTTCTATAGTCAGTCAAAATAGCTCCTATTAATAATAATTACACATATGTGATATGGGATTATCAGCTAAATTTCAAACTGCTTGACATCAGCTCCATGCTGCGGGGAACTCATCTGTCTTGTTTATGCTGATTTGCTAGTGCCAACCACAGTGAATGGCAAACAGTAGGCACTTAATAAGTGTCTGTTAACTTTATTCCTGACTGGTAGCAAAGTAAAAGCATTACAGGCTTCATTTATATCTGATTATATAACTTCATTTATAACTTTCGAATGGTCAATTCAGTCAAAATACCGATTATTATAAGGAAAATATACAAATACTGTTATGTTTTCTTCCATACTTTTAGTCACTCAGGCATTTGGTGAGTCAATTTCACGCAGAAGCTTCTCAGCACTCCTCTGATTTGACTAAGAATTCTGCACACTGCCATATACTTAGTCCAGAGAAGGTTAGCCAGCAATATGTTTTCATGCCAAGTAGAGAAGAAACTGCGAAATCTTATCAGTGACTAGTGCCCTAGCTGTAGTTACTATTGGTTCTTAATTAAACCCAGACAAGACTCACCAAAGTACACCACCATGCTTGCACAGTGGCTGGTTCCTGATAGGCTTCTAGCTTCAGCTACAAGCTGAGCAAAACAGTCTTGTAGTGTAAAGCCCTGGTCCCAAGACCAGAGTCCCCTTCTCTTTGGAAAAGAAACTTTTCCTTTCTCGTTGCACCAGGTTACCCTTACAGTTTTGAGAGAGAGAGAGAGAGAGAGAGAGAGAGAGAGAATACTTTCCTTAGACTAAGGGACTTATTTGCCTTATATTGCATTACTAGGAGGGTACATTCCTGTGACTCTACACTGAACCTAGCAAATTTGTACCCAGAAGACTCTCTATCTCTCCTGCTCTAGAGAGAAGTAACAGCACCTTCTCAAAATTTTAAGCTCTACTGGAGTACCTAATACTGACATTTAAAGAATTATTCAAATTATTCAAATTATTGAAATGCCTTGCCAAAACTCATTTATAAACAGATAAATAATAATTAAAATGCAGCTATGGGAAATAATAAGCCTTCCAGCCTTCCAGGACGTTATAAGCATTTTGCATCATATATTTTTTTCAAATAAGGTTATGTTTATGGCAATGAAATTCCATCAAATTTTTTCCATTTACAGGCCTTTGAAGATATATATATTGAGCAGCGAAAAACCATTAAGACTATGTTGGAATATGCTGACAAGGTTTTCACTTATATATTCATTCTGGAAATGCTTCTAAAATGGGTTGCATATGGTTTTCAAATGTATTTTACCAATGCCTGGTGCTGGCTAGACTTCCTGATTGTTGATGTGAGTATTCTGCAGTTTCTTGATTCGTTCCATTGGCATTTGGTGATACTATCTGCAAGGCCTAGCACAGTGCCTGGCAGATAGTAGATACTTAGTAAATATTGTATAGGCCCAAATATCAATGATGTTTCCCATTTTCTCAATAAGAAGATGCCAAGTATATTTTGCCAATTTAAATATGTACACTTTATGGATGAAATTGTCAAATGACACCTTATTATATTTATTAATTTAGTTTCAAATTAATAGTCAATATTCCTCCCAAATTATGCAAAATAATACATTAATTTAGAAGTTTTGTTTTTTCCCACTCTCTCACATCACAAAATAACTATATAATTCTTCACAGTCATTTTTGACAGTATCTTTGTCATTACTAGAGTCTTTTGAGAAGTATTTATAACGCTGATGGATTAATTATGAGGAAATTTGAAAGTCCAAAAATCAATTGGTTATGAACCAATTTCTTAAAGGCTTTATGAAACTACATCGGTGTTTAAAATATAGGAAGATGGAAGACCGAAAAATAAGAGACTTTTAAAACTATCAAATAGGAAGTTGATCCCTGTTTTCTGAGGGTAAATTTGGGGGGATAGCTCACCTTATAGTTATTCATATAAGATACTAACTCAGTCTAAAATCCAGAAATGATTTGTATTTACCTTAGGAAATTTACTCCTTAAATGACTTCTAGATTAATATTCCATTCGGAATGGATATTAAGGAACTTAAAAATGTTTTGTCTAGCAAAGACTTAGAAAGCCGTAGGGATGGAGGGGGGCTGATGCCCACAAACAACACAGTGGAGGGGGACACTGGAATTTGTAGAAACTCATAGTGCATTCAATGGTGCATTTTAAAAAGACAATATTTTGTTGGTTTGTAATAATTTCTTAGCAATTAATTATACATTTAACTTGAAATATTTTGATATGTGAGTTTTACATATCATGCTAGCAAAAATCAGAGACCACTCTCAATGAGAAAATTACTCTTTACAGTTTCAAGTGACCAAAAAAGAATATAAAACTCAAATTTTAATTCAATATGAGTTTCTAATCACCAAAGGGAGGTCAGAAATCTATGAGATAGAGAAAGTTCTCTATGAGCTTATGTAAAAGAGGGGAAAAAATCATATATTGCCTGATTTGACTAAAGCAAATAGAATGAATTTACTATTAAATGTAACATATAAAGTCTGCATTTAGAATTACATTAAAATTACAGTAAAACCACGGACAGTAAAATAAGACAATAAATAATACTTTAAAATGCTTATTTTTGGACATTATAAACAATGGAACAATACACCAAAATTCTAACCATTCTTTTATTTGTATAATTAGATTATACAAACTTCTTCTTTTCTCTGTATGTGGTTATGAGATTTTGGTAAATTTTTAATTAAAATATCAGTTATTACATAGTTAATCAAATAAATGGTTTCATACATCTATTTCTGATTTAAATGATGAAAAATCAGTAGCAGCTTAGCTCTGGTGCTGTGAATAACTAGTCTAGTTGACACAAATATATAAAAAATATAAGGGAGGAACCCATTAGAAGAGAGTATCATCCAAGTGGTAAAGGAAGGAAACAAAGAGTTTAGGGAAATAAAACACATTCCAGATCAAATTGTTAATTTCTAAAGTTACTCTTGAAGGTTCATATAAAAGCTAAATGAAAAGGCCATATCCCAGACATTCAACACACTGGAACCAAAGGCAAGAGGCTAGAGAATTTGTTAACTAAATGGAAATGCTCAGAGCACATTTAAAAAGAAATGGTAAGATAAGGAATACAGTTGGTAGTAATATCTTGACAATGCTCTTGCATAGTTTGTAACAAACGTTTCACACCAATACAAAGAGTTGGTGGAGGGATAATGTATGAGACCCCTGTGTGATATTATGTATATTTATTTTGTAAGTTCTCAATCTTTACTACACACTTATTGTTTATGTGTGTTCATGTATGAATGATATAAAAGAAAATGATATAAAAATAAAAAAATAAAAATAAATATCTGACATTTACTGTATCTATTAAAAATAAAGGCATTAACACAACTGAAATACAAAAAATGTTTTAAATCTAGTAGTCCTACAACTATCACTCATATTTCTTAATGTGCCATGATATTCAACTTCTAAAATTTAAGGAAACTGTTATGGTAGTATATTAAAATAATCAATATGTTGCTTTAAAGCAAATATATTTACTAAAAATCTACTTTGTTAAGGAAGATACAAATATGAATAAGTCATATGTCACTCAAGAAGTAGAGTGAAATTCGGTAGGTAGCCATGTGACTATTAGAATAAAAAGGGATTTTAGGTACCAAAAGGCCAGTTAGGAGATGGCTGCAGTGCTCCAGGAAAAGAAAAGGCCTAAATGTATCTCCATTTCACATTTGGCTACACAAACCCTTAACAATGGGTATTTTACTATCTCTTCTAATTAGCCAATAAATACTGCTCCTGTTCAGAATTTTTTTCTTATGGCTGATTTCTGTTTTTCATCTTTTAATTTATGCCTGTCTCTTTTTGGTTCTGTTGTCAGAGAAAGAAAAATATTACAGGCCCTCACATCTTATGAACAGGAAATCTACAGAATTCATAATAATTCAGTAACCTTATATTTTTAATTATCTATGAAGAGGGGATTTACAAAGCCTAAAAGTTTAGATTTTAAGGAAATACGTAAGCCACTCAAGATAAATTTTTATAGCTCAATATTTTTCCAAACAATTTCAACAAGTAAGAAAACTTACTGGCTTTGTCATTCTTAAATTCTATAATTGGTCCTGCTAACTTCTCTTCTAGTCATCATCCAGATTATTTCTACATATTGGAAAATTATAAAACTACATTTAAAAGTAATTCAGCAGCTATAACAATTCACATTGCATGTGCATAATTAGTTTGAATAAACCAAGTTTTGTTCTTAACAATTTCTATGAGCTTTACTTATATTTCTTTAAAAATATAATTTTCAAGTGGCCAATAACCCTACTCTTAAAAGATATACTATACATCTATTTTTGTTTGTCTGATTTTGAAATTCAGGTGAACATTACGAGAAAATACCGTCTCTTAACTTATATCGTTTTAATGAGTTTCCTATATATTTTTAAAGGAAATCAGACATTTCATGCTGTCTGTAACAATTTTTCTTTTCCTTTTAGCTGAGACTTCAGAAGTTTTATCAGTTACATTAGTCATCTGTAAGAGTGACTAAGGAAAACATCGTTCTGGCAATTTCTAATAATTATGCTAATATCTCAACGTTCCTTTTTTGTTAGCACACTTTTTCGTTTGTCCTAATTAATGATGTTATGCCTCTCACAGTGAACTTTGCAGACCTCTCAATGTGTTCCTGTTCAGGTTCTCCAGTGGTTTTCATGGTTTCTTGCAAACCAAGTTCTAATTTCTCTTTCAGGTGCTAAACAGTGTGAGAAAGGACAGTTTTAGAGCTCTGCAGAGGAAGAGTGCATTTTTGTGTCATTTTTCTAGCTTTACTTTTCATTTATTTTTTTCCTGAAATTTTAGAATCTTGAAGAGAACATGCATTGTTTTTTCAGTTCTCAAAGTGTGGTACTTTTATCAGCATCATTGACTTCATTTGTTAGAAATGCAAATTTTCAGTCCCGCCCAAACCTATTGAATCAGATTCTGCCGGCTATCTGTGGGTTTAGCAAGCCTTCCGGGTGATTCTGATGTTCATTGAAGTTGGAGAACTACTGGTTTATTGCATGGAGTAGGGTTAAAAACTGTAGACATTTTTGCCCATAAATAAGAAAATTGCCTTGCTTTTTCTATATAGGTCTCATTGGTTAGCTTAACTGCAAATGCCTTGGGTTACTCAGAACTTGGTGCCATCAAATCTCTCAGGACACTAAGAGCTCTGAGGCCGCTGAGAGCCTTATCCAGGTTTGAAGGAATGAGGGTAAGTAAGCCTGAATACTTTAGAATTTGTTGGAAAGATAGTTGGGAACAGATTTATACTGATACTTTGTACCTTAGAAATGACAAATCAATGGAAAATTTGTGTTTTCTACATTTATTTTAATGTGGTCAACCTGTCAATAACAATTATCAGATGTCCATAATACGTGGCCCTGTTAGAGGGACAGAATACAATGCTTGAGTAACTGATTCTAATTAAGTAGATTTTCACTTGGTGGGAAATCTCTATCATGTTGTGTAGACTGTGGATCTGAATCAAGAATTGTTATGTTCATTCCATGTATAAATATGCAGGAAATCCCACTCACTGTAATTTAAAACTTCCAAACCATTCCTCATCATTTCTTCACTCTCTGTATAATATGTTTTGAGCCTTTTTCAAGTCTGAATCTAGCTTTCGAATTCAGGCTGACCAAGCTAGAAAGTAGGTCAACTGTGGAAATCTAACAATCATTTTAAAAGGTGGCACAAAGAAACGGAGAAATTTATACTGATGTCTTTTATCCCCTGGGGCACAAAATCTGAAATCACATGCCTCCACCACCAAGGAAATTAAGATGCCCTATCTCAATGGCTTTAGCTATTCAAAAGGGAACTTTGGAAAATGATCTTTTTTGTGGTATTTGAAAATACTGGATATGCAAACAACCAGAGATGAATGTGGTGTGTGTGTGTACACACGAATATACACCTGGTTACATAGAAAGGGAATTGTTAGCTGCAAAGTTCTTTTCATTGTACTGATTTTAACTTATGATTCTTTGCTATAGTAGACTTATTAAATGAAAGATCTCAAACTTTCAGGACTAGAGTAACGGTCACATTTTCTGTATAGAATCTGTATATATAAAATGCTTAATTCCTATCTCTTCCACAGATATGACTCCCTTGGAAAGCACATATATTATTTCTTTGTTATCTAGCATTTTTTTTTAATGGAATTTTACTAACCGGTACTTCCTCACATTCACATGGTCTAGTGTTCATTTTGGGGAACTTAAATATGACACGTCAGATCTAGAAGTACCTCTGAAGTATCAAGAATCATGTAAATTCTAGTAATAACACTGTAATAAGCCCTTTACAACCTACCTTTATTAAAAATACATTATTATTAAAGTATTCTTCTTTATTGAGTAGGCTGCACATGTCAATTTGCAGTTAAATATTGCCTTTTGTAAAGTACCCATTCAGTATTTTTGCTGTTGGATATTTGTACTCGTAGATTTGCATGTATGTGTGTGTATGTATGTATTTGTACGTATTTTTTATCTTGTAAGGGATTTGAGGATAGCTTACGTACATATTTCTTATATTTTACATGTCTATTCCTTCACAATTATTTCTGCTGGAGTTTACATATACATGTACAGAACAAGAAATTTAGCTAAGTATTTATTTCAGGGATAATTTAAGAAATGTGCTAAAAAGGTTCACCAAAATGCCCTTAGTTAATCCAGAAAGTGCCAAATAACAAGGCCATCAGATGAAACCCTTGGGCTCATTTTGCAATGTTTTTAGCCAGTCCTAGCCAATCCTTCATTCTAATTATTGTGGTCGCTCATCTTAGAATTCTAAAATTTTATTCTGAAAGAGATTCTACAGATGAGGGCCTCTAAGGCTGGAGGAATTGGTGATAAAAATTGACTGGAATACAGATCTTCTGACTTCCGAATCCATTTCCCTCATCTCATGTTCAAGTCAGAACACCTCTGTTACTCCAGAGTGACTACGCATAAGGTGACCCTGTACCACGTGTGCCTGCGACAAGCCTGGCTTGTGCTTGCATTCACACTTTGCCCTTTCACTTGGAAAATTGTCCCCCTTTTACCTTCAAATTTGGGATAGTAAATAGTATGATTTGCATGGTTAAAAAAAAAAGTTATGTTTACATGAGGAAGTTACTTATTTGCACTCACAATTAATTCCGTTCTTTGAGGAAAGTGTGCTATATGTATAGCCTTATCTCTTGAGAAAACAATCCACAAGAATAAAATTTATTTTACACTCTTCTGAATTACAATTTAAAAATTCTCATTTGAAGCTACCAGGTTTAGTCTATACAAATATTCAACTTTCAGAACAAACTATATTTTATTGTTTGAATGTTATTCTTTTTATAGTGTTTAAAAGTAGGTCAATATGTATTTGTTATTGACTTTTCATGTATTTTTCCTTCTCATTTCTGTACCAGGTTGTTGTAAATGCTCTGTTAGGAGCCATTCCATCTATAATGAATGTACTTCTGGTTTGTCTAATCTTTTGGCTGATATTCAGTATAATGGGAGTGAATCTCTTTGCTGGCAAATTTTACCATTGCATTAACTACACCACTGGAGAGATGTTTGATGTAAGTGTGGTCAACAATTACAGCGAATGTAAAGCCCTCATAGAGAGCAATCAAACTGCCAGGTGGAAAAATGTGAAAGTCAACTTTGATAATGTGGGACTTGGATACCTTTCTTTGCTTCAAGTAGTAAGTAACCACTTTTTATTCTCTGTGACATATTATTAAAATGAGTCTCAAATTCTCTTTGCTCAATATTTGTAAAGATTTACCTTTCCTTATTTATCTATATCTGAACTCACCTTAGTGGAAAAGCCCATTTCTGCCCAGGAACAGAAAAATTAAATTTGCTAAATCACATCAATTTATTTGCTTTTGGTTTAGGCTTAGGTCTGATTTTTGTAGCTGTTTGGTCAAATTCAGATCCCTCCCCCTCAACTCAAGTCTCTTTCTCTTCTCCCTGAGGTAACTTATGTTCCCTGGAACATAGTCCTGAAACCAGGGGAGGCATATCTGGTCCCTGCATGGGTTCTGATTTTCCAGCCACCACCGTGGCAGCAATGTGTCCCACCAGGCCATTGATGTCATGCATGGCTTCTTATGATGCCCAAGGCTCTGTCAAAACCCCCAGCATCAAAGTCTACATTCTCCTTGGTACAGTCCCCAGACTCTTTAACCTCTCAACCCTTCTCCTCCAGCATCCCATCCACCTTAAGTGGTTTAAGAACTGTTGGCTGTTTCCTCACACAAGGTCAGATTCTTAGGACCCTGTGAGTCCTTCCTCAGGACCATCTGCCTAGATGCTTCCTCAGCCATTGCTGAACTATCTTTTCCCTACCACATTGGAAACAGGACCACTCTACAAAGTTTATAGTCTCCCAGCCTATATTAGGTAGTCTAGCATAAGCCCATGATTACTGGGATTTCTGTTGAGGTTCCTTTTGTTTTCCCCCATTCCTACTCTGAACAAAGTAGAAGCAGTGCCCCAGGATGGGGTTGGGATAGAATGGTAGATGGTAGATTTCTATACACCTTCTCAAGAACCAAACTTTACCTAAACCATAGTCATGTGTCCACCACCCAACCTTCACCACCAAAAACCCCCACCTTCATACCCCTTAACTCTACCTCAGTTCCTGTTGCTACCTCAGTCCTGTCTTCTTGGTTGAACACTTAGGAAGATTACTCTTTTACAAATAAACACCTTGCTATCAAGACTAGTATGCCTGCTATAAATTCATAAATCCATTTAGCTCCTCAAATGGCCACAGTGTTTTAAAAAAAAAAACACCTACATATTCCCTGAGGCAATCCATGTAGCCAATCCCCAACATTATTTGAGTAATAGGGGAAAGGACAGAATCTGTCCTACAGAACTGAAAAAATATACAAGACTATCATCTTTAGGTTTACTGTGCCAACACAAGAGTAAACAAATATTTTAAAGTGTAAATTTGCAATTGAATATAATGTTTGTTTTCTGATAAGAAAACTGCTTCATTACATAGAATAATTGCCTCAAAATAGTATGTTCAGCAATATTAAGGAGGGTTTCAAGAACAAACCATTCATGTTGGTGATAATACCATTTATTTCTAGTCTTTTAGAGAATAATAAATAAGAAAATAAAGCGCTAAGAAAAATGAAGAGTAATTTTCAACTTGTCTTAGGCTCAAACTAAGTACATAAAATTACTCAAAGTTCATATATTCTTATATAAGAATATGTAAGAATTGAGTCAAATGTTGATAAATGCTTTACGATAGCATATTGTTATGGCAAATAGTGATTTATTTAAAGATATGTAAAGATGTTATAAAATAATATAATGTTGAAGTCTTTTCAATACTTACTTTATAAAATATTACTCAACAGGTTTTAACATTAACCCCAAGGTTTTTAATATACTTTTATTGGTGAATTAATCTGATACTAACTTTTTTTCTAAAATCATAATTTTTGGGAAGAAGTTAAATAACCTGACCTTTTTTACAGGCCACGTTTAAGGGTTGGATGGATATCATGTATGCAGCTGTTGACTCAAGAAATGTAAGTCTACTTGGAAGGAAATTTTGTTTAATTCAATCATGTGAATAATTCCCACAGTATTGTAATTAAATTACATTTTCAGTAAAACAAAACCACAGATACATACTTAGCTCCTCTACATTACAAAAAATAAAAAATTCACCTCACATTATTTCTTCCAAAATTTGATCAGAATTTTTTTTCTACTCACTGTGAATCTTTTGACCTGTATTTTCTAGCATCCTAACATAGTATCAGCACTTAAAAATTCATTGAATGTATTTGCAAAATGAGACATTTTATTTGTGGCTTTGATCATTTGGACGTTAGTGCTTTTGAAGTCCTGTTAGAAACTTCCTTCACCTGTCACAGATGTCTATCAGTTTTTGATCTTCTTTGTAATAGGAAGGAACTGACTAAAGCTGGGATAAAAAATAAGCAGAAAACAAATGAAGCCTTAGTAGTGTTTCTCTCTGGGAAGTGAAATATTGTTGTACAAGGGAGGGGCTTTCTAAGTTTACCTTATCCACATCAGTACTATTGAAAATTTTTCTACAATTTGTATTTCTCATTTTCAACAATAAAAGAGGAACATATTTTGGGGGGAAAGATTGGTTTCTGGTATATTGGTTGAGAATAGGCTAGAATTATTTCTCTAGCACCACAGCTAACTTTCTGAATGAAGAAGTTTTGCTTTTTTCAAATTATGATAAAGAGTGCTAAGAGCCCTATATCATGTCTTTCTGTAAGTGCTACTGCTTATAGACTTCTTTGAATAATAATAAAAAATGTATTATTTATTACTGCTCACTATGCTAAAGGCATTATTATGTGATCTCATTTAATCCTAAATAACAAACATCATATAGGTGAGGCTAACTTCATTTTACCATAGAAGACAAGAGGCTTAGAGCACTAAGAGGCAGATGTGCTCTTGAACTCTGACCACAAAGACTGGGCTCATAATCACTTTCAACAGTAGTTTCTTAACTATTGATTAATTCATTTAATGTTCTCTCCACCCTCCTTATCAATAGCCTCTCAAGATGAGTGTGACATGCAACTTACTTTCCCATTTCTTCCTTAATGATTTAGCAGACACTATCTGCTATATAACTCTTCAGCATTCAATGCAATCCAGTTAGCCACTAAAATTATGAAAATTTTCTCACTTTTACTCTCATTAGTCATCAAGGAAATTCCAACTTAAACCAAAATGAAATATCATCTACACACTACCAGATTGTTAATATTGAGAAGTCTGACAATACCAAGTGTTGCCAATGATAAAGAGGAATAAGAACTGTCATACAAGGCTGGTGGGGAGAAAAATGGGTAAATGTTCCTTTAAAAAGCAGTTTGGCATTATTATATTATTCTGTGAAGTTCAAAGTATTCTATAACCCTGTAATTCCACCCTTGGAACACAGGTCTTGTACACTAGGACCTATGTACAAGAATGAACATAAAATATTTTGGCACTAGCCACAAACTGGAAAAAGTCAAAAGCTATAGAAATGAATAAACAGTGGAATATTATACAGTGATGAAAATGAATGAATACAGCCATATACTGCAACATGGATGAATCTTAAAAATACAATTTTGAATGAAAGAAACTAGACATATACTATTATTTTATTTAAATAAAGTTCAAAACAAACAGTGCTAACCTATCATTCAGGGATGCATACTTAGGTGTTAGCTATAAAGAAAAGCAAGGAAAATAGTTACTGTTAAAGTCAGGGATGGTAGAGGCTCTGTTTGAAAAAGTTACACCAAGGGTTTCTGAGGTCCTGGCAGTGTTCTGGATTGTGGGGTTTACTTTATAACAATATATTACAATTTACATTCTTATATTATGCATTGTTCTATATGTGTATTTTGTTTAATTTTTTTAAAGGCTTAAAATACATATATGTGCATACATATAAATGAAATAAAAGTTTCATACAAGGATAGGTACCCTTATAATATTTTTGATATCTTCTATTCTACTCTGTTTCATTATAAAAAATATATATAATGTATTGGTCATTACCCTCTAAATTGATTTTACAATATACCCATTATCACCTGGGACAGGCTAACTGAGTTGGATAGAACAATGCCTGTGAGACCTGAACCATATTTTACAGCCAATGCTCAAACCCACTCTCACACCTTTTTCTAATCAAAAGTGGGCTGGACTAAAGGAGTGTATAACACCAGGAATCCAGTGGTGGAAAATGGACTGTAGCTAACAGAACAAATATGGGAATATTCTCTCATGGATTATAACAAATACATAATACTAATACAGGGTGTTAATAATTGGGTGAGTTGGGGGGGGGGGGAAATACCAAATGTAAGATAGGGGCTAGTTAGTGATATTTTGATAATGCTTTCTCATAGTTTGTAAAATATGTTGCACAACAATGCAAGGGTTGGTGGTGGAGTGATGTATGATGATATGCATGTCTGTTTTGTAAGTTCACAACTTTTACTACACACTTATTGTTTATGTATGTTCACAGATAAATGATATACTTTAAAATTTTATTTTAAAAAGCGTGCTGGGCAAGAGAGAATTTTGTTGAGAAAAACAGTACCTAAGTCACCCGAGAAGGATGAATCAATAGACTCATTTCAAAAGGGAATAATCCCACTTATTTATTTATCTATATGATACAATACTAATTCTAGCCTATCTTGAGAAATCTGTAATGTATATTAAACTCTTACACCTAGAAATTGCTATTGGCCAAGAATTGTTTGACACACTTACCTGTATTAATATATTTAACTTTTTTAACTACTTATGATGTATCAGTTCTATTATTTCCATTTTGCAGATGAGAAAACTAAGATAGGGAGAGTAAATCATAAAGGTTTTAACATATAACAGTATGACCCTGGAGTATCTCCTAGAGAAAGAAAGTTCTTCAATTTATATGCACTTTTGGGGTCTGTGTTTATAAAGGAAACTGCATTTGTAATCTAGGTATTGATTGGGTGAAATCATTTTTAGGTACTAAGATTTTTTATGAGTTGTTTCATTTTCTCAAGTCAGTGAACAGTCTTGCAGGGCTTTTTAACAAAACATTTTTGATTTGATGTTTTATAAAATCTGTTTTATGTTTGGTTTCTTTTCATTCCCAGCAACTCAGACATGCTTTGAGGATTGCAAATTCACCCATGTGCTTTTTATGAAACAAGTATTAGATCTAATAGTTATCTTTTTTCATATTTTGTAGGTAGAATTGCAACCCAAATATGAAGACAATCTGTACATGTATCTTTATTTTGTCATCTTTATAATTTTTGGCTCATTCTTTACTCTGAATCTCTTCATTGGTGTCATCATAGATAACTTCAACCAACAGAAAAAGAAGATAAGTATACTAAAACTTTATCTTTGCTCAAAAATGTGTAGACTCCAAAATATAAGAACATGAAAGGAAAGAACATAAAACTCAGAAATGATTTTGAGAAATCTAATTAGCTTTAAGTCTTCAAGTAGTTGATAATCAGATAGCATGTTTTGATATTTTCAGTATAGAAATATGACTGACTAATATGGTTTAATATGGCTCCATAACTATAGATATCAGTAACATTAGAATGTGAGGGCCAATTTTCATAGTTACTAAAGTGGATATTATAGCTAGCAAAGAACATGGTTTTAACAAGTTTTATTTTCATTTCTTTACTTTGGAGGTCAAGACATTTTTATGACAGAAGAACAGAAGAAATACTATAATGCAATGAAAAAACTGGGTTCAAAGAAACCACAAAAACCCATACCTCGACCTGCTGTAAGAAGATATACTTTCATTATCAGTAAAAACTATGTTATCCATCACTTTCACAATCAAAAATCTTTAAAAAATAGTGATTTTGTGAATCTGCAATGCAAAGGGTTTTCCATAGCAATGTGAATAGCTATCCTGAATAGCCTGAATATACATATACTATATATGCAATAATATATATATAAAATATATACACAGTATATGTTTATATATAATGACAATAAATATAAAATATATAAATAAAATCTTGCAGATTTATATGGCAGTAGTACCACACAGAATTGATGTCACTAAGGAGTTTATAATAATGATAATAATGAAGAGAAGGATATATATACATAATGTGAAAAATACAGTGGGGGCATAATTGGGACATTTCAGAGATGCCCCATTTTCTGCCCTATTCAGCGGACTGAATAGAATCACTAATGAAACAGGTCAAATGTTTCTTTTTTTCCCCTAGTTTAAAATATATATATATATATATATATATTCAAACCATATATATATAATCAAACCATATATATATATATATATATATATATATATATATATATATATATATATATATAAAATCATATATTTGCCTCTAAATAGGATATCATGCTTTTTATAGCTGTTCCAATTGCCTATTTGCCAATGGATGCTAATTCTGTTTGGCTGCTATAGGGAATTGCTGTCAGGAGTGCCCCTGAATTCTGCCATCACTCTTGAAGGAATATCTCAGAAATTAAGTCTAAAAACTCCTCCCCTAAGGTATACATGGTGCAAGGAAATACGGTGATCACCAGAGCTCAACTCTATGAACTCATCAGTTACAATATAAAAGTATCTATGATTGACTGCTTAGTTCTTAAGGCTGCCTACATTGGGAGAAATATAAGGGATGTGCATTAGAACCTACTCTTTGAAAAGTAATACGATTTAAGTGGATGGAAAGAAAAGCAGATAACATTCCATATATGACAAAATTATACTCAAAGTTCATGAAAATAAATATTTCTATGGCAAGTAGTGACAAATATGAATTAGTAAGTAATAGGACCTAAGATTTTCTGGGTTAAATGAGTCAAGGTAACAATTATGAATATGAAGGAATTGGTCTTATGGTAGCAATACAACTGCAATGTAGTTAACAGAATAGCATAGTAATGTGAAGATAAAGGGATTTTAAAGAAGTAAATCAAGGTATGGGTAGATGCTGGAAGTAGGATAATCTGGGCTATTGACCAGAAGATACACCCCAATACACAGAAAGATGAGTCCATAATCTGGGATCATGTCCACAGGACTGAAACACAGGAGCTAAAGGAGTCAATGAAAAATAAAGACAATGAGATGAGGCAGCTACAGAATGTAGAAAAAGTGGGCTGTAGGTAATGGAGAATCTAAAACAGTTGATATTTCAGGAAATTATTGGTTCCACTAACATAAATAGAGGTCTCATAACGGCACTTGGAAATATGGATTTAGAACCTATGTAATGTCAGGCAGAGATATGGATTTGAGAATTGTCAGAATAGAATTCAGTTGATCTGTGAGGCATAGATTCATTTTTTAAATATAATGAGAACAGAGGGAAAAAAACGAGAGTGTTGAACATGAAGACTTGAGCACCTTTCCAAACTGCTGGAGTGGGAAATCAATGAAGGAAAGAATTGATCAGTAAGGAAGCAGAACCAATATGTGTGGTATCATAAAATATATGTTTGAAAAAATTTCAAGAAGTGTTTAATTATATCAAATGATGTATAAAGTTAACCAAGGAAGAGTTAAGGATGCATGGGGAAAGGTCAGTGCATTTAGCTATAATATTATTGGTGAAAATTTGGCAAATTAGAAAGTGATCTGCGAAATTCATTCACTCATTCATTCATGCTTTCACTAACAATATGTACCATGTTCTGTGCTAAGCATTAGGATTAAATAGTGAGCAACATAGTGTGAGTCTAGTGGATTCAGCAAATAGTGACCAAATAGTCAAATCAACAAATGAAAATACCTAAGAAGGAGAATATGCACTGTGCTGTGAGAGCTGTTAAGGGGAAAGGGGCTGATTAATCTGGGAAGTCAGGGAAAATGTTACTGAAGTGAGTCTTTAACTGAGGTATGAAGAACGAGAAAGTATCAACAGGCATGTAGGAAGAGAAGAGCATTTTAGGAGGGAATAGCATAGTGAATGTCCTGAGGTAGGAGGCAAGTGAGGCTGGAATACAGAGTGGGGATTCATTCAAGAGAATTTGAAAATGAAGAGGTTAAGATGGGTGAGACTTTTTTCTGGGTCTTGTAGGCCAAGATCAGGTATTATGTTTATCCTAAGAAGAGTTAGAAACCATTGGTCTTATAAAGGTCACTCAGCCAACATTGACAGGGGCAATGAGTACCATTGTAGACTTGTTTTAAAACTGTTTCAGAGATGATAGGGAGACTAAATTGGAATAGAGGGGGGGTGAATAAAAGTGGATGGAATTGTGACCTGTTGTAGATATGAAATTAGCAGGTTTTTATATTAATTGAATATAGGACATAAAGAAGGGACAACAAGAATGAGTAAGAGATTCTGCCTTGCACAACTGGATAGTGGAATCATGACTAATATTAAAAGGGACCAAAGCGGAGAGAAAAATAGAGTCAATTTTGCAGAATTGGGCAACAATAAGGGGGGAGAGAGGATGAATATTTAGAGTAGGAAAATAAAAGTTTCTTAAGATTTTTTTTTTAAGATTTATTTTTTATTTATTTGATTCCTCTCCCCTCCCCCAGTTGTCTGTCTTCTGTGTCTTTTTGCTGCGTCTTGTTTCTTTGTCCGCTTCTGTTGTCGTCAGCGGCACGGGAAGTGTGGGCGGCGCCATTCCTCGGCAGGCTGCTCTCTCCTTCGCGCTGGGCGGCTCTCCTTATGGGTGCACTCCTTCCGCGTGGCGCGGGGGACCCCCCTGCGTGGCAGGGCACTCCTTGCGCACATCAGTGCTGCGCATGGGCCAGCTCCACACGGGTCAAGGAGGCCCGGGGTTTGAACCGCGGGCCTCCCGTGTGGTAGACGGACGCCCTAACCACTGGGCCAAAGTCCGTTTCTTAAGATTGAGAGATTAGATTTGAAGGCAAAGCAAAAGGTAGGTAATAAATACGGGATAAAGTTGAACAGAATGTGAATAGAAAACAGAGTGGTCCAGGTTAGATTTAGAGAGGAAGAGGAACTGATTCCTCTTATCAAAGGATGGGCGTGGAAATCAAGATAATATGAAATGCAGAAGGAAGTAGAAGAGTTTCCTGATCCTGATTAATTTTGATGTTCTCAAAAAAAAAGTAAGAATAAAGGGCAAGGGAGTGGCAATTTTCTGATAAATGTGGAACTCTATTGGGAAGAAATGTGGGACAATAGATTGCTAATCATTGTCAAGGGCCAAGATGAAGCAAGAGAACCTAAATCTTTAGTGATATACTGATCCTTCCATCATATTCTACACCCAGAGATTTAAACTGGAGACAGCCATCAGAGCTTGGGGATTGGAGATACACATTGAGGTGATCCATTGGAAAATTATAGGGGCAAGGAATCCAAGGAGCTTTTTATTGATCATGCATATATGAAAATAAAGACCAAACTTTTGCACTTAAGGAATTTTAAGCCTCCTACATGCTAGGTGTTGTACAGATGAGAAAAACGATACTGCTCTGCCCTTTGAGGAGCCTCCAAACAAATGGAGGAGAGAGAAAACTAAAATTGAACAAATAAAAGCAAAGTTTTGCAATACAATGTGACAAATTTTATCATAGATGTTAAGCACAAACTGCTGTGGGAACATAGAGGAGAGCTATTGGTTCAGACTGGGGCTGAGATAGACTTTCCCAAAGGTCCTGGAATCTTAAAAGTGAGTTAGAATTCACCAGATAAAGAAAAGTTTGGGAAGTCTGTTTTAGACAGGCACAGATATAAAAGATAAAAATGATATGATAGAACATGTATATTGTACTAAGAGTGGTGTGTGGGAAATATCAGAATGGCAGAAATAAGGAAAACATAATCAGAGGTGGACAGGTAAACTGCAATAAATAAGAACTAAGTGGAAAGGGTTGGAATCTGGAATTTGACACATTTACTGAATTGAAGGAAGCCCTGGAAGGACAGATCCAGCTAAAGCAGTAGAAGCTAGTCTAGCAGGCTAAATATGTATTAGGAGAAAAGAGCAAACTTTAACAGGTGTTTGGTGTCAGAGAGTTTCAATAGAGAGCAATAGAAGCCTCTTGAGGGCAGAACACTAGTTGAGAGAACCCAGACCCATATAATTGTCAGTGTCTGGGAAAGCAAGCTATTAAGTATCTAGATAGCAGAGCATCCATCATTCTAGCTCAGAGGGTAGAGAAGACAGCCCAGAAGAAGTAATGCAAGGCCCATCCCTAGAAGGTGTGTAATTCTAAGGATATATGGGAACAAATGAGCAAAATAGAGTGCAATGATCATTACTAGTTTACAAGTTGAGGAGTTAGTATCATAAATGGGACATATGTCCAGTTAGTGCTTGGAAATATGGTCCAAATTGACTAGAGCAAGAGTTGAATATCTGAATTGTGAGCCATAACTTTTTAAAAAGAATTTTAATTCTTACAAAAGAGTTGTGCAAATAGTGCAGTTTTCCCATATAATCTCCACCCCTCCCTTTATGTTAACATCTAACATAACCATAAATAATTTGTCAAAACTAAGTAAATCTTGGATAATACTGTTAAATAAAGTACAGAACCTAGTCACATTTCACCAGTTTTTCCCCTAGTGCCTTTTCTCTTGAGCTGTAATGTGTAAGACACCTTCTCAGCTGAACCTTAAGTTGGAATTTAAGATGCTGTGACCTTGGGGAGCAATATAAAGACAGAAACCTGAAAAAAATGACAGAAACACCTGGAGAAGTATCTGTTCATTAGTTCTTTAAAGTACATGTTGATTGATATATTCCACCCCTTAGACCCCCAGAATATGGGTTAACAATGATTTACTTATTTATAATATTTATTGACTGTCCATGATACACACAATGATATTCTAGGCACTGAGAAAATAAAACAAATTTGAAAGGAGTTGAAAACTCCAATACACAACATTTTCTTCCAAGAATAAAACAAAATGTGGGGTGTTTTTTAAAATGCTACCTTTTAATATCAATTGTAGGAAAAGTTGAATTCCATTTTTTTTTAACTTTCTAAATGAACTTTTGCATATTCTCATTACAGAACAAATTCCAAGGCATGGTCTTTGATTTTGTAACCAAACAAGTCTTTGATATCAGCATCATGATCCTCATCTGTCTCAACATGGTCACCATGATGGTGGAAACTGATGACCAGAGTCAAGAAATGACAAATATTCTGTACTGGATTAATCTGGTGTTTATCGTTCTGTTCACTGGAGAATGTGTGCTGAAGCTGATCTCCCTTCGTTATTACTATTTCACCATTGGATGGAATATTTTCGACTTTGTGGTAGTCATCCTCTCCATTGTAGGTAAGAAGAAATGCTCTTACTCAAATAAGAAAGTTAATGGTGAGAATGTGTGTTTTAAACTTTGGGGATGTTTCTCATTCATCTTTTTCATTCATCTTGGACTTTCGAATATAAAGTCCAATAGACCATTCTTCAGTTTGTAATTTCTCTAATTGCATTCTGTGCATGAAATGATGTATAAAAAGGGATTATATTTTTCAGCTTTCATTTATGATCTTGTATCATTTCAAGAGACAATAAATGTAACTGTGGCATAATACTCTTCTCTCAATCATATTCCTGTGATATAGACAAGCATCATTTTGAATAAACAATTCTCACACATACACAAATCATTAAAAATAGTTAAATAATCCATAAACATGATCTATTTGATAATTGGAATAGTGTATGTGTGTTTATATACACATGTAAGCTTTATGTTATCTTTGGGATCAAATAGTTTTCTGTGGTTTGTAATATTCCTTTTCAGAAACAGACATCTTATCCAAAAATCCAAAGCATATTCATTATCATAAACACATATTATACAAGGTATTAAAAGAAAATATAAAAAGATTTAAGACAGGATTCTGCTTACTTGCAGAGAGAGAACATATACATAGAGAGAAAAATTGTATGCCACTATTTATACCTGAAAATTAATTCCCTGGCATAGTAGAACATTTTAACAATGTTCTATTCCATTTGATCCTCATAAAAGTCCTATGTGGTAGCAATATATCAAGTAAGAGATGAGACTCAGGTCATACAGACCTGGCCTAGGGCTTCCCTAATTCTACTACATACCAGTTCAGTGACTTAGGGCACGTTATATCAGTTCTTCAATCCCCAGTTTTCCAAATAAAACTTCTGCAAAGTGTTGTTACAAGGATTAAATAAGATTATACAAGTAAATGCACTTAGCACTGTGCCAGGAACAAAGAAAAGACTCAATACATGTTACATCCATAACAACAACAAAAATGTAGGTTTTTGCAGATCTGTCTCCAGAGTGTATATTCTCTCCTGTACATCATTCTGCTCCTCCCAAATAATAAAAGATCATACAACCTCAAAAGGATAAGAAACTTCATATTCCTCATTCAAAATGACATGTTCTATCCATTAGTTCTTACGCAAATGCTAGGACTAGTATTTTGGAAATATGAATCCATTTCTGTGCTCAGCTGCCATATATTTTGTGAGTGCAATAATTTCTCTATTGCTGACATCTAGACCTTCAGTGTTTGGGTCTTTCTTTTGACAGATGCTACTTCTCCTGAAGTAGGAAAGACGACCATTATTAACTTCAGTTAGTATCAAGGTGTTGATGTAGTAACACCAGATATATCAGTTTCATTTTGCTGAACAAATATTGCAGTTTAGTTTTGTGCACATACACACACACATACACACACTTATATAATTAATTCCTTTGTCCTTGTTTTTAAAACTAGTTAGAACTGTTCTTAGTAATGCAAAATTTTTTTCTTTTGCTGCTATTAAATATAACCCTATTTTTGTGGTTGTTTTTTTGTTTTTTCACAGGCATGTTTCTTGCTGAGCTGATAGAAAAATACTTTGTGTCCCCTACCCTGTTCCGAGTCATCCGTCTTGCCAGGATTGGCCGAATCCTACGTCTGATCAAAGGGGCAAAGGGGATCCGCACACTGCTCTTTGCTTTGATGATGTCCCTTCCTGCGTTGTTTAATATTGGCCTCCTGCTCTTCCTGGTCATGTTCATCTACGCCATCTTTGGAATGTCCAACTTTGCCTATGTTAAGAGGGAAGTTGGAATTGATGACATGTTTAACTTTGAAACCTTTGGCAACAGCATGATCTGCCTGTTCCAAATCACCACCTCTGCTGGCTGGGATGGATTGCTGGCACCTATTCTTAATAGCGGACCTCCAGACTGTGACCCTGAAAAAGATCACCCTGGTAGCTCAGTTAAGGGGGACTGTGGCAACCCATCTGTTGGGATATTCTTTTTTGTCAGTTACATCATCATATCATTTCTGGTTGTGGTGAACATGTACATTGCTGTCATCCTGGAGAACTTCAGTGTTGCCACTGAAGAAAGTGCAGAACCCCTGAGTGAGGATGACTTTGAGATGTTCTATGAGGTTTGGGAGAAGTTTGATCCTGATGCAACCCAGTTTATAGAGTTCTCCAAGCTCTCTGATTTTGCAGCTGCCCTGGATCCTCCTCTTCTCATAGCAAAACCAAACAAAGTCCAGCTCATTGCCATGGATCTGCCCATGGTCAGTGGCGACCGGATCCACTGCCTCGACATTTTATTTGCCTTTACAAAGCGTGTTTTGGGTGAGAGTGGAGAGATGGATGCCCTTCGAATACAGATGGAAGAGCGATTCATGGCATCAAATCCCTCCAAAGTCTCTTATGAGCCCATTACAACCACTTTGAAACGCAAACAAGAGGAGGTGTCTGCTATTGTTATCCAGAGGGCTTACAGACGCTACCTCTTGAAGCAAAAAGTTAAAAAGGTTTCCTGTATATATAAGAAAGACAAAGGCAAAGAAGGTGATGGAACACCTATCAAAGAAGATACCCTCATTGATAAACTAAATGAGAACTCAACTCCAGAGAAAACTGATGTGACACCTTCCACCACTTCTCCACCTTCATATGATAGTGTCACAAAACCAGAAAAAGAAAAATTTGAAAAAGACAAATCAGAAAAGGAAGACAAAGGAAAAGATATCAGGGAAAGTAAAAAGTGAAAAGAAACAAAGAATATCCCATTTTGTGATCAATTGTTTACAGCCTGTGATGGTGATGTATTTGTGTCAACGGGACTCCCATAGGAAGTCTATGCCAAACTGACTGTTTTTACAAATGTATACTTAAGGTCAGTGCCTATAACAAGACAGGGACCTCTGGTCAGCAAACTGGGACTCAGTAAATCCGAGAAACAGCATCGACAGGAGGTTTCTGTTTTTTCAACCAGCTGACACTGCTGAAGAGCAGAGATGCAATGGCTACTCAGACTATAGGAACCAACTTAAAGGGGGGAGGGAAGTTAAATTTTTATGTAAATTGAACATGTGACACTTAATAGTAAATGTTACCACTGTTTATGTTTGAAGTGCTACATCTACCATATTTTTACAAATCGTGTGCTGTGAATTTATCACCTTTTTTTTAATTCACAGGTTGTTTACTATTATATGTGACTATTTTTGTAAATGGGTTTTTGTTTGGGGTGAGGGATTCAAGGGAGGGAATTCTACATTTCTCTATTGTAAAACTGGATATATTTTAAATGAAGGCATGCTGCACTTCTTGTTCACACATGAAAAAACAATCTCATCACAAAAGGAAAGAGTTTACTTCTTGTTTCAGGATGTTTTTAGATTTTTGAGGTGCTTAAATAGTTATTCATATTTTTAAGCTGTCTCATCAAGAAGAATTTTAATGTGCCTGTAAATGTTCCATAGAATTCACAAACATTAAAGAGTTGTTTTATTTTTACATAACCCATCATATGTACATGTATATATGTATATATGTATATGTGCGTGTATATACATATATATGTATACACACACATGCACACACACAGATACATGCATACCATTACATAGTCATTCAGAGTCCTGGCAGCATGAATATAACATTTTTGATAAGTGTCCTTTGGCATAAAATTAAAATATCCTATTAGTCCTTTCTAAGAAACTGAATTGACCAAAAAGCATCCCCACCACTTTATAAAGTTGATTCTGCTTTTTCCTGCAGTATTGTTTAGCCATCTTCTGCTCTTGGTAAGGTTGACATAGTGTATGTCAATAAAAACAAAAAGTCTGCTTTGTAAATAGTAATTTTACCCAGTGGTGCATGTTTGAGCAAACAAAAATGATGACTTAAGCACAGTATTTATTGCATCAAATATGTACCACCGTAAGTATAGTTTGCAAGCTTTCAACAGGTAATACGATGTAATTGGTTCCATTATAGTTTGAAATTGTCACTGCTGCATGTTTATCTTGCCTATGCTGCTGTATCTTGTTCCTTCCACTGTTCAGAAGTCTAATATGGGAAGCCATATGCCAGTGGTCAAGTGAAGCAAATTGTTCAACCAAGACCTCATTCTTTATGTCATTAAGCAATAGGTTGCAGCAATCAATGAAGAGCTTCTTGCTTTTTATTCTTCCAATGTTAATTGAACACTATGGTGAAAAGCCCGACTGTACAAATGTTGCAAGCTGCTTAAATCTGTTGAAAATATATGGTTAGAGTTTTCTAAGAAAATATAAATACTGTAAAAAGTTCATTTTATTTTATTTTTGCCTTTTGTACATAAAATGAGAAATTAAAAGTATCTTCAGGTTGATGTCACAGTCGCTATTGTTAGTTTCTGTTCCTAGCACTTTTAAATTAAAGCACTTCACAAAATAAGAAACCAAGACAAAGATGCAGTGTAGGTTTCTGCTTTTTGATTAGTGCTGTAAACTTGCACACATTGCAATGTGAAACAAATCTGACTTGAGTCCAATGTTTATTTGCTTTCAAATAGTAATACATACCATTGAAAGAGGCTTAAGGAAAGAAAAGTTATATTCTTGGCATTGCTCAAATCAGGTGTTTCCACCCAGTTTTATTCAGTAAATCAACAGTCTCTTCCAGTATTTGTTTACACAGATAAGTCTTTTTCTTATTAGCCCAAGTGGCATGGGATCCACATCATTTTTCTCCTGTTCCTTCACAAAACCAGGTAGCGAAATTATATTACCAGTTACAGCAAAACATTTTGGGTTTCTTTCATGAGCAACATTATTTGTAGCGTCTTTATATTAAAGCTATTGACTTGTAGTGTGTTGGTGAAATGCATGCAGGAAAACGCTATTACCATGAAGAACGGTAAACCACATTACAATCAAGCCAAAAGAATAAAGGTTTTGCTTTTGTTTTTGTATTTAATTGTTCTGTCTTTGTTTCTATCTTTGCAATGCCATTTCAAGGTAAATTTCTATCATGTAAAAATATTTAGCAGAAACAATAAATGTAAAGACTATACATTAAATATAACAATTCATCTTTAAATTTTTTCATGGAATGGAAATTAAGAAGAATGTATTGAATATCTAGTTTTAATATCTACCAAAAAAACCTAGATATGATATTGGATAGAGTAGTGGAAAGTTACATAAGTTAATAAAAAAAATTGACTAACATTTTAAGTTGTGCATCTTTTCTCCTTCCCGTCTATCTATTGTCCCTCCCTCTCTGACCCCACTCCTTTTCAGTCTTTTCCCTATAGATTCTTGATCTTCTTTTCTATGTGCTCTTCCATCTTTTCCTTGGGTTCGCAAAGTATTTTCCATTCAAGAGATTCTCCTTGCTTCTTTTCTGTTCACCAAATGTCTTGTTTATTACAGTTTGTAGACAAAGTCTCTGTGTACTTAGGCCCTAATAATTTGATGTCACTCTGTGAAGTCCATAAAGCATCTCTGAATTTCAGTCCTGCAATTCCTTTGGCAAAAATTCTGAGTCTAGATCGCAACTCTTCAAAATATTAAAACCTAAATCTCAAAATGACCCAGATTTATTTATTCAAATAACCAAATAGTTAGGGAAATATTCTCAACCCTGGTTGCGTATTAGAATTACCTGAAACGCTTTTTTTAAAAAAAATCTATTGTGTAGCTCAAGATCAGACCATTTGATTTTATAGCTCTGAAGATGGAACCCAAGCTTCTAATATTTTAAGGCTCCCCGCTGATACTGACTCATAGTGAAGGTTGAAAGCCAATGACTTAGGGGTCAATAGAAAAGACGCTGTACCAAAAATGTGCCTGTCCCCTTCAAAGCTTTGTTACATAACATCCCACACAGGACAAGACTCCTAATATGTTGGCCTTTGGGGTGTTTATCTCGTAGTACAAGGAATTGACATAAATTGATTACTTTATAACAAGCGTTCTCTTCTAGGACTATATTTGATGAAAAGGAAATCCCATCAGAATTGTTTAGGGAGGCTTTTCAAATTACGTATTTCTCCAACTCACACCCCCAGCCACGCCCAGTGCACGTTAGGTGAGGTGACTATGACGGTGGTCTAGGAAACGGTGCAAGCTCATAAAGCCCACATTCCCTCTTTGGAGAGAATCATTAATCTGGACCAAAGGGATGCAGGTCACAGTGGCCAGCAGGAAAAATAAATTAATTTTTGATGACCAAGTCACAAATCTCGACAGAAGAGACTCATATTCTCAACTTCTCCATTCTTGTGTTACCTGTCATAATTAATTGTTTTCCTAAGTTCTGAACAATACATAAAAATTTACAAAAGGAAGGGAGGAGAGAAAGGATGGGAAGGGAAGAAAAGGGAGATCAGAGGAGAGGAGAGAGAAGAACAGGAGAAATAGAGGAAAGAAAGGGTGTGTAAGGAATGAGGAAATACCTCACAAATTATCTTCCATAAAAAGCATTTCCTGGTGATACGAACCATAGCATTGTTGGGGAAATGGGGAAGGAATAGGAGTGAGGGAAAGAAGTTTTTCATAATAGTTAATGTGTAAGATCTCTAATGTAAATACGTAAATATATTTCCCCTCTCATTTTTTTTTAAGAAAAATATCTTTGAAAAAATTAGAGGACATTATGCAAGCAAATATTACAATGATTTCAGACCCATGGATAGTGTTTTTTTACTTTCATCTGAACAAAATAAATATGTGAGTGCCTACCATATATCAGTTTTGTGACAGGAGCTGAGAGATCAAAGACAAACATAACTGTTCAAAGAAAGTTTGTAGACAGAACCTTGAAAGGAGTATGGAATTGATTCCGTTTGCAATGAGGAATAATTGGTTACTCTTGAGCAGTGGAATGGGCAGTGAAATCAGATACATCTGTACTTATTTAATCTGGTAGTGATATGGTTACAGTTCCCACTTTTTGTTAGTACTTTACTGATATCTCATTTTCCCATCTCTTTATTTTAAAATTTTTCATGTCCTTATATGTTAGTATATACTTTTAACAGAATATTCCTAGATTTAAAAAATTCAACCTGATACCTTCTAATAATCACCTATCTTAATCTATTTATATTTATTGTGATTACAGATAGGTTTGATTTTATTTCCATCATCTTATTTTTTGCTTTCTATTTTTCAAGTTTTTCTTTCTCGCCCCACCTCCTCCATTCTTGCCCTCTCTTGCATTGTTTTACCTATGTTTTCTTTTACCTATCACTGCTGGTTTGAAAGTTACCTTCCCTCCTTCCCTCACTCCCTTTCTTCTTTCCTTCCTCCTTTCCTCCCTTCGTCCCCTCCCTCTTCTTTCCTTTTCTCCCTTTTTCCTTCCTTCCTTCCTCCTTCCCTCCCATTCTTCCTTCTTTCCTTCCTGTATTTTTTCTATGTCCTTCTCATAAGTGAACACTTCGACATTGTAACACATATCCTTAATTAAAGTGAAATATAATCAATATCTTTATCCTGATTAGTTTAATTTCCTTTTATATGTTATTTTTGTCTTCTATTTTAATTCTACATTCACCAAAATCCAACAAAGAAGTGTTATTATTGTGGTTATTATCAATAGTTAGTGTTTATTTAGATTTTGATGTTAGTGAATTTCTTTCCTCAGATTTGTTTCTTCTGCTGACTTTTTCACTTTGTGCTCTATTTTCTTAAAATATATCATTTAGAGACTTTTTCTAATGGGTCTGTGAGTAGCAAACTGACTCAGTTTTACTTTTTCTGAAAATGGCTTTATTTCAAACACATTCTTAAATAGATTAATACAGGTTATAATTTACTTTGGTGTTTTGCAATTTTTATAATGAGTCTAAATATGAATTTATTTTCTATTAACCTGACTCTGAACTTAAGCTATTTTAAATTGAATATTCATTTATTTATTCATATCTTTAATTCAGGAAAATTCTTAGCTTTTAGAACTATGAATATTTTCTCACCCATATTTTTCTAATCACTCCACCTAGGATTCCCAAGAGTTATAACTTGGAATTCTAACTCCTTCTTCCATATTTTTTGTTATCTTTTTCTTATTTTTCAGTGTTCATTCTAAGTAATTTGTCAGTTTTGGTATCAGGGTAATGCTGGCTTCATAAAACAATTTCAGAAATATTCATTCCTAAAAAATTCCTGTAAAAGTGGGATCATTTCTCCCTTAAGTATAGATATAATTAATCAGTAAAGCCATCTAGGACTTAATACTTCTTTGTGGGATTTTTCAAAAATTAGATATGTTTTAATTAAAGAAATCCATTTAAAAAAAGATATGTAGCTATTCGTTTTTACTTATTTTTTCTTAGTTTTTGAAAATTGCATTTTTTCCAAAAATTTGTCCACATTGCTCATATTGTTTATATTAGTCCCTTAATAAGCTTTTAATTTCTGTGATATCTCTAATCGTGTTCTCTCTCTATTTCTTATATTGAAAATTTGTAACATCTCCTTTTTTCTTGATTATTTTATCTAGAGGTTTTCAATTTTATTAATATTTTCCAAGAATCAACATTTGGCTTATCAATTTTTTCCCTATGCTTTATCAGTTTTCCATTTTATTGATTTCTGCTCTTTCCAATGCTGCCACCATCTCTTTCATTTTCTTTCCTTACTTCATATAAGGTTATAAGTTTCTCTTTATGTAAATATTTAACATAAAGTATGGCTCTAATCACATTCCACAAATGTGTATATATTCTCCCCCTGAGATGGCTCCCTCGTCTGCTTGTCTGTTTGCTCACAGTTTTTGCTCATTTCGCTCATTGCATTTGCTCATTGTTTATGCTCACTATTTTTGCTTGTTTGCTCATTGTCTGCTCATTGTCTGCTTTCCCTTTAGGAGGCTTTGGGATCTCCATGTGGGAGGCTGGCATGCTATTGCTTGAGCCACATTGGCTTCTAATATTGATATATTTTAACTTCATTACCATTCAGTCAAAAACATTTTCTAATCCCTACTGTGATTCTCCTTGTCCTTTTAGATATTTAGAAGATATTGGTTGATTTCCAAATACTTGAGAGACCTTCTAGATATACTTGCTTTGATTTATAATTGAATTTCACAGTATTCAGGGAATATGCCCTGCATAATTGTAATCACTTAACATTTTGGGGGAATTGCCTTGTACCTCAGCTTATATCCAGTTTTGTATATGTTCCACATGTATTTGAAAAGAAGGCGCATGATTTAGTTAGGTGTGTTGTTCTATATATGCTAAATAGGCCAAATTTGTTCATCATATTACTCACATTGCTTATATCTTTCATGATTTTTTAGTTGCTTTTTCTATCATTTACCAAGAAAGGTGTGTTCAAAATCTCTCCATATAATTGTGAATTTATTTCTCCTTTTGGGTCTGTTAACTTTTGCTATATAATGTGTTTATCTTCTCAGTCTCTTGGCTACCACTATCAATGGTCAAATGCCTTGAAAGGAAATGAGATATCAAATATCTGTTTTACCTCTCTGTACTCCCTTCTTTATTTGGATCTTGACTCTCAAATCTTTGCCAATCATGTAAATCTCCCATGTCTTCAAATTTTTTTTAGCTTTTCTATTTGTTTTTAGAGGAAAGTTTGGCCTGATACACATTAATGTTCCACAGTACTTAGCCCACACTAACGTGAATGCTCTTGTATAACAACAGTATTTTAGGAAAACATACTGATATGTCTTCATTGGCCTTTATTGTTATTAACAGTTAAAGAAATGTGTTTTAAATATGTATGGAAAAAATTCAGTTAACATTATTACAAATCTGTCCACCAGGGGACACTACTTTCATTAAGAAATGACTTTTTCTTTTCTTTCCTTTTTTTTTCTGCAGAGAAGGAGAAATAGATTTTCAGCTTATTTTGCATCTATCTCAGGTGTAAAAAAAAACAAAAATATAATTTTTTTGGAATCATTCCTCGAAAAACAATGTTTTACATTTGACTAGCTCTCTCAGAAAAATTCAGTTTGTGAAGCTTTTGTATTTTAAAATGATTTCCTTGCAGAGATCTTACAGTTAAAAAATTAAAACATCATGGATGAACAAATTATGAAACTAAAGAAATAATTAATGGAAAGCATTTCAGAAGCTCATGTAAAATGAATGAGCAGTATTCAAATATTCACTTCTATGGGGAGTTTCAAATAATTCTCCTTATTGTTGTAAGAACTAAAAGTGTATATTGGTGAACCAAAGGAGTACTGATGCAGAGTACCGGAAATCTGCTGGCTTTAAAAAGGGTATTTATTTGGGGTAGAAGCTCACAGTTTCAAAGCCCTAAAAAGTCCAACTCAAGGTTACTTCCTTACCAAAGTCTGTTGCCACGTTTTGTGGGTTTTTTTTTTTGTTGTTGTTGTTTTTTAACACTTTTTAAAATTAAAGTTAATAGACCACAAAGAATGTTACATTAAAAGACATAAAAAAAAGAGGTTCACATATATCCCACTCCCCACCCCATCACATCATTTTTGTAAATTGTATTTTTTAGACGATATATACATCACAAAAAAAAGTTACATTTAAAAAATAAGAGGTTCCCATATACCTCCCACCCCTCCCCCCCCTCTCCTCCCACACCAACAACCTCCCCCATCATTGTGGCACTCTCATCGCACTCAGTGAGCACATTTTGAAGCGCTGCTGCACCAAATGGATAGTGGTTTACATTGTAGTTTATACTTTCCCCCCGTCCACCCTGTGGGCCATGGCAGGACATACAATGCCTAGCATCTGTCCCTGCAGTACCATCCAGGACAACTCCAAATCCTAAAAATGTCCCCCACATCACATCTTTTCTTCCTTCTCCCTGTCCTCAGCAACTATTGTGGCCACATCAATGCTACAATTTCTTCCATTACTAGTCACAACAGTTCTATAGTAGAATATCAGTAAGTCCACTCTAATCCATATTTTATTCCTCCATCCTGTGGGTCCTGGGATGATGATGTCCACTCCACCTCTATATAGAGAGGGGGCTTAGATTCCACATGGATGATGGATGCAATTTCTCTGCTTGCAGTTGTAGGCCCTCTTGATTCCCTGGTGTGGTGGTTGACTATCTTCACCTCCCTGTTAGCTGACCTGGGTAAGTCCAATGAACCAAGGAGTAAGAGTTGCAACTCTGCTGAGGATCAGGGCCCAGCTGTGTTGCCACGTTTTGAAGCAAGGTGATGGGTGATCTCTGCCTGGTCTCTCCTTCTTCCTCTGAAGGATCCATGGGCCCAGCTTCTTCTGATCTTAGCTGCAGGCTGGAGGACTCGTTTCTTTCCAGGCTCTTCTCAGCTGCTCAGGGCTCTGGTAGTCTCTTAAGCTACAAACTATCAGGTAAATGACTCAACTCTCTCCAGGGCCCCAGGATCAAGGTTCTCTCCTCTTCTGTGTCTATAGAGCTCTTTCTTCCACGTATCTTTTCCTGTGTGTCTTCTTGATTAAGTGTCCATTTATATAACCCACCAAGGGTGGGGGGTCTCAACCCTGAGTCTTGATTTAATCAAGTAAATGTAAAACCTTTGAATTTAATACAATCAAAGGGTGTCAGCCCAGAGGAACAGACCAGTTTACAAACATAATCAAATATCCTTTTTTTTTGGAATTCATAAATAATATCCTACTGCTACAAAGTGCTTATCCATGTTTTCATGAAAAACTCAGGTCATGTCCTGAATTCCTCCTCTGATTCATGAAATAACTCATTCTTTAGTAACAAGTAAAGCTATATTTGTTGAAATAGTATCAGGTATAAAGTAAACCATATTGTCTCTGAACGATGGTGGCAAGGGGTTTTAACAGTAACACAGGAAGTGTCATGCATGCAAAATGCATGGAGTATTTCTTTTCAACTCCAAATCAATGCAGTAAGTTGTTCTTCCTGCACAGGGAATGTTTTCCTGTCACTACACAACAAAACCTCAATCATGGCAAAGAACAATCAGCCAAAGAAAACATAATTCCCAAAGTAAATCCAACTAAAAACACCCTGATTTGAAACATCCAATTATAGCATTGTACTGTGACACTTGGGTTAACATGTATATAGTAAGTGTAGGCATTTTCCAATAGGGAGCAAAACATTCCTTGGGAATATGCTGATAAAGACTGTAAAACTTATACTCTGAGCTACACTAGAATGATATCACTACTAAGCCCTTAAAACAACAATCAGGCATTCCAGTATAGATGGTTTAGAACAAGACCCAATGTGAAGTCTAGAAATAGAATCCAAAAAATACAGGAAAATAAACTTCAACCTAGGTTTTTTTTTTAGAAAGATCTGGAAATATGCCAGAACCTACTCTATAGCCAATATAATAAGTCATGTATAAATCTTTCTTAAGTGTTTCATTTCAGTCATCCTAAAAGCACAGAAATGAAATATCCTTTTGTAATCTCCATGAAATAGCCTTCAGATATTCTTGTATAGAGTTGGAGGAAAGAGACACCTGATACCACCTCCAGGGAAGAAGTCTCATTGCATGGAGGCTAATAAAGAGCTTGAAAACAGCTGCCAAAAGGAGTAGCACCACCTATTCTTAACAATGCCAGCCACCTATTGCAAGTGGCAGGGTCTCTATCAAAAGCACAACTTACATAGGCACTGGATGGAATAATATTTATTCACATGGAGAGAGACAGCTTCACTATGGGCATCGGGTCCCTATGACCAGCAGATCTCAATCCATGGCAATGCAGGGATATGACCTGTGCACACTCCTCTTGTGCCATAGGTAATGGACCCCATTCCCTGCCTGCCAGGAATAGATAGAGCAGTAGGGTTGGCTGAGTGCCATATGCTTAACATACTTAGCTTAGCAGGTCCTGGGAATGTTTATATATGCTCAGGGCAAAAGGAGAAGGAATGTGCAGGCAACCCACTATCTGCTGTGGGATGTGTTTCATGTCAAGATGCTCCAAGAAAGGAGTCAGCCAACATTTATGTCCTGATCTAGAAGCCAAGGCAACATATCTGGCCACAAGCATAGAGTTCATTAGTGGACCACAGGGAAAAGTGGTAGACTGTGCTTGGCTGGTCCCTTCTACATATAGTATGTTATTAGGTTTCCACTGCTCTAAAACAGTTTATCACAAATTTAGCTGCTTAAAACAACCATTTTTATATCAGTTTCTGTAGGTCAGATGTCCAAGCACCATAATTGGGTTCTCTGCCAGGGTCTTACAAAGCTGCAGTGAGACATTGACCAGGACTGAGGTCTCCCCTGAGCCTCAGGCTCCTCTTCAAGCTCATGTGGTTATTGGTGAAATTCACTTATTTGCCACTACAGAGCCGTGATGGCTGGTCTCTTCAAAGCTAACAGGAGAAATAAGCTCTGCTGCTTCAAGACTCTTCATTCTGGGAAGACCTAACCCTCTTTCAAAGGGGTCACTTTATTAGGTCTGGATATTCAAGATAATCTCCTTTCCAATAAACTGAAAATCAAACTGATTGGGGCTTTAATTACATCTGCAAAATCCCTTTACCTTTCATTATTGGTTAAAAGCTAGTCACAGATTCTGCCCACATTCAAGTGGAGGGGATTACACAAGGGTGGCAGGACTCACCAGGGGTCACCCTAGGGTGTGTCCACCATATATAAAGAGCTCTGGAATGGAGGAACCCTGACTATCCTCATTCAAATTATATTGCCCAGAGAGGACAATCCAGTAGAAAGTGCCTTCCAATGCAAGCCCTCATTTTACCATTACAAAGTCACAATGCTTATTTCCATCTGGGTAGCTACATATATCACATAAGCAACCAATATAGCCAATACTACGATAATAGTATTTTGGGAAAAGAAAGTGTTTTATCTCAAGATTGACCATCAAGGAGAAAGGAGAGAAGGCTCAACTATCTCCCTGATCTGAGAGTTAAGGGTGATTTTATGGGAATGGAAGGTGGGAAATGGGGACAGAAGTGGAGAGGTTTTACTTGGCATAGTCCTATTGATTAGTTATAGAGTTGTCCATGTGTGGCAGGGTGGGTTTTATGCCAGATCTTCCTTATTGAAAGATCTCTTTGCATTTGATTTGCTTCTGATGTCTCCCTGTGCTCATAATTTCAGTTCTGAGGGAGATGACCCTTTGTTCCTGGAGTCTTAAATGTTGTTTAAAGGACAAGAGTCAGTGTATTAGTCAGAGTATTCTAGGGAATCAGAATCAACAGGGGGTATCTGTCAACAGTAAGAGATTTTTATCAGAGTCTCTCATGCAACCATGGAATGCACAAGTCCAGGTTCTGCAGGCAGGCTGCAACCAGGAGCTCCGATGAAAGTCCAATGAAGATTCTTGACAAGTTCTGGGAGATGCTGACTGTCCAAAGATGAGCTGGGAAATTCTCTCTCAATGCTGAAATCACTTCCCCTTTTAAGGGATTCAACTGATTGGGTTAAGTGTCACTCATTGCTGATGGCAATCTCCCTGATTGATGTAATTATAACCAGCTATCTATGATTTACCAGTAAAGTCAATGGTGACTAAAGTCCATAAATGCCCTTCTATTACAGTTAGCTCAGTGCTTGCTTGACAAACAACTGGGGGTACAATTACCTGGCTGAGTTGACACAATAGCCTAACCATCACAGTCAGTGTTTTCAGCACATGCTTAGGTTATATGCCTGCAGTTAAACAAGCTCAGAAGAAAAGTTACAGAAAGAGAGGACATCCCCCCAAACCAGTTTTGACCTGCCCCTGGTTTTATACTCATCCATTTAAATTCCCAGTAAATATGTTTCTTTCTCTGTCAGACAATATCCTAAGCATTGGTAATTGTTTGCCTCTGAACAAAGGAAATTTCAATTAGAAACCTGGAGCCTGAATTTTAAAACTAGAAATTAAATTTCTACTGGTTATCCAGTAGAAAATCAAGTAGTAGCCATCCATCAGGCTTAGTCTTCATTTGACTCTCTTGTTCAGGATGTGGCCATTCCTTGGGCAAAGTTTTTTGTTCATTCGTTTTTACAGTTGTAGCTATTTTTTAAAAATGCACAATTAGCTAATGCTCATATTATTTAACTTTTTACAGACTGCTTCCTCAAGCTGAAGTGAGCCAGTGGCCAGATATTATAATTAGTGAAGAGATGTGCCTCATCTGCTTAACCGGAAGCCTGAAAAATCAGAACCGTATGGAGAAAAAAGAAGAGAGTTATTCCTTACATTTAAGTTACAGAGTAGCAGAGAAAGGTAAACTTAAGAGTTTTCTGTGAGGTGGTGAAATCCTGAAGAAGCAGACATTGAAGAAATTTGTGGAGGTAACCGTGTTGCCATTGGTTTTAAATCACACCTGCAAGATCTTGCATAACCTGTTAGTCCTGAGAATGACTTATGCCATTTGGAATAATTGTCTGAAATTGAAACCTTACTAGTTCTTGAAGACCACTTGTAAATTCTGATTTAATAGATTACTAGAAACAGAAAGCAGTCAAGCCAATCAATCCACGCTGTTTGCGTAAGGCCCGTTAGAGGCCCAGCGTGGTGCTGGGCTTTGTGTTAAAGACTTGATTTTGTATGAATCTGGATCTAGTAACGAAAAGCGAAAGCCTACCACAAACACGAACTACCATTTCGTTGTCCTCTGAGTTAATGGCTTGCCACGGAATGCCTTGATGCAGAGTAAAATTTGTGTTTTTGTCTTTCCGTGAGTGGTGGAGCATCAGGAGGCCAGACTGGATACCTCTGGAATGGTTACTAACCTCAGAGACATCGATGGCCCCTCTGACCAGAGGGATGAGGTAGCTGGTGCATTCTATCTCATGCGTCTAGGCCCTTTTAGAAGCTTTTAATGCCAGTTGCTTAGAAATAATCAGTCATTTCCGTCAAAATTAGAGAAGGTGTCAGGAAGTTGTTCTACCACCCCCCAGGTGTAGAATGGTGTCAGACATACGGGAGGTTTTCACTAAATACTGCACCAAAAATGAAGGAATGACAATCAGTCTACAGGCTTTCTGATGGGTTTGGGACCACTTAGACTTCCCCATCAGAATTGCCTCCACCTTCCATAGGAGAAAACTTCAGCAGCCCTTCTCCCCCTGTGTGACCTTACCCTAGTGGTCACAGCCTGAACCAGGGACAAAAACCTGACCCAAGGTGGACCAATCTGATTCTCTCTCTTAAAAATTTCAGTGGAAGAGACACAGACTGGGAATTGGAAGCTGAACTATGTTCTTCTGAAACCAGGTTCTTTAACATAGTTTGGATTCTCTGAAATATCTTTTCAGTAAATACCCTTTTTAATTATTTATTTTTGTTCACTTGGACTACTTTAAAGATTATATTGCTTTCAGCCAAAGTTGTCTTAAGACTATCAAAATAGGTTCCAAAGAGAGGAGTAAGAGATATTTATGGATGAATTGCCTTATTTCCTCATTTTTCTCACTGCCATAGTAGAACTTATCAAACAAAGCTTTTGAGAGTATGTAATAGCTGCCTTCTTTGCCATCACATTCGTTTCTCATAGATGCACCAGGTTTAAACCCAGAAAATTTTATTTTCTGAAAAATGTTTTTGTATTAACTCATGGAAATCACTCACAACAGCCCTATCCCCCACCCAAAGAAGAGAATATAAACTTAAAATTCTCAGCAGATGGAGTTTAGCTTTAAAGATAATGACAACTGCATTGTAAGGATTCACTTCAGTAGTAATGAAGGATTGGGTTGATTATTCAATAGAGTTTCTATTTATAAGACATAGTTTATAAGTTTTCTGATTCTAGTTTATTCAGAGATACATTTAATAATAAATAACACAAAAAACTTAATAAAAGAAAAGTTTGTACTTTAATGTAGCATCGTCTATTGATTTTCATAATCATGGAACCCTGAGAACCATGAATAATGAAAGGTTGTACAAAATTATTTTTAAAACTTTTTGTTGGATAGTATTATTTTAAAATTTCTATAATAACTTTCTTTTGGAAAGTTTGCGTTCCCTTTTTGGTCTTCAACATTTTGAATATGACAGAACTTATTACTAAAGTGGAGTTTATTGGCAGATTATCTTGAGCATCTACCTAAACCCACAGTGAATCAAGTTATGATATCAAAATTAAAATATACAAAAGGCTATGGTGGTTATTAGAGAAACCAAGATGAACATGATTTTTGCCCCTGCATGCGAAGTTTTGATTATCTGGGAAGGGAGCTGAGACAGAGGTAGACTAGAGCTGGAGATGGACAAGACAGACTTGGAAAAAAATAATTTGAATGTAAGAGCAAGATACAATGTTGACACATCTCCATCTGAGAATAAGCAGTAATGGTGATTTCACAGAGGAGTTGAATCATGGGCTGGGGCATGAAAGATAAGTGACAATTCAATAGGCTCCCAAGAAAAGAAAAACCTAGGATGGAATAGGGGAGAGGTGGTAGGTGGTGATACTGAACTCACTGTAGCAGAAGATGTCATGCTTAAATGGGAAAGGCAAGGAGAAAGAAGTATGGGTGGGGCATTGTCCTTTAAAAGGAATATTGTCTCTCCAGACAGCTGTCTACAAGAATTATTTAAAAGGATTAGTTTTAACCGTGGAATTTCTCTGGTACTCTAATTCATGGTCAAAACCAGGAACCCACTAGGATTTTGACACCTTATAGCTGGGTTTACCCAGTACTTTATTCCAGCCTCCAACTTCTCCACTTCAAGTATCCTCCATGAGCATGTTTTTTCTAGGTAGGGGTTGGGGGTGGGATCTAGACAATATTGTCCTTTGCTTCAAAAATTGTCTCTTTCTTCCTCTTAAAGTAACTCCTGTGAGACTTGCCCAATTAAAACCTAGCTTTAATGCCATCCTTTACTTCCACTTTTTCCTCCTTTCTCCATCCTTTCTTCCTTCACTTCCTGCTTCCCTTCCTTCCTTTCTTCTCTCTGTCTCTTCCCTCTCTCCTCCCTTCCTGAGTGTCTGTTATGTGCTAGAAACTGTGTTTAAGGATGGGGGTAAAATGATGAATCAGACCCAGCTCTGTGTTCACTGAGCCCATCACAGGCACAGACAGATACTTGGGCTGCTCAGGTGTCAGCAGCTCATGGTCACCTCCCCTTAGCTTGTATTTGGAAAGAGGAGATTTTATCTTATGAGGGTTTTAAGTTGTTCACATGCAGTGGTTCCCTGCACTGCACCCAAATGTACAAGAGGTAATCATGACTTCACTGTGGGGCACAACTGGAAACTAGTGAGCCCAGACTTCCTGATATAATGCTACCCTTTCCACAAAACTGGGCAGCAAAAGGGTGAATATGGAGCAGGCCCCATTTCTCTTCATAACCATCCTTTCATTCTTCACATCATCCCCATAGACCATACATCCCCTGGGCAAGTGTATCAGAATTCATTCAAAGGCTGTGAAAGGGACTTTCAAAGCAAGGAAAGGGAAGCAGAGTTGGCCCAATGGATAGAGCATTCGCCTACCACATGGGAGGTCCAAGGTTCAAACTCAGGGCCTCCTGACCATTGTGATGAGCTGTCCCACACGCAGTGCTGATACGCCCAAGGAGTGCCCTGCCATGCAGGGGTTTCCCCTGCATAGGGGAGCCCCATGCACAAGGAGTATGCCCCATAAGGAGAGCCGCCCAGCATGAAAAAAAGGGCAGTCTGCCCAGGAGTGGCACCACACACACGGAGAGCTGACACAGCAAGATGATGCAACAAAGTGCGACACAGATTCTGGGTGCTGCTGACAAGAATACAAGTGAACACAGGAGAACACACAGCAAATGGACACAGAGAGCAGATAACTGGGGTGGGGAAGGTGGGGAGGGTTGGGAAGGGAAGAGAAATAAAAAATAAATCTTTAAAAAAAAAAGCAAGCAGAAAACAAAACTTTATGCTAAATATGGGTTTTTCCAAGCTCTAAGTTAAAATATTCAGCAAGCTGTTTGTTTTGCTTTCCTGGCAGCTAAAACAAGTACAATACAATGGGTTGGCTTTAAAAATGGAAAATTATTAGCTCATGGTTTTGAGGCTAGGAGAAGTCCAAAACTGAGGCATCAGCAAGGCAATGCTTTTTCCAGAAGACTGGCATTTTGGGGATGGCTGCTGGTGACCCTTGGTCCTTGGCTTTTCCATCACATGGCAAAGCACATGGTGACATCTTCTACTTTCTCTTCCATGTTCTGTTGACTTCTAGTTGCTGGCAACTCCCCGTGGCTTCTCTCTCTATCTGACATTCACTTTGTTTATAAAGGACTCCAATAATCTGAATTAAAGCCTAACCTTATTCATTTAGACCATACCTTAACTGAAGTAACATGTATAAGAGATCTTATTTACAACGGGTTCACAATTACAAGGCAGACAAAGACCAAGAACATGTCCCAACTGGGGTTCAAAAGTCAATGCAGGGGAACGGACTTTGGCCCAGTGGTTGGGGCGTCGGTCTACCATATGGGAGTCCGCGGTTCAAACCCCGGGCCTCCTTGACCCGTGTGGAGCTGGCCCATGCGCAGTGCTGATGCACGCAAGGAGTGCCGTGACACGCAAGGGTGTCCCCCGCGTGGGGGAGCCCCACGCGCAGGGAGTGCGCCCGTGAGGAAAGCCGCCCAGCGTGAAAAGAAAGAGCAGCCTGCCCAGGAATGGCGCCGCCCACACTTCCCGTGCCGCTGACGACAGCAGAAGCGGACAAAGAAACAAGACGCAGCAAATAGACACCAAGAACAGACAACCAGGGGAGGGGGGGAAATTAAATAAATAAATAAATCTTTAAAAAAAAAAAAAAAAAAAAGTCAATGCAAATCAGTCCCTTTATAATCTAGCATCCTTCATTTTAATCTATCACCTCCACACACACACACACACACACACACACACACAATATACAGGCACCCACTGAGTTGCTTTCTGTTGCTCTAGATTAGATTGCATTTTCTAGGCTTGTGATATGTAATGGCTTAATGTTAGTGAGAAAATGAAAGATTAGAAGAGAGAGTAGCCCAGAGTGACCTTTGCCACCAAAGGCGAAGGTGCTTGATTACCAGTCCATAATCTTCTTTTATCTTCCTGAGATTAATTACCAACTACCACTATAACCTCATGCAGAAAAAGTATCCTGTGAGGCATCTGCCTCCTTTCACACAATTCTCCTTTCACACAATTATTCCCAACACCCACCCAGGCAGACTAATAATGATAAAAAAAATAGTATTAGTTGTTATATAAGATTTTAATTTATATTGGAAGTATAATACCTAATTAATCAATTATTATTATTGCTATTATTTATAGCTAATCTTGAGTACCCACTATTGAACCATGCATCCTTCCAAACATTTTACATGAATTCTCACTTATTTCTCTCATCAAAAACATGTAAAATATTTTCTACCTTACAGATGAGGAAACTGAAGCACAGTGAGGTTGGGTAACTTGCCTAACATCACAGAGCTGAGTAATAGAGCCGGAATTTTAACCTATGTGCTGTGACTCAATCTCTTACCCACTACAGTATGCTGCATATGTGAGCTTCACTCTGTTCCCTTTCTTCCAAACATTTCCTTACCTATGCAATGGCTCCAGCTGGTAAGGCCAAGGACTTCTTCTAAAGGTTTTTATTGTCCAACAATGTAAAACAGGCAATCCTCTTTTTCAGATTGGACTATTTCAGGGAACAAAGTAGCAAAGAAAGAAAGAAAGAGGGACGAGGGAGAGGGGAAAGGAAAGGAAAGAAAGGAATGGATTTAGAGGCCACTAGAGATTCTAGTAAGGATACTGTGAAGGCTGCCTCTGAAGATGGCATGAGGTTTAAAGAGTTAAAAGTCACAGTTAATTAGCTCTGAGGGAGAGCTGTAAAGTCACATGGCTAAGAAGACCAGCGGGTTCAAGAACCTTTTGAGTCCCATTCTTTCTTACACTCCAATGGAAAGCAACTCTGAGAAGTTTGGGTCCCCGGTACAAGTTCATACAAGGCCAAAGTCTCAAAACAAAAAAAATTAATGTGCCAACAATTAGTTGTGGTAACTGATTAAAGAAAATAATCACTATTAGAACTTGTACTCTTTTAGAGGTTACTAGTATGTAGCTTGCTTCAAGTGCTCGTGACTGCCTGCCTTCCATCCACAGATGGTGGAGGAAGGGAAAAGCGGATGGGAATGGAAATACTTCCACTGACCTTCTCTGAAGAATTAACTGAAAGGAAAACTATGAATAAGTAAAATATTTAGGGTTATGAAAATTGATGTCTACACTTGTTACATGCTAAAATGCTTATAATAAAAAATTTCATTCAAATAATATTAACAGATTAGTCTTCTTGTAGGCAAAAAGAAAGTAATACAAATGAGCAAACAAACATGGAGTTTCTGAATTTGTAGAAAAGATATTAAGAGATGATAGAATTAAAATTCAATCTTCAGAAATTTGGGAATTTTTAAAAATGAATGTTCTAAGAAAGACATCTCAAGTAATTAAAATTGCTTAAGTGGAAACAGGAAAATCCATTATTGTAATTGCGAAAAAATAAAAATAAAAACTCTCTTCAAGAGAGTGGATGTGGATCAAGTCATTTAGGGCCCACCTACCAAATGGGAAAGCCTGGGTCAGTTCCAACTGTCTCCTAAAGAAGACACACAACCAACAAGCAGACAATGAACAGACATCAAGCAAGAACAAAGAGCAGACAATGAGCAAAAACAATGAGCAAGACAACAAGCAAATCATGAGCAAAAACAAATGAGTAGAAGCAGATGTGGCTCAAGCAGTTGAGCACCTACTTCCCACATGGGAAGTTCCTGGTGCCTCCTAAAGAAAAAACAAACACACAATGAGCAGAAAATGAGCACAAACAATGCCCCAAAACAAGCAAACAGACAAGGGAGCCATCTGGGGGGGGGGGGGGGGGCCGAGAATCCCCTCTCTTCTTAAATGTCAGTGTTTGCGCATTTCTGTGATTGTTGTTAGTCAGGCAGGGTGCTTTCATTAGTGGGTTGCAGCTTCCAATTCACCAATGAAAATTTACAAACTGTTGTCTAATGTCGAATTCAATGTATGCTTTGAAATCATAGGTGCTTGCACTAAGGTAACTAAGCCAAAGTGGTAAAGTTAATTAACATAAATTTAATGGCTAATCTTCCTATTCCAACCAAAATGTTTTTTATTGGCAGAAATGATTGCCTTTTTATGTTTTAGATTTCTACACACAATTTTCCTGTTTCAGAAAGAATTTTAAAAAACAATTTCTGGCATACACCCACTCTTTGGAGAAGGAACATTGTCCAAAATTTGGCTTTACTAGCTCTACTGTGCTAGATACCAAACAGGTGTACATAGACAAGGATATTTAAATGGAAATGTTTCTGCAGTTAAGTATTAAATGAAAGTTGTTGTGGCGTTTAGACTTCTGCCCTGAGGCTGCCACCTCTCCAAGGGTACAACAGTTCCAGACTAAGCTTTTAGTAAAAGGACTATTAAGTCAAGTTTTGAAAGGTTGAGGGGGGGTGTGGTTTTGTTCATTTGTTTTTTGTTGTTATTGTTGTTTTAGTCAGAAATAAAACGCAGCAGAATGAATAGTAAAATAGAACTGGGAAATATTGACTGTTTCGGGAATTTTCTTACCCGTATGGCAGAGTCGGTTGTATACCCCAGAAATGGCATGTTCTTGACCTTGGTATGTGTTCCTGTGGGTGTGGCCTGTTGTACATAGAACTTTTGGAATGCTATTTTTAGTTAAAGTGTGGCCCACCTGAGTAAGGATGGGTCTCAGTCTGGATTACCAAGGCCTCATAAAGAAAAATCACAGAAAGGAAGCCAGGAGCAAGAAGTCACATGAACCAGAAGAGAAAGGAGAGGACATCACCATGTAAAGTGAGGCAAAGATTCAGGCAAAGAAATCCCAATCCAGCCCTGGAACGCCACGGCCCGGGGAGGAGGCAAACCTTCTAGCCTCTGAAACTGTGAGGCAATATACTCCCATCATTTAAGCCCACCATTTTGTGGTTTTTGTCATAGCAGTCAGGAAAACTAAGACATCTGATGACACTGACATTACAGATACATTGGTGATAATCATTTGCAGTTTCTATTTTGTAATAATCAATATTTTTTAAAGTGACAATGTACTTCATCTCTATGGAGTAATGCCATATACCAGGACTTTCCAGTTTTACCACTGAAAGCTCTGTATTCCAGGAAAACCCTCAGTCCCAAACAAAACAGGATGGTTGGTTATCCTAGTTACTACTCCTACTGTGATCCAATTTGTGTTACATTCTGGGGAAGTTTGAAGCTTATACCCTTGAATTATATCTACAACCCAACTCCTGAAGGGCACGAGTTGGTGAGGCCGCAAGACCAAAGAACACACCTGGAATTTAGTCAGGCATAAGCTTTATTGGAACCTACAGGCAGGAGAGAATCTTTGACGGTGGCCGATCAAAGAAGAAATGAAGTTAGCTCTCCATAAAAAGATGATAGAATGAGGGGTGATATATAAGGGGTTGCAGAACGACATTCCATAGGGTATGAGAACAGAGTTCCTGCTAGGGTCATGTGAAGTGTGCATGTGGGTGCGGTGATGTTTTCACTCCGCTCCTAGGAAGGACGTTTACTGCTTTGGGAAGATTATGATTTATGCCACCAGCTATGCATTCTCTCCCCTCCGGGCAGGATTGTTAACCTTTAACTTTTGTCTAGGTCATGTAGGCTGCATGCTGTGGACCTAGTGGAGCCTGGGCTCCCACATCTACATGTTATTACTTTCTTAATTAAGAATCTTAGAAATAGAATTGTTGAGTCAAAGATTATATTTAATTCTATAGTTTTTGATACATATTTTCAAAGTGTCCTAGGAAAAGGATATAACCCCTACCAGATATTAAAGCCATTTAAAAGATACAGAAAACTTCATAGCTTGTACTGACATAGGAAAAAATATATAAATGCAATTATGTTTGTTCAAATCCAGAAATAGACTCAAATGTGCATAGGGATTTAAGATATGAAAGATATGGTATTTACTCAGTTGGGGAAAGACGGATAATTTAATGAATGTTGTTGGGCAGCTGGGAAGTCATTCTGGAAAAGAAGGAGATCCCAAACTCCCTCTTTATAATAGAACAAATTCCAGATATAGCAACATTTAAATATTAAAAATAAAAGTCATAAACATATAGAAGAGCACACAGGTCATTTTTGGCATTATCTTTGAGTGGAAAATAATTTTCTAAGTAAACAAAAATCCCAAAAGCCCAAGGTAAATGACTGATATTATTAAATACATATAGTTCTTAAAAGATACATTATGCAGGAAAACATACTCTCAGTAAATCCACAAGAAAAAAATGGCTGGGAAAGTTATTTTCAGCACAGACGGCAAATCATTTTTGTTAAAGAAAAAAATAGCTCACAGAAAAAAACCTCCAAATGACCAATAAATAATATATAATATGTATGGCATCACTAATGCTTAACATTGCAAATTAAAACAATTTTTTAAACCGATCATACTGGTAAAGATGAAAATGCTTAATAATATCCAGTCTAGAATGGGGGTAGGAAAGCAGACTTTTTTTTTTTTTTACAACTTTCCTATGTATTCAATTGTAAATTGAAGCAGTATTGTGGGAAGGCGATTTCACAATATTTATGATGTTTTAAATTAACATATCCCCTTTACTCAGCAAATTCGTTTATATGAGTTTATCCAACAAATATAGTCATTCAAGTACACAAAGATACATGTAGAAGAATGTTCACTACTGCATTATTTATAGTGGCAAAGAATTGCCTGATTAAATAAGTGATGTGATAATTACCTAATATAATTCAGTGCAGTTGTTAATAGAACGGGGCAGATTAGTATTCATAGAAATGAACAGCTGCTATTAGGTAAAAAAAATAAAATTAGAGAAGAGCATGCTTAGAATGAGCCCATTTACGTAAAAAAAAGAGTATATATTATGTAACAAGAAATGTTCTGGACGGATATATATGAAGCTAAGATTCGTTACCTCTGTCAAGGAGGAATAGACACTGGAGATTGGAGTTAGAAATGTTACTTTTTATTTCACACCCTTCTTTATGACTTAATTTGTTTTTTTCACAAGCATGGGTTTTTTAAAAATTACTAATAGGGTTTTTAAAGCTTGAACCAATTTACTCTTCCAGGTGATAGCCTATTTTCATGGTATCTCAACATCATTGTGAGTATTTCTTAAATGGCTTCATTCAAGTTGATCAAAGTTGAACTTCAGGGAGAGGAGGAAGAGCATGGACCTCATATCCCTTCCGTTTGCCCTGCGCCTTTGGATTTTGTCCAGATTGGTGTGAATGCAAAGACACTGAGTATATCTCCCACGCTTAGTCCTAGGGCATGCCCTTAAGCTCACAAGGAAGACTTCTTCCTCCTCTACCCGCCTCTCCGATGACTACCTTTTCTTGCAGTTTTACTCTGCAGCAAGCAAATCATAACAAGTGGCCCTGGCTTGGTGGGTGGTACTGTCTGTTGGTCAGGGACAGAAACTCGCTTAAGCTACTTCATGCTGTATGAATTTGTTAAAAGGATGCATATGGCAGTAAGAGAGGCAGGAAAGCTGCCGAAACCCAGGAAAAGCTGTGTGTCTGAGGCTCAAGGCAATTATGGTTTCGTTTATTTGGTCACTTCATTAACTGAGCACATCATTCTTGGTCTGTTATGGGGACTCATCTCATCTCTGCATCTCTGCTCCTACCTGCCCTGAACCAGCTCACTTATTCCACGTGTCACTTCTACTTCCTCATATCTTCAGGTCCTTCATGGCTCTCCTGAACCTTGCCACCATAAAGCCTCCTGGGCATCTTCTCAGCTTCTGCTCCCAAATGTTCTGCTCCTGCAGATTCTCTTTCTGTTTCCTAGTTTACATTCTGGTGAAGGAATCTGGTTGGCTTAACTCCCTATCTGCGCTTTGAGCATGCCATTCTACTTTGGGTGGTTAAACTTGATTTAGGTATCTACTTAGTGTACATGAACAATTGGAAAGTACATAATATAGAATTTATTCACCCTATACTAAGGCCAATACGTTAAAGACATTTTAAGTTGAAATTGGGAAATTATTCTGGTTTCTTTGCCTAAGTGGCTCAAAAAGAGCTCTGCAAAGAATCTGAAAAATATTCCCAAAACAGGAAAGTGACAGTGACACTTCCACAGTCAGTAGGTAGAGCTCTCTACAGTCACATAATCAAATAAAAGCAATGACAATTTAATCATATCTGATAAAAAGTTGGCCCCAAACAATACAAATTAATAAGGAGGCAAATATTATTTAATTTATCCATCTGATTTTCTATTGTGTGTGTATATATATATTATAATGTACACACTATATTTGTATGTTAATAGATTATCAATTATTAAGAGATAAGTAGACATATATAATTAGGAATGTGTTTAAAAATTACGTTAAAGGGTTCATAATAAAAATGGTTAAGAGAACTCAGTTAGGAAGAGGTGTGATGGGGGACATTTTCGGGACTTGGAGTTGTCCTGAATGATATTACAGGGACAGATGCAGGACATTGTTTATCCTGCAATAACCCACTGGATGGACTGGAGGAGAGTGTGAATTAAAATGTAAACTATGGTCCATGTGGAGTGGCAGTGCTCCAGTGTATTCACCAAAAGCAATGCAAGTGCCTTACTGATGAAAAGGGATGTTGATGTGGGAGGAGCCGGGTGGGGAGCAGGAAGTGGGGTATATGGGAACCTCTTATGTTTTTTAATGTAATATTTTGTGTGATCTATTTATCTTTTAGAAAAATTAAAAATAAAGAGACTTCAGAAAACTATAAGCTGCCCAGTAAAATATAACTTACTCTCCGAGGTCAGGAATCCTTTCTGATTTGGTCACATTTATCACTTAGCACCTCTGTTTAAGCCATGTCCAGAATCTCTCGGGAGCCAGACCCCATATTGTTTTCTTTATTTCATACCACAATCCCAAAGTTCCATGTTTTCTGGAAAGATGGAGTCTGGTAAAACATGCAATTCTTTCAGCAGAAGTAGTGAGTGTGGAAGAGAGAGGTACGGAATGAGTGCACTCATCATGCATTAATACAATGTGCCATGCAGGGCCCAAGTAGTCTGCAAGGGCAGAAATCACAGACGTGGCCGTCTACTGAGAGCCCGAGTGGAATGAAAGGGCACTCGTGAGAAAAACTGAAACGCGAGCACCACAGGAAAGTGATGCGATGAGAAGAGCTGGGAATTTCTTATCCCTGTAGGGCCAACTTGATCACAGGACTAGATAATTAGGCATCTCACTATGACTGAATGGAAGGATCTAACATTAAAGGCAGTCTGAGGGGTTGGTGTGGATGTTGATAAGCTGAGGTACAGAAAGTCATTTTAGGGAGGAGTCAGAAATACAGATTCCAAGGGAAAAAAGTAGAATCAGTAAACAAAACAGGTGGCCAACTAGCAGAGATAAGTACAGATCTAGAGTCCAGGGGGAAAGCTAAATACGCAGTTAGACTTGGAAGTCAAATGCTGACTTGTGTAGAAACATCAGGGCAGCTCTTCTTAATTTTGTCAAAAGTCTCTAAGATAATTTTCATTGGCCCAATTGGAAGCAACTTATAAGTATGAGGGCTTTTAAAAACAGGGCCAAAATCCATTCTCCTTGTTAAAATCTTTTTTTTTTTTTTTAACTAGGTAAACATCTAATTTATTTCTACTGAACCCTGCTTAGAAGGCCCTCACCCACCAACAGCGTTCACTTACTCGGCTCTGGACCAGCCCTGTTCAGAGCAGCAATTTATGTACTCCTCACCCCAACACCTCCCTATGAAGCAGTGTTACTGGATTTTGTCTAGGCTCTTGGCTATGCTGCTGAAATGAATTTCAAGAGCACATCAGTTGAGTTAGGCCAGTAATTTATTCAGGTAGGGAAGGAAGAGAGATGGGAGAAAATAACAGATCATGGGTCCCAGGAAGAGAGGAAGGGGCTGAAAAGTGATAAAGAGGGCTGATTTACAGATCACAGTTCCCCATTATGTGCTATGCAGGGCCCAAGAAGGCAGCCAAAATGGGGGTTCCAAGGCGAGATAGAATTCAGGCCTTGTCTCTACTTTTTGAACCATTAATTATTCCACCCCTTTGCTAATGGCAGGGGAGGAGTTCCAGCTGTTTGCTGTTCTGATTGATTACCCCACCCATCAATCCCCCATGAGGGCCCAAGGATAAAGTCCTTGGGGAATATCCAGGGCTACTCCTGGCTTCCGGAGGAAATCTTGCTCCAAATGGCAGAATCGTGGAGAGGGTCTTCCAGCAGCCATCTTGGGGTTTTTGATGTCCCCGTGGACTTATTGCCAGGTTCCAGATCCATCTCTTGATTCTCCATCTTACTAGCCAGCTTCAGTAGGTGTTATGATCCTCAGTCCAAATTTAAAGAACTGAGTCTAGTTGTTAAATGCCTCATTCGTTCATCCTGGTCTTTCCACAACATGCTCAGACTTGTACTTGACACACATTTCCCTTGAGCCTAGATGTAGAACATGGACTATTAAGTGATTTTGTGATAATTTACGTGCCTACTTTGGTGCCCAGCCGCATACAAAATCTACTTCTCAACCACCTTGTTACCATGAGCCTATTAGACTCAAAGCTTTGGCCACACATGCCTGACAAGACTGTATCCAAATAAGCAGTGTGGCCTGATGGCAGTTTTCCTAAATAGGTCATGGCAGCACCTTTGCCAGATGAGTTAAGCACATCACACAGCTCATGCCGGAAGCCAGTTTGCCAAGTAGACCATGCGTTTATGCTGCTCAAGGCCCAAGCCCAATTTTCTACATCCTTCCCCGTCCACCCCCCCTCCCCTGCAGACCTCCCAAGTCACTTAACAGAACCTGCACATCTCTTACTCCTCTTCCTGGAGGGAAGACAGCGTGGGGCTCACGGTGAAGGCACAGCAGCAAGCCCTCGGTGCAAGTCGAAGAGGACAGAAGGACGGAGGGGCACAGTGACCTGAGCCTGTCCTCTCCCCAGACATTCCAGCCCTGGGCGGGTGTAAGGGCGGAGGCCTCGGTCTTCGCACGCCCTCTGCTTAGTTTCTCCCATCTGCAGCTCCGGCTGCCTCGCGCTCCGGGTTAAGGGTGCCACCCGGTAGGGTCCAATGGCCCCAGTTATGCGCAAGCGCGTGCTCTGGCGCTGCAGCTTAAAATCGCTTTGAAATGCCACAATTTTACTGTAGTAGAAGTGATCCATGTAAGGTACATAGATGGAGATATATATATATAGTGATTAGAAGAGATCTAAGGGGATAAATAGTCCTTCCCTCACTTACTGTCCTTGGACCAGTGGCATCAGCATCTCCTTGGAACTTGATAGAAATGCAGTTCTCTGGTTCCACCTCATTAGAAGGAATTAGAGGGACCCAGCAATCTGTGTTTTAACAAGGCCACCGGGTGATTCTGATGCATATTAAGGTTTGAGAACTATTAAACTAAAGAAACTTCTTTCCTCCTGTCCCCCCATCCCCCTGGCCCAGTCGCTTTTCCCTTCCTCTGATGGTGACTCCAGGACTTACAAACCTGCGCTCCCTTCCATGAACACCCAGGTGATCCTGTACCACCTACCATACTGATTAGGAACATTCTACTACAAAGGTTCTCAATTTGTTCCAGGACCATTTTACATTTCTAAAATCCTGGAAGACCTGGACATGCTTTTGTTTACTTGGGATATATCAGCTGATGATTACTGTGTTAGAAAAAACACCTGAAATAATTTAAAAATATTTGTGACAGGACTAGGCCCCATTCCTAGCCCCCAAAACAGCCACAACTTGCAGAAGCTGTAAGTTTATTACTAACCTGCCCCATTGTGGAAGTGTGACCAGCCACATGACATAGAACAGCCCCCCACCCTGAGCATACATGTCCAGATACAGTTCATTTCCTCAGGAGAATAGACAAAGAAGCCACCTGACCCCACCAACCCCTCCCTCATCCCTAGAATTCACTGCCCCTAGCCCCCCACCCCCTAGCCATCCCTACAGGCCCTCAGGTCTTACCCACGCCCCAAGCCCCTCCCACTAACTAAGCATGTTCCTGTCTGTAGATGTACTACATAAATTAATGCCCGCCTCTGCCAGAGGCCGCCTGGAGTTTACCCCTCCATTGGGAGAGCTTCCCAATAAATCCTTGCCTGCAATCACTGGTCTTGGCGTCCCAATTGTCTCACCCTGACATCTAACAATTTGTAATTGAAATTATTTAAAATAACAAAAATAAACCAATTCCATGTAGAAATGTAATCTCTTTTTGGTGAAAGTTTCCAACATTTTCCCTGAAAAAGAGAAAAGAGTAGATTGTTTTACATTTTTGCAAATATCTTTGATATCTGGATTAATAGAAGATATTTGGGTTTATATTTCTTTCTGCATTTAAAGTGCAAAAATATATTGTTTTGGTTGAAGTATATGAAGAAAAATTGGCCTCTCTTAGATATGTAATTGGAAAAAGAAAGAGTATGCTAATAGCCTTTTCATATTATTGTTGGCCATTCTTTATATTCTAAAAGTCTACAAGGGGTAGTTTTTAAAGATTACTAGCAAAATGAAATCTGAAATAATATCAATGAACTTTTTTATAATCTCCAATTTTTATTACTAAATTCAACAAAATTATGTTAATAAACATAATCGGAACAAGCAACATATGAAAAAAGAAAATTATTTTAAAATTGGTACATGTGTATTAAAGGTATACGTAGGGACAATTAATATAAAGAATCAATATACTCATAACTTTTTGTCATTTCATCATTGTAACTATACAAAATTTATGAGAAATAGGAATCTTCATATTAACCATCTATAGACACTTTCAATGAACCCTGTGGATATCAATATTTAAAGTTTTTAAAAATATATTTTTATTACAGAAGTTGTGAACTTATAAAACAACCATGCACACATGTAGAATTCTAATACAACAACCCTTCACCAACACACCACACCACTGTGGAACATTAATTACAGATTATAGGTAATATAATATCATCAAGCTATTACCATTAACTATGATCCATAGTGTATATTTGGAATATTTTCCCATACCCCCCTATTATTAACACAATACATCTTTGGCATTGATGCAAGAATATTACAGTATTGCTGTTAACTACAGTCCATAATGTACATTAATTGTAGTTTTCCCATGCTTCTCTACACTCCCACCACCCTGCAATAGTAACAAGCATCCGTTCTAGATCACAGAAGGACATTTGTAATAATGACCACAACTCTCATCCATCTCTGGGTTCACCGTGTTACTCAGTTCCTAGATTATTTCTAGTTTCCTTTCACTTGACATTTACATTCCTAGACTACCCTTTTCAGCCACTCTCACATTTTTAAGCCAGCTGCTACTCACTATAATGTGTTACTATCAACTCTATCCATTTCCACATATTTACAGTCAAGTTAATTAAAACTTCTATATACATTAAGCATCAGTAGTCTTTTTCAGTTCTCCTCTTATCTCCTAATAACTTGTACTCTAGGTTTTAACTCCATGCATTTATTCTTCGTATTTAGTTCTTGTTAGTGGGACCAAGCAATATTTGTCCTTTTGTGTCCGGCTTATTTCACTTAGCATAATGTCTTAAAGATTCATCCATGTTATCATATGTGCTCCAATTTCATTTCTTCTTACTGCAGCATAGTACTCCATCATAGTATATACCACATCTTCTCCATCCACCCATTGGCCGGTGGTTACTTGGACTGTCTACATCTCCTGACAACCATAAAAAACACTGCTGTGAACATCAGTGTGTAGATGCCTGCCTGTGTCACAGTTTTCAGTTCTTCTCGATATACTCCTAGCAGAGGAATTGCTGGCCCACACAGCAGCTCTCCTGAGGAATGGCTAAACTGTCCTCCACAGAGGTCATACCACTCCACAACCCCACCAGCAGTGAAGGAGCGGTCCCTCCCCCCACATCCTTTCAGCAGTCACTATCCCACGGTGTTTTTTTAAAAAATAATGACCATTCTATGCTGTGTGAGATGATATCTCATTGTCCTTCTGACTTACATTTTCCCAGTAGCTAGTGATATGGACCATGTTTTCATGTGCTTTTAGGCCACGTGCATCTCCTCCCAGGAGAAATGGCCATTCAAGACTTTTGCCCATTTTTTTTATTGCATTGCTTTTTCTTTTATTGTTGAGTTACATGATTTCTTTATATAGAATGGAAATCAAACCATTCTATATAAAAAGATATTGGATATGTAGCTCCCAAATATCCTCTCCCACAGAGTGGGCTGCACTCTCACCCCCTTGACGAAGTCCCCTGAATCACAAAAGTGTTCAAGTTTGAGGAGGTCCCATTTATCCATGTTTTCTTTCAATTGCTCATGCTTTTGGTGTAAGACCTAAGAATACACCACCTACCAGGTCTTGAAAATGTTTCCTTACATTTTCCTCTAGAAGCTTTATGGCTCTAGCTTTTATATTTAGGTTTTTAAAATCTATTTTGAGTTAATTTTTGTTTAAGGTGTGAGATAGGGGTTCTCTTTCTTCCTTTTGGCTATGGATATCCAGATCTCCCAACACCATTTGTTGAATAGACTGTTCTTACCAAGCTTGGTGGGTTTGAAAGACTTGTCAAAGTTCACTGGACCACAGATTTGATAGTGTGTTTTTGAACCATCAGTTCAGTTCCATTTGGTTTATGTATCTATTTTTATGCCAACACCATGCTGTCTTTACCACTGTAGATAGGCAATATGATTTAAAGTTCAGAAGTGGGAGTTCTCCAACTTTGCTTTTCCTTTTTAAGATGTTTCTGATTATTTGGGGCCTCTTACCCTTCCAAACAAATTTGATTATTGTGTTTTCCTTTTCTTTAAAAAATGCTAGTGATATTTTTTATGGGGTTTGCACTGAATCTGTTTATCAATTTGGATAGAACTGACATCTTAATAATATTTAGTCTTCCACTCCATGAGCACAGAATGTTCTTCCAATTATTTAGCTCTTTTTAAATTTCTTTTAACAATGCATTGCAGCTTTCTGAATACAAGTGCTTGACATCCATAGTTAAGTTTATTCCTAAATATTTAATTCTTTTAGTTGCTATTGTAAATGGAATATTTTTCCTGACTTCCTCCTCAGATTGCACATTTCTAGTTATAGAAACACCTCTGATTTTTATTTATCTTGTATCCTAATGCTCTACTGAAATCATTTATTAGCTTTTGCAGCTTTGTTGTAGTTTTTCAGGACTTTCTAGGTATAGGATCATATCTGCGAATAGTGAAAATTTTATTTTTTCCTTTCCAATTGGAATGCCTTTATTCCTTTTTCTTGCCTGATTGCTCTAGCTAGAACTTCTAGCTCTATATTGAACTACTGTGGTGACAGTGGGCATCCTTTTTTTGTCCCTGATCTCAACAGAAAAGCTTTCAGTCTTTCACCATTGAGTATATTAGCTGTAGGTTTTTCATATATGGCCTTTATAATGTTGAGAAAGTTTCCTTTAATTCCTACCTTTTGTAGTATTTTTTAATCAAGAAAAGCATTTGTCAAATGTCTTTTCTTCATCAATTGATAGGGTCATGTAATTTTTCTTCTTTGATTTATTAATTTGGTGTAATTGATTGATTTTCTTGTGTTGAACCACCCTTGCATGCCTGGTATCATGACGAATAATTCTTTTAATGTTTTGTTAGATTCAATTACCAAGTTTGTTTTTTTTGAGGATATTTGCATCTGTATTCATTGGGGAAATCAGTCTGTAATTTTCTTTATTCATAGTATCGTTTATCTGGCTTTGGTGTTAGGGTAGTATTGGCTTCATAGAATGTGTTTGGTAGTGTTCTTTCTTGTTCAATTTTTTGGAAGAGCTTGAGTAAGATTGGTATTAAATCTTTGAATGCTTGGTAGAACTCACCTGTGAAAACAACTGGTCCTGGCTATTTCATTTTGGGTAGTTGCTTGATGACTGTTTCATTCTCATTACTTGTGATTGGTTTGTTGAGGTCTTCTATTTCTTCTAGGGTCAGTGTACGTTGTTTATACGTTCCTAGGAATTTTTCCATTTGGTTTTCATTGTCTAGTTTCTTGGCATATAGTTGTTCATAGTATCCTCTTATGAAATCTTTTTTTTAATCAAATCAATTTTATTGATACATATTAATAAAGCATAAATCCATTCAAAGTGTAAAATCAATGGTATGTGGTAAATCACATACATGTGCATTCATCACTTCATTCTTAGAGCACCGTTATTATTCCAATAATAATAATGAACAAACAAAAAACCTCGTCACCTCTCCATCTCTCTATGCTTCCCCTGCCATATAGCGCTGTTATTCTGTTTCCTTTTCTGTAGTACATTCGTATTTATATTTTGTAAAAAGATCACCCATATTTGTGTTTTGCTGAGATTTTACTATCATATACATTCCCATGTTACAATTTTAGCTTTCCTCTAATAATATACATGACCATAGACTTTCCCTGTCAACCGTTATACACATATAACAGTTCTGCAAGTTACAAACACCATAATATGATTTCACCTTTTCTTTCATTTCCAAAGATTTACAAACAACCTTTTTACCAATTCTGTACAGATTAATCCTCAGCTTTCCATTCTCTACCCTCTTTCTATTTTCTGATGACCTTTCACTTCTAGGGCATCAAAAATAATGTACTTATTTTCAAATATTTAATTTATTTGCATCTCTTCTCTCCTTTTTTCTTTGTCAGTCTACTTAAGAGTTTGTAGATTTTGTTAATCTTCCTGAAGAACCAACTTCTGGTTTTGTTAAAGCTGTCTCTATTTTTTTGTTCTCAATTTCATTTATTTTTGCTCTAATCTTTATTGCATTCCTTCTGCTTGCTTTGGGAATAGTTAACCGTTCTTTTTCTATTTCCTCCAGCTGTGTAGTTACATCATTGATTTTAGCTCTTTCTTCTTTTTTAATGTATGCACTGTGGACTATAAATTTCCCTCTCAGCACTACCTTTACTGCATCCCATAGGTTCTGATTTGTTGTGTACTCGTTTTCATTCATCTTGAGATATTTACTTATTTCTCTTGAAATTTCTTCTTTTGGGCCACTGATTATTTACCCCTGTCCTCTGGTTTCTGATAAGAAATCAGCACTTAATCTTATTGGGTATGCCTTATATGTTATACATTCCTTTTCTCTTGCTGTTCTCAGGATCTTCTCTTTGTCTTTGGCATTTAGCATTTTGATTAGAATGTATCTTGGAGTTGGTTTATACCAACTTATTCAGATGAGAGTATGCTGTGCTTCTTGGACATGGGATCTATGTCCTTCAATAGCATTGGGGAATTTCCTACCATTATTTCTTCGAATATTCCTTCTGCCCCTTTTCCCTTCTCTTCTCCTTCTGGGACACCCATGGCACATATATTTGCTTGTTTCTTGCTGTCATTTAGTTCCTTGAGAACTTGCTCAATTTTTTTCCATTCTTTTCCTCATTTGTTCTTTTGTATGTTCACTTTCAGAGGCCCTGGCTTCAAGTTAAACAATCCTTTCTGCTGCCTACTCAAATCTGCTGTTTTATGCCTCCAATGTATTTTTAATTTCATTTATTGTGCCTTTCATTCCAATAAGATCTGCTATATTGCTATGTATTCTTTCAAATTCTTCTTTGTGTTCACCCAGTGTCTTAATATCCTTAATCTCTTTAGTCATCTCATTGAATTTATTAAGGAGATTTGTTTGAACATCTATGATTAGTTGTCTCAACTCCTTTGTGTCATCTGGAAGTTTAGTTTGTTCCTTTAACTGGGCCACATCTTCCTGTTTCTTTGTGTGGATTGTAATTTTTTGTTGCTGTCTTGGCATCTGGCTTAGTAGATGTATTTAATCTGGGTGCAGTTTCTCTCTTTAGTTTAGGGCTTTCTTATCCTTTCTCTTTTGCTGGTTCAATAGCAGGAGCCAAGGATGTAGTTGATACTGTAAGCTGTGGAGGCTGCAACTTCCCAGGTTTCTTTCCCCAGGGACCATTGAATTGTCTTCCAACTTTCTCCTCTGCCAGGGATAGGGACAGAGCTGCAGCCATGTGCTATTACCCAAATCATGCAGACCAAGACCATGTGTAGTTGCCAAGAAAGACTGATGAAGCTTCATGCCCCTTCCTCCCCTGCCAGGGGTGGGGATGGAGCTGCAGGTGTGGGCAGCAATCTATGCCATGTGGGTCCAAAATGACTGTGGTTGCCCAGGTAGACTGATGTAACATTGGATACCTCCCCCCAGTCAGGGAAAGGGTGGCCCTTCTGGAGTGCCCAAACCTAATCTATGTGGGCTGAATGCACCTGCAGTTGCCCTGAGGCTGAAGAATTATTGTCCCTTCTGCTCTTTAGAGGGTGGGAATGGGACCACAGGTTCCAAACCATTCAGTCTATGTAGACCAAAAGTACCTGCTGTTGCCCAGAGCAGCTGAAGAAACACCAGCTGCCTCCTATCCTATTGGGGGGTGGGAGTGGGTCCACAGGTACCCACCAGTCCAGGCCATGCAGGTCGAAAGTGCCTGCTATTTCCCAGAAAGGATGAAGAAGCATAGTTTACCTCCTATCCTATTTGATGGTGGGGATGGAGCTACAGGTGTCCACCTATTCAGTCTGTGTGGGCCAAAAGCACCTGCAGTTTCCCAGAGAGGCTGGGGAAACACAGGTCCTCTCCTATACCATTGGAGTGTGGGAATGGCACCCCCGGTGTCAGATTATTTAGTCTGTGCCAAGCAAAAGCACCTGCAGTTATTGGGAGAGGCTGATGCAGGTCCAACTAGCTTTCTTCCTGCCCACAGTGGGTGTAGCAGTTTGATATAGTTACAAATTCCAAAAATAGATAGTGGATTATATTTGTAAACTGGTCTGTATCTGGGCATGGTTAAATTATGATTAGGACTTTGATTGGGTCATATCAGTAGGGTGTTGAGTCGCCACCCCTTGGTGGGTGGGGACTCAGATAAAAGGCCTGGCAAAGGACAGAGTTGAAGGATTTTAATGTTGGAGTTTTGATGTTAGAGTTTGATGCTGAAGTCTTAAGCTGGAGCCCCAGGAAGTAAGCACACAGAGGATAGAGAAGCAAGCCCTGGGAAGAGAGGAAACTTGAACTTGGAAAGAAGCAAGCCCTGGGAAGAGATAAATCCTGAGTCCAGAGAGAGGAAAGACCCAGGAAGAGAGGAACCCAGGAAGCTTGAAACCTTGCAGACGTAGGCAGCCATCTTGCTCCAACACGTGAAAACAGACTTTGGTAAAGCAAGTAACTTATGCTTTATGGCCTGGTATCTGTAAGCTCCTACCCTGAACAAATACCCTTTATAAAAACCAACCAATTTCTGGTTGGTTGCATCAGCACCCATTTGACTGACTAATACAGTGGGGCTGAAGCCTACACTAGAGCTGTAGTCTAATCTGGGTGGAAAGAAGTCTGTCCCTACTGCCACAGTGATTTTCAATGAGCCCTGCTTCCCCTCTTGCTAGGAGGGGAGTTAAAATGGTGGTTACCAGCCTCTTTTTTACTTGGACAGGTTCAAACTTTAGCTATTCTTAAGATTATATTATTGCCAGCCAAATTTACTAATCAGTAACTAATGCTGGTGGCTAGCTGTCTCTTCCTCCTCTGTTTTGGGGAAATGGAGCTTCCAACACCAGCCACAGAATATAGCTCCTGAGGCAACTTCTACCACCAGTGGAGGATGGGCACCAGCCCCCGCAACATGGAGTGCTCTACTCACACAACTTCACTGCAGATTGTCAGTCTCCTCCTTCCATTCTTTCAAGAATGTTGCAGGATGCTCTTCTGGTCTCCTGGGCCACCCAAGCATGTGCTTTAGATAGCTCTGGGTGATTACTAACTGCCCTGTAGCATGACCTGACTCTTGGAGCTCCTTACTCAGCCACCATCTTGTCCCTCCTGTCCTTAATGAATTTTTTGTACTCTGATACATTAACATCTCTTGATAGGTCTTGCCTTTTGAGTGTGACTTTTACTTATGCATTGTTTTATATCAACATACCTTGGTCACTTAGAAATTATTCAGTCACCGAGTTATGTAGATCTTCCAAATACTGACACATTACATTATAAAACATCAAAAAATTACATTTTGTAATGTCACTATTGAATTCATCAGAAATATCCTTTAAATATTGGGAAGCTCTCAAGTTCATTGTGGCAGATAGAAATTATCTGAAATTTTAATTTTCACTTGAAAGCTCAAATTTTATCATTGGTAACACATACTGTCAGTTGTTCCCTTTGAAATGACAGGCTCACTTCATTCATATTTGAGAAAAAGCCTGCAAAATACCAAATCTGAAAAGCCATAGTTTGTCTGCCTATCATTCTTTCATGTAAAAAATGGTTTTCTAGCATTAAAAAAGCAGCTTGCTTAACTCCTGACTCAATTGCACAAGTGCTTTTCCTTGAGACAAATGTCATGTTTTGGTATGAAGCAGAAGATGTTTATTCATACTTGCCATTTAATCTCAGAATATTTAAAAGATAGGTACTCAAGGACCAAGATTTAATAAAAATGATGTATTTTTTTCTGCTTCATCAAGGATATACTTAAGTGAAACTAGCTCCTTCCTTCCTACCTTCCTTCCTTCCTCTCTCCCTCTCTCCCTTCCTTCCTTCCTTCCCTCTAAGTGTATGGCTGTAATAATACCATTATTATATGTACAGTGCAGTTTGATTTCATGAACTGGATTTGTGCTAAGGCACAGCAATTTCTCCCACCACTGCTTTAACACCATCTATGCAAATGTCAACAAAGTGGGGGGAAGAAAAGCAAGTAGCATCTTAATGTCATTATAAAAAAAATTCTGACCATGTGGATCCCCTGAAAGTGTCTCAGAGAGTTTCAAGAGTCCATAGACCACACATTGAGAACCATTGCTCAAATGGAACTCTTTGTGCTTAGTGATGCTCTTCTCTAGAATTTAAATTTCTTGGGTTCAGGGATCTTACCAGTATTGTTTATAATTTTATCTCCATAGCTTAGAAATATGCTCCATACATAATAGGAAGAAATAAACGCGCATGTACTAAATGAATGGATTTTATATCAGCTATATATGAAGCTTGAACTCTACTGTTTTGCATTTATTGTTTCCCTAATAAATGTTTATCAATCATTTTGGTTGATTAAAACAAAAGGAAACAAAGCAAAAACCTGGACAATATAAAGCTTGTGTCTTAGAAGACTTTCCGCTGCATTTTAGGAGCTATCGTAAAAGGCACATTGTCAAAAGAGATGACCTTTAATTACACAGGGCAACCCTTTTTGTGCCTAAAAGCAGGAAAAGGCGCCTCCAACACATGCTCTAGTAGCTTTCTCATATGTGAATCCTGCTTCAAGATTCAGCTTTTCCATGTAATCTCTCTAACAGATGATACAAAACACATTCTTTCCTCTTTTTTTTTTTCCTTTTTCAAAAGCTTCCTTTTAAAAGGAAGCAGGAAGACTAATTATAAATATTTACTGTCCACCCACATTTTCAAACACTTTTTTTTCAGAAAAAAAAATGTGCTTCTTATTTTGATTATTTGTCCCTGTGAATAACACCATAGTATTTCTCAAAGCCCCTCCAATTTGTCATTCAATCCTAACTCAAATATTACTTCAGTATGGCTTTTCTCTCTTCCATGCATGCAAGTTAAATTACACTTGTTTCCATCTTTCCCCCCTATCATTTATACATATTCTATTGTTGCCCTTATCACAATGAATTTTAGATCTTTACCAACAGTTATTATGTCACTTTCAACTTTGTGTCCCTCAGACCTTGTACAGCGGGTGGAACAGAGTAGATATTTAGAAATGGCCTTTTAGATTGTTCAGTTTGTACAAAGACAGCATAATTATCTTATTGAGAGAACAGCAGCAAGGTTGTTTCATCTTCTGATTGCCAATATTACATTCTGATCAATCACCCCATTAAGACATTAAAGTCTAAGAAAAACTGTCCATTTCACTAAACACTGTATAAATCCTGGCAACCTTGTAGCCAGGTCCTGCTTGAGGTAAAAACAAAGAAATAATAAAGCAGCAAGAAAAAAATAATGAAAAGCGATTTAAATCTTTGCAGCCTTTCAGAACATCAAGGAAGGAGTGCGTAAACTAAGAGAAGAGCCCAGCTCCTTGACACAGAAAGTGTGGTTCGTGGCCCAGCAGCATCAGCATCACTGAATGCTTGTTAGAAATGCAAAATCACGGGTCCCACTCTAGCCCTACTGAATAAGAATCTGCATTTTAACAAGGTCCCGAGGAGATCTGTATACAAATTAATGGCTGAAAAACACTGGTCTAACTTCTTAAAAGCACCTATTCCTCTCATTTTCAGAGCTCCTTGATAGCACCTGATCCCATAACTCTGATCTATTGGTGCTTGTGATCGTTAGCCTAATGCGTCAACTCAGCCAGGTACTGGTGCCCAGTTGTTTGGTCAAGCAAGCACTGACCTAATTATAATACAAGGAATTGTATCACAATTTCTGGACTTTAATCGACAGTGAGTTGATTGCATACATCACAGTCAACTGAGGAGATAGCCTTCAACAATGTGTGATGTCTCATCCAATCAGCTGAAGGCCTTGAAAGGGGAAGTGATTTCAGCATTCAGAGAGAGAATTCGCATCTCTACTTCAGACCGCCAGGGTCTCCTGCGGAACTGGTCAAGGACCTTCATCAGGGCCCCTGGTTTGCATTCTGCCCTATGAAATTTGGACTTGTGCATCCCATAGTAACGTGAGATAATTTTATAAAATTTCATACTATTTATAGATATTCCTGTTGGTTCTGTTTCCCTAGAAAATCCTGACTAATATAGAGCTTTATAACTAAATTTCTGTCAGAAAGGAAAATAAATTTCCACCTAACCCCCACCCTCCTAAAACAATTTCAAGCTTTTTTACAATGCTGTTTCTGTGTGTGTTTTAAATAATAGGAGTATTCTTCCTCATCCTTCTCAGGAAAGTAAGGATAGCAAAGAGGAGAAGAAAAAAGTCTTAAGAATGATGAGGAAGAATGAAACTACGGAGGAAACATGCATGTGGAAGATGTGAGTGGTTTGCTTTAGTGAGATGAAAAATAGAACAAATTTTATTTTTATTTTTAAAATGTACCCTCCTGAAGAAAAATGACAGCCTATCAGGATTCAGATTACTCTGTTCATAGTCTGTGTTTTGAAATAATATTAATTAAAACAAACTACTATATCGTTGTTGGTGATTAAGGTATTGAGTTCAGACAATTTTAAAAGTCTCCGATCTTTTAAGATAGTAGGTGGATTAACCACTAATTGACTATAATTGTTTATCACACCTGCTAGCCTGTCTGCAATCTGTGGTTTAGCAACTCAAAAGGGTTTCCCTTAAAGAAAAAAAAGATGTTTTTCTCCAAACTTATTAAACTGCTTACTTGTGATTACACGTTGAAGTCTAACTCACTGTACTTACCAAAAATATGACTCTCACTCAGATACAGATTATCTAAGAAGCCTCAGATGTTGATTTTTCATAATGGAAGCAGCGCTTTGTTTATTTGGTTTAGTTTATCAAATCTGAGCCGGTTAAAATGGGTGATATGCCCAGAACAGAATTACTATGGTTTAACCATTATGCACTTATCTACCCACTTTGACAAATATGAGACGAATTCACTCTCACTATGCATAATCTGTAAGAACATAGAAGCATGTATTGGTGGCATAGTCACCAATGGTGCATTTACTTGACACTGATTCTTTACCCATTCAGGGGTCACAAACTGTGACCTGCTGGTGCTTTCTTCAGCTTCATGGTGCTAAGGGAAACACACTGAATTCCAGTGTTCTCTCAAGTTTTTCATTATTCCTTCTACTCCTTAGTGTCCTACATGTATATCTTTATATTTTATGTATTTATTTTTTATTATCTTATTAGCACCTGAAAGCAGTTGAGCATGTGCCCCCCCTGGTTTTATTCAGATTGCTAAAGGTAACTGTTAGCTATTCACTTAATTCTGAATAAAAACATCCTAAACAAAGAGCTAAATCTAACTTCAAGCCATTAAATTTCATTTCAGTGGAATTTTATGTCAACATTCTGCAAAAACAACGTTATTTTTAACCATTCCCTTTAGCAATAAATAATACTCAAATTGATCTTTTATATTAATATTCTAAAACTTTTTTGACTTTTAGACCAATTGAGAATCTGATGAAAGTCTGGTGAAAGTCAGATACCTACCTTCTTCTAAGCAAAATGTACACCCTTACCCCCTCAACCCACTCCCCCACAGACACTTTTGCATGAAATTTCAAATAATTTATGGACTCCCTGAAGCCCATTTACAGATTCATTAACCACAAGTGCTGATATGGTAAAAACCAAACAACTCAATATTTAAAAACAGAATTTTTGTATAAGCTATTACACTAAGAATACAGTAGTTTCTTAGTAAACTTGCCTTGGATCTCAACAATTTTCTTGTGTTTTTGGCTTCACAAATTGAAAGTGTTCAGTTACAATTTTTAGGAAAAGGACTGTATCAAATACACATCTCTCACAATGCAAAGTGTAATTCTACTCCGGTTATTACTACCAATCTTTAATATTTCACAAGTGTTTTTGAAAGAGGCAGGCAAGCTGGAAAATTAATGTCTTTAGGGATTTGAGAAGCTTTTAGTATTTGCTGCTGAATGACAGATCAATGCAGAGATCATTATTACAATATATTTTCATAAAATATGGGCATTTATATTAATTTGGTTATCACTATTTTGAATACATGGGCTATCATTTGGCAGTCATGTTATATTGAGGTAAGTCTATAGATGTTTTCTTTCATCATTTGCATTTCTATGTCATTTAATAGGCTTTATTTCTTTCTTTTTTTTTAAGATTTACTTTTTATTTATTTCTCTCCCTTCCTTTCCCCCTGCCTCTGTCTGCTCTCTGTGTCCATTTGCTGTGTGTTCTTCTTTGTCCACTTGCATTCTTGTCAGCAGCACTGGGAATCTGTGTCTCTTTTTTTGTGTGTGTCATCTTGCTGTATCAGCTCTCTGTGTGTGCAGTGCACTCCTGGGCAGGCTGCACTTTTTTTATGCAGGGCACCTCTCCTTGAGTGTGGGGCTCCCCTACACAGGGGACACCCAGTTGTGGCATGGCACTCCTTGCACTTATCAGCACTGTGTGTGGGCCAGCTCACCACATGGGTCAGGAAGTCCTGGGTTTGAACCCTGGACCTCCTATGTAGTAGGTGGATGCTCTATCTGTTGAGCCAAATCCGCTCCCCTAATAGGCTTTATTTCTAACCATTGTCACACAGGATACCATACCATCTATTCTAGTATTTCTGGTAGGTAACAAAAGATAGGAAATGGCTGCAGTAGAATTTTATGTACGTGTTAACTAACAACAATAGAACTGCCATCACAGTTTGCTCTTACTTGAAGAGCTGTGTTGATTAAATGATTTATACTAAATTTGTGTGATTTATAAATCAACCTTTAGGAAGCAGCAATTATTAGTAAAAATCAAAGTTTTATTTTGTCTCTTCTAAACAATAAACACTAGCCTGAGGTATCTTTGTTCTTTAAAAAGCATAAAGAGTGAAGACTTCATGCAGAATATTTAGGGCATTAAAATTAGATAGTCTCTGGAACAATAGCTATGTGGTATTCCTAAACATCCAAAATCAACATTGCTTTCTAGAAGTTTTTCCTCCAAATACTTAAATAAGAATGTAATTGTTTCCCTTTGCAGAGACAGTTATGACAAAGATTAAACAACTTCTGTCTGGGATCATTTTGGTACTTTTCTCTCTAAGGAATTAGATCATTGGTTTTCAAACTTTTTATTTTTTAATTTAAACACTGGACCTTTTGTTTAAACAACTGTAAATCTTGGCTTACCCTGTCTTCTCTCTCCATCTACACTTCCCTTTGACCACTGCCCACGATGGTGCCGTAAGGGGCTCCAGTGTACTCCTAAGGCTTTGCAGAGCACAGATTGAAAATGACTGCATTAAATGATATCTCATTCTCTCTATACCTATATGTCCATGCCAATGTTATTTTTAAAAATGAAAGAGAATGTGGTTTGCACAATGCTCAAGTATGTATTTTCATACTTCATATGTCAAAGTTAACTATAATTAATTAACTTTTTCTTAATTTCTATTCTTTTAAAGAAGTTTAAGTTACATAAATGTTACATAAAAAATATAGGGAAACGGACTTTGGCCCAGTGGTTAGGGCGTCCGTCTACCACATGGGGGGCCTGCGGTTCAAGCCCCGGGCCTCCTTGACCCGTGTGGAGCTGGCCCATGCGCAGTGCTGATGCGTGCAAGGAGTGCTGTGCCACACAGGGGTGTCCCGCGTAGGGGAGCCCCACGCGCAAGGAGTGCGCCCGTAAGGAGAGCCGCCCAGCCCGAAGAAGGGAGCAGCCTGCCGAGGAATGGCGCCGCCCACACTTCCCGTGCTGCTGACGACAACAGAAGCGGACAAAGAAACAAGACGCAGCAAAAAGACACAGAAAACAGACAACCGGGGGAGGGGAGGGGAATTAAATAAATAAAAATAAATCTTTAAAAAAAAAAATATAGAGAGAGAGGATTCCCGTATTCTCCCTCCCATACTTTACCCTGTTAAAAAAATCTTTCATTAGTGTGGTATATTTGTTACAATTGATGAACACATACTGAAACAGTGCCCTTCACCATGTTTCATGGTTTACATTATAGTTAACCCTTCAAATGGCACAATTTTATAGGTTTTGATAAAATGTGAAATGGACCATATCCATCATTGCAATGTCATGCAGGACAAATCCAATGTCCCAAAAATGCCCCATGTTACGTTTATTCTCCCATCTCCCTCCCCTCATAACCTCTGGTGGCCACTGCCTTTATGTCAATGATACAAAGTCTTCCATTGCTAAAATAATGTCTACTTTAGTCCATAGTTGCAGTCCCCCCTTATGTTTGTTCGTTCCTCAATCTTGAGACTTTGGGGGTGTTGATGCCCACTCTCTTTTCTAATTGAGAGGGGGCTTAGATCCCATGGGGCAGATGGATGGAACTGTCTTGCTTGCAGTTGTAGATACTCTCTGTTTTGAAGGGATGGAATGATTGCAATAGATGACATCTCATTCTCTCTATAAATGTATGTCTATGCCAATGTATTTTTAAAAATGAAATAGAATGCCTTTTGCACAATGCTTAATTTTGTGAGAAGTTTTATTTTAATACTTCATATGTCAAAGTTAACTATAGTTAACTAACCCATTTATTTTCTTTTTTCTCTCCCCTCCCCCATCCTTGCTCCATTGTCTGCTCTCTGTGTCCATTTGCTGTGTGTTCTTCTGTGTCTGTTATATTCTCATTAGGCAGCTCCAGGAACCCATCCTGGGACCTTCCAGAGTGGGAGAGAGGTGATTGTTCTCTTGCTCCACCTCAGCTCCCTAGTTCTCTGCATCTCGTATTGTCTCTTCCCTGCATCTCTGTTTTGTTGTCATCTTGCTGTGTCAGCTCTCGGTGTAGGCAGCACCACTCCTGGGCAGGCTGCACTCCTGCACTGGGCTGCACTCCTTGTGTGGGGGGACCTCATTACATGCAGCAGCACTGCATGTGGGCCAGCTCATCTCACGGACCAGGAGGCCCTGGGTATCGAACCCTGGACCTCCTATATGGTAGGGAGAAGCTCTATCAGTTGAGCCACATCTGGTTCCCAACTAACCCATTTATAAAATGCCCATTTACATAGACTTTTTGGTCCTGAGGTGTATACAGAAAGTTACTAGTCTTGGGCACTTCAAGTTGTATACAGAAAGTTACTAGTCTTGGGCACTTCAAGACTGATAATCAATCATATGATTGATTATTTATCTGCCAGATTAAGTAATATTAGAAGAAATGCTGGGACTTGTCTAAAGAAATCCAGGAGAGCAATTAAAAGGAGAAAATTATTGAACACATATTTGTCGAGTACCTCCCAAGTGTAAGGTACCACAACAGTCTCTAGGTAACATTGGATAACTTCACTAACAGAATTTATATAATATTGTTGCCATCTAAATAACTGGGTTAGACTATAATACAAAGTAAGTGCCTTGAGTTATCAGGTAGAAGAGGCATTCAGAAGACAGAAGAGTGGATAGGGAAGGCTTCCAGAATGTTAGAGCATTTAAGCAGCACAGACTCTGAGGAATGGTCAAAGCATAGATAAAAGAAAGACTAAGGAAAAGAACATTCCAGAACAAAGGGACAGCATGGGCTAAAGGACAGAAATGAGGAGGCATAAAATGTGCAGAAAATATTGAGTAGCAGGAACAAACCTATAGGGCAATGATAGTCAAAGTGTGTTCCAGGGAGCCTTGAGGTTGTGTGGAGTACATCAGGCAAGAAAGCAGAGAGCAGGTGCATGAAGTAATTGGATCTCCAGAGAACCCTTCGATTCCTGGAGCACTGGAACACTTGCAAAGCTATTTCTTTACATTTTGGAGTTCCATATGCAATTCAGATTGAAAAAAAGTTTTTCACGGTTGAAACAATGTTTGTTGATGTACCTGGACTGTTGTAGGAAACTAAATTGAACTAGCTTAAGCAAGATAAAGATAATTTTTTATAAGGGATCTGGGCATTTTTGGGGATTCAAGGACAAGAATGTGGGCTGCATCTGACATTCAGAGGGCAGGAATTCATGAAGTCTCAGAAAGAAACTGAATCTAGGAAATGGATAACAAAGTAGGAGTTCAGAGTGCATGTCTTCTCGTCTCTCAATTCTACTTCTCTCAGTGAGCAGACTTCATTATTCATATCCTTCAGAGGAGTTTTATCTACTATGCTGTCGACAGTTTGCAGAAGACAGCCATGTCAAAGCTACCAAGTGTGTACATGTGCAACGGTGGGCTAACTGGAGCTGGGGCCACAGGTGAGGAAAGTATAAAGACTGAAAGAAAAAAAGATTAACAGAATCAGTGGCCTGTGGTCAATATCACCTGCCCTAATTTATGTGTAACTGGTGTCCTAGAAGGACTGTTTCGGGGAACAGAAAAAATATTTGAGGATAGAATGACCAAAACTTTCCAAGTTTAATAAAACTTATAAATCAATAGATCAAAGAAGTGTAACAACACCAAGCAGAATAGAAATAAAGAAAATCATATTAGGGCACATCATAATCAAACTGCTGAAAATTGATCATAATGAGAAAACTTTGAAAACTGCCAGAGATAAAAAGGCTGAATGCAAATGGAGAAAAAAAAAAGAATGAGAGCAGAGCAACATCTTTAAATATTTGAAAAGGAAAAAAACAAAATTTCATCTTAGAATCTATGCACAGCAAAACTATGTTTCAGAAATAAAGGTGAAATAAAAACTTTTTTATGTTTCAGAAATAAAGGTGAAATAAAAACTTTTTTAGATAGACAAAAGCTAAGAGAATTCAATGTCAGCAGATCTTCACTACAAGAAGTGTTGAAGAAATGCTGAATTCTGTTCAGTATAAGAAATGTTCAAGCAGAAGGGAAATTATATCAGAATGAAATGTTAAGCTACACAAAACATTAGGAGCACTGGAAATGTTAAATATGTGGAGCATTATATACTTTTTTCATTTTGTAATTCCTTAAAAGGCAATTGACTTTTTAATGCAAAAATAATGCATTGAAGGGTTTATGTATATGCAGAAGTAAAATATTTTTACAAAAAAGCACAAAGGGAGAAATGGAAATAAAACTATTTTAAGATTTTTACATTAAATATAAAGTGGTATGATATTATTTAAATTGAATGTGATACATTAAAGAGGCATATTTTATCCCTAGTATCCACTTAAATACAAAACTATGAGCTGTTGCTAATAATCCAACAATTGGAGATAAAATGAAATCATAACAATACTAAATTTAAAAGAAAGAATTAAATTAACTATAAAGGAAAAGACAAATTGGACAAGTAAAAGCCAAATAGCAAGATATTAGATTTAAACCTTCTAAAATGCCTAAAATTAACAAGATTGGCAATACCAAGTACTGGTGAGAATGGTGAGGCAACCCTTATATGCCCTTATATTGTCTTTGGGTGTGGTGTGCAAAATCATACAATGTTTTGAAAAATAATTTGGCGGTTTTTTATAAGGTTAAATTTATACCTACTATAAAATCCAACATTTCAATTCTAGATACTTTACCAAGAGAAATGAAAATGTATGTCCCCATAAAGATCGATATGTTAAGATCTCTTGAAGCTTTATTTTTTTTTAATTAAAGTTAATAGATCACAAGGAATGTTACATTAAAAAACATTAAAAAAAACAAAAAACATAAGATGTTCCCATATATCCCACTCCCCACCCCCCGCCACATCATTATTGTAAATTGTATTTTTTTGAAGATATATACATCACAAAAAAAATGTTACACTAAAAAATATAAGAAGTTCCTATATACCCCCACCCCCCCACTCCACTCCTCCCACACCAACAACCTCCCTCATCATTGTGGCACATTCATCGCACTCAGTGAACACATTTTGGGGCACTGCTGCACTACACAGATAATAGTTTACCCTGTAGTTCGCACTCTCCCCCAGTACATTCAGTGGGTTATGGCATGATATATAAAGTCCAGCATCTGACCCTTCAATATCATTAAGGACAACTCAAAATCCCAAAAATGCCCCCACATCACATCTCTTCTACCCTCTCCCTGCCCTCAGACTACTGTGGCCACTTTCTCCACCTCAATGCTAAAATTTCTTCTATTACTCATTGCAATAGTTTTGTAGTAGAGTATCAGTAAGTCTACTCTAGTCCATATTTTATTCCTTCATTCTGTGGACCCTGGGATGATGATGTCCTCTCCACCTCTAGATCAAGAGGGGGCTTAGCCCAAATGTCCACCAGCTGCTGAATGGATAAACAAATTGTATTATATCCATGCAGTAAAAGAATGAACTATGGATACATACAACAATATGGATGAAATATCATAATCATTATGCTAAATAAAGGAAGCTGGAGACCAAAAAAAGAAGTCAACTACTGTATGATTTTATTCATATGAAATTTTAGAAACAGCAAAACTACAGTGACAGAAATCAGAGCAGTAGTCACCAGTAGCTTTAGGTGCAGGGGAGGGGCTTGGCCACCAAAGGAAGACCATGGAATTTTATGGGGTATTAGAAATGTTTTATATCATGATTTAGATGGTGGTTGTATAATGATATACATTTGGTCAAATCATTGCATTGTATATATAGAATTGGTAAGTTTTATTTTCTGTAAATCAGACCTCAATAAAGCTGATTTAAATTTTTTTCTTTGATGTGGGAAACATGAGAGAAACCGTTTCCCTCATTATTAAAACCTTCCCCATTATCTAACTTTTTATATTCATCTCTATTAGGTAAGGTGTCCAGACATAGGATTTCTCTATCCCTGAATCAAATTCTTTAGTCCAAAACAGTACCAAAAATTTGAACTCTTCTAATATCTCTTAAATGTCTTCCTGTGCCTAGCCCAGGAGTTGATAATATAGTTTCTAACCACCAGAGTTCATTATCCTTTAGAGAATTTAGAATTTAACCTGTTACTCCAGGCAGAAGTATATGTCTTCCTCAGATTATTCAGAAATGATCATTTCTATTATTTAATTTTGACTAAGACATCTCTGCCAAGAAGTATAGGATTTGGTGTTGGGCTGAAAAATTAATTAAAACTGTTATAGGACTAGGCTATCCTGAACTGGATTATTAACTATAAACAGAAATAATCCCTTTAATACAGTGTATAGGTGAAAGAATAATCCTGTATATGGGTCAAAGAATTTATGAATAACCTGATATTTCTTCTGAAAATAAAACAAAACGAAACAAAAATTGGAGAATAAAGATTATCTTCATGCATACTGTGAAAGGCAGAATTCTAAGATGGTCCCTAATATTCCCAGGCCCTTGGCATTCAGATCCTAAGAACGCCCTTCCCTCAAGTGTGAGCAGGACCAGTGATTATAATAGGATATTCTTCCCTCATCTCCATTACTATTAGTTGGATTTGATTTAATAAAAATGGAGACTTCCTTTCCTGAGCCTGATCTTTAAAAGCAGGAAAGGCCTCAGGGAGAGGCTCTCCTGTACAACTTCAAGAATGAGCTGCCATGAATTCTACAGCTGCAAGGAAATGTATTCTACCAACAACCATGTGAGCTTGGAGGAAATAAATCCCTGAGCCAAAGATGAGACTCCAGGTCTGGCTGACACCTTCACTGCAGTTTTGCAGACCCTGAATGGAGAAACTGGATATGCAGTGCCTGGGTGTCTAACCTACAGAAACTGATAAAATAAATGGGTGGTGTTTAAAGTGGCTAACTTTGTGGTAATTTGTTATGCAGCAATAGAAAACTAATAAGGCAAAGTGGAAGAGATGTCCAAGTCCCATCCTCCTAACATATACTTGCAATAAAGCAAAGGAAAACCTCCAGTGCTATTTGTAACTTTTTAACAGTGAATATTTTACTCACTACACAGTGTGCACCGTCCAACACAAAGGAATCTGTCAAAGATCTAGTTGTGTGATATTCTTTCTCTTCAAGTAAAAAGATATATGGGCTACAAATTTTATGTTTTATTTCCCAAACTGGATTTGCATTCTATTTGTAGGAAGCATGTGTTTTACATTACTTCATTTCAGAAGTATTTATATTGTAATTTGCTCAAGGACTATTCAATGAATAACCAAATCAAATGACATCTTTTTCATGATGAATCCGATATCAATTCCCCTAAAATGCTTAGTATAATTTAGTTGAAATGTTCATTTTATTCCTAGGACTTTCAAGGAAAGGCCTTGGTTAATATCCATTCAACTATAGTGCTCACAAAAGAAGTAATAAAGACACATTTGTTTCAGCCCAATAACTATTTAAGTATTACGATAGTTTCTAACATGTAAAAAGTAGCATTAACATTACAGTAGCATTGGCTAAAAATACCCCAATAGTTACCATTCACATCACTCTCATTAATTGGTACATATCTCTATAAATGAGAAAACAAAGGATTTTTAACTTGCTTACTAGAGCCCCAAGGAAAAGTATTTTCTCTATACTAGTTTCTCAAAACTGGTCTCCAAACTTTTTATTTTCATACCCAAACCAGTAAGATATTTTTGAGCATATATCCTCAATACATGTATACTTTATATTTATGTTAAGCTAATACAACTATCCTATGTTATTTATATTATAAAATACACACTAAAATAGAATTTTTAAAAACATCATTAAAAAGTATTTTAATGAATAAAGGAACAAAAAGTATTTTCATTAAAAATTAATATATACCATTTATATGGAAAAATTAGTACATAATTTTCAGCTGACAAAACAGTTATACAGATCCAAATGGAAAAAGAGTATCATTGGCTTTTATTACCAAATTGTGATACTCATTTCCCTATGTGCTCCAATAAAGATTTTTGTTGAAATTCAAGAAGTCTATTTCAATCTTCTCTGATGTCTTTAAGTTCTTTCTTACAAACTGACCAGAATGGTATTAATGAAATCTTTTAAACAATGGCTCAAAACCCAATGAAAACTTCTGAAAGATTTTTAATCAAGGTAGAAAATTTGGTTTCCAAGTTTTAAGTGTGCAGATTTTTAGCAACAAATTATATAACGAAGGAAATATCCATTTCCAAACTGCTCTTTCTATAGCCTCCTTTTTGTTTCTTTTTAAGATTTATTTTATATTTTATTGATCAACTGTCTTGTAAGATCTAAACAGATTATCCTTCTTAATTAAATTGGTACAGAGCTGCCCTAGGAATAGGAAACATGTCAACTCTACCATTTTCCGGTTACTCACTGGTAGTTACATTATTTGTAGTATCTTCAATCAATTGCAACTCACTGGTAGTTACATTATTTGTAATATCTTCAATCAATTGTTCATTCTGTGAAGGATTAGGTCAGTGAAAGCTAGATTAAGTAATTCATAAATTCACTTGAGTGGGTCCCCATGAACATCTATGTGTTGTCATAGTACTTGAATGAGAGCAATGCTGTCAGCTTGTCCTCCGCATTAAATTCCCACTCTGCCCTCCCGCAGTAGGTGACCCATAACTATGGACTCACTGTGAGGGTTAGCATATTAGTAAAGCTTAACGCCATCCTTAAACGTCAAATGAAAGCTTTTTAAAAAATGAATTCTAGGGAAGCAGCTGTGGCTCAATCAGTTGGGCTCCCGTCTACCATATGGGAGGCCCTGGGTTCGTGTCCCGGGGCCTCCTTGTGAAGGCAGGCTCACCCACACACTGTGGAGTGCCACCCTGCCTGCAAGCACCACTGAGCGCCACCTGGCCCACAAACGCTGCAGAGCCCTGCCTGGCCCGCAAGCTCCGCGGAGAGCCGACTCCGCAAGGTGACGCAACAAAAAAGGGAGTAAAGCAAAAAAACACAGAACAGCGTGCAGCAAATGGACATAGCGAACAGACAGCAAGCAAGCCACAAGGGGGGAGGGAAAATAAAATAAATAAATAAATAAATACAGGCACAGAAGAATGCCCAGCGAATGGACACAGAGAGCAGACAACACACAAAAGCCACAAGGGGGAGGGGAATAAAATTAAGTAAATTAATAAATAAATAAATAAGAATTCTATTCTTTCCCCTACGTTCAATAGCTGTCTTGAACAACTCTCCTGAAGACTGATGCCTAAGGTCACCTTCATCAAAGTCATCTGGTGGTGCTTGGTAAAGTTTCAGATTCCTGGGTCCCATCTAGATTTACTGAATCTGGAGCAATGATCAGGGTTGTAAAATAAGCTGCACCACTGATCACTGCACACCACCGTCACAGCTCCGTACTAGAGGTTTGCAAACAAAGCAGAATAGACTTGCATCAAAATGAACTTGGATGCTTGTTAAAAATATTCAAACCCTGAGTTCTATCTAGAGCAACTAAAATAGAATCTTCAGGAATAGGGCCTGGAAGTTCAAAGGGATTTATCAAGCAGGGCCAGGTTCCAGAACGACTGCAGTCTATGTCATCAGGGTGGGCTTTGTGTAATAAGAACTGACAGTTTCCCTGTTCCTTTCAAGACTCTATTGCTAGAAAGCTTTTAGAGTTCTATGAGGTTCTTGGTTTAGGCCTGTGGTTCTCAAAATATGGACCCTAAGTCAGCAGCATTAGCTTCACCGGGAAACTTTAGAAATACAAATTCCCAAACCCCACCATGACCTCCTGAATCAAATTTTAAGGATGGAGCCCAGCAATCTGTGTTTTAACAAACCCTGTATGTAATTCTGATAAATGCTTAAATTTGAGAACCTCAGGTTTAGGTCAAATAACGAAAATTATTGTTCCAACTCTTTTTTTTTTTTTTTAATTGGGAGGCTTTATAATAAACAATTTCATACTAGGGTTAACTTAATTTCCTAAAAATTGTATTACTGGCAATGAAGGGATCATATTTTCCTACGTCTAAGTAATTGCATGCTCTCTCTGCATTTCCCTCTTATTGTGTGCTACAGATGTTGGCAAGAATAGTAGCATTTTAAATATTTGCAGTGTGAGAGTCTGAGATGAGAATTGAGGAAATCTTTTTAGGTTAAAATCTTTCATATACTTCCTACCAAAGACCTTGTGCCAGGCTGTGATTTCCCAGCAGATGTTTTCCATTATACTGCTACTGGGTCATGACAGACTCTCCACCGTTTGCAGTTGCCATGACAACTATATTTTTTGGTCTTTCGAGAATAGTGTACAGCTCAGAGGTGTATGTTTTGTCTTAGTAATGAAAATGTTGATTCATCGAAGGAATTGATTAGGTTGACAACTGTACATTTGATAAATCAGCAGTAAATTGGAAGGATCGCATTTATTATATATGCTTTGTTCAGTGGACAATATCCTGACTCCACTGAATTTTCTAGACAAATAAAGATCCTGTGGTAAGCATACCAGTCTTTTAAACTATAAAAAGCTAGGAAAAATGTTTTATTATTATTATTACACAGCCATATTTTTCATAGAAAAGGAAAAGATTCTAGGGGAAAATAGCCACCAATTTTAGTGATTCATATTTATTGCTTTATATTCATTTTGAGCCCATTTTCCCCTTGGTCATTTACTTAAAAAAATGGAAGCAAGTGCTAATTTGTGGGGCAATGGTAATTTAATACCACTGTAGAATTGAAGACAGTACATGTAACATCTAATTGTAATTTCATCTGATACTTGCTTTCTAAGGTATCATTAGGTTTTGCATACACATAAAAATGCTATGGCAAAACATTTTCAGAATTAAGGCCCTTTAAAAAAATGAACATATTATCATTTTAAAATTAAATCAAGAAAAATTTTTTCTCTAACAGTATGTTTACACATTTTCTCTCAAGTATTATTCATACCATACCAAAATCAGATGTCAGTTAGTTCATGAACTACATAAAGATGAAGGTCTTTTAAAAAGAGGCATTTTAAATTGTGGTAATTAATTTCAGTATGAGTTATCTGAAGTTTGGGGCAAGGTACAACATTCACCCACAGGCCTGTGGAATCTAAATCCATTTCTTTTCCCACAACAGTGATTAGGAAGGAGCTCCATTTTCTACTTGTTTTATAATATTTTAATATCTTTTGTCTTGGAATTATTTTGGTTAAATATAATCACTATGTACACCATACTGACACGGAACTGCTCTGTGTTAGTTCATTCTTTTTAGAATTGCACAATTTGCTATATCTCAGTGAAAATTTGAAAATGATTTTCATTTTTTTTCTATGTTGGGAAATATATAATTTCTTATATTCTTTCTCTGACAAGCTTCTTTGAATTAGAGGCCTTGAAATTACTGTATTTGGTACTTCTTTTTTTACCAGTTGTCTCCTTTGGCCTTGTAACAATGGTGTGTGTACTTGTATTATTTCTCTCTTATACGTTTTCTGAAGCTCAATGTCATTTGTTTAGTCTTTCTTTGTATGCCTTGTGGTGCCTAACACATGCATAGGTGCTTGATTAATGCTTGTTATCATCAAATAAAATAATTTATCCCTCCGTGAATTCAAACCACAATGCATGAACCCAGTACTTAAACCTAGTTTATGTATTTATAAATGCTAATATCCTTAGGATTTGAATTGAATGGATGTTAACCTAGTAATGCTTTATACATTTCTGTATTTTGTAAATATTCTAAAATTAACATGGATGAGTTTTATCATCTGAAAGGGAACTAATCTGAATTTTAAAAATAACAAAATTTGAATTCAGCAGCTATTTTTCTGTGTTGGCATTCCTCTCCATTTTGTGCCACCTGGCAAATTCAATAGTGCCATTTGCATGTGTTTTTTTTTTACCCTCCATACTCTTGGAAATTAGGGACCAAATTTTTGAAGGAATTATGTCTGCTTATCCATAAGAAATCACACATCCACACTCAACCATGGAGGAAGTCAAAATTCTCCCTCTCTCCTAATTTTGTCCTATCCCTTTCAACTCACTTTTCATCTCTCCTTCTCTATGTGTTGACCTTTTCTTCTTTAATTGAGGTAAAATTCACCTAACATAATATTTACCATTTTAACCAATTTAACATGTACATCTTAGTAGCTTTTGGCACATTCACAATGTTGTGCAATCATCTCCACTGCCCCTGGCCCACTTCTCCCAGCCCTGGCAAACTAATCTACTTCCTGTCTCTATGGATTTGTCTATTCTGGGCATCTTATATAAACAAAATCATATAATATTTACATGTTGACCTTTTAGGAAAAAAAGAAAGTATTTCAGAACAGGAAGGGACCTAAGAGGTAATTATCCAGCAGATCGCAAGCTCTAGGCTCCCAGGCATTTGCACCTTACACTGCAGTCAGTGAAGTGGGCTTCCTGGGGGCTGATGTCTTGGAAAACACAAGTTCCCTTTAAACGGAGTGGTGAAGGCGCAACTACAGCCAACTGTTGCCAAGCAAGAATGTAGGCCAGCTCTACCAATATTTTTTCAGGAGAATCCAGAAATTTGGATTAATTCATAAACACAGAGTTTTAAATACTGGCAAGTGAGGCAAATTTTTAAAAACAGTACTGCCGGTCAAACAAAATATATCCTCTGGCCAAAATTAGCCCATGGGCTGCCAGTTTTCAAAATGCGGTTAGGCCAAACTCTCCTTTAACAGATGAGGAGACCAAAGTCTAGACTGATGTGAAAATTTCCTGAAGACCACCCTGAATCTTAGACAAGAACCTGTGTCTCCTGCCTTCTATTCTAGGGCTCTTCAAACACAGACATTGATGACTTGAGTCAGGAAGGAAGTTTGGAAGCATGTCCTCTGTGGGGATGGAGTATCTGGTAGCTCATTTTTATCTTTGATCATGGAAGGAAGAAAGTGTGTTTATAGGTCAGGAAGTTGCAAGTAGACTTGTTTGAACAGTGGTCCAACATCTGAGAGCCAAAGAAAGGTAATAATGTCCAATTCTCATTTTTTACACCTCCAAGCTCTTTTGTGCAGAAAAACAACCATCTCTGACTTTTAGTTAGGGTTTTGCTAATGCAAGAGAATAGGATTGAACACTTTGGTATATTCTACATTACTTCTATTAGATTATCATTTGAATTCCTTAAGGATTACTTGTAATTCAGGGAGAGAGATGATGGTCTACTAAAATTGCAAAAATAACTTCTTTTCCTACATTTCTATTATTATGTTTTATATGTTTTTTTTCTGCATTTAATGTGCCCCTTCTCTAAAGGCTCAAGGAACTTCTAATAAATCTCTGGTAGTATAAACCATACCATTCTTACTAAAAGTAAGAATTCTATTTCCTGAGATAAAGTTTTGGCCACTGATGGGATTTTATATTCAGATTGCTCAGCATGCATTGTTCCTTATTTTGAAATCTGTACCAGATTGGAAACAGGATTGACCAGACCAGAAAGACATGGCTAAGATTTGCAGATTCAAGTAAGACTACAAAGATTAAGGAAGACCTAAATCACAAAATGCATATCACAAGGCATATTTCAAAGTGTAATGAAGATGACTTTCTAGTGTTGATTCTCAGTGACTCTCTGCTCATATCATACTGGGAACTTAAAAAAAAAATCAGTGCCCAATGCCGTGAACAGAAATTCTTATTTAATTCATCTGAAAAGTGGCCTTTGATATGGCTATTTTTTTAAAGCTTGGAGAGTGTTCTACTATGCAACTAGTGTTGAAAATGACTGTTCTACATACTTCAAGTATAAATATCTTATGTCAATCCATCTCCATATGGTGGTAATAGTACATGGTGGAAATAGGAATGGGTCCAAAAGTCAGATAAATCCCTACTCTAAATGCCCATACCAGTTCTTGTAACGCTTGCCCGGATATCCAACATCAGTATCAGAAAGGAGCAACAAATTCATTTCAGTCCCATATTGATGTGCTGACTATAGAGAGAGAATCTAGAGCTTTGGTGAGTTGTATCCTAAGTGCCAAAACTGGTTGAGGGAGCGGATGTGGCTCAAGGAGTTGAGCGCCTGCCTCTCACATGGGACGTCCCAGATTCAGTTCCCCGTGCCTCCTGAAAAATCAAAAAAAAAGCAAAACAGATGAAAAAAAAAAAAAAAACCAAGCCCTGGGAAGCCAGTATGGCTCAGTGGTTGAGCACTGGCTTCTCACATACAAGGTTCCAGGTTCAAGCCCTGGTCCTAGTATGTCAAAAAAAAAAAAAGTACTGGTTGAGTTGATGACTGCCATTGAGACCATAGTGCTTAGGTGTCAATTTTCCCTCACCAGTGGAAGGCCTCGCAGATAAAGTGGCCCGAGCACCTCAATTCTCTAGAAATTCAGAGTTTACATAAAATAGAAGAAGATTAGGACATTAGAAGATCCAAGTAATGAGCACCCAAGCACCACTTGCTGGGCCTGAAGCAGCTCAGGAACATGGCGGCATTAGCATCCAACTAACAGAAATCCAGAGAGAATACCAGGACCATGACTTGGTAGGCTGAACTCCGGTGGGCAGGGATGGGGAAAGTCCTTTGCTGCCTGTCTGAAATTTACATTTGCATAACAAAACCACTAGTCTTATCTCGACTATATGTTGATTTGTAATACAAGTCGCTCTGGAGCCAGAAGAGGCTGATAGAAGTTATGGGTGTAGCCACACTCCCCAACTGTCTATTTGTGTGATGGTGTGGTTAGGAACTGCCTGATTGACAACGCAATGCTTGAAACCATAGATCAGGCCCGTGGAGGGAGGCTGGATCCTTGAGTGTGGCCAGTCACAAGTTTAGAAGGAAAAACTGAGTCCTATACATTGCAGTCTGGGTGAGGCTTCACCCCTGACTGGACCTGAACCCAAAACATTGTAAAGCTCTTAGTGTGCATTTCTTTCAGTTCACCAACACAGATGCCTCCCAAGTGCCGGATCACTACTGATTCTAGTGCAAAGCTCCTCAGGGACTCAGAACCCTCGTCATCTGTATCCTCCTAATGACCACTCTGAGAGTTAATTTTTAAAATAAAAACATCAACATTCTTATTGTGCTCATCCATAGGGTAACCAGGACCACTTGCCATACCCTTGCTCTTCCAAGGAAGATTAACCTCAGGATTCCATGGCAATTTCCTCTTTCAAATATTTAAAAAGTCCTACTTATCTCTCTGAGGATGAGAAAATATGGATATATCAAATTGTTTACATTTAGTCTCTGAGTAATTGGCCAGTAGGGTAACTTCTGATACAGGTTTACACAATAGAGATAACTAACTTCTATCAATGTACATGTTTAATAATCTTAAAAGAATATGTCTAGTAGCACAAAGTTTTAAATCAGTATTTCTCAAACTATTCCGCAGATCTATAGTATTCTATGGTTTGTTAACAGTTGCTACACTTGTATGTATGTGCAAACACACTCTCATATGCAAAGGATTTACTGCTTAAATATGTTTGGTAAATGCTGTATTAAACAAATATAAACTGGTTTATTTACATAAGACTTCAAATGTGTACACCAATTAACACAAAGAGGATATATTTCAATACATTTTAAAAATTTGTTTAACAAATCAACCCATTATGGAAGATCATTTTGTGAGACTAGTGTTTTTTAAAAAGAACTTCAAAAATTGTGTTCAACTTTGTAAACTGGGAAGCCACAGACATTGGAACTCCACGTAAGTGTCAAATTCCAGCTATGCCACTTATACAGCTGTGTGACCATGGGTAAGCGGCTCAATTTTATTTTTCATAGAAATTGGATAAAAAAAAAATAACTGTCTTGCATGATTGCTCTGAGATAAATGAGATGATATATGTAATGACCTTGGAACAAGAGACCCACACGTTCTAAGGTCATGGCAACTGGAGTTCAGTGCCATGTCAGTTGGCCCTACTTTGGAGTTTGTGTTTCTGTGTTATGGAGCTGGACTTAGATGTGATCTTTGTGCACAAGCCTCTCCTGTTACTTTTACTGGAACTGTAGTTGGTGCTGGGGTTTAATGTATACCCAGGGGACCTGAATCTCTGGACTGACCATGTGATAGCCAGGCCCTGAGCCTCAACAGACTTCAGCTCCCACACTCTGGTTTTTCAGACTTACCCCACTCAGCTAACGTGGAGGTGAAGAAGGTCAACCACCACACCAGGGAGCCAAGAGTGCCTACATCTGAAAGCAGGAGGAGTGCATCCAGCATCCATGTGGAATCTAAGCCCCCTCTTGATATGGATGTGGAGTGGACACAACCATTCCAAGGTCCACAGGATAGAGGAATAGAGTATGGATTAGAGTGGACTTACTGATATTCTATTCATGAACTATTGTGATTAGTAATCAAAGAAAATGTGGCATTGGTGTAAGAAAGTGAACCAATTAAGAATGTCATTTAAAATATGTAAGCATATCTTTTTACCCTAACCTGTCATGAATATGTTTTTATGACTTTTGCTAGTTTAATGGGTACCAACCAGTATCTTTTATTTGCTTTAAGGCAACACTACTTAATTTCTAGAATGTTGTAGGTTTCTGAGTATACTAGTTTACTATCTTTATTTTTTCTGTGTGAGCTGTTTATTCCCTTTTCATAGTTACTAAAATGAATCTTTAATTCCAGATTATAGGATCTCCTGCCAACCTCATGTTTTAAGGCAAATATTGATAATATATAGTAATTGCTATTTTAGGGTGACTACAAGAGGGATTAGGCTAAATGAGGTAAGATCATTCCAGAGTATTATCTATTACCACATAATGTCAAGTTGTGCCTCTAATATTTCTTTCCCATTGCCAAGAATACTGGAGCACTACCTACTCTGGTCTTTAGGCCCAAACCTGACTTTAAACAACAGGTTCCATCTCAGCAATCTATGGCTTAGCATTAAGTTGCCAACCCTGCTAGTCCAGTCTTGATCTTGAACTTGATTCTGAAAACTAATTCATCTTGCTTTCCTGAATTTGGCTTCTTATCTGTCTGGAACACAAAGACTAAGACACTGTCTGAGTTTTGCCTCTACTGGCAATGCTCAAGGTTAATTATTCCCCAAAAGTCAACTTGTTGGTTGGGGGAGGTTTGGTCTGTGACCTGTTGACTGACATAGACACCGACTTCCTGCCTGTCCTAAGCCTCAGTAAATAAGGAGTCACCTTATCAATCGCTAACACACGGAGAGCTAGGTGAATCATAATCCACAGTCTGAAGCCTGCCATTGATTTTCATTGGAAACAGTATTATTTTCATGGCAAACTGAGTAGCTTTCTCTTGCCAAGTTGCACAATATGAAAAATCTCTTGTATGCGTCTGCCTAACTCAAATGCTGCCTTCACTATAAAAGTGGAGAAATATGCATGCTTTGTAAAAGAACAGACATACTGAGGCCTGTGTAAGGAAAGAAAAGAGGCAGGAGAGGGAGCCCTAGAGATAACTGGGAAACGTCTGCAGAAGCGTTCACTAGATGTCACCCCATGCTTGAGTCAGGATTATGTGTTTTTGTTTTTTTTTTTTCGCATAATACACTAGCAGGAAAGGGGGTCTTCTCTTTCCTGCCAAAGAACTATTATTTCCTTCCCAGCCTAAATTGTTGGAATATCTGCATGTAGAAAATTAATCCAAGTCAAAAAGCTGGTGTTTGGCCTTAACCAAAGGGTTTTTAAATGTCCATATGTTTCCACCTTTAATCAATGATATCCTCGTACGCTGCTAACCTGTTAAGTAATTTTATGTAGTTCATATTTGTTATATAGATATGTGAAAATGTAAATAAGCCAGAGAAAAGAAAGAAAACCCTGTATGACTTTATCTCCAGAAATAAACATTTTGATATATTCTTTTAGACTTCTTTGTATCTCCACAGATACTAAGAGGGTAGTTCATAAAGTATGTATTGTGGACTCTTTTCACATAAATAAGTATATTTTTACTATGATCATATGATACAGATTAAATGGCATAATAGTATTCTAATATTTACTAATGAGTTCCATCTAGTCAAACAGTAATATGACCTGTTTGGGATCCATGTTGAAAAGATGTGAACCTTAATGTTATCTTCTCATGTGTTTTTTATTAATGCATATGACAACACCAAATCTTACTTTTATCATTTTAACTTTTCCTCTTGAAGTAATTGTGCAGACTTTTAAAAAAATCTGATATTAAAACACCTTTATCCAAGTATTCAATATTAAAAAAAAATATGTGTTTACCACTAAGATTTCAATTGTGGGGAAGAAAAATGATGACTTACTTGATGTAAATATTCACTCTGAGGAAGGCTGATAGGGCACAGGGTCTTATCAGAGTATGGGAGGGGCTGGGAAAACCCAGGGACAGTTTTTGTGTTCAGAAATATTGTGTGTATGTCTTTTCCTTGCAAAAGGCTCTAGATTTCATGGTTTTTTAAAGGAGTTAGTGAAAACATTACTGGTAGCCAGATGTTTCTAACTTGATTAGTTCTGGCAATTTATTTTTCTAAGCCCATTTCCCTACCAGTCATGATACCTACCTCAAAGTATCATGGGAATTAAATGAGATCAGGTTTTTAAAGCTCTTGGACTTTATTTCCTATTTTTCAACAGGATCTTTCCCTTTTTTTAGAAAAACAATCCACAAATTTTCACATCAGTTGGGTACAAGAATAAATAACACAGCATGTTTAGGTCTGGAAAATGCTTAACATATTTCATTTACTTGCATATTATGGGTAAACCATGTTTGCAGTTATCTCGGCAATGTGGCTTTTGATCTATTTACTAAGCACTCTGTATCTTTATACTTCTTGTGTTTCCCTGATGGGTTTTTCTTCCTCTCCTTTAATTCTTCCCTACCTGGAAACCTAATGAAGTCATTAACATTAGCAAGAACTAGTCCCACTGGGTCCTGAATATATCATTTCAGTTTCTGTTGTTATTTACCATGTGCTTGTGGACTGCATTGTTTGTGCTTTGAAAGAAAATAAGGAAGTGCACTCTGACAGCTCACCCTCCACACCCTTCCCAACATGCATGAGTATTGTGATATGAAAGAGGTTCCTTTTCTCTGACAAAGCTTTTCATTATCTGGCTTGGTCAAGCCTCAGAGCTTTGGTTGTACCTACCCAGAAACCGAAGGAAAAAAGGCAAGAAATCTTCCTCTGTTCCTTCTCAACACTACACACACCTTTTTTTTTTTTTTCTCTTACATTTCCCCAAGTAGATATTATGTTCAAGGAACGTTATATCGATCCTTTGTGTCAGATATGGTTTCTTTTTCAGGCATGTTACTAAATAGAAAACACCACTGATCCTGACTTAGCAGAGAAACAAATGTGTTTGCTGGGTGTGTGTCCACGTACATGATTTTTTTTTACACCCGTAAAATTCAGTTGTTTCTCAATATGCTTTTTTTCAATCATATAAAAAAAGTAAGAGGAAAAACCCAGCTGGGTGCGAATTGGTTAATCTGTATTTACAAACCTTCCTCTTCTATTAACAGGCATTTCCTTCCTTCCTTCCTTCCTTCCTTCCTTCCTTCCTTCCTTCCTTCCTTCCTTCCTTCCTTCCTTCCTTCCTTCCTTCCTTCCTTCCTTCCTTCCTTCCTTCCTTCCTTCCTTCCTTCCTTCCTTCCTTCCTTCCTTCCTTCCTTCCTTCCTTCCTTCCTTCCTTCCTTCCTTCCTTCCTTCCTTCCTTCCTTCCTTCCTTCCTTCCTTCCTTCCTTCCTTCCTTCCTTCCTTCCTTCCTCCCTCCCTCCCTCCCTCTTCCCTCCTTCTTTCTTTTCCCTATGTGGGATTGTCTGAATATTTCCAGACATTAGTAAATGGCAACTTTCATCTAAGCTTTTTAGTCCTAAGCATGCCTGCTTTTACTCCAGGTACTGTTCAAATCATGGTGCTCAAGCTGTTTGACTATTTAAGGCTGTGCTTGCTCATGCTGTTTTACTATTCACTACTACTGTAACAGCAAGATCTAAACATTTAAAAGAAAGGTCAAATAAGCACGTTCTTTATCCAATGGATATTTATGGAGTGTTTAATATGCACCAGATACCGCTTGTTATTACGTGCTCATTTCTGTTACTGAATTCTTCTTGTTAGGAATGATTATTTTCATTCTGGAGAAAGGGGGAGAACCAATTTCTTTCATTCAGATTTTGGTATTATATTTGCTATATACTCTATAATTAATTTTCTGCTCATTGTATCTGGTCCATGAGGTTTACTAGTAAGAATGTAAACATTAGACTCTTTTGCCATCATTCAAGGTTTAGAAAAGATTTAAGTTTATTGAAGTGGTCAATATATTAACACTTTCCCCCTACTTACCCTCATTGAACAAATTCCTCATTTCCTATAAATTGAATAAACTGATAGAAATAAAACTATATATTTGCCACTGAGCCTAAATGTAATTGACATGGAGTGGTATTATTTATTGTTATACTTTGGAGCACCTTTTTATACATCTGGCACAGTGCTGCACAACGGAAACCTAATGAGGAACAAGAGTTCCTGCACTCAAGATGCTTCCGAGGCCAACCAACATACTAAATTGTGAGGATACACTTGTTAAAAGTCCTAGTGCTGGCCTTCAGGAAGCTTGCAATTTAGTGCCCTGACCTTCATCTTAGATATGTCCTCGGGATATACTATTCTCCTGAGACATGTTAAAAAACCTGCTAAGACTAATTAAATTAATTGACCAATGTTTCTCAAGGTATGGCTACGTTTAAGCTCTCTAACAGGCTGAGACCTGATCAAACCATGTGCTTTCTTCCATTCTAATGGAGGAATGATGTAAAATTCCATTGACTTTCCCTTCTAGGTGCATACAAGGGTCAGATTACAAACTCAAAACTGAGTTCTTTAAACATGGTATCAATAACCTAAAATTAGAAAACTACTAATCCATCCTGAAGAGTATACAATTTATTCATAATTATTATTAATATATGCAGACATATTTATAAAGACTTGATAAATCTTAACTCTTTAAACATAAAAACCACCCTGCAAACAAAGGATTATTGCCATTCCCATTCTAAGAAAGTAATAAAGGCCAGGTAGTTCTGGATCTTATCAGCAATGTTTAGAAGGTTTGCCCTTTTTTCTAAGATCTTTGAGCACCTCCTCAGAGATTTTTAAGCATGGGAGTGAAACCATCATATTTGGTATTAAAAGTTTTGTCCACCTCAGAACGCTTGGCAATCTTGCAAACCTCCTGCACATAAACACCAAGATATGATTGAAATTTCTTGAATTTCTGTGAAGAACATTTTAAGTTTGTCTGGAGTTGTCTGAGATTTTTATTTGAAGTGTTTCTCACTGTTTAGTTTTTTAGTTTTATTTAACTTCATTACCTATTTAATTGGTTGTAGAATTTTGGCTAACCAACCCCACCCATCTGGATTGTTCAGTATTTACACCAATACTATTTTTGAACTATTAATTTTTGAAAAACTAAAGTAAGTATAGTATATATTAAATTATAAATGTTATGATCCTACCTGTAATTCTAAAGAAAGTATATATTTAATTCTACCAAACCCCCAATTACTTCATAAAAGGGCACATTATTGTTATCTGGAGTACTCTTTTTTCCTCACTGAAAAGCAAGCATAAGTGGAATACACATTCTACCAAAAGTCTTCTTTTCCAGTGGGCCAATGTCAAGAAATATTTGTGTGCCATTGATTTATATTATGAGTCAGGCACAAAAACAAACCATTACCATACAATAAAATCATTGCTATAATGAAGGGTACTACAAAAGAAGAGCTAGAACAAACAGGAAGAAATCCATAAGTAGAGTCTTCCTGAAAAAAATGAGAAAGGTTTTGAAGACAGACAATGTCTGGTTTGAGACTGTGTAGAGGAAGCAGAGGAAATAAAATGTATGAATGCATAGAAGTAAGAGAGTATCACCTAATACCAAAGTTATGATGAGTTTAGAACTTCAGAAAAAGAGTTCGGAAAGGTGATAAGGCAGGATAAGTAGGCAGTCAGCAAGACATCCAAATGACGGTGTCCAGATAGCCAACTTTTGGAATTAAATCTACGTTTCGCAGTTCTCTTCAGAGGTGGATCAATGACCCATAAAACCCACCATAGGAACCAATATCTGGAGTGAAGCATGAGATGATCATCATAAAAATCATGAGAAATATCTTGGGAATGGTGAATTATTTGGCTTTCATTTGAGAAGTTACATAAAAATATTGTGATTGAAATTATTAAAAAGAAATACACATTATTGAGGTAACTCAAGCTTTCTCTTTTTATTAAAATTAGTAGTTAGGAAAACATAGAAAAAAGATAATCAATATGTATGCACAGGGATTTGGCTCCTGATAAACACCCATATGATAACACTGGGTCAACTCAGCGTGTTCATGAAATTTGGCAAGATTTATGATTTGTCTTAGCAACCTCCCCTGGAAATGAAGTTTGGCTGGTGTAATGCCTTCTTAGGAAAGGCCAGATCTACATATCATTAGCATTTGTGTTGGTGGCTTCCCAAAAATGGGTGTAGCCTGACCCAAAATGAGTGTTATAATGAAAGCCCCCACTTTATACACGAGTGTGAAACCATCTGAGGAAAGCAAAAATTAGACATTTCTTCAAGTACAAATGACTGGTGTCAAAACTGGTTGTGACAGTGCTATGTTCAACAGCTGCACTTGGGTGGTAACTAGGGAGTTATCTAGCTATGCATGTTTGGTTCACACATCAGAATTTAAAGTAGAGAATGAAGACACTAGGCAATATCTTATGAAAATGTAGTGGGATTTTCTTCCTCTTTCCATAATTTGAGCTTGAGCCTTTAAAACCAGAGTAAGCTATGACATAATCGTGTTTTCATCTATGGAAATAATACATATTTTTCTATGCTAGTTATGACACTTAAAAAGGAAACATGCCTATTTGGTTACTGTCCACACCCACATCTTAGCTATCTTGGAATTTCCTTTTTAAAGCAATCTTTCCTAGAAACCCAGTATTGGCTTGATACCAATTTACCCTATGCCAAAAAGTTATTTCTCAAACCCAATTATCTAGAAAGCTCATGAAATGTATGCCTTGACAGACTCAAGAACTATATACACATATATATAGGGAAGTGGATGTGGTTTGAGAAATTGGGTTCCCATCTATCATATAGGAGGTTCAGTGTTCAATGCCCAGGGATTCTTGGTGAAGGCAAGCTGGCCTGTGTGGTGAGCTGGCCCACAAGGAGTGCTGGCCTGTGCAGAGTACTGCCCTGTGCAGGAGTGCTGCCCCGTGCAGGAGTGCTGGCCCACACGGAGAGCTGGCGCAGCAAGAGGACACAACAAAAAGAGACACAGTGGAGAGATAATAAGAGATGCAGCAAATCAGGGAGCTGAGGTGGCACAAGAGAATTGTCGCCGCTCTCCCACTCTGGAAGGTCCTAGGATTGGTTCCCGGAGCTGCCTAATGAGAATATAAGCAGGCACAGAAGAACACACAGCGAATGACACAGAGAGCAGACAATGGGGGAGGGATGGGGGGGAATAAATAAATAAATCCTTAAAAAACAAAGAACTATATATATATATAACTATGTATATATATATATTCTAAATCAGGTTTTACAAGGAAGTCTCAGAATTCCAACCCAAGACCCTTTTATGGTTAGAAAAGGGTAGGCATATAGGAGCAGTAATAAAGAAAACTGTGGAGTGTTGTCTGTTGTGTAGTACAACCCTAGGCAGATTCGTTGTGTCAGGTGCCTATTAATGGACGTGAAAGTGGAATGCTAAAACGAAGGGAACTAGAAATCAGGGTCTCCTACAATGCCCATATTCAACATGACCACAGTCCTTTGGGTAACCTTAAGGGTGGGCCTAGAAGTTAGAGGCAAGGTCAGGTCTCCTGTTGCAGCTCTTTGGGCTAGACGAATATAGCCACAGCAAAGAAGACCAAGAGGGTCTGTGTAGCTGGAGGGTCTGTATCAGGGGGAGGTTCAGAAGATTAGTAATTACATAGGACTTAACTTACTCATACCCTCAGTTATAAGAAAAGAAATAGAATTGCTTACCTATCTCTTGACTCCTATCCTTTCTTCTCTTTATTGAATGCTTTCTATATGTAGATATTTTCACACATGTTATCTCACCATGCTATAAAGTACTCTGGGCAGGGTCTCTATCTTAGTCATCATGTATAACCACTAACTGCCACAGTATCTGACATAACAGGTGTCCCATATATATTTTCAGAAAGAATAAATGTCCTCTAAATGTCAAAGCAACTCATGAGTTGGTGTTATTATTCTAAAAGTACCATGGGTTAAATTAGTTTTTCTGGTATTATTGTATAAAATCCATTCTATGGCAGTTTGAAAATATCTCAGACAAACAAACTTAGTATCTGGTTTCAAGAAAGAACCTAGGATTCTTCAAGGCAGATAAAGAAAACTATGCTTTTGGGGGAAATACACTGGCAAATGAAATCAGAAAACTAAGTCACATAGAAGACCCTTACATATTATGAAAAAAAGTTTGCCTTGGCCAAATTTTTATTTGCCCAGGTATAAATGCCCATTCACACAATTGTGCACTTTGGCATATAGAGAAATCCCCCCACACCTCCAAAGGCCTGGAGTTAGAAACATAAGGGAGACTTCTAGAGCATCGCTTTCCAGGATTGAATCTGCGATGTCAAAGAGAAAAATAATCTTACAGCCAAAGTATAGTAGTCACATTAGAAAGAACTAGGTATAAGACAAAAAAATAAATTTACAATATCATGCTGTAAAAGTAAAACAAAAATATACATTATTTTTTTCAACATGATAAAGAAGATGTTATGTTCAATGAGTTAAAAAGCCCATATTGTATGAGAGAAATTTTGGGGACAAACTTTGTAAACTGCTTGTGAAAATGGTACATTTTCTTATCAGCAGTTTGAGAAACTAAATTTGAATCACATGTTGAGATGCTGCTAAAAAAAATCTTAGAAGTCTTCACATCTAGCATTTGAAAGAAAAATAGTCTAAATCCGCTCTTCAATTTCATCAATGTACTTTGCATTATGAATTTATTTTCATATATTCAGGAGTATTTCCTTTTGTTAGTGAGAAAAGCCAGACAGATTTGGGTTCAAATCTTGGCTTTCTCCTATTAAAAAATGGAGGTAGTAGTAAATTCTTAATAAAGCTATTTTGTTATATAAATGAAATACTCTATGAGAATGACTAATTTCCTGGCAGAAACCCTGGTGCTCGAAACAAGGAAAGATATAGTACTATGTCTTAGGATAGGGGCATTGAGAAATGAAAAAATATTTCATTACCACACTCAGTGTAAAATATAGTTCGAGCAGTCTATAATCTCAAATTCTTGAAGAGAAAAAAAGTAAAATCATATTTAACTGATATACTACCAATAATATTTATTTTTATTAGTATTTTTTTATCAGGTTAGGATGCAAAATTATGTCCTATATTTGTTACTAAAATCAAGAGCTTGAGCCAAATTTCCACTTCCAGATATGATGGAGTAGCTTGCAGCAGATGTGTTTTCCTAAGAATTGGTAGGAAAAAAAACATAAAAATTTTAAGGTCTCTTTTGTCAAGGCAGCCAAAACTTGAGGAGTCAGATTCTGGAGAAAAGGGAATACTGAGTTGAGCTACATTTGAGTTGAGCATACTTTCTACATACATATTTCCCCTTGAGATATTTGCTGAATCTTGGAGTACATCGAGTACCTGAGAAGCCTGGCAAAAAGCAGTCCTTAACTCACTTATTGGAATGATCAGATAGAGACTTTGAAATAATTGTGATTAATACACACCTTATAATGGGATGAAAAGATGGAGAATTTCTCTAGAAAACTAGAATATATTAAAATACAAGCAAATGGAAATTCCAGAGTTGAAAAACACTCTAAGTTTGTAAACTTCAGAAATGGGTTTAAGAACAGACTAGATACAGATAAACAGAGAATTAATAAGCTGGAAGATAGGTTGCAAAAAATATCCAGACTGAAGTAAAAAGAAAAAAATAACAGAAAATACACATATGAGGCATAGTGAAAAGGTCTACCATACATACCATTGAAGTCCAAGAAAGGGAGGAGTGAGAGATTGAGGGAGAGAAAGAATATTTGAAGATGTAACAGCCAGGAATTTTTTAAAAGTGATGAATGAAATCACAGATTTAAGAAACACTACAATCGCAAATAAGAGAATTTTTTTTAAAAAGCAACAGAAAACCACATAGAATAATTGTTGAAGATAAAAAATAAAAACAATTTTAAAAGTAGAGAAAAAACATATACACAGATACATAATCTGAACACAGGAGCACTGAATGAGAGCTCACCATTCAAAAGAAAGAATAGAATGGCACTGATAAAATAAGCTAATTCAGAATCTATCACTAGTCAGTCTGCATCTATAGAAATATCAAAGGAAGTTCTTCAGGCAATAACATAAAAGTGAAAAAAGAATAAAAAGAAATATAAAGCATAATAATGTTGTTGTATCTAAAAGGGTGTATGCTATTTAAAATAATGATGATAATAATATCCCGGGGCGGGGGGTGGGGGGGGTAAATTTATGTAGAATTAAAATGCATGATAATAGCACAAAATGATGAATTGAGGTAAGTGGTCCCAGCACTTTCTGGGAAGGGATAAAAGTACTAATTTATATTAGAATCTAATAAATGTAATTTGTAGAATACAATTTAAGTGGTAAAAGAATGTGTGAGTAACAAACTAATAAAAGGAGAAAATAGAATAATAAAAATGCTTGAATAATCCAAAAGAATGGAAGAAATAAGAGGAAATGGACCTCAAAAACACTGACCAGATTTAAAACAAATAATAAGATGCTAGATATAAACTCATATGTATCGGTAATTACATTAGATATAATGGTCTACCAAAGGTGACACATAATCATGCATGATATCAGCCTCATTTGCAGAGTCCTGGAATTCGCATGCAAGTGGCCCAGACTCACTTCTAGGTTTTTTTTTTTAAATTTACATTTAGAGCTATTTTCTCAAAGCACAATTACAACGTCAGCCATGCATTGAGTCCAAAGAGTCCTCCAAACACCCTTGAGCTGTTCTGAAATTACCCTGACTCCCTTTAATTTTGCTGCATCAATCCTAATAGCCTAGGAAAAAACGTTTTCCAATCACAAACCCAAGATCCATCCCCTCTCCATTTCTTCTCCTTGAGGAGAATGATACTGCTTTCCTGATAAAAACCCCCAGCTTACTAGAAGGAAAGTGATTTTGGTCTTAAGCTTTCGTCAATTTCTTATTATTTCTTACAATTAGTTTCTTCTTATGTCTGCCTTTGAACATATTTCAGGAACTCTACCCTAAAAACTAAAGAATCTTCCGTCCCATTCCCACTCTACCTAAACCCTAGCACGTATCTTATCTCTTTCAGGGAAGTATCCATGCTTCATTAGATCTAATCCAATATGGTAAATTCTTCATTCAAAAATCCCATATTTTATTTCTCACCCAGCCGATTGACAAAAAGTTTGAAGGAGCAGAGGTAGCGCAAGTGGTTGAGTACCTGCTTCTCATGACTTCCCATGTGTGAATTAGGTCCTGGGTTCAACCCCCAGTACCTCCTAAAAAAAAATATTCATTTTCTCCTAAAAAAAAAAAGCTAAAAGTTTGATCACATACTCTGTTGGCAAGGTGTGGCAAAATAGACACTCTCAAACACAGCATCTAGCAGAAACATAAAATTGCACAACCTCCTAAGCATTTCTAAGTAAAGGAATTTAAGTCCTGGACAAATTATGCATGCATATACTCTTCACCATAGAAATCTCTCATATACTATTATGTTGAAAAGTGGTAAGTAAAGGGGAAACATGAGTTATCCTGCCATTCCTAAATGAACTCTTAACTCTGGATAAGCACAAATTTATGAAAGGAAGTTTCTCAATTCCAGTTATTAAACATATAATGATAGAATTAGATTATCATCAATTTGATAATGGTCTAAGTAATGATTATGCATACCAAACATCACACAAAGTCAGCCCAACATTAAGTCCCCTGATAAACAATATAAGACATATTCTTGCAGAAATTTGGAGTCTGAAGGTGATTAAGTCTCTAGATCTAAGAACCAAAGGGTGTGTTAATAAATAATACCACAGGGATTCAGAGCAAAAGATTTCACTTCATCAACAAATAAATTATAACAGGAGAGAGGAAGCGGCACGAAGGGTGTGAGGAGAGGCAATGGAGTAGGGAAAGAGAAGGCGGAAGGACTGGAAGAGGATGAAGACAAAGCTAGGTGGGTCAGGGGAACCTGTAGATCTAAACAGACCACTTGCAATGGATAGATCTTATTTGATGCCGATTCAATAAAAGTCTAGAAAAAAGTATGAGACATTGGACAAATGTAAACATTGTGTAGTCAATTTTTTATGTGGGGTAATGTTATTTTTTAATTAAATTTCCTTTTCTTTTACAGATATGTGCAGATATTTATGGGTACAATAATACATTGCCTCTGATATATTTGAATATAATTGGGGAGAAGCAGATAGGAGTAGGAATGAAATAATAATAATGAGTTGGTATTTTTGAAACTGGGTGATGGATACCACGCAGTTATTTTATCTATTCTTTCTAAATTGGTTTGTATTTGAAATTACCCTTAATAAACAGTTTAAAAATGTAGTGTGTTTTACTCCTACCTTGTGAAAACACGGATTTCTGCATCAGAGACACCATGATTTTGACCCCACAGTCTGTGGTGAGAAGCAGGAATTGTTTTTTACCCTGGGGTCCCAGATGTTTCTGATGTATGTTATTAAATGCCTATACTTTTCCATATACCCAGCACTTAAATTATATAATAGTAATTGGCATATAGATTTCCTATGCCTTTAAAATGAACATACCTTAGTTTAGAAGAATTTTTCTTCTGGAATTTTTGAAATCCACAAAACAATGGTAAAATTCTATGACATTATAAAGCGAATTATATAGACCTTTCATCAATCAATTCCTATTTGACTTCAAGAACTTAATAAAAAAACTATAACAAAAGAGACCCCATTATTTTTATCCTTAATCCTTTGTTTTAAATAAGTTCACAATTCAAAACTGATATTCATCAGAAAATAAATAATATTAAAAAATAATAATCACCTCATAGCATCTGCTTTGGCAAGATAAATCAAAACTTAAAATAATGATATTATTTTTGTTCCTCCAAATGGAAAAAGGGGGAAACGGACTTTGGCCCAGTGGTTAGGGCGTCCGTCTACCATATGGGAGGTCCGTGGTTCATAAACCCCGGGCCTCCTTGATCCGTGTGGAGCTGGCCCATGCGCAGTGCTGATGCTCGCAAGGAGTGCCGTGCCACGCAAGGGTGTCCCCCGCGTGGGGGAGCCCCACGCGCAAGGAGTGCGCCCGTGAGGAGAGCCGCCCAGCGTGAAAAGAAGAGCAGCCTGCCCAGGAATGGCGCCGCCCACACTTCCCGTGCCGCTGACAACAACAGAAGCGGACAAAGAAACAAGACGCAGCAAATAGACACCAAGAACAGACAACCAGGGAGGGGGGAATTTAAATAAATAAATAAATCTTAAAAAAAAAAAAAAAAAAAAAACAAATGGAAAAAGGGATAAAAGGCTTCAAAAATTGTGTTTATAAGGGGTAAGGCAGGGACAAAAGAATCAGCTCAATTGTCCCATTACCCCCCTATGGATTGCTTTAAGAGGTCAATTGAGCATCTGCTGAGAACAAGTTGCTGCTTTCTTTTACTTTAGGAAAGAGGATAGTCAAAAGTTATTCTTTAGTAAAACATAAAACTACCTTTGAACTAATCAAGAAATATTAGACACATAAAAAATTGTATTACAATACTTAGTTTATGTCCGTTTTGGTGAATATGAAAGAGAAAATTCACCTGAAAAAATATTTAGTTGCCCAAACCAGTATTTTAATTCCCTAGGAAACTTTGGCCAAACCTCACATTATTATACAAGATCTTCCTTGTTCTTTTTGTTGTTTTACAAATAGAATGCTTCTGTTTGAAATGTGCAGCTGTTGCTACCACTTACTTTCTTCCTATATGAATAGGACAAAAGAAATGAGCTTAATATTTCATAAATATTTCATTTATAAAATAGCATTCTTATATCATTATTTTGATATTTGTTTTATTTTAATTCCTGGAAATTCATATTTAAATGAAATTCTTTAGAAGTTCTTAGAAGGTATGTATTTGCCCTCATTTTTTGTATCTAATATGAATAGTCCTGTTGTGCTACAATTTCTTGCTATGAACATCCCAAATTTGTAATAAATATCTATTTACTAATAAGAAGGACTGCTTACCCACAACGTTATCTGGGAGAAATGTCTCCCTGGGGTTATAGCTGAGATCACCTTGGAAGTAATAAAATGACAAAGCATCTTTCATTTCTGTCATTCACTCAGGAATGACTACAGAAGAACAGAGTGTATAGTCTTGTAGTACCCATCGTAACGATTTACACAAATTGTTCCTTTCTTTCAGAGTGCCATTAGTTTCCTTAGTGTTACATACTGTCATTAAATTCTCCACCCTCACTATTACAGCTTCCATTGCCACCCACATGGCACTATGGCTTTATCCATGGGTGGCAGATGTTATCACCATATGTCATCCGATCAATTTTCCATTCAAGGGTAATGTAATGTTTGGGAGAAAGCCAACTCACACTTTAGTGAAGGCTGTCTCTGTAGTCTTCACCAGCCGTAAATGCAAGCATCCTTTCAACTTCTTGGCTCTGATATCTGACCAAAAACCAGCAGGAATCTTAGAGGCACTTTGCATGTTTCCTTGTTATTGGGCTCTCTCTTGCTGTCACCTGCCAAATTGTTTCCTATTAAGGAGTTTGGCATAATTTTACTTTCCTCTATTTTTATTCATCTCAGAGTATTCTGGACAGAGAATTATTAGATACATGAATATCAAAGAAAATAGTGGTCTCTCTTCTGTTTCATGAGGCTCTGACAGCTTGTTTATGTCTAGGATCTATACCTCACCTACTTGCTCCAGATGTTGGCATTGGCATTGTTTGAGTATGAAATTTTATTCTATTTTATTCTAAAGGGCAGCCAAAGTTAAGACATATCAATTTATCTGTACAGTTCCCTTTCCCTTTTTTGTTCCTTCTCGTCCTCCACATTTTCTCCCAATTCCATTCTCTTGCTGAGGATTTATATCTTTCCATGTTTATTGAACATTTATTATTTGCCAGTTAGTGTGCTACAATTTGGATATTTAAATATTAAAAGAACACAATTCCTCCAAGATCTCCAAATCGTGAAGACAAACCTTAAATTATTTTGAAATCATCCCAGTTTAAATCACTGCATTTCCCATCTATGTTAGGTAATTAAAGTGTAGCATGTTTTGGAGATGAGGAAGTGGAAACAATTACTTGTTTTAATTGGTATCTCTATTAAGTGCTCAAGCCACCTGCAATTTGGTGAGGAAAAAAAAGTGTGTTTATGCGTTCCATAATTATTAATATTTTAGAGACTTGGATAATGTCCTTTTTCCATATTTGTCTTACCAATTTCAAGTTATCCGAATTTCATGGTCAAACTTATTTAAAACTGCTTATTTCCAATGATCACTTCACTTTCTCCAGATATTTTCTAGTTATTTATGTCTTTCTTAATATGTGATAACTGTAATTACTGGGGAAGTTCAAGTGTATACAATTTGCACTTTTATACAAAATAAATCTATGCCTCTGTTTTGTTTTTCATTTAATGTCTATCAGAAGACTAGGAGGTATATGGGAATTTTTTTGAAAACTTAAAATAAAGTTTTAAGAACCAATCTAAAGTGATAGCATCCTTCCCCTGCATTATAACTACCATTCAAATGTCATTGTATTTTCAAGTTTCTTTGTTCTAAACTTATAACTTCATACTCATTTCTCATGAAAATCATCTACTATTTTATTCATTCACACTGACTTGTAATATTTTCTGTGGTTTATTCCCATTTAATATGGCAATGCTCCAGAAAAACTGAGTGGAATCTGAAAACTTGGATATTTTACTGTTCCTCAAGGCTATTTTATTAATGTTGTTTAATTTTTGTAAAATTAACAACCCTATGTGCAGCAGTTTTCAGCATGTACCTCTGAGAAACCATTGTTACTAATTATTTTTTCCCCGAGCGTCTCTTTGCTAAGCAAATTTTTTGTTTATAGGGAACGATTTTCCAAAATCCTATTCTAACTCAAATGTCATCTTATATTTTTAAGATAATTTTAAAAATTATCACTTACCCACACTATAATTTATGTTCTTAAAGCACTTTAACAAAGAGATCGATAAGGCAGTTTTCCTCTGAAAATACGTTAGTACCTTCACTCCCATAGGTTCCAGGTATTGCTGGAGTCCATGATCCTCCTCTTTGATATGCATTCTATTAAACATCTGGGATGTGTCTTGAGGGCAGGAAGAATGTCTGCTGTTTAATGTGGGTCTCTACACATTGCCTAATTCAGTACTTTGCATACTATTTCTTTATTATACATCATATATACGGATATATATATTTGAATATATATAGCCTCAATTAGAATGGCATCTCCATAAAACCAGGGATTTGGACTTGTTTTACTGTTTAATTGCAACACATTGGGAACAAGAACAGTGTTTGTCACATAAAAAGGCTCAATAAATATTTGTGAATTCTTACTTTTATTTATTTATTTTGTTTTAAAGATTTATTTCTCCCCACCCTCTCGTTGTTTGCATTCGCTGTGTCTGTTTGTTGTGTGCTGCTCTTCTTTTTTTTTTTTTAGGAGGTGTACTGGAATGGAACGTGGGACCTCCGATGTGGAAGGGAACCACCTCCGCTCCCTGCTCTGTTGTGTCTCTCATTCTGTTTTCCTCATGTCTCTTGTTGCGTCAGCTTACTGTCCCTGCCCTTCATGTCAGCTCGCTGTCTTGCTCATCTTTTTTTAGGACGCACCAGGAACCAAACCTGGGTCCTCCAATGTGATAGGCAGGTGCTCAATTTGAGCCACATCCGCTTCCCAATTCTTATTTTTAGAAGTACATTGTTAGTTTTCTATAGGCAACTTATTGATTATTAATAGACTATTAACTTGCATTGGTACCTGAGTAATTTTATTAAGTATCTTTTAGCAACTCTTATGCTTATCATGGTTCTTTCCTCTCACAGGCAGAGGTCATACTTGTGCACTACAAGTCTCCTGGTACCTGGGCATTGCATAGCAGCATGCAAAATATTTGGGCTGGTTGCACCAAATTTTATCCTTGAGTTCCTACAAACATTCAGGTGGGTGCTGTCAAGTCCTGCTGATCTATGTATCAATTGTACATTCCTATGTATCAATTAGGTTGAGAATAGTCTCAGTACTCTATCACCTTTTGATTGATATTTCTGAATTTCAACTTCAAAATTCAGTTTAGAAATTAATGACTCCCTCACCAAATTCTGGAAGGTAAAAACAATTTTTTTCCCTGCTATTTCAATTTTATCCCTGAATATGTTTATGAGACGAGACATTAAATAGTTCCATTCACGCTACAGCTGATGTTAACATATTCGAAGGGCTTTACCTTTGACAGTTTAGTTCCTTGCAACGGTTTTCTATCTTCTGGGCAACATAATTGTTAATGCACCTGGATCACTTCTCCTCAAGATCTTTCCAATTCCCTTCATTTAGCAAAGTTTGACTTTCAAATGTATAGGTTTATTAAGAAAATCTCTTTGGTCAGTTAAGTGTGAGAGATTTTTATTCAGTCATTTCATCTGGGACATAGTTCTTGTGCCAAGTCTCATAACTTTCCTTAGTACTCATTGTGTCACCCAAAACCCTTTTTGTATTAGGCAGCCAAAGGGGTGCTGATGCAAAATACCAGAAATCTGTTAGCTTTTATAAAGGGTATTTTTTGGGGGTAGAAGCTGACAGTCATAAGGCCATAAAAGCATAAGTTACTTCCCTTACCAAGGTCTGTTATCAGGTGTTGACACAAGATGGTGGACAATGTTTGCAAGGGTCCAGCTTTCCTCTTCCTTTTAAGGCTCCGCTGTCCCAGCTTCTTCCAATATCAGCTGTAGGCTGGGATAAGTCTCATCTCTCCTGGGACTCATTTCTCTCCAGGCTCAGCTGCTCTGTTTTCTCTACAAAGTCAGCTGTACACTATCAGGCTCTCTCTCTTCCTGGGGCCTCTGCCATGTTAATGGAGCCTTCTCTCCTTCATCACATATCTGCTTCTCTGTGTGTTTACTTTCCAGTATTTCAACATATGAAAACTCAAGCTAACTCCTCTGCCTTGTCATTTTCTCTGTGACTCAATGTCCTCCTGCCGTGGTCCAATCAAAGCTTTAATCATAATTTAATCAAGTAAGAGTGAAACCTCTGAATCCAATACAATATAATATGCCCAGAACAGCCCAGTTTACAAACATAATCCAATATCTATTTTTAGAATTCATAAACAATATCACACTGCCACACTTATATTTACAGCTCACTCAGAGGAAACTTCACCCAGTCAATACATAAAATATTGAAGTCCCTCCCTAATATAATCTGATCTAATTTTGAGACTTCCTCAAAGAATGGCAAGTCTTTAATTTTAGGGGGTTATCTTCATTTTTCAGCTTTATTAGAATGCTTTTATTATTTGCTAATGATATTTAATCTTTGGAGATTTTCTAATATCTCCCTTGTCATGAAAGATCTTTAAATTCACTCAAACATGTTCTCAGGAAGTCTACTGCATTTGCTTCCAGCAAGGAAGGCCATGTGCAGTTGACCTCCCAAGATGTTCAAGTGTCCCAATGTCACTGCTCCTTAGCAGAGAATCTCACTCTATCAATATCAACCTCTCTTACTCCTTTCATGTGACTTCTGTCGGAAGAGTGGTCAAAGGTATAAACAGACACGGCAGCAGCAAGCTATGTGTGCTTGCTGCTTCTGCTCTTATTTAGCTTTTCCAGACTGAAGAGAGAGTCTGGTGATCAATGCATCAGCGATCCTTGTTTTAGGTGTATTAAAAGCACTGGACTTACCTCCATTTCTGTATCTTCCTTTTATTCTTAAAACCACTGCAGTCTGCCTTCTGATCCCACTACTCTGCCTGAAATTGCCCACTCTCAGTTCACTGAGGCCTAAATGTCAAATTCAATGGGTGACATGTTTTATCACATCAGTGCTTCTACAACTTAAATATCCACATGATTCATCTGAGGATTTTATTAAAATGCAGATTGTTCATGAATTGCACTTTGAATAGCAAAGCACTAGACCTGACCGTAGCCTTTGATAAGGCATCTTCCTGACATTCTACACTCCTTTGGGTTTTGCTACACTGTGCTCTTTTGGCTCCCCTCCTTGCCAAGTGTTTTCTCCTAAGCCTCTTTTCTTGACTCTGCTTCCTCTGTTTGAGTCAATATAAGTAATCCCCAGAGTTTCATTATCAGTCTACTATTCTTCCCAAAGCAAAGGTTCTCAAACTTCAGTGCACCAGGAAAATTAGCTGGGGAATTTTTTTTTTTTTAAGATTTATTTATTTATTTCTCCCCCCCCCCCCCCCCCCCCCGCCCCAGCTGTCTGTTCTCTGTGTCTATTGCTGCATCTTCTTCTTTTGTCCGCTTCTGTTGTTGTCAGCGGCACGGGAATCTGTGTTTCTTTTTGCTGTGTCATCTTGTTTTATCAGCTCTCCGTGTGGGTGGCGCCATTCTTAGGCAGGCTGCACTTTCTTTCGTGCTGGGCGGCTCGCCTTACGGGGCGCACTCCTTGTGCATGGGGCTCCGCTACGCGGGGGACACCCCTGCGTGGCACGGCACTCCTTGTGCGCATCAGCACTGCGCATGGGCCAGCTCCACACGGGTCAAGGAGGCCCGGGGTTTGAACCGCGGACCTCCCATGTGGTAGACAGACACCCTGACCACTGGGCCAAGTCCACTTCCCTAGCTGGGGAATTATCAAATACAAAACTCCCTAAGCCCCACTCCAGAGATTCTGATTCAGTAGGTAGCAGATGGAGTACATTACTCTGCATTTTTAATTTTGATGGGCTTCCTGAACCACAGTTTTGGGTTCACTACCATTGCTTTAATCAGACCTTAGATGTTGGTGATTTTCAAATTACACCTTCAACCCTAGACCTATCCCTGATATCAAATGAACGCTTAATATTTCAATATGGATATCCTAACAATTCAAAATGCACTACTTTGGGAAGCAGATTTGGCTCAACTGCTAGAATTTCCTCCCACTATATGGGAGGTCCAGGGTTCAAACTCAGGGCCTCCTAACCCATGTGGTGAAGGGGCCCCCATGCAGTGCTGATGCGCGCAAGGAGTGCCTTGCAACACAGGGGTGTCCCCCACATAGAGGAGCCCCATGTGCAAGGAGTGCGCCTCATAAGGAGAGCCACCTTGTGCGAAAAAAGCACAGCCTGCCCAGGTGTGGCCCCGCACACATGGAGAGCTGACGCAACAAGATGACGCAACAAAAAGAGACACAGATTCCCGGTGCTGCTGATAAGAATGCAAGCAGACACAAAGAACACATAATGAATGGACACAGAGAGCAGACAATGGGGGGAGGTGGGGAGGAGTGCAGAGGGAAGGGGAGAAAAATAAATAAAAAACAAAAATGTACTACTGAAATTTATTTTTGTTCCCCAAACCTTTCTCTTCCTGTATCTGCATAAATGACACCAACATGTAATGAGAAGAAATCTGGTTAAAGTTTATATTAAAGGGCTCCTCCTGTCTTCCGAGTCTCTGATCTACAGCACAAAAATCACCAGGGGGATTTTGTTTTCTAAAAAAATGTGGGAGTGACATCATCAACATGACAACTTAAGCCATCCATCCTCTAGAAAAGTTTCCCCTAAGAAACAACGAACCAAAGCACAAATCCCACTTGCCTGGAACTCTGGAGACCGATAGAGACTGGCGAAAGATTCCACAAACACTTAATCAAGGAAAAAGAGGGAAAAACATTGAAAACAAGGTAAGAGATTTAAGATGCAAACCTGCCAGTCTGGACCCCTCCCCCTCGCTAGTTTAGGCTCAGCTAAGAGTCACCCAGAGGCAGCAGGGCCCAAGTCCCTCCTCCTGTGGATGCAGACCACAGAGCCACTCAGGGCAGTGAATTAGAACCCCATGCATATCCAGGCCCAGGAACCTAAGACCACAGAGACCGGGAGTGGAACACAAGTGGCTGGTGAGTGAGTGTATAGACAAGGGCCCCCAAGAAATAAGAGACCACAGCAGAACTGGGGCACACAGCCAACCCAGTCTCTGATAGCTGATCACTTGAACAAAACTGAATGTTGACCCCATCTGGCTCACAGGGGTTGGAAGTAACCAGAGGTAGAAAAGCCACATGGGGGTGGGGGCACAGGTGGGGGTAAGGGGGTAATTGAACTGCTATAAGGCAGGACAGGTTCCAGGACTAAAAAGTATAATGAAAAGGGGGCACTAAGTGAGGGAGAGAAGTTAAACAAATCAGAGGAGCTGAGGAGAAAATTTCACACACACAAAATAAAACAGATCAAGATTCCCAGAGAAGGAACAGAGGAAAGGAAGTTTTCTCCTGGAGGTGAAACAATTGCACATAAAAGGGCAATTTTAAAAGTTGTACTGCATGTCCAGGGCAAGAAACAAGTGCAGAATACCTGAGAAAATCTGTACAGTTAAACACAGGCTACTCTAAAGTTTCAGTATAATATGGAGTAAGTGTCGAAGAAGTGCCAAAGAAGAGCCTTCATGCATAGCCAATCTGTAATAAAACCTGGGGCAAGAGGGGGAAACTGACCTCCAGAGTTAACATATCAAAATAATCAGGTGCCCAATGATTTAGCTTTCTAAGCTACTCAAGCAGATACCATGAAATGGGTTGGGTTAAATAAAGGGAATTTATTAGCTTATGGTTTTCAGGCTAAAAGAAATTCCAAATCAACTCATCATCAAGACAATACTTTCTTATCAGTGATCATTGGCTTCTCTGCCACATGGCAAAGCACCTGGTGGTGTCTCCTAGGCTTTCACTTCTCTCCTGGGGTTTACTGATCCCAGCCTCTTGCTTCCTGTGGCTTTCTCTCTCTGTCCGAATTTCACTCCACTTGTAAAGGACTCCAGTAATAGGATTAAGACCCATCCAGATTGAGGTGACCACATCTTTTTAACTGAACTAGCTTCATCAAAAGGTCCTGTTTACAATGGGTTCACACCCTCAGGAATGGATTAAATTTAAGAACATGTTTTTCTGGGGTGTATGTAGTTTCAAACCATCACACTCCACCCTCTGGACCCCAAAAAGACACGTTCTTTCCACAAACTAAATGCATTCATTCCATCACAATATCCTAAAAGCCTTAAATCCTTTCAGAAACAATGCCTAGTACAAATCTCATCAAAATCAGTTATGAGTGTTGTCTATCCTGGGGCACAATTACCACCTGTCTGAGGTCCTGTGAAACCCAGAGAAGAAGTTATCTGCTTCCCATACACAAAGAATGGACAGGTAAAGGGGAAACATTCCCATTCCCATAGGGAAAAACTGGGAGGAAAACAGGGATCATGGGTCCCAAATAATTCTCAGACCCAGCAGGGCATACTCTAGCTCAAGTTCTGAGAGTCATCTATAGAATGATTGTGCTCTGGGTCTGATGAAATGGTAGCCTCGCCCCTTCCAAGTGCATGTACAGCAGCCACGCTGTCTTCAAACACTGGGGTGAATGCTTCACCCTCTCCAAGCCTAAGTATGGTGGCCAGGCTTTCCACAAATGCAAGGGCACAGGCTCCACACTCTCTAAGCACTGGGATGGCAGTGAATGAGAATCTACTTCGAATGCTGGGGCAGACTCACCCTTTCCACCTGCATGTGTGGGCCCACTCTCTTGACCCAAGAAGACGTCTTTGGTCCATATCTCAGCTTCCATGGTTCTGGCTTTGAAGTGATTTTCCTTTCAAGTTCTCCATTCTCTGTCCCTTTTAGTCCAGGCTAGCAGTGGTTCTGATCACAAAGATGATACAAAAACTTGTTGGTTCGCATGTAGTTAACAGGAGTTCAAATCTGCAGAAAATAGAACCCTCCAGAGGTGCTTCTTGCATAATTGCATTTCTAAACCTGATTTCCCTTGAAATGGCTGGCTGGTTCCAAGTTCAGTTAAACTCTCAAATGGAGTACTATCTATGTAAATAGTAACCAAAAGAGAGCTGGGGTAGTTACACTAATATCAGACAAAGTAAACTTTAAACCAAGTCTCTTTTGTTACAAGATACAAAAAAGGACACTAAATATTAATAAAAAGTGTCAATCCACCTGAAGAAATAAAAATCATAAATATTTATGTACCTAGCCATGGTGCTACAAAATACATGAGGCAAACACTGGCAAAACTGGACAGATAAATAGACACCTCTGCAATAATAGTTGGAGACTTCAAAATTAAACTCTCATCAATAGATAGACCATCTAGATAGAAGATCAATAAGAAAACAGAGACCTTGAATAATATGATAAATGAGCTAAACCTCATAGAGATATACATAACATCACACCCCAAAGCAGCATTTATCTCAAGTGCACATGGATTATTCCATATTTTGGGTCACAAAACAAATTTCAATAAATTATAAAAAGATTGAAATTACACAAAACCTCTTCTCTGACAACAATGGAATGAAGCTGGAAATTAATAATAAGCAGAGAACTAGAAAATCGTCAAATATATGAAAATGAAATAACATTCAAACAATGGGTCAAAAAAGAAATCACAGGGAAATCAGTAAATATTTTGAGACAGTAAAAATGAGAGCACAACATATAAAAACTTATGGGATACAGTGAATAAAGCACTCAGAGGAAAACTTAAAGCCCTAAATGTTTATAATAAAAAAGAAGAAAAGCTAAAATCAAGACCTAACAGCACAACAGGAAGAACTAAATAGAGAACAGGGAATTAATCCAAAATGAACGTAAGCAAAATAATAAAAACAATTAGAGCAGAAATAAATGAAACAGAATTTAAAAATGATAGAGAACATTAGCAAAACCAAAATTTGGTTCTTTGAAAAGATCAATAAAATTGACAAAACTTTAGCTAGACTGAAAAAGAAAAAAAGAGGGAGGACATAAAGAAATGAAATCAGAAATGGGGGCGGGCATTACAACCAATGCCACAGAAATAAAAAGGATTATAAGAGAATGGTATGAACAACTGTATGCCAACACATTAATAAAAAAGACAAATTCCTAAAAACATAAAAACAGCCTACAATGACACTAAACAGAACAGAACATCTCAACAGACCAATTACAAGTGAAGAGATTGAATTAGTCCTCAAAAATCTCCCAAAAAAAGAAAAGCTCAGAACCAGATGGCTTCACAGGGGATTCTACCAATCATTCCAAGAAGAACTGACTCCAATCCTGCTCACACTTTAACTCATTTTATGAGAACAGCATCACCTTCAAACCAAAGTCAGATAAGGATACTACAAGAAAAAAATTACAAACCAATATATCTTATAAATGTGGAGGCAAAAATCCTCAACAATGTACTAACAAACCAAATCCAATAGCACATTGAAAAGAATTATACACTATGATCAAGTGAGATTTATTGTAGGACTGCAAGGATGATGCAACATAAGAAAATCAATAATGTAATATACTGCATTAACAGAACAAAGAGAAAAAACTACATGATTGTCTCAACTGATGCAGAAAAGGCATTTGACAAAACCCAGCAAACTTTCTTGATAAAAAACACTTCAAAAAGATAGGAATAGAAGGCAATTTCCTTAACATGATAAATGGCATATATGAAAAAACTGCTGCCAGCACCATACTCAATGGAGAAGGACTGAAACATTTCTAAAGTCTGAAATAAGACAAGGATGCCCACTGTCACCACTGTTATTCAGCACTGTACTGGAAGTTCTGACCAGAGCAATTAAGCAAGAAAAAGAAATAAAAGGCATCCAAATTGGAAAGGAAGAAGTAAAACATTCCCTATTTTGCAGACAACATGATCTTATATAGAGATAATCTAAAATAAAGCTACTAGAACTAATAAATGAACTCGGCAAAGTGGCAGGGTATAAAATTAACATGCAAAAATAAGTAGTGTTTCTATACACTGGTAATAAACAATCTGAGGAGGAAGTCAAGAAAGAAAATTCCACTTACAATTGCTACTAAAGGAACCAAACATCTAGAAATAAATTTAACCCAGATGCAAAGGACCTAAACACAGAAAACTGTATAACTAAAGGAAATCAAAGATATGAAAAAATGGCAGGACATTCCATGCTTATGAATTAGAAGACTAAATAATATCAAGATGTCAGTTCTATCCAAAGTGATTTATAGATTCAATACAAACTCTGTCGAAATCCCAACATTCATCACAGAAGTGGAAAAACCAATCATCAAATTTCTTTGGAAAGGTAAGAGGCCCTGAATAGCCAAAAACATCTTGAAAAAGAACAGAGTTTGCAGGATTCAGACTTTCCAACTTTTAAACTTATTACAAAACTACAGTGGACAAAATATCATGGTACTGACCCAAGGATAAATATATAGACCAATGGAATCAAATTGAGTGTGCAGATGTAGACTCTCACATCTATGACAAATGGATTTTTACAAGGCTGCCAAGTCCATTCAATTGGGAAAGAACAGTCTTTCAAATGATGCTGGGAGAACTGGATATCCACATGAAAAAATGAAGGAACCCATATCTGACAGCATATTAAAAAATTAACTCAAAATGGATCAAAGACCTAAACATAAGAACAAGAACTATAAAATTCCTAGAAGAAAACATAGGAAACCATCTTCAGTATCTTTTATTAAGCAATGGTTTCTTAGACTTAGACAAGCAACAACATCAAAAATAGATCCACAGAACCTCAACAAAATGAAAACTTTCATGCATCACAGAACTTTATCATGAAAGTGAAAGGACAACCTACTCAATGAGAAAGAATATTTAGAAACCACATCTTCATTAAGGGTTTAATATGCAAAATACATAAAGAAATCTTACAACTCAAAAAAAAAAAAAAAAAACAAACCCAAAAAACAACCCATTTGAAAAATGGGAAAATACCTTGAATAGACATTTCTCCAAAGAAGATTTACAAATGGCCATGAAAAGATGCTCAACATCATTAGGTATTAGGGAAATTCAAAACAAAACCAAAATGAGATACCATTTCACACACACTAGAATGACTACACTTCCAATAAGAAAATTACAAGTGCTAGAAAACATGTGGAGAAACAAGAACACTTATTTACTGTAGGTGAGACTGTAAAATGGTATAGGCACTGTGGAAAACAGTTTGGTAGTTCCTTTGAAAGTTAGGTATAGTATTATTATATGTCCTGGCATTCCCATCTCTAGGTATAGAACCCAAAGATTTGAAAGCAGGGACTTGAACAGATATTTGTACACTGGTGTTCATAGCAGCATTATTCACAATTGCCAAATAATGGAAGCAACTCACATATCCATTGCCCTATGGATGGATAAATAAAATGTTGTATATACATACAATGAAATATTATTCAGTCACAAAAAGGAATAAAGTTATGATACATGTGACAACACAAGTGAAATTTGAAGACATCATGTTCAGTGAAATAAGTCAGGCACAAGAGGCCAAATATTGTATGATCTCATGGATATGAAATAATTAGAATAAGCAAACTCATAGAGTCAGAAACCAGAATACACATTATCAGCAACTGGGATGGGAATAGGGAATGAGGAGTTAATGCTTAAATTGTACAGAGTTTCTATTTGGGTTTATCTTAAGTTTTGGTAATAGACTCTGGTGATGATAGCACAGCTTCTGAATGTAATTAAAAGCAATTACATATTGGAATGTAGTTAAAAGAAGACATTTTAGGTGGTATATAAGTTACTAAAATAAAAATTTAAAACAACATAGGACTATACAACACAAACAGTGAGCCCTGTTGCAAAAAACTGTAGTTAATAGTGCAATAATAAAAATGTTCTTTCATGAAATGTGACAAGTGTACTACACTAATTCAAGGTGTTAGTAATAGGGTGGTATAAGGAGAGTCTGTATTTTATGTGTGATTTTTCTGTAAACCTATAACTTCTCTAATTTAAAAAAAAAGCTCTCTCACAAACCACCAAATTCTAATTCATTAAGTCTTGAGTAAGGTTCATGGATCTGCATTTTTAACAAGTGACTCTGATGCATATGACCATCAAAGCCTTCATTTAGAAATGTGGTCCTACAGACTTCTCCAATTTTTCCTGGCAGTGGGACTGCCAAGACTTAAAAGGTATTTTCCTCAATGGAGTCATCAAGGGCGGACTTGGGTGGGAATATGGGATCATTTAACCTTTTTCTTAATCTCTAGCTAAGTCTCCTAAAGCTACACTGTGGTAATTTGAAGCTGTATGTTCTTAAATCTAATCCACTTATGGGGGTATGACCCATGGTAAGTAGGATCTGTTGATGATGCTACTTTAGTTACGTGTGACCCACCTCTTTCAGGATGGGTTTTAATCCTGTTACTGGAGCCCTGAATAAATGGAATGAGTACAGAGAGAAGCAAAACAAAACAAAACATGGACACAAGAAGCTGAAATCAATGAAACCCAGAAGAAAAGGGAGAGACCAGCAGACATGGCCATATGCCTTGCCATGTGACAGAAGAGCCAAGGATCATCGGCAGCTGGTCTTCAGGAAGAAAGTATTGCCTTGATGATGCCTTGATTTAGAAATTTTCTCAGCCTCAAACTGTTAGCTAATAAATTGCCATTGTTTAAGTCAACCATTTCATGGTATCTGCCTCAAGTTGCCTAGGGAACTAAAACATACACCAAATAGCCATATAGTCTAAGTTATACCTGTGTGCTTCTATCTAACATCAGTTTCAGGTAGTCACCAGCCACTCCCCTTCTAACAAGATTGACACCCCTTGTCCCTTGCTCTATGGGTATTCCTGGACTACCATTGATTTGTCCTCATTCCAGTTCCATGAGGATATAACACTGTACTTGCTTACTACCTCTCTCTCCTTTTTCTTCCTTAGGTCTTATTTGAACAAGGGCATATTAATGATTTAAGAAATGGAATAGAAAAGCCTAAAATTATCTCAACTAGACAGAACACACCTCTAGGGTGGAGATAACATCTATTGTTTAATTTATACTCTCTAAGGAAACTTTTTCAGGTCACCTCTATTAGTAGAAACTCAATATTAATTATCATAAAGAGCTGCAACTTTTATTTTTAAAATTAATAATACAATCTTAATATAATTTGGATTCTGTGAATCCAACCTAACTTCCAGTAAGCTGCAGACCAATGGAAGCATACAAATTAACTTTGTTGCCTTAAAAAATTCTAACTTGCTGTTTTCTTCAATTTTCCTTTTATACATGTTGTGCCTCTGGGTTCAGAAGTGGTAGGATTTTGCTCAGGATTATTAGAATAAAACTGGAGTTCAATTAATCACTTCAAGACATGGCAACCATGTGCCTGATCCCTTTTGAATTTCTAACAAGCTCCATTCTTCACATAGACAAATTGATGCTGGCATTTAAGGAATCTGAAGTAATGCAAATCACATAATTTTGAAATAATGGAACATTCAAATGCTCAGGATGAAATATTTTTTTATATTGATTAGGCCCTGAAACTGGTTTTCAATGAAAACATTGCCAAATGTAGGTTGTACTGCAAATAGTATGAAAATCAATGTAAAGGATTTTGACTGACTTTCATTTTTATCTTCTGCAAACTGAATATGTGTAATATTCTGATGTTCAGTGTTAACTTCCCTCTAACTACATACGAAAATGTCCACCGAGGAAAATCAGTGGGAGTTGAAAAAAAATTCAATTCACATGTCACGATGAGTGTTTTGCTTTGATTTCAGGTGGGTGAGGCAGTGATTAACCCTATTTTCTTAAATCCTAAGCAAGGCACTTTGTTTCCATTGAGTTCACGTATAAATATTTTCCCTAGTTTGGAGCTATTCTTTGAAATATCTTTCATCTCTGCTTCCCTCTCTCTAATCCTTTACTCTCTTCCTCTCTCCCAGCTGCAGGGTTTTGTCCTCTAAAAGAGTGGGGGTGGGAGGAACAAGGGATGGAAGCAAAGCCAGGGAGCATGAGCCAGGATCTGGCTTTTGTTATTGGTTAGCGGCAGCCTGATGGACAGACGAGGGAGGAGTGAACTCCTCAGTCTGCTCTGACGGAGCCGAAGTACAGAAACCATACTTACAGGTAAGAGCAAAAAAATAAAATAAAAGATTAAAAAAACATTTTTAAAAGAGAGAATAAGAGAATGCTTCTCAATTACTATTGAAACACGTTTTATAATATGGAATTATTCTGAAGACATTTCCCGAAAGTGTGCCCCTTTCATGACTCGAGGAAGCTTTGCAATGAGCCGTTCTTTCTCCTTGCAAAAACCGTAGCTGATAAAAACACAAGAGGCATGTCTTATCCTGGATAACTTTCTAAGCCAGTATTATTGAAGCAAAATTAATTGCTAATGAGTCACCATGTGCCTTTTCTTGTTTTTATTCAAGCTTGTGTTGTTGGGACTCAAAAGACAAGGAAAGCTCGGTAAATTCCACAGGTCCTGAGAAAATGGAGCCTTCTCTGAATATGCAATATAAAATTTCATGTGGTGTCTTAATATTTACAATACAGTTAATGGCGTAGGAATTTTTCCAGGTTGTAGTTTCTTTTATCACTAATTTGGAATTGGTGGTTTATGTGCATTTAAACCCTTTTAACTTATTCCTCTGGATAAATCTCATGCTCTAAGAAGTTAAGTATTTTTTTCTGTGAATTTTAAGTGTTTATGATAATTAAACAAATGTCTATCTGTATGTATCAACATGCATGGGGACATTTTTGCTTTAAAGTCTCAGAAACCTAACTGTGAAGGATTAAACATTGCTCTAAGAAATGGCATCTTAATCAGCAATTTTCATTGGTAGTTTCATTTATCAGGCAAATATGTCTAGAGAAGAATTCCACCACAGTATTTATATCATTCATCCATATACCTAGGGCAATAATTTTTTAGCAATTCTAAAGTTAAGATTTTACTTGAGCAGTTACTTATACCTTCTAATGTTGTCTTGTTATTTTCCCTTAGGGAAAATAGGGGAGTTGCAAATATATAGAATAATTGGCACACTTATTATAGTAAAGACATGAGAAATAATTTCACTCAAGCCATATAATTGTATGGTTATTTTAGTTCATAAATATAGGTCAACTAATGGGGGAATCTCATTAGAATGGAGCTTCTTTTAATAAATACTATTACTGATTAGACAACCTTGGCAATCAATTAATATCTGTTGGTTTTATAATAAAATAAATCATTCATTGATGTAAATAATTTGCTCATTTATGTTTTTAATACTTCTTTCAAATGAATCACAAACCAATAGAAATAACCATGTATAATTTTATGGACTTTTAGAAGTATTATTTATGCTTTTATTTTTGTTTGAGAGATGGATTTTTTTTCTTCAAATTGGAAGACAAAAGCATAATAGTTCTTGTAAAGTTAACAAAAAAGGGTGGGAGGCAGATAAAAATGACCATATATTGGGTAAAGTTTATATAAATGAATGGAGAATTGCTTTAAATTTCCTAAATCTACTGACTAAATAACATATTTGCACTCTTAAGTGTCATATTGAACTGAAGAAATACTTTTGCATGATCTATTATGAAGTATTTCTGCATTTCAAAAAGTCATATGTTAAAATTTTGACATTTCTAATTATTGATGGATTCTTCTGATCTTGATTTTTTAAAACAAATTGGTGGCTAAAATTAATGCAAACCCCTAAACTGAAATTTAAGGTGATATATAAAACCAGCTCTTCACCTTCTGAAGTATGTCAAAGGAAATAAGCCAATGTAATTTTATTTTTTGAAAATTATGAATTCCGAATAAAGCTACCTCCAGGAATGAAGGAGAATTGATGAAAATTAGAGAGCAGAGTTCCACATGGTTTTAAATTATTCTGTTTCCTTGGAAACCAGCTGCTGCAGATGCATTTTGCTTTCTTTGGCTAAAAATATCATCCTTTTAATAATCGCTAAGGGAAAGGTTCTGAATAAAACCAGAGTATATTGTTGCTGCTTTTTATAATTTCCTTAATGGTTCACATATTTTGGATGAAAAGTAGATAAGCCCTTTCTCAATCAGCATTTCCTATCAGCCACTGGCAGACGTCTGCTAGTCTTACAAAAATGTGATAACTATGGAAGCTTTTACTGCAGAGTCTACAGGAAAAAGAGGAGGAGGGGAGAGAATGTGTGTGTGCTGGAGTGGAGGCAGAGAGAAAAAAACATGTGAAAGAAAACAGTTAAGAGGTTCCTGTCCAAGTGAAGGATGAAACCAGGCTAATGAAAACCATGTACGGCTGCTCTGCGAAAGATGGAGCAAGGCCAGTTGTTTTCCCTTGGTGCAAACATTTTTAAGATTTAAATATAGATTTTTAATAGAGATCATTTCATACAACTTCATCCCTTTTTTTTCACAATACTTTCTTCATTCTCCTTATGTACAATACTTTCTTCTTTTTCTTTGTGTTTGTAGAGGTTAATATTCTGAGAAAGGCAATACATTAGGAAACATTTTTTAAATGTATCATTCACTTTAATCACAAAAGGAAAAGCTTGAGATGTGTTTTTAGGCTGTGGATAGTGAGAAGGAATAGTTACATTTTAAAATTTTATATATATTTTGACATATTAGGTTGAAGATTTTTTAACCTAAAGGTCCAGACCATATTTCGTTAAGGCAGTCATTCCCTTATCTTTGTAATTTCTCTACTATGTGTATAAAATATACACATTGCAACAACCTAAAAGCAGTTTGTTTTAATATGATTAAGGTAATTTATTTGAAATACAATTATTATGAATGCAGATGTATACTTTTTTGGTTTATTTGAAACATTTTGCTTTATTTGAAAATAAAACACCCATTTTTATGTGTTTTTTTCTTTATAAGGGAGGAAGAATCATAATTATAACCATCATTGTATTTTACTCTAGGCAATTTCTTAAATTTAAACATTTTCATTATAGATTTGTGTGTTTTCAAGATATTACTGTCCCTCACTTTTTTTTTTCCTTTTAGCTATTTATTGAGAGGAAAAGTAATAAAGCTGTTAAATCTTTCCCATTATTTCATTAAAATTCAGGTGGGATTCCTAGCTCTATTTTCATCTTTGACGAATATATTTTATTTTTATGATATTAGATTACTAACATTGTAGCAAATAAAGTGCCATACCCTTAAATTATATTTTAAAACATTTAAAATCTAGCTAATACACAATTTAAAATTAAGTTAATTTGGTATGTCAATGTGTTATTTTTCAAAAAGAATTAGGAAAGTAAGAAGTATTTAGTTTTCAGCAATTAATAGGAGCAAAGCACTTTCACCAGCAGCACTTCCACCTTAAACACAGATGATATTAAGGAGCATACTAACAACAAAACACAAGGATTAGTGAATGGATTATGTGACCGGTACAAATAACCCCTATTTCAGGGACAATTAGAATTTTCCAGTACACTTTCAGGTTAATGAAAATAATGCATTGCATAGCCTTACTTTAAACTACAGATAATTAAAAAATATGATTAAATCTATTTATTCGCTAAAAGTTAGCTTGTCAGAGTGTAGGTGTGTTTATCAGCCTCAAAGTCTCACAAAATGTACTCAGGAAAAGAAAATATTTAATGACTTCCTCTATAGTACAGGTAGACCACTTTACATCTGCAATGGAGATATGCCAGTTTGGCAAATAACCCCACATTGCTAGAAATGGAGGAGTGGGATTTACAAGAAATGAAAATAACACCAAGGTAAGAAAGCTTGGGTCAGGTTTTACAATGTCCAGATTGTACTATGTACTTAAAGTGATGCAGGCAAATGAAAAATTTCATTAACATTTCTACTGTAGTAGACCATACCTCAATATTATTGGTCAGGTGTTATTCTTCACTTAATATATATTTCACACATCATAGTTTAGTATAAAGCCTTTTTAAGTAGAAGAAGGAGGTTAATCCAAAGCAGCATTATTACTCATTAATTACCATTTTATAAATCTAGGAGCAAGAATGGATTTAATTATCAGGTCATGTTTGGATATTTCCATATCTCAATGAATCAACTGGGCAGATCTTTCCATTTCTTAATCAATTGTTTAGATCTCATCTGTTATAATAGACTGGTTTGATCTGTAAATTGTTGACTGTGTGTCTTCTGAGAATCCAGACTGAATATAACTTTTCAGGCTTATTAATTCAAGGTTAAGATGACCTTTACAAATGCCAGTGCTAATTCTAAGGATTACTTGTTAGCAAGGAATTCTCTTTTACAGGAGATCAACTTTGTCATTCACTTTAATCTCATGGTCATAGAGGTAGGTAGTTGCCATATGGTTTATTTTTGAAGAACCTTTGGAGTATGGTTAGATTAAGAGCTTAGCATATTATCTTCCACTATGACAAGGAAGAGTGGTGCACATAACATATTTCTCTCTTCTTCCTGACTCACATACAAATTCATACAAACGACATAATTTTAAACAAAACCCACAACCGCCAGCTGAAAGTAGTTGTATGCAATGTTTATACCCCAAACAATATTAAACACAAAACTTTTATTTTAAAGTAATAATTTTTATTTAATTTTAATTTTTTAAATTTTCATGTATCCCCTTTAAATATTTTAGTCTTAATTTACTGAGAGAGTCAGATTGGCCCTTAGAGATCATTTCTTCCTGGATCTCTCATTTCTCCTATGAAGGGACAGAGAGCAACGATTTTTTAAGTGGGAAACTGCAAAATTACAACAGCCAAACACTATGTGTTTGTATTAAATATTGGATACGATGCATTAAATACTGGATGAAAGAAAAGCAGAGTTTACAAGGGCTTTGGAAGAAGGTTAAAAAGCACTGTGCGACCAGGTTGTCTCCAATGCATAGCAACATAGGGATCGCAGAGATGCACAGGCCTCTCCATGCTTCCACTTTGGGTGGCCCTCCTTTAGAACTGCCCTTACTATCCCATGAGCCTAATGGCTTTGATTTACTGTCATGGCCTCCTTGACTTTCTGTGAGTTTGCCCATTAGGTCAAAAAATGCATTTTAGTTTTGTTTTCTAGCAAGTGTTGTTACAGTTAGTTGCTGTCATGTTGCAGATATATCACAATATATTTAATAAATGAAACAAATAATTTCCAGAGACCTTCTGAATATATTTACAAAGATTTTCATTTCCCTTTCTATCCCCAGGTAGGCTAGCCACGGAAAATCAATATCTGCCATCAGTTGTTTCCTAGGCAGTACTGGTTATAATGCTATCAGCAGAGTAAGGCAGAAGGATTCTGGAAAAGGTTTTCAAGTCAGAAAAAAATGCTTGTTTTGTTTTCTCAAAATTCCCTTCTTATAGCTTATAGAGCTCTTACTTAAATTTTTAGTTTGTTCATCCACTGTGATAGCAAAATCACAAATTTGCTGCCTCCTGAAGGTCAGGGAAGGCAATTTTCTAACCTTTATTCTCCCACTAATAACATGAGCATGTCCCCTTCTCATTCAATATTTTTCAAAACTACATGTTTTTGTTTGTTTTTTTGTTTGTTTCTCTTTTTAAGGCTACATAATATTCTCATAAAAAGTTATGCCCTAATATTTAACCGAACTTCTAAAGGGAGATGCTTAGGTTCTTTTTAAGGATTTATTATCATAGCTCATATTAAAATTAACATTTTCTTTCATATGTCTTTGTGTGTACTCTGATTATATACTTAGGATGAATTCCTAGAAGTGGAAGTACTGGACTTTCAATGAGTATTGCCAAATTAACTTCCAGAACGTATGTTAACTTCCAATGTATGTTTCTTTGGTGGTACGTTGGAGTGTCATTCCACCATATCCTTGCATTACTGTGACATTGTTATTTTTATTTTAAAAATCTGTGACTTTGTCAGATTCTCAACAATAATAATAGGTAAAAAAGGTAGAGTGCTTACTTCCCATGCTGCCCACTGGAGTAATACAGGACTGAATGGCAAATGGTAAATTCCTAGTTTGGGTACTCCGTTATAACCTTCTGGCTTCAGGAAGAGTCACAGGACATGGGGCAAGGCAGATGAGAACCTTACATCTGCATGTAATGACCATATGTTACAGACACTTCTTTGATCTCTCTATAATCTATTACTCAACTATCTAAAATAAAATTCTTGGTGATGGGGGTTTCCTTCATCTCTGTATCAACAATACCTAAAACAATGCCTGACACAGAGTATGGGTCCTAAAATTGTTTTTCTGGCTGACAGTAATTTGGTCTTTTTAGGTGCCCTCCCAATGACAAACATTCTCACATACTTGGACAGTCCTTCCCTTTCAAGTGCTTCTCTGTTAATGCTCTTCAGTGCAACAACTTCCATTTCAAGTAAATGTCATTAGCCCCTACAAAATTGTGTATTACGGGCTTTTTGTTGTACATACTCTGCTTGTGCACCATTTGCACCCTCACACTTTAATAGGGGATTTCATATGTACCCTTCCCCCATTTCATGCCTCCCTGCACTGTGCTGTTTCAGTTATTTCTGTTTATGACACAACGTTTGCATATGTGCATGTGAAGACACACACATGAGATCGAGTATTAAATCGATGGGTTAATTGTAAATTAATGTAGTTAATTGTTATATTAATGCATAATAGAAATGTTTAAGTTTGTGTAAGAAAAATACAACAATATGTATTTTATCAATCTCGGAGTGTTCTCATATGCTCGTAGTCAATGAGTCCCTTCTCTCTTGAGTTAAGTTGTTCAGCAACATTTGATTAAAGTTAAAATTGTTCGGCAACATTTTTATTCTACTGTGGGCCCTCTTTCTGCCATTTGTTTTATGTTCTAGTGAATCATTCTAAGTCATAATGCCTGCTAAGCAACAATGCTGAATCAGCTACCCTGAATCAGGGTGCATTAGTGAGAGTTAATATGCCCATTTTACTGGGGTCTAATATGCCTTAAGATAAGCAAGTAATTTGGGATTGGTGGAAGTCCTTTGATAAATGTGGCTGGGTAAAACTGACCAAAAAAAAAAAAAGGATGGCATGACATGATGCCTGGGAATTGAGGAGACAGGAAGAGTGATTGCCAATATATTGTAAATCCACTTATTAATATGGGACCTCTACTATGGTCTGTGAGTATGACCCTTAAATGGACAATCCAGTCAGCCAGTTTCAGCATGCCTGTTTCTAGAAATGCATGCTCAGAGCTAAATGTGGCATTGGAAATTTGGCTTACCTATTAGTTCTTTGGGTAGTATAGCATAATGACAATGGGCGGCATAATAGACTTCACAGACAGGCAGACAGTGTTTCGGGTCCAGGAATGCCATCTTATGATCTGTGTAATCTGTGGCAAATTGCTTAAGGTATCTGAGTGTCAATTCCTATATCTGTAAAATTCAGTTACCTGCTTGAGGGATATTGTAAAGCTTGGTTGATGTATGTAGAACATTTTTCAGCATAGTATTTGGCACCTAGTAAGCCACTATGTGCAATTTTAGTTGCTGTTGAGGTAGGTTTCCTTTTCTGTTAAAGATAAGACTGGAAGGAGCAAAACAATCACTAGGGCTTTTGATGATGTGTAAATGTTATTCATCCTTAAGGATTTATTCCTTCTTAAGGATGAAAAAATTTTCCTTGATGACTACTTTTTGTATTTTTATATTTTTCTATATTGACTACAATTAAATCATTGGGTGTCAGCTGGTAAAGTTAGTATTTTTTTTATAGGTGCTATTTCTGGGCTATTCTTGCACAATTATTTATTTGTTTATCAAGCAATTTTATTGAGATATATTCACATACCATGCAGTCTATCCAAAGTGTATAATCAATGACTTTTAGTGTAATCATAATGTTGTGCATTCATCACTACAAAAAACTTTAGAACAGTTTCATTACTCCCAAAAGAAAAACTCTACACCCTTTAGCATTCCTTCCCCAGCCCTACATAACATTAATCTAAGTTCATCTTTATAAATTGATTTATATTTACATTTTATATAAATGGAATCATACAGTATATGGTACTTTTTGTGTCTGGTTTGTTTCACTTAACATATTTTTTGTCTGATATTAACATGTTGTAGTAGTAACATACATTTGTTCAGCTTCAAAGAAAAACCATCTTATATATGCAGTTTTACCCATATTCATATTTTACATGTGGTTTTACTATGCAATAGAGTTCCGTTTTTTAGCTTTCCTTTTTGTACTGTTCAAAACCTTAGACTTTCCCTTTAAACCCCTTTCATATACCCACAAAATGATACTGCTAGTTACAAGCCTTATGTTGGGCTTTCACCTTTTCTATTCATTTCCAAAGATTAACACCCATCCTTTTTTTAACCAATTCTGCACAAATTAACCTTCAGCTTTCCATTCTCTAAACTCATTCTATTTTCTGGTGCCCTATATTCAAGTTAGTAATTCCATGAGATTACAGAATATATTTAGTTCATAGTAGTGTAATCATACAGTATTTGTCCTTTTGTGTCTGGCTTGCTTCACTCAACATAATGTCCTCCAGGTTCATCCATGTTGAAATGCTTTACGACTTCATTTCTTCTTACAGCTATATAATAATTCCATTGTGTGACTACACCACAGTTTGTTTATCCATTCATTGGTTGATGGGCACCTGAATTGTTTCCAACTTTTGGCAAATGTGAATAACGCCACTATGAACATCGGTGTGCAGATGTTTATTCGTGTTACTGCTCTCTGTTCTTCTGGGTATTTACTCAGCAGTGGTATTGCCAAGCCACATGACAAATGTATATTCAGCCTTCTTAGGAACTGCCAACAGTCCTCCATAGGGGCTGTACCATTCTACAATTCCACCAATGGTGAATAAGAGTTCCTATCTCTTCATATCCTCTCCAAGAGTTGTAGTTCTCAATCTTTTTAATAGTGACCATTCTGATAGATATGAAATCATATCTCATTGTAGTTTTGATTTGCATTACCCTAATCACTAGTGATGTTGAACATTTTTTCATGTGTTTTTTTGACATTTGTATTTCTTCTTTGGACAAATATCTACAAAAGTTGTTTACCCATTTTTTAATCAGGTCGTTTGTCTTTTTATTGTTGAGTTGCAGCATCTTTTTATATATCATAGATGCTAAATCCTTATCAGACATGTGATTTACAAATATTTTCTCCCAATGAGTTGTCTGCATTTTCACCCTTTTGATAAAGTCCTGTGTGGTGCAAAAGTGTTTAGTTTTGAGACAGCCCCATTTATCTATTTTTTCTTTTGTTGTGTGTGCTTTGGGTGTAAGGACCAAGAAACCACCACCTACCACACGGATGTTTCCACATATTTTCTTCTAGGAATTTTATGGTCCTTTGCTTTTATATTTACATGTTTGATCCATTTGGAACTGATTCTTCTATAGGGAGTGAGATAGAGGTCCTCTTTTCATTGTTTTGGTTATGGATACCAAGTTTTCCCAGCACCAATTACTAAAGAGACTGTTTTGCGTCATCAACATGGACTTGGTAGGTTTGTCAAAAACAGTTGGTTGTAGAGGAGAGGGTTATTTCTGGATTCTTAATTCTATTCCACTGATTGATGTGTCTATCTTTATGCCAAGACCATGCTTTTTGACCACTATAGCTTTATAATATATTTCAAGGTCAGGCAGTGAAATTCCTCCCATTCTCTCTTCTTTTTTGAATGCTTTTGGCTATTTGGGTATACTTTCCCTTCCAAATGAATTTGTAACTGTCTTTTCTATTTCTGCAATGTAAGCTGTTGGAATTTTGATTGGTATTGCTTTGAACCTATAAATCAGTTTGGGTAGGACTGGCATCTTCATGATATTTAGTCTTTCAGTCCATGAACACAGAATGTCTTTCCATTTGTTTTGGACTTCATTGATTTCTTTTAGCAATGTTTTGTAGTTTTCTGCATATAAGTCCTCTGCTTCTTTGGTTAAACTGATTGCTAGGTATTTGTGTCTTTTTGTTGCTATTGTAAATGGAATTTCCCCCCTGATTTCCTCCTCAGATTGTTCAGTATTAATGTTCAGAAACATTACTGATTTTTGCGTTTCGATCTTGTATCCTGCCACTTTGCTAAGCTTATTTATTAGAGCAAGTAGCTTGTTGTAGACATTTCAGAATTTTCTGAATATAGGATCATGTCCTACAAATAGTGAGAGCTTTACTTCCTCTTTCCTATTTGGATAATTTTATTTTTTTCTTGTGAGATTATTCTAGATAGAATTTCTAGGACAATATTGAATAACAATGGTGACAGTGGGCATCCTTGTTTTGTTCCTGATCTTAGAGGGAAAGCTTTCAACCTTTCTCCGTTGAGTACAATGCTGACAGTGGATTTTTCATATATGCCTTTTATTATATTGGGGAATTTTCCTCTATTCCTATCTTTTGAAGTATTTTTATCAAGAAAGGATGCTAGATTTTGTTGAAGCTTTCTCTTCATTGATTGAGATGATCATTTGATGTTTTCTTCAATTTGTTAATGTGATGTAATAGGATGATTGATTTTCTTATATTGAACCACCCTAGTATACCAGGAATAAATCCCATTTGGTCATTTAAGTCTTTTTACATGCTGTTGGATTCTATTTGCAAGTATTTTGTTGAAAATTTTTGCATCTATGTTCATCTGAGACGTTGGTCTGTAATTTTTCTTTACTTGTGTTGTCTTTATCTGGTTTTAATATTAGGATGATGTTGGCTTCATAGAATGTGTTGGGTAAGTGTCCCTCCTCTTCAATTTTCTGGAAGAGTGAAAACAGGTTTGGTGTTAATTCTTCTCTGAACTGGTAGAATTAACCTGTTAAGCCATCTGGTCCTGGACTTTTCTTTGTTAGGAGATTTTTTTTGATGACTTAATCAATCTCTTTAAATGTGATTGGTTTGTTAAGTTCTTGTATTTCTCATAGTGTCAGTGTAAAGTTGTTTGTGCATTTCTAAGAATTTCCATTTCATCTAGGTTGTCTAGTTTGTTGGCATACAGTTTCTCATAATACCCTCTTATAATCCCTTTTGTTTCTGTGTGTCAGTCATAATATCCCCCCTTTCTTTTCAGATTTTTATTTATTTCCATCTGCTCTTTTTTTCTTTGTTAGTCTAGCTGTTTGTCAATTTTATTGATCTTCTGAAAGAATTAGCTTTTTTAAATTTTGCTCTTATTTTTTTGTTCTCAATTTCATTTTCCTTTGCTCTAACCTTTAGTATTTCTTTCCTTCTGCTTGCTTTGGGAATAGTTTGCAGTTCTTTTTGTAGTTTCTCCAGTTATTCAGTTAGATCTTTGATTTTAGTTCTTTCTTCTTTTTTAATAAAGTTGTTTAGGGTTATAAATTTCCCTCTCAAAACTTCTTCTACTGTATCCCATAAGTTTTGATAAGTTGTATTCTTGTTTTCATTTATCTCAATATATTTACTGATTTCACTTACAATTTCTTCTTCGATCAACTGATTATTGGGACTGGGTTGTTTAGCCTCCACATATTTGCAAATTTACCTCTTACTTGTCTATTATTGATTTCCAATTTCATTCCATTATGTTCTGAGGAGGTGCTTTGTCTAATTTCAGTCTTTTTATATTTACTGAGAGCTGCATTTTGACCTAATATGTAATCTATCCTGAAGAAAGATCGATGGGTACTTGAGAAGAATGTGTAATCTGCTCAGTTTGGATGCAGTGTTTTGTATATGTCCATTAGGTCTAACTCATTTATTGTATTGTTCAAGTTCTCTGCTTCCTTATTGATCTTCTGTCTATTTGTTCTATCTGAAGAGGTCAGAGGTGTGTTGAAGTCTCAACTATTATTGTAGAGATGTTTGTCTTTCCCTTCAGTCTTTCCAGAGTTTGTCTTATGTATTTTGAGGCACCCTGGTTAGGTGCATAGATATTTATGACTGTTATTTCTTCCTGATGTATTTTCCTATTTATTAATATGTGATGGCCTTCTGCATTTCATAACTTTTTTGCATTTAAAGTCTGTTTTGTCCAAGATTAGTAGAGTTTCCCTTGCTCTTTTTTGGTTACTATTTGCATGGAATATCTTTTTCAACCTTTCACTTTCAGCTGGTTTGTATCTCTGGATCAAAGGCGAGTCTCTTGTAAACAGCATATGAATAGCTCATGTTTTTTAATCCATTCTGTTAGCCTGTATCTTTTGTTTGGGGTTTTAATCCATTCACATTTAATGATATTACTGTAAATGCATTATTTACTTCCACCATTTTATTCTTTAGTTTTCTTATTTCCATTTGTCTTTTTACGCTTTTGGTTACCCTTTCTGCTATTCTTTCTTCTATACTCTCCTTCAAGCCTCTCCCTCCTGTCTTTTTCTTTCAGGCTCTAAGGCTTTCTTTAATATTTCCTGCAAAGGTGTATTTACTTTTATGAACTCTCTTGGTTTCTGTTTATTTGTGAATGTTTTAAACTCATTTTCATACTTGAAGGATGGTTTTGCTGGATAAAGAATGGCCGTTTTTCTCTTTCAGTATCCTGATTGCATCATACCACTGTCTTCTTGCCTCCATGGTTTCTGATGAGAAATTCCCACAAACTGGGCATCCTTTGTGTGTGATGGTTTGCTTCTCCCTTGCTGCTCTCAGAATTTTCTCTTTATCTTTGATGTTTGACATTCCGAGTAGTGTGTGTCTTGTAGTAATTCTATTTGCATTTATTCTGATTGTAGTCCACTGTGCTACTTGGACATGTAAGTTCATATCTTTCATGAGAGTTGATAAATTTTCTGCTATTATTTCCTCAAATACATTTTCTTTCCCCTTTCCCTTCTCTTTTCCTTCTGAAACTCCCATGATGTTTATGGTGTTGTGTTTTGTGCTATTATTCAACTCCCTGAGCCCCTACTGTATTTTTCCATTCTTTTCTCTCTTTGTTCTTTACTGTCTTCACTTTCACATGTTCTGTCTTCTGTCTCATTTATCTTTCTTTTAACATTTCTAGTCGCTGTTGTATTCCTCTAATGTGTTTTTCATCTTTCCTGTTGTGTCTTTCATTCCCATGAGCTCTGTTACTTTTTTATTGAGATTTTCAAATTCTTCTTTGTGCTTGCTCAGTGTCTTATTAATATCCTTTATCTCTTAAGCCATATTGTTTTTCAACTCATGAATTAGATTTTGGAAATTAGTGTGCATCTCATTGATTAGTCATCTCAAACTTTGCATCTCTTCTGGGGCTTTAATGTTTTTCTTTTCTTGGGTCATTTTTTCTATTTTCTTAATATGTGGTATAATTTTTTGCTGATGTTTAGGTATCTGATTAGGGTGGTGAGTTTACTCAGATGCTCAATTTCTCTTTCATGGGGTTTTAGTGGCAGGAGGCAGTGTATTACAGCTGTTCTTTGATTCTTGGTTTAATGATTTCTGGGTCTTTAGGACTGTCCCTGTTAGTTGCTCCAGTCTGGTCCCTGTACCCAGTAATGGATTGCAGACATACTTCCTAGGGCCTTGGGCAGGGATGCTATAAAGGCTAGAAAAATCCTTCCTTACTTATTTACTTTCATTTTACTCTCATGCATGTTTTTGGTCTGCCAGCAGATAGCACCCTTTGGTAGCCCTCTCATTTCAATAGCTGGTTGAAGTTTGTTTGCTGCAACATGGACTGATCAATGTGATAGAGGTTCCTGCCTGGAGGCTGTGCGTTAGTAATTCAAACTTTCTCAGAGGCAATTCTCCAACTTTTGCTGGCAGCCCCCTCCCTTTTCCTGGATAGGAAGGAATTCCACTCCCCTTTACATCCTCAACAAGCAATCCTTGTTAGTAGAGAGGGAATTTGAGAGGGTCAGATCTCTTTAATCCCTTGCCAGCTCCCAAGGCAATAATGGCATGGCCCCCTGGCCTAGAAGGGCTCCTAGGACATAGCAGACCAAGTCTGTGAGTCAAAATCTGAGTCAACCTTGGGGTGTGTCCCTCTCTCTTTCCCTTCCTGAGGATGTGGTTCCCTGGGGTCCCCTTTGTCTGTACCCACCAGCCCAGAGGCCTGAGAATTCAAGTGTCCATAGTGTGGGGGAGGGTGCAGCATTTGCAGCGGTGGCTTTTAACTCACAGTTCTGCCATCCCCAGTTTTTCTCTTTGCCCATCTCTCCCCTGGGAGGCATCCAACCTTCCCCTAGTGTCCTAAATCCTAGGAGATTTTCTTCCAGGCCATTTCTGCCTATCCTCTAACTATTTTTCTGGGAGAGAAGAGACTCTGTTTCTTTCTAGTCTGCCATCTTTCCAGAAGTCCAAGTTATTATGGTTTGAGATGGTTGTACCGTGAAAACAGTTCCTAGAATCATTAAGGAGTAGCAATGCTGGGACCCTCAAAGTATCTTATTGGTGAACATTTTCCAACAATATAAATTCTGAGAAATGTTACTGGATATTTCATGAAAAAAAGTGTTCTGTGATTAAATAAGTTTGGGATAATCTAGATGAAATTTGAAAAAATACCCTTTCTTATAGAACCATTATTATGCTAATGAGCATTCAGAGTCTCCAAAAAGGGTATATGATATTAAGAATTTTCCAGACTTATTTGAGCAAAGACCCCTTTCCCAATACAAAACATCACCTGTTAAAAAATTTTGTGGATAGAATTTGGTGTATGCTAAACTAAGCATTTTTAAGACAAATGTGTATCTATTAAACCTATTAATTTCTTGAATAATTTTTAACTCAAAGTCTAAAATATGGCTTGTGTTTGTACAATTTTTAAAAGATAAAACCATTTTTAATGTTTCCAATATAAAATATTTCCAAAGTTATTCAATTAAGTGCAGATTCCTTCTTCATAATTGTAATGTGTGCAAATTTTCTATATTTCCTCCTTTTCCATTTTGGCTTTTTAAACTTCTAAAAAGACTTACCTGTTTTTGTACCTATGTTTCAAAACTATTTACTGTTCCAGAGAATCATTACATCCAAAATCATGATTCCATTTTGTTTTAACTTCTTTTCTATAAAGCAGGTCCTGGAAACTACCTGTTTACTGTTCTGTATTGTCCTCTGCTTAAATTGGTCTCCACTTCAGAAGTCCTTGATTATTTATCAATCAAACATTTCCTGAGTGTCTGAATAAGGAAAGATTCCATCTTTGAGTTGCTCACAGTCTATTAGGAAATGAGCTAAGGAACCCACATGGGTTTTTATAGAGAGAGAGGGGATAGAATGACCATTAAGAGCCATGTCTGTAAGGTGAGATAAACTGAGCTTTAGTTCTAGCTCAATTATTTATAACCTGTTTCAGTGTATGTAAATAGCTTATATCCTAAGTTTTACACTGCTCAGTAATCAAAATGAATTAATATTATTTAACTCTTTGTCATTGCAAGTGCAAAAGAGATAACATATTCTTAGAATTTAGTTTTTAGCACCAAGTAAAGTCTAAACAACATTATTATGATCTATTTATTTAAAAACCAAAGCACTTTAACTAAGAAAAAACATAATATGATGGACAGTATGAGAGAATGAAAGAATTTTCATTGAAGCTCTGTGAAGGCAGTTGTGTTTGACTGTGCATGACCTATTTACTTCTGTAAAGGCAAAATAAAAATGCCAGAAATCACATTGAATAATCATAAGTCAACTGTCTGCTCTTTATAACTACAGTAAAATATCTCAATCAAAGTTTATGTATACTTCACTTAGAAAAAAGATTAAGTAACTGAAACCAAAACCAAAATGAAAAAAACACACACACAACAAAACAATAAAACAGATCCCCATTAAGAATTTTTTTAAAAAGTCAGGTTTAAGAAAAAGTTCTAATTCACAAGTATTTAGAGAAAGCCATATTTAAGCCATGTGATCCCATCAGCAAAAAATGTGATCATTAAAAGCATGGTTTTGAGTGTCCTAATGCCAGGGTTCAAATGCTGGATCTAAGACAATTAGCTCTATGATCTTGACTTAGTCACTTAATCTGTCTGTGCTTCAGTTTTATTTGTAAAATGATAAAATAATAATGCCTACATCATAGAGGTGTGATGAAGAATAAAAGAGCTGATATTCGTTGTATTTGTTTTCTATTGCTACATAACAAATGACTAGAAATTTAGCAACTTAAAACAACACCATTGAGCTTACAGGTGTGTATGTCAGAAGTCCAGCATGGCATGGCTGGGTGCCTTGCTCATGGTCTTACAGGGCTGACTTCAAATTGTCAACCAGGCTCCCAGGTTCAGTTTTTATAGTATGCTCTGGGGGAAAATACATTGCCAAGCTGATTCTTGTTTGCAGAATTCCATTCTTTGTGGCTATAGGGCTAAGGTCCCTGCGTCCTACTTGCTCTCAGCTCCTTGAGACTGGCCACCTAATTGCCACATGGCCTCTTCCATCTTCATAGTCTACCACAGACTTTCTCACCTCTCTGACCTCTAGATCCAGATTTGAAGAGCTCTTGCTGTTAGGTGTGGCCCACCTAGGTAATTTCTCTACTTTAAGGATTTGTGACATTCATCTTCAAAATATGTTTTTGCCATGTAACACGAAAAAAATCACAGGAGGGACATCTCCCCATATTCATAATCCTGGGGAATATGCAAGGCATGTACATTCAGAAATAGGGTCTTGGGGACCATATTAGGAATTCTGCCTACTACAAATTTAAAGTGCTAGGACTGTACTTGGTACATAGTGTTAGCTATTATTATTATTATTGAGAATCTGACAAATTCACAGAAATGTTAAAACATTACAATGTCATAGTAATGCAAGGATGGGGTGAAATGACACTTCAGTGTACCTTCAAAGAAATATACGTTGGTGGAACTTTTCAGGAAGACAATTTGGCAATGCTCATCAAAAATCTGGTACTTCTACTTCTAGGAATTCATCCCAAGTGTATAATCAGAGGTATATGCAAAGAGATAGGAAAGAAAACGTTAATTTTAATATGATCCATGATAGTAAATCCTTAAAAAGAACCCAAGCATCTCCCTTTGGAGGTTTGGTTAAATAGTATGACATAGCTTTGTACTGGAATATTATGTAGCCTAAAAAACAAAAACACACATGGTTTTGAAAAATATTGAATAAGAAGGGGCTGTGGTTATGCTATAATTGGGGGAATAAAGGTTACAAAGTTGTATGCACACTCATGCAGGTTTTGTAGAAATGCTGAATGGGTATGTCTGTCCCTTTGTCTTTCTTGAGTTGTGTTACAGTTTAGCTTCTGTGCCATGTCAGGATAGGTCTGGATTTCCTCCCATTGCTCCAGGTCAAGGCAGGCTCCTGACAACTCCTTAGGGATCCGCAGTGTCCTTCCTGGAGTAGGAGGTAGCAAGACAGAGTCACATGACCAGGGAGGGGTTACATCTTGACAGCATCTGTCTGGTCATATCCATCCACAATAAAACAAGGGCACCTCAAAATGAAGGCTTTGCATGGTCTGCCCTAGTTTTCTCTGCTGCTTCCTCACCCAAGGCCTTCAAGTGCAAATGGAGTAGTCTAGCCCCTCATTCCTAATTTATAGTCCTCCTTTATACTAAACTGGTTAAGAATGACACTCTCGGGGAAGATATTAGAGTATGATTTTGGTTTTGTTTTAGCTGCAATGAAGTACATTATATGTACCAAGGGGGATGCAGAAATTAACAATTATTGCAAGAGCATCTACAGTGCACATTATTTCACTATAAATTAGCTACTATTAGTCCCATTTTACAGGTGAGAAAATTAAGGCTCAGAGGGATTAAATAATTTATTATTCTCAAAGATTTCTATTTAGGAAATGATAAAACCAGTTTTGAAGCAACTGGCTTCCCTCTTTTCACTATACCAGTGATTTCTGTAGGCTCTCAAGATTCTGGATATATATATATATATTTTAACTCTCCCTAGGAAATTTTAAACATTTATCTAGTCTAGGTCCTACTGCAGTACATATCAACTTCTTCTTTATATATGAAAGCAAATTAGCCATATGCAATGTGGTTACAGTGCAGATTGCCTTCATCTCCTGCAGATTAGCAGATGTGCTTTTCCCGGGGTGGGGCGGGGGGGATGTCCAGATTTTACCACAAGTTCAAGTTGAAGCAATTCTTCCCTCTCAATCCAAAGGGAAATTACCAAGCTCCATAACCTGAGCAACTAGCATCTCTCTATAGACCCTATATCCCTCACTAATTTCTTCTACATTTTACTATTCTATGACTCAAATTCTTGATAAAAAATCAATGCCTGGGTCTCTTGAGTCACCAAATTATCCATTTCTCCTTTGGTGATTTTCATCCAGTTTTTCTCAGGCTCTTTCCCTGATGTTCCATTTTCTCCCAAAATGCCCAAGACTATCAATCTGCATTTACCTTTATTCATCTTGATTCTGCATCCATCTCTAGCTCCAATTATCTGCCCTATTCTTCTAGTTGTTGCCAGTCAACTTTTGATCTGCAACCCAAGCCCATGGTTAGATTCCAGCTTATATAACAAGTTGTCATTGTATGGTTAGAAAAGAAGGATTGTGGAGGGCTACTATTAGTATGTTTGGACTCTCTGGTGGGGCATTCAGGTGTTCTATAATTTTATGATTACCCTATAATCATAAAATTCCAATGATTGGATGTTTTAGTCTGATACATGCCTGATAACAAATACTTAAGATTCTTGAGGGGATATATTATACATTAAACCGTAAGTTCTGTTATTTTTAGAAAATAATTTCCATTGGTAGAAAGGTTAATGTACCCAACATTTTCAATAGTCCTCTCACAATGGGGAACTGGATATTCACCTTCATATTTTTAAGTGATTTGTCCTGATTCAATACCTAATCCAGTTATTTCTCATGACAAAAACATACATTGGACATAAAAATTTTAATAACTTAATTTTCTACTCCTACCCTTCTATATTAATAATCTCCTTCATCTTTTGAGTGACTAGATTTGCATACATTAACTATACTCTCCTTTTGAACATTTTAGCTCAAAATCTGATTAGTCTATTTAATAGATATACAAATTTTAACTATTTGCATATTAGGATTAGTATATAATTAAAGATACTTCTCAAAAGGCATTATTGGACATGGGACCAATAATAACAGTATATCCGTTAAATAAAGAAAACCTAATAAGGCATTGTTTTGCTTTTGTTTTTGTTTTGTTCTTGTCTTTTACTTAGGGAAATACAGGACTTTGTTAGGGAACCCTCAAGTAGGACCCTGACCTCAAACAAATACACAACACATAGCATAGTTTTTATAGGTATTAGAAAATATAAATCAAGTCATTTGTATTTCTCTCCATTTGCTAACAGTTTTCTTCCAGCCAGGTACTCTAAAAACAGCATTCTGTGTTATCTGGTGATTCTTAATATTGTTTAGGATTGCTTTCACTTGACTCTGTGGATGGGACAAACTCAATAAAGAACATTTATAATAGCTGCCTTCTCCCTTAGTTGTCCTACCCTTCACTTATTACTGCAGACATCTGAATGGGAATAGCATCTTAATCTCTCTCACAATTTAGCTTCTCCTGCGTGATCTTGCTGTCTGTTGCCATGGAAATAATTGCAATATTGCAATTTTGATAATACAACCATAGTGTACTACAGCAGAATCAGTCTGGCTCACACAAAGTAGGATGAATCTCTGTCTCTGTCTCCTTGTCTTCCTTTTGCCCTTTCAACAGAAATACCATGTTTCTCTGTTTACTCAGATAACTAATTATACAGTTCAATCTCTCTCTAATGACTTTGTGTAAGATTCTTCAGGGCCCCCAAGGACTAAAAGAATATGTGGGCAAATCTAACAAATCCACACAAATTTTCACATTGATTTCACATAGATTAAACAAATAAACACCTTTGTAGTACAATTATCAAATAGCTTCCTGTAACTAATAAACAAGGGGTACAATATTTTTAAGAAGTCCCATCAACAGCCCTCAGTCCCTAGGGGCTCTTCTGTATTACTTCTTAAAGCCCCACCTGTCACTTGAAGATGAGTGAGTCTGTCTAAACAAGCAGGGGTTATATTTGATCACTAAGTGACTTTTGCATGGGAGATTGCTTGACTTTCAACCAGGGTCATTCCAGAACCAGAGTCCTAAAATCTCCACAGCATGTAGTGGTTGTGGATTTATTTGACTTTTAAAAAATCATGAATTAGTAATTTTAAGGAAGATGGTGAATAAAATAATTATTAAGTGTGCCTACATCTTCTCATCAACATGTACATGCTTGATAATACACATCCACACATTGCCTTTTCTGTATCAAACTAAAAGCAGTCCCTTAGAATGATAAAGGAAAGCTTATTTTTACATTGTTAACTTTATTTGACAAAGCATCACAAAATGGTGCAATGTATCTGAATTGGTCCTATTTGAAATCTAACATGTAAAGCAGGCTTCACCACCATCAAATAATTGATTATGTAAGAGTAAGTAAGCTCGTTGCTTTGGGAAGCACTCTTCTGCACACACACGCCCCCGCTCCTAAGTTCTTTCCCTCCCAGAGAAGAAACTATTGCCCTCTCCAGGCCTCTGAGTGGTTAGGTTTTCTGACTTTAACTACTCATGAGTGGCACTAAATCTTCTTTAGGTATCTTTCTTAATTTTAGATCTTACTCTTTCATCAAATATAACTTGCCTTTACCAAAGCCCTTCTGCTGTCTTACATGCCATTAAGCTGGTGAGTAGTTTTTTAAAAAAATTTTAAACTCTATTTTGTACATTTAATAATTGAAAATATAAACAATTTTAAAAAGTAAAAAGAAAACAGTTGAATAAAAATATACATTTCTCAATTAAAATCCTGGATACATATAAGATTTTTAAAAATCATACACTATGTTATGCCATATATTTGGTTCGTAGTAACTCAGTTATACAGTATTTGTCCTTTTGTGTTTGGCTTGCTTCACTTAACATTATGTCCACCAGTTCATCCATATTGTCATATGCTTTATGACTTCGTTTCTTCTTTCCACTCCATAATATTCCATCGTGTGCCTACACCAGTTTGTTTATCCATTAATCAGTTGATGCCTTTTGGCAATCGTAAATAATGCCTCTGAACATTGGTAGGCAGATGTCTATCCATGTCACTGCTCATAATGGTATTTCTGGGTCATGTGGCAAGTCTATATTCAACTTCCTTAGGAACTGCCAAACAGTCCTCCACAGTAGCTGTACCATTCTGCATTTCCACCAACAGTGAGTAAGTGTTCCTGTCTCTCCACATCTTCTCCAATACTTGTAGTTCTCTGTCTTTTTAATAGTGATCATTCTGATAGGTGTGAAATGGTATCACATTGTAGTTTTGATTTGCATTTCCCTAATCATTAGTGATGTTGAGCATTTTTTCATGTTTGGTATTTTTTTGCCATTTATATTTCTTCATGAATAGTCTTTTAGAAATAGAAGTTAGAGCATGTCACTCCACTACTCAAACTCTCTAATGACTTCCCCCTCACTTAGAGTAATAGCCCATATCCTTACAGTAGCCTGCAAGGCTCTACACAGTCTAGACCCAGGTACCGTCTAACCTCATCTCCTGCTCTGACTGTCATAGGGCCTTGGCCCACAGCATTCCTTCTGCCTGGAATGTTCTTTCCCCAGAATCGTGATTCCCTCACCTCCTCCATGTCTTTTTGTTACCTTCTCACTGTGACATTAGCTTACAGTCAATTAATTGAATGTTCTCTCTCTGCCAACTCTATAGTCTGTCATTACTTAGCTGCTTATTTTTCTTCATAACATTTATCTCCATCTGACACATTATGTTTTATTTACTTAACTGTTTATTGTCTGTCTACCCCTTCCCCCAACAATACCTAATAAATGAATACCATTAAAATAAGGACTTTTTCCTAAGTTGTTGCTTTATCATTCCTCAGCATCTAACATAGAATCTGTCACATGATGGAAGCTCAAGAGATATTTATTGAATAAATAATAAATGGACCCTAAACAAAGGGCAAACAAATAGATCTCTTTTTCATAGAAATGACGTCAGTGAGAGAGTGAGAACAATTGAATTCCTTTTCTCAACAATCTGAAGTGAGAGATACTGAAAGAATGAGTCAATTCATGTTCAGGGTGGAGGATGACTGGATATAACGATGTAGAGGCAAGTCTGTCAAAAGCCAAACCTATATGCTAGCGAAGGATGTGAGGAAGTGGAAAATACAGAGGGGCCCAGAGCAAATTGGCTGAGGGACCCAGAGCAGAGATGTCCTAAAGAAGTATAGCTGCTAAAATCAAGTGAAACCCATGAGGTCAATGGGGGACACAGAAAGGATGGCTAGTCCCAAGGTTGTTACCTTGTTGTTACTGTAGTTAGACCTTCCTTACTACACAAAGGGCAACGGTGGAATTGCTGTGCTGAGCTTTGATGATTAAGATGTCACCTCTCCCTGCTAACATATCTTTTGGAGGTATATTTTATAAAATGTTTGTTCCCCCAACCCATGCATCTCTAGTGAAAGACATTTCAAGTACTGTGTTGGGCTGATGGGGAAAATAAAATTCTGGCTACCTAGTAATCTCTTAACACTTCCAAGTCACAGATCAAAACCATTCTTTACCTCTCTTGTGGAGCCAGTCTAACTTGAGATTTAAATATAACCCCCCCAAAAAAATCACTCTTCAACTTTATAACAGAAAAAGAGAAAGGAAGTTGGAAAATATGAACTCTAATAATATAAAGGACTGCTTCTGAATATGAATGGCACATTGGTCAGATTTTAAAGTAAAGGCAGTGGTGAGTGCATGCAGGCAAAATGATCTGGACTTGAGGAACAGTTTTTGCCTTTAGCCTTGGTATACATTCTCTAGTTTGCCACAGTTCACATTACTGACTATCTGCTGTTGCCTTGATTGTGAGGCCAAAGTGTCATTTGCCATTTTTTATCATGCTTGTGTTATCATTTTCCTTGTGGTAGAGAAGAACTTCTTAATATCTGTGTACTAATAACAGTAGAAAAACAAAAGAGAAGACTAAGATGACTTCATGATTTTATTAAATCTGACCCTCTTTACTCAGAGGTTACCTGCCACTCTAGGAATTTTGTGTTTGCAATCCATGATCATTTTAACAGTTACTCTACAACTCTGAAAAAAATTGTTACTTTAAGAGGTTTAGTGATTTATCTAAATTGATATTTTAAAAATCTGAATAGATTTCTCTGAATAGATTTCACAGACCCTGTTGATACAGAGAATAAAAAGAGTTCAGGTAATCTTTTATTCAAGAAAATTTAGGGGCTCTGGTTTACCATGCATAAAATCTATTCAGCCAACCTCTTTGGCATTGGACTTAAGTATTCCTTGTAGCTGTGCTGAATTGACTGGAAACATGATAAGGCATCTAAATTCTGCAGGTATAGCCATTCCTAGCAACCAATTTGATTTTTGATGGACGAAGAACCCCAGGAAAGTAGATGCCTTTGTACATTAGAAAAAAGAAATCCCAAGCAAGATAGACATACCCTAATCAGTATGCTCTGGGTGTGACAGCATGCAAGTGAGTGATCTATTTCCTTCTGAACTCTAGCTGTCAATGACAGCACAAGATTTCTAGTAACAAATCAAATAAATGTATTTGACTCCTGTTTTGATGTTCTAAAACACTGAACCATATTTCCTCATGCGGCACTCTTATTCCATATTCTTAATTTTGACTTTTTTGTATAAGATATAGTTGTTGTCAGAATGAAAACACAAATGACATAATGAAACCTGATAGAATTGTTTCAATCAGTTTAAACATTATGGAAAGACTAATTTCTGCATAATATGATAATCTGTTATACGTGGTTCAAAAGATTACAGCCCCCCCCCCCAATGACTTTGAGATCTTGCCTGTGCAGTCAGGGGTCAAATATTTCAATGCTTCGTTGCTCCCATTCCTATTACAGGTACATGTGACAGCACTGCAGCTATGAGTGGAATTTTAAAGGGGAAGTTGGAAGAAATTGACGGCTCCTCACCCTGCTCCTCTGTGTGGGAATCCGATGATGAAGTTTTTAGCTGTGACGGTGCTGACAGTGTCGATAGTGTCACTTCATCCACTTCTAATCATTTTACCCGTGAGTTTCTGAAGCACTGTTTTAGGTTGTGCTTTAAATTTTGTCATCTTGGGGGTTTCAGCTTTATTCACTGGCTTATATTTGCTACCAAACATATTTGCCAAATGTGATATCATTTTGGCTAATTATGCCTCAGTAAAATACTGCTCATCTTGATGGAGTAAGGATACGAAGAGGCAGAAGTGAGTCCAACTGAAGGTAAACAGATAAGAACTGAAAATGATTTAATATGTATCTCCAACTTTCTGGAACAGATTCAACCTTTGGAAATGTAATCAACTGAGCTATTTTGACTTCTAATATTGGTCAGTGAGATATAGAATATTTGCAATGTTGAATACAACACAGTCACTTTCTAGGTGAGAAAATGATGTTTATTTTAAAAAGGAATGCTTCTGTGAAATAAGGCCAGGCCATGAAAACTCTGAGATTCCATATTTGCTTGGGTATAGTTGAACCTCAGATTCAAGGTCAGGTTTATGCAATAAAGTAAGAGCACTTTCTTGACATTTTTACTTCTCTTTTTTCCATTAAAATTTTTTATTGAAGTATATCATTCATGCATGAACATACATAAACACTAAGTGCATAGTAAAAGTTGTGAACTTGTACAATGAACATGCATCACGTCATACAGGGCTTCCATACATCACCCCACCACCATCACCTTGCATTCTTGTGAAACATTTGTAACAAATTATGACATACATCTAAGTACTAAATGTGAACCACATAATTTAGCTTAGTGTGATATGTTCTAACTTAAAATTCTACCCACTTTCAAATTTTCATTTCTTGTAAAATCTTGCACATGAGAAGGTTTTGAAATAGATGACCCTTTTCCAATATCTCCATGTCCAATCATCCCTAATAATTAAAGAAAAGAGGATCTCCATTTATTTTTTAAAAGAGTAACATCATGAAAAACAAAGCAAGGATAATAAAAGCTCCATGATTTCACGCACATTTCATGGGCTGAGTGAGTGTAAACTTCCTTTTAGAGCTCATTCCATAAGTAAAGGTAAAAATTATCCAATACAAAAAGATATCATTCAAAAGAGGCTATTTTCTTTTTATCACAGTAGTTTTTTTTCCCCTAGTATTATTTTTTCTGAGGCATTTGTATTTGGGGGTTTTTAACTCATGAAAATAGTCTTTAAAATTACCACTAAAAGTCATACAACTTGGCTCTATGACTCCTGAAGTTCCATTTTCAACCCTGTCATCCTCACCAAAAAAAAAAAAATTCAAAGTTTGGTTTGTTATTCATGAATCTCTCTCATCATTATTAAAAGCAATCAAAATAAAAGTAAGTGAAGTTTTATAAGCATTTTTAGCCTTTGTATTATTTATGTCTTAGAGTAGAAGAATCTAATTATTTTTCATGGACTTGGGGAAAACATAAAAAATTTAAGGAGTAAATTAAAGGACACTTGGGGAGAAGGGAAAAAATAACAGTTTTGAGAACAAGATTCTACAGTTACACAAAAAGTTTATTGCCAGACTGTGGAGTTTTGGGGGTGGGGGATAGGTTTTGAGATTTGTCTATAGCCTTTTCATAACTTCCTGTAAGTGACTGAAAACTTGTGAAGGGTGCAGATTTTGTCTTTAGCGTTTTGTTATCACCCATGGTTCCTAGAAGAGTACTGAGCATTTGATGATGCTTAGCATTTTTTATTAAATGAATTAATTTATTTCAGAAAATTATTTTACAATGGAGAAAATAAGTCTACTGCATGTTTTTTTTTTTTTAAGATTTATTTTTTATTTATTTTTCTCTCCTTACCCCCTTAGGGCACTCTTAGATCCATACCCTCAGGAGCAATCTTTTAAATACCCTTTCTGTGTACCTTGGAGAGCTCTCTTTAGAATGACCCTGGGAACTGCAGGAGCCAGTTTGTATTGCTCAATGTTTTTTTCCCTTTAGCCATTCTTGAAAAACAGTCAGATTCTAAGACCCTATTTCTATGAAATACTACCTCATCTAGTGCAGTGTTTTCCACACCCCTATTATTTTTTTTATAAATCTCCAGCATGCTTACAACCTCCTTAGTGTTTGACTCTTCTAAAGTCATACACTGACCTATCCTTGAAAAATCAATTGTACAACTTCTCTATGCAAGATATCTCTTGATTTCCATAGCCTGTGAGTTCACCAAATATGGCACAAGTAGCTTTCCAGTTGAAAGGAATGTTCTGGTGATTTAGGGTGGTTTGAAAAATTGTAGATCAGGCAGATGTTCTGAGCACCTGAACAGTTCCCTGGTAAGGTAAAAGTTTGAATGGAGAGTGATTTTACTTTTTAATAACTATGTTTATGTCTGGTTATAATTGTACTTTTTTGCCACCATGGCCAGATTCTATGGAGAAGACAGCATGTTGCCAGAGGGAAATCTTGGGCTATTAATGAAAGCACCTGTGAAGGTTGATTAGTGTTTTCCAGCAATCCTGTTAGTATATTTTTCTTTGTGAATTTTTGAGGTTTGTTTGATCCTCTTTTGTAAGGGAATAGTGACATGGATCATTGAACAACTTGTAATTGAGTGGGTTTTCAGAACCATGATTTGGGGTAAACAGTGAGGAGGAGGAGAGGAGTAAAGAAGAGTAGATGGAAAATGTGACATACAGGGGCATTTCTGTTATTGTAGGGTGACTCTTAGCCAGATCTCAACAACAAAACCTTATTAAGTATTTTATAAAGTTGGAAAAATTGAGGAAGAAAACCCATATTAATTTCTTCTAGAGGGTCTCATGCTCTGTCTATAAGAGAGGGAGACAATAGTAAGTATCAAACCTCATTTTGAATTCAAAGACTGTTAGAACTAGAAGGACCCTTGAGAGCATCTAGGTTGACTCCCTTATTTTACAGATGTGGGAGACTGAGGCCCAGGGGAGTAACTTGACAAGATTCAAAATGTGAGCTGGTCATATAGGACTTGAATGTTAGATTCCTAGAGTTTGCCTTTCTACTGTAACTTGCAACTCTCTGCTCTTCAGTTACATCCCTGACTACTGAGTGGCCCAAATCTTCAAATGAAAGACATGGCTGTAGCTTTTATGCCAGCTCCTCTTAGAAATATAAAATGAGTCCATTGTTTGATAAACGTAATTGCCTTTCATCTCTTGTTGCCTTTATCCCCCCACTTAGTTTCTGGTGAGCATGCTAGCATCCCCTGGCTGTAGATAGTGCCAGTCATAAGCTTATGGACAAATACTATAAACTAAATGAAATAGTGGGCAGAGAATTCAATTTAAGTATAAAAGAACAATTTCACTTCCCCTTTCTGTAAGTAAGTGATAGAGCACACTGTTGGGACTTTCCTCATATGTCACTGACATTGATAGAAATATCTTAAAGCAACCATGTTGTTTTACATTTACTTGAAGGAAATTGGTTTGTCTCGATGACATAATGCTACTTGTGATAACATGAAAATGCTACAATGAAAAGTAGGTAAGATGAAGTGTGCAGGGAGAGTCTTTAACAGCAGCTAACACAAAGAGGGTTATTTCATTTACTTTAGAAGTAAAAACCTCTATATATCCACTTTTGCCAGAGGGATGAATTGGTGTCCTGGATCCCCTGGGAAAAAAAAAGATAATTATATATTTCCATGAGTTGAACTCCAGAACCCTACATTACTTGTTCAATAATTCAGGACTTCAGAAACCTACTTACCTGGCATTTCAATTGGACTTGCTTAGTCACAGCTTCTGACTGAATGAAATAATTACATTCCATTTTACTGGTTAGGTACAGAGTTGGCTTTTATATTTGCCTGTTTCTTTTTAAGCCTTGAAAAAGTGAATATAAATTTGACTTTAAACGTCAAAGCACTATTTGACCGATTTTCAAATTAAAATGTATTTGTCTATTACATAGTGAATGTAAGAACACAGCTCATCACTGTTGTTCTAACTCAAAGGTAGCTACCCTGAAAAACTGTAAATATAATGGTAATCCTGGGCGTGATAACTGCACTGTCTGTCACATCATTTGAGGGGTAAGACTATTAGAATAACATCTGAAACACATCACAGAAAATCTTCCCATTTCCCACATCTATTATTTACTCAGGATGTCTGTAGGTGGAATTGATATTGTAGCTATATTTCATACAGAGCGCAAGAATTAACATTGCTATTAAATATTAAAGATACCATCTTCACATTAGTGATTAGGGTATTTTTTTCTGACAGTATAATTTATTTAGAAATAAGTCCTGGAGCGTTTGCACTTTATAAAACTTCTTGACCAAGAATCACATCCATATTTTCAGGTAGCCTCGGTGTTGTCACAGGTAATAAGTAAATGATTGCCCAACTGCAAAATATTGTGGCTTTGAAAATGGATCCAAATGAATTTAGATGATTGAAACTCTACTATCTTCAAAGTACCATAATCTTCAGGCTCTCACTTGAACACCAGAGGGTGACTGGCTTTATAAGCATTGTTTATGATGGTGATGATGAAATCATAGTGCCTGAAGCAAATGTCCTTGTGTTTCCTCAAAAAATTTTAAAATTCATCGTGCACATCAGACAGTCTGATGCTTTCTGACAGCTTGGGAGAAGTATGTTTGTGTGCATGTGAATGCAGAAACAAATTAACCCTGGCCTTAACTAAATAAGAGCCATTTGGTGTTATTTCTGAATAGGCTGCAGTATTTAACCCTTTCATTCTTGAAGGTGCATGTTTATACTCCCAAATTTGTCTTAGGAATTTGGGGGTAAACTGGGAATATTTGAGGGCCAAAGAGCTGTTTTACCATGTTTTTACATGTGCAGCCCTAATTATCTTTTCTAAATAGTTAAATAAGAATAGTTAAGTAAGTCTCAAATTTACTGAATTCCATTGAGTGTTGGACTAAGGTTTCAAGTACAGTTTTAAAATGTAATAAATAAGGAGATCAATCATAATAAATATAACCAAAAATAAATACTTGATTTTCAATCAAAGGCCAGCACATAAAAATTGGAAAGGCATTTTCTTTTAATGACATTTAATTTTCAGGTAGGAAAGTATTTGCAGTGAGTTAAAATAGAAATGGACTCCATTGCAATTTTTTATCATATCTCACAAATATTTATATAATAAGACAATAATAAAGATTGATTTATATAATTTATGATTCCAGGAGTTTGAATGCGAATTGGATGAAATTCAATTTACGTACTAAACTATTGAATCCCTTTAAGATCTGTAATGAATATTTGCAATGGTCTTAGCATGATCAAAACAAAAATCTATTAAAGTCATTTCCAAATCTATTAAAATAATTTCCAAATAAAGCTAGTGAAGATTGATAAAGGTAGTGCTAAAAGCAGTAGATATTTCTGATTGAAATATAATGGTGGGTCCCATTAATTGTGACATTGTAGAGATCTGAATTGCATGCAATGCCATATATTATTATGCCACAATTGGCTGATAACATTAGCAGAAATTCAATAAGATGCACATATTTTAGTTTTAAATCATATAAAAATTACTTTTAAATATTCAAAATTTTAGGATAATGAAATATTTTATCTTGAAATTTGCTCTAATGTCTGTAACTTCTAATTTTTAAAAATTCATATACTTTAAATCTTAACAATGCTGAGTTTGGGGTATTCAATTACATCTTCAACAAACTTAGTTTGGAAGAAAAATTACTCTTAATCTTAAATATAGTTAATTTTTCTAACATAGCCTGTCTTATTTTGTGATTTCCCCAAAGATAATCCCCATTATCTTCTTGCTATGTCAGACTTGACTTTCTGCCATTTGCTGTTTCTATGACAACCATCAGTTTGGTTTGTAGGAAATAGTAGATATTTTAAAGGTATATGTGTATCTATGTATGTATCTGTCTATTGATAGATACACACCTGCACATTTTAAGAAGTGTTTACTTATAAAAAGAATTGATAATAAAGCTGATCTTTATTTGTGGTAGTCATTAAACAGTACTATTATAAAATGTTATGCTAAGATCACGGCTACATAAGATATATAATATATATCATAGATTTGGCCTAGATTTTTAAAAAATATATGCATAAAGCTAAAGAAGCTACAAAAGAAAACCCAGGGAATAAGCTTTACTAAGTAATTTATGGACACTAATAATGAAGTGTGTATATTTTTAAATTCCCCTCAATATGAAATAAATTTTTCCAATGAAAAGTTAAAGAATGAATAGAATCCAAAAACGATAAACACAGCCTAGGCAAACATTGTTATTTTTAACAGAATAGCTCCTACATTTTAAGCATTCATTAACTGCAGCTAGAATATGGAAATAGTTTAAATTTATATTTATAATTATTTTGATTTCCTTGATGGCAGGGGCTGCATCCTTTATTTTCCTTCACATTGCTTAATGGTAATAGTCATAATAGCAAGCAAGCTTTATTGAGCATTTTATCATTTGCCAGGCATTGTGCTAGATGCTCTAAACAAATTTTCTCCTTTAATTCTCACAACCATGGGGCCTAAACAAACTTCTTTTTGATTGGCATGTTCCTGCCTTTTCAGGACAAAACGGTGTGACTTACTTGATGAAATGTTTTTTGTCATCTTGAGTATGAAATTGGTCAACTGTAATGCGAGGCTAACAAATTGTGTTGAAATTAATTAAGATTGTTGGATACAGTTAAGATCTCCTTGAACTGGTACAAATCCATAGAAAATAATGTTTTCATATCAGATGTTCAGATTTCATTTTGTAAAGTTTCCAATTTATGCATACAATTTTGCCGGTATGAGAGAAATCACTCTCTAAACTCCCTATATTATTTCCCAGCTTTAAATTAATTAGTAAATCAGAATTCAATATCTTAGGATTCGAATATTGAGATATCAATGCATTAGAACTTTAATTTCTTAAAAAAACTAAAACATGTAAAAAAAATTTTAGATTTAAGGATGATCTCCATGGTATTTTTCTTATAGTAAAAAATTCGATAGAATCTAATCACAATGGAATTGGTTAAGTAATGCATGGAAAACCCATAAAATGTCTATCATGTGATAAAAATGCTTACATTTACCTAATAAAAACATATTGATGTTTAAATTTTGCAAAGCTTTTTTTTGGTAAAGTCTCATATGCTGATTGTGAGTATAAGATCCAGAAGGAAAAATAGAAACATACATTCTCTATAAAAATACATAGAAAACTTTAAGAGAGATTTTCTCAGAATGGTGGAGTTTTGGGTGGTTTTTGTTATATATACATATATAAATTTATTTTTATATAGTTTATCCTACCAAGATTATTATTTTTCATTTATTTTAATAGCAGTCTAGAAGTTTTCACTAATATGAATACTGCTGTTAGGACATGCTTGCAGATAAATCTCAGCATAAGTTTCTAAAGGTGGAAATCATAGTTCAAAGGGTTCATTTGCCCTCTAGAAAGCTTTACCAATTCATATGCCTCCTTCTAGTATGTGGGTGTCTGTTTTTGCAAAACATTACCAAAACTGGTATTCTTGATAGATTGATTGATTGATAGCTAGACAGGATATTCCATTTGTGTTTTAACTTGGATTTCTCTGAATACTGGGAAGCTAATTATTTATATATTTACTTGTTTGCCTTTTTTGTGTGACTTGCCTATCCAGGCTCTTCTTTGATTATTAAGGTGATTTTATTTTTATTGTTTTTATACTAGTAAGGATTAATTACTTGATAAACACATATGCAATGTCTTTCCCATTTTGTCATTTGATTTTTAATTCCATTTATATTTGCCTTAGAAATTGAAAATGTTTATCCAGTCCAATATATCATGGATTTAGCCTTTAGGAAATACTAAGGAAAACCTCTCTTCCAAGATTAACTGTTCACAAATACTTTCTTTGAGCACTTTCATCCATTTCTATTATTTATGTAAATCCTTAGTCCTCTTGAAAATTATGTTGGCATATTCTGTGAGACTGGAAGATAATTTTCCAGTTTTTCTAAAATCATGTATTGAAAATACTTCATTTCCTATTGATTTCAAATTCTGTGCTCGTCTTACCCTTACAAACAGTGTGATCAGTGCCTGTGGTTTACTTTTTATTTCATAATCTAGATGGTTATTCCTAAACCAATACAAGTATTATATTATGGCTCTTAGTAAGTTTTATTCCTCCCTCACATGGAAGCTCCCAGCTTTGCATAATCCACCATTATGAACAGAAGCAATATGCTATCATACTCTTTAAAGCCTCTACAAGAGTCTCACATCATTATTATTTGAATTTTAGAAGAACGTTGTCAAGTTACCAAACAAACAATTGTCATGCCATTGGATTTAATTAAATTTATAGATTAATTCAGAAAATACAGCAGAACCAACATTTGTAATATTGCCTTTCCATTCCAGGAATGTTAGGTATCCTTCTATATTTAATTGTTATTTTGCCCTCAGTGGAGTGTTCTTATGGTGCATATTCCTTGCTGAGTTCCTGAGTTTTACAAATACTTTGTAATATGAATGGAATTTTTATTTTTCATGTTCTAACAAGTTATTTTGCATGGGGGAGGTTGTGCTCTGTGCAAGGATGGCAGAAGAAAGTGACTGTTGACTTCTGTCAGTATCATTGCATTTAATATTCACTGCCATTTGGCCTCCTTAACCCTAGAGTTTGCTGATTTTCTCCTGATCTTTCTTTGCTGGCCTGTGTTTCTCCACCCATTTCCTAAAAGCTGCCATTCCTGGACTCTGTCCTGGGCATGTGTCACTCTACACACTTCCTCTCCATTCCTGTGACTCAGATGACTACTTACTTATGCAAACAACTTCCAAGTTTTATCTTCAGCTCCAGACCTGAATGTCCTCCTAGATGCTGGATTTCTCCATGAGGGTATCTTACAGGAATCTCTATCTGAAACAACCTTTCTTAACCCCACACATCTGTTCCTGCTTTCTAATAGGCTATTTTTGGTACTAAAGAAGGTGTAGATTTTTTAAATGGAAATGGTTCCAGTGTGTGTCACCTTTAGTATGGCCATAGGATATCATTTATCCTACATTAAAGAGTTCCTTCCCTTAGAAGTTTTTATTCGATTATGAAATAAAGATACATCAAATCACTCATACCCACATACTAAGATAAACTTATTTTTGCTTTGACCTATTAATATGATGAAATGAAATGAAATTTTTCCTAATATACAATTATTATTGAATTTGACTCTATTTAGAAAAAAATCTCTTTAATTTTACATGAGGATCTAATTTAACTGACCAAATGTTTATTAAGGGACCTTTGAAAAGTATTCAAAGTAATTTTAAAATCAGTTTTAAAATATAGCTAAAAATACATCTCAAGTTCATAAAAATATGATAAACTAGTGGTACAAAAAAAAACTATCAACAATCCTTGCTTATTTGATTCTTCATTTTAAGTGGTTTTGAAGCTTTATCTCACTTAATCTTCAGCACGACCTATGAAATGAGTGGAGCTGTTGACTGCAGTGGAAATTATGCTGCTACAGATGAGGAAACTGAGGATCAGAAAGAATAAATAATTTGTCCAAATTTTCACAGCTCGAATGCCCTGAAGCTGGAGTCTAAAGTCAATTCAAACTCCAGAGCCAGCTTTTGTAATACCAACTGTGGTATATGCCATAAACTCGAACAGAAAATCACAATGAGCATTCCATTTCTATTCTATATAAAAGAAAGTGTAAATGCTTTCATAAATCCTACATTTAAAAATTCTGGATTAAATATAAGTGGTTCTTTACTCCTCAACTATATTAGTACTTGTTAGATTAAAATGAAAATGCCACTGGAAATGACAGATGGAGAGTCTAAGTTTAACCCACTATGGTAATTGCCACTAAAATTACTTCTGTTAAATACTGAAACTATCATGCCCTCACCCTTAGTATCCAAATCTCATGGACTAAAAGATAAAAATTCCTCACATTTAGCAAGATTCTGTTAAGAGTCTATGCATATGAGAATTATGGAGAACATTCTCATGCATTCTCATATGCATAGAGAATCTATACTGAAGATACATGGAATACAGGCAGAATGAAAATCATGGTCCTGTCCCAAGGAACTTGCACTCTAGTTGAGATATTCAGAATAAACATGAAACCATGCTGAGAAATATAGTTTTCAACTGATGCATTGTGTAGAGTGAAGGAAACTTTAACTCTGATATCCGGGAAACCTTGATCTGAAGAAACTACAACATTAAATGGAGACAGTTTTTGTGGTTTTAAGTTCATTCTTCAAACAAAGATATTTCTTGTTAATATCTTCAAGATTGAGTTAATTCTACATAGGCAAAATGAACAAAAACTGCTAACCAACTTTTGGTTTCTAAGGGTTTCAATCCTATTGAAGCAAAACCCATCAATTTCTATTTTCCACTTAATTAGGGAGTAGTAAAATAAGTACAGGCATTGCTTGAAGTGGAAGGAGGAGAAACTAGAAACATTATGTTCAGTACACATAGATATATACAAAGTTTGGTTGGGCATCCCCTACCTTTTTCACAAATAGGTTGAAAGATAAACCATCCCACTTACTTTTCAAAGAAAATCTCCCTTCAATTGTTGAGGTAGAATAAAAGGGAAGACACTGCTCTTTGTAGCATTCCACACCCTATCATTGCAAATTAACTTTAGTTCCTTTTCTGTTTCTTTGTGGCCAATTTTTGTTTTGATAGTCTCCATCTGGTGATGATCTGCTTTCTTTTTTGTAGTCTGATTACCAGGCATGAATCAATAAAGAATACAACTGGCTCCTCTATCTTAAAAGGCTGGGATAAATTATATTTCTTTATTCCATTTTTGCATTTAAATTTCCTATTTAAGATAAAAGCAAGTGAGAAAGAATTCATTCAGTAGCCATGGTCACCAAAAACCAGTAAGCATAACCAGATTCATTTAATTTCTTTTACTGGCAATATATAACTACAACAATTCTTTAATTGTATTCCTCTTACTGGTAATACTTAGTATATATCATAGTACTATTTTAGAATAGTCAAGTTAATAGTCACCATTCTATCAGTTCATTTTTATTGCAAGTGACAGAATCCCTATACTAGATTATAGTATATATATCATAGCACCATTTTAGAATAGTCAAATTAACAGTCACCGTTATATCAGTTCATTTTTATTGCAAGTGACAATATCCCTAATACTAGATTAAACAAAAAGACATGTCTTAATTCACATCAGACAAAAATGGATCCAGGGATCAAATGACAACCTGAACACTCTCCCTGTCCCCCATTACTTGGCTCTCTTCTCACTGTGGTAAGGTTTCATTTTCTTCTATTCCACATGGGATCATAGGATTCTGCCATGATCTGGAGAAGACGTCTGCCTGTATAAAGATATACACATCCTGCTAGCACTATGTTCTTGGAGTCAAGAAACAGTCACTTCCACCCCTAGCTCTAACACCTTAGGTCTGGTGGATTGTCTTAGTGTGTTAACTATTAGCTCATTTGTACTCAAATCCACTCTTTCCCTTGCCCTTGCAAATTCCAACTGCCTTGCCCACCGTCTTCCAGGTGGGTTCAGCTAATGAAAGGTGTTCTTGGGAGAGTGGGAAGAAGATTAAAGAGAGAAACCAGAGTGCTCTCACCTACCCATTAATGCTATAGGTGGTATTTCCAGTGGTGTCTGTACCTCCTCCATGGTTCCAGCTATTTGTCCAGTGGATCTTCCTGTTGTTGCTAATCACAGAATTGCTTTGTTTTCTCTATTTGGAAACTTTGTTGTTTCAACACCTTTGTAACTAGTTCTCCATATTAAATTCCTTCCATTGAACTATCTGGTATAGACTCTATTTTCAGAATTGGACTTAACTGATGACCCTAGCATAAGTCACGTGCCTTCAGTGAACCAATCACTGTGATCAAGAGGTGAAGTCTTTTGTTTAGCTAAGTCAGGTTCATTTACCTACTCCTGTGGTGATAAGAAAGGAGACATGGACTATGTTACCAGAAGAAAATGGAAGAAGGAAAAACTTGCTGGACCACTAGTGTAATGACTACTATATTAGTAATTAATTTTGATCCCCATAATTGTTAACACTGCCCAGAAATTAGTATTAAGTGAATAGTGGAAATGTCTCACATCAGTTGTTTTTTAAATTTGTGGGTATCCTCTCATATTTTGTCCTATTTTTTTCTTTTAATGAAGAGAACTAATATATTGAAGATCTGCTACATGGCACATGTTGTTTTAGATGCTTTACTTATCTTCCCTGTAAATTAAAAAAATTAGAGTTAATAAGCCCATTTGATAGATGAAGAAACTCACGTTAAGTAACTTGTCCAAGAGCATAAGGTTAATATAAGAAAGATGTCAAACTCTTTTTGGGCACAGGAATGTAGGTGCAATTTTAAATATGGTGGTCCTTGAAGGTTTCTCTAAAGAAATGATATTTGAATAGAGGTTTGATGAAGTGAGGAAATGGGCCTTGGACTCTATAGGGGTGGGGGGAGATTTTGGAGCTGAAGAATAGCAAAAACAGGAAAAGAAAAAGAACTTAAGACTTTTGTGGAGACTCAATGGGGAGTCAGTGGAGGAAGTAGGGAAACCAGGTAGCAGGTTAATGTCAGGTAGTCAAAGGAGAGATGTGGGGACTCAGACTAATGTGGTAGCTGTGGTGAAAAGTGGTCAGATTCAGGCTATATCTTCAAGGTCAAGCCAGAGAAGATGGTGATTATGTAGGTGGGAGGTGGGAGAGAAAGAGATGAATCATGAATGACTCTTAGGTTTTTGTTTTGGTCTTTTTTTGTTATAAACTTTTTATTTTGGAATTATTTGAATTTTATTGAAAAGTTGCAAAATAATACAAAGGGTCCTTGAATACCTTTTGCTCAGATCCCCTTAATGTTCACATCTTACACAACCATATTACTTGTCAAAACTAAGAAATTAATATCAGTACAGTACAATTAAGTAAATTATACACTCTCTGGGTTTCACAGTTTTCCCACTAATGTCCTGTTTCTGTTCCAGGATCCAATCAAGGATACCACATTGAATTTAATCATCATGTCTCTTTAGTCTTCTCCAATTTATGATAGTTTCTCAGTCTGTTTTTCATGATCATGACAGTTTTAAAGAGGCATGATCAGGTATTTTGTAGAATGTTTCTCAATTTGTTTCTCAATTCCTCTTGATTTCTCAGGATTAGACCGGAGTTTTGGGGAAGAATACCACACAAGTGAAATGCTCTTCTCATCAAAGCATAAGTACTTAATATTAACATGGCTTCTCACTGGTGATATTAGCCTTGGTCACTTGGTTAAGATGGTTTCTGCCAGGTTTCACCATTGAAATGTTAACCTTGTTCCTTTTTCCGTACTTTACTCTTTGGCACTGAACTTAGCCCACACTCAAGATGAAATCGTGGAGATAATAGCGCCACTTCTTGAAGGGGAACTATGTATATACATTATCTGGAATTCATTTGTAAGGAAGATTTGTCCCTTCTCCTCCATATTTATTTATTTAATCATTTATTTACATCTGTTGAGGCCTATAGATACCTATTCTTTGGTTCATAATCTAATAATACTGTTAATTTTTCCTGTTTAAGTTATTCCAACATTGACCATTGGGAACTCCCTCAGATTGGATCTTGTGTCCTTTTGACATTCTAGTGCCTGTGCTCCCTCCCTCCTTAACTTCTGATACTATAAGATGCTTTAGGCTCGCTCAGCTTGCGTTTTAACTGTCCCAGTCCTAGACTTGAACCTTTCTCCAAGGAGCTAGACTTTAAAAAAAAAAATTTATGCTAATTTTTGTTTTTAGAGAAGTTGTAGGTTTACAGAAAAATCATGTATAAAATGTATAAAATACATAAAATACAGAGTTTCCATATACCACTTTATTATGAACACCTTGCATTAGTGTGATACATGTGTTATAATTCATGAAAGAACGTTTTTTCTTTGGTAGAGAAGCTGTGGGTTTACAGAACAACTGTGCATAAAATAGAGGATTCCAATATACCACCCCAATCGCAACACCTTGCATTTATGGAACATGTGTTACAATTGATGATAGCACATTTTTATAATTGTACTATTAACTAAAGTCCATGGTTTAGCTTAGGGTTCACTGTTTATGTAGTGTAGATCCATGGATTTTTAAAAAAATTCTGTTATCATTTATACAATCTAACTTTTCCTCTTTTGATTATATTCAGAGATATATTACAGGGCTGTTAACTGCATTCACAATGTTATGATACCATCACCGCTATCCATTACCAAAACATTTATATCATTCCAAATAGGAAATCTGTGCATTATAAGTCTTAATTTCCCCTTCTCTATCCCCTTCCTATCCCCTGGAACCTATATGCTAGATTCTGACTCTATGACTTTGCTTATTTGAATTGTTTCAAATCAGTGAGATCATACACTATTTTTGTGTATGTCTGGCTTATTTTATTCAACATGATGTTCTCCCAGGTTCTTCCATGTTGTCGCATGTATCAGGATGTCGTTCCTTTCTACAGCTGAATAATATTGTGTGTATACACTACGTTTTATTTATCCATTCATCAGTTGATGGACACTTGGATTGCTTCCATCTCTTGGCAATTATGAATAATGCTGCTATGAACATCAATGGACAAGTATCTGTTCAAGTTCCTCCTTTCATTTCTTTTGGGTATATACCTTATTATAGTGGTATATATTTTCCAATTTGGATGCCTTTTATTTCTTTTTCTCCCTAACTGCTCTGGCTAGAACTTCCAAAACACTATTGAATAAAAGTGGGCACAGAAGACATCTTTGTCTTGTGGCAGATCTTAGAGGGAAAGCTTTTCAGTCTTTGACCGTTGAGTGTGATGTTGTCAGTGGGTTTTTCATATATGTGCTTTATTATATTGAGTAAGTTTCCTTCTTTTCCTATTTTTTTGAATTTTTTTATCAAAAAGGATGCTGGATTTTGTCAAATGACTTTTATGTCAATTAAGATGATCATGGTTTTCTTTTTTCCCTTTGTTTTGTTAATATGGTGTATTGTATTAATTGATTTTCTTACGTTGAATCACCCCTGCATACCTGTGATAAATCCTCCTTGATCATGGTGTACAATTCTTTTAATGTGCTGTTGGATTCAATTTGCTAGTTTTTCTTGAAGATTTTTGCATCTGTATTCATAAGAGAAATTGGTCTGAAATTTCCTTTTCTTGTAGTATCTTTATCTGGCTTTGTTATTAGGATGGTTATTTGCCTTGTCGTTAGGTCAGCATGAATTAGGTAGTGTTGCATTTGAGCAGTATTAAATTAATTCTTCTTGGAATGTTTGGTGGAATTCACTGTGAAGCCATCTGGTCCTAGGGGCTTTTCTTTGTTGGGAGGCTTTTTGGGTGACTGATCCAATCTCCACTTTTAATTGGTCTGTTAAGATCTTCTATTTCCTCTAGAGTTAGTGTAGGCTGTTCATTTGTTTCTAGAAATTTGTCCATTTCATCAAGGTTGTCTAATTTGTTGGCATTCAGTTGATCATAGTTTCCTATTATAATCCTTTTTATTTCTGTGGGGTCAGTAGCAATGCCCTCCTGTCCTTTCTGATTTTATTATTTAGATCTTTGTTTTTTGTCAGTCTATCTAAAGGTTTATCAATTTTGTTGATCTTTTCAAAGAACCAACTTTTTGTTTTGTTAATGCTTTTTAAAAAATTCTCTGTTTCATTTATTTCTGCTCTAATCTTTGTTATTTCTTTTTCTGCTTGATTTGAATTTAGTTTGCTATTTTTTTCTAGTCCTTCCAAATGTACAGTTAGGTCTTTAATTTTAACTTTCCTTTTTTAATGTAAATATTTAGAGCTGTAAATTTTCCCTCTCAGCACTGCCTTTGCTGCATCTCCTAAGTTTTGATATGGTGTGTTTTCATTTTCATTCATTTCAAAATATTTACCAATTTGCCATGTGACTTCTTTGACCCCATTGATTTAATAAAAGTATATTATTTAACTTCTACATATTTGTGGATTTTCTACTTCTCTACCTTTATTGATTTCCAGTTTCATTCCATTGTTGTCAGAGAAGATGCTTTATATAATTTCATTTTTTTTAAGTTTATTGAGACTTATCTTGTCTCAGTAAACTTAAAATGTGGTCTATTCTGGAGAACTTGAGAAGAATATGTATCTTGCTGTTTGGGAATGCAGTGTTCTATCAATGCCTGTTAGATCTACTTTATCATATTATTCAAGTTCTTTGTTTCCTATAAATCTCTATCTATTGATGAGACATTCTATTTAATGTACTAAAGTCAAGGAGCTAAGTTTGTGATATGAGTAATTTTGTAAATGGTGGTGCCATTTACTGAACTGGAAAAGACTGGAGAATAAGGAAGACGGAAAAGTTTTGTTTTATTTTGTTTTATTTTTTGGTTGTTTAGTTGGTTGGGGGAACAGGTTAAGCTTGAGAAGACTTTAGCCATACAGGTAGATCTGTAGAGTAGGCAGTTGGAAATGAGTTGGGGGCTCAAAGAAGAGGTTAAGTCTAGAGATTTAAATTTTGCATTCATCATTAAATGGTGATATTTAAAGACTTGGGACTGGGTGTGATTTCCTAGAGCAGGGTCAGATAGAGAGGAAATTTAAGGACTGAATCAACGCCATGATTAAGAGGATGATTAGAAAAAAACAAGCAGAGTCTGAGAAGGAGCAGCCAGAGAAGTATGTAAAAACCAGGAGTGTGTAGTATCCTGGAATTCAAGTAAAGAAATGTTTCCAAAAATGAAATGTGATTATCTGAGTCAAACCTTTGAAAGAATAAGGAAGATAAGGACTGAGGATTTACCTTATACTTGACAATATCTGAGTTCACTGGTGAACTTGATAAATGCTATTTCCGTGGAGTGGTGGGAATTAAACCTAATTTTAGGAGTTTAATAGTTTATAACATCTATGGAATGGAAAATTCCTGCCTTTGAAAAGTTTTGCTATAAAATGGAACTGGGAAATACAGTGATTATTGATGGAGAAGCTGATATAAAGGTGGAAAACATTATAACATATTTGCATACAGATAGGAATAATCCAGTCTAATGGGAAAAATGATGATGTAGGAGAGAGAAGACAATTAAAAAAGCAAAGACCTCAAGTTGGAGAGAGGAAAAGGAATCCAATAAGAGAAGGGGTTGACCATAAGTTATAAGAACAGTTTCTCCATTATAATAGGATAGCAGGAAGCTATTTGGCTACAAATAACAAGGGTATAGAGGATATAGTAGTACAAAGGGAGGAAATTGTGGCTTATCAATTTTCTTAGAAGCAAGATCATAAGTGGAGAATGAAAAAATGGTAAGGAATGTTAGAAAACTGAAAAGAGACAAAGTTGTTCAATAGTGGTATCATAGAGTTGATACTTGAATTAACAAGGGATATGTGATAAGATTGCCAGACACTACTTGGGACCAACTTGGAGTTTATGGCTATATATCAAAAGTTTTGACAATAAAGCAATCTCTTACATTATTCTCTAATTGCAATCAGCTATTTAGCTACTAAAGGCAAGTTCATAGTAGGAAGAGAGCTGGATTTAACTATATGTGATTTTTATTTGTGGGGGTTTTTCTTTTCTTTTTTTTCACGCTAGTTTGAAGATGGAGAGGTCTTGGAGGTAAGGTTATAGGTGAGGGAGAGTCTATCAAATGAATAATGATTCTAAATTGGTTAAATGCAAATATAAGAACATGAGTTGGATGAGTGAAAAATGTGTAGAGATCCAGAAGCTTTTCTATTGATCAAATGTATGCTCCACGCATATTAAAGACCTTTGCTTAAAAGGTCTTTTAACGGTAAAGGTCCCTCTGATCCCACAGTCCATTGCAATAGCAGAACTTGAAATACCTTTTCAATTCTCCCTTCAATTGTGGTTTGTCTAGTCAAGTGTTCTACTTCTTCTTGGGTTAGTTCTGCTAATTTGCAATTTTTGGGGAAATTATCTATTTCCTTAGATTTTAAAATTTGTATCTAAATTCTCTTTTAATACTTACAAATTCTCAGTAATTGTAGTTATGCCTGAGCTGTTGCATACACTATTGCACAGGTGATCAAGTGGAAGAATCCAGTGACACCTACCACCTGATCCATAAATAACCTAACTAGGGCTGATTTAATTTGTTACGGTAACCTGTATCCTTGTTACTAAAATATTGTGATTCAGGGTTATCATCATTTTAAAAACTCTTTGCCATGTGATACTGTTTCCTTATATTTCAACATATGATGGAAATTTTTCTGTTTAGTAAAGAGTGAATTAAGGGCTCTTTGGTTAGATTCCTTTGTCCCATGTCTTTTGCCTCTGTAAGGAAGCTGTCCTTCCTAGTGAATGATGCTTTTGCTATTTGTAGGCACATTAATTTGCAAAGCTTTATTTTGAGATGCAATTGAAAATGCAACTAAACTATTGCACTGAACATTTTTTAAATTTATTTTTTATTTTTTTATTTCTCTCCCCTTCCCTCCCCCCCTCCCCCGTTGTCTGCTCTCTGTGTCCTTTTGCTGTGTGTTCTTCTGTGTCCGCTTATATTCTTGTCAGCAGCACCAGAAATCTATGTCTCTTTTTGTTGCATCATCTTGCTACATCAGCTCTCTATGTGTGTGGCACCACTCCTGGGCAGGCTGCACTTTTTTTGCGCTGGGTGGCTCTCCTTACAGGGCACACTCCTTGTGCATGGGGCTCTCCTATGTGGGGGACACCCTTGCATGGCATGACACTCCTTGCACGCATCAGCACTGTGCGTGGGCCAGCTCATCACACAGGTCAGGGGGCCCTGGGTTTGAACCCTGGACCTCTCAGGTGGTAGGTAGACACTATCCATTAAGCCAAATCCACTTCCCATTGCACTAACTTTTAAGTCTTATATTATCACCTTAGAAACATCAAACAGCGAATTCACATTTCTCTACTTTTTTTCATAGATTTTTCCTTTTGATCTATTTTAACTGTGATAGGAGGCAGGTTTCCACATATCCAGAACTGGTCTGCATAGTTGCCTTAATTTTCATGATTCTAGGGAGAACAGATTTACTCAAAAAGGTAAGCATTTGCAAGGAAGATTTCTTTTAAGGCAGGAGCAAGATGAATGTGTTTCAAAAAGTTATATGTCCTTAAAGCTAATCCTTGAATCATCCATAAAAATAACATAAAGAAAATAACACATTTTGATCTTATAGCTCAGTCATGGCTACCACTGAGATGTAATCTTCAGTGACCTCAGTGAAGGCCAGTTGGCTATTGACTGAAGCATGCCATCAAGGGCTATGTGTGTCACTGACCCACTTTAAGGTCCTTCAAGAGAAAATGTTGACAAACATGAGAGAGTGCCTTGACCTTTGCCACTTCTTTGCCACTCTGGATGGCTCTTGGGATTGATTCATAATAATGCACACAGACAAACAAGAAGCCTAGGAGACTAGAACAAGGAGAGTCAGTCTTTTCCTTTCCATCCAACCATGCAATATTACAGGAATTCCCACAAGCAAAACATTGGTTTTCACGGACTTTCTCAATAGAACCCAAGATAGTAATACAGACCAGATGTTAATATAACACAAAAAATAAAAACAAACAAAAAAGACCAGCTGTTAACCATAGGTATTGGGTGCATATGAAACACTTCTAAATGATGTTATAAGTGTATGTCAACTTTACTTGTAATCCAACATCTGAAACCAGGTTTCTCTGATAAATATAATACAGACAAAAATTAGTGCTGTGTTAAGTATAGTGCTATTTTTTAATTTCAGCTACTGCCTTTTCAACCTCTGTTTTCAGGAAGATTTTGAAAATTCTTACCTTCTATCCATTTAAAATACTATAACTTTCTCATCTTTCTAACTTCATAGGCTTGTGAGAACAAATGAGGTTACATTTACCTTAGTATAAATTTTCACAGGCCCCACTGCTTAAGTAAAGAAGTCCAGTCATCTACAAATGTCATCCTCTTCAAATATATTTCATAGTACTTGGAGTGGTCCCAGCTGGTTCTTACCACTGCTTAGGGCACCCATAGGAACAGGAGTCCACTCATGTAGCAGTATAACAGGCCATGCTAGGGTTATCCAAGATAGGTCTCGATGACCTCATAGAGTCAAGATTCCAGGAAAATGACAGTTCCCACTCATGTCATGTAGACCACCACTGATGTGCTCAGATTGCTTGTAAAGTGAGAACAGCAGCCCTAGATCAGGGGTTCTTAACACAGGGTCTATGAGCTTGATTTGAAATTCAAAAATACATTATTCTTGTGGGGACATATTGGTGCGGGTGTGATTATTTATTAAATAATACATAGTATAGTGTGGACTTAGTAAGGGGTCCGTTGTTTTCACCTGACTGGCAAAGGGGTCCATGGAACAAAAAAGGTTAAGAACCCCTGCCCCAGATCTTCATGAGGTACATTATTCAGGGACCATTTCTCTACAAATTTGCCTGTGCCTTAGAGTGAATATTATAGATCTCAGCAACATAACTCTTTAATTCTGTCTCAAATGTGTGCACACACACTTCTCAAATAGTCTCACAATACCAGTCCCTAAGTCACATCCACAGAACCAAGGGGCTGAATTAGAATGGCTTGTAACATCAACTACTATGCATTGTGCCCAGAATTGGCTCTGATACCCAATAGTTGACCTTAGCACTGAATCTGACTTACTGCTATCCATTCCTACTCCCTTGTGTTGGACTTCCTCAGAGACTCCACTGACCTCAGTCAAGGTCAGTCTTGTCCCTCAGATGTGCTTTTATATCTTGACCTTGAAACAAGTCAGAGTTTGAGTCCTTTTTTTTCCATCTCAAAGGGTTCCTCAGTTTCTGTCTTAATTACAGGTATACAAATTTTGATCACTAGATTTCTCAATACTTTTGCTTTTCTCAACAGAATACCTTGAATGTGTAAAAAATATTTTATTTGGCTGTAAAATGCAATTATGGTTTTTTTTTTCCATTTTATTTCTTGTTAGTCAAACTGCTTAAATCTCTTCCTTTAGTTTTACTTGCAAGGCACAAATAAAATCTAGTCAGTTATCTTATTTATAAAATAGGGAGACTGATCTAGATTGCAGTTTCCCCACTTTTACATAGCAGCAAAAACTTTTTTTTATTTTTAAGATAAAAATCTTAAATGATACCCCAATAGGTAGAGATAGTATTTGAATAATGTAGAGCTTGTTTTCATCAGCCAAAAAATTTGAATGTCATTTATAGACATTCAACTCAGCATTTAATTTATTTCAGTATTTTGTTTTAGTTGCAAATTGCTTTTTTTTCTCTATTTTTTTTTAAAAGGTTACATTCAAAAAAATATAAGAGGTCCCTATATTACCCCCCACCCTTCTCACCCCACTTCTCCCACATCTGCAACTTCTTTCATCTTCATGGGACATTCATTACATTTGGAGCACTGCTGTACCACATGGATAGTGGTTTACATTGTAGTTTACACTCTCCCCCAGTCCACACAGTGGGCCATGGTAGGACATAGAATGTCCAGCATCTGTCCCTGCAGTACCACCCAGGACAACTCCAAGTCCTAAAAATGCTCCCACATCATATCTCTTCTTCTCTCTCCCTACCCACAGCAGCTACCATGGCCACTTTCTCCACATCAATGTTACATTTCTTCCATTACTAATCACAATAGTTCCATAGTAGAATATCAATAAGTCCACTCTAATCCATACTCTGTTCCTCCATCCTGTGGACCTTCGGATGGTGATTTATAGTCCACCTCTAACTCTAGAGGGGGCTTAGATTCCATACGGATGATGGATGCAATCCTCCTGCTTGCAGTTGTAGACACTCTTGGCAAATTGCTTTTTAAGTCTATTTAATGGATAAATTACAAACAATAGGGTCCTATTAGCAGGCTTGCTGTTTTTAATTACTTGACTTGTAATTTGGGATAGTCGTCAATTAAAAGAGAACACAGAAAATGTTATGTTCTGAAATGTTCCTCTCAAATTGAGTTCAATGGTTGAATCAAATTGTTGCCTCTGTGTGCATTGTTCTCAACTGAGTTTTAAAATGTTAAAAATTATACTTAAAATTGAATTTTGAATAAACGTTTCCAATATCTTCTGTCAAATCTGGAATCTTCGTAACCAAACTAGACTCTAAGCTCCATTTACTCTTTAATTCTGTTGTATTGACATTGCTGGGTCATCATTGTGAGTACCATAGATATTTAAATTTATTCTAAATCTGTTTGTCAGCATATGCATGTAAATATACATGAGGTTTATTCAGGTTATTTCTTCATTCATATAAACTATGTGTAATATTTTTACACTTGCTGTTGTCATTGCCTATGATCAATAATAGTTCTTTTCTGGTTGCTGTGGAAACAATGAATGAGTCACACTCCCCAAGTTTCTGGGTCTCATTAGTCAGGAGAAGTTTTACATTTTTGTATGGACATAATTAATGATTTACCTTAACATATTAAAATGGAAAGGTTATTAACCCTTTAGAAAAAGTAATTACATACATTTTAGTCCTTGTAAAGGAAAAGTGTGCTTGTACGGCAGGATATCATGATCTCTTTAAATTATCACATCAATTATTTTGAACTGAGGCACTTGTAATTTCAAACAAAAAAAAACTAGATCTTTGTTATAGCATATTAAGCATGTTTATTTTTGAAATGTTTTATTTAACTTATTCTCTTACAGTCTAAACTAGTCTGTCTTAAAACCTGAATATATTATATAAATATTTGAATTAATTTTAGAATTAGTTTCTTTTAAGCAATTCAAGAAGCTAACAATTACTTTTCATGCTTTTCATCAACTTTCTTGCTATAATATTTTAGTTGATTTTCCTGGGTTTTTTTATGTCTTCAAGATACAAATCACCTGAAATAAGAAAGCTGTTTTTATATCTAATATAATGCTAATAAAATGAATATGTGTTTAACAGCTTGTTCATAGTAATATTTGCTGATTGAATGACAAGTAAATAAGTGAATGAAAGTGTGCATGAGTTATTAGAAATTTGCTGTATTCTTATAGGAGAGGTATTCTTTCTGAACTAAATATATATACTATGTAATTATTCAGTTCTGTGTTTAATATTCTAAGAATTCCAATAATTTTCCCCTATGTAATAATTATATTTGGAATATGTAGTCAGCATTACTTTTTGAAAATATAACCTTTTGTAACATATTGAATCATACTTGCTTTTTTAGGAAAAACTAAGGAGATATCAACAGACTGAAAACATGTTTTCTGAGGCATAAGGTCTTCAGGAAGACACTGGCATTTGTGAAATTTCAAGGTTAGCAGTTCTTAATTATTTTCAAACCTTTACAACACTGAAATATAACTGTGTAACTGTTCCAAGTTGTTACTGCTAATATGTACCTGAAGTATGCTTATTTATAATAAATTATCCTTATGTTTTAAAAAAATTTATTCAAACCAGAAACATAATATTTAATTCAATTAGAGTTGGTTAAAAGAAAATATTGTTTTAATAGAGAACCACTGGTTATTAAAATTTGCCTTAATTTCTAAAGTTCAGCACTATTAACATGAATTAAACAAATATGCATCTCCATAATTTTTTCCCAATTTATTAAGGAATGTACACTTACTTGAATTTTCCATTTCTTTTATATCTTTGGCTATAACACACATGCATATACATATGTGATTTAGAAGGATTTCTAATTCTTCTAAAATCCCTTGAATCCTGTTCTTTGACTTGCCCTAAGTGCAAAATAGTTATGCTTTAGTTGGAATATGTGGCCTCAATAAAGTGAAAATTAATATGAATGAGAAAGAAGGTATTTGGGGATATTTTTTAAGTTTTTTGGAGTCATAAGTCTGGAAAGGAAATGCAAAATAAGACTGCCTATTATTGTAATAATGAACTAATGAAAATATTCATTTAGAAGATACAGTTGTATTGTAGGTTAAAATGTTTTAATAGGAGAGCTTGAGAAAACAGATGATTTAGGAATTCTTTATATTGTGGGACCAATATCAAGTTTCCATAATTTAAAATTTTTTACATGTTGATTTTGTATTTTGTCTTGGTCAGGTTTATCTTAATGTCTATTCCTTTACCTAACTCATTCAAGGACTTATTCATTTGAAATTTTTTAGGATTTACCATCAAGTTACTGTGCTAAGTGCTGTTGTTATTTCAAAATGAATAAGATATGGTCCCAGTTATCAAAAATTGCCCAATCAACATTTCTGTCAGAAATTAATTTTATTATTAAGGCAAGCCACACATAATTAAAAAGACAAGCTTGATTTTAAAAGAGCATGTAATGAATTCTAAAGCCAAATGGGAATTATTTGGGGATTATTCATATTTTCACATTATGGCTTTTATTAGCATGGAATACTGAGAGTTTATGCCAATGGAAATGTTGCTCCATTAAACCCATACCCACTGACTTTTGATTAAAGTAGCTCTTCAAGTACAATACAAGTAAGGACCAATATGAGATTCTAAGGAAAAAAAAGTCTCTCCTTTGCCACAAATGCAAATTTAATTTTGTAGAAAATTATGGTACAAACACCTATGAACACAACCAAAGATGAGCATTGCCTACTTTTTTTTTTATTCTAGTATATTCAACTTCTTTATTAAGCTCATGAGAAAATTAAATCATTTCCCCAAAAACCTAAAGGCATAAAGGAATGAAAGATATAAATCCCTAAGGAATCCATATGCAAATAGTAGCTGGATGAGTAAAGAGATTTGCAGTGGAGTGGGAGTCTAGACTTTGCTTGAAATGGAATTGCATTTTCCTGAAAAAAAAAATTAAAGGTAATATCGTAAGTTGAAGCAAGTCAAGTGATGTAAAAATGGTAAATTTTTTGGTTAAAGTCAATGAAGACACCCCTTGCCTAATTGTGGCAATTTGCCAAGTGATTATTTTAACCTGACCATAGCCTTTCATTTATTTATTAATTGCCTGGTATGTACACAGGGGAAATGGCAAGGAATAAAATACAACACTTTCCTTGCCTTAGTGGAACTTACATTCTAGTGGTTGGAAATAGATAGTTAATAAAAAAATTAATTGGGTATTATGTTAGCTGGTGATGAGTGCTGCAAAGAAAAATAAAAAAAAAAAGAGAGAAAGTGTCAGGATGGGTGATATTTTAAAAAAGATCCTTAGTAGTGCATGACTTAGTACTGCACAGTTTACGCAAAGGAGATAGAGGTCCCAGTCACTTTTGCCTGCATAATATCAACTGAAAACAAGTGTAATGAAATATAACAGCTGCTGGTAAGTTTCCAATTATCATTTGTTAAGGTAAATGTTCATGTATGTGAAACAACTACTTCAAGCTCACCAGAAAGGAAAAAAATGATGTTAAATAAGATAATATGTTTGCTACATGTACATGAAAAGATGTTGTCATAATATTTGCAATTGAATCTGGATTCATTTAACCATTCAACCCACTGAAAGGGTAAAGACTATAACTTCATCTCTGTATATGGACAATCCTTTTTTTTTTAAAATGAGTAAGATATTATCAAACCTAAAGTAGTTAAGGATCTCTATACCAATACATGTGGATAATATATGGTGCTAAAAGGACAATAGAATTTTCTTTTTATCATTTTATCATGTCTTATCATTTTAGAAATGCACTGAGCACTGGGGTTGAAGGTAAATGGAAATTATTTAATACCACTACATTCACATAGTAAAATGTATTTTCTAGAAGGATGTATGTCTATGTGCATTTCTTGTATTAGAAGACATATGGAGAGTTGGAAATTAAAGTAAATCAATCTATTTGTTATCATTAACAAATGTGATCTGAGTTTCCTTTTGATAGAATTTTGGCTAGAATTTTCCTATGTAATTTTAGGAATTTTTGGTGTAGCACAGGAATCTAGAGGTGTTTACAGCCCACTTATTCATGCCCATTTTCTGCACACCATCTGAACTAGAAATGAACCCTCCATAAAAGTTGGTATTATCTTAAAAGTCACCCAGTCATGACTTTACTAGATGGAGTTGGTTACTTTTGGTATATAGAAAAAGTAGTGACATGAAGTCTTTTCATTGATAATGTTAATGAATGTTTTCTATCCAAGTAATGAAAAATGAACATAGGTGATGAGGTTACAAAACCTTTTAAATACTACAGCTGCTTCAATTTTCCAAAAGGCAGATATTGTAAGCAATAGATCTCATAAAGGAAGTAACTATCCAGTATTGGGGTATTTAATAGAAGCACAAAATGAAGGTCATGCTTGTTCAGAGACTTTGTCCTAATTAAACCAAAGCAGAGAGTATTTATTTCCTGTTGTATTGTGGAAAGAGGAGATAGCCAGCTCTATGAGACTGACCTCAAATAGACAACCTGTAGTATATATTTTGGGAAAACCAAAAGTAAAGGAAAAGTAAGAAGATATGCAGAGGGCTGGTGAAGGCGACGGGGAAAACAAGGATTTCTCACATAATGTCACCGTGTCAGAGATAGATTCTTTCCAAACCAATAATTCCCTTGCTGCACTCAGCTGGACACTTCGCTGGAAAGAGTAGGAACTCTTTTATTTATGGTTAATTGAAACATGACTTTAAAAAGAAAGTAGAAAATAGCATATGCTTTCCCTTAAATTTTATTGCTTTTCAGACTCCCTACATTTGCTTAAAAAATTTGCTAATCCAGGAATCATGTGCAAATTAGTACCCTAAAGCCAGTTCCACATGAACATGTTCAAATAATTACTCCTTCATCCTCTCACAAACCACCACCCACACACATGCAGAGACTGCTTTGAGTCTCACATCACCTGGCATGCCCATGGCCTGGGTGATTGCTCTTTCTCCACCTGTCTCCTGCAGTTTCCCAGATGATTTCCCACCATTCTCATTCTTCCATAATTCTTAAAAATGATTCATCTAGTCCAGGGTTTCTCCACTCCGACATTATTCATCTTGAGCTGGATAAGTCTTTGTTGAGGGGGGGAGATGCTGTGCTGTGTATAGGATATTTAGCAGCATCCCTGGCACTAGATGCCAGTGGTGACCCACCCTCCAAGCTGTGACAACCAAAAATGTGAATCTTTAGACGTTGCTAAATGTACTTTCGGGCAAAATCGCCCCAGGTTGACAACTGATCAAACCCAAACCTCCACATCAACTGCCAAACTTCTGGAACACCTCCAGCATCTTGTCCTCAATTAAAATCCCTCCACTGGGACACTTTAAATTCCACCCTCCCTTGTAAAGGTGAAAATCATGTCCTTTTGATCTTCTGCAAGTTTTCGGTTACCTATTATTTGCTTATGCCTAGTCTTATATCTAAAATGTGTCTTAGAAAATATAGACTGAGTATAAAATAAGTGAGAAAATTAGGGGAAAATAAGGTAAAAGCATAAGATTAAGTCAGGAGGGATGGATGTTAAGTTGCAAATGTAACACACTTTTCTCCTCTTAACTTTCTTTTCTTAGAATTCATTGAGACCTTTGAATGAGACCTCCAGTGCCTTTGATCATTCCATGTTCTCCAAGTCTTGCCTGGAATTTAGCCTGGATACCAGCAGCTTAACCCCCACAAACCTATGGCTGTCCTTGCTTTACACAGTAAAGGCCACCTTGCATCTGAGCTATAGAGCATCTTCTCTTTTCTTATATCTGGGCTCAGGAGTGCTAGTGTAGCAAATTATACCACTCTGCAGATTTATAGTTTTCTAATCTGAGTTAGTCCCTCAATCCTTTTCATGCTGACACATGGTCAGCCACTGTTTCAAAAATTTATCACCCTACCCTCAGTGCACCTGCTATTTTAACAATAAAATATAGGTTATTGTGAATAAACAACTTGTGCATCCTTGCAGTTTCCCCCAGCATCAAACTGAGCTACATCTATAAATAGTTCTACTTTCTTTCCTCCAATCTTGAAGGATCAGGGGTCTTTTCTGCAATTCAAGGCAAAAACCTGAGTTTGATTTTTGTGCCCTATCACTGATGTTGAAGACTTTTGTCATCAATGTTCTCCCTTTTGTCCTTTATCTTTAACTTTTGCCTCTTTTTTGGCCCCTTTTCTTCAGCCTACCTATGTTCTTCACATCCTATCCAAAAAGGTAAACCAACAAATAAAAGCAAACAGACCTCTCCTTTACCAGGTCTCACCCGCCAGCTACTATCCAATTTCTCTCCTCCCTGAGTCATTTAAACTCTCCATAGCAGCAGTCTGCATTCATTATCTACAAATTCTAAGATTTCAGTCACTCCTCAGCATGGTGTGAGCTGATTTCTAACCCCATTTAATAGAGCATGCTCTCTCTAAAGGCACAGGTGACCTGCAGCCCTTATCTTGCCTGACTGTCGGGGGTATTTGACAATGCTGACTACATTTTTCATTTTTCACTCCCTGGGCTGTTGTGACACCCCTCCCTCTAGGTTTGCCTCAAACCTTGTGGACCCTTTTGTAAAGGGTCTTTCATGGGCACTTCTTTCTTTGTTCTTCCAGAAAATCATGGGTCATAAATGCAAGTAACAGTAGATAGCTGTAGTTACTATAAATGAGAGAAGTCAGCAAATTTAAAACATTAAATAACTAATGTAATTTACAGACTATAGTTAACAGTAATGTTGTAATATGTTTGTAGCAAAGGCAAAGAAGATACTATATTAATGCTAAAAGTTGAAAAAAAAGAATATAAGATTTAGTTTTATGAGATGTCAATATGATCAAGCTTTTTCTTTCATTTCTTCATTAACAAGAAGACTTGGCCCATCATTTAACCTATCTGTACTCATTTATTCATCATTCAGAACAGTGAAGAGACAATTGAGTTTGTTTGTAGGATTAAATAAGATAAATGTACCTGGACAGGGTTTTTTTTAAAGTAATGCTTCCATAATTTGTTAAGCTGCCTTTTGTCTATTTTATTTTTTGAAGTTTAAATAAAGTTTTAAAAAAGCAATGAACAGTGTAGAATTCAAACAGCATGCCAAAGAGGGGCCTGATATTTTACCCCTTCTTAAATGATGGTATACCCTGGAAAGCCGTCCTCAGCCTGTAGCTCTTCTATTTCCATGATCTTCAGATCAAACAAAACCACTCCTATGATTTTATTTATAACATATATGTTGATGACTCCAGCCCTGTTCTCTAGTTAAGCTACAGACTCACATGTCTATTGATAATCATTGCCTGAAGGTCCTAAACAAAGGCACACAGAAACCTGAATCATCGGACCAATGGAATCAAATATAAGGTCTGGAAACAGGGCTGGTGTATATATATATATATATACACCTCACACAAAAGAGAAAAAGAAAATAATCATAGTTAATTGGGGAAGCCCCTGAGGAAAGTTTGTTAAACCCAAATACACAGAATTAGTGTCCAATAATAAAGGCATTTCAAATGAGGGGGGTGGGGGAGCACTGGTTTACTGAGTAGTAGAGTAGTAGATGGTATGAGAACAGTTCTTTAACTACTTTGGGAAAAATAAAGTCCAATCTATACATCATACCATATTAAAGTAAATTTTAAGTAGATAAAAATTTTAAATATTTAAATTATTTTAAATATAGCTTATAGGTATTTATTTGGCTTTTCTTAGGATTTAAGCAATGAGGGCAGCCAAAAAGAATGAGATGTCATTTATTCATTTTTAAATTTACACACAGTAAAGTTTACTTTTTTGGTGTATAATTCCTTCAGTCTGATAATTGCAGAGTTATATAATAACCCTTACCACAATCAGGATACAGGACAATTCCACCACCTATCAAAATTCCTTCAAACTGCCCCTTTGTAGTCAACCTTCCCCATCTCAATCCTTGGAAATGGATCTGTTCTAGATCCCTATAGTTTTGCCTTTTCCAGAATGTCAGACAAGTGGAAACGTACAGAAAGTAATTTTTATCATTTGACTTCTTTCACTTAGTGTAATGCATTTTATATTCACTCATACTGTTATTTTTTCTGTGTAGTATTCCATTGTATTTGCTGCACTACAATTTGTTTATCCATTCACTCATTGAAAGATATTTAAGTTGTTTCTAGTTTTTGGTGATTTAATGAATCTGGTATAATCATCCATATAGAAACTTTTGTGATAACCTAAGTTTTCATTTACCCTGGGTAAAAATAGTCTAGTGGGATTTTGGGTCATGTAGTAAGGGAATGTTTAACTTTCTAAAGACACTGACAAACTGTTTGTCAAAATGGCTGTACCATTTTGCATTTCCACCAGCAACGTATGAGCAATGCAGTTGTTTCACACTGTCACAAACATTTGGTATTATCAGTTTTTATTTTGTATATTTTATTATAGCCATTCTAACTGCAGTTAGCATTTAATTTGCACATACCTAGCGAATAATAATATTGAGTATTTTTTTCATGTGCTTATTTGCCATCTGTATGTTTTATTTCTTGAAGTGTTCAAATATTTTGCCCATTTTAAAATTGGGTTATTTTATATTGTTGAATTTTGTGAGTTTTTAAATATATATTCTAGATAAAAATGCCTTGGTAGATACACACTTTGCAAATATTTTCTCCCTGTTTGGGGCTTGTCTTCATTTACTTGACATTGTTTTACACAGAGTAAGAATTTTTAACTTTAATGAAGTCAAATTTTACCATTCTTTCTTTTCTAGATCATGCTTTTTGTGTTCTATCTAAGAGCTGTTTGCATAATCCAGAATCACAAAGATCTTCAACTAGATTTTTCTTCTAAGTGTTCTGAGTTTTCATTTTTTTTTCAAGAAATAATTTTTTTTTAGATTTATTTATTTATTTATTTATTTCTCTCCCCTTCCCCCCCACCCTGGTTGTCTGTTCTCTGTGTCTATTTTGCTGCGTCTTTGTCTGCTTCTGTTGTTGTCAGCGGCCCGGGAATCTGTGTTTCTTTTTGTTGCGTCATCTTGTTGTGTCAGCTCTCCATGTGTGCGGCACCATTCCTGGGCAGACTGCACTTTCTTTCGTGCTGGGCGGCTCTCCTTATGGGGTGCAATCCTTGTGCGTGGGGCTCCACTACGCGGGGGACACCCCTGAGGGGCATGGCACTCCTTGTGTGCATCAGCACTGCGCATGGACCAGCTCCACGCAGGTCAAGGAGGTCCGTGGTTCAAACCCTGCCATGTGGTCATCAGATGCCCTAACCACTGGGCCAAGTCCGCCGCTGAGTTTTACATTTAAATGTATGATCCATTTTGAGTTCATTTTTGTATATGGTGAGATTAAGTTTCAGTATTTTGCATATAGACATTTAATTGTTCTAGCACCATTTGTTGACAAAAACTATCCTTGGTCCATTAAATTACCTTTGCATCTTTGTAAAATAATCAATTATCCATATTTGTGAAGATCTATTTCTGCCTCTATTCTGTCCCATTAATCTATACTTTTCACATTATCACATTGTCTTGATTACTGTAGCTTGACAGCAAGTCTTGAAATCAGTAGAATGAATCCTCCAACTCTGTTCTTTTTTTTCTAACATTGCTTTGATATTCTAATTCCTTTGCCTTTCCATATAAATTTTAGAATCAGTTTTTCTATATCTACAAAACCACCTGCTGGGATTTTGACTGGAAGAGTCATTTATGTATATTTAAAATTACTCTGAATACAATTAAAAAGTTAAACTCCCTGAAAATATGTTCATTGTATATATAGTATACAAATGGCCTATATCACTAAAAAATCAGGATTCATTAGATATCATTAAGAAAAATATCTGTACCCCAATTAGAAAAATGGAAAAAGCCATGTGGAAGCTTTTCACAAAACAATTCCTTGTGGCCACCAAACTGTAAAAAAAAGTTTCAACAATGGTAAAGACATTTGATATGTAATAGTCAATACAAACAGACACTTGAGGAAGCAATATGGCTTTTTAATGAAGAGAGTCATTTTAAGGCCAGACATAACTTTGAAAACATCCCATACTCCACTTATCTGTGAAGATTCAGGCAAACTCTAAGCTTTAGATACTTCATCTATAAAGTAGATGTAGAGTCTGGTATACTGTAAACACACAAATGACAGCTATTGTTATAATACTCAATGTTGGTAGCTATGGAGAAATGAACTGTAAGATACTATAGGTATGTTAAATTTGTTTAAATTTTCTTTGAGGTAATTTATCATTCTGTATCATATAATCATTAACGTGCATATACTCTTTGATATAGAGATTCTGAATTCTAAAAACTGTACCTTACAACATTAATCAGTTATGAACACAAAACTCTGTATAGAAAAATGTTTATTGAAACAATATTTAATATAGTAAAAATAGGAAACATCTGTGTGTCCAAAAAGAGGAAGAAATTAAATTAGAGAATATTCATATGGAGTATATTCTGCAGTGTTTAAAAAAGGATGTTTCTGCAGCATATTTTATGATGGGGATCTATCTGAAATGCATCAATAAATGAAAAAGCAGGTTAAAATAACTTTCACAATATGATAACGTTTATGCTCTTAAATGATGTAGATGCATGGAAGAAAGGGTGATTTTATATATATATATATATAAACATATATGTATATGTAAAATATGTGTGTATAATAAAACCAGTTCTATCAGTGTGGTTGGATATAGATTAAATTGCCTTTGCACTCTTTTTCTGTAGACTCTAAATTTTCTGAAAGCACATCTTATTATTATGAAAATGTTAATTTAAAATACAGATGGTGAAGATATAGAAATAATAAACTTCATCAAAAGATAAACACTCAACTGCTTAAGAAAAAACGATTTCAAAGATGGTGATGTTGGATGACTCTCCTTATTATATATAGACATTCAGATTAATAAGAACATCACCAAGACCAGTAGAAAAATAGACTAAAAGACATGAGGGGAAAATTCACTAAAAGAAAATAAAAATAAGTCATAAGCCTATTAAAAGCTGTTCAACCTTAATAATCAAAGAAATGGAAATAAAATGATGTAATTTTATGTCTGTCAAATTAGCAAAGATTTTTTATTACCTGTCTGTTGCACTGACTATTATATACTGTTGATGGAAGTATAAGTTAGTAACAAAACATGGTAAGAAATTTTCATATGCTCATGTTTTCTTACCTTTAAGAAACAATCAAATTTTCAGAAAAAAGCAAAGTGCTGAGAGGCCAGGTTGCCTCATACTCATATTGTATGCTTGAGGTACAAACATCCAGAGGTTTATTGATGCAGTAGAACAATGGAGAAACTTTAGAGCAGAACCAGTTTTCTCCATGGCCTTCACTCTTTCTCAAAGAATACAGGATAACTACTGTAATCAAACGGAAACTAGAATTTTCTTCTTCTTTGTTTTTTGTCAAGCTAAAATAATGTGTTTCTTTTTTCCTACTCAAGGATGTTTTACTAGGTTAAAAATAAATCTCAGCATAAGTAGTGTGTTTCTATTTCTTTTTCTCTATTGCTAAAATCTGATTAATAAAAGTATTAGAATAATCTTATATTTAAATTAGGAGGCTTTACACCAAGCTGAGAAACATTAGAAAGTTGTTTTTATAAATGGGCAAAATACAAGGCAATATTTTTTATTGTTTTCAACATATCTACTCTAGTATTATATTTGCATTGATAAAATCAATACAACATATAACGTATATACCCAATCCTAAATCCAGTAAAGAATTAGTTTTTCTCATTACTGTAAATTTTGAAAAGAAAGTAAAGGGAGAAAATAAGGTAAAAGGCAAGATGTGTATGGTGCAGTTAATTATCTAACAGAGGATATATTATTGCTTTCTCTAGTAGATGAGTTCTGTACTTTGGAATTAAAGAATCAGAATTAGGTGTATTACATTAAAGCAAGGGCTGAAAACTGGCAGCTTAAGAATTGAAGCTATGTTTTGTTTGGCATCATAGTTTTAAAAATATTAAATTTGCTGAATTTCCACTAATTTTCACTTTCTTTACTCTGTGCTACTTCACATATTTTGTTATCTGTCTGACCCTAAAGTCACCTGAGTTTGTGACCCTTGCTCCAGAAAATTGTTAATGAATAATTTTAAAAACATTGAAAAATGGGTTAGATAATTGGAGGGTAATTTGGCAATATTTATTAAAGTATTAAGTCCTTTGAATCTTCCATTCCTGTGAAATTACGCTACAAAAACAGTCGTGTGAGTATATAAGGAATGTTTACTGATACTTGATTATAAAAGTGAAAAATTGGAAACTCCCCCAATACCCATCAACAAAATGTTAATTTAATAAATTATGGTAAATTCATATAATGGAGTATTATATGATTAATAAAAGATGAATTATTCCTAATATACATTGACATGGAAAGAAATCAAGCAAATAATATTAAGTGAAAAAAGAAAGTGGTCATACATTTCTATTTTTCTGTGAATAATGATTCTCCCTTTCATATTATTAAAAGAATATAATAGTACATTGGTAATATATATCGAACTGGTAATTGTAGCTGTCCTTGATTATGATGGGTCTCTTGCATTCTAAAACTATATGCCCATAATATTTAAATTATTAAAGCAGGTATATATAACACTTATAACAAAAAAACTAAAATATAGACATCACCAACAATGAAACTTTTTATAGCAATTGTCAGATAGGAAACCATTTTCCTATATTTATACATGAGAGCTTAGTTATTGATATGGTAAAAATAATGGTATATAGTGTAGTTCAAATTTTAAATACTTATTGGATTGTGTTAACCATCTATTTATTGTGGTGTTTTTTGTTTCCTTATTTAAATGAATGACTAGCATTTTGAGAGGTAAAGGTAAAATTGTGAAATTAATTCTGACTCATTCTTAGGAAGAAGAAAAACACTTCACTGTTTAGGTACATATTTTTCATAGATGTAGAAGAGAAAGATGTTTGGAGTTTCATGAAAAGCTGAATGCTAGGGGGTTGATCTATTCTAAATGTTTTTTTGATTTTGTCTTCTGGTTCACATTTTAAAAATCTTAAGGAAATCCTTGAAAAGAAAAGCATATAATTCCCATGTTGAGAAGAAAACCTTGTCACCTCTGCCTTAATCACTAGACTGTGGGTTGCAAAATGAGCTTGGCAAAATTTAGATGCCCTGTCCTTTTAGACTATTTGGTCCACAAAGAGATGGATGATATATAGGATGACCTTCTTGTCTTCAAGTATAAGATCAAGAATGAGGTGAGCCTGCATGCAGGGGAAGAAATTTGTGTGCTAGCCTTGGAGAATTTTATGTCTTACCTCATCTCAGCGACAAGTTTATTACCATGATGAGACAGAATAAAATCCTTGCTATCCTAGAGAGGAACTTAAAAATGAAGAACAGTTCACAGTCTGGAAGATGAGATCATAACCTGGATCATTGTCAACATTATCAATAGCAAATATATTTTAAGAACCTACTAGATGAAAGACATTGAATCAAGTATTGTGAGGGTTATATAAAATCCACATGAGAAGCTGACAGAATGAAATATATTTACTCAGTGGATTTAATATATTTAGTCGTTCTAGACATCACCAGAATTGTTAGGACTTGAAACTTTCTGTTTTCCATTAAGCTATGATTCCTCACTTCAGAAAAATGCATACAAATGTTTGTGTGTAAAATCAGAAGTCCACTTCATCCATGGACCCCTGGTTCTACTTTAAAATGATTTTCCAGGTGAACACTAGTGGTATAGAAGACAATCTGGTTTTTAACTCCAGATTATATGTACATTTTTTGCCAATAATATTTCCAAAATCCATTTTCACTGAATCTCTCTCAAATATATCAACACAACTTTTCTGAGTCTCTGTCAGTTTAAATTCAATAGTGTGTTACATATTCTAGTTGCTTGTCAAAGAGAGGTAGTAGTTATCATTCTTGTTATTGTTTTAATGTTAGTTCTACACAGGCAACCTCAGAAATTGAAAATGCAGATTTATTTGACCTCAAACTACTCATTTTTCTACTTATTATTAATCATGCTTAGAGAAGATTCTTCAAGGTGCAGATGTCTATGGTTCTTATTATTTCTGTCAAAGTCAGTCAGGTTTCCACAGTGTTTCCATAAATTTCAGCTAAATATGTTTTCACGTAATTCTGCCAGCCACTAGACATGCCAACATCTGAAGACCCCATTAAAACTATACCTGGCAAATGGTGGGATATTGTGGGAAGATGATGATGGAGTAACAGTCAGAGTTCAATGCTTTCACAAAAACAATGGAGAAAGCACCAAAAGCTGTCTGAGGAACCTGCTTTGGGGATCATTAGACCAGGAGAGTGCTACACAACTCCCAGGAGGGTGAGGGACAAAGAGATGGAGAAGCCAAAATGGCAAACATGAGTTACAAAGCTTCCATGGTGGCCGGGAAGGGCTCCCTTTCCCCCCGCCCCCCCAAGATGATAAACTGGGGTAAAACCCCTGGCTCACTCCAGCCAACTGAGAGGGGACAAGACATTTTCAAGGGAAAAGGGAGGGGGAGTCAGGGATCTTTTCTTCAGTGAAGTTGGCCAGCAGAGCCTGCTTTGAATCTCCACTCTGGAGATTCAACACAGGAACACAGGAAAGCCCAGACTAAAACACCTCTGTGGAAAAGTGCATTGATGAGCATGATCTACTGGCTAGTCTGGGAATTGCATAGACAAAAACTGTTTATGGTACTCTCAGTAGCCTACCTCTGGGAGAAAATCTGTGCCCCATTAGTGAGTTCTTGGCCCAATTTTGATAACTTAAGCCAGGAAATTTTAAAGACTTAGAATAAGTTGAACCATGTATCAAAGAAGAGCTGTGAAAAAAAAAAAAAAACCAACAACATAGGACCAAGTATTAGTCAGCCAAAGGAATGCTGATGCAAAAAACCAAAATCTATTGGCTTTTATAAAGGTATTTATTTGGGTAGAAGCTTACAGTTACCAGGCCATAAAATATAAGTTACTTCCCTCACCAAAGTCTGTTGCCATGTGTTGAAGGAAGATGGCTTCCGTTGTCTGCAAGAGTTCAGGCTTCCTCCACCTCTTAAGGCTCCATGGTCCCAGCTTCTTCCATTATTTGCTGTAGGCTGGGATAATTCTCGTCTCTCTCCTGGGGCTTGTTTCTCTCTAAGCTCAACTGCTGTCCTCCACAAGGCCAGCTTAGACTATCAGGCTAATGACTCGTCATCCCTGCCATGTCTAATGGAGCCTTCTCTCCTTCCTCATGTGTTTGCTTCTCTGTGTGTTTGGTTCCAGGGGCTCAAATATCAAAACTCCAACCTCTCTTCTGTGTGGTGTGGTTTCTTTGTGAGTCCCCTCCCACCAAGGGGGAGGGGACTCAACATTCTACTGATACGGCTCAATCAAAGCCTTAATCATAATTTAATTAAATAAAAGTGAAACCTCAAATGTAATATAATCTAATATGCCCAGAGTAACAAAACAGTGTACAAACATAATCTAATATATATTTTTGGAATTCATAAATAATGCTGAACTGGTACAGACAGTATGTGGGTCAAGCAGTTGGGCACCTGCCTCCCACATGGGAGGGCCAAGGTTCAGTTCCTCATGCCTCCTAAAGATATGAAAAGATGCAGTGGACAGACACAATGAACAGACACAACGAGCAGGGAGCAGGTGTGGCTCAGGTGACTGGACACCTGCCTCCCATATGGGAGGTTCCCAGGTTCAGGTGCCAGTGCCTCCTAAAAAAAATAGAATAATAAAAAAAAGAAGATGAGCAGACACACAGTCAGACAAATGGGCAAAAATACAGTGAGCAGAGAAGGAGTGGAAACAACAAGTAGACAGATGAGGGAGCCATCTTGGGGGTGAGGAACAGTAGGTAAGAGAAATTGGTTATCAGAGTAAATTCACTGATTCAGATGCCTGGACATCAGCAAAAAATTGCAAGCCATACCTGGAAACAGGAAGAGGCGGTCCAGCCAAAGGAACTAACCAAATATCCCAAAGAGAAACAGGATGTAAGACAATTAAATCAGTGATAATCACAAAACTATCATACATCATTTTAAAGAATTTAAAGAAAATATGACTAAAGAAATAAAGGATATTAAGAAGATACTGGGTGAGCAAAAAGAACAATTTGAGAATGTACAAAGAAAAGTAATAGACCTTATGGGAATGAAAGACATGATGGATGAGTTTAAAAATACATTAGAGGGAAGTGGCTGTTTCTCAATCAGTTGGGCTTCCATCTACCATATGGGAGGCCCTGACTTCACGTCCTGCGGCCTCCTTGTGAAGGCAGGCTCACTCACATGCTGCAGAGAGCCACCCAGCCCACAAGCGCTGCAGAGTGCCACCCGGCCTGCAGACGCTGCGGAGCACCGCCTGGCCCACAAGCTCCACAGAGAACCAACTCAGCAACATGATGCAACAACAACAAAAAAAAGGGAGACAAGCAAAAACACAGTGCACAGGAAATGGGCACAGAGAACAGACAGCATGCAAAAAGCCACAGGGGGAGAGGATATAAAAAAAACATATCAGAGAAGGAAGTGGGTGTGACTCAAACAATTGAGCTCCCACTTACCACATGGGAGGTCCCAGGTTTGGTTCCTGATGTCTTCTAAAGAAGATGAGCAAGACAGTGAGCTGATGCAATGGGCTGGTGGGGTAAGCTGATGCAACAAGGTGATGCACCAAGAGACACAAGGAGGAAAACATAATGAGAGACATAAAGCAGGGAGCAGAAGTGGCTCAAGTGATTAGGCACCTCCCTTCCACATGGGAGGTCCTGGGTTTGGTTTCTGGTTCCTGGTGTCTCCTAAAAGGAAGATGAGCACACAATGAACAGGTACAGCAAGTGCAAACAACGTTGGGGGGGAAGGGTAAATAAATAAAAATAAATCTTTAAAAAATACATTAGGGTCACATAAGAGCAGATTTGAATAGCTTGAAGATAGAATTAGTGATTTTGAAGACAGACCATCTGAACTGGAAAAGACAGGAGAACAGAAAGAGTAGAGTATGGAAAAAATGGAACAGAGTCTCAAGAATTGAATGACAATGTGAAACTCATAAACATTCCTGTTGTTGGTGTCCCAGAATGAGAAGAGAATGGAAAAGGAGCAAAAAGAATATTTGAGGAAATAATGAATGAAACTTCCAAGCTCTTATGAAAGATATAAATATCAATACCCAGGAAGGACAACACACCACAAACAATAAATCTGAATAAACCTACCATGAGATACCTACTATTCAGAATGACAACTATCAAAGATAAAGATAGGATTCTAAAAGCAGCAAGAGAAAAGCACAGCATAACAGACAAGGGAAAATTGATAAGATTAAGCATCAACATCTCATCAGATACCATGGAGGAGAGAAGAAAGCAGTACGATGTCTTTAAGGTACTGAAAGAGAAAAACTGGGAAGTGGATGTGGCTCAAGCAATTGAGCTCCTGTTACCATATTGGAGGACCCAGGTTCAATCCCTATGACCTCCTGTTAAAAAAAAAAGAAAAAGTTGTCCCAGACCTGTACGGTGAGACGCAGGCCCCTATGCGGTGAAGCAATGCACCAAAAAGACAATGACAAAACCAGATAGAAAAAAAGGAAGGGAGGGAGGGAGGGAGGGAAAAACTGCCAGCCAAGAATTCTGTATCTAGCAAAACTGTCTTTTGAAGTGAGGGTGAGTTCAAAGTCTTCACAGAAAAACAAAAACTGATAGAATATGTTAACATATGTTAGCAATGACCTGAATTACAAGAGATACTAAAGGGGGTGCTGCAGCTTGATAGGAAAAAACTAGAGCGAGAGATTTGGAGAAAAGTTTATAAATGAAGATTATTAGGAAAGGTAAACTGAAAGATAAGAAGACAGACAATAGAATAATAAGACAACAGAGAACCAAAGGATAAAATGGATGAAGTAAGTAATACCTTTACAGTAATAACATTGAATGCTAATGGCTTAAACTCCCCAATCAAAAGATGTAGACTGATTGAATGGATTAAAAAAAATATGAGCCATCTATATGTTGTCCACAAGAGAGCCACCTCGGATATAAGGACACAAGCAGGTTAAAAATGAAAGGTTGGGAAAAGGTATTCCATGCAAAGAGTAACCAAATGAGCTAATATTGGACAAAATAGATTTCAAATGCCAAACTGTCATAAGGGATGAAGAAAGTCATTACATATTAATAAAAGTGCAATTCACCAAGAAGAAATAACTATGCTAAATATTTATGCACCTGTCCTGAGTGCTTCAAGATACATGAGGCACACACTGGCAAAAATGAAAAGAGAAATAGATATCTCTACAATAATAGTTGGAGACTTTAATATACCACTCTCAGTACTGGATAGAACATCTGGACAGAGGATAAATAAACAGAGAACTTGAATAATAAGATAAATGCACTAGACCTACTAGACATTTATAGAGCATTCCACCCCAAAACAGCAGGATATACTTTCTTTTCAAGTGCTCATGAATCCTTCAACGAGATAGACCATATGTTGGTTCACAAGACAAGTCTCAGTAAATTTGAAAAGACTGAAATTATACAAAACGCATTCTCTGCTCATAAAGGAATGAAGCTGGAAATCAATAATGGACAGAAAAAGGGAAAATTCATAAATATATGGAGATTAAACACACTCTTAAGCAATTAGACTGCTCCGGTCTGGCAGGGGCGAGTCCAGGGACCTGTGGGAAGAAGCAGGTTGGGGCAGGAGTCAAGAGAAGAATGGAGACAAGATAGGATTCTGATCAAGTCTCGTTTACGGGGGGTAAAACACGGGGAGAGGGAAGGGAACATGTACATAGGTGATAGGCTGGTCTTGTGGGTGGCAGACATCCAAGGAGGGGATTGGCCGACAGTTCGCACTGGGTCTGCAGAGTTTCGTGCCTTGAGCATGCGTACTGCTGTGGTCACCTGAGTAGAGGCGGGAAGGGGAGAACAAAGAAGCAGGGAGGAGAAGAATAAGGAAATGACAGGGCAGATTTGTGAACTCCGCCACGTTGTGGGAGGCTGTAGATAGGTTTCACAGTGGGTGGCTCCCTACATTAGACGAAACTGCAAGAGAATTGACAAGTATCTTGAGATGAATGAAAATAAGAACACAACATATCAAAATGTATGGCACACTGCAAAGGCAGTGCTGAGAGAGAAATTTATAGCCCTCGATGATTGCATTAAAAAAGAAGAAAGAGCTAAAATTCAAGATCTAACTGCACACCTGGAAAAACTAGAAAAATAACAGCAAACTAATCCCAAACCAAGCCAAAGGAAAGAAATAGTAAAGAGCAGAGCAGAAATAAATGAAATCAAGAACAAAACAAAACCAAAAAACAATAGAGAGAATCTGCAAAACCAAAAGTTGGTTCTTTGAGATCAACAAAATCAGCAAACCCTTAGCTAGAATAACAAAGAAAAAAAAAGAAGGTGTAAATAAATAAAATCAAAAATGGGTGGGATGGAAGTGGATTTGGTTCAATGGATAGGGTGTCCACCTACCACATGGGAGGTCCAAGGTTCAAACCCAGGGCCTTCTGACCCGCGTGGTGAACTGGCCCATGCACAGTGCTGATGTGCACAAGGAGTGCCATGCCATGCAGGGGTTTCCTTATGTAGGGGAGCCCCATGCACAAGGACTGTGCCCTGTAAGGAGAGCTGCCCAGGATGAAAAAAGTGCAGACTGCCCAGGAATGGCACCGCACACATGGAGAGCTTATGCAGCAAGATGATGCAACAAAAAGAGACACAGATTCCGGGTGCCACTGACACAAGTGGACACAGAAGAACACACAGTAATGGACACAGAGAGCAGACAACTGGGGGAGGGGAGTCAGGGAAGGAGAGAGAAAGAAAGAAAAAATAAATCTTAAAAGAAAAAAGAAATGAGAGGGGGAACATTACCATTGACCCCCCAGAGATAAGAGAGATCATAAGAGGATACTATGAACAACTGTATGCCAAAAAACTAGACAATGTAAAAACATGCAAACCACTTACATTGACCCTAGAAAAAGTAGAAGACCTCAACAAACCAGTCACAAATGAAGAGATTGAAACAGTCATAAAAAACCTCCCAAAGATGGAAAACCCAGGACCAGATGGCTTTCACAGGTGAATTCTACCAATTATTGAAAGACGATCTAATACCAATCTTGTTCAAGCTCTTCCAAAAAACTGAACAGGAAAGAATGCTACCAAACTCATTCTGTGAATCCAACATCACCTTAATACCAAAACCAGATAAAGATATGACAAAAAGAAAATTAGAGATCAATATCTTTAATGAATACAGATGCAAAAATCCTCAACAAAATACTTGCTAATAGAATTCAAAAGCACATTAAAAGAATTATACACCACGATCAAGTAGGTTTTATCCCAGGTATGCAAGGGTGGTTCAACACAAGAAAATCAATTAGTGTAATAAACCATATTGACCTTGTTTGAAAGCTATTGTCTCAATATCTGTACATCAGTTTCAGTAAATATAGTGTGAATATGTAAAAAGATTATTGCTGTGGAAGGGAAAGGGTTTTATGTTGGATATGTGGGAGTACTATACATTGTAAATATGAACTACTGTGATCTAAAACTCTTGTGAAGATAAGCTTAATAATTTGAAAAAAGCAAAGAAAAAGATAGGACGTAGACACTGAGGAAAAGACGTAAGTAGTTGCCTTGCCAATTTGCATACAGAGCAACACATTGCAGTGATGGAAGACAAAACATCAGAAACAAAGCTTTTGCATTTTTAAATTTTTTGATACCCCGATTTGTTTTTACCTTAATTTTTCCAAATTAATATGTATTCTATATCTAACCTTTAAACTCATCACTATATTCCATTTTACTATTAATGGAACCTGGCAATATATTGGGCTTCATTTTTCAGGAAGTTTTGGATCATAGAGAGGTTCAACAATAGTAGGGGAGGAATACTGGTGTGGAATGTTATTGACAGGAGACACATGATTGGCAGGGAGTTCTCCAGGGCATATATCCAGGGTACATAAAAATGTTTGGATATTTTCATAGTGGATACAATTAAAAACAACAACTGAGGGAGTGCTGAGTTCCTAGCCAGGGGAGCTCTATCACAGTCCCTAAAGGAACAGCAACAGTCCCCCAAGTGCAACAGCAAAGACCAAAAAAGAAGGAAGGTCCAACAATGAGCCCTTGATACTGATGACTATGCTTGTGAGCCTGTGCACCTGAAATAAGAACATGGCCTAGAGCTGTAAGGTGCCTAAGAGTTCCCTCCTGAGGACCTCTGTATTGCTCAAATGTGGCCAGTCTTGAAGCCAAACTCAGCATGTAAATGCGTTGCCTGCCCCCCAACGTGGGACATGATTCCCGGGGATGAGCTTCCCTGGTGCTGAGGGATTACTACCAAGTACCAGTTGATGATGTAACTAGAAAATGACCTTGAATGAAAGGGTCAACTCGGACCAGCAGAGTGTCTCAATCTACGTATAATACCAGGAGTTAAAAATGCTTTTTGACCTGAATCAATGGGGAAATGGAAAGGACAAATGAGTTTATATGGCTGTGAGTCTCCAAAAAGAGCCGGGAGGTTATCAGAGGGGTTGCCCTTATGCACACCTCAGCAGAGTCCCAGAGACAGACAAAGTAGATACAACCTCGGGTATTGGTTCTTCTGAGGGCTACAGAGACCCACAGGTTATGGTCATGACAGATGGAGTTCAGTGCCATGTCAGTTGGCTCTACTTTGGAGTTTGTGTTTCTGTGTGATGGAGCTGGACTCAGATGTGATCTTTGTTCACAAGCCTCTCCTGTTACTTTTACCGGAACTGTAGTTGGTGCTGAGGTTTAATATATACCCAGGGGACCTGAATCTCTGGACTGACCATGTGATAGCCAGGCCCTGAGCCTCAACGGACTTCAGCTCCTACACTCTGGTTTATTGGACTTACCCCACTCAGCTAACATGGAGGTGAAGAAAGTCAGCCACCACACCATGGAGCCAACAGTGCCTACAACTGAAAGCAGGAAGATTGCATCCAGCATCCATATGGAATCTAAGCCCCTCTTGTTACAGATGTGGAGTGGACACAACCATTCTGAGATCCACAGGATGGAGGAATAGAGTATGGATTAGAGTGGACTTACTGATAATCTATTCATAAACTATTGTGATTAGTAATTGAAGAAAATGTGGCATTGGTGTAGAGAAAGTGGCCATGGTGGCTGCTGGGGGTAGGGAATGGAAGGAAGAGATAAGATGTGGAGGCGTTTTTGGGACTTGGAGTTGTCTTGGGTGATGCTGTAGGGACAGTTACCAGACATTGTATGTCCTCCCATGGCCCACTGGGTGGAACATGGTAGAATGTGGACTATGATGTGGATCATTGACCATGAGGTGCAGTGGTGCTCTGAGATGTATTCACCAAATGCAATGAATGTCTCATGATGATGGAGGAGATTGTTGTTATGGGAGGAGGAGTGGGGTGAGGAGGATGGGGGGTATATGGGGACCTCATATTTTTTTAATGTAATATTAAAAAAATAAAGACAAAAATAATAAACCATATTGATAAATTGAAGAAGAAAAATAAAACACATGATCCTTTCAATTGATGCAGAAAAGACATTTGACAAAATACAGCACCCATTCTTAGTAAAAACACCGTAAGAGATAGGAATAAAAGGAAGCTTTCTCAATATGGTAAAGAGTGTATATGGAAAACCTACAGCTAGCATTGTACTCAGTGAGACTGAAAGCTTTCCTGCTGAGACCAAGAACAAGACAAGGATGCCCACTGTCACCATTGTTATTCAGTATTGTTCTAGACGTTCTAGCTAGAACTATTAGGCTAGATAAAGAAATAAAAGTACCCAAGTAGGAAAGGAAGACATAAAACTTTCACTATTCACTGATAATATGGTTCTATATCTAGTACCTCCTGAAAAATCCACATCAAAGCTATTAGAACTAATAGACGAATTCAGCAAAGTGGCAGGATGCAAGATTTATATGCAAAAATCAATAGTGTTTCTATATTGTACTGATGTGCAATCTTTAGAGGGAATCAGAAAAAAAATCCATTTATAATAGCAAATAAAAGAATCCAATATTTAGGAATAAACTTAACTGAGGACGTAAAGGGCCTTTATTCAGAAAACTACAAAACATTGCTAAAAGAAACCAAAGAAGACTTAAATAAATGGAAAGACATTATGTATTCATATATTGGAAGACTAAATATCGTTAAGATGTCAGTTCTACCCTAGCTGATTTACAAATTCATTGCAATCCCAATAAAAATCCCAACAGCCATTTTTTTGCAGAAATGGAAAAACCAATTATCAGATTTATCTGGAAGGGGAAGGGGCCCCTTCCTTTTTTAAGCCAGAAGATTAAAAAAAAAAAGAACAAAATTGGCAGACTCTCACTTCTGGACTTTAAAGCATATTACTTAGCTACAGTGGTAAAAACAGCATGGTACTGGCATAAAGACAGACACATTGACCAATGGAACCAAAATGAAAACTCAGAAATAGACCCTCACACCTACAGTCACGTGATTTTTGACAAGGCAGTCAAGCCCACCCAGCTGGACCAGAACAGTCTATTCAACAAACGGTGCTGGGAAAACTGGATATTCACAGTCAAAAGACCCCTATTTCACATCTTATACAAAAATTAACTCAAAATGGATCAAGGGAAACCATAAAACTCCTAGAAGAAAATGTAAGAAACCATCTTTAAGATCTTGTGGTAGGTGGTAGTTTCTTAAACCTATACCCAAAGCATGAACAACAAAAGAAAAAATACAGAAATTGAACCTCCTCAAAACTGAACTCTTTTATACCTCAAAGGACTTTGTCAAAAGAGTGAAAAGGCAGCTGACTCAATGGGAGAAAATATTTAACAATCACATATCTGATAGGGGTTTAATATCCATGGTATACAAAGAGATCATACAACTCAACAATAAAAAGTCAAAAGACTTAATAAAAAAATGGGCAAAAGACTTGAAAAGACAATTATATAAAGAAGAAATATAAATAACAAAAAAACATGAAAATTGTTCAACATCACTAGCCAGTAGGGAAATGCAAATCAAAACTACAATGAGGTATCATTTCACACCTATTAGACTGGCCACTATTAAAAAAATTAAAAAATTATAAATGTTGGAGAGGATGTGGAAAGATAGGAATGCTTATTCACTGTTGGTGGGAATGTAGATTGGTACAGCCACTGTGGAGGACTGTTTGGCAATTCCTAAGGAAGTTGGATATAGACTTTTCATGTGATCCAGCAACCATAGCTAGATATATACCTAGAAGAACTGAGAGCAGAGACACAGACATATGCACACTGATGTTCATAACAACACGATTCACAATTGTCAAAATTGGAAACAACCCAGATGTCCATCAACTGATGAATAGATAAACAAATTGTGGTATATACACACGACTGGAATATTATGCAGTCCTAAGAAATGAAGTAGAGAAGCATATGACAACATGGATGAACCTGGAGGACATTGTGTTGAGTGACAGAAGTCAAACACAAAAGGACAAATACCATATGATTGTACTGTTATGAACTAATAATTAGAATAGAATATAGGTCATCAGAAAATAGAAGGAGGGTGGAGAATGAAAAACTCAGGGTTAATCTGTGCAGAATTGGTAAAAAATCTTTGGAAATGAATAGAAATTGTTAAAGCATATAATTTTGTTTGTAACTAGTAGTGCCATTGCATGGGTATGACTGCTTGAAAAGTCTAAGGTCAATGTATATTACTAGAAGGAAAGATAAAAACTGTAACGTGGGATTCTATGAGATAGTAAAACCTCTTGTAAAACGCCAATGTGGGTGATATAGCATATATAAGACTGTTTTTATAAAATATAAATACAAATACACTAGAGAGAAGGAAAAAGAACAACAGCTATGTACAGCAGGGGACACAGGGAGATTGAGAGGCTATGAATTTTGGTTCTTTGTTTTTTGTTTATTATTATTATTGGAATAATGAAAGTGCTCTAAGAATGATTGAAGTAATGAATTCACAAATATGTGATTACACCGAATATCATTGATTGCGCACTTAGGATGGATTTATGCTTTATTAATATGTATCAATAAAATTGATTTGTTAAAAAAAACTATGCATCATTTAAAATGTTGGTTTTATCAGGTGACAAGTAGATAATGACTGTCTTTAAGACTTTTATATTTTTTCTGGATGATGATTGACCTCACTTTATGAAATTACTCTGAGAACTTCTAGAGTGCATAAACATGTGAAAAGTCCTTCAGCTCAATACAGTGGACAGATGTATATAAGATTGTTGGAGCCCTGTTTTGCCACAGAGGCACACTTTTGGAATCTCCTCATCTTTCCAAAAGTAGAACTTAATTAGGAAATTTAAATCATATGTAGTTCTTCAAGTATGGCAGTTGGACGCACTAAAATGTAATATCTGAGGGGAACAAGATTTTTAATTGTGTTTTTAAGTAAATTGATGAATAAATCTTATGCATTAATATTAATTAATATATTAATTAAGATCTGCTATAAGACCATATATTGTACTGGGTACACCCATTATTTCCATATTGTATCATATGGATAGTATTCCCTAAAGAGAAGTTGAATACAGGATATACAAAGCAAATAATCAAACAGGAAACCTCTTCCTTCCTTTTATTCTATCTCAGTGAACTACTACAAAAGAACTACTACACCACTTCAGTCCTCTGTTTTTGGCTCCACTCGTTTGTTTCTCTTACCTAGGAGAGAAGATAAATCATTTTTTTCCAATGTTAAGAGAGAAGGGAAGCCAGTGTAGCTCAGTGGTTGAGAGCCGGCTTACCTCATACAAGGTCTGGAGCTCAATACCTGGCCCCGGTACCTCCAAAAATATATAGAGAGAGAAGGTTAACAAACCAAACTGTTACTAACCCACTCAATCCCATACTTTTTTTTTCCTATTTTTTGTCAAAGGGACAAAGTAAGGGGGAAAGGAGCTACTTACCGAGTGACGAGTGACGAGGGAGCTTACAAATCTAGACTTGCTGAGTCAGCTTTAGGGATTTGTTGGCCACATGGTAAAGATATTCGGAAAGTGAACTACAGGCAACTTGAAAGCCCTTATACCAGAAACCTCATCTTGAAGTTTCCAAATGAGAGTATTCCTACTTCCTAGATATATAATGAATTACATTTATCTGCTCTATAACGTCAATGTCATATTAATGAGTAGTTCAAAGAAAGAATTTTAATATAATTAATATTTATATCAGTTTTATAAGCGTAAATGAGAAATAATGCATTGCTCCCTTATATCCATTTCTTGTGAATTATTCACAATTATTCAGAATATAATCCTTTCCTCCTCTTAGGTAGTAAACAATTTTTTAAATGCAAAAAAAGAGATGTCCTTATTTTGCTCACTCGGAACTTTCTTTTCTGGGTCCTCTTAATTCTTCTTCACCTCTTCCCTCTGGCATTTCATTTTTTCCACCGTCCTCTTTCCATTTTCTTCTCTTCTCATTGATCCTAGCATTCCCTTCTCTCACCGTAAGGAAATTTATGACCGAGAACTGCTGCTTGCCTTCCATTTTTCTTTTTGATCTGTTCAGTTCTGAAAACATTTTTTAATCTTCCCAGTATGCATGCACTGAAAATCCTAAGTGAGGAATAGATAGTTTCTTCTTTGAGGAGACTAGTGAACTTTTCTTCCCCTTTGGCTCCTGAGGAGGGGTTAAAAGAATATAAGTAGAATATCTGTGGATAAAGGAAGAGGACAGAGTCAATCTTTATTATTAACATCTTTAGCAAGAGCCCACTGCTCCAGTAATAGTGACCAACAGTTCACTGGTGGCTACAATTCCTTAAAAGTACTAAACCTTCAATTCTATACTACAGGAAAGTCTATAAATACAAATACCCCTGAGAGAAAGCCAGTTAATTAAAGTTCTCCCTATTTGGAACTCCCATGTGCTTTGCTTAATTTCTTGTATTATTATTAACCTCACATACAGTCTTGCCTCTAATTGTGTTACATCTCCCCACCCCGCCCCCCAAACTAGTAGGAGAAAAGTGGTACATGCCATTTTGAGGCTCCAGGATTCTAATTTCCAGTGATACTTCCATCCCTTTCTTTGCAGATTATATCAGCTGCCCTCTACTTCCCATATTCTTCATGAAGTAGTTACCTCTGTGTTCTGTATCCACTGCTCCCACCACTCTACCTCTTCCTCAGAACTGCTGGGGAACAGGAGACATGGGTAATCTCATACGGTCTTTTAATGGAATTGCTCTTAAAAGAGATCATTGACATTTTTAATGGCATTCTCCTTGGAATCTTGCCTTGACATTTCTCTCATGTTTTTCATAGTCATGTCCAGAAACAGAAAGATTCTATTCCCTTGATTTCAGTTGAAGGATACCCTCCCCTTAATTATAGTGTAATGAAATGGCTTTTCTTTGCATTGAGTCTTGACGTATTTCCTGGAATGTAACAGCCCATCTGTGAAAATTTTCTTAGTGACATGTGCCTCCTTTAAGAAGGATTTCTTGTCTGTTGCCATTACTAGGTACCTGCCTTAGCTGATTTTCAAAAAGGAAAGACTGCTGTGTAACATTTCTGCCACTTCCTACAAAATAGCCCCAAATGAATTTTAGGGTTTTCGAATTTGATGAAGAAATATTCCTAAAGATGGCTTTAGGAATTGAACTATAATGGGGGTGGGGTGGGTTCATTTAAGCAACCAAGAGAGGTTTAAATTTGCTCTGATTTTGTCCTTTTTCTTTAAAATGAATGCAACTTTTTGCAGTCAACTCCATGGTATATTTCTATCTCTACTAACATAATATGATGTTTGATTACTTGAAGAAATTTCTCCAAGTATTTCAGTAAAACTGACAGATTAGTATGCTGTTTTTACTCTCTGGTTTCCAGGTAAATTCAACATGCCTCCCTTTAATAGAGAAGCAGGAAAAGACTAGAATTCACTTTTTTCTTCATCCTACCCAACTAGGACACTGAATTTTCAAGGTTAATCTATTTGATTTTCTTCCTAATCAGGTACACACTCACTTTTCCCCTCACTCTCAAATGAAGCCACATTTCACCTGACATTATATAAAAGCCTCACCTCTTTTGTGCAATATTTGGTTGCTATTCCCTAATGCTTGTGTGTTTTTAAACATTTTTGCATACTTCCTTCTAGATGTCTTTGATTAAGATCTCCAAGAAGACAAAGGCTTTGGTCTATTTAATTTATGGTGTGACTTGCACAAATGTATATAAAAATGTTTAATATATGCATTTTGATGATGCTTTCTTATTTCTTTTCAACCGCTTTCTTTATATGACCTTTGAGTGTGAATTAATGTGGATTTATATATATACTCAAGGGGTTGCCTACTAGAGGGATGGCTAACTGTAAGAAAGAAGTAGGCAATAACAGTCATAATTGTTGGTTAAACAAATGGTATAGATTTTTAAAATTAATCTAATTCTGTGCCTGGGCTCTTTTCAGTTTGTTTGTCTTTGTGAAACTGATTCTTGGTTAAGAGTGTCTCTTAGTGACTCTGCTGGAACAAATTGTAAGGAACTTTTTTTACTTAAAATGAAAGATGCTGGAAATAAAAATAAATTGAGAAATGAAGCCTCATCCTTGATCTTAAGAATCTCCAGACCCCACCCCCGGCCCCCGGCCCCCGGCCCGGGACCCCCTCCCCTCCCGGGATCCCCCGGGATTCCCCACCCCTCCCACACCGCCGGGGACCCGGCCGGCCTGGCGCGAGGCCCCAACCGGGGGCCTGGCGCGAGGCCCCCAGCTTGGAGGAGCCTGGAGCCCGCCCTAGGAGCCGGATCCCAGCGGGAGCGGCCGCTGCAGGCCCGAGGGTCCCTGCTTGTGATTCTCAATGGAGTGTGAAAGCACAGATTCATAATGAAAACCAGCCCCCGTCGGCCACTGATTCTCAAAAGACGGAGACTGCCCCTTCATGTTCAAAATGCCCCAGGTGACACATCAGAGGAAGAACCCAAGAGGCCCCCTGCCCAGGAAGAGCCTAGTCAAACGCAGGCCTCTAAGGAGGTGGCGGAACCCAACTCTTGCAAGTTTCCTGCAGGGATCAAGATTATTAACCATCCCACCATGCCCAACACCCAAGTGGTAGCCATCCCCAACAATGCCAACATCCAGAGCATCATTACAGCATTGACTGCCAAAGGAAAAGAAAGCGGCAGCAGTGGGCCCAACAAATTCATCCTCATCAGCTGTGGGGGAACCACCCCTCACCCACCGGGATCCCAGCCTCCAGCCCAAACCAGCAATGATGCCAAGACAGAAGCGATAACTGAGACCCTGGGTCCAAAGCCTGCAGCGAGGGACACGAATCCTCCTAGACCGCCTGCAGCCCCTCCTGGGCAGAGATGGGAGAGCTATGCTGCTGGTGAGGCTGTAGGCTGCGCGCTCGACAACAGCTTGACCAACATCCAGTGGCTTGGAAAGATGAGTTCGGATGGACTGGACTCCTGCAGCATCAAACAAGAAATGGAGGACAAGGAGAATCGTCGCCTGGAGCAGAGTCAGGTTAAGGTTGAGGAGCCCCCGGGAGCCTCAACATCCTGGCAGGACTCTGTGTCAGAGCGGCCACCCTACTCTTACATGGCCATGATACAATTCGCCATCAACAGCACCGAGAAGAAGCACATGACCTTGAAAGACATCTACACCTGGATCGAGGACCACTTTCCCTATTTTAAGCATATCGCCAAGCCCGGCTGGAAGAATTCCATTCGCCACAACCTTTCTCTCCATGACATGTTTGTTCGGGAGACGTCTGCCAATGGCAAGGTCTCCTTTTGGACCATTCACCCCAGCGCCAATCACTACTTGACGTTGGACCAGGTGTTCAAGCAGCAGAAACGACCCACTCCTGAGCTCCGCCGGAACGTGACCATCAAAACTGAACTCCCACTGGGCGCACGCCGGAAGATGAAACCGCTGCTACCACGGGTCAGCTCGTACTTGGTGCCCATCCAGTTCCCAGTGAACCAATCACTGGTGCTGCAGCCCTCAGTGAAGGTGCCATTGCCCCTGGCGGCTTCACTCATGAGCTCAGAGCTTGCCCGCCATAGCAAGCGAGTCCGCATTGCCCCCAAGGTGCTGCTTGCGGAGGAAAGGATAGCCCCTCTTCCCACTGCAGGGCCAGTGAAAGAGGAGAAAGTCCTGCTTGGAGATGGGCTGTCTCCTTTGCTTCCAGTGCAGTCCATCAAGGAGGAAGAGATTCAGCCGGAGGAGGAAACGCTGCACTTGGCGCGACCCATCAAAGTGGAGAGCCCCCCCTTGGAAGAGTGGCCCTCCCCGGCGTCATCTCTGAAAGATGAGTCATCTCACTCCTGGGAGGATTCATCCCACTCTCCCACTCCACAGCCCAAGAAGTCCTACAGTGGGCTCAAGTCCCCAGCCCGGTGTGTCTCTGAAATGCTCGTGATTAAACGAAGGGAGAAGAGGGAGATGAGCCGGTCCCGCAGGAAACAGCATCTGCAGCCTCCCTGTCTGGAGGAGCCCGAGCTGCTCTACCCCGACGGTCCCAGCACTTCCCGGCGAGCCGCAGAGCTCCCTTTCCTAGCACAGCCTGCCTGCCAGCCTGGCTACTCCCAAGAGGAAGGAGGCCCTTTTAAGACCCCCGTTAAGGAGACACTGCCCATCTCCTCCACCCCGAGCAAATCTGTCCTCCCCATGACCCCTGAATCCTGGAGGCTCACACCCCCAGCCAAAGTGGGGGGGCTAGATTTCAGCCCAGTACAAACCCCCCAGGGAGCCTTCGGCCCCCTGCCTGACTCCTTAGGGCTGACGGAGCTCAGCACCACACCACTGAAAAGTATTCCCCTCTTCGACTCACCCCGAGAGTTCCTCAACTCAGAGCCCTTTGACCCCACCTCTGACCCCTTCAGCAGCTGTCCCTCTACAGACATGGAGGTCCCCAAGGCAGGCTCCCCTGAGCCACAGGTCCCTGGCCTGTCAGCCAATCGCTCTCTGACGGAAGGCCTGGTTCTGGACACAATGAATGACAGCCTCAGCAAGATCCTGCTGGACATCAGCTTCCCCGGCCTGGAGGACGACCCGCTGGGCCCTGACAACATCAACTGGTCGCAGTTCATCCCTGAGCTGCGGTAGGAAGCTGGCCTCGCCCTCACCACTCAAGCCCTCCGCTACCCTGGAGCAGTCACGTGCTGGGCAGCCCGAAGCTCACGGACCTCAAGCCCTCCTAGTGAGAACAGCAGGTGGGGGCCATCTGCTCCTTTGAGCGCCCCTCTCCGGTTACGCCAAGGCTGAGGTCACGACTTGGCCGCCACTGGCGCTTCTGCAAGCAGCAAGGTCCTGGAAGCTGGTCTCTGTGCCACCTTAGGCTCCTCAGAAGCAACTGGTTCCTCTCCTTTCTCTAGCAAGAGCTGAAGGGTGGGAACAGCATAAACAAGGGTGCAAAGGAATTAGCAACTCTCTAGTCTGTGCCCAGCAGTCTCACCTTCCTTGCCTCTTGTGGGGTGGCCCTTGTAAATAGTGTATATTCTCGAAATTGTCCTCTAATTATAAATGTAAACTTATTTCCTTCGATCATTATCTGGGGACTGCCAGAAGGTGGGTAGGGTGACAAAAGGTTTCAGTTTGCCTCTGTCCTGGCTTCTAGTTCCTAAAGAAGGGGAGGACCTGCAGGGCCCGGTTTCTTCCAGGCCCCAGGGGTCTTGCTCTAGTGTTACTGTAGGCAACCAGACGAGCCAGTGTCCCTCTTATCACCCCTCCCATCCCCCATGTTTCCAAGTCACCTTTCCTGCAGGAAGAAGTCCTGGTAAAGGAACTCTTTTGTACAGGGTCAAGAGTTGACTTTGGGGTGGGAGTATGGATGAATCGGAAGCAAAGAATGTGGGCGTCCAGATGTGCTCCTATTCGGGGTGTCTCTGATCATGTCCCTAATCATGCCAGGGAGATGAGCATTGACAAGTACTCGGCCAGAGGCCTGAGCAGGCTGACAGGGCCCTGACCTGCCTGGCTTCCACAGCATGCACCCCGGCTTTGCGAAGAGCCCCCTGGGGCCTCAGCTGACCACGTGCGTGAGAGCCAGCCCCAGAACACTACTGTAACCCACTACTCAATAAAATCCAGGGTGGAGAAAAAAAAAAAGAATCTCCAGAATTGCTGATTAATGTGCTAATAAATCCAAAGGATGAAATCCCTGAAATAATTGAGCTGCAGCCCATCGACTAATGAAATAACAAAAAATGACAATACTCTTCAGTCTATATCTCTAACCTATTACTATTCCTAGATAGCAGAAGGCATTGTCTCACTGAGACAAGGTGTTGGCAGGCAACCAGTTCTCTCTCTCTTTTTGCTCTAAAATACATTGAATAGGCTGCTGAACTTGTTTATTTTATTTGCTTCAGTGGCTGGGCTCAGCGAATAACTCTGTCCTTATTGTTAAATTCTGTGTCCTGGTAGAGTTTTAGGTTTAGTTTGTAGCCCAGTGTTTAACAATTGCGCTACTGTAAACAATATTGAATAAATTGATATTCCCTCTGAGACAGAAGTCTATCAACTAACTTGTCTTCCATTTAGAAGTCTTTTCTTCCCAAAATGTCCAAGTTTTCACTTTTGCATTCAAAATTGTTTTAATTCTACATGAAACATAATTAATATCTGTGTTAGTGCCCTTTGCTACACAGCTGGCAAAGCATTCTCTTCCTTATCTCCTTGGAATGCTTAACTGTGAAGTCAGCTCCTTCTCACCGTTCTCTGCATACTAAAACTTAAGAGATTTATACAGCCCTTCCTGCTGTACTCCAGGACACATCTCATTGATCTTTCCAGTTCTGTTGCACCAGTTCTTTGTTTTCTGCAGCAATCCCTGCTGATTTGTCTCTATAGTGCTCTGGCTGTATCCTAAATTACCTACTAGACTCAGTCGTTAAAGCCTGAACTCAGATTCTGGTGACCTAGCGGGGAGATTTAGCTGCTTGGTACTGCCTGGAAAGTACCATTCAGTTGCTGTGCTTGGTAGTTTCTTATCGCTTCTATATTTATCTTTAATTTAGTTTCTGGGTAATTTGTGTAATTTATTCATCTGGAAATGTCATCACAGGAACATTTTGCATTTATTTTAAAAAAGCAAACATTTTTCTATGGCAGGGTTTACTCTCAAAAGTATGCCTTTCCAAAGAAAATGCTACATTATAATATCCTGTATTGCTCTAACTGCTAGAATTTGGAGTCAGTATTTTATATTCCATCAGACCATCAACCTGTTTTACTTGAATATCCACTGAAAGGTTAATTACTGTTCTGGAGTTTCTGGGCTTCTGTTCCAACCTGGTTATCTTCTAGGTAGTCACATCCACTGTAACCAATAGAGTTCTTTTAGACAATGAGGAAGAGTTGCAAAAGAAGATATTCTTTTACTTACTGTTTAACTGACATATTGGAGCTTATAGAAGTTTATAAAGGAGAGACCTATTTGTCTTACTCTCTACTTGATGGTTTTTCACAAAGCTTCGAGAATTCTGGCTCTCAGGGTTTCCTGAGCGCTATAGAGGCTGTCCCAGAAGACACTAATTATTCCTAAGGCCTCTCTCCTCTGTCTTCAGCTACTTCAGAATGACCTGAACCTGGAGGTATGCCTACCACACAGTGGATGTGGTATCTGCCCTAAAGGTTTTCTTCCCACGTATAACTCATAGTCTCCCCAGACATTATAAGACATAAATCAATCTAGGTGCCACACATTCTGGGATACCTAGGATACAAAAATGAATTGGATCATCTCTGCCTATAGAGACCACAAATCTAAATACGATGTCTGCTGTCTCAAGATCCCACTATAAACCTCTCACCTCCCTGAAGCTCAGTCTCCTCTGAGTACTGGGTATCAAAATCTCAGCATTCAGCTCTATCCTTTCCATTATGCACTCATTGAAGGTACAAGTTCTCTGATCACCCAGCATTCAGGGTGAACACTCATACTTGCTGTGGTGAATTGAATTGTGTACACCAATTTGCTTACCTTTTTTGTCTGGTAGGTGTGGATTTGTTTTAAATAAGATCTCTCCCAAGATGTTACTTCAGTTAAGTTGCAGCCCAGCTGAATCAGACTGGGCTTTAATCTGGTTTACTGGAGTCCTTTATAAGCAGAGTGAAAGTCAGGCGGAAAGAAAAGGCTTGAGAAGCAGCTGGACGCTAGAAGTCTACAGAGTAGGGAGGAAAAGGAGAGAAAAGCCATGGGGAGTAGCTGGAAGCTGGAAGTCTAGAGAACTGAGAGGAAAAGGAGAAGATATCACCATATGTATTGCCATGGGATGGAAAAATCAAGCAACCCCAAAAATTGCCCACCACCAGCCAGGAGATACTGATCCCAGGAGGAAGCAAGTCTTCTAGCTTCTGAAATCATGAGCCAATAAATTCTTCTTGTTAAGTCAACCCACAGAATAGTATTTGTTTTAACAGCCAGGAAACTAAAACCAGATTATTCTGTGCAAACAAATGGCATGGAGAAAGTAATAGGGTTGATAACCAGGCCTTTGAGAATTTGATGAAGCTTTCTGCAGAAAAATGCCCATATACACAAAGTTTTGCATAAAATTTCTTAGGACTTACACATCTCTTAAAACTCACTATTACCATTTGGTGCTTTTCCCAATAGCATTAGTGTTTTATATATATGGGTTTCTGTGTGTAGGTGTGTGTGTATATATGTATATAAACATATTCTACTTAAATAAACAGGTTCAGTCATTGAACTCAATTATTTTCTTCCTATTCAGGAGAGTGTTGATGTTCTTCTGATGAAAGTTGGTTGGTTATAATAGCAGGCTTTAGTTTATTATGAAGTTTCAATAAAATCAGTTGGACTTAAATCGTTTAGTAATATTGATTGAGCTCCTATTATGTGCCAGGTACTCTTATAAGGCCTCAAACACATCAATAACAACAAAAAAGATAAAAATACCTGTCCTCCAGGAGCTTACTTTTTAGTTATGGAATAGAGACAATTAGCGATTAACTTGATGTTATGTTTGTGTACTACGTATATCTTATATGTCTATTACAGAAATGTACACTATATTATATAGTAGGTTAGAAAGTGATAAGGAATAGAGAAAAAAGAGAACAGGGTGAGTGGGATCTGAAGTACAGGATAGGGAGCAGATTGTAATATTAAATAATGTGGACAGATTAGGCTTACTGAGTAAAGGAAAGAGTTGAAAGAAGTAGAGGAGTAGCCAATGGGCCAGTTGGAGAACAGTGTTCTGGGCAGAAGGGACAGCCAGAGCAAAGGCCCTGAGGTGGGAGTGAGTCCCAAATATTCAAAGAAGAGTGAGGAGACCAGAGTGGCTGAAATAGCTGATTAAGAGGAGACTTGTAGGTGATAAAGTTGGAGTTAAGGGGGCCTGCCTACTTAGGTTATTTTGGCCAATGATAGACTTTATTACTCTGAGTGAAAGGGACAGGTATTGGAGGGTTTCGAGAAGAAAGGTGACATGATCCAACCTAGATTTTAAAAGGATTTGTCTGGCTATTATGTTAAAAATTGGCTGTAAAGAGGAAAACTTAGAAGAAGGAAGACCTCATATGATGCTTTTATCAGAGTGATATCAGTGGAGGTGAGGGAAGTCATCAGATTCCAAATTTTTTTTTTTTAAAGATTTATTTATTTATTTATTTATTTCTCTCCCCTTTCCCGCCCCACCCCGGTTGTCTGTTCTCTGTGTCTATTTGCTGCGTCTTCTTTGTCCGTTTCTGTTGTTGTCAGCGGCATGGGAATCTGTGTTTCTTTTTGTTGTGTCATCTTGTTGTGTCACCTCTCCATGTGTGTGGCACCATCCCTGGGCAGGTTGCACTTTCTCTGACGCTGGGCACACTCCTTGCACATGGGGCTCTCCTACATGGGGGACAACCATGCGTGGCATGGCACGGCACTCCTTGCATGCATCAGCACTGCACATGGGCCAGCTCCACATGAGTCAAGGAGGCCCGGGGTTTGAACTGCGGACCTCCCATGTGGTAGATGGACGCCCTAGCCACTGGGCCAAGTCTACCGCCCCAAATATGTTTTGATGGTTGTCCTAAAAAGATTTATTGGCAGGTTGTGAAGGGTGAGAAAAAGAGAAAAGACATAGATGACTGAGCAACTGAGATCAAATTGCCATCAATGTGGGAAGTGGACTTGGCCCAATGGATAGAGTGTCCACCTACCACATGGAAGGTCTGCAGTTCAAACCCTGGGCCTCCTTAACCTGTGGGGAGCTGGCCCATTCACAGTGCTGATGCACGCAAGGAGTGCCGTGCCACGCAGGGGTGTCCCACATGTAGGAGAGCCCCACGTGCAAGGAATGCGCCCCATAAGGAGAGCCACCCAGCGTGAAAGAAAGTACAGGCTATCCAGGAATGGTGCCACACACACGGAGAGCTGACACAACGAGATGATGCAACAAAAAGAAACACAGATTCCCGGTGCCGCTGATAAGGATGGAAGTGGTCACAGAAGAACGCACAGCAAATGAACACAGAGAGTGGACAATTGGGGGGAAGGGGAGAGAAATAAATAAAAAATAAATCTTTAAAAAAAAATTGCCATCAATGGACAGGTGAAAGCTATGACTAGATGTGTTGAATAGAAGATCAGAAATCCAGGTGGGCTACAACAAGTTTAAAACTTCCATTATACATTCAAATGGAGATATCGAGTAGGCAGTTAGATATTGGGGTATGGATTTTAGAGGAACAGTCTGAACAGAATAGGTAAATTTGGGAGTCATCTGCTTGTAGATAATATAAAAACATGAACCAGCATGAGATCACTAATGGAGTAAAAGTAGATACAAGGCTGACCCTCTTGTCTTGATTGAGTCCTGACCCTCTCCACCTTCAGAGGTAAGAAAGAAGAGGAGCAGCAAAAGAGACAGAGAAGACCTAATCAGCAAAATAGGAGGAAGCCCAAAAGATTGTGGTGTGATGGGCCACAAATGAAGAATATATATATATATATTCTTCTGATGCATATATATATATGACTTCTGATGCATAATGTAATATATATATATATATATATGACTTCTGATGCATAATGTAAAGCTAGGACTGAGATTTGATCATTGAATTTAACATTATGGAAACCACTGGCAATGGTGATGAGAGCAGTTTCAGAGGGCTGGTAGAGGCTACAGCCTGATTTAAGTTAAGAGAGAATGGTTGATAAGGATTTAGAGTATGTATACACAGTTATTTCAAGGAGGTTTGCTGCAAAGCGAAGTGTTTGTTTCCCAGCTACTAAAACAAATACCATACAATGGGTTGGCTTTCAGAGGCCAGAAGGCTTCTTGCCTTCTGGGTTGGTATCTTCTGTCTGGGTATCTTTGGGATTCCTTGGCTTTTCCATCACATGGCAATGCACTTGGTGAATCCAGTTCCCATTGGCTTCCAGCTTCTGGCTGCTCCCTGGGTCTTCTCTCTCTAAGGCCTCCAGTAATAGGATTAAATTCCTGATTTAGTTGGGCCACAGTTTAACTGAAGTAATCTTATCCAAAGGTCTTATTTACAATGGTTAACACTGCCAGCGATGGATTAAGATTAAGAACATGTTTTTCTGTGGTACATAGCTCCAAGCCACCACAGGAAACAAAGAAATAGGGGGGTAACTGAAGAGTAGGTGGTGTCTAGAGAAGATCGTAGTTTTTTTAGATGAATGAAATACTAGCATTGTTGGGGATTGAATCATGTCTCCCACAAAAGGGATGTTCAGATACCAATCCCTGGTCCTTTAGGTATAAACCCATTTGTAAGTAGGACCTTTGAAGTTGTTATTAGTACAGGATGTGCTAAGTGGAATGCAGGTGGGCCTTAATCCAATATAACTGAAGTCCTTATAAGCAAAGGAAATAGAACCTGGAGAATAAGCCACAGAGAAAAATCAGAAGTCAAATTCAAATGGAACCCAGAAGAGAAAGGAGAGGGTATCACCGTGTGATGGAAAACCAAGGAACCCCCAGGATCACTAGCAGTCAGGCCCAAAATGCCGCAGTCTTCAGGGAGAAAGCATTACTTTTCTGATGCTTCAGTTTTGGGCTTCTAGCCTCAAAACTGTGAAAATAAATTCCTGTTTTAAGCCAACCCATTGCATGTTATTCATTTTAGCACCCAAGAAACTAAAACAAAGATGCTTGTATGAGAATGATCCAGTTGAGTGAAAAATTAATGACATGGAAGAGGGAAAGAAGAATTACTCACTCTGTGGGCTTGAGCAGGCAAGACAGGATGGGATGTCATGTATAAGTGGAAGGAGCATATTGGAAAAATTTTAATGTACCTTGACACTATATAATGTCATTTTTAAGCAGCTCAAGGAATCCAAGATTTGGAATGGGGGTAAAGGACATGTAGGTTGGTTTTGAGAATTATGTCACTTCTTTCTGGGTTATGAATTCTTAACCATGAAGGGGCCATGAAGATGGGAACCTGTGTGTCTTATTGACCCTGTGTGCCTGGTGCCTAGGTCCTGACATATTAGCTAAATATTAGTAAATAGTTTCTGACTGATAGGGTAAAAGGGATACTTTATTCTTTTTTTTAAGGATCTGGTATATGCGTGTCCTAATGATATCTCTGGGTTTTAATTTAATTTCTCTGATTTATTACAAAGATTGAGCATCTTTTATATTTATATTGGCAGTTTGTGTATCTTTTTTTTTCTACTAAGGATCTACATAGAATTCAAAACCTGCTCAGCTTTTCAATTATTTTTAGGTTTTACTGAACTCTTCCAAAGGGCACCCTAATCCCACCCAGGAAATAGCAGTCTATTTGATGGTCATTATTTTCAAAATGGAAAGTATTTTTTTGCATGTGGATATTTTTCTTGACTATAACAGTAAAATACAGTATTTGTAAGAAAAAGAATTCAGTTGTACAGAAAATTATTTTAAAAATCTATTAAGAATTCTATTAATGTTGTTTAAAATGTTAAAACCACTGGTAATAATGACCCAGAGGTATCTACTGGTACATATTCATCCATACCTTACATGATTTTGAAATTTATAATTTTACAAAAGTGAAAAAAGATTGCACCTATTGTTTTTGAAAAATGATTTATTTAAGTTTTATTGTGAAAATAACATATGCTCATGGTAAAACATACAAAAGCACATAGAAAAATGTGCTGTGAATTCAGGAATCTCTGCTCCATCCCTTCCCCTACACAAGCTAACTTTTTGGTTTGCTAAATTACTCCACAAAAACAATTATTTGGGGATTCGGAATCATTTAGAAGGCCTACTGAAGGAATAGTGACATGGAAAGTCCCTCAAAATAATCACTGAATTTTGCTTTTTTCTGAATTATCATGGCTAAAACATAGCCTTAGCATTTGAAGACTTGACTGGATTCCTATTTCTGCAACTTGCTAATAGTGCAAATGTGGTATGTCAAATTATATTCCCAAAAAGCACATGTTCTTAATCAGTGCTCCTGTGAGTGTGAACCCATTGTAAATAGAACCTCTTGAAAATGTTGTTTTTAGTTGTGTGACCCACCTGAATGAGGGAGAGTCTTATTTGGATTACTGGAATCCTCTATAAGAAGAAATACAGACAGTGAGAAAAAAACACAGAAAGGAGCCAGAGTCTGGAAGTCAGTGGAACCCGGAAGAGAAAGGAGAGGACATTGCCATATTAGAGAAAATCCAAGGAACCCAAGGCCTGATGACCAGTCAGAATGCTACGGATCCCAGGAGAAAGCAAGTCTTCTAGCTAAGGCCTTGATTTGGACTTTTGGCTTCTGAAACAATGAACCAATAAATGACTATGACTATGGTTTTATGTCAGCCCATTGTGTTATATTTGTGATAACACTTCAGGTAACACTGAGACAGTTACATTACCAAATACTTCACTCCTCTGTTTTCAGTCTCTTCCATTGTAAAAGATGGTTGTTAACACCCACCTCTCCAACATACTGTGAGGATTACGTGGAAATATTGCCTGACGTAAAGTGATCCTATTTGAATTTGGTTTGAATTTGAATTGTCCAAACTATGCCATATAACTATATTTTATTTGACAGCTAGGCTTTACTTAGGAAATAATATAATTTTCACCTTATTTATTTATATCTAAAGTCTTTGCCTTATCAAAAAATGGCAAACAAGATTTTTTTTAAGTGTTGTATCATAAAGCATAAGAACTGTGCCAGGTCACAGCATTTATTATTTTCAAGCAAAGGGAGTGAAAGAGTCAGGAAACTATTATGTCCTAAAAAGAAGGGAAGTGTAACCATGGGCAAATTCATGAAATCTACTAGTAGCCTTTCTGTTCTCTCTTTAGTGACATTAGAATGACATATTTGTTCAGTATTTCACTGAAGTATCTGTTGTGTACTGGATAGTCTTTAAATAGAAGTTTTAGCCAGAATTATGTAAAAAATTAATACAATTTATATTCATGGCATTTTCCAAAAGTACTCTTTCGATTTCTCTTTGAGTCTGGATAAAGAGGAATTTGCATTTAAAAATATGTTCCCTTGACTATGAGATGCAGAGGTGCCCAAAGATGTACTTACCAAATCCAATGGATGTGTCATGATGATGGGAACGAGTGTTGCTGGGGGGGGGGAGAGGTGGGGTGGGGGGGTGGGGTTGAATGGGACCTCACATATATATTTTTAATGTAATATTATTACAAAGTCAATTTTAAAATTAATTAATTAATTAATTAATTAATTAATATTAAAAAAATATGTTCCCACTGCTTATCCTTTTAACTTCTTTTTAAAATTTGTCTTTGTGAGGTATTGTCTTTTTTTTTTTTTTTTAGTTCTTTAGAACCTGGCTGTTTAATCTGCTCTTGTTATATTGAGATTGCCTCAACAGCCTGAAGGGATAATTGTATAATCTGTACTAATAGAGACTTCACTGTTAGGAAACCTACAACCTGAGAACCCTTTTTAATCTGGTAAGGACCAAAAGTTATCATCACATTTCCCAGTGTGAAAATATGATAGCTTTCCCAAGGTTCACAACCAAAATCTATTCATTTAATTTGGAAAGCTGAAAGTCAGGGTAATAAATATAGGAGACTAATTTGAAAGTTTACACCTACAGTCAATTAATCCAAGTTAATAACAACTGTCTTCTTAGAAAACTAGGCTAATATGGAACCTGACCCTTTGGTATAGTTAAGTACTGGGGCTTTAGTCAATGTTTGGATTGGTTTAAGAAACATATCCCTAGTTACCTTCCCAATCCTAATTTAAACCTAGATGTGACAGCTCTCAGTTACATAACATTCTGTTCACAGTGAGCTGTTGCATTTTTCTTCTATGCTATCCCATTTAAATCTTCACAAAACTGCTAAAATATACTCTTCACTGGCCCTCAAATAGGTAAGAACTGAAGAGGTGAGAAATATGTCACAGTCTAGTATGCCAGGGAGATAGAGACCATATGGTTTCTACCCATTACAACACCTACAGGCCCCAGGTTCTAGACTATGAAGAATATTCATTGTTACAGCAGCCTAAGGAGCTTTCTATCTTGCTGTAGATTGTACAGATTATGCGTCTGCCCACATTTGTGTTGACATCTAGAGATTTTCCTCAACATGACCTTGGAAATGTGGAGAGGGAAAAAAACCATCAGCCCAGCCAGTGATAGGTTTTCCTAAAGTCTATTACCCCTCACTGAAGAATCATAACATTTTAGAGCAGGAAGCGTTTTAAAAATCTTTAACAATTAAATTGCCATTTACATAGGACCTTGAATATCTAATATCTGGCTAACTTAGCCTAGAAAGGAATTTGAGATGTAGTAAAATGACAAACATTCTTCCCAGAACCATACTGATATTAATGATTTGCGGTAAAAAAACAAAGACATTAATAAAAGTCAATCAAATTTTCTAGTGTCAGTGGCAATGCATGAACAAAAAGAAAAAGAAAGAAATCAATGGGACCAGATGAAAGAAGGCAAAATGTTACTTTGATATAGTAAAATTGTATTATAAATAAGACCTTATTTTAGAGAACAGTTCAATATATCAATAAGCCTGTGGGTGAGTTATGATGTGGTCCTGTGGGAAAAAGAAAAATCAAGGGGAACAAAGTGGACAATTCATTTTGAATAGGGTGGGATGGTATTAACAGCTCAATTATGTGCCAACAGTTTAGAATTAGCCAAGAATCATTGTCTGCCTAGGACAAATAAATTCTAGTTTCTAATTTGCTTTATGTTTTACATAAATGTGAACTAAAATGTGCTTACATTATTCCTCTTGATAACAGAACAAAAAAATACTTCATTTCTTAGTAGATGAAGATTCATTCATCCTTGTTTTCTAGAACACTGTCATGACACAGATCCTTTTGTTTCTATATTTAGACTAATGTAGATATATTTACATTAGAGAAGTTTGGCCTCATCTATCCTGAATCTTTACCATCCTTTGCTGCCCTACTTTCTCCCTCTGTCTCCAGCACGTGTTCACTGGCTGCTCTTTAAGAGACCACCACCACTCCTTAGGTGAATGATATTTTCTTAGAAGTTGTTCTGCACCAGCTGTAAGATTCTGACAACAGTAGCCATTTGATTAAGATTATGGCGCTCAATTTTCCTTAAGGCTAGTTAATCTGCAGTTTTGACTTTCTCACATAATCTCTGTTTCTCCATCTCACCTTCTGGAGTAGACTTATTTTCTTTCATCTCTCAAATCATTCTCTTACTTCCACCCTCTCTTAGCTTTTTCTATCATCAGCTTTCAGAATTAGACAATTTCTGTGGTTCTCTTTTAGGCTAACATTCTTTGATGTCAATCTGCCTGATCTTTAAAAGTAATTCCCAGGTCACTCACACATGGAGTGTAGAAGTTCCTGTTTCATACTTGTAGATCAAGTTAATAACCCCCAGTTATTTCAGGTCTACTCAGAGCCCTAGGATGGACATGCTCTTATGCCTTCCCCCATCTGGTATGAACTCTATAAAGGAATGTTGAAATGGACATTTTGAAGATCCCACTAAGAGAAAATTAAGTATCCGTCACACTTTATTTCTATAGTGCCTTTCTGTTAACCCAAAAATCTTTTAGTCTCCCCCAATACCCATGTGAATAGTGAGAACTCCTGCTATCTGTCTGTCCACCACCTATCTTTCTCTTTTCTATATTATCCCTAAGTGCTAAATCACAAGTGAAATGGAAAAACACATAAAAAACTCTCATACGTGCCCTCTAGGTATCCAACAACCGCAGAAGTCAGTTTCAAAATAATAGCTGTTCCTTTCTAATTCTAGCTGTTTATTGATAATATAGAAGGTTGGGAGCAGAACAAATTTTGTCTTATATTCCCAGAGGAATCTAAACTCTAGTACTTCATAACAAAGTAAAAATTATATGCCCCAAAGTGCTGATATTGTAAACTGTATGGCTACACTGTGAAATATTGGGTTACTTCTTTAGATCTAGTAGCAAAAGGGGTTGTGTGGATTTTTCCAGAAAGCATAGCACATGGGTTTAGGCTGTGATGTCAGCCTGCTCTCAGAGGAGCCACATACATAGAAGGAAAGCCTCAGAGATCTTTTTTTTTTTAATAATATAAGTACAAAATTTTATTCCTTTATACAATTGTAATGGGATTTGGATCAAACCATTAGAATTTATTTAAAAAACAAAATAAAACAATGATATAAAAACTGCAAGGAGGTCTGAATCCGAAGTTTTCCTCTAATAGTACCAAATACCACAAGGTACAGATTATTATACAAATGGGTACAAATTTTAAATACAAATACAATAGGGTTGGGTTTTAAAAGAAAACAAATGAACAAAAAGCAGGTCCTCGTCTGGATTTCATTAATTTGTATAAATGACAATGCTAAGATTGACTTCTTCCTGTACCAATCCATGTCTTCAAGACCCCTCTTTGATACCCTGTGTCAAACTGGAAACTTCCATAAGTAGGGGTGAAGTGTGGTATTGAGGGCCTACCTCTTATCATTTCTGTTTTTCTTGGTTTTTGGTTTCCAAACCTTCTGGCTAAATCTCAAAATTGCTCTGAGCCAAGAAGTCCATTCAGCAGCCAGAATACCTTAAAAAAACACAGCCCTGTGATACCAGTAGTTGGGATAAAGGGAAAGAATTAAATAGGTTGTAGGCTGGCTATACTGTCCCCGGGGATTGACTCGAAGCTGTAGTCCTCCGTCTAGGCCAGGGGGAGAAAGTACAGTTTCCTCAGCTGGGTGTTGGCAGGTAATTGCATACCAAATTTAAAAACAACCCTGAAGCACTCAACTGTCTTCTCTCCAAATGGGGAGCAAAAGTCTGGTTCTTTGGAAATAAAGGAGGCTCTGAATGGTAACAGTCCTTTCTATTTTACTTTCTTGACTTACTGAAGGCCATGAAGTTATAAAGAATTAGAATCCCAACATAATGATTGCTTTTTGAGGCAGAATGCTTTCAAATGTGGAAATCTGGAGTTTTCACAGCAGACCAAAGGAAGGAAGGAGCAAATGACAAGTCTGTATCTTCCACATGCTGTTGCTGGTGGAGGCTTTTGTTATTAAATTATATATACAGAAATTTACAGGATAAATTAAAAATCTAAAAGATTTTAAAGAGTTAAATATACATAATTAAAACACACTTCCACACACTCATATAAATTAACCTACAGGAGACTCGAGTACTTGTTTTGCAATTCACTTATGTGTGGAATGCACACTGTGCATCTCCTACCAGTGGAACCAGTAAGATGAACTCAAGACGCATACTAGGAAAAGTTTATCTTCCACAACCACCAAGCAACTAAGCAGCAGAACCTGTGAGGACTAGGTGGTTCACTGAATGCTGCTAATGAAAATACCAGCTTTTAGTTTTACAGACTAACATATTCTGGGTCAGCTCAGAATATATGCAGCTCAACTGGTGACAATAACAGCTTTACTTTCTCCAAGGTATTTTAAGCTGCCAGGACTCATATAACTCCTTGGCTTCTACTGAGTCTGTCAATGATACCAATGATTACAATAAATTTTGAGACATGGACACCTGTATCACAGGAATTAGAATGAACCCTTTACTCAGGTAGGTCCCCTAAGCCATCTCAGTATCCACAAGATGGGAACGGTTTTATCAGCCCCTGCCTAGGTCACTTTAAGTTGAAAGGCTTCGTACTTTCAGTCAACTGGTATCTTCCCTTTCTTTACTATTACATTTTGGACTATAAGACAGGTAAGGCAAATGGTCAATGATGGGTCTGGAGGTACAACTAAGCTTGGAAAAAAATCACATTTTAGCTGTCCTAAAGAGATGCACTTGGCACCCAGCATAAGGCCCCAGCCCACAAATTACATTAATTTTTTAAGCAGAGTTATCCACCACAAGAGAAAAAAGAACCCCAAACCCATATTCAAGCCAAGATTTTCTCTTGGCTTAACGTTTTGCCATTTCATAAAATTATTAAAAGTAATGTAGTTACAATCCTATGTATATTTTTGTACATTATATATATATGTGTGTGTGAGTGTGTGTGTGAGTGTGTGTGTGTGTGTGTGTGTGTATATATATATATGTAAAACCTACACCCAGAGGCCACAGAAGACAGACCAGCAGAGATAGGATAAGCCTTCTGAGCTGGATGCTTTTCTTTTCACAGTTATAGCTTCTGCTTTGTTCTGCTTGTGTTGCAGATACTGAGCTTTCTGCTTCCAAATCAGTTTGTCCTTTTCTGGCAATTGCTTCCACACCTCAGCCAATTTCTTACTAAGTTCCCCCAAATCTATGCCTGGATGGTCAGCCACAATAGTTACGTGATACTTTTTACAGAACATCTGGTACACCGACATGTTCTTTTTTGGCTTTTCTCCTCTATCTCTCTCTCTCTCTGTCCTTCTCTTCTTTTTTTTTTTTTTTTTCTTTTTTTTTCTCACTGTGCCCATCTGTGTGAATGCCAGGAAGTGGCGGGGGAGGGGCAGCTGCTCCAGCGTAGGGGATGCTGGGGGAGGGGGCAGGTGTCATTGAGACCTCCTACACTGCTACAGCGGAAAGTCCTCAACTTCTCTTGGACTGGGAGTGTCGCCTCTCTTTGTGCTTCTCCCTGTCCTTCTTCTTTTTGATCTTTGACTTCTTTTTCTTCTTGACTTCCTGGTAAGAATCATCTATCACTAACTCCCCAGCCTCCAGCTCCCCTACTAGAATAGGCTCCAGCCTTGAAAGATCAAGGTTAGCACTGTGGGATTCTGCGAATTGGGAGGCATCAGACCCACAGCCTCAGGGCTGGGAGATGAAGATGAGTGTGGGTCTGAGGATGCTTTGTGCTTCCTCCGGGCTGTTTTCAGAAAACTCTGAAACTCGTGTCCTAGGAGTAAAGCACCTTGCTCGCCCCGAGCTGATTTCTTGGAGGACTTTTTCACAATTACTTGATGAGAAGGGTATGGAAAAGACTCCTCATCAACCAAGCTACTTCCCTTCTCCTTGGGCGAGAGAATGAGTTTCATCTTTAAACCATCAGGCTCATGAAGAGTGAGGGTTTCTGTGTTCACATAGAGCGGTTTCATTTTTTTGGATTTGTGGGAGCCACCATCCTCCAGGGATAGTTCACCCCTGCTTCCACTTACTTTCTTTCTGTGGTAGTCCTTTTTACTCTCTGAATGGCTTGAAGAACTAGAGGATTTCTCCCCTGTCTTTTTAGAGGACTTAGAGCCTGCTGCCAGTGGGGAAGTGATAGCCTACAATAGGTCCATAGCTGTATCAGCAGATTGCGGGCTAGTCTTTTTCTCTTTCTTCTGTGATGATTCCAAAGACAAAATGTCTGGTGTATCACAAATGAAGACTGTTATTCTATGCTGAATCCTCCAGAATACCAGCCCTCCACCTTGCTCCTCCTTCACACTGGTGATCATTTTTAAGAGTTGCTAAAGAAATATAGAAATCTGATGAATATAAAAAACGTGGAAAAACATTATTTTCAGTGAAGAATCTGGCCTATTAATTCTCATGACATGATAATGATAAATCAGCAACAGCCTAAATCCTTGGTTTGTGAAAAACGTTATGAAGGAAACTATCCTCCAGAATATGGAGAGTTTACTTTTCTGAGCAAGGCAGTATTCTAACACAACCTTCTCCACAACCTTCATTTGTAAGCATATTGGCTAGGTTGACTTAAGAAGACATTAAATTAAAAGAAAAAAAAAGCTCTTAGTTTCTCTGCAAATAGGTTTAGGGAATGCTTGACTAATATAAATGTATTATATGCTAAAACAGCCTTACATAACAATTCCCCTTCCTGGTGTTCTTAAGCTCCACCTCCTCCCCCTCAGACCCCTGTAGTCCTTCCATGTACCCTCTTGTTCAGCAATCTAGCTAGAAGCCAACTGTCCCTTCCAGCACAAAGCTCATCCTCAGTCTGTCACTGTTAAGGTAAGATATGTTTTGGTGCTGGCAACAGAATTTAGGGACACAGTAGGACTAATGATAGGCAATATTTCATGAGTCTGGCATGGACCAGACACTCCACTAATTACTTTTTTATTCTTTTCTTCAGTCCCCAACAACCTGAAACATACAAATATCACTGTTTCCTTGTACAGTCATATACAGATCCCCTATCAACCCCTGCTTTCATGAAGATTTTAACTCTTGATTCATGTTAAGCTTTCCAACATCATATCTTCATAATTCTTGGTAATCTCAATGTCCATGTAGATGATGCTTCCAATAGTACTTCTGTAACTACCTTCTCTAGAGATGTTGTCTTTCATTTTCCTCCCATGAATATTCCATACAACTTGTCATAATCAATAATTGCAACTCTTCCCATGAGCACAAGCTTAAATAGCTTATTCTTGGACCACAACTTCCTATCTTTTCAGCTTTCTCCCTCTTGTAATCTGATTCCAATAAATCTTCAACCTCACTGGGACTTACCATGCATTAATCTCCCCACCTTTCCACTCATGTACTTCCTTCCTCTCTGAAATAACCTAGATTCCATGATCCACTATTATAATCACTTCCTTAAATTCACCCTTAACACCCTGTGCCCATCTTTCTTCTTTACACTACTTGCCTACCATAACCCCAGCCCATATTAAATCCAACACTGCATCTTTCATATCCATGCAACTGAATATGACTGGAGACAAATACAGTCATGCTAATTTATTTTTGTTTAAATTAATAACCACTAACTTCAACTGAGCCAAGGTGGCAGCCACTAGTCCTATCTTATTTTCCTGGTCCACTTAGCCAGTCCCTATCCAGGAGACTTTCTTCTCTTTCCACAAAACTCTAAACCACTGCCCCACACACACCACCACCACCACCGTTCTTATGATCAGCTATAATCTTGCTTCCTATTTCACTGAGAAGATGGAAACATAAGAGAACTTTCACAGACTTTCACTAGAAATCTCTTTCTTGTATTCATCATTATGGATGCACTCTTTATGTTCCTATCCAAGGCCAGCTGATCAACTTATACACTGGGTCTCAGATGTCACCTACCCAAAGATACTGCTCTAACAGATCCCCTGTGTCAGTTTAAGTCATGTGGCCTCCAGAAAAAAAAGTGTTTTAAAATTGAACCTATTTGGAATTATTGATTAGAGTAGTTAAGGGCCATTCGATTAGATTTTTCCAGTAGGGTGTAGCCCAGGGTGGGTTTTAATCCTCTTAGTGGAGTCCTTTATAAATGGAGGAAAAGAAGCCATAGACACAGGGAAAAAGGCCGCAAAGACAGAGAAGAACTCAGAAGCTGAGAAAGAAGGTCCTGGAAGCCAGAGGCCAGAATAAAAAAAACACAGCGGCTGAAAGGAAGCCACTATAGCCTAAAGATGAAAGAGACCAGGCCCTAAAGAGAAGGGAGAGATGAGCCTTATTTCTGATTTCCCATAGCTGCACATCTTCTAATGCCACTGCTATGTGCCTAATCACCTACAGCTGAGCCTGGAGAAAAAGTAAGCCTGGAGGAAAAGGCAGAGACTGGCAGAGCTGCCATTGTGCCATGCCATGTGGCAGAAGTCCAGTATCACCACCAGCTGCACTTCAGGGAGAGAACTTCACCTGATGCCTTAATTTGGACATTTCTCAGCCTTGGAGCTGCAAGCTTTTAATCTAATAAATTGCCATGATAAAAGCCAACCCATTTCTGGTATTTTCTTCCAGCAGCTTTCAACAAACTAAAACACTCCTCTCTCCTACATCATCATTATTACCCTCTATTATATCACTTCCATCAGTATATAAATATACAGTTATTTTCTCTTTTAAAAATGAAAACTATCATTTCCCCCACATGACCTTCCAACTACTGCTCCATTTCTATCAACTGTCTTGGCCAAGTTCCTTGAAAGGGTATATGTACTCTCTTGCCAGGTGTTTGCCTTTGCCACTTGATCAAAACTGCTCACCAAGGACATAATGGCCTCTATGTTCCTAAATCTAATTGTAAATTCTCAGTCTTCCACTTACTTGACTTATCCGTCATAGCTGAGAGAACTAATCACTCCCTCCTCCCCAGTGATGCACTTTTTTTTGTTTTAGTTCTTTTACTTTGCTGCCAGGAAACCTTACTCTCCTGGTTTTGCTCCTACATATTGGCCTCTACTTCAGAGTCTCCTTTGCTGGTTCCTCCTTATTTCCCTGAACTCCAGTTCATACACATCACTACCTACTTAACACCTCTGGTTTGAATATATAAAAGACATCTCAAAGTTAATTTGACCTAACCTGAACTTCTGTATTTACCTCTTTGTCAAAAATCTGTTCTTGTAGTCTTCTCCAGGATGGAGTAAGTGCTAACGCCAACCTTGTGACTGCATAGCTGAGAATTCCTGGGAGTCAAGGTTACCTCCTCTCTTTTCCTTCACCCAACATCCAATCCATTAGCAAATCCTTTTATCTCTACTCCAAATATTCAGAATATGTCATTTTAGTGCCTTCCTGTTATCCAAGCCACCATCATCTTTCACTAGTAATATTCTAATAGCCTCCTAATTAGTCCCCTGCTTCTATCCTTGTACCTTACACTGTATTCTCAAGACTGCAGCCAGAATTGTTTGTTACCTTATTATGATCATTTACTCCTCTTCTCAAAACCCTCCATTACTCTCCATCATTTAAGTCCTTAGACAGATGATGGCACTATCAGCTACTCTCCTTGCTCTCCACCACTACCTTGCCCTCATCTCCTAATTCCCTCCCTTGCTCACTCTTCCCCAATACTTCCTTGAACATGCCAGACCCTTTGCATTTGCTAGTTCTTCTTTCTGGAATTCCTTCCACCCAGATAGTCTCAAGGCTCATTTCCTCACCTCCTTCAGGCCTTTGCTCAATTATCACTTCTCATTGAGGCCTTCCCTAATTACTCTATTTAAAATTTGCCAACCATGTCCTGCTCCCCAACAATCTCTATCCCTCATTCACTTAGTATATTATGTTATATTATATTATATTATAATATTATAAACTAACAGTTAGTTTCTTTTTACCTATTTACTTTCTTTGTCCCCTCTGCCCCATTCTCACTAGAATGAATGCTCCTTGAACTTGAGAATTTTTTCTGGGCTTAGAAGAATGCCCGAAACATAGCATGTACTGCTCAATAAATATTTTCCCACAAATAGAGTCTTCATTTTACAAATGAAGAAACTGAGGCTTAGAAAAGTATAATCCCCAAAACACAGAGCAAGTAAGCTAGGCTACAGGGACTGGAACCCAGGCAGTCCAATTCCCATGGCATCTTTCCTCAGACCCTTCTCTGCCACAGCCCTCTACATGGCTTGCTTAGTATCTTAACCTAGACTTGTTTGCCAGATACTGAATTAAGAGCTGGAGAAATAACAATTAACTCTTCCTTGCTTACTTGCTAATGGTGATGCTGGAATGGTCACAAAAGAGAAAAGGGGCAATTTCAATACAATTTGGTAAATAAAATGAAAACACTGAGGAAAGTCATGTGCACATTCTTAAGAATTTAGAGAAGGCCAAATCCCAAAGTTGACTAGGAATTAGTTAGATGAAGAGGAGAGGAGATACTTTAGGTGATAAGAACAGCATGTGCAAAATCATGAAGACATAAAATTCCATTTTATATGCAGTTCCCTATCTTTGGGGGATAAGAAACAACATGGAAGCTAAGAATGTAAAGACGATAAGACTGAGCAAGGTGGACGGCAGACTTGGCCCAGTGGTTAGGGCGTCCATCTAGCACATGGGGGGTCCACGGTTCAAACCCCGGGCCTCCTTGACTCTTGTACAGCTGGCCCATGCATAGTGCTGATGCGTGCAAGGAGTGCTTTGCCATGTAGGGGTGTCCCCCATGTAGGGGAGCCCCACGCGCAAGGAGTGCGCCCTGTAAGGAGAGCCGCCCAGCACAAAAGAAAGTGCAGCCTGCCCAGGAATGGCCACACACATGGAGAACTGACACAAGATGACGCAATAAAAAGAAACACAGATTCCCATGCCGCTGACAACAACAGAAGTGGACAAAGAAGACGCAGCAAATAGACACAGAGAACAGACAACCGGGGTGGGGGTGGGAAGGGGAGAGAAATAAATAAATAAATAAATCTTAAAAAAAAAAAAAGACTGAGCAAGGAAGTTGGGTACAGATGGAGGAGGGTCTTGGTGCCTTGCTAAGTATCCTAGCAGTGAGTCACTCAGGAGTTGAGCAGGGGAGTTCCTTGGTTAGATCTGTGTTTTAGATTGCCCCACCTGCTTGCAGTGTGAAGAGGGTGACTAGTGACTAGACCAGTACAAAAAGTGCAGCTAAGTAAAGAAGGCTTGGACTAAGACAGCTGTCAGAGATGCTGCTAAAGAGGCAGATCTGAGAAACACTTTGGAGGAAATGTCAGTGATTCTTACTAACTAATTAAATAGAATTGGGGGTGAGGGGAGTAGTGTGTCAAGGGTGATTCCAAGTTTCTTTGCTTCAGCGACAAGATAAAGTATTGCCACGGACTGAGAAATGAGATGTGAGAGGAGAGGAATGTCTTTTGAGGATGACTACAGGTTCAATTTTTGGCTCACTGACTTTGAGATGCCTGAGTGCAAATCTAAGTGGTGAGCCAAGTTCCAGCTCTAGTGAAATGTCAAGATTGGAGATACAGACATGGAGGCCATCTGCATAAAAGTGGAAGTCAAACCTGGAGCATGGACGAGACTGCAAGGACAAAAAGAGCAGGAAACAGGAAGCAGTGGGTCGAAAACCCTGGAGAATCCCAAGTGGGAATTACTGCAGAGAAAGGGTGGATGAAGAGGAAACTGCCAGGGCAACCAAGAAGGAAAAGTCAGAGAGGTGAGAGATAACTAGAAGAATTTAATAAAAGTGACAGAAATAGAACATTTCAAATGAGTTGAGAAATAAGAATGGTGATGTTTTTTCCTGGAAAGTTTAGTTTTAAAGGAATGGTAGGGGCAGAACCCTTATAGAAAAATTAATGAGAGGTGAGAAATTAGAATGATTGTCAAAAATATTGGGTATACGGAGGAGCAAAACAATATCAAGACAGCAGTGCAAGAAAAGTTTCATTTGTTCTCCTTTTTGAGTGAGATGAAGGGATGTAACCTGGGCTATTTAGCTATTATCCATTAATTGTCTATAGCTGGCACCAGTTCTGGCTGGCTGGCTTACCTATTCTGATTGGTCAGGAATCAGCTTCATTAAATATTTTTAAATATCTGTCTCAGTATGATTATTGACCAAGGGAAAGAAAGTAGAACGGAAGGGTTGAAGATATGGAAGGATAACAGTCATATATAGCATGGTAGCAAGCTATGGTCTGAGGGCCAAATTTGACCCACTGTCTATTTTTGCATCACCCTCAAACTAAGAATGGCTTTACATTTTTACACAAATGAAAAAATAGAAAGAAGAATATTTCATGACGCATGAAAATTATTTGAAATTCAAAGTTCAGCATCCACATATAAAGTTTCATTGGAACACAGGCACATCCGTTTGTTTACATATTGTATACAGATGTCTTTGCCTTACAACATCAGAGTTGAATGGTTGTGATAGAGACCATATGCCTTAAGCCTAAAAATTTACTGTCTTGCCCTTTGCAAAAAGAGTGTGCCGACCCCTGATTTATAATACAGTTTCTGAGAGAAGTGACAAAATGGGATCAAGCGCACATGTAGAGGGGTTATCCTTGAACAGGAAAAAGTGTACTTCATCCTCTGAAACTAGGGGAAAGAGTATTAAGACTCTACAAATAGAAACAAGTTTATTGATTCTGGAGGAGGATGAGGAGGGATTTGGAGCGCCCTGTCCCCCTCCCCCCTCCACACACACCCCACACTCGAAGTTGAATATGTGGGCTGCCATTGATCGTGACATTCTAGAGGACAAAAACTGTGTGGTATTCATCTCTGTCTCCCCACAGCTTTCAGCACAGTGCTTTTCTTTCAGCCATTCTCACTAAATATTTAATTGAATCCCAGGTGAAACTATTATAAGCACATTCCTAGAAACTTCTGCCCTTGGGGCCTTGCATTTAATTCTCTTACTATCTGGGCCCACATTTATTAAAGTTTGATGTTATGTTTAGAGGTGTGAAGAAAATGGAAGCTGGTTTCTTATTTAGTTCATTTCAGTTAGCTAAATGGAGTTGATGTGCTCAGAGAGAGTTAATGTTCTTATTAAAACTGACCTGTTTTTCCCTTTTTTTTCACCATGAAGAGTTCTGTAAATCACTAAGGGGTTTTGAGAATAAATACTATGCAAATATATGGTATTAGTGCATAGATTTTTTTTTTTAAACTAATAACAACGTAAAAAGCAAATAAGGACCACAAAGAGAGTGAAAAGCTGAGGTGGAAAAACTGTGATAGAGGAATTGGCAACCCTCAGTTGTTTTATTTAGCCAGCATGGTGGGCCTTAAGCATCTGAATTTTAATGCTCTTAGATATACATTCCCTGTTCAGTGCCCATTTTCATAGGTTCCAGTATTTTAACACCTGCTCACTAGACATGTATTGTCAGCCTGCATCTGAAACATATTTACATTTGTAATCCCTGATGAAGAATCATCTGAAAGCACAAGAAGAGTCCAGATGATCAGCTTGAGGTTCACTTTTCTCCTAGTTTAAAAATGTGTATGTGTATGTGTATGTATGCATGTGTATATATTCACCCCAATCACAGAAATCACCATCTCTCTTCTATTTAAAAAGTAAATAGGACATAAGTGAAATTGCCAATGATTTTACCTATTACTCAATCTATTTTGAATATGAAACAATTTCTCAAGCACTCAGTTACCTAATGTTCTTTAGTCCCCTCCATAAATCTTTGCATCTTCAAAGGGAGCTATACATGTGATGACCTGTAGTGATATTAATCTAGGTGTGTTTGTCTTCATCATTAATCTTCCAGTAAGGCACAGATTGCTGCTAGGAATACTCCAAAGTGACTGATGAGAGTGGTATAGTTCCCAATGACAGAAAATTTGTCTTATGCGTGCAACTTATGACATAATAGTAACTAGGCACATTTTTACTCTCTCGTGCCTTAGCTCTAGTTTTTAACTTGTCTAACATTTCTATAGTACAGCTCAGATTCACAATAAAGTGACATGTAAGAGGCTGAGAGAGAGAGAGAGAATGCAAAGTATTTTGTCTGTTAATCAGGAATTCCAATATAGGAGATAAAGTTGTTTCCTTCTGTTTTCATTATGTCATCAATATATACAAAATTTCTCTTCTTTGTTACTTTTTCAAATCACTGTAGTACTGGAAAAAACAGTGCTTGGTCAGCAAAGGTGGGAGCAATACAAATACAGACTGCCGACTGTTGTTCTCTACCGACGGAAGTGCGTCTTGAAGATCACTTGTTGCAAATAAATTCCTCATAGATAAAGGCTAGGAAAAATAGGATATGGTCAAAAGGTGAATATGCTTTTTACCTGTATCTTATATTTTTAATTTCTGAGTTAACAGAATTTAAATGCATTATACCAAGGTAAATGTTGGGAAAATAACATTTTGGAAAATGAACAAAACATTATTTATTAGCAGGCCATTCTTTGGAAGGAGTTCCGAGTCATCTATGAGCGAAGAAAGGAGATGCGTGATGAAACTAATAGTTGTACTAATGAGAAAAACAGGGTTCTATTGTCACAACCTAGCTTTGACATGTTAGAATTTGAGGGAATATGACTAAGTTAAAAGACTTATAAGAACAAATAAGAGATATATTAAATGTGAATTTTAGCTCCTGTTTCTGTTCTTCTATTTGTCCAATATTATGGAATTACCCAGTGTGTAATAACTTTTTAAACTAAAAGACTTTTTTTTTCATTCTTAATCCAAGGGTAGAAGATTGCTTTCCTTAGGGAGAATATCTATACATTTTCTTAGGGAGCTCACAAGCTCTTATTATTTTAATTGGAAATTTCCCCCTTGTTAAATGGTGGAATGAATGGACTTCTTGCCAAAAAACTGTTTTAAATGGGAATATCAATGGTACAGATCCGGTCATCCCCAGAGGCAGAAGGAATCACTCAGTGACTCCTATAAAGCCTTTGCGGGAATCACATATGTCGTTGGCCTACATCTTAAGAGAATTAAAACTGGGTAGTTACAGTTTCTTATTAATACCCACCTCAACCATGACTCTTCCTAACATTCCAATTTAGGAACAATCTTCATCTAGCCATCACTTTTCCTGCATCCTCTTCTATCTTATCACCCTATAGGCAATCCTAGTTTAATGTTATATTTTCTCTCTACCTCAGGTCATCTGTTTCGCATTCAGTGATCCCATCTATCCTCCCCCAGCTGCCCCTTCTCTGACAGTATCCTTCCAAATCATGGGAAGCCTGACAAGTTTTGCAGCATTTGCTACCAACTTGAGCTTAAGATATTCAAATCATTTTGGTTTTGATAAGAAGGAAAGTAACACTTAGCAATCAGGTGATAAAGTACTACCTAAAAGCAAAGCTCTGAATCTGGATGTTTAAGCAGTTAACTGCTTAATCAGATAAGAAAAGCAGGTCCTTATGGTGAACCAGATTTTTTTCCATTCATGTTCTTGGCTTGCAGTCTACTCCTTTAGTGATGTGTTTTGAATCTCTCTAAACCAGGGGTTCTTAACAAGGGGTCTGTGAGCTTGAATTGAAATTTTAAAAAAATTTTTTTGTAGGAACGTGTTGGTGTGGGTGTGATATATTTATTAAATAATACACAGTACAGGGTGTACCTAGTAAGGAGTCTGTGGTTTTCACCTAACTGGCAAAGGGGTCTGTGAAATAAAAAAGGCTAAGAACCTCTGCTTTAAACTGTTTGTTTCACTGGTGTTTACAATGTGCTTTGGCTCATTGAACCTTAAACATTCTAGAAACAAAAAGTGCTTATTTTCATATTTAGTTATAGTTGTCCACTTTCACATAGTGCATTTAGGACTAGAAAACATCACTTTCAATACTACCCATTTATCTCACATGTAAAAGGAAATACTTTAATTCCTTCTGTTGGTTACTAAGGACTCCACTTGTCAAATGTATTTCTGCAATTAAAAGCTAAAAAGCCAGTGTACTTGAATGAAAAGAGCATTAGTCGAAGTTGAGAAAGTGGCCACTTAAAATCTTCAAACCTTACATTTCCTATAAGTAAAATGGGATAACATTACAAAATGTTTCTTCTGCCTTATATGGATACTTAAGGATGAAAGCAAATGTTTAAAACTTCCTTGAAGAAAATTCAAGTCCACCAAAAGGTTGAATAAATTCAAGTAAGGCCACACAAACCCCATAACAGGCCACTTGAAATTGTAGCCATAAAAGAATGGCTGAGATCTTTTTTCTCTTCTCCCAGAGTAATTTATTACTTTTCAAATTCAGTAGTAATTCATCTGTTTGTTCTATGTTCTTGGTATTTTACAAAAAGTCATTTCAATTTTGGCAATTTTTCACTGAGTCTAAAAATGGACTGTTCATTTGGATTTTATTCTTTTTGTAAATATTACAAAACTGCTCTTACTCTCTTTTCTATGAATTTAATGTCAATGTTTATAAATTATTGAAATACTGGCAACTTTGTAATGTACTTTGTGCTAAGAAATTCTTTGCAATTGAACTGAAATATTACTGTTTCCTACAGAACAGTATGTCCCATGTCCCAGTGTAAAGGATAAGCAGTTGTGATAGATGAAAAGCTAGTTAAAGAATTTCTATTTTGTAAAACTTGTTTCTTTTTTGGTATTTCTGTTGTAGGTTTGATTGGGGCGGCGGACTTCATTGTAAATCAAGGTCTTGTTAAGTATTTCTTATGTTAAAGACTAAAGACAAGTAAAATTAATGCTGAAGGGATATAAATAAAAAGCTCTTCTTTATGTAATATTAATACATGAGCATTTTTGTCTAGTTTATTTTCATTTGACACATGCCATGAATTGACAGTAAGTTTCTGGTGCCAAAACGGTATTTCTTAAAATGGCTTAGGTAATGGCAGATATGTTGGTTCAAAATTTGAAAATGTTTGTGAATGCCCATTACAAAGCCTGATCACCCCTTGATATGCAAGTGCCTGTACCCTAAAACAAATCTACCTGTGAGTCCAAAGAGACTGCATTAGACAACTAGATGTAAGCAAAATCAGAGGAACTGCTCTCAGAAATAGAACCAGGTTGAAGCATATCCGATCTTATATGAAGAAAAGAGGGGAAAGGAGAAAAATTGTTGGCAATGGGGGCAGTAAATGATGATTAGGACTTGGGAAAAAAAGGTCCAAGAATTCTTACCTGTGGGGGAAATTTTTAATATGGCTGAAAATGTGTTACTAGCTTGGAATGACTGCAAGAGAAGAAGAGTTGCAAGACATCTTCTCTGATCCAATTCTCATAACTCTGTTGTGGAAAAAAAAAAAGCATCTGTAATATCACTAGCATGGCACCTATTTTGTTTAGACAAATTCAAAAACACAACATACAAACCTGCATTAAACAATAATTTTGTCTTTGAGCCACCTGCATTTTACCAGCATTGTCAAACATCCTAGGGACAACTATCTTATATATACTTTATGTCTATATTCTAAAAACATTTTCACAATAAATTGTTCAATAGCTTTGAGCATCTGTAAAGCAAAAGGCTCATGGTAGGGTCTAAAGATCTAAATATGAATAAAGGCAGGGCCTTTATCTTTGAGATCCCTGCTTATTGGGATCTTTTTAGAAATGCAAATACATTAGTATGGCATGATATTATAAAGGGGATAGGAGAGTAATAAACAAAGAGACATGGAAGAGAGAAAAAAGAATGACCATTTTCTTTTTCTTTTCATGTACAAAGGAGATGGGAATAGACTTTACAGAGAAGGCATTTTTTATTATTTAATATTTTTTATTAAAGAAGCTATAGGCTTACAGAAAATCATGCAGACCATACAGAGTTCTCATATACCTTCCTCATACATGTGGATTTCCCTATTATTAAAACTTTGCATTAGTGTGGTAATTTTAATTGAGGAATCAATACTATTATATTATTGAGTCCATAGTTTACATTGAGCAGCACCATTTATGTTGTACAATCCTATGTCATTTAAAAAATTTTATTAAAGTAACATATATACAGCCTAAAATTCCCCCTTTTAAACATATTCAATGCATAATTCAGTGATGTTAATTACATTCACAATGTCGTGATACCATCACTATCATCCAGTACCAAAATGTTTCCATCACCTCAAATAAAAACACTCTACCAATTTAGCCTTAACTCACTAGTCCCTCTCCTGAACCCAGCCCCTAGAAAAGTATATTCTAGTTTCTGACTTTATAAATTTTCTTATTCTAATTATTATTAATATATGTCAGAGAGGTCATACAATATTTGTCCTTTTGTGCCTGTCTTATTTATGCAATATGATGTCTTCAAGGTTCATCTTTGTTGCCACATGTATCAGAGCTTCATTCATTTTTTTTACAGCTGAATAATATTTCATTGCATGTCTATACCTACATTTTGTTTAGCCTCTCATCTGTTGATGGACACTTGGGTTGCTTCCATCTTTTGGTAATTTGAATAATGCTGCAATAAACATTGGTGTGCAAATATCTCTTCAGGTTCCTGCTTTCAATTCGTTGGGGTATATACCTAGAAGAGAAGGCTCTTTTGAGCTGAACCTTGCAAAGTGTGGAAGAGTTCACTTGAAGAGGAGAAGAGAGTGGAAGAGATCAGAGGACCAAGTTGCAGTTAGTACTGCACTCTTTACTGAGAACAGGCTTCTATATCAGACTGCCCTTTCTATTAATATATTATAGCAAAAGATTTATTGGGCAATGCAGAAGAAAAGTTGCTCTCAAATTGTTTCCTGGGAAACACTCTCCATTTGTGTGACTATCGGTTCTTTTTCAGTTATGCAATTAAGCACCATAGCAAAATTCACTGATAGTATGTTTCAGTTCAGAAATCTTCAACCTCCTGTCTATCTGGGATAGTAAGCAAGAAAGAGTAAGAGTTCACCTGCTGGACTTTTTCGTCCCAGTCATCTGTTGTGCCCAGGGGAGACTTAGCTTGAAGAGGTACTTTTTCCCACTTAGATGTTTTCACCTCAGACCCTCTCTGCTTTTTCTGTTGTCCAGCTAGAACTACATACAGCCTAGCTACAGATTTTTTTCTGAATTCTCAAGATCTTTCTCCAATTTAAACTCATACCACATCTCTCTATTGCCTAGCCATTTTTTGAGTTTGAAAATACAATCTCTTATCCAGGCAAGTGAAGTCATTTGCCATAATGTAGCACTCAGTAGCTGGGTCAGTAGTAGCGTTACTGACTCCTTACTGTGGTATCCCCAACCACCTGTTTGGTCCATTGCCACCTAGGGAAAGGATGGGAGGGGACAGGTGAAACTCCTTGCAGTATCAGGAAAACAAAGAAGAGCAACATGGTATGTGGTTGCTTGAAGAAGATATTAAGGAGGAATCTGTTCATTAGTCAAAAGCAAACATGTCTTTAGGGAAGTCTACGAGACAGCATGGCTTCAAGCTTCAAATCCAGCCTAAGAGGAGAGTGGGGAAACAGAGTTCAATTTCCTTGTGAACTAAAAGCGTGCACCTGCAGCAGTTGAAATTGTTTGAACAGCATCCTTATTTTAAAATGCTTTTTCTTCTGGTTAAAAGAATTTTTATATAATTAATGTCAATATATTAACAATTCTGGTATTGTTAAATTTTACACTGATTGTATTAGTAAAAGAGAACAGACAACTTGGAAATCTATAGATAAAGCCAGAATAGAAAAACAAAATCACCTATTGCCTAATGCCCAAGATTTTGATTTTGATTATACTCTTAAACAATATGCAAATTATAATCTCAATATTTTACATATAGATGAACAAAAAATAACTCAAAGAGTATAATTTATATTATAACACACACATAATCCCTTAATTCTTTTTCATTCCTGTCCAGTCTTCTTATACACATATTAGTTGTGATCATAGTTGTTTACATATCTGGTAAATATTTTCATTAATTATTATTTTGTAAATGTTTCCCTATTTTTATGTAGTTATGATATTCTGATTTTAAATTATACATGGTCTTCTATTATATTGATAAATGTATTTTTTTTTTTTAAAGATTTATTTATTTTAATTTCCCCCCTCCCCTGGTTGTCTGTTCTTGGTGTCTATTTGCTGCGTCTTGTTTCTTTGTCCGCTTCTGTTGTCGTCAGCGGCACGGGAAGTGTGGGCGGTGCCATTCCTGGGCAGGCTGCACTTTCTTTTCACGCTGGGCGGCTTTCCTCAGGGGCGCACTCCTTGCACGTGGGGCTCCCCCCACGCGGGGGACACCCTTGCGTGGCACGGCACTCCTTGCGCGCATCAGCACTGCGCATGGCCAGCTCCACACGGGTCAAGGAGGCCCGGGGTTTGAACCGCGGACCTCCCATATGGTAGACGGACGCCCTAACCACTGGGCCAAAGTCTGTTTCCCGATAAATGTATTTTAAGTATATTTAGGTGATTTCTAGTTTTAATTATTATAAATGTGGTTTTTGAAAAGTTGCAGTCTTATAGTCTATTAAAAAAAAGTTGCAGTCTTATAGTCTATTAAATCATTAATTTATTGCTGTGATCTGCTTCCACAGGGTCCACAGAAGATGGCAAACTGGAGTATCATAGCCATAGGCTAGGTAGATCAAAGAAATACTATATACAGTGTAGGAAATATATGTAGACGACTTTAAAGTCATCTCACTGTGAATGGCTGGGAAATGGCCAATATTATCTCAGGAATCATAATTGCACATTCCATAGATAATCATAAGTAATTAAGGAGGCGAATATCCAAATCATGCTATGGCCTATACGGAGTAGCAGTTGCTACAGTCTCCACAGTTGTCAGCTAAAGTTAACAGGGATCATAGTATTCAAATAAAATATGCTTCCTCATCTATTGTTAATACAGCATGGTGTGCTATTCAGGTAAGAAATTCTTAGAATATCTAGAGAGAATTTATTGAGACTGTGATCAAAATAACTTGTTTTACTAGTTTGTTCCCAGTGATAATTTCTTCTCTTAATAGCTTGTTAATGTTCTAAACACATTAATGTTCTAAACTAAAACAGGTATGAAAAGAATATCAGTCCTTTAGCCCAAACACCCAAATTAAATACCACCACCTCCTAATTTGAAGTAACAACTATGTACTATGATAACATGTGTACTTACCAATCATACACCTTTACAAGAAGGGTATATGACTTCCTTCCCTCCATAAATAAAAAAAACTACAACCAAAATGCTTGGATCATGATTTTATGTTATAGTGCTCTTTGATAAAATAGACATGAGTAATGAATATTAAATAGCAAGCTGATTATAGGAACAAGAAAGAAAATGCAAGCCTCATATCAAAGAAGCCAGGCACTGGCATTACTAGGAAGCCACTCAGTTAAACTCTTTTAAACACTTGCCTAAAGGAGAAATATAATTTCTTTCTTGTACTTATTCAAGTTGTATGGTTAATATAAAGCATGGAGGTGGATATTATGATCAGGAGCATGATTTTGATCTGCATAGAATACATTTATATCATTTTGCTTATATGAACACCGCAATTCAGTTGATGGTATTTCAGATTTAATGTTTTGTTGTGGAAAAAAAAGGCAGCTGATCTTTGTTCTTTCTTAACCTTTAATCAGTCCACTGAGAGAAATTAGCCTTAAAAGTTAGCCTGTGATTAATGAAATTGTGTGTCAGAACAATAGATCTTGCTTATGATCTTCTCTACCAGGCTTAGTGTTCTGATTGAGCACTCACAGGACAAAATAGCATTGCTGTATACTTAGAAACTTATACTCTTGCCTGGTGCATGGTTTGGCGTTCAGTGTTTGCCTTTGAATGGATCCATGTCTAAGCTTATTCCTATAGTTTTCATCTTGATTAGTTGTGTCATCATCCATCCTTGCTCCCAATTTAAAACTCATGGCATCATCCAGGATTCAGAATTCTGCTTCACCTCCAGTCAAAATATCTGCTAAGTTATCTCCTTAAAATCTTTCTCCTACATCCCCAGGGCTGTAACTCTCTTCTTTCAGAACTTAAGAACTTTTGTTTTCTGGGATCTTTCAACACTGTCTCATTTTGTCTACCTTCTCATTGGAAGTCATCTCTCCAAATCATTCTTCATAGGACTTTTAGAGTTACTTACAAAAAAGCATGTGTAATCAAGCCACTTATAGAACCCCATAAAATTTCAAACTGACTCTAAGATGAGTTCCAAACAGCTTAGAATTACAAATGCATAATCCCATGAAGGACAAACTACATTACAACTGTCAGAGTGAATTTTTTTAAGTTTCCTTCGCATAGACATTAGTCATGCTTCAGAATCTTTATATATTTTACCCTTTCTGCCTAGAATTCTCTTACCCTTCTTTTCCACAAAAGAACTCCTACTCATCCCTTAAGATTTATTTCTTGTATCACCTCTTTCTCTGAAGCCAACTTTGACTCGCACTAGAGCCACATGGGCTTAAAGCCGTACTACTTATGTTCCAAGCTTATAATACCTAGTGATGTAAAATGAATAAATGCATGAAAGAAATAATGATTGAATACAGGTGAATATGTCAATGCTGTTTCTCTGTGTCTCTGTCATACAAATCAAAGGAGATTTATTCTATTATCCAAATATTTGTAGACTTGTGTTGGTGAAATAAAATATAGAAAACTCTTTATGGGCTGTCTTAACTCACAAGCAGTGTTATAGCCCATTTAGGTATGAGGCAAACTTCCATTTGAAATGAAAAGTCACAGTTCCTATTAAATTATTCTTTTTTTCCCCCTTCTTTTGCCTACTCAGTTATGTTTGACTTTAGCATATTCTGGGTTTTCTTATATTTTTCTTGTCCCAGGTTAGACATCAAATTCGAAATAAGAAGAAATCAGTTTAATCATCTCTGGCGGTCAATAAGAAATAAATGAGTTTTTGTGTACTCAGAGAGGAGCTTTTGCTTCATTGACACTTTTTTTGCGGGGAAGGGGTTAGTCTCCATGTCCAGAAATAAGATTTATGTAAAGGTGACATGTTCAGCTCTTACCCAGGGGACGGATTGCTAGCCTCATCTTCTCTGCTCTTTGCAGTCACCCCAGCTTTTAATGGGCACAGACCATCCCGTGGTTATGACATCATGCAGCCCACCTGCCCTGCTGCAGATTATCTAGTGAGTTCTCCAAGGAAACTCGATGACCCAGCAGTCATTGTTTCTTGTCCCGTGGCCCAATAGACCTGTGGCTTCAGCACCCAGCTATATTTTCAAGTCAAATTCAGGGAGATATTTATTTTATTTTTTAAGCATGGTTTGTCTTTATAATATATTTTTGGAATATTGTATCAGTAACTATAGTTGTTTAGATCAAAGGGAGGATTTCCTCTTTTTTATTTTCAAGCAAAAATATTCCAGTGTATGTATATACCAAATTTTGCTTATCCATTCATCTATTGATGGTGATTTGGGTTGTTTCCACCTTTTGGTTATTGTGAACAATGCTGCTATAAACATTGGTGTACAGATAACCTGTTCAAGTCCCTTCTTTCAATTATTTGATTATATATATTAAAGTGGGATTGCCAGGTCATGTGCTAATCCTATGTTTAGCTTTTTATTTATTTATTTTTAGAGCAGATGTTGATTTACAGAGAAAATCATGCAGAAACTGCAGAGTTCCCCTTATACTCCCCTCTCATACACAGGTTTCACTATTATTAACACTACGTATTAGTGTGGTACTTTTGTTACAGTTGGTGAAACAATATTATTAAAATTACACTATTAACTTCAGCCACTCTTTACATTAGGGTTCACTCTTTGTTTCATAGACTTTTATAGGTTTTTTCGTGGTAATTTACATACATTCTAAAATTTCTCTTTTTATCCTTTTGTGAATATGCAATTCAGTAATGTTAATTACATTCTCAAAACTGTACCTCTATCACCATCATCCATTACCAAAACTTTTCCATCACCCCAAACAGAAACTCCATACCTATTAAACATTAATTCCCCAGTCCCTCCCCACCAGGGCCCTGGTTACCTGCATTATTGTTTCTGACTTTATGAATTTGCATATTCTGCTTATTTCATGTAAGTAAGATCATCTTGTATTTGTGCTTTTGTATCTGGTTTACATCACTCAACCTGATTGTCTTCACGTTTCATCCATGTTGTCGTGTGCATAAGAATATCATTCCTTTGTATGTCTGAAAAATATTCCATTGTGTGTATATACCATATTTTGTTGGTCCATTCATCTGTTGATGGACACTTGGGTTGCTTCAACCTTTTGCCAATTGTGAATAATGCCGCTTTGAACATTGGTGTGCAAATATCTGTTCACATCCTTGTTCTCAGTTCTTCTGAATATATTCCTGGTAGCGGGATTGCTAGATCATATGGCAGTTCTATATTTAGTTTCCTGAGGAACTGCCAGATCGTCTTCCACAGAAGTTATAGCATTCTACATTCCCCCCAACAATGTACTAATGTTCTTATTCTCCACATCTTCTCTAACACTTATTTTCCCCTTTTTAAATGATAGCCATGCTAGTTTTATTTCCTCTTTTATCTTGATAAATACAGTTTTCCAATGCCTTTGTAATGATAGAGCAATTAACGGGTAGGGGAAAATCTGGATACTTTCTTCCCTGGGTCACTTTGCATAAAAACTTCTCTACACCAATTTCAAATGATTATGTGCCTATTGTACATGTAGTTGCAGCAAGCTCTTCCTGCCATTTAACCTGCATCCTTCCAAGCAGCTATCCACTGGTCAATTAAAATAACACCTGCTACTTTGGTAGTCTCATAGTCATATAGAATGAAGAATCAAAAGGATAATTCTTCAGCAGGCTTATATCCCTTGATAGGTAAATGATATGTGTGTATACGTGTGCGCATATGTGTATTTAAATCTTAGTTTGCATTCTCCAAATTATCTTGTTCATATCTTTGCAGAACTAGGACATATTTGTCCTTTCCCTACATTTTTTTCCTATAAAATTTAGGAATCAGAAACAAGAAAAAATGTAAATACTCTCCTCTATGTACTTTATTTAAAAAAGGTTCTATTGTTTCACAGCTACTGTGTCTCCCAGACACCACATTAACAATATTTGATGTTTAAAATGTTTCACAATATCTAAAAACAGAGAAGCCAAGTCCTAAAATAATCAAAATACTCATGAAATTATTGAGTCTTTCTAACAAAATCAGTTTCTTGGTCTCAAATTCTCAAATCAAATTGGTAGATGAATCACAGAACCAGTGACTGTTAAGGCTATCAATGAGATTACAGACCAGTTTAATCCAACAAATTTTTAATATTCCTTCTTTCTGTATGATGGATTCCTTTCTTCTCTTTCCTCAGACACTACTTTTAGGGTACAGCTTGACCTTTCCTTCCTGCCCTTCATCAGATCTTGGCTGCTGCCCTGATACTCCACCTCTCTGTCCCCTCCCTAACTGTCAAAATTGTCTTGTCTTCTTTACATTTTATTTTGACCATACCTTTTGTCTTATCTATCATGACTCCACAACACCTTACATGCCTGAAAAATATCTCACCTCAGGCTTCAGAGTCCTCCAGGATATATCCCGCTTGGCTGGGACAGTCACCAGAGTGCCTGAATGTGGCTTCTCTAGCCTGGCAGTGTCAGGGTAATCAGACCTCTACATGGCAGCTCAAGGCTCCCAGAGAAAGGGTTCTAAGAGGTTCAGCTGTAAGCTGTAATACTTCTAATGACCTAGACTTGGAGCTGTATGTGTGTGATTTTATATACATATATAACTTTACCATGAAAGGAGTGTTGTCTCTTCTAGATACAACATCCAAAAGAACATTAATGTAATGTTTTTTTATAATTTGAAATTCAATAAATTATTTCTGGTTACAAAAATTATTTTCTGATTTTAATAAATGATATTGAAAATAAAGAAATAAATTTTATACATAAAATGCATGATCAGTGTATTAGTATTCTCTGTTGAAACAGAACTGACAGGAAATATCTGTAAATAGTATGAGATTTTAAAAAATTGTTTCATGCAATTATAGGGATGCACAAGTCCAAATTCCATAGGGCAGGCTGCAAACTAGGGGTTCCAATGAAAGTCCTTGATGAGTTCCCCGGGGAGACACTGGCTGTCCAAAGTAGAGATGGGATTTCTCTCCCTGAATGCTGAAATCACTTCCCCTTTTAAGGCCTTCAACTGATTGGATGAGGCATCACTCTTTGCTGACTGCAATCTCCTCAGTTGATTGTATATGTAACCAGCCATCTATGCAATCAACTCACTGATGATTAAAGTCCATGAAATGCCCTTGTATTGCAATTGGCAAGTCCATGGATAGAAGTTTTTTGGAAGAAGCATTGTGTGCAGGGAAGGAAACTCCATATCCAGAGTATGTGTCTCTTCCAGTTAGAACAAATCACTGCCACTTCCATGATAGAAGTGGCCCAATGTAATTAACCTGCCACCAGGTAGCAGGCTGATCACCTTGGGAAATGGTACCATATCAGGGGCTGAGTATGGGTCTCTGCTGCTAGCTAATCAGCACTCAACAGTGGCTGTAGCCAGGTTGGCCTTGGTGAGGGGAAGTCCATGTTGCTGAGCCCATGCATAACCTCCATCCCTACCACCATGGCCACTTTGTTCATGAGCCCATTGGACAATGACAGGAATGGCTGGCAAAAGAATCTGAGTGCTAGTCACAAAGTGGATCATCTTATCCACTTGATTATTAAAATCTTCCCTTGCTGAAGTCACCCTTTGTTGAGCATTCACATGGGACACAAATATTTTCATGTTTTTGCCCACTCAGAAATGTCTATCCACATACATCTTCCCCAGACCTCTTTGTCACCAATTTTCCAATCATATTCCTTCCAAGTCCATGACCATCCAGCCAAACCATAGGCAGCATCCCACAAATCAGTGTACAAATGTACGTCCAGACATTTCTCCTTCCAGGCAAAATGAAAAACCAGGTGACTGCTAGATGTTCTGTCCACTGGTCTCCTCAGGGCAGACCACTACTGGTTTATCTGGCAAAGTCTCAGAAGAATTTAGGGTTTCAGTGTCCCCACAGCTATCATCATCAACTCATATGTCTCTATCCCAAATCCTCAGGGTTCCAGACCTTTCCAATCATTACCTTCACTTTAACAGCAGACACCCTGCAAGGTTGAGATTTTAGTTTCCATTGTAACTCTGCTACTTGTACAATGAGACACTGAGTCTGGTTTTCAGAGATCTCAAGTCTGTGGCTACTTGAAACAAGATTTTCTTTCAGGACACACAGAAACTTTCACATCATTCACACAGCACTTAAGTTGCAAATTTGAAGCCTTCAGTTCATCCCTTTTTTATGTACCTGTATTCAGCATATTTAGGAATAGCCAGCCAACATCGTTATACCTTGCCTCTTATAAGCATGGAAGTAGTCAAACGCAATGGTGATAGTTTATGTATTTCTATTGCAACTCATGCCATGGACTGTCAGTGACATTTTGATTACTGAAAACAAAGTCATTATGCCTTTGGATCTAATCAGAGTAGGTAGCCAATTGCAAAAAAAAACACAAAAAAACCTCTTTCTCAAGAACCACCCCATTCTTGGTACCAAGTTGTATTAGTCAGAGTTTTCTAAGGAAACAGAAACAACAGGAGATATCTGTAAATAGAATGTCATCTCATAAAATTATCTCACACAACCCTGGGGAGTCACAAGTCCAAATTCTGTAGGGCAGGCTGCAAACCAGGATCTCTGATGAAGGTCCCAGTAGACACGGGCTGTCCAAATAGAGGTGGGGATTCTCTCCCTGAATGCTGAAATCACTTCCCCTTTTAAGGCATTTAGCTGTTTAGAGGAGACATCACTCATTGCTGACAGCAATGTCTTCATTTAACTGTATATGTAACTAGCCATCTATGCAATCAACTCACTGATGATTAAAATCCATGAAATGCCTTTGTTTTACAACTAGCCCAGTGCTTGCTTGACCAAACAACTCGGCACCATTACCTGGTCAAATTGACACATTCCCATCACAGTTAGTCAAAATGTTCAAATTTTAAAAACATATCCTTACTTTACCACTTTCCTATAACATGCTTAGGACATTTTTTAAATGAGAGAACCTATGATCTTCTTAGACACTGCGTATTTCATTTTTATATTCCTAGCAACTGTCTCAGAGCTTGGTACATGGTAACCTCTCAGAAAATGTTTATTGAATTAGACCTCAGTTTTGAGGATGACATGGCCAATATATTGACTTCTCAATGTGTATGTGCAGGAGGATGAAATGTATTAAGAAAATCCAGCCAATCAAAGGTAAATCCAATAGAAGGTACTGGACTATATATCAGTTAATATACTTACAGGAAACACAGGTGATGGTGTCAGCAAATCTTGTCCATCTTTCTTCACCTGGTAGAGCATTCAAGGAATCATCCCTTTAACCCAGGGGTTCTTAACCTTTTTAGTTCCACAAACCCTTTTGACAGCGAAAACCATGGACCCCTTCTCAGAATGTAGTGGCAGATAAGTTTTATGACACTCAACATCAGTATGTCTTTAAATTAAATTTTAGGATTATTCAAAATTACATTTTACAACTTTCCCATAATTTCAATATGTGATAACCTAACACAGTTCAACATCTGTTCAAATGGTCATTTTCAGCAAACATTTAGAAATTTGAGTTTTCCCATATGGTCATAAAACCATCTTTGCCATCCTTACCAATCTTTTTGCAGGCAGTTATCCACTGCATTCAGAATGCGCTACATTAAAAGAAAAATCATACTAAGTCCACACTACAGTGTGTATTATATAATAAATATGTCACACCTGCACCAACACATCCCCACAAGAATAATGTGGTTTTTTTGACATTTCAATTCAAGCTCACAGACACCCTGAAATCTTTTCGTGGACCCCTTGGGGGTCCGTGGACCCCTGGTTAAGCCTATCTATGCCTAAATTACTTCATTATCTGGGTAGCAAACATTCTGGGATACTTCTGGCAAGCTTGATTTTTATTTTATTTTTAAAGATTTATTTATTTATTCCCCCCAGCCCTTTTGTGACTTGCACGCTGTCTGCTCTCTGTGTCCATTCGCTGTGTGTTCTTCTGTGTGTGCTTGTCTCCCTTTGTTGCATCATCTTGTGCCAGCTCTTCGTGGGCATGGGCCATCTTGCCTTCACAAGAAGGCCCTGGAACCCAAACCCAGGGCCTCCCTTATGGTAGATAGGAGCCCAATCGATTGAGCCACAGCTGCTTCCCTATCAAGCGTTATTTTGTAGAAAAGGAGCAAATGAGGTGATTCTTTAGTGCCTTTGTCATTAGAGAAAAACCAAGATAAAAGGCACTAGTAAGAGTTTAAATATCTTTTATCAATTCAATTTGATTTGATTTGATTTGATTTATTCGATTAAATTCACTAATAAGAGTTTAAACACTTTTTTCTAATGAATATAGCAAAGTAAATCAAAATGTCCTTTAAATCTAGGATGGAATTTGCTTATTTAAGTTCTGTTGTTGTTCATTTCAAATTTAAAGAACCTGGCTGATGAAACCATTTTAAGCAGAAGCATCATTGTTCATTATGTAATGGGAAAATCAGAAACTCTGCTGTATTTCTCTTGCCATGTTGCTGACAGAGTTACAGAATTTTGAAAGAGGGGCATATTTTGTAATTCATTTTAATCTGGAGTCAATTTTACGAGATTTGTTTTGAATTACTTCCTAAATTTATTTTGATTTTTAATGCATGTATTAGGAAAAAAAAAACCCTCATTTCCAAAATTTCTATCTACCTTCTGTAAATGAGTAGGACAGTTCATTTAAAAATATTTTAAACAATCATGTCTTTCAATTTATTAATGTTCGTTGACAGTGCTTGCTGAAAACCAATTTAGAGAACTGAAGTATAAAAATATTGCTGCATATTTCTATGGTGTATTTTCCAAACACTTTTATTCCTGTTTTGCAGATATGAAAACTAAGGCATAAGATGCTGAAAGAACTCACTAAGGTCAGATATGATTGTAGTAGACAGGAAAGATAATTATTATTTCATGACTCATTCTATCTTTTTCTGTCTCTACCTCTGTTGTTCACTTTACATACCTTTTTAACTTTCGTGAATTTGACAGGCTCTTACTTACACTTAACGCATTACGTTTATAGACTATAGTCTTGCCATTGGAGACTTGCTAGTCTTACTAGTGATTTAATAATTAGGTAGTTTTATATTCCTTGTATTTATTTATAATTTGATCTTACTGATGAATTCTTTCTTTGGATACATACCCGCAAAATTCATATATATGTGTATTATTTTTAATAACTTCACAATCCCCTCCCCTACAAGAACTTTGAAGGAAGTTAGTTTTCTGCTGATTCTTTCCTTCCATTTGGCAACCATTTTATTTCACTGTTTTGAAGTGATGCAGTAAGAAAAATGGCTGCCTTTTGTTTATTTCCCTGTGCATTTGCATGATGACATCATCAAAGATATTAGCTAGAATGTACATGTCTTTAAGAATCCAGAGGTACACTATAAACGAGTAGTACTATGTTTTCCTTTTTCCTTTTTAAACCCCAAGGTTTTGTACATAGCGTAGTTCTTGTGTGCAGAGGGGAAAAATCAACATGAGCATTTTGGGAAAAATGTACTATAATGGTGGCATTTAAAACATTTCTAAATATTTCTGCTCATGTTAAGAAAAACCTACTAAAAAGCATTTACTTAAATCATAAAGCATTATAAATCAATGCTAACTCTACTAATATCATTATAAAGAAAGACGTAGAATCATTGTATTTAGAGACTGGATTATTTAACAACGCTTGCCTATTCTGATTTAAAATTATTTTTTAAAAATTTCAGTAGACTCTTAAAAACATTTTGTTACTTTTTTTTCAGAAAATGATTTCTTAGTAATGGAAGGCATATGCAAGTACAAATAGTTACTCTTTTTCAAAACAAGTATTTACAAACAAAATAATTACAAAACTAAGTATTTATAAATACTATTAAAATGTGTAGTACTGTCTGTCTAGCTATAATAGAAATTTTATTTTATGTTCTTCAATTATTGTGCTTCTAAGTTTTCCTTAACATTATTAGGAAGTAAATCTGTACTCTTTGTTGTACTTTGCATATATTTGTCATATGATTTTTCACTTGATTTACAAGCAACATGCTTTCAATTATCAATTCATTTAGATGGTTAAATAAGAAATCAGTTTTTCCCGTCTAATTCTAATGACTAAGTAAAATAGCTTTTTTATTTGGACAATCCATTTTCAAAATTGGAAAATTATTTTAGGTGGGTACTTTTAAAATATATTTTAGAAAGATAATCTAAATATGTATGTATGTGTGTGTGTGTATATTTATACACATATACACAGAGCAGAAAATTCCTGTAAATGAGGGGTAGTCATCTCTGAAACTACTTGTTAACAATGAAATCAGATAAGATAAACCATATGCTTTATTGAGGTAAGCTGCCTAAAATAAGTTAGTGCAATTTAAAGAATTAATATAAACCACATGTCCTTTAGATCTTTAAATTGAAATCCTTATTGTTCTTTTAAGGCAGCTGTTCTTCTAGGAATGTGTTATCTTTAAGAGGATGAGATTAATCATTGACTTCTTTTATACACATCAATAAAAGAGACCCTCTTTATCAAAAATAATTATCTTTTTATTCATATAAAATTGATGAAATTTTAATAGAGATTTTGTGGGAAACCAATGACTTATCCTTTTAGAATATAGCATCAAGGAAAAAGAGATATCAGCAATCTAAAGGTTAAAACATATTGTCAAATAATTCATTAAGGCATGGCTCTTTAATGATATTTGTACAGAGGTACTTTTAGAAAGCAGAAGGTAGAAAATGGCTTTTTGCTAGTTCCCTTTCCTCAAGTTAGCCTTTTATTCAGCCTTTTATTAAAATGAAATCTAGTTAACTTCACTTGAATGCTTGCTCAAGTGTTTTCTGTAATAATTTTTTTTTTAATCTTGTGAAGGGATTTCCATAAGTTGTGCTGCATTAATGACTTAGAGCAGCTTCATAATCTGTTATTCTTTCCTCCTAGTAGACCTCAGCTGATAAAAATATCCATAGACACAGTGAAGTCAGTGGCATGCCTAGCTCTCTCAGACAAAACTCCCATGTGATCACATATAGGCAGCCTCAGTGAGGCTGATGCCGTGCAGCAAGCAGTAGGTAATGAGTCTTTGTGCAGAGTGAAGCTCTTGTCGCCGAACAATAAAGCATATGGTACCAGCAATAAAACACAGGGCTGGAAAATTTAAGAAGATTCCGCTGAATCAGGAAGACACAGTGCCTTCGGTGATGCTGACACATATTATAAAATGATAATCAATTTATTTTGGAATCTAATGAATAAAGAGAGCAAGGACTAGGACTACAGCTATTTGAACAGGTCGGTGATTTTATAAATTACTCCAGCACTTCTTATGTTTGATTGGTTTTAAATTAGGATAGCTGATGTGTTTTGCCTTAAATAAAAACTTTGCAAGGCATTTGTACTGTGTAATATGAGGGATGCACTTCAATTGACCCAATGTGATTGAATTGTTGATGTAGTCAGATGTGATAGAGAAATATTTCTATCAGTACATTAAACTGAAAAGTTATTTATTCTATTTAAAAATTTATGGGTAAGAAAAAAAATTCATCCAATTATTTTTGACTCTTCTGTATAAACACAAATAATACAAAGCAGAATACTACTAACCTGTAGCTTAAATAAAAAGCTTCAAATCTAAATTTTCCAGTATTAAAAAAATTCTCCATTGCAATAGTTTACATGCTTAGAAATGGGATGATATATTATACAGAATTTATTAATGTTGTTCAGTATAGTGTAAGAGGAAGGATTGAAATGTTTAATTATTTTAAATACAAATTTTATAAAACAGGAAAATTTTGAAATGTTGCTAATACATCTGTTAGAACAATGCATTTGTATTTAACTGTAGTAATACACTATATCGATGTTTCTTGTGTGCTTTTTATTTTTCATTTTGTATTTCTTTTGATATAGAAAATATTATTTCATAAACTCTTTTATTTCCTTGATATTATTCCTTCACATACTGAGCAAAACGAATTGGCCTAATTTTTAAAAGAATAGATTAATTATTTGATGGTGCACATTTCTTCTGATTCACCATTTAGAAAAGACGACTGTGTGCTTTCATGTGTATTTATTAAAATATGTACACACCATGACCTTCTTTATCTGTAAAACAACGACTTAGATTTATGAGCAATAAAGTTTATACTTCTAATAGAGAGACTGCTGTGTATAGAAAGACAAAAACTCTAGCAAATAATAGCACAAGTAAACATTGTTGCCAAAGACAAGCACTAATGGCATATGAATCTTTATTTTTACATAGTTTAACTTTGCTCTACATTTTTACTGCTGTATTGTCATAAAGACAACCTGGGACCTAAATTCTTTACAATTAATTTCTCAGGCACCATTTATGATGATAGTCTCTAAAGGTACTAGGATATATTTAACATTTTATAGAATCACTAAATGTATTTTTACAGTGACTAACATATATTAACATACTTAAACCACCACAACAAAAAGAAATACCTCATGTTTCTGCTTGTGTGTGCAATATGTATTTCAATGAAAAAAAAAAGCTATGTTTCAAAAAAAGAGAAGTTAATGAAAATTTTAAATTGGCCTTCCACATGTATTTAAATGAAGTATTTAACTATTTGGGTTTCCTTGGTTACCATAGTCACTGCAGACAGCTTCTTTTGGTGGAAGGTAGGGGTGGTGAATATTGGACTCTAAAACAAAGAATTAAAAGCCTTTATCCTTTAGTAGACATTGGCGGAATGTGATTCTGACCGTCCAGTAAAACCCGCGCCCACTCCCCATCACGAATTTCCTCTCTCCCGTGATTCAGGTATTCTGGCAGAACTGCAGTTCCACAATTCCTTACCCAGCATTCAGCATTCCGTTTCAGCTGTTGGAGGACTGCCTAAGCCTTATGCAAATGAGTCCAGCTCTGAGGCTCTAACTGCAGAAGGGAGAGGAGGAAGGCAGAAGGGAGTTCAAAGGTCACAGGGCTGGTGGAAAGCTGGATCAGTGGCTGAAAAAAAAATTCCAGGGCTCCTCTGCAGCAGTGTTTTGCAGCAGTTAAATGAAGTGTGCTTCATTTCTCAGAGAGAAGATATTACAGCGTGTGTGCCGTAGTCATTTAAAGTGCACGCAGGTATGGTGACAGATTCCATGATGCGCCTGATTTTATTTCTAAAAATGACACCGATGAGGATTGGCTATTTTAATTCTTTGTGGAAATCGGTAGGGTGTTCCTGTTTTTCAGGTTTCCCTTAGCTACTTTATTCCTTAAATCTTATTAATGCCTTCTCCATTCGAGGCTTGGGTGTTTTGTTCCAATGGAATAATTTCTCTTGAGGAAAAAATCAGATTTGGGCTTCCTAAATAATCCCATTTTGGAAAGTTTTTGAATGCGGAGAAGTATCTGTGTTGAAATATCTGGATAAATATCAAGGCTTACAACTTTTAGAGGATTTTCACATTTTTAAGGAATGTATTTTAAATAAGAACTGGGTTTCTAGTCTAAGATTCTGGTGAAGTATCTGGAATTAAATAATGTGTCCTTTTGTTCGTGTCCTGCAAAAGAATCATAAGAATAGTTTTAATAAGTTATATTTTACACTTCATTTTAAAAGAGGGCTTTACTTTTCAGAGTTTACATACTATATTTTACTGCTAAATATTTAAGAGACATTTTCTTATTTAACGTGTCTTTATTTCCCTAATTGGTATTAATTTTCTTTGGGACTTTTTAGACAGTGCTATTTTGAACTCAACATGCTCAACTTCCTATGACTTCCTTTTCAGCTAAGTCTGGATTGTAAAGTGATCCTGATAAATGTCACAGGACAAAAGTCTTTTTCCATGCACTAAAATATCACTTTTGTAAAGTGTGTGATTACATCATAGTAAAGTCTGACCTGCACCAAACAAATGTGTATTCAGTTTTATTGTTCATAAGCCTGTGTTGTGTTGTGTTTTTTTTTTTAATTTCCAAAATATATTTTAATAAATTGAATTGAAGTAGCTGGTCAACCTATGTTTATTTTAAATTTTAAATTTTTCAATCCAACAGTTATGATACTGATGGGGAAAATGTTATTTTCATATGCATCCAGTGTTCATTTGTCTACAGTACACATTGTATGTGTATGAAAATATGTTGGAAAAATGAAGAGACACAAAATAGCATTTAGAAATGAAATTCTACTTTATGTTTATTTATAATTGCATATATTTTAAATGAATTATACGTACATACAAAGAGCTCGTACATATTTAGATAAACTTAATTACTTTCTTTACAGTAGGAAGAGGGAGTTAATTTTATCATAATAATTAAGACTTGGTAGTTTGGTTAACAATATCTTTCATTTTACAATGTGGCAGGAGGAGAATTAGAGACCAAAACAATTATTATTATATGTCCTTGAAATAAGGACAATTATTTCAAGTATTTACAAAATTCACTTTATAGTGGTCGTTCAGGGCCAGATTCTCACCCTTTATCACTCTTCTGGGGGCATTATGACACTTATCCAGGACTCTGAGATTAATTTAGGAAAGGAATTCATGTTTTATGAGACTGTTTTTAAAATGCAAAAACTGCTATTTCTTTAAGCTCTTTCTATTTTGAAGCTTCAAGAATGACTATCTAAAACTGATATATTTTAAATAAATTGCTTCCTATTTATGTTGAGAGGAATATGCTGCTCTCTGGTCCAGACAAAATATTTGTAGACTTGTGCTTTTATGTGTGTATTTCAAGCAGCCAAATAAAATCTTTCTTCTGGTCAACCATATTTAATCCAACTATTTTAAAAAACAACAACAAAAAATTATTTTACCTTTAACTCAGTAATGCCCTTATTTTTTTCCTACTAGTTTCTCTGTGTGTGAGACAGAACATTTTAGGGCACACATGTACTCAGGCTAACGGCATGAAACATAGTCTAAAATCTACATATAACTTGTCATCTCAAAAAGCTCCCATGTAGGTTTTAAGTTATATATATTCTTCTCCAGAATTGGTGGTGCCAATGAAATAGAAAGAAAAAAATTGCTTGTAAAACATAGAAAGAAAACACTCAAAATAATTTATTCAAAGCAATCACATTTCTTTTTTTTATCTTGGCATCTCTTAAGAAAGTATTAGTGTTAGGCAAATGCTGGATAGTCTAAATCCATGTATCTACTCCATTTTGGAGATAACTCTTCCCATACTCTCTCTCTCTAAATTTTTATTCCCTTGCTTTTTCGTATTTCACAATTATTTTTACTGAAGTTGTTGTGCTAAATAAAAATACAAATATTTGAAGAAAAATAAGACAAATCTAAGCTTTATGTAATCTAAAATCCCGTATTGAAAACTGTTTACTATCATCACCATGTGGACAATGTGTATACGTACATGTGAATGTAGATGAGCAGAGAACTGGAAGTTTTCCTGTTAAAGACATCTCAAAATATAATGATAGCATCGTCTTATCACCTGTTGAACATTTAAATAGAATTGTGTCAATTTTATTGAAAAGTGTAAGGACAATAACATGGTAAAATCATTTTAAGGATCTCATTTTTATTCCATGTTATTCAAGCCACAGGAATCCTATGGTAATACTTAGTCTAGTATAGTGTGGACATTATCTAAACTACAAAACCTAAGTTACCAGGTTGCTAAAGGTTATAACTTAGAAGGCCAGTTAAAAAAAAATAATTGTTTTCATGGAAGCAAAATATAGTATACATCAATCTGCCTTGCTGAGCAAAGTGGAATATAGTTTAGGCTTTTCTTCATGTATAAGAATCATTATCCCACATTACATTAATTTGTTGTAAAAGACAAAACTGTTTCCCAATACTAAATTGTCTCCTGCTATTATATGCTTTTATAATTCTTCTGTGAATTTTTATAATTTTACTGTCTCCTTTCACATTAATATTTATTATTAGTCAATTATTGCTCCTAGCCTAAGAGCAATTCAAAAATCGAGTTTATGCACTTCGTTTTTCATTAAACTGTAAATCATTTAGAATTTGGTGGGCAATGGGAAAAAGATCAACATGCTTCATACTTCTATGTTATGAACGTCTCTCACACATACTTGCATATAGTATATACATGTATGTCTCTGTGTGTATATATATGATGTACAGCATAGGCACATAGGAAAAGAGAAAAATTTACTTTTAGTATTTTTTATGTTCTGGATGTGTTCAGGATATAGAAAATCTTTTGAACTCCAAATAAATGAGCAAATATTCTTTGTTGCTACAATGAGAATATGCCATATTAAGCCAGTAACATAAATTTGAAATTACTTTATATATACCTGGGAAATGGGGAATGCTAACATTTATACCAAAGAATTTATACAGGCCAAATTTTTCGTAGCATTTGACTAATCATTGGTGCCACAGAACTCCTTTCATCAGTTTCAGGAGTTGTGGTACATTTCATTTTCAAAGCCTGGGTCAAGTTTACTACCTGCCTCTACCATGCTAGCTGAGAAAAGTTATTGCTTGGGGAATCATTTAGCTCCATGAAATCACATATTCATTTACACTTAGCTGTGGTGTGTGTGTATGTGTGTGTGCATGCTTTTTGTTCTCCCCCATCCCATGCAAGGAAAGTGAAACAACTGAACTATCAATCCCCATTTCTTTGAGAGCTTACTGATGAGATGTGTTAAGATATCCAAGGTCTCTAATACCATCTCAGTGAGATGTTCTCATGCACTCTGAAGAACCTTTTTCCAACACTGGTTACATAAACTTAATGGCCTCAATAGTATAAATAGGTTAAGAGCTTAGGTTCAAGTCCCAACCCTGGTATCTCTTCCCAGATGTGCTCTGCCACTTATAAGCCCTGTTGTCTTGGACATGGTACTTGAACTCTATATTCCTCATCTTCTTCATCTGCTGAGTGGGGGTAATAGTGTCTCTACCAAAAGGTTTTTATGAAAATGAAATGACTTGATATATGACTAATAATAGCTAATATTAATATTTTTCAACCCATAGGAGTTGATTCCTCAGTGCTGATAAAGCAAGTTCTGCTTAAGCCTATAGTTACAGAGAATCCTGAAGGAACAAGAGAATTGTTTTCCAAAAATAGAAACCTACCAGGAGTTTGTGTGAGGTCATACCTAGGTAGAACTCAGCAGCTGATTCCTACTACTCTGATGGAGTAAGTAGAAAAGATAGCCATGATACCCAAAGTTCAAACTCTATGTGGCCTTCTAATACCGGGAACTTTTTCTCCTGGAGCCCAAACTCCACAAAATCCTCACATATGATATGGCAATGTGGATTTTTCTGAGCTTACTTGCTTTTATATTCTCTATATTTAAAATTTCCATCTTTGTGCTTTTACTCTTCTATTTTTTCATTTTGACTATGTAAAATGAAAGCATCAGTTATTTCTCTCTGCTCCAACTAGACTTTCTGTCCCATCTATGGACTATGAGATTTTCAATTACAAGGAGAGCCTGCCACATAGTAGGTGTCCGAGAACTATTTGCTGAGCAAATCCTATTATGAAGCCTAAATCTACCTAACACTCTAGAAGTGCTAATTTGTCTGAATTATGGAAGAATCTCTCAGTTTTATTGGTATTTTAAAGTACATGCATGTCATAATGATGTTTAGAAATAGTGCGATTGATTTACTCACAAGATTTTTCAAAAGAAATGTATAAAATACACCTACATTTTTTTTAATTTAAAAAGTGTTTTAACAATAGAATTCCTAGAAGTGATTTTTGATAAACTAATTGGGAGAGCATCATGACTCTCCATTTTTGTGAAACTTGCTTGAATGGGTGAAGATTCTCTACAAACAGTGGATTTCCAACATTTAAATGATCGTGTGAATTTAAATGATCATGTGACTTCTATTATGAACACATTTTAATTTGTGTCAATAGGACTTTCACTGAAACTTGAAAATCCAGATACTTAATCTTATACTGTATATTACTATTACTAAATGCTGCTTAATGCAGTGTCAGCTGTCTTAGATAGTAAAAATCTTTATTTAGCCAAAGGTGGTGATTCATTCTAAGGAACATCCAGCATATTTTTTTTCTATTTGTTCTAATTTTTAAAATAGCTTTTATTTTCTGTGCAGTATCTTTGGCAGGGTCCCAGTGCTTGGGTGGGAATTCTCCTAAAGTTTAGCTTGTCTATATTTTATTCTGCTGTCCACTTTAGAGTACTTTATGTGGGAAATTTTTTTTTATGAACTTTATTTTTAGAGAAGTTTTCCATTTGTATTTACAGAAAAATTATACCAAAAATAGAAGGAATTGCCATATAACCCCACCCCTTGTACCCACAAATTTACCCCTATTATTGACAGATTAGTGGGGTACATTTTTAAAGTTCCCTTTCCTTCAGACTATTCTGATGTTTCCTCTGAAGGAAAATATGCCATAACCCATTGATTTATACTGGCCAGTCTATTTTATTATTCAATCAGAGACTTTCTGAAAGACTGAGAGAAACATCTTAAGCACTATGGAAGAAAAAAAATGTTCTCCAGGGCTACAATAATAATAATTCTAAATTCTTCCACAACTGTGTGGTCTTTTTTTCCCTTAATGTGGTAAGTCTTGCCAAGTCCTTCAAAGAATCAGGCTAAATACTGTTCTTTAGTCTTAATAGCAATAAATTTTGCATTGACTTCTCTTGGCACTTAGAATTTTAGCATGGGAAAAACAGACCATCAGCAGACACTTGATCAATTTCTAACAGTTTTAAAAGCCTTATAATGTTGTTGATTGGTTTTCTCTGCTCTTGCTAACTAAAAGAGCATCCTAAAAGTTGACTTTAAGATAGGATGGGAGCGGATGCGACTTAAGCGGTGGAGTACCCACCTCCTATGTGGGAGGTCCTGGGTTTGGTTCCCTGTGCCTCCTGAAAAAGCAAACAAACAACAACAAGCAAAAACAAATGATAAAACCAACTCAGGAAAGCTGATGTGGCCCATTGGTTAAACACCAGCTTCTCACATATGAGGTCCCAGGTTCAATCCCCAGGCCCTGGTACCTCAAAAAAAAAAAAGACTTTTGATTCCCAGTCCAATATGTATTCAGTTTTACCATGTTGCAAAATACCTAATAATGATTACCGATTAAAATCAGGAGGCTTTACAAACCCAAGGTCTGGCTTTCTTTCATGAATATTAATCCCAATGGCACACAAGTATATATAACATGGAAAGCTTCTTGGGGACCCTCCAACAGGACAGAATCCTAGAGAACCACTTTAGCTCTAGTGAATGGAGTAGCCATCCATCCTGTATCAACAGGGCATACATTTAGCCATTGAAATTTGCACAGGTTAAGGGAAGAGGGTATAGACAGAGGCAAAAGCCTTTGCATAGAGGCCACAGGCTATAGAAATAACTCATCACATAGCTTTTATCATTTACTCCCAGGCGGTGGGGATTGCTTTGCATCAGAGCCTATTTTTACTATTTGTACCCTGCCCCTTATTTTGATAGATGTGATAACTGAGCCCCAAAGAGGTAATCTCTTACTTAAAAACATTATACCACTTGTTAGTAGCAGATCCAGAATTAGACTCCAAATTGATAACATTAATTTCTTGAGCAGGCTCTGGAATACATATTCAGTCCATGAAGAACCTTAAAGTCAAATGTGAGACAAGGCCAGGTAACCCAACATTTATACTACAGTATGATAAGTGCTGGTAAGTGCAAGGTCCCAGTAGAAGTCATTTAAGCCAATGTGAGACTGGAGCATTGTGTCAGGCCTAAAACCTTGGCCAAATAATGCAGCCTCCCAAATCCTCAGAATCTGCTGTTAAAACTACTTCGTAGGTTCTTGGGAAGACTACAGAGTAGGGGAACAAAGTGCCTGACGCATAGTAGGTGCTCACTAAAGGCTGACTGGTATTAACAAACTTAATGAGTCCATCTAAACACCTTTTGGGAAAAACACTGTTACTTGTCTCAGTCAAGTAGCCATTAAGCTACAAAGTTACAAATGAGGCCAATTTTTGGCAGCTGAGTTACAGTAGTATGTGGCAGCCAAGAGAGCAGTAAAGGAAGGCACGATAAGGATGGGTAGGGAATGTCTTCTGGAGCCAGAAGAAACTGAGAGTGCTACTAAGAGCTCTGCCCTAGGCAGTGGGGGATTCTGGTGGGAAAGGGAATAAGGACACCATATCTAATCTCTTTGGTAATTTGAACTAATGTGCTCACAATGAGTCATTTCTCCTAGTTTTGGATATCTCCCAAGACTGGGGAAATGTATAAATCATCAGAGCAGAGGTTCTTACTTAACCTGGAAGTCCATGGGTAGAGGGCATGCTTTTGTGCTTATGTGCACTTTCTTCAGAGAAAGGGGTTCATTTCTTTCATCGGTTTTTCAAACACAAATCATCGAACTCCAGCGCTGTTGAGAACTACTACATGTAAAGTAACTTAGAGTTTTAACCAAGGTCACAGGAAACTCTGGCATAAGGAATTCATACATGATTGGAAAACCCCACAATCATTATTTCTCCAACAAAAATGTTTATTAGGCAGGAGTGCTCCCAGGGTTCTTGGCTTAAACAGACCTGGACAAGAGAGGTGTGTTTGGCTGACTTGTGCTTCTTACATTGGCAAGCCACCAGCAGCATTTTTCACATTGGTGGTGCCCCGTGGAAACACCTTAAGGGCTTTTACCTTGTAAAATCACTGCCAAATCCCTATCCTCTTGGCTACAGATATGATAATTTCTTGCCAAATGGGCTAAGGCAGAAATGGTCTTTGTATTGTAGAAGAAGATTTTCTTTGGAGAAATACTTAAGTATTCTCTGAAGCGTGGAGTGGCAAATGTTGAAGGTATCCTTTTTGTCCACTTAATTGCTATGTGGTGGCCTACCTTCTAACAATTACATTAAATAGTGTTGTTGAAAAGTGTCTCCCCCACATATACCTGCACTTTTTCCTTTTAATCAAAATATGGCGCACTGTCATTTTGCAGTTAACACCCGTGAATTATTGGAAAAGGCCCCAGTGGGAGGGAGCATAACAGGAATACCAAGTTCCAATCCTGCCTTGCTGAATAACTTTAGACAACATAGTTAACTTCTCTGAAACTCAATTTCTTTACCTGTAAAACAAGGATGACAAAGACAGTTGTTGTAAAGATTCATTAATATCAAGATTGTAAAATAGCACCTATTAGAGCTCAAGAAATTGAAATCCCCTTCAGTCTCCCTGCCCCCCCAACCCTCTATATAGTAGGCTCTTTTCTGACTTCTCCTGGTCTATAGGTTTTATGCAGGAAACATACAGAAAGAAACTTAGCATGCGAGAAATACTATTTAAATTAAACATAAGCAACAAATAATAGAACACATAGAATAAAAACAAATGAATAATGCTTCTTAGCGAGGTTCAAATGCCTGCTTAGCCCACTTTTAAGAAGCTCTCTCAGAGATCCTGGCAGTGGAGGCCAAGGTCACCACGACTGATGAAGAATCAAATAGCAGCAAAGAGAGGAGCTTCCAAATGGCACTTGGAGTTCATTTTAACCACAGTTGTTGGAAAAGAAATATATGCCACATATTTCTTAGCATTGAGGAGATGGTCTTCCCAACTCTACAGGCTAGTATGCAAAACATATGAGAGTTCAATGAATAAAAAGAAAAGAAAAGAATTTGTTTAAAGGCTGAACACGAAAAAGGCTTAAAAAACTGAGTTAAAGGACTTGGAAAAATTTGAGAACATTTCGGCTGTTCTGAAGCCTGCAAAAGAAATCATTTATTTTAGAAGGGCAACTACCTAAAATAATTATTACTTTTATAGAAACTTTAGACTATAACCAACATTTTATTAAAATGTAGTGTAAGGAAGAACATTATAGAAGTCTCAAAATCATGGCTAAAAAAGATGGGGAATGTAAAAGATTTAACATAAACTTAGTTAAAATTTTATCTACATATTTAGGAACTTATCTGGACATCTACACATGTCACCCAAAAGAATAAAAATAATATAATGGTTTCTTAACTGGCCTTTACTTTCTTAAATATTGGCATAAAATCTACACATCATCAGTTGGACAACTATCCTCTCCATCTCCATCTGGCCCAGTAGACAATCTGGTTGATGATGTATGTTACCATGAATAATCTTGCTTTTGCCAGCTAAGCTTTTTCCACTTACTATCACAGACTAGCTATGCATCAGTATTTTCATCAAACTGTTTGCAATATATCTCATTCCATCATTTGACTTTGGTTCAGCAGCCAGAAGAAACATCAAAATTGCTTTCCATTCTGAGTAAAGGTGATGAGGAAAACATTTTTTTTTTCTGTGCAACTCAATTCAGACACTGTTTCCTGGGCCCTAGGGCCGTGGTTAATTGAAGGGATTGGTAGCCTTATTTTATCAAGGTCCTTGAAGCAGAACTTTATCATAGTTTCTTAGCTTTTTTTTTTTATTTTCATTTTGAAATACTTTCAAACTTACAAGACAGTTACAAAAAAATAATACAAACCCCATACAGAACAAATAGAATAAAAACAAATTAATACAACTTCTCAACTAGGTTTGAATGAGAACTCCAACATTTCCTTATGTCCCCAGATACCCAATTCCATCAGTGTTAGACTTTTGCCACATTTTCTGTATCATTCTATATTTGTCTATCTATCTGTCTATTTATCAATTTTCTGAACACTTATGTATAGGTTGTATACATCATAGTCCTTCAACACTACCATGTATATTTCCTAAGAACAGGATACTCACATTACCACCTTAAGTGCATTTATCAAGTTCAAGAAATTTAACATTTATATGAAGTTTATAGTCTGTTCCAATTTTTTCATATGTCCCAATAATATCCCTTTGAGCCTTTTTTTCTTCCTCCTGGCTAGATCCCATACAGGATCAAATATTGCTTTTAATTGTCATTGTCTCCTTAGTTGCTCTTTTTTTTTTTTTTTGATATTGTGGGAACACAGATACAACATAAACTTTCCCATCTCAACCACTCTCAAGCACACCAGTCAATGGGGCTAATCACATTCACAGTTTCACAGTATTGTAGTACCCCACCACCTTCCATTACTAAAACTTTCTCATCTCCTCAAACAGAATCCCTGCATGATTATGCATTAACTGCCCATTCCCTCTGCCTGCCACTCCTGGCAACTTATGATCCAGTTTCTGTCTCTATGAGCTTGCATATTCTCAATATTTTCTTTGTAGTAACCATGGGACTTAAATTTGACATCCTAAATCTATAATATTAAATTTGAATTGAGGTTGCTAGAGCTTAGGCCTGGTAACAGCTGAACTCTAGTGAAATATACAAGAATTTCTGCAGCTGTAATCCCAGAGGCTGCCCTGGTTCCTGAGTTCCCTGGACTTGAGTTTTTAGTTCTACTTTAGATTATATGAAGTAGTCCAGTAATTTTCCAACAGATGTCTTTTGCTTAATTTAGCTAGAATTGGTTTTTGTGTTGCTTGCAAGTATAAATATTGCAAGATGTTTTGAGGTCAGTTTCATCTATTTTGATTCTCAATCATCTACATTATGCCAGAGATTTTGTTAATCATTAGCGATAGGGAGGTGAATGAGAGGAACATCATTTCTGCCTTCATGGACCTTGCAGTTTAGCAGAAAAAACAGACATTCATAAATTAATTAAAGTATGGAAAAGAAAGGGCTTCATTTTCATTTATTGAACAAATATTTATTGAGCACCTGTCATGTACCAGGCACTGTTCTAGGCCCTTGGAACATCAGTAAACAAAACTAAGATCTCTGCCCTTGTATGTTCTATCAAGGTATAAAAAGAGTAAATAATAAACATAGAAATACATAAGTAAGAAGAATTTAGAAGGTGGCAAGTGCTGTGGAAAAAATTTAAAAGCAGATCAAATGAATGGTATATCAAAAGGACTAGAGGACACAGAGAAATGTTAAGTTGGAGAAACTGAAAGATTAGAGCTGAAATATAGACAAGGCCAGTGGTTCAAAATGAGGATGAAGAGGCTAGCCAAGCTAGATTGTTAAGGATTTTATAAACCATTAAGGATCTTGAACTTTATCCTAAAGCAATCTGAAGTCACTTAAGAATTTTAAGTCATAGAGTAACATGATCAAATTTGCATTTTAAGTTTTTGAATGAGAATAATACTGAATGGGAGTGAATAAATAAGAGGCCCTTGCCTTAGTCCGAGTGACAAATGGTGGTGCACTTGATTGGCAAGTGTGTCATGAATTACAAAGTGGTAGCTGTGGGGAAAATGACTTTTCTGGAGGTTTCAACTTTCAGTTTCTCCTGTCTAGAATAAATTAATGCCTATCCAGCTTTATCTTCTGTTCTTTGGGCTTTGATGCTATATAAAAACAATTTGAAATGTTGACCACCTTTACACTGACTTGTTATATACCAGATTTAGTTATGCCTCATCTTTAGGAACAAAAATATAATATGTGGGTCTTTCACTATGGCAGCTATACAACAGGTATTCCTTTTCACCTAGAAGTATATCTAGCAGCGAAATACTGCCAACCTCAAAGTCCAAGAAAATCAGTACAAGATGCATTCAAACCAAGTATACACAACTTTTCCCTAATCCTTGTATTCTTTTCTTTCCCAGTACATAGGTCTAGAGGACATAAAACCACAAGCTTCCTTTACCACTCCCGCACTGAATCTAGATAAGATTCTACATACAAAAGGAGGCTTTTCAATTCACTTATTCCTCCAAAATTCTCTCTTCTTGTTGTTGAGGAAGTGGAAAAGGAAGAGAAGAGTATCAAGAACCACCTTTTGTGATGTGGAAAGATGGTTCTCTGTACCCTATTGCCCTATTGAATGTCCTAGTTCTTGAGAAATCTGCCTTTCATAAGGAAGCTGGTATGGGTAGAACTTGGGAAACAGGGTTTGAAAAGGACATGATTTTTAACAGTTCTTTTGCAATATCTTATTATAAAAATGTACTTTTTAAACATGAGTTTCTGTCTTGTTTTACTTTGTGTCTTGGAGTCTTTCCCTTGTGAATTATTTTGCATCTTGTTTGAAGTGAACCATTTTAAAATTTATATCCTGTCCTACTTTTATTTCAAGAACTTTACTTAAAATATCTTTTTTCCCTCTTTGCTCTGCTCAGATATGCATGAACATTTTATGCATTTCACACTCTTAAAGATGGAGAAAATAATATGTTAACTGAATAGTGGTAAAATGAGGGTGAAATAGAAATTTCGTTCTCAAAAAAGCAGACAATGCATTATCTCCTATTGCTATCAGTTGTCTTTATTGTTAGTATAATAGTCATACAAAAGACATGGATTAATAAAACAAGACAGTAGGATTGACTCTGATGCAGGCTAGCATAGTGGATGTTAGCTCCCTGAAGGCAGGTACCTTGTTCTATTTTGTTTTGTGTCCCTATCTTACACAAGAAGGAGTTAGTAGGTGCTCAGTAGTTACTCAACATTGGTGCTAATGGGATAAATTGTAATTAATAAGAAATACTTAGGCATATCTAATACTGTACTTATTTTAGTAAAAATCACACCAGGAACAGCCAAGGAAGAGATTTTCGACTAGGAAATGGTCCTGGTAATGGGACTCTATGGCTGGAGTGTGGACACATCCACAGAAATGCAGGAGGGAACTATGATGAGAGGACTAGAAATTAGAAAAGTGGTTCCCAAATTAGATCTGCATCAGAAGCTGCTGGAGCACTTCCTAAAGCATAGAATGCTGGGTCCCAACCCCAGGGTTTCCAATTTGGTAGATTTGGAGTGGGGCCTGAGAATTTGAATTTCTAAAAATATTTTCCTCCCAGGTGATGCTGTGTTTGCTGATCCAGGGGTATCAATCACTTTGAAAACCACTAAATGAGCTCTTGAAGAGCTAGCCCATCTCAGCAGGTTGTTATGTGATCTGCACAGGGAAGGGGGGATTTCAGATATTTCTGAGAGTGGTGCTTCGATCCTGTTACAGAATGGACATCAGAATAGTTCTAAGGGTCTTTCTTCCTCCTGATCAACAGGACTGATGGCAAAAGTCCTGACAGGAAAAGAACAGAGTGGCTTTAAGGACTCAAATAAGAGTTAAAACCAGCTGACAAAAATGAGCTGGAAGATGGAATTCATGGAATTGACTTAGTAATACTTTGAGCTGTTAACCTAATTTAGGTACGTAAGAACATGTACTTATATCTAAGCTAATTTATATATAGCATATTCCTCCAAATATCCTTACACTGCAAGGAAAGCTTAAGCCCTATAGCTGACTGTCATGTGTAAATTTAAAATGGAGAAAGTAGAGAAAGGGCAGCCCAAGTAGAGAAGAAAGCCCATCCAATCTAGAGAAATGATTTAGGAGAAACCACACCCACTTCCCACTCAATTAGTGCTACATCGCAGGTAAATGGCTTTAGAATGTTTCTGTAAAAGTGGCAGCAGATTCAGCACCCCAGAAGCATGGCAACACGTTTCACCTTATTACAATATTGAAATGGAAACTACCAAATATTGAAAAGGAAACTACCTAAAATTTAAAATTTTGCTTCAGTGTACTCAGCTAATTAGGATTCTTGCACTTTGAAACTTGAGTTTGAAGTTGTGGCATAATTATACGTGTTTCTTCCAGATGAAATTTATATAAGGGGACTTGACATTTATTTTTCTTTGCAGGACTTTATGGGCCCAAGATTTTAAGGGTTTTCTCAATTTGCCAACCAAAAGGAATAGGAGTATTAAATTAAAATGAGCTATGTCTGAAAAACATATTACATTTGGAAATCAAATGGTTAAATGATCATATTCAACTAATTTGGTTTTGTTAATTTGAAAATAGAAAAAAAATCTCCTTAGTGATCCTTTCAAGGGAAAGCTATAGCTCAGCTCATGTATAAAAGGCTACATAAAAATGACTCTGGAGACCTTGACTACACATTCAGCTCAATGCTTCGTTGCTCCCATTCCTATTACAGGTACATGTGACAGCACTGCAGCTATGAGTGGAATTTTAAAGAGGAAGTTTGAAGAAGTTGACGGTTCCTCACCCTGCTCCTCTGTGCGGGAATCAGATGATGAAGTCTCTAGCAGTGAAAGTGCTGACAGTGGGGACAGTGTCAATCCCTCCACATCTAATCACTTCACCCGTGAGTATTAAAATCATACCTGAAGCTGATTGTCTGAGTCTACAGCGAAAATAACGGTGTCGTCTTGGTCATTTCTTTATCCTTTATTGCTGTTTAGGAGTGTGTTTGTTTGTTTTTAATTTCCCAGTAAATCTTAACAAAAGCTATTTCCTGAAACTGAAGTATTTTTTAGGCAAATCAGTGGATTCTTTTCTTAGGATTACTTTTGGCAGTAAATTATTTGATTATGTTAACCAAATTATTCCATGAAAAATAACGTCTTATTTTTTTTCTTTTCCAAGGATGGGCCAATGTTATGGGAATAGATGGAGAAAGGCAGGGTGGGGAGTAAATCCAGGCTCAAAAAAAAATTCATCTGTCAATAAGTGAAATGGCATTCTGTGGGGAAAAGTGGGATGTGTTCAGAAACGGAAGCTCAAGATTATGCTGGGAAAGGCTTAGCCAGCCATGCATTATGGAGAGATGAGAAAGCAGCAAAACTCCCCCATAAATACAAGTGTGACTTCTTTCTTCCTCATCCCTTTGTCACATCCCCAAAAATAGGATTTAAAACCAATAAGGAAATAAAAAAGATGTAGATTTTCCTTTGATTCCTTTTTCTGCCACACTGTCACATCAGGCCTTCCTGTCAGGTAGTCTTATAAGGTTTGAAGGACCAATGAGAAAACGTAAGGTAATATACTCTAGAAGCTAAAGGAAACTAGAAAAACTAAAAAAATTTTTCTTGAATTTATACTTCCTAAACAGGAAGATTTTCATGTATCATGATATCATGATATCATGATAAATAGCTTGTCTTGGTTTACCTATTTTCCAATTAAGTGGTTGATTTAATTAATGTGTGATCCCACAAGGTAGAATTTATTTAGAAACAATATAGATAGACAGATGAAATGACCACATCTGTAAGAGTCAATTAGGAACTAAATAAAACTGTTGAACATGAAATAAACATACTAAAATTAACAGCACGTGTTTAAAGCAAAACTCAGTAGACAATATAAGGAACAGGCAATCACTATTATTATATCAGGAAAAAAACACAAAATATCCAGTGACAAAGTTAATATGTGATATAGGTGATCTACAAATGCATTTACATATATCATGATGATATGAAATGAGCTTATGCTTTTGATTCAAAAGAAGATATATGTTTACTTATTTAGTCTTAAAACTAATAGTGATAAATAGCATCATCTAACTGGGTTTTGTGAAGATCAAACAGCACAAGTGAGATAATACACATGAAAAAGCTTTGTAAATTGTCAAGTGCTAAGCACAGGTTATATTAAAAATTATTATCATAACTAACATTTATTGGATGCATGCTATGCTCCAATAGTTCTATATATATTGTCCCTGCTACTTATAGCAATTTTGAAAGTAATTCTGCCTCAGTATACAGAGGAAAAGCCTGAAGTTCAGAGAGACTAAACATCTTTTCCAAGATCACACAGGTTTTAGACCAAGATATATATATATACATGTTCCATTCCAATGATTCCACCTTTTCCATTATCTCATTCTTCCTCTTAGTTCTATAATAGTGGGCATATCTTTAAAATGTTTATTGTGAGCTATAAAAGAAAACTTTAATTAGTGAAGGAACACGTTGTTTCTTAATTTATACATATAAGAGTATAGTATCAATACAATCCTAAATTGGATTTTCTTAGAAGGAGACAGAGTGTTAAAAAATCTTTTTGGAAAAATAAATTAATAAGAATAAAGGGATATTTTTTAAAAGAAGCCATAAATGTTGAAAAGCCATTTCAGATATCAAGTCATAGTAGAAAACAATATAATTTAAGCTTCTGGTACTGTTTTAGATCTAGGAATTTATAAAAATATTATATATCAAAATCCTATGCAATTTAATAAATTTATTAAATACATTTAATGAATATGAGAAAATTAATATTAGAGAACAATGAAATATGGAAAGATTATTTAATAAATGGTTTTAGTATATGTCATTAGCAAATTTGTAAAAGAAGTAATTTAGATCCATACATCATGGCATATGCCAAAATATGTTCCATATTGATTAAATAGATAAATATTTTTTTAAATCAAATCATGGGAGAAGTTGCATAATTGTCAGACATTTGGTGGGATAAATATCTGAGCTTTGAAGGAAGAGAAAAAAATCACATAGGAAAATACTTAGTGATAAAAATACTTAATGATGTGAAAACATTTGAACTAATCTGCTACAAAAACAAAGCCCAAAGTAAAAGGAAAATGGTCTATATTAGGAAAAGATATTTGCAGGTAATATGGGATAGGGCTATATTCTAGATAGAGTATTAGAAAATGCAAGTAAATTTTTTAGATAAATACTGAGACCCTCCCACCAAGATAATTCACATTCTGGGGGATGTGACTAGCAAATATTTTAAAGTATTTAACATCAATAGCAATAAAATTGCAAATTAAAACAATACTGATGAGGTCCCATTTCATTCCTGTGAAATTAGTCCTCCTCTTGCCAATAAAAATTACTGATATTAATATATAAGTTTTGGTAAAAGCCACTGTACAAATTATAGGTACATAGGTGCTCTTAACAGCAGTGATATTTGGAAAGCATTTGACAATATGTATAAGAGCCATAAACATATTCATATCTGAAAGTCTGTAACTGAGAGAATTTATCTGAAGGGAGAAACAAAAAACAAGGGAAAACCACATAAATGAAAATATTGGTGAGCTATGGTAATACAAAAACATGGGAGGGGTATTTGTGTCCAAGAGTGGGGAAATATCCGTTAAATTATGGTAACTCATACAATATTTTCATGATAGTTATGAAGACTTCAGGGAAATATGCAAAATATTTATTATCTCATGTTAAATAAGAAAACTGAACATAAAATCTTATCTAAGCTTTCAGGCAAAGTCTTCATGCATAAGAGCAAATAATAACAGAGTACCCTGAAAAACTAAAATTAGTTTGGTTTGTTATTAGAATGATGTATGAACTTTTATATTTGATTTTTATTTGTGTTAATATTAATGTGTTGCTGCAACAAATATGTTTTAAATTTAAACACCCAAAAAGTGATAACTGTCGTTCAGATTGTGATAGGTACATAATTCAGCAAATTGAAATAGCATGATCAGCTAAATTATACAATACTTCAACTACCTAGCAAAGACTCTTTATGAGTTGCATACAACAGAGATTATTTTCCTATTAAATGAAATAGACATATTTTATGCTATCCAAGAAGTTATTGAAAGGTTTCAGCTCATCATTTAATGTCAGTGGCAACTGGCAATGGATGATTTACTAAAAGATTTAACTTTGTATTAAATGAAATCTAGCAGAATTTTTATGATTTTTAAGGTAATTAAGTGATTTAATTAAAAAGTGCACTTTTCACTTAATAGTTTGCTTTATTCTCTGTATTCACATGGTGGAGAGGGAGATAAATTGAGAGAAATAAAAAAGAATCAAAAGACAAAAATTCTGCTTAGAACATTTTTTGTGTAAGAGATCTGAGCATATTAACCAGTGTGAGAGGAGTAGTTAAGAGGATTTCTTAATTCTAGAAATCTATTTCAGATTTTTTCCTAGTCTAAATTTTGATATACAAATTTTGGAAAAATGTCTAATTTGTTAATTCATCCAATGTACATTATTTCATGGGAATCTATGATCATAAACTTTGATAAATGTTATGATTGCTGTAAATTCTATTTCTTTAATCCATTTTGCTACTTTCAAAAATAAAATGATTATCTGTCTTAGAATAAAGAACGATTTTTAGAAACTATTGAATGTGGGTAGCACTAGGAAGGAAAGCAAATTTAGTTGCATATTGAGATTCTTTAAAATATGGTTGCCCTTATTTAATTCTTAGTCATCTAGGACTTATCTTTCCAATTTATACTATTCCCTATAGTCAGTGCTATATAAGCATTAACATAATGTATAACATAACATTTTGTTATAATTACAAATATAGAAATTGATAAAATTGGTATATGTCAACAGCTAGGGTTGTACAAAATGCCATGCTATTTTAAGCTTTCTGTTAAAAATTCAATCTGCAGCACATCTCATTATGATGAAAAAAAAATCTTCAAAATATAAATCAGTAAAGGCATTATGCCTTTTTCCTTTGACTTCTGAGTTTTGCTAGGCAACTAGCATTCTTACCAACTGTCAGCCAAGGTCATATCTTGTACTTCCCTTGAGATGGAAGCAGCTGGATTCTGTATTGCTGTGGAACGCTTTGTTTCATCAAATCCCTATGGCTCTTTAGCTAATCAGCCTGTACTTGAGTACTGTCAAAAAGGAGAGCTACAGAGCTGCAGAGAAGCTAGAAAGGAATGAATGTTTTTCTGCCCTCTCAAGGTTTTTGGCGTTTCACCAGAGTAATGAGATGCTGTGTGATAAAATATCCTCCCCAAAGGAACACATTACTTTCCCTGAAACAGAGTGGTTCTACAAATAAATGTACAGTATTTCGATTGAGGAAGTGAAAATATCAAGAAGTAAAAGGATAGACATTATAAATTGCACATGCAAAATGTAAGAACTTACATCACTGATGTGGAGGCAGCGGCCACTGGAGGTTCTGAGAGGGCAAGGAGAGGGAAAAACAGGTGTAATATGGGGGCATTTTCGGGACTTGGGAATTGTCCTGAATGACATTGCAATGACAGATACCGTTATATATCTTGCCATGACCTACAAAACTGTGCAGGAGAGAGTGTAAACTACCATGTAAACTATAACCCATGCTTAGTGGCAATGCTCCAAAATGTGTTCCTCTATTGTAACAAATGTACCACACTAATGAAGGATGTTGTTAATGTGGGAAAATGTCGGAGTTGTAGGGAGTGGGGCATATGGGAATCCCCTATATATTCTCTGTAACATATATGTAATCTAAGTATCTTTAAAAAAAATAATAAATAAATAAAAAAATAAGTAAGTTGCACCTGCAAGCAGGTAGTGGATATCTTATATAGAGATATGATTTTCTAATTTACAAAACACTTTCACATTCTGGAGTTCATTTGATATATTTTAAAAAGTGTGATTAGGAACCATTTAATACTATTCTTATATATATAGATTTTAAAGTTCAGAGATATATTCATAACTAGTGCAAGAACTGAGAATAGAATCTGTCTCTCTCCCTCTTCTTCCCTCCATCCTTTCTGCCTTCCTGGTTTCCTGTCTTCCTGCCTTCCTTTCTTACTCCCTTTTCTCTCTGAATATATAGGACATAAATGTGCCACCATGTGCACCCAAGTTAGTCTTTTTCCAGTGTCATTTCCCTCCAATTGACTCCACATTTCACAATGGGTTTAGAAGTAAAGAAACAGTGGAAAACAGATTCTGACATGAAACTTTACCGGTAGTGTGACTGAAACATGTTCTATTTACCAAGCAGTTACAATGAATTGAAGATGTAGATTCAGTTTTGACAAATCTAGTGTATTCTATGACTCTGTGCTAGGTGCTTTCAGATATGTTAAAGTCATAGACTCAAAATAGTAAATAAGATTTGGAGACATGATGACAGATTATGTCTAGCCAGCATTGTGATGTTAGGGAAATTAGTGAAACAAAGACAATTGTAGTAACCTTTTCCCCTCTCCCAAATCAATGATTTCCCAAACAATGGAAGAGTGTTCAGGCAGGATGGAAAACAGGGATTTTAAGGGAAGAATTTGAGTGAGCAGGAGGTAGGACTGCATGACCTTCAAAAGCTCCTTCTTACTCTGTGATAGTATGAGTCTAAGGACAAGAATCCAAAACAGCATCATAAGTTAGAGCCCAAACCAACTAGGAAAAAAGAAGCAGCAAAGGTCAAGACATCTCTGGAAAGCTGCTGTCAAATCAACAGATACCTGACTCTCAGCTGTTATCCAGACTCTCCGCTCCACTCTATGCTGGCCTGTAACCTCTTGGCCTAGCTTATGGGAACAGTCCTGGAGAGCTGCCTAAACTAGTTTGTTGTCCTTACCTGAACACGAGACGGACCAGTCAAATTGTTAGGAGTTAAGGTTAGTTTGTTGGAGGTTAGGAAGCTAAGAGTTTGTGATAATTGTGAATGAAGGAAAACAGATTCGAGCTAGTCACCATCTTTTTAAATGTTCACTTGAGTGTACTGTAAGGCTATTGACTGATAAAATAGAATTGTTGTCATCATTTCATCTGAAATCATAGACTCCAGTAACAATTAATCAAAAATTGTAAATCATTGCTGCCTCTTCTCACCTTTACTTAGACCATCTTCCAGGCTGAAATATCCTCTACTCTGCCTCCCAATGTCTGGCTATTGAAGTTCTACACCTACTATTAATCCAAGGTTCAAATCAAATATTTTTTCACCATGAAAACTTCCCTAAGCCTTTTATTCCACTCATCCTGTCTTTTCCTCAGAATCTCCTGTTAATCCTCCAGCATTCAAAAACTTTGGCTTCTATCCCAGTGTTCTCCACCAAACTTAATGATGTCATTAGCCATGTTATGACCCATTGGACCATTAGTTTCCTGTTTCTTGACCACCTCTCTCCTGGACCTTTACTACCTTTACTACCACTCTTTTTGGCTGCTGATGTCCATGGCATCACCCAGAATGATTTTACAAACTAGAACAGCTCTACCTCCAAAATATCAAATTTCAGTATTCCAAACTCAGACACAGTCCTCTTTCCTCCCAGTTTCTTTTTTCTCCCATCCACTTTTTTACCTCATTCATCTCATAACTTACTGTTATCTCCAATATAGCAGACCCAATTTGTCTTTACCTATCCTCCCACCCTCCCCCACTTGTTCTTTAATTTGTCTTTATTTTTTTAATCACTGCCTCCCATATCCTTCAACCCATTTCACTTTTTAATTCAGAACACTTGAAAACTTCTAAGAAGTCTTAGAAAAAAAGACAAACTTTGTGTTTTCAAACTCACCTGTTCCTTATTGCCACACAACCATCCTTCCTGGGGCCTGTGGTTGATTTTCTTTCTCATCACAAAGCATTGTGTTCATCAGGCTCCCCAAATAACTTTCCCCACTACCTCCAACCTCATATATAAATGATTTCCTTGACTGCTCCTCAACTTGCACCCTGCCTTTGTATTTGTGTTACAGCTATGTGTCCTTACCTTAGTAAGTAGGACATGCAAAATGAGTTTTGAAAGAATGAATGTAAGGTCATTAAAGGCAGGAGCTATGCCTACCACCTAGTAAGCATTTAATAAATATTTGTATAAATGAATGAATGAATGGACACTTATCAGGCTTTTATTACTTGTCATGCATTTCACTAGTACTAGAAGCTGGAAATACAAAAATAAATGGGACATGGTCTAGTTTCTGAAGTAACTCACGGTCTATTAGCACTTTAGCACTTCTCCAACACTTCCTATATGCTCCTTTACATTGTAGTATTTGTGCACTCACCTTAACTTTTCTGGGAATTTTTAGAGCTGAAGCATGTCTTTTTCTCAGTGCTTAGAGTAGTGTGTGGTTCAAAAGTTGTTGCTAAATACTTGATAAATACCATTCAGCATTGTAAAGAATTATCTTTTCTTAGTACAACCAAACCTTACAGAGTTTAAAAAACCATACATTTATTGTACAACTTCATAATGGCACAGGTGGAAATAAATACCAATTTACAAAATAACAATAATTTATTATTTTGATGGATGTTGTGATGTATCAGGATCCTGATTTATTGGTTATTACATCTGCATCATGTAATGGTGAACCATGTTTTGAATTAGCTAAATACTTGATAAATACCATTCAGCATTGTAAAGAATTATCTTTTCTTAGTACAACCAAACCTTACAGAGTTTAAAAACCGTACATTTATTGTACAACTTCATAATGGCACAGGTGGAAATAAATACCAATTTACAAAATAACAATAATTTATTATTTTGATGGATGTTGTGATGTATCAGGATCCTGATTTATTGGTTATTACATCGGCATCATGTAATGGTGAACCATGTTTTGAATTAAGTCCCATTGCAATTATGCATTCCAAACATATGCCTTTCTGCTTTCATTTGCTTATATATAGCTTTCCCAGGCAGAAACTTCACTGTCTAATGGAATGCTGCACAGCTACTTATGCAGTAAGCTTTAAAAAATACTTGAGGGAATCCAAGTTGCTTTCACCTTCACCATCATTTGAATCAGTTAGGAATAAACGGCATTTTCAAGTCAGATCACTAACGTTATATAAGTATGGCTTATTTTGTTGTTGTTTTGTTTTGCTTTAAATCTAGGATCAGGACCGCACATCCTTATAAATAGTAACTTCCTAGATTTATAGTTCTTTATTCCAGTCTGCTGAGATTTTTAAAATTATATTTTTATCTTCATATTCATTTTTTTCTCCCACAATCCTGTCTTTTATAAATATATCTGAAGCCCACTCATGACCATTTTTGTTGCAGTACCTGAGTCCTTTAGCTGTCATCTCTTCCTGAACTGCTGCAGGAGCCTACAAGCTATTCTCTTTGCTATGTCTCTTGTCCGAGCCTTCACTTCTTCTCTCTCCAGCAGTGTATTACATCAGGTCACTTTCTACTTTCCTTTCCTTTGATAGCTTTCAGATAACTCATTACCATAGTGAATTGAAAGTGAATTAACCACTTGCTCCCTGTTCCTCTACAGCCCATATGACTGAGCCTTCATTTTCCTCCCCAACCTTCTCTCCTCCTTCCGTCCATCTCCAAACTCCAGCCATTTTGATTGTTATTCAATTCTTTAAACATAACATATTCTCCTCTAAGATGCTGCCTTGTATAGTCTTCCCATGACTGAGTCCTTTGGTTTCAGATTTCAGATTTCAGCTTAACTACCAGCTCTTTTGTATAACCATCCCTGATTACCCCATCTAAAGTCTGCAAGTTTAAAGTCTGCATCTGTTAGAGATATGTGTGCAAATTTGGAATGAAAAATGATAGATATCTCAAAGTTGATTTCAAATAAGGTAGCAAAAAAAGAGTTAGGTAAAATGAGATATTAAGCTGGAAGTTTACTCTACCAATTTCTACATTTTTGTATAACTAACATTTTCCATAAGTTAAGAAAAAAATGTGTAGGTCCAGTGGGTCCTAAAATTCCCAGGAAAGGGTCAAGGGCTAAAAAATGGTCATGTTTGGAAGCAGATGTGGCTGAAACGATAAGACTTCCACCTACTGTATGGGAGGACCCAGGTTCGATATCTGGGGCCTCTAGGTTAAAAAGAAAAAAAAAGCATGCCTATGCGGCGAGCCAGTGTCTGTGTGGTGAGCTGAGTGTCCGTCCACATGGTGAGCCAGTGCCAGCGCAAATGAGTCACACAGCAAGGTGATGACACAACAAAAGAGAGACAAAGGGGAGAGTCAAGGTAGCGCAGCAGAAACCAGAAACTGAGGTGGCGCAGGTGACAGGGAACCTCTCTCCACATCAGAGTTCCCAGGATTGAATCCCAATGAATCCTAGAGGAGAAAAAAACAGAAGAGAAGACAAAAAGAGAAATAGATATAGAAGATCACACAGCAAATGGACACAGACGGGAAAAACAGCAGGGTGGGGGGCGGGGGAAAATGGTCATGTTCAATTTTGAAAAAGAATAAGGAAAAGGGAGTTTTGCTTTAAGGAAAAAATCCCAATACTTATAATGATGTATTAATAATAGTTAAAACAATTATGGAACTAACTCAGATAGATAATGAGCACCAAATAGAAAGCTTAGAAATAGGCCCACATTTAAATGTCAATTTTGTATGGGACAGAGAAGCACTGCAAATGAGTACTGAAAGGAAAGACTATGACTGTAACAATTTTCCAGCCTTAGAGGAAAAGATAAAATAAGATCCATACACAAAAATAAATTCCTGATGAACTAAAGACCTAAATGTAAAAAAGCATAACTGTAAAACTTGCAGAAAAAATATGGGAGAATATTTTTTGAGGCCAGAATAAGAGATAAAAAATCATAAAGCGTAAATAAAAAGTCATATATGTGTATACATTAAATTAAAACTGTATATATGACCTATTACACCATCAAGAGAGTGAAAAGACAGGCTACAGACTAGAAGATATCATAAAATCTATTAAACTGACATGGATTTATATTTGAACAGAAAAAGAACCCCTAAGACAAAAATAGGGAAAAGAGGTAATACATAGAAAAAATAGGCACAAAATATGAACAGATAATTTACAGAAAAAGATGGTAATAGAATTATGAACAGATATTCAACTCCTAGGAATCAAGGAACCTAAAATTAAAAGAAGACGCTGTTATACATATATCATAGCATCAGATTGGCAAAATTTAAGTTTGACAATACCATGTAATGATAAGCATATGCTGGAGTGACAATTCTCATACAATGCTGACATGAGCTGTGGATGATTCAATCACTTAGGAAAAACAGTGAAAATTTTTAAAGAAAACTATCATCCATTGGTATTAAGATTAGATAAGCTGTAGTTTGTTTATAATGCTAAAATGGAAGAGAAAGAATTGAATAGCCAGATCTACATGTATATACTGTGAATTAAAAAGCAAATTGGAAAACTCTGTGGTTTCAATTACTTAATTAAAACACACACCCACAGAACAACACTTTATTTTATGGAAGTAAAGATATACATAGGAAGGGATGATACACAACACTGTGATAATTGTTACTACTAGAAATAAAAGATAAAAGACTGGGATAGGTGGGATAGGGGTGTGCTTTAGCTGTACTGTTTCACTTCGTTATATTTTAAAAGCAGAGATGTGAAGTAAATATGCAAAATATTAACATCCATTAAACATGGGTAGTAAGTACAAGTTATTTTCTGCAAGTTTGAAATATTTTATAACTTTTAACAAGTTTTACATAACCTTTCACTTGGAATTAAAGTTCATGGATCACCCCACTCCCATTGCTTTCTCTATCAGCATCCCTCTTTCCCCTTCATTTGCAAGTATTTTATAGTATTTTTGTTTACTTTTATGCATCTGCTTATTTGCCATTGTATTCGTAATAGGAAAGGGCAGCCAGCCCCATAGCACAGACCAAACTTGGTCTTTAATTAGAACTAAATTTAATATATTCATTCAAAGCCTTCTTCTTGTCTGCAGTGGTAATCAAGTGGCATTGTCCAATGTTTGCTGAAATCCTTTCACATGTGTTCATTGTCTAAGACCTAAAATGTAGGGACTTGTGTCATGCTGTAGGTCCCACAATGACATAGAAATAAAAAAAAATTACCCTTGGAAATTGCTTCTTGTGCTTATAAAATAAAGTGTACAATAAATCCCACATGGTCTTTTTTTTTTTTCTTCCTCTCGTGTTAAAACAAAATATTATTTCTTCAATTGATCATCAATGAAGCAGTTGACTTAACGTTAGGGAGCCCTTTTGGAAGAAAGATATCTAGGTTTGCTATGAGTTTTCTTTCCCTAGTGCATCAGTTGAATTTGCTAGATTGACTCCACAGCAAATCCATTCAGCATGTTCTTATTGAGAAAGCAAAAACCTAGAAGCCAGAGATCATCATTCTAGTTTTAATTCTGTTGCAAATAGCTCTGATCTTAGTTGACATTTAACCTCTCAGTTGCTTCATTTGTAAAATGTGTGACTGGGAATAGGTTGGTTTTTGAGATATTGTAATTTGCATAAAACTGAGGTAATCCTTTTATCCCCAAATGTAGTATGCCTCTGATAGTCCTTTCTGACTGAGTTATTTATAGTAGCATATTTGAGGATATCTTAGTGTTTTCAATGTTTATGCTTGCATGCTACTGGGGTTCCCATATATGAGACCAGTAGAGTTTTCCATTTGGTGTGTTTAGCTCATAGTTGCCACAAAAATGAAAATCATGTGAATTATTTTAATTGTCTGTGTTTTGGGCCGTCTTGATTAAATAGGTAATGCGTTCAAAGTTCAGATCATTAAAATTATGAAAAGACAGTTTAATAACATAAAACTAAGTAAAAATAGGTGACAATATTTGGAGTAAGAAGTTGTGTATGATAATCAGCTTGGTGAGCAATGAAAAATGGGAGACATGAGTAGAATATTCATATGCTTAATAATTTTTATGAATTATCTTCAAAGCTGTCTTTCGCTGAAATGTACAAATGTTCACTCTGGGACATCTCGTTTCCACAAAGGAGTAATCTAACTGAAAATTTCTAAAGAAAGTCACAAATTAATGAAGAATTAGAAGGAATGATTTATCCTGAACATTTTTTAAAGCATTAATTAGAAGCATAGTCATTTTCTATCATGAAATATTATTTGTAAAATTAAATATCTACATTTGTCTCTTTCTTTTATGTGATAATTGTGTTTTAACATTAGTCAGGTCTACCCTACTTGTCAAAAGGATATGCAGACATCTAGGTAGTACATTTTAAGGGGTTTTATGTGTCTTAAATATCTTCTACCACATGATTAGAATTTGCACATTAATGTGATCCCTTTGGGATGCTTTCTTTAGGATGACTATTAAAATCCATATGGGTGGCAGTCTATAATAGTGGTTAAAAATGTGGGGTTGAGAGTCACCTTGCCTAGGCTATCATCAAAGTTTTTCTACAGAGGCAAGTAATTGAATATCTCCAACCTTCATTTTCCTCTTCTATAAATGCTGATATAAATAGTGCCTAAACCATTGTTTGAGGTGGCTTAAATGAGCAAATACAGGTAAAATGCTTTACATTGTATTTAAGTGCCCAAAACTGTTAGCTCTGATAGGGATGAGCTCATCACCATCATCCAAGGAGAGACAACACGAGTTTCATTTATTGCTATCCTGGAAAACTAATTAAATAGACAGCAGGTCTCCAGAGGAAAGAGACATATGTCAGTTATATTTTTGGTGGAATTGTTGAGGGGTCTGAGAAAGATCAAGATTAGGGATGCAAAGTCCAAGTATCTTCAGAGCCAGACAAGTGATGGAATTATAAGAAGCAGGCAGGTGCATGACAAGAGGGAGTGGTGGAACTAGAGTATGCTGCCTAAAGGCTTTATATTTAATGTTAATCAAATGCTAATTTAATTAATTTAATCATAGTAACATCTAATCAAATAAAACCCTTCTTGCTCTCTTTCACATATGAAAAGGCATTTGAGTGACTATATCAGGAGGCGACTTTGAGCTTTTTATTACTGTTTGATTTGACATGAGCTGTCCATGATTATTCAGGCTTCTTGCAACCAGTTCCAGACTTTTTTTTTTCTTTCTTTCAGGAGGTATGGGGCCTTGAACCCAGTACCTCATACTTGGGAAATAGGCACGCAACCGCTTGAGCTACATCCACCCCAATATTGGTTTTGTTTGTTTGTTTTTGTTTTGTTTTGTTTTAATACCAGGCATTTTTGTCGTGATTGGCAATGGGACCGTTTTTTGGTTACTGAAATTGTGACACTAGCCTTATTAGTATTCTATTTTAATCAATTGATAGCAAAAACTTTTTAAAGCACTTATTTAGCAAACATTTAACACCTATATTAATATAAAATAATACGGCTTAGTTTTTAAAGTGAAAAGTAAATGAATAAATAAACAAATCTTTCTTGAGGCCATATTCAGTTTACCAACCACCAGCTTGCTACTCTTGGTTGAAGGTTAGTGGAGCAGTATTCAGGGGACATCATGAGATCCCAACACAGCAGAATTTCCAGATTGATCTTTCCTACGCCTGCCCTCTTCTGTCCAAAGAATCATATATGTTTATAATACTCATCACAGCAATAGCTGGCATTTATCAAATGTTCATTAAATGTTCAATGCTAGGAGCTATGCTAATATTTTAAATGTGTTATCTTACTTACAGTGTATCTTACTTAAATTCACTAGAATCTGTAGGGTACATGACTATTATTTTCACTTGTGGCATATGAAGCTTGGAGAGAAGTTGAGTGACTGTCCAGAATCACAAAGCTAATAAGTAATGGAGCCAGCTTTTGATCCGAGGTCAGTCTGAATCTGGATCCAGTACATTTATATTACATATTTTCCTGTAATTATTGTTAAAAGCAGTATTACCAGCCTTTCTTATTCTAGCATCATTTTTTCAAACTTCTTCTGAAAGCATCTCATAACACTTTGCATCCAATTCAGAGAATATAATAAAGTCTACTGTTAATAAAAGAGCACATAGATTTCCATTTTAAATGACAGAATCTCAAGAAATGTATGAGTTGGGTTCTAGGTGAATACTCTGTATTTACTTACTAATTCTTTCATACATACAACTTTGATAGTGGTATCATAAATCTTTGTACTCAAATGTCATGTCTAATAGTCAGAATATTGGCCCCTTATATTTTTCTGAAGCTGAGCCACTTGTGTTTTTCTGAGGGCTATTTTTTTTTTTTTTTTTCATTTTCTCAGACTGAAAAGAGCAGGGAAGGAAGGGTTATTGGCCATGTTATGATTGAGAGGATGCATTGTAGCACCTACCAACCAGGCCAACTTTCCTGCAGGAAATGCTTCAGAGCTGCAGAGAAAGGGGTGTTTTGGCACCTGCCTTCCCCTTGATTGACCACATCAGGCTTTAAAAATATCTGTGGGTTCATTACCGTCAGCCATTTGCTGAGCTCTCTTATAGTCCATCTTAATGGAAACATGTGAGAGCTTTTATGAGTGCACTCCAAGATATGATTTATGGGAAATAGTCATAGCAAGCTTTTGCTTGATGTCTTTTGGATGCATTCCCCTGAACTCCAGGCAGTATCAGAGCATCAATAAAGCATAACTTTTGTATTAATACCAGGACAGAGAAATAAGTGTTGGCATAGGCATTTCTTAAATTTTTCTAAAATATTTTTCAAAGATAATTTACTTGAAGAAATGAATAATAACTTGGGCTTAAAAGTTAGAAAGAGAGGAGGGAGAGACAAGATAATGTTGTTGATGAGAATGAAAATGGCAGCTTGTACGCTCAGAATGTGGGATTAGGAAAAGAGAAAAGTAGCGAGCAGGGGGAGCATTGACTCAAAACAGACAGCACAGACTGCAAGTTGATTATTAATAATATACTTTGTGAAACCAATTGCTACTATTTCAATTTAAATCTCTTAAGGTTCTCAGTTAAGAGACTGAATCTATTCCAATCTCACAATAAGGATGGGTTTCTTTTCGAATGTAAAAGAAATGTGAGGTTTGAAAAAAATGATATGTACTATTACAGTTCGCATGCATTAACACATTTAATTTTCATAACAATTCTATGAAATAGGTAGTTTTTTAATCTTACTTTTACAGATGAGGAAACTGGAGTTGAGTATTTTTCCTAGGTCCTGCCGTTATTGTGGTGGTTTGGAGTTGCATGTACCCCAGGAAAACATGCTCTTAAACTTAATCCATTCCTGTGGTGTGAGCCCACTGTAAGGAGGACTTTTTGATGAGGTTACTTTAGTTCAGGTGTGGCCCACCTCATTCAGGATGGATCTTAATCCTCTTACTGGAGTCCTCCATAAATGGAATGGAATTTGGAGAAAAAGAAAGTAACAAGAAGTAAGAAACTGAATGCAAGGGAACCCAGAAGAGAACTGAGAGGGCAGGAGAAGGGGCCATGTGCAGTGCCCTGTGACACAGGAGCCAATGACCTAGGATTGCAGCCAGCCCCAGAACACTACGGTCAGAAGAGAAAACATCGCCTTGATGTCATCTTAATTTGGGTTTTCTCTTAGTCTCAAAACAGTCCTTGAGCCATTAAATTCTCATTGTTTAAGCCACCCCTTTGCATGGTATTTACTTGAGCAGCCAAGGAAATGAAAACAGTTACTAAGCGATAGAGCCAGATTCAGACCCAGGCCAGCAGCACTGTGATGTCTGAACTCTTAACTCTATGCTTTCGATGGAAGTTTCAAAGTACCTGCTCAATGAAGCTTTATTTTTGTTCTCTAATAGGCAGTTTTTCATCCAGCCTTTATTCTAACGCTTGCAGATTTCTACCTGAGAATTCTATCCATTCTACCCAATTTTCTGCACATAAAAAAAACCACTGAAATTATTTAATTAAAAGTAAGCCAGTCTTCGTTGTACACACAGCCTTTATTTATATTGCAAGAAAGTAAATATATTTCTTAGTTTAACATATTTGCTCTCTCCTTTGACTCTTTTTTCAACAAAGTTTACCACTGTTTTACCTAGGTGATACTTACAAAACCATGACAATTATGCTTGCCGAAGTATTAGACGCTGTTTGCCCTATGGGAAGCCTTTTTTAATATTATTTTTTGGGTGATTCTCAGTAATCAATTAGTTACCCAGTTTCCAAAACTGGATTATGTTTATAGTTGCATAATCAATTGCTTTAGAATTCCAGAGTAATAGAAATATTAATGTGTGAAGAAGTATGTATGAGAATACTACATGCATTCATTTTATCAAAGGTTTGAGGACATTTAGGAGAAAATATCAGTTAGTGATATCAAAACACTAAAATTCTAAAAATACTATTTTCCAGATATAAAATACCTCTTTTCCTTTTGCCTTTATGTTTATGTTGTGCTTTGAGTCATTCCCATGAAAATTACATTAATATAATGTATATTTAAGGCAAGGAATGCCCTAGTGCAGGCGTGTACCGGCTCACAAGAACCAATTGCTAAAAGTTGAATGTGGTGGTTTGAAGCTGTATGTACTCCAGAAAACTGTGTTCTTAAATGTAATCCATTCCTGTGGATGTAGGACCTTTTGATGAGGCTACTTCTGTTAGGGTATGCTCCACCTCAGTCAGGATGGGTCTTAATCCTATTCCTGGAGTCCTTTATAGCTGAATGAATTCAGACAAAGAGAAAGCCACGGGAGCAAGAAGTTGAAAACAGTGAAACCCAGAAGAGTGGGACCAGCAGATGCCACCATGTGATTTATGATATGACAAAGTGGCCAAGGATTACAAGCTGCCAGTCTTCAGGAAGAAAGTATCACCTTGATGATGCCTTGATTAAACTTGTCATTTCTTTAGCTTTGCTTTGCTGCTAGCACATATGCAGAAAATCTGAATAAATAACCTTCCAGTATTCAAAGTAAGTATCCATTCAACAACGAAGTCAATTACAATGATGAACAAGCAAAGTTTCAACATGTCTTTGTTGTTTCATTTTCCTTTTACCCACTTACTTAAATGAATATGTCAATCAGTATTTGTGTCTGAGCTTCACATATCTGTCAATTGACCTATAAGTTTGCTATGGATATAAAAATAAAATTAGATAAAAATCAATTACCAATTCATTCTGTTGAACTACAATAGAGTATATTTTATTATCATTATTATTTGTAAACTGTGTGCTATGCATTCTTTATACTAATAAAATTTATAATAAATGTTTGCATTTTTTGACAAGTAGTTAATCATTTACTAGAAGCCTGCTAGGTTAGCCCTACAATTAGTTTAAAACTCACCACTTTTTGGTATTCTTTAAGATTTTTTTTGCACTTTTAGTTTTTGAATGCTCTAAGTGCAAAAAAGTCTTTGTCTTGTAACTGATAAAATGGAATCTTGTTAATTTTCATAAACATTAACTCATTACAGATTCTTAAAACTGCAAGAAGTCAGGTAATGACAAAGATATATTTCACTTGTGTTTAAATGATCCATTTTCTCTCTAATATTTCTAAACTTTCTCAGTTCTAGTCTTCTTCTGTGGTCATTTAGTGTTGTTGGTTAGAATTTAAAGTTATAAGCACCAAGGTTGACTTCAGTCACAGACTGACCACTATATCAGCTCCATTCTGTTCCATTGACACTGAATATCCCTAATTTTGATTGGATAGCTGCAATGTGTATTCTGGCTGGAGGGTAGATAAGTAAGTGAAAAATTATCACCATAATTAAAATTGACTTTTGTAAACAAAAGTCACCAACAATATACCAACAAAAAGTGTTCCATTTGGGTCTTAGTGCAGTGGTGGCAGGTGTTTCTGCTGTGCTGTCTTTAAGTAGTTTCTTGAAAAACTATGACTGCCTTTTTTTCCCCTGTTGGAAACTGCAGCACATTTTTCGTTAACTTGACTGTTATTGTCATCAACATTCATGAATATTTACTAACCAACCTAACGGTCCTATAATTTAATTGGGCTTTATGAATTTCACAAAGTTAGGCATATTTGATATTTAGGAGCTACAGCATTCATCAGGATGACAGTATGAACCAATAACTAAAACTTGACATCTACACAGATTAAATAATTTCACATAATTTTGCAGTAAGCATTAGGAAATCTTTGTTATCTACCTACCCCTACCCCAGAACCCACACAGAGCAAATCATATATGCTGAATGATTTTGAAGTGTTGGAAATAATGGCCTTCATGGGATGTGGAGTGCTGTGAGATTAATTGTAGAGGGTTCCTTGGGAAAATCAAATATATTGAGTTTGGCTTGAAGAGTGATTTGGGAACGTAGGAGAGGCTGGAGAAAGAGCATATACCAGGAGCATGCCAATTGCTCTGTTGATGTTGCTGTTTGTCATATGAGAGTTTGTGAGGCCTTCTTATTCAAAGATGCTGTGACATGTTGGGAACACATTCCTTTTCATTTAGACACACCCTTACCATTCACTTTTTTCTTTAGGAATGGTTAAATAGCATGGTTTTAAAGGACTTCATAAGGCTCTCACACGGTAAAGGTAGTATGAAAAGCTTTCTCTCTAAGAGAAGATGCTGGAGCCCTTGAGTGTTCTAGGTGTCTGAATTATAGGAGAACTCCAGGAAAGTCAAGACAGGGAGCAACAAAAAGAGTACTCAACCCTGTGGAGTGGGCACAACCATTCTAAGGTCCACATAATGGAGGAATAGAGTATGGATTAGAGTGGACTTACTGATATTCTATACGTGAACTATTGTGATTAGTAATCGAAGAAAGTGTGGCATTGGTGTGGAGAAAGTGACCATGGTGGCTGCTGAGGGTAGGGAGTGGGAGGAAGAGATGTGATGTGGGGGCATTTTCGGGTGTTGGGATTGTCCTGGGTGGTGCTGCAGGAACAGTTACCGGACATTGTGTGTCCTCCCATGACCCACTGGGTGGACTGTGGGAGAGTGTGGGCTATGGTGTGGATCATTGACCATGAGGTGCAGCGGTGCTCAGAGATGTATTCACCAAGTGCAGTGGACGTCTCATGATGATGGAGGAGGTTGTTATTATGGGGGGAGGAGTGGGGGGAGGAGTGGGAAGAGGGGGGTGGGAAGTGTGTGGGGACCTCATATTTTTTTAATGTAACATTAAAAAAATAAAGACAAAAAAAAAGGAGTACTCAACCCAAATCTCTTCTAATTCATAATTTTACCTAAAATTGTTTTTAGAAGAAGACAGAATAGATGAGGGATTTACTATAGGGAAACCCCGATCTCCTCTTCTATGTCCTAATTTCTCATTTATTGTGTTATGACATTTAAAAATCACAAGGTATTTTTTCTTCCTACTTAACCTTCTTTTAAGTCAAATTCACACAATTTGACAATTGCAACCATGGAATCACAGTGACTCCTTTTGCTACCAGAAGATATTTGTAAAGCAATGAGGCCAGGGAGCAAGCGGTGTGTGACTGTACTGCCCTATACTGTACCCCCTAGATGCTGGCAAAATCAAAAAAGGGGCAGAAATCTATAGAGAAAAACGTCTGCTTTGTCAGTTATAAAGTTCTGAATGTACACACAAATGCAAAACATTAAAAAAGAAGAGTTGGAGGCTCAGAAATCCTAGAGTTTACTCAAAAGCTTAGATCCTAGTATAGGTAATTTTGACATGAGAGTATTTCCTACCAGCTCAGTCAGAAAAAGGTACTGAATTGCTTATACAACAACCCAAATCTGAAGGACTCTTTAAAACGTCTAAGCTTAGAAATTCTAATGATAAAGAGTTTTCAAACTTACTAGGGAAGCCATTCTTTTAATTATTAAGAAAGGCCAAACTTACCACTCTGAGTGGAAGAATAGACTCTTAATAAAAGTAAGGCTTGGAAATCAAAGACAAATCCTCAGATGAAGGGTGTGATCTGACGTGGACACCCAGAGGCTGTCCAATCTTTTCTTCTCCCTCTCTCCTTTTGAGAGGTTTTATGTATCATACAAGCAAAATTACTTAATTGCGAATATTTTCAGAGGAGAAAGAAGGCAACTTTGTGGTTAAATTACTTATTATATGGTTTTCTATACATTTTATAGGATACAGCATATAAGCACTATACATTTTTACAGAGTTTTTCTTTTTGGTAAATTTTACTAAGCCAGAGTTGAGCCTTGCTTGTATAAACCTTTTAAAAATGACCTAAAGTATCTGATCACCTGCTCTCCAAAAACCAAAAAAGCACCAAATGTTGCCTAGAAAGTCAAGAAATATTATTTTTAATTTGCTGTTTCATTGAAATCTGTGAAGATACTCTTATAATTAAATAGACCATATTTACTTAGAATGATTTCTGAGTCCAAAGTGGCTTTTATTAACATGCATTTTTTTCAATTCAAAGATAATATGGGCAATAATAATTTTTTATATTAAATAAGAGCCTCAGTCTTGAAAACATTGAAAAACCACTGTCCCAGATACTAAAATACTTTTCCAGAAGTAAGGATACATTCAACTGTGAGTTCCCAGCTGCTATGACAAGTACCACACAATGGATTGGTTTAACAACAGGACTTCATTGGCTCACAGTTTCAGAGGCTGGAAGGCTTGCTTCCTCCCCAAGTCTATAGCATTCTGGCTTGCCAGCCATCCTTCAATTCCTTGGCTTTTTGTCACAAGGCGATGCCCTCTTTCTCTTCTAGATTCCATTGACTTCCAGCTTCTAGCTTCTTCCTGTATCTTTCTCTTTATAAAGCCTCCAGTAATCATATTAAGAATCATCCAGATTCAGTTGACTACACTTAACTAAAAATAACATCTTCAAAAGGTCCTATTTACAATGGGTTCACACTCACAGAAATGGATCAAGAACATGTTTTTTTCTGGGTACATAACTCCGTTGGCATCCTGCAGATGTTTGTCACTTCCAAATAGATAACTTTATTAAAATCAACACTACATAAATGTTTATTTCATTTAAGAATTGTGTAGAAGGTTAATAGAACAGAAAATATTTGATTTCAATATTATCATATAATTCATGAAATATTACAAACACATTCCTGATAAATTGTGGTTGTTTTCCATTATTTTCTATAGTGTAAACCCATAGTGTATGGTAGCCCATATATGCAATGACTGATGTCTTACATTTGTTGGGGACTTTAGGAGCATCTCCTTATTCAGTGGATCCTCACATATTTTCATATAAGGAATTTATCTGAAGGACATTACATTTACAATTACTTTTCTCCCACTAAAATGTCAACATTGCCTGTGAATTAAATGGCCTCAAGTTGTTTTTCATCCCCCAATTTTATCCTCTCTTATATGTATGAATAATTCTTTAGTTTACCTCTTTCTAATCTGCTTTTACTGAAATTTACTCTTTCAAAAAGAAGTTATCACCGTATAGGTAGCCTTGCTTCTCTTACCCTATGCTAATTTTTCCCCATTGTACAGATTACCCTATGCTAATCTTTCCCCATTGTACAGAATCTAGGTGTGCTTATTTATATTGAGCTGGAAATCTAAATTCAAACTACACAAATACCAGTTCTTGGTAAGCAATCCTGGATCATTGTAGTCCCACGTGTTGGGCTGAATCTCGTGCTACCACAGCTGTTCTTGGCAGCTTTTACAGCAGGCATCCTACCAAAGTATTATCATTTGTGTTCTGCTCACTTCCTTCAATCCTTTTTTGAATACCATTGATGCCAACTCTGGCTTTCTTTTCTGACTTTTCATCTCACTTTCCTCCTAGCAGGCACAATTTTAACTCAATTGTTCCTCCATTTGGTATGCTAAGAATGGAAAAAAACAAAAAACAAAATAAAACAAGTGCTGGCCCTCAAGGAACTCCCAGTTTTACTGTCAGGAAAAGAAGATGCAAACAACTTTCAGTGGAGAATAAAGTGAGTCCTTAGAAATTAAAAAAAAAAGAAAGAAAGAAACCGCATAGAAGAAGCTTATTACTGCCTGAAAGGAATATGGACTGGGAAGGTTTTTCAGAGGCAGGGCTGTCTAAGATGTTTATTTTCTTTGTTTAATTGCAAAAAATAACTTTATTAAAGAGACTCTACTACAAGTTCTCATCATTGTCCCCTTTCATCTTATTTTTGATACAGTTTGTACCCTTGGAAAAAATCTATTTAAACAGTGTCAGCATATTTTAGTCTTCACTCACATGTGCATACACACATGTGTGTCATGTTCACACTCCACATGAGCCAACATGAACCATTCACATGCATGCTTTATCTTTCCTTCCCCTGTTTTTTGGCCTCATTTACTCCTTTCCTCTTGTTATTTTAACTCACTTCAAGTCTACCTGTGTGTGCTATTAAATGTTTATACAGATGAGAATGTTTATTTTGCTCTTTAGAGCTTCAGCTTTACCACTTAGAGAATTTTCTTCAGCTCATTTAACACGTTCCACTACTCTCACAAATCTCAAAAGGCAGGTAGCACTTCCCTCTTTGTGCCAGTCTCTCATTCTATTTTGAAATGTCTCTTTTCTTATAGGTATCTTATTTTTCTGCTCTATTTTCCACATTTAAATTAATTTCTGAAGTCACCATGGCAGTCAAAAGAGAGTATCTATTTGAATTCAAAACTTCTTTCTTCTTAACACATGATTTTTAATTCCACGTGCCCATTCCCCCCCACCCCACCCCCCGCCCCATTTGTTACTGTGCAGCTAAGTCTCCTTAATTCTCATTTGGCTTTATGGATCTTTTTAATAGGTGAGTTCTGGGTCTATAGATTTTTGTAAGAGTCAAATATCTACTTTTTAAAAATAATATGTTTAAGAAAATCATATATTTAAATGGCTTTTTTCCTTAGTACCTACATATTAGTTTGACTCCAGTAACAAAATAATAGAGGTTTAGCTACTATAACAAAATAAGTATAGTTTAAACCAATAGGAGTTACTTTCTCTATATAAAGGTATAATCTATCAGCAGTTTACTACTGATGTGGCAGCTCCCTGGTTTTGGGAACTTGAGCTACTTCTTTGTTGATGTTCTTCCGTACTTGCTACATGGCTACCAACTTGTGTTGAAACTTGACTACTTGGGCTCCTGTCACCATGTTCGCATTTCTACTAGTGGGTATGGGAGCGAGAAGGAAATAGAGCAGGGTGGGATGGGGACGAGAGACACTTCTTTTACGAGCAAGACCCAGAAGTTGCACATACTGGTTTTTTTTACTCATGCCCATCGGTCAGAACCTAGACACAAGACCCCCTTAACTGCAGGAGCCTGGGAAATATAGGTGTTAGCTGGGTGGCTAACTTACAAAAATATTAATAGAGAAGTGGAGAACAGGCCTCAGGGTAAGATCTAACATCTCTGTCACTATCTCTACCCCTACATCCTAGTTTCGTCTTCTCCATACCAGACCTCATGTCTTTAAAAATCCACTTTTACTCTTTTTTGAATAGCCTCTATACCTAAAACTTTTGATGTAATCAGGATTTTGTACTACATTTATATATTGACTTTCCATATCCCTAGGCGGCAGCGTCTCCGGTCATAAAAAATTTTGATGGTATCCAGTCAGTAATTGTGTCCTTTCTTCCCTCCTAAATTCCTACATCTAAGACTTGAGTTTCACTTGTAGGCTGCTGTTGTCTAGGATTTTTGTCTCATTATTATTTTCTTTTAGGAGGTACTGAGGATTGAACCCAGGACCTCATACAATGAAAGCAGGCACTCAACTGCGGAGCTATATCCTCTCCCCTCCAATTATTTTTTCTAAACCTCTTCTCTTCCCTTTCAGAGCTACCTCAAGTAAGGTGATTCTTGCTTGTCTCCTTCTTTCCACAAGAGGAATTTTCTCCTTGTCTAACTTTTCCTTGTCTTTGTCATAGCAGCCAATGATGTCTATCAGCTTTATTATTTCCATCCTTCTCTGGAGCTTTCTCTTTTTCCCCAACCCCTACAAACAATACCAAAAATGTCCAACTACCTTGAACAGCTATTCTACCTTAATTACCTGTTTCCTCTTTTATCCTGGGCCCTAAAGAAGGCTCAGGAAAACCATCATGGGATTTTAGGGAGAAAAAAGGAGAATAGGCCTTGTATTATAAAATGTTGAGTTTTTGGTAAAGAAATTTTAGTAAAGTATTGTTGTTTAAAACTTCTTCATGTACATTCAGAAGTTAAAGTCTAAAATAATCTTTGTCAAAACCACAGGACCAGATTTTGGGTTCTGAATATATGTGCACCACCCTGGCTGCCAAGTGAACTCCCACAGAGGACTTCCAGTGGGCCAGGCTTTTTATTTCTGGAAAAATTCTCCCAAGGCACCTTTTTCTCCTTTATGTAAGCCCTCAATTTCCTCACTTTCAGGAATTTAGATCACTGTAAATGGGCTGTGGGTTCATCTATCTTGAGGTACAATGAAACTCACAGGCTCCTTTCCTGGCCAGCTGCTCTCCTCCATCATGGAACTGTCGCAGGTAAATTTCCCCTTCGAGGGCCTCCCTCTCGTAAAAACTGCATGGGTTTTCTTTTCTTACTAAAGAAGTCTTCTTTTCATCCTACAGGCTTTGAGGAAAGTAAAATATATTGAGGTTCTCATTTTTCCTTCCCCTGCCTCTTCCCGTTTCCTCCTTCTTCCTTGTACCTCATTTGTTTCTTTATTCTGTCCACTCCAGTGATCTCAACTACCACTTGCTAGAATTCTCTTAGGAGCCCAATGTTATATTTGTTCATCTCCACAATCCAATCTCATTTTACTAAGAGGAGATGAGCATAGAGAGATTACAAAGCCTGAAGAAGGTGGGCTAAATTGCGTCTGAGCCAGTTTTGAAATTCCATTCCCATCTGAAGCCAGCACTATGCCACACTGCCCTTCAGACACAATTGTTAAAATATGTTTTCAAAGAAGTCAGGCAGAGGTAATTCAGACATTGTGACATTCCAAAGACCCTACTTCATATCTTGGCTCCATCACTTTTTATTGAGTCCATGGCAAGGCACTAATCTTGTGAGTCCATTTTCCCACCTACAAAATGGGCTTGTGACCCATTCTTTCATTTAATAAATATTTACTGAGCACCTCCTCTGTGCCAGGCATAGTTCTAGGCACTGAGAATTTGGATACAGCAATGAATATGATAGATACTGTCCTGCTCTAGAACCCCTATTTTAGTGGGGAAGACAGATTACAAATACACATACCATGTAGTTTTAAGTGCTCTAAAGCAAAATAAAATGGTTATGAGGAGAGCATGAAAGAAAGAGAAGGGTAAGAAAATCCCTTTCCAAGAAGGTAAGACTTAAACAGAGGCCTGAATAAAGTAAGAGAGGGAGCCACATGAATATCTGGGGTAAGAATATTCTGGGAAACAGGAAAAGTAAGTGCAAAGGCTCAAAGGCTGGATTTGATAGTACCAACTTAGAAGGTTTTAATGATTAAATGCATCCTTACTATATACACAGACTGGTATAGTGTAAGCACATAAATATGCTCTTTCCCCTTCAAAATTTTCATTCCTGGAGACTGATGTGCCTCCAGAAGTTGAGCACCAGCTTCCCACATGGGAAGGTCCTAGGTTTGGTTCCTGGCGCCTCCTAAAAACAAAAAAAGACAAACAATGGGCAAACAAACAAACAAAAAAAAAAAAAAACAATTTAGGGGAGCTGATGTGGCTCAGTGGTTGCGTGCCAGCTTCCCACATTCAAGGTCCCAGGTTCATTTCCTGGCCCTGGTACCTCAAAACAAAAAACAAACAAACAAACAAAAAAATTTCATGTATAGCTGTCAATATTTCCTTGTCCAAAGCAAGGGATAAATGCTTTTCATCCTGTTGGAGAGCTGAACACATCTGAAAACTTACTCTTTTGCCCCATTGCTTTTACAAGCAGTTTCTTCTACCCCCCTTGAACTGGATCAACCCAGACCACCTATTTCTGCCCCTTGGAAGTCTGCCACCTTTCACTGTCGCACCTGCTGTCTCCCTCTCCCAGTGGCCGAGTGTTTTTCACCCCAGTGTGGAGTAGCCTCTCATAGGTGAATGCTCTTGATTTTCTATGCTTATTAATATAAGGGTAAGGTTACTTATACACTTTCCCAAAGCCGGGAAAACTCACACCCCTGCCTCAGGTTTTCCATCTGCTCAAAAACACCTCATTTCCCATGAACACAATGAACAGATTCTTTCTTCCTTTCTCTGGAAATGAAATTTGTAGTCTGTGCCACTGAGTTCCTCTCTTCTCGTGTGGTACATGTAGCTTATTCTGTCTTTATGCTTTTATGCACTTTAGAGAAGGTTGTTTCTTCATGGCTTCCTTTGAACTCCCTCACCTCAGATTTCCTGGCTGTCTTTTAACCCCTGCCAGTAGTCTTAGATATTCCATCAGGGATACCTCTTTTTCCCTCCCAATATTTAACTACATAGATAACTTGTGGTGAGCCATGTAACTGGACTTGTCTTCTCTTGATATTCTCATTCTTCTCCCAGCCTGAGAAGGCCTTCACCTCTGAAGCAAGCCCACCTATCTCCTCTCTTCAGCAGGTGCAATAATTTTCCTGCTTTTGTCTTGATTTCTCTGTTGTCTGTGTTGGGCAGGTTTATTTTTCCTTTCCTTTCCATCACCTGAAATCCTTTGCCATTTCCCTTGGAAACCCTTTTGCTCTGGCTACTCTATCTGTTTACAGCTACATTCACTTTTCTGTGTCCTCTTCTCCTTCATTCCAGGCTCTTGAAGTAGGCATAATCTCCCTTTACTGAGAAATGATTTGCTGCAGTCTGCTAGAAATAGCCATTTTTGCCACTTCATGAAGAGTGTGCTGATACTCCCTCACCTTCGAAGCCCCTCTTCTCCCTTCACATCGCATTAATTGCTTGAGCCCCATGCAAATCATGCTCTTGGTGCCCTCTTCTGTTAGGTATAACCCCTTTTCACCTAAAGAAAGCTCTCTCTCCAATGAGTTTTTCCTGCCACATGACCTATAAGACCTTACTTTTCTCCAGTGACGACCTCACACATTAATAAGCACCATTTATCAGATGGTCACAGTTGATCCTTGCCACCCAGAGAACTGGTCAGAACCTGCCTTTTTGTCCTTCATGGATAAAGAACTGGGCTCATAGAGTTTGTGCATCTTCCCCATGCATGACACAGCCAATAAATGGAGAACTGACCCTTGGACCCATCCTTCTGTAGACCCATTCTTTCTCCAGGACCCGATTCTGCTTCTTACGTGTGTGTGTGTGTTCCAGCAAATTATACCAGGACTGTTAATGCCTTGCTATGCTAAAAAAAAATTCTGGGAAGTGAATGTGGCTCAAATGATAGGGCCTCCACCTACGATATGGGAGGACCTGGTTTGATCCCTGGAGCCTCCTGGTGAAAAAGAAGAGAAAGCATGCCTGTGCGGCAATCTAGTGCCCACATGGTGAGCCAAGTGCCCATACGAGTGTCTGCGTGGCAAGCCAGTGCCCACATGGCAAGCTGAGTGCCCATGCAGCAAGCTGAGTGCCTGTGTGGTGAGCCAGTGCCCACGCAAGTGAGTCACACAGCAAGATGGTGATGCAACAAGAGAGAGACTAAGGGAGAGTCAAGGTGAAGCACAGCAGAGGGACCTGAGGTGGCACAATTGACAGGGAACCTCTCTCTACATCAGAGGTCCCCAGGGTCGAATTCTGGTGAATCCTAGAGGAGAAAGATGAGAAGAGAAGACAAAAAGAGACATAGATACAAAAGATCACACAGCCAATGGACATAGACAGCAAAAACTGCAGGGCAGGGGAGGGGGAAAAATTCTCTGTTAGCCTTTGTTGAATACCTGACAAGGATGGACAAAGTTAGCCCTAGCCTCCTGCTCAGTGAAATTGCCTAAAACTGGATCTTTTGACCCTCTCTGGTATTATTTTATAAATAAGTCTAGGCTCGATTTATTGGGGGCCTATGCTTATTCTTATTTAGTAGATTCTCATTACAAATTGACACTAGAGGAAATGCTCCAGAGATTTCTCTACACTCCACCACAAACACAGTCCTTGTTTGGATCTCCTCTGTTCTTTTTTTTCAAATTTTATTTTATTTTTTATTGTCTTTTTTAAAGATACATAAATCACATAAAATATATTAAAAAATATAAGAGATTCCCATATACCCCACTCTCCACCCTCCACCCCCACCCCTCCCACATCAACAACCTCTTTCATCAGTGTGGCACAATCATTGCATTTGATGAATACATTTTGGAGCACTGCTACACAGCATGGATTATAGTTTACATTGTAGTTTATACTCTCCTCCAGTCTATTTAGCGGGTTATGGCAGGATATATAATGTCCTTCATCTGTCCCTGCAATATCATTCAGGACAACTGCAAGTCCCAAAAGTGGCCCCACATCACATCTCTTCTTCCTTCTCCCTGCCCTCAGCAACTACCATGGCCACTGTCTCCAATTCAGTGATACAATTTATTCCGTTGCTAGAGTCACAATAATTCTATAGTAGATTACCAGTAAATCCACTGCAATCCATATTTTATTCCTCTGTCCTGAGAACCCTGGGATGGTGATGTCCCCTCCACCTCTTAATCGAGAGAGGGCTTAGATCCCACATGGCTGATGGATGCGATTCTCCTGCTGGCATTTGTAAACTCCCTTGGTTCCCTGGTGTGGTGGTTGACCATCCTCACCTTCCTGGTCTCCTGTATTCTTGATACATCATTTGGTGCTCCCCTCACTCCCATCCTTCTACTTCTCCCACCCACTTTTGCTTACCAGTGTGCCACAACTTTTCAGTTTCTCTTCCTAGACGAGTGGTTTCTCAAAGTGTGGTCCCTGAACCAGCAACAGCATCTCGCAGGAACTACTGAATCCAAACTCTGGGTTGGGGCCCAGTAACGTGTATTTAACAAGGCCTCTGGTCAGTGTTGTGCTGGAGCTGGCTGCTGCAGGATCCTTAGCATCACTTCCCCGTCTCTGCTTTCAGTGATGTTAGGTTGGTAGCTTGAAATTGGCCATGGAGAGAATACTTATACCACAGAAATCCATAAATACTATGAGCCAGGCCCTTTTACCCTAAGAGTCACCACTGCCTCCAGGTGATTCTGATACAGGCTAAAGTTTGAGAACATTTTCATAGATGAGATCTGACATGCACCCTGCTCAGGGGATATAACCTATGCTCTGCTTCTCCAGGCTCTCGCTGGCTTGTTCCTCCTGACAGTTCCTCCTTCCTTTAAGTGTCAGATTCTATGGCCAGTTAGAGGTCTATAGGGCACATTCATTGTTTGCCTCCTCTGGCCACTCAGCATAATATGCAACAACAGCCGATTGCACAGCCTGTGAACTCTCCCACCTCCGTTTCACTGTAGTATTTGTGTGTCCTCATTCCCTGGTTTATGCCTCTCATTCATAAAGGTGAAGCTCCCATGACTTTCCTCCAAAATGCTGTGAATTGGGGAGCGGATGTGGCACAAGCAGTTGAGCACCCACCTCTTACTTGGGAGGTCCCGGGTTTGGTTCTTGCTGCCTCCCAAAGAAAAAAACAGACAAGGAGCAGACAACAAGTGTAAACAACTAGCAAACAGATGAGGGAGCCATGGGGGAGTGGGGAAATGCTGTGAATTCAGATGTGCACTTACAACTCCTTTGTCCAGGTCAAATGGCTGAAATAGCAGGCACGCTTATCCAAGGTCTTTGGGCAGCTTGTCAGTCAGGAGAGGCCAAAATCAGATGCAGTATAAAATCATCTCTTTCCAGGATCATTTGTGAAATACTCTACCAAGTCAGAAACGAAGATATCTCTAGACATTTTTGATTCAGAAATCAGATTAGTAAATATTAAACCCCACAACCATCACTTACTGTGTTTGTGGAGACATGAAACAGTGGCCTAGCACTAATCCTATTCAATCACCCTCTCTTTCTTCTCTTTAAAAGTTTTCATCTTTATTTATCTTTATTTTGCTCTCTACCCTTCATTGATTTCCTCCTTTATTTCCATCTACCCTGCCTGCTGCATTCAGCAAATGGTTCCCTCTCTCATATCTAGGAAACCCCAGGCTGATTTCCTGTGGTTCAGTTCTCAACCATTTAAAAGAAAGGTTACCAGCGTTTTCCTTTGTAGTCAGGTGGGTTTGATTGTTTAGAACAAGCCTTCTTTCAAAGCATCTCAACAGACTACACAAAAGCTTAATCACTGTATCTGTATGTAGCCTAAAATAAGACTTAGGATACATCATCCAAGGATGCCTGTTCTTTGATTTTTGAAGAAATAAAAAAAGCTCCTTTTTTGTCTCCTCCTCTGCCTGAAAAATTTAATTGTAGAGTTCTTAGTGAACAATGCATTAATCCTAAAGCATATATGTGTATCTTGAATTGGTCTTTCATTTTTCTACTAACACAGCATTTAGAATTGCAATTTTTATTCCCTTTACACCTACTTCTGACTCCCTTTCCTTGGAGTTTTAATTTTATCTCCCTGCTTTATTCCCTTTTCCTCTCTCCTGTGGGGTTTTACCCATTTGTACTGGCTTCTCTTTGATCACTTTGAAATCCATCATATTTTCATTCTGTTTGTTAGCCTCTGGCCTCTCCCGGGCTTTAACTGCAGTGAGCAGGGTACACATTTTGGGTTCCCGTGAAAGCCTGGTACGGGTCTTTGTCTCTTTAGTTGGATGGCAGCAAGTTCTCCAGCCTGGATCTCCGGGATCCTCGCCAAAGCTGTTGTCACACATTTTGTATCTCTTTCTCTCCCAGATTTCAAATGAAAGATTAAGTAGACATTTCTACATTTGCTTTGCACAGGGATGTATCTCTCACTTACAGTGAATTGCAACACCATTTTAGAAAATGACCTTGAATGACGCTGACCTTGAATGGCTAACCACTAGTGGGAATTTTATCAGAGATCCTTTTATTTCTCATATCATAAAATTGGTAATATTCAGCATGTTCAAAGGCAGCTTTTCCATTCTTCAAAGTCAGTGGAATAAAGGCTTATTGCCTTCATTCATTCAACAAGCATTTATTAAAAGCCTACCCAAAGACATCCAGAGACATGTGAATGCTCCAAGGAGGCTAATAATTTGTTCAACATTTTCTTATTGGGGGCAGGATTTTCAAATAGTTGTATATATTTTTTCATTATGTTCAAAATAAGGGATTTATTACATGCATTAAATATTATGTAACATTATGACTTAATTGTAATTGCCTTGCTATTGCAATTTTCTGAAACAGATAACTTCTGAGGAGGCATATTAAAGGGTTTTAAATTTAAATGGCAAAATAAATCACTTGTTCCTGGTAAACAGCAGTGAAGTCGTGCAGTATGCACTTTCAGGAGTTCAGCTCCCAGTGACTGCAACTTCAGGCAGTTGGCTGGGGGCCAGCCTGCAGGTTGTGTTCAGGGGAGTGCCTCGGCCTGGAGTTGCAAGAGGCAGCTTGATGTGCTTGCCGTGAGTATCCTCAACAGGTGAGTGATGCCAGTGAAGGCTTTTTATTCCTACTCATGGGATCTGTTTACTTCGGGGAAACAAGACCAATTTACAAGTTGCTAATCTCCAAGTTTATTAACTCATTTATTTTATTTATCCTAATGATACTGTGTAACCCCAGTGGACGCCCTTATATGAGCCCTTAGCAACTTACCCGGCGGTTCTGCTAGGGGTATTAAGGGGAAGCAAGATACAGTCCATGTCCAGAAAGACCTGCCAGTCTAGCAAAAGCAGCAGAAGTGAAACAAATGTTACCTAACTCATCAAGTAATTTGGCAATCAGAATATGCCAATAGTAATTTTAAATAATATATAAATGCGCAGCAGTATTGTATTCTATATAACAGGTTTGGTAAACTACATCTACTATAGGCCAAATCTATCCTGCTGACTGTTTTTGTAAAAAAAGTTTTTGTTAGAAACAGCCATTCTCATTACTTTACGTATTATCTGTGGCTGCTTTTGAGCTACAGCAGCAGAGTTGAGTATTGCAATAGACAGAAAAAGATGTTTACTATCTGGCCCTTTATAGTAAAGATTTGCTGGGCCCTGCTATAAAATATGTACCATTGTCATTTAGAGCATAGAATCAAGACATGCATGTAGTATTTTCACAATTTCTGTGTTGTAAGGGTAGGTCTAGAATGAAAATGAAATATGACCATCATCACACCAAAGATAATAGAAAATCATTAAGCATTTTTATGAGTGCTTAGAAGACAGCCTAGGTATCAATTCTAAATTTAATGAGGAATACTTTTTTTTTCCCTCCCTGAGATGGCTCCCTCATCTGTCTGCTTATTGTCTGCTCACTGTGTCTGCTCATAGTCTCTGCTCTTCTTTACGAGGCACCAGAAACTGAACCTGGGACCTCCCATGTGGGAGGCAGGTGCCCAACTGCTCGAGCCACATCTGCTCCCTGCTCATTGTGTCTGCTTGTTCACCAACATCAGCTCATTGCATCAACTCATTGAGTCTGCTTATCTTCTTTAGGAGGCACTGGGATCCGAACTTTGGACCTCCCATGTGATGGGAGGCGAGCACCCAACTGCTTGAGCCACATCCGCTCCCAAAAAATACTTTCTTATCAACGTCACAAGTCTTTCATCCTATGAAGCCAAAAAAAAGCAAAATAAAAAGAAACTAAACATTCTCTTTCTCCATTAACAGTTTATTCCTGCAATGGGACTTCAGTCTTTCATTTACATTTTTAAAATCTAATCTAGAAATCAACAAATCTAAGCCATTTGTGTTTTAATAGATTCTCCATCAAATTACATAGTTTTGATTCATTAAAAAAAAAAACTTGATTAAATGAATATTCCTTCATTGGGTACTTCCAACAAGTATAATAATGATAAGACCCATGGTTCACTTGTTACTGGTTTTTTTTTTTACCAGTACTTTGCACTGTCAAGTTTAGTTGAGATGACATGGCCTAAGTGATTTACCAGCTGCCAATTTCTGTTTCCTATCTGCAAAATAGCAACCGTTTATCTAATTTATGGGGCTGTGCCAAGAATTAAATGAGATAAAACCTGAAAAACACTTAGTGCTGAGGTAGACATGTAAAAAAATATTATTAGAGTCCTTCCCTTTATTTGATATTTTCTATAGGATTTGAGCATTTCCTCATGACCTACTTAAAGCAAGGTTCCTATTACCACAACTTGTCAAAAGAACTGCCTGAGTGCCCACACACTGCTGGTGCAGTTAAGCATGTTTCATGTCTCATAAAGCATTCATCCCAGCTGTTACCCGATGATACCAATTCAAGGATTTAAACCTAAGACCTCTACTCCAAGGGACTTGAAAATGCATAATATTGTTAAAAGGAAGGCAGCTGGGACTCCCTTTTATTGTGTTTTTTCTTTCATTCAAATCACCTGTAACTATGTTAAACTTTGGCTCATTAACCTCCTAGAGTCCAGCAAGTTTTGAGTCTCTGTCTTTAAGAAAGACTGCAGTTGCCTACATCGCAGGCTTCAATTCTGGCAACAATAATATTTTCACTTTGTTATTTTTCAAGGATTTCTTATGAAACTGTGTGTAAAATATTTAGGTACTTTTTAATTACTAAAGGATAGCAATCTTTTCAGAGCAGTGAATCTTTGTGCAACATTCTAAGACCTTTCTTTGTTTTCCATGTGACAATCTCAGTCCCCCAACTCACAAGCTTTCCAAGACATCTTGCTGACTACAAAATAAAATCAGTGTCCTGTTCACAAGATTTATGCTTAAAATCAAGCTAACCTATTCATCTACTGCATAGAGTACCAGGACTGGAGTCTTATTCCTTTGTCCATTTCCTCAGTCCTCACAACAATGCCTGGCGCATCGTAGGTGCTAGGTAAGTGTCTGTTAAATTCAACTAGTAACTGAAATATGAACAGAGCTTCCTCTGCAGTCACCCACTATTTGTGCTCCCTGAATGTGTTCTGCCCATTACAACCTCTGAGTACTTCCAGAATCACTGAAATCCTACTAACAGTTTCAAGGCCCTGCTCCAGGAAGTCTTCCTTGAGTCTTCAGTAGCCAATATTAATTTCCTCCTTGGGTTTTCCAGTCACTCCCTACATCTCTTACAGTATCTAGCCAATTCATTTAGTCTACAGATAATCATTGGTAGAATGTTGTCATAATATATTATTTGTACATGTGTTGAGCACCCATTCTGCCTGCCAGGCACTGTTCCAGGCACTGAGGACACAGCAGTGAATCAGAAAAGGTGCTGCTCTCACGAAGTTTATATTATATAGTGATCAGGTGGCTAATAAACAGATAAAGCAGATACATACCATCATACAGTGGTATGGGCTCTGAAGAACAGTAAAGGGAGTGAAGGAAATAGAGAATGATGATGGATGGCTGTTCTATGCAGGGAGATCTGAGAAGGCCTCTGGGAGGAAGTAGAGACTTGGATTATGCAAGGAAGTGTGCCAAGCCCTGTGTGAGGTGCAGGGAATAATATAAAGACCAGTGAACAACTCCTTTCTCACCACTAGTGAAGAAATCTACCTTGTAGGTAATAACAGTTACACTCTAGTGTCTGGAAGTACTCTAATACAACCTGTGGAGGAAAGCCATTCTAGAACTTAGTCTGGTTGCTGTTTTACGTGCTTCTATCTTCCTTCCTATCTTATAATATCATTGAAGAAGGAACCATGTGGTGTTCATCTCGGTATCCCCAGCGTGCTTAATGGTCCCTGATGCATTCTAGGCACAGCAGGCTATTGACTTCAGCCAGGGCCCCTCCTACAGAGGGTCCTGCCTGCACTTAGCTAGGAGAGGAGTGGACCTGGAGCTCCAGTGTTGGTGTTCTCAGCAGAGGAAGCTGATTGCTCTCCTCTGTGAATTGCTGTACACGCTGAGAAGCCCTCATCGTTGCATAGCTGATGAGCGGCAGAGCTGCCAAGGCTGTGCATCCTGGTGGGGTGCCTGGGGGCACCGTTTGAAAGGTCTCCTGTGATCATCGTGGAGATGGGTGGACACAGCCTGGAGAAACTGTTACTCTTCTCTCTCTGCCTCTATAGAAAATGTACCCCAACACCACATGGCATAATTTGATTTATCTTAGTGAAAAGCCTCCTTCCTTTTTCTTCCTAGGAAAAGAAGGAATTCTAAATGGAAACTTTGAATTCCAGAGTCTTCAGAAACTGCAGCCCTCGTTCTCAGAGACATATCGACATATCTGAGACTACATTCCCTGATAATCAGCTGCTATAATAAGGAAGCATTTGGTGAGGCAGAATGGAAGAGAGCAAGGGAGAAAGAAACAGGATGATTTGTGCTCAAGCAGGAACATGGCATCATAGAATGTTCCTGACACAGGAAAATACCTATTTTGAATCCCTATATTTATTGATTATGTTGTTTACAGATGAGGCAGTATCATCTTGTCTGGCAGCAGATAAAGCCAGAACTACCCATCTGTTTCTCTCCTAACCTCAAAAGAAGTTTTCCTATAAAATTTCACAGACTATTCGTACATATGGTATTGGAGAGTCTACCTACAATCTGTAACGCTATTCTGATTATTGCTAAATATTGTCCCCTCTACAGAAAAGGGGTTAGGAGCATGAGGGTCTATGTCATTTGTTAAAACACACTTTAACCTACCTAAACTTAAAGTTACCTTCACCACCTCTTTAAGCAATAAGAAGCCCTTATGTATGTCAAGAACAAAATGGAGGTTTAGAAAAAGTAAATTGAACTAGGCAGAGAAAAACAGGCCCTCACATGTCACTTTCTTGGGCCTGTGTACCACATGATTTGTGTTCTCTCTCTCTATACGCCAGCCTTTTGCTCTACTGGCCAGTGTCTCGAGATATGGATTGGTTACACTGCCCAGTCATGAGATGCCTCATGAACAGGAAATGTCCCCACCCTTAAAGGCCAGGATGTGGTGTGGGGGTGGGAGGGAGGAAGAGTCCTGCTTCTGGTCTAGGCCTTGTGCTGAAGGGACAGCAGACATTGTACTGTTTTAGTCATAATCCCCTCCAGCTCACCAGAGTTTCAGGTCAGAAATACGTGATTCTGTAGAATTGATTTTCTATTTCAAAGTCATGGGAGGTCATTGCATGATGAAACATGCGACCTTCTTCTACCTCCCTGACTCTTCTTCACTCCATATCTGCTGTCTCCCTCCTGAATTGCAGTCCTGAGAACTGTAACATTGCCTCTCTCCATTATGCAGAGCCCTTCAGCTCCCTTGGTTTCTTCAACCAAGTTCACATATGCAAAAATGCCAAGGGGCATAGTAGACCCAAAGGTAAAGAAGCCTATTCATTGTTTTAACCCATTTCCTGAGCTTACGAAAATACATACGCTTTTTAAAGAGTATTGCTATTAACATTAAGAGAAATATGCCTTCTGTTGGGTCAGATGAACTTCATTGCTCTTATCAGCTACAGCCAATAATGAACTCATGTGTAAGCACACTGACAATTTATGCAGAAATCCCTTTAAAATTGCCTGGGTTGTGGGTGTTTAATGTGTATTTATTCAGTGAACAAATGAATATGAATGCATGAGTGAGTGGGTAAATTAGGAGTATATAGATGGGGAACTTTTCTGAGAGGAAAGGAATAGCTTAGGAAGATGATCTGTGTATGAGAATAACTGTTCTAAATCCATCAGTCACACATGTAACTTGAGATGGCTCCCCAGTAATGCTGCTGTATTTTCATTACCCTAATCCATGCCCTTTCATTTAGTTCTTAAAGCCAGATACATCTAGGGGCAAGATAGGACAGATGATCACTATTTCCATTAGAACCATATTTTAACCAAACTAACATATCAACCTCATATATTTATCATACATGGTTATATGACTATAAAAGAATATGTATATATTCGTATATGTGAGTCACATGCATGGGTTTTTTTTCTATTTATTTTACTTTCTCTCCTCTTCCCCCTCGCCGTCCACCCCAGTTGTCTATTCTCTGTGTCTATTTGCTGCCTGTTATTCTTTGTCCGCTTCTCTTGTTGTCAGCGGCATGGGAATCTGTGTTTCTTTTTGTTGCGTCATCTTGTTGTGTCCACTCTCCGTGTGTGTGCGGCACCATTCCTGGGCAGGCTGCACTTCCTTTCGCGCTGGGCGGCTCTCCTTAGAGGGCGCACTCCTTGCGCATGGGGCTCCCCTATGCGGGGGGGGGGGGGGGACACCCCTGCTTGGCACGGCACTCCTTGTGCGCATCAGCACTGCAAGTGGGGACAGCTCCACACGGGTCAAGGAGGCCCAGGGTTTGAACCGCTGACCTCCCATGTGGAAAACAGATGCCCTAACCTCTGGGCCAAGTCCACTTCCCTGCGTGTTTTAATTCTAGCAAAATTTAGACCTTGTGGATATTTTTCCACCCATTCCAAAATTCAAAATTCATCATGCTAATGCTATTATTCTTTTATTATTTTTTAATAATTAGGCTCTTAAGCATTAGTTGACTGACTAACTGAAAATTCTTTTAGGCTTTACCATTGCTGGAGCAAAAATCCTAGAGCAGAGCACCTAATGTTTTGGTTAATGACTAGAGGGGCTGGGATTAATGACAGTCATTGTGCAGCAGGGCTGACCTCTATGGAAGGCAACCAGCAGGCCTATATACTAAATTGGAGGTTCATGGACTACTCAGGTCTGATCCAGGTCAGTTAGTTTTGTTTTTGTTTTTGTTTTTTTGTTTTTGTTTTTCTTTTTAGTGAGAATGTCTAATTTGGTGGAAGGACGCACGGAAGAGGGTATTGCTAAATCAAGGCAACAGGCAGGTCACAGAGCTAAGAGTCTGGGTCGATTCAGCCAGGCTACAGCAGGAACTCATAAAATAGCTTAGAATTAAAGGAGGAAAGAGCTAAACAAAACCAGGGTGCTCTCTAGGACAGCTTGGTTTCTAACAGGGAAATGGAATGTGCATCTGGAAACAGGATTGGTGCTGCTTCAAACTAACTGGGTCCTTATGAAAATTCGGCAGAAAGGCTATTACCCCGTGGGTGCAGTGGGGCCCTGAGATGGAAGAACAGGCTAATTGTAAACCTGGCATGCTAATGGAGATAAGTCTGTTAATGTGTTTCCAGGCTCATTCTCATTGGCTCAGAGCTAGGTGGGATTAGTAGTTCCAGCTGGTCAGGATTGGGACAGATAGGGACTGACACATTCATAACCATTATTGAGTGGTTTTTGCTCTTGAGCATACTTTATGAAATTCTTTAAATTAGTACTTGTGCTTATGCTAGATGTAATTTTTTCAACGTGAAACATATGGTCATGAGTGCTAGGCTACAAGATGACTCGTTTATTGTAATGCCATTTCATGAATGCATTAAATAATTTTATTGTATTATATTCAAAAACCTATAATAGAAATGTTTCTTAACATCCAAAAAATGGGAGGCTTTTTGTAAGTTTTTCTGCTTTTTTCTGAAGTTCATTGTATAAAAGTTGAAAAATTCTTATAGTTGAAAAATTCTTAAGCTATAAACAGATTTTTCAAACCTATAATCCCATCAGTCAAAGGCAACCAATATTAGCAATGTGGTGTATTGACCCCAGTATTTTTTCTGTGCATTATTGTATAGTTGCTACATAGTGTTAAAAAATTTCCCCAATCTGCTCTTTTTTTACTTTTTTAAAAATCTGCAGTGTCATTATTAATTTTATAGGCTACAAAAATATTCCTTCCTATGGAGAGAGCCTTACTTTACTCAACCATTTCTACAGGGTTGAGCTTTTAAGTGACTTCCATTTTGTCATTACAACGCCCAATTTCCTGATGAACATGGACATAAATAGTTTTACAAATTTCTGATTATATTCTTATGGCCAATTCCTAGGTTCAGAATTATTTGTTCCAAAAATAAGATTTCCTAAGGCTTTTGATATATATTGAAAATTCCTTTCCGAAAATATTGTCATAATGTATATTCCAATCAGTAGTATAGAAAAAGGCTCATCTCTTTGTACTCTTGCCACAACTGAAGGTTATTATTATAATTTTGTATTCTTTGCTAATCTGATGGAGAAATTATACTTCATTGTTTTAATTGTTTTTCTTTAATTAATACTAAGCTTGAATACTCTTTCAACATTTTAAACATTTAAGTGTCTTTTTTGTGAACTTTCTGTTCATGGACTTGCTCATTAATTAATTTTTAAAATGTCTAAATAGAGAAAAGGTATCTTCATGTCAATCTTAGTGATCTGGGAACTAGGTGAATGGTGATAAATATCAGCAAGTGAAGAAATGGATGAATGAATATGTGAATAAATATAAATAGGTTCATTTTAAAGACAACAAGAATATACAGGCCATGCCACACCTAACAGCAAGAAGAGGGCATCACAGAAAAAATTGACAAAGTCACTATTCTGGCATCTGAGGAGAAATAACTGACAGGAAACCAGAAGAAACTCAAATAGGAAGCCAACAGAGGAGAGTGTGAGCCTCTTTAACAGCTTTTGTGACCTTGGATGAGGGAGAACCACTCCAAGCCTCCAGTTTACAAAACCAAGACTAAAATAGCCTTCTTGGACTAAATATACTTACAAATACATTTTATCCCTTATTCAGTTAGAACCCTAGGACTTAGCATAGTTCATGATTTATATTAATTACCTGTCAGACACAATGTCAAATATATGTCAGATATTCGATCAGATACCTTTGTACCAAAAATAAATATAAGAGCAAAAAGCATTTAAATTCAGAATTCTGTACATTTAAAGTACAGAATAAAGCATTTGTATTGTAAAACCCTTGTCATGTGAGACCAGTCACTGCCAATAAATAGTTAACACATCACTCTTTCTGTGTCAGGCACTCCACTGCTTTATATAAACAATTTATGTGAATTCAAATTATGTAATGATTTATTGATTTTGTTTATTTAGTAAACACTTATATAGTACTTACTATGTGTCAAACATTATTTAAATGTTTTATAGTATTTAACTTCTGTCCTCAAAACAACACTGTGAGGTAGGTATTCTTATTAAAACCACTTGTAGATAAGGAGACTAAGGCATAAAGATTAATTTGTCAAGGCCACCGCAAGTGAATGGCAGACCCAGGATTTGAACCGAGTGCTTTGACTCCAGAGTGCATGTGTATTACCACTACATCTTCAAAACAGCCTTATGAGATTCCAGATTAGGGAACTGAGGCACACAGGGGCTAAGTAACTGGTTCAAGGTGGCAGTGAATTGAACTGGTGTGGCTGACTCCTAACCTGTTGTCATTAGGGTTTATGGCACCAAGCCACTAGCAGTATGGTAATAAAACAGCGAAAGCTTACAGTGGCTGACTCTACTCGTGCAGCTTCTAACTGCTTCTAAGGCTCTGGTAGCTTGCTCTCTCCTCTTGTTTTCTTAATAAAACAAGTAGGTTATCCTTGTCATAGTTCTAGATTTTGGCCTGGATCCTAGGAACAGACATTCATGGGACAGAAGAAAAAAGAAGAGAGAGTATTAGCCCATTCCAGGACTAGGAAACAGAGGGAGTATGTGTCAAGATTAACAGCTCAGACTAAGAACTAATACTGTCTGCATGCAAATCAGACTTCTCTGCTACCAGTTGTGAGATTTTTGTAAATTGCTTCCCCTTTCTGGACCTCAGTTGCATCTATAAAACTGGCACAGTTCTACCTATTTAAACCATGATCATATTGATTTAATACATGAATTAATTCCTGTAAAGCACTAAGACAGGTTCTTGGCACACAGTAACGTACAAATAAAATGTTACTAATACAAGCAGTGTTTTAAAATTGTGCAAGCTGATCATTTACACTGTTCCACCTCTTTTGTGTACTAGTAGTTCTGCAGACTTTTGTAATCACACATCTCTATCATGAAAATGTTTGTGCATTCATATCAATATCTATATTTTATAGATAAATTATAGATATGTATTGCTGTATTAACAGATTATGTGCAGTTTAAAACTAGACCACAGTGAGTCACCAGCTCTTGGTTTACCTTGCGCCAGTCCTACTTTGCTGCCCTGGGACACTCCTGGATCTCTGCACCCAGAACTCCCCTCCCCAAAGTGTTCTTTGTTTAGAGACCTCCTCCCAGGCCTTCCCAATTCCAACATCTCACTAATATAAAGGGGCCTTTTCCTTCAGTGTGTAGTGTCTCCTTCTGTTAAAAGAATGTAATTATATTCATAACACCCTGTGTTATCCCTACTTATTCTTAATCAGAAGCCAGGATCCTGGGGGCCAAGGTAGGGTCTATCTTAAATTAATCCCACTTCTCCCTTTTTTCCTTTTTCCAACTCTAAACCTGCAGTTGCTCAAAGAGCAACTTCTGTGAGTGAATTGATGTCTGGCAAAGGCCAGAAATTATTATTATGCTTGTGTAAGTTACCTAAAAATTGTGTTCAGAGAATTTGAAGACTGTGAACATGAGAGGGTAGTCAGGGGAAGTATTTAATGGAGAATGCTGAGAACCAAGCATTGATTCAGAGTTTGGAACATGGAAATTGTTAAAAAGTGATGGCCTTTAAAGATCAATGAGGTTGAATCCTGCCTTTACAAAATACATTATAGTCATTATCCTGATCATTTTCTTTCTCCTCTCCTCCAAAGATCATAAACTCCTCAAATGCAGAAAGGAAAGAATCCATGTTACACTGTACTTCCCTTCTCCTTTACAGTCCAAATCTGGGTTATATTTGGCTTTGTTAAAAATATTTTTTGTAACAAATAACTCGTGTCATGAGAGTAGCATAGGAAAAAAGGCAATCATAGATTCTTTTTTATTTTTTTAATTTTTTTATTTCTCTCCCCTTCCTTCCCCCCACCCCACCCCACCACCACCACCCACCCCGGTTGTCTGTTCTCTGTGTCTGTTTACTGTGTCTTTTTTGTCCACTTCTGTTGTTGTCAGCGGCCAGGAATCTGTGTTTCTTTTTGTTGCATCATCTTGTTGTGTCAGCTCTCCGTGTGTGCGGCACCATTCCTGGGCAGGCTGCACTTTTGCACTGGGCAGCTCTCCTTACAGGGCGCACCCCTTGTGTGTGGGATTCCCCTACGCGGGGACACCCCTGCGTGGCAGGGCACTCCTTGCGCGTATCAGCACTGTGCATGGGCCAGCTCCACATGGGTCAAGGAGTCCCGGAGTTTGAACTGCAGACCTCCCATGTGGTAGACAGACGCCCTAACCACTGGGCCAAGTCTGCTTCCCATTATTTTGTATTAATCACCAGTTTAATAGGAGTAGAAGTGGCATTGATGAAAATTACAGCCAAAATTTTGGAGGGGTCATATATTTTTAAAGGAATTATTAGTTTTGGAAATTCAAGCAGATCTCATTAATTAATTTTAGAAAGGAAAACACACTTCAGGAAAGATTTCATTCCTTCCTAGTTTTCTTAAAATAGTTATGCATAGTCTTTATAATACCAGTATTACATTAAGGGAGCTTATTCTGCAAATTTTCTTCATGCTATATTGTATTATCTAGAAGTCCTGATAAATAAATATTGTTAGTTGTAGTTACATGCAGAAAAAAATTTTTGAGAGAGTTATAGACAGTGATTCTGTCCTTCCAAAGGTACTTAGAGTATGCTTTAAAAACATAAAACTTCTAGATGATACAATATGAAGTAAATTAAAGAATTTTAATTTTTCAGTAAAGCTCACTCATTCATTCAAAAATATATGTTGAATATCTACCATATACCAGGTTATATTCTAGGTGTTTGGATTACATGAATGAACAAATAAATAAAAACTATCTTGAGAAACACACCTCCATGAGTGTCTTATACTCCTATATGTATTTTTTTAATAAGCCAAGAATGCATGGCCCTGAGTCCTCTTTATTTGAGCCATTTCTCAGGGTTGTGTTTGCAGCAAGCACCTGAGAGATGAGGTAATGACTCCATTTGGATACAGGACAGTCTTGCTTACTGCCTGCTATAAAACACCAGGTTCCCTAAGCTCATTATATCTTAGGAACAGCGCAAATCTGCTGTATGTGTGGCATTCAAAATTGCGCCGGTAAGACTGGAGGGACATGGAGAATCAAAAGCAACGTGATGCTCATGATGCTTGTTCTGCTGTGAGTAACGAAGTCCTTTGTTTCTGACGCAGAAGTCTCGTGTCTTTCCCAAGCATCCATGAAATATTAACTAGATAACTTCTTGGAAATCGGTGGCTGAAACTCTACTGATGACATTAATATTGATGCCGAACTTGGTGCGGACACCCCTTGGCTTTAGGGTAGAATTAGTCCCAGACATGACAAATTCCTGCCATGGTTCGACTTAGACTCTAGTTCATATTGTTTCAGTTCTATCTTGCTTCTGTGTTTCAATAAAAATTAAAAATCATCCTTCCTTATTTCTGCTTCTTGTCTCAAGATCTAATTAACTGGGCTTTTATTTATGCCTCATCACCACTACCACCAGAAAACTTAAAAAATTACCTTGGACTTTGCCTGGATATTAGATAATTTCATAGGAAATTAATAAATCTTAGAAATATAATCTTTTTTTTACAGGACAGTCACTGCTCTAAGGCAAAAATGACAATTTAAATACTAATAGGCAAAATCATTTTGTAGATCCATCACTAATGGACTGCTAAAGGCAGGAACTTCAGTCACGTTTTTGCTGGAGGCCAGTACCAATTAGTGATACACTATCAGCAGGATTTCTCTTTCAAAATCTTTTTATAATAGTCAGGTAACTCTTCCCATATCTATTACTTGCTTTTTAGTGATGGTTTTACAAGCTTGTTATTGAAGAATTGATGGGTTGTTTAGGGGGTTTTATGGTGCCAGGGTTAGTTTGTTGTGTTAGAGCTTCTGACACGTTAAATATAAGATATTTCAAATGGTTTCGAATGCAGAAGTATGTATATCCTCAGGCCATGAGGTCAGTGTGTCCTCTCTGCAGTACCTAATTCATTTTGTTTGAAGAGTACATCAGAAAAAATAAAGTGTCTATAAATTAGTGAGGGAGAATAACAGTTGACCATGTGGCTTCAGCAGTAAACAAGTAAAATCTTATATTAACACTTAAAATCTAGAAAAATATTTAGGAAATGTGACTATTTATTGATTCAGTTTATAGTTCAGTTACTCATTCATTTAGTTTAGTTAAACACTTACCAGGTGGGTCCTAGGTGCCTGGCAGCATGCTGTATGATGAGGCTCTGCAGTGAGAAGGTGTGTAGTCTTCATCTAGGTCCTAACCGATTAGTGAAGGTGAGAAACACATGCCCACTCAAATGTTTATTATTAGTTCCAAGATAGGGGTGCTCTGAAGTATAGAAAGAGCACTTAGCTCATCCTAAGGGCTCTAATGGAGGCTTCCCAGGGAAGTTGACATTTTAGCTGCATCTAAATTTTATTTTTCTTGTAGATATTGTGTAATAATTCTGTGCCAGACATTAGGCTTTAAACAATTCCTTTATTCATAGTTTTAAAAAGTGTTAAAGCAGCCTATGGGGGGATAATGAAAAGTTGAAGCATATAATCAACCTAAAAATATGGTAAGTTTATAAAAAACCATCGTAAAAAGTTTTCCTTTTTTTCTTTAATGTTTGGAACCTTCCCAAATTACTCACTGACACATGGGAAACTGAAGTCGCCTCAGTAATCCAGCCATCCCTCACTGTCCCAGCTGCCCTCCCAGCCTCCGCTTTCATCTCAACTCTGCAGCCCTAAATCTCTTTTTTAAATTTAGAATGTCTGACACATGGAGCCAGTAATACAACATTGATCGATTTCCTCCTTTTATATATATTTTAATGATTTGGATTTTTATTTGGGATAAATATAGGGCTTTTAGGTTAAGCAGGGGGGAAAAAAGCAATCATGTCTCCAAATTTCATACTTCCTGGCAAAGTTCAAAGTTCAAGTTCAGGATCTTTCACCCAGTATTGCTATCAGATTAATTTCTAAGAGCTCTTAAAAGAGTTTTATTGTCCTTGTTATTGAGGATTTTTATTGTTTTGTTTTTGTTTTCTTGTCATTGCTGTTAAGTGATGTTCTGACCTGGATTATCATGATATATTAAGCTTGGCAGGGCTATATTGTTGAACCAGATGAAATACTGTGTGGGAAAATCATTGAGCAGGTGGAAAATGCTGTTTAATCCTTCTAACAGGAGAAGCTCATATTGGTATTAAGAAAATGTATAAAGCAGCAAAGCAGGTTAGTAGAGCTGAAGAATAGTAAATGTCTCCTTCTGTCATTGTGTGAGAATTTTAATCAAATGGCCTGCCTCATGCAGCTTTATTTTGCGTTCAGATATTCCGTGTCCCCAAAATATTTCTCTGGTGGTGGTAATGAATTGCATTGCCCTCTCGGCTGTAAGAGTGTGGGTATTCTGCTGAGGAGCCATATGGCTCACATTTATTTTAATGTGTGTTTGACATCAGGAGAATTGCTGAGACAGCAGAGGAAAGTGCTTACACCTTGGACTGCAGCCAGCACTGTGATTATTTATGTTTTGTAATGGGACCACCTTTCTTTTCCCCCAATAAGAGCACAGCAGTCTTAAGATGCTATCCATGTTGGGATTTTTAATAAAACTAGGATATAGGTTTTATATTTTGGAAATGACTTACTTTAATGGCAGTAAAATTTGTTTCTTAAGTATGAAGTTTTAGGGCTTAATTGTCCATATGAGAGATTAAGGAAACAAGCTGGAAAGTAGGTGGTACTTATTTTCTCACTGAAAATAAAGAGATGCTTTTTATTTGGTTTAACAGCATCACCAAAATACTCTGCATATGTAAAGCTTACCATCTGTGATCCATAAGGTTTTTTTACTAAGGTAATTATTTCTGATAATATTCCTGTGAGGTAGCTAACATAATTTTGAAAATATTAATGGAGAAACTGAGAAATGCAAATGCTTATTAATGTAATCTGTATACTGAACTTTAGCAAGTATTATAATTCAGATTTTAATTATTACATTATTTAATAGTTTATTATTTTCTAGGTATCAGGGCATAAAAATATTTTCTCTAATTCATTGGAAATATGACATGCTTACACTAAGGAAATTTAAAAATTTAAAAATAAGAAGAAAAATAAATTCTCAACAATATATGTGCTAGATGTAAATCTTAACCTTGACTGTGTGGATAATCTTAAAGAATCTCTGGAAAATTTGAATGTTATCTAAAGGTATATGAATAGTTTGAAAAGAGAAAAGAACTGGTAACATTGATCAAAATTCTGTAAAATTATACTCACCAGCAGTAAAGTCAGGGGCCAGCTAAGTATATAGAACAGGAAAAACTATTTCCAACCTCGTCTGCTTTCGGCAGAGCTGGGCAGAATGCAGGGCATAGCTTTAGAAAAACACTTCAGTATTACAATCCGTTTCACATATTTTGCTCACAGAGGTTAATGTATAAAACTATGGGGTGCATACCATGTAAACATAAAACTGAACTTGAAGAAGAGTGCCTCGCAGTCATGATGCCTGGTACTATAAGTTCGATGGGAGGAAGAATAGATGCATAAGGAAAATCATATATATAAATTATGAAAAAGGTTGAAAATCAGTAGATCACTCCTTTAGTGGTACAACTTTAATCTATACTTTAATCTAACCTTGTTTCCATTTAACAGTTCACCATCCCCAATAGTAAATGCATTTTATGTTGACGGCTAGGGCACTCTACTGTCACATCACATTTTCAGTGGGATGTCAATTTTATGTAAGGAGGAAAAGGTCAGTGCTAAGTCAATTACTAATTCAATTGCATATAAAGATTATATATATAAAGGAGAATGTGTTTTCTTTTTTTATATTTGCTCTTGCAATTTAAAGTTTATAGCATCAAAATATGGTATTGATGTGCTTTTTGCCCTAACAAGCATGAAAACAAAATGGCGATTTTATTTAGATTATTCACAAAAATCAAGGAGAACTCTTTAATAAATTAATAAATGTATGGATGAAAAATAGCTGATGTTCTGAAAACTGATTGCCTTTTGTGAGCTTATTTATATTATTTATGGGATTAGAGCTAGAAAGTCAAATTTTACATTTATTTTTTATATAACTTTATGAATTTATTTCAAACTCCCCCCTGCCTTTTGTTTTTTCCAAAATGAGAATTTCAAATAGATGATTACTTTATTGGACCTCCCTTACACAGTCAAATTCAGTACTGCAGTATGCTGAGCAGCCTGGCTCTGCCTGTCAGGAGAATCAGCAGAGAGCTGTTCTTGCCAGGCAGATCTCTTGCTTGCTTGGGTGGACGACAACGTGACATGCATGTTCATGATCCAAAACAAAGCTTTGTAGTCATCCAGCCTCAAGGGTCATCTTTTTATATGACTTCTATTCTTTCTTTCTTTTTTTTGTTTAAATGCATATGCAGTATTCATACATAGTTTTTTATTTTTCTGTTATTATTTAACATAGTCTTATATGAGATTTTTTTGCTTTTCTAAACTAGTGATTTAATCACAGTGGTCACATCTTGAATTATTTCACTCAGAAACTGCAAAGCACAAAAGACGTTATTAGTCTCAAGGATAATCCATTGTGAATATTTTCAACTTAATATGAGAATGGAAAATATTTGTGGCTAAATGGCTAAACTAGCTAATCCTGTCTATGAATCATAAGCCTATGCCTCCACCACAGGAGGACTGAAATTGGGCTGATTATTAGATCTTCTGTGTGTTTATTGTATTTTACAAGGTCCTGTCTATTTGCTAGTTTAGTATTTGTTTAGCATGGTTGCTTGGTTGGTTGGTTGATTTGGAATGGGGATGAATGCATGTAGGGTCTGGGGAGAAAGATATGCTGCGAACCGAAAATAGCAGGAAAAAGTAGACCACTGTAAGTGGGAGATGCTTTTCCTTGTTTTTGTGTTTGAATGCTACTTTTGTAGTAATAAAGGCAGTAGTAAAAAAAAAAAAAAAAAAAGACACCTCTCTTATTGGATTCTGACATTTTCTTACTTTTACTGCCTTTGTCACTGTTCTAATTAAGTTTTTGGAAAGGCAAAACACTGTGATTCTAGTGCATTGGCCCTATAGCAAACACTTGCCTATAGCATGCCCAGTTTTAGTAGTAGTGTCTCTTTTGTTCCTGATTGTTTGTGTTTTATGCTATTCATAATGAAGGATTCTTTGGAATTTTATTTGATTTGGCCATAGATAATATATTGATTTACATCGAATTCTTAAGGTAATGTAGATTTCATTCATGACTGGAAAGAAAATATTCTCAATTAGTCTACCTACACTGTCCTTCCCATTCAAGCATACACCAGGATGCTTCCTTAGGAATGGTCTTTTGTAGTTTCTTCCACTTGGAATGATATACTGAAGCCCTAATACCTTTTCCTAGAGCAAAATAACTTGCAAGGCATGAATGGAGCAAGTATATTTGGGAAATGTGAGAATGACACTCAGAGGAATAAAAGGGGACAAGGGAAGATTGCTTTTCATACCAAACTGGACTTCATTTTCAAAGGAACTGCTCCTGTATTTCTTGGGTCCTAGATCAATTTTCACTCTCTTATTTATGTTAAGTCTAGAGACCATGTGGGTGGCACCCTGATCAAGAGAGCCAACCTTGACAATCATTCAAGCTAGAGAAGATGAGAGAATACAATCAGAATTTTTGCAAAAGTTATTTGTAAAGGTTAAGAATTCATTTTTCAACCTTAATTAATAACTTTCACCACTGAAAGTTGACTTACTATCCAATTTGTTACACTGGTTTCTACAAAATAGTTTCTGATGAAACTGGACTTTCTGTTTGTAAGCTAAGCTCAATGACTTGATAACTGGTTCAAACATGACTTATTCTTCAAAAGGCAAGAAAAAGCATGCACATTTTCAGGGTTCCCAATTAACTTGGCCTATATGATTAAAAATATAATTTTTGTTGTTCGGTATTTACCAAGAAAAACTAGTTAATTTCAGCAATATCACTTTACTTCTACTAAATTTCCTCCAAATAAAATAAAAATAAACTCAAAATATAGACTTCAAAATCAGCTGGTATTTTCCTTTTGAGCGCAAAGCATAAGAGAGAAGCTTATTATTGACTTTAGACTTAACTGGTAGAAATAAAATTTTCCACAATTCTCCCCTTGCTTAACTTCAAAGTAGACCATGATCTTTCAGCCTTTTTGTGCCAAATTGGTGCCAAAATACACAGTTGTGTTTACTGCTTTCTGCGTATGATTGTTGAAAATGAAAAGAGCAAGTGTTGCTGAATAAGGCGGCCACCTCACTGCTCAAGTGGAATCAATGGTCCAGCATCTACTCTTCAATTTTACAATGCCCAAATACAAGATTGCCTCTGCTCAGGTCCAGGTGGAACGACACCCATTGACACATCCACAAATGGCTGAAGCATAAATTGGAATGCAAATTTCATCATTCCCTTCTCTCCACTTTGCATTCCCCTTCACATTTGAAGCTTCTGTGGGTGGGGTGTCAAATTATGAACTAGTTGGTTTATGAGAATGGAATGGAATTGAATTATTTTAGAGCCTACTGTGATTCAACTTTGATACCTTGATGTACTTATCTCTCTAGCGTCAGAATATTAAGAATATTTGACTCATCAAACACTTGCTCTCTGGATGGTGCTGAAAACATACTGCCTAATTTGTAGTCCTTGGTTTCCATTTTTAATCTGCTCTGTTCATGAATTCTTTTTTTCTATATTATATGGCACAGATTGTCTCATTTTATTTACCTACATTCTTTTCCTGATACTATAAATTAGTCAATTTACCAATTCCAGAAGAATTTCCATTCTTTTTTTAAATTTTACTGAAGTATATCACTCATACATAAACATAAGCAATAAGTGTATAGTAATAGTTGTGATCTTATAAAATAAACATACGTAACATCATACAGGGCTCTCATAACTTACCTCACCCTACCCCAATATCTTGCATTGTTGTGAAACTTTTTTAACTAATGATTGAAGGGCAGCCTGACCAAAGTATCTTACATTTGGTGTATTTTTCCCCCAACCTAGTCTATTATTAGTAGTAGTATTGGTATTAGTATTACTATATCATTTATATATGAACATACATAAACAATAAGTGTATAGTAAAAGTTGTGAACCTACAAAGCAAACATGCATAACATCATTTGGGGGTCCCATATATCAGCCCACCACCAATTGCTGTGAGATATTTGTTACAAATTATGAAAGAATATTGTCAAAATTTTACTACTAACTATATTCCTTATCTTACATTTGGTGTATTTTCTCCCAACCCACCCTATTATTATTTTTTTAATATATTTTTATAACAGAAGTTGTAAAGTTACAAAACAATCACACACATGTAGAGAATTCCCACACAACAACGTTCTATCTGCAAACCACACTGTGGTAGAACATTTGTTACAGATTATGAGATAATATCATCAAACTATTACCAGGTCCATACCGTACATTTGGCACACTTTTTCCATACTCCCCCATTATCAACACAATACATCTTTGGCATAGATGCATGAATATTACATTATTACAGTTAACCACAGTCCATAGGTCATTCCAGTTGTATTTTTCATGCTTCTGCACATTCCCACCACCCTGCAGTAGTGATGTACATATGCTGTAGCACACAAAGGGCACTTTTGCACCTGTACCATCAATCACAATTCTCGTCCACCTCTGGGTTTACTTTTTTACTCAGTCCCTAGATTATTCTCTAGCTTTCTTTCAACTGGCATTTACATCTCTAGACACCCTTTTCAGCCACATTCCCATTTATAAACCAGCTGTTACTCACTACAATGTGATACCATCAACTTTATACCTTATACCTTTCCACACTTTTACAGTAAAATTAATTAAAACTAATGCATATATTAAACATCAGTAGTCCATCTCAGTCCTCCTCTTATCTCCTTTAAGAATCCACCACCTACCACCAGATCTTAGAATATATTTTCCTATATTTTCTTCTAGAGGTTTTTTGGTTCTTGCTTTTACATTTAGGTTTTTTATTCATTTTGATGTATTTTTGGATAAGGTATGAGATAGGGGTACTCTCTTTTTTTGGCTATGAATATTCAGTTCTCTCAGCGCCGTTTGTTGAATGGACTGTTCTGCCTAAGCTGGGTAGCTTTGACAGGCCTGTCAAAAATCACTTGATCATAGATGTGAGGGTCTGTTTCCATTGACCTGTGTGTCTGTCTTTATGCCGGTACCATGCTGTTTTACCACTGTAGATAGGTGATACGATTTAAAGACCGGAAATGAGAGTCCTCCAACTTTGCTTTTCCTTTTTAAGATGTTTCTGGCTATTTTGGGCCCCTTACTCTTCCAAATAAATTTGATAATCTTGTTTTCCATTTATTTTTAAAAATGCTGGTGGAATTTTTATCGAGATTGCATTAAATCTATATATTAATTTGAATAGAATTGACATCTTAATGATATTTACTCTTCCAATCTGTGAACATAGAATGTTCTTTCAATTATTTAGGCCTGATTAAAAATTTTTCACAATGAGTTATAGTTTTCTGAATACAAGTGCTTTACATCGTTCATTAAATATGTTAAAAAATATTTGAGTTTTATGTGTCATATTTTATTTTAACCACTCTTTTAACACTTTTAGTTACCTTTACTGATAAAATCTTCATTTCTAGACTCTCTTCTAACCTTCTCTCCCGTCTTTTCTTTTCAGACTGTAGCACACCCTTTTGTATTCCTGCAAAGCTGGTCTCTTAGTTACAAACTCTCTCGGGTTCTGTTTATCTGTGAATATTCTAAACTCACCCTCACTTTTGAAAGACTATAAAGATTCCCTTAAAGAATCGTGTAAAGATTCTTTATGGGAAGTTTTTCTCTTGCAGTAATTTAATTATATCACACCCTGTCTTCTTAACACCATGGTTTCCAATGAGAAATCAGCACCCAATCTTATTGGGTATCCCTTATAAGTTATGCATTGTTTTTCTCTTGCTGCTCTCAGAATTCTCTGTCTTTGGCATTTGACATTCTGATTAGTGTGTGTCTTGGAGCTGGTCTATTTGGATTTGTTCAGATGGGAGTATGTTGTGTTTCTTGGACCTATCTATAGATGCCCTTCAATAGGGTTGGGAAATTTTCTACCATTATTTCTTCAGATATTCCTTTTGCCCTTTTTCCCTTCTCCTCTTCTGAGACACCCATGACATCTATGTTTGCAAGTCTCTTGCTGTCGCTTAGTTCCCTGAGAACTTTTCCATTCTTTTCTTCATCTGTTCTTTTGTATGTTTGCTTTCAGAAACCATTTCTTCAAGTTCACCAATCCTTTCTTCTGCCTCCTCAAATCTGCTATTATATGTTTCTAGTGTATTTTTAATTTCATTTATTGTAACCTTCATTCCTGTAAGATCTGCTACTTTTCTATGTATGCTTTCAAATTCTTCTTTGTGCTTATCCAATGTCTTCTTAATATCTTTAATCTCTGTAGCCATCTCATTGAATTTATTAAGGCAGTATGTTTGAACATCTATGATTAGTTGTTGCAACTCTTGTATGTCATCTGGAGGCTTATCTTGTTCCATTAACTGGGCCATATCTTCCTGTTTCTTGGTGTGGATCATAACTCTTTGTTGGTGTCTTGGCATCTGGCTTACTAGATGTATTTATTCTGGGTGCAGTTTCTCTCTTTAATTTCTGGCTTTCTTTTCCTTTCTCTCTTGCTGGTTGTGTAGTAGGAGTCAAAGATGTAGTTGGTGCTATAAGCTGTGGCAGCTCAAGCTGCCCTCCTTACCCCAGGGACCAATGAAGCTTCTCCCAACTTTCTCCTTTGCCAGGGTTAGAGACAGAACCACAGCTGTGTGTAATAATCCAAGTTATGCAGGCCTAGACTGTAGTTGCCCAGAGAGACTGATGAAGCTTCATGCCCCTTTTTCCCCTACCTGGGGCAGGGATGGAGCTACAGGTATGGGCAGCAATCTATGCCGTGCGAGTGTGAAATGACCATAGTTGCCCCAGTAGATTTCTGACTATTCAGTTTCTGTGCCTGCCAAATGTTCCTGCAGTTACCCAGAGAGGCTGATGCAGGGTTCAGCAGCTTCCTCCCTGCTAGAGGTGGGACTGAAGCCTAGTCTGGGCTGCAGGTGATCTAGATGAAAGAAGCCAGTTCCTACCTTCATTGTGATTTTCAGTCAGCTGGGCTTCCCCTCATGCTGGGGGCAGAGTCAAAATGCTGGCTACTGGCCTCTTTCCAACTTGGACAGGTTCAAACTTCAGCTGTTCTTAGGGGTTATACTTTAGCTTGCCCAATTTACTAATCAGTAACTGAAATCAGTGGCCAACCATCTCTTCCTCCCATTTTTGGGAAATGGATCTTCTAATTCCAGCCACAGAACAGCTCCCAGGATGGCTTGTACCACCAGAGTAGGATGATCACCAGCCTCTGTGGCATGGCCTATATTTTCCCAAAGAGGCTGGCTCAGGGCCCCCAGCTTTCTCCCTGTCGGAGGTGGAGCTGGGGCGTATGCTAGACATACAATCTGATCTGGATGGAAAGAAGCCAGTCCCCATCAGCACTGTGATTTTTCAGTCTGCCCCACTTCCCTTCATGCCAGGTGCAGAGTTAAGACGGTAGACAGGTTCAAACTTTAGCTCTTCTTAGGATTATACTTTAGCCTGCCATATTTACTAATCAGTAGCTGAAGTTGGTGCCCAACTGTCTCTTCCTCCCCTGTTTTGGGCAAGTGGAGCTTCCCATTCCAGCTGTGAAACAGCTCCCAAGGTGGCCTGTGCCAGTGGAGGATGGGCACCGGCCTCCATGGCATGGAGTGCTCTATTTCTCTGCAGATGGGCAGTCTTCTTCTTCCATTTCTTCAAGGATGTTTTAGGATGCTCTTCTGGACTCCTGGAGCCCCCTACAAGGCACTTTAGATAGCTCTGGGTGTTTACTAACTGCCCTGTAGCACAAGCTGACTCTAGGAGCTTCTTACTCTGCCGCCATCTTGCTCGTTGTTTTCCATTCACTTTTAAAGCATCTTTGTGGATGACAGCTTCTGCAGATAGTGAACATTGGCCACTCTGTTCTGCTTATTACTTAAAATTACAATTATTAATATTATCTTCATAATTTGGATCATCTTGCAGTAATACCAGTATGTCCTGATGTCACTTGCTAATCACAATGTTGTTGCCAAGAGCTGGGGCCCAGGCAGAATGTGACAGTTACATTTCTCCACTTCTGTTTCAGGGTGGTGATTATAGATGGGATAAAATAAAAGAAAGTGAAAAAAAATCTAAAAGATTGGTAACAGTTTTGAAGCAGAATTAATTATTTTTCGGAGAAATAATGAAAGCTATATTGTTCTCCCTCTTTTTCTTACTCTTGACCGCACAGTAGTAAAGTGAACGCTGACTCCACAGAGACACAAAAAAAAGAGTTCAATCATTCTGCAAAGGGCACAAATTACTAAGTAGGTATATCAGGGAGGTTTCAGATTCCCTAAGGCAGAAGTGCTGAGTGAATTTAGTTGTTTTTTTCCCAGGCTTGAAGAATAGACTTTTTTTATGACTTCATTTTCTGCTGTTAGTCAAATTGGGGCCTGGAGGCAGGAGATAACCCATAAAGGTCCATTCTAGTGCTCTGATTCAGTCATCAGAAGAGAGACGTGGGTGGCTCCTCACTATAGGAAAGCCACACTTATAAAATATCCCTATAAGGGTGATTTTTTAGTATTTCAAAGCCTCCCTGTTAAATACATTCCTTAGACTTTTGGATTATTGTTTTTTACATTGCTAATTGAAATATGCAAAAGTTCAAAAAAGCATAAATGCTTGTTTGAATTATAAACCCTGGTAGATAGGAAGAAGCACTAATCCTAGCATGCTCGGACGATGTTAGAGCTTAAAAAGGCTCAGGTAAAACACCCCTGCTCTCAACTTTGTCATTCCCCAAGCCTTGGAAAATCAGCTCTAAGCTCTGGTTTTCTAGGAAGGGTAATTTGGCTTTCGGGGAAAGGGTGGTACAAGAAATTCATCCATCAGATTGGAGAATTCTGATAATCTAAAAATACAGGCAAAAGACCTAAATAAGTGTTTAAAAAGGAAATTTGTCTAGAGTAGCATGCATGAATTGTCTAGAAAATAGGTATTAAAATTGTCAGAGATGCTTATAATAAATGTTTCAAGTGAGTATATTAAAACTTTTTTCTTTATCTGTAAATTTATGGCTTAAGAGATTTTTTGTCTTAAGGAAACCATTTTTATAATATCAAGAGTGAAAAAATGTAAGGTTAGCGCCCCCAAACCAGAAGCTTTCACCTGCTGTGAGGTGGTGATGGTTGAGGTTGTCAAATCCAGTAGCAGATTACTGGGCAGAATGTTGAATTTTGCTTTCTATGGTAATCTTTTACATTTGGACAAAGTCTCCTGCTTTGAGATGATTTCAGCATATGATTTTGAAGCAGATCAGAGCTTTTAAATCAGAATTGAAAATTGTCTCTTCTGCCAGGAAAATGTAAAATTATGTACATGTTTGAAAGCATTTGTTTTCTGGCAATCTTTTCTGGAGGATTAAAACTGTAGAGAGAAGGGCAAGTTGGGAAAGCTGAATTCTTGCCTGAATGTCATAATTCTCTTATTCTGTAACTTTCTGAGTCTGTTCTGTCTGAATTTTTCATCACTGGAATGTTAAGTTCCATGAGGGTAGGGTTCACCATATGTTTCCCCCAACCATCTAGAAAGTGCCCGGCACATAGTAGATCCTTGATTTCTAATTATTGACTACAAAAATCTGTGAAATGAGATTAATCATAGCAGCCTCTCTTTATTTGGCTTAAATGTTTTATGGGGGCAAAAATGAGACACAAGAGCTTTAACCCTCTTGGAGAAGATCCTTCTATAAATCCAAAGTGATATTTGTAGTCACTTTACTTTCACTGCACATATAACCTTTCAAAATCAAAATCACCTTTGAAGTCAGCAGCAAGAAGTTGATGTGAGGATAAAGTGAGATAATCTGTAAAAAGTTCTTCACATGGTATAAGACATTAGCTTATATTATTTTTGCCTACCTAGGATTTCTTTTTATTATTTCTTTCTGTCTTTCTATGTGAGCATGATTCTATATTTTTCTCCTCAATTCAGTATGCCTTTTATTCCCTGATGGAGGAAGCATCATATTACATGGTACCAGACTGGGAGCTTTTCAGTTTAATTAAGTTTTAGCTCTGCACTAACTAGCTGCGTCCAAAGAAGTCACTCAAATTCTCTTAGTCTTAGGTTACTTTACCATAAACTAAAATGACTGGATTAGACTGGACTAGATGATGTCTACCAAGTCTTTCAACTCGAAAGGATCATGTGACTCAGCTCTAGGGTCTGTCTCAACCTGCCTTAATGCTCTGCATTTGCCATTCCTGTAACTAACAGTAAGGTTCTGGAATATCTCATGACCTTTTCATTTGTCTCAGTGTTTACTTGGAAGAGAATCCTGCTATCTGTAATGCTATATAATGGGGATTCTGGTTTTTATCAAATAAAAGCTTTGTTAGGTTTAGATTATTAAAAAATCTAAGCAGTGCCAGTGAGCTTTTTTGTGTGTTTTTATTGCTTTTTGCAATTCTCTAAAATTCATGGACTTTTTTTTCATGCCAAGTGCCTTTTATATCAAAATAAGACCCAAAGTATGAAGGTTTATATTTTATAGCTTTTCTGACTATATATCTTTTCTGGTTATACAACTCATGTGAAAACCGTAAAACTGAAACTCAAGGGAAAAGGGGGAAATGAAAAATTAAATTCTGCCACTGATTTACAGACTATTGGCAACTTTCCTGAAAGTCTGCTTGTACTTCCATTATAGAAGTATTTAAAAGCCTTCTCTGCCAAAGTTAAAAGAAAATTTAAGGAAGCTAAAAGAAAGAAAGGCACTTTTTTTTGCCGTGTGCCAAAGCTGGGTTATAAGCTTTCTAGTGTCTTGTGGCCAAAAAAGGTTGAGCATAGACTCAAGATCGTAAAGTTGCATTTTCTAATTCTTCACCTCCTCTGAAAACTGCTCCCTTTGGTGTTCACGGAATTATTTCTTTCTCTTTCAGCTTCATCCATCCTCAAAAGGGAGAAGCGGCTGAGGACGAAGAATGTGCATTTTAGTTGCGTCACCGTGTACTACTTCACCAGGAGGCAGGGCTTCACGAGCGTGCCCAGTCAAGGGGGCAGCACCTTGGGCATGTCCAGCCGCCATAACAGCGTGCGCCAGTACACCCTTGGTGAATTTGCAAGGGAGCAAGAGAGGCTGCACCGGGAGATGTTGAGAGAACACCTCAGGGAGGAAAAGCTGAACTCTTTAAAATTAAAGGTAAAAAGTATGAGAAACTCATTTTTGCAAAACCCCAAAACCTCACTTCAATTTGGTCAAATTAATCATCTTCATATTTGTATTCACAAACAAAAGATGGTCATTTTATACAACAGGCCGCCTGCTGAGGCTTTTTAAAGCAAAAACATATGGTCTCTTCATTGAAAGCAACATGGGAATCTTACCCGACATCATTTATTCATTCAATCCACAAATATTTGTTGAATATTACTAGGTAGTAGATGCTGTGCTTGGGCTGAATCTACCTGGTAAGCCAAAATAGATGTGGTCCCTTCTCTCCTGGAAAATACAGATTAATAGGAAAGAAAGATATTACCAAGTAATTGAACAAATAATTTATTAAATGTCATGAAGTAGGGTTGCAAGGTGCTGGAAGTGTATCAGTGGTGTAGGAGGTCAAGAAAAGTTTCCTCAAGGAAGTGACAATTGAACTGAAACCTGACCGTGGTAACTAGGCAAGGAGGGTTGGCAACCATGTTTCAGGTAGTGGGAACAGCTTGAACTGCCAGTGACAGGAGGAAGCCCAGTGAGCTCACAAAGAAGGGTGTCGTGGCTGGAGCAGAGGGAAGGAGAAGCCTAGAGTAACACGAGGGGAGCAGGCAGGGCTTTGCAGGCCATGTTAGGGCATTTTTCTTTCCTCTACAACCTAAATCCATCATAAGTCATCCAAGAGTTTTAATCACGGGGGTGGGGTGGCAGGGTAATATGACATGGTTCATGCTATTGTGGGAAAATAATTTTGGGATAGGGGAAGCCATGTTGTGGAGAAGTACAAATATAAGGAGGTAGACCAGTCAGAAGGATATTGCAATAGTCCATGAGAGAGAGGACAGTAGCCCTAGCTTAGACTGGTGATAGGGGAGATGAAGAGAGATAGGCAGCAGGAGAAGTTTAGGAAGTAAATCAAAAGCCCTTGATGATAAATTGGATTTGGAAGGAAGAGAGAGGGAGTATCAGGAATGACTCCTGACTTTCTGGCTGGCAAAACTGAACAGGTTGTGGATGATAGTGTCATTTGTCATGACCAGAAACACAGGAAGAGGAGCAGGCTTTGTGGGAGGTAGGGGCTAATGAGATAATAATTTTTGGAAATACTGAGTTTGAGGGCTTTTTGAGTTATCAAAGAGTTGGCAGGAAGGCATCCAGATGGAGATAACTATTGTCATGCCTCATTAGAGATTAAATGGGAAAAAAAACAGGACTACTTTCATCAATTAAGGACACACTTTACATTAGTATTGGTCCCACACCCTATCGATACATAGAGAATATTCTCCCATCATTATCTAATGCAAAGGAAATCTTTCCTAGATAATCCAAGGTACTTAATATAAGGGGCCATGCTTTAAATAGCTGAAGCACCACAAGCACACCTTGTTACCTTTACTTGTAGTTTCAAGTATAAAGTCACCTGGCAGAGGTGTGATGTGTTTTTGAAATTTTCTGGTTTTTACATATTTTGCAATTTATGCATGTGACATGTTCCCAATTATACCACAAGAAATTCATTGAAATTAAGCTGGAAACAATCTAACTCTGGAATGTGTCTCATATTTCCTTTAGCAGTATTTTTTTTTAAGATTTATTTAATTTATTTATTTCATCCCACCCCCATCATTGTTTATACTTGCTGTGTCTGTTCATCTTCCTTGTCTCTTTAGGAGGCACTGGGGACCAAACCCGGAACCTCTAACGTGGAAGGGAGGAGCCTAATTGCTTGAGCCACCTCCATTCCCTACTTTGTTGTGTCTCTCATTATGCTTTTCTTCCTGTGCCTCTTGGTGCATCATCTTGTTGTGTCAGCTCGCCATGCCTGCCCATCACATCAGCTCGCTGTCTTGCTAATCTTCTTTAGGAGGCACCGGGAGCCTCTGATCCCTGCTTTGTTGTGTCTCTCATTATATGTTTCTTCTTGTTTCTTCTGTTATATCATATTGTTGTGTCAGCTTGCCACACCTGCCCGTCATGTCAACTCGCTCTCTTCTCTAGGAGGCACCAAGAACTGAAGCAGGGACCTCCCATGAGGTAGGTGGGAGCTCAATTGCTTGAGTCACATCCGCTTCCCCTTTAGCAGTATTTTTGACAGGTTTCATGGAAAGTTCCTTAAAATGTTAAGGTAGCAATCCACTGATGTTGTGTTATTTATTTTGTTTTGTTTTGTTTTTAGGATTGCTTTCCATGTAGCTTAATTCAGTAATATTTCTGGCATCCACTTCTGATATTCATTCCCTCCCTGCCTTTTTTTTTTTTAACAATTTATTTTTTTAATTTATTATTTCTCTCCCCTCCCCCCGAGTTGTCTGCTCTTTGTGTCCATTTGCTGTATTCTTCTGTGACCACTTCTATCCTTATCAGTGGCACTGGGAACCTGTGTTTCTTTTTGTTTAGTCATCTTGTTGTGTCAGCTCTCTGTGTTTGCGGCACCATTCTTGGGCAGGCTGCACTTTCTTTTGCACTAGGTGGCTCTCCTTATGGGGTGCGCTTTGCGTGTGGGGCTCCCCTATGTGGGGGACACCCCTGCGTAGCATGGCACTCCTTGCACACATCAGCACTGCGCAGGGGCCAGCTCCACATGGGTCAAGGAGGCCCGGGGTTTGAACCATGGACCTCCCATGTGGTAGGCGGACACCCTATCCTTTGGGACAAGTCCGCTTCCCTTCCTCCCTGCCTTTTAACCTACTGCAAACCAATTCTACCTTATACTCAGAGTGATATTATTCTCTTAATTCAAATATCAATACAATAATAAAAATATCTAAATCTTCTTCACCTCAAATCTCAGATTTCTGTTTGTATTTCTTTATCTAGTGACTTACCCATGCATCATTATAAATCTCCACTTTGATCTCTAGCCCTGATCTTTGTCTTCCTTCAACAGTCTTACAGTTTCTCCACCAGGTAGAGATCCTAAGTACCCTAGGAGTTATAATGGGTAGGAGTTTGTGAAAGATGGTTGCTACTAACCATTGCCTCAAACCTGTAATTTTCAATTTTTGGATCATTTCTTAACTGTGTCACCATACAATAGCTCTTTTTTAGTTGGGTCAGAGCCTGCTGATCATATTTTTTAACTCCCCTTATCCCTACAAAACCATCAGCTTTGGGTTTCCAACTGTGTTCCAAGCGGCCTGCCTGGGATTTAGGGAGGTGGAATTTAGGAGGTGGGAGGTGAGGGGGTGTTCTGTGCACCACACTTCTGTATTTATCTGTTTTATATGTTAAGTTCTGCATGGGGTTTTGTTAGAAAAAAATGGACAAGACAAAATAGTCCAGTAATTGCTGCTTTCCTTTCTTCACGTGCATAGAAGCCATCTGTTTCAAAATCCCTTTGTATTATTTTGTTGTCTAGAATTAGCTTTTTTTTTCTTAACAATTTGCTCCCTTTTTCAAATCTTCTATTAATTCCTTTCTCCAGGGTGCTTCACAAATTTTGACCAAGTTATCATAGCCTTAAGGTTTTCCATTGCTCTACGACATAAATTTCGTGAGTCTGGGGATTCCTACATGAAACAGCTGAGTACTCTTTTACTGTCTCCCCACCCCTTTTTTGCTTTAAATTCTCTTAACTTGTCTGTCCTCCCATTTCTGGTTTGAAGGTTTCTCTTTTGAGTAGACTCTATGGATCCAACATAGGAAGTAAAAAATACTGCTTTGTGTTTGTATCTAGCCTTCCTTTTTGTCTATCATTTCCTCCTGCCTACTGCTTCTGTAACTTCCTTATCATACTATATCATATTTATTACATAGTCATCCCCCCAGCAGACTGGAATCTGGCACAGTGCCTGGCAGTATAGCTTACAATTAAGAATTTTCATTCATTCTTGCATTCACTCATTCAATAAATATTTACTAATCAATTGTTATGGGACTGGCATTAAGTCAGGTACTGAGGATATAGTAATGAGCAGACCTAACTGATCTCTGCTCTTGCTGTGCTCACAGGATGATGGGGGAGATATGCATGAAACCAATCACCAGACTAATACATTGCTTCAAAACTAGTTGGCAGACTACCCTGATTATATGCAAGCCCAGGTAATTGAATTAAAACTTGACTTAAGAAAATTAAATGAGTAATACATTACTTCAACAGTGGTATCTATCCCTTTGACCAGCTTCTCTTCCTGGCATCTCCACTAGGAAGGCTACCTCCATATGCCCAAAAATAGGAACCCATAAGGAAATGCCAACTGATGAGAATGACGTAGGTTCACCTTGCTTTCCATTTTCTTCTTTTTTGTGCTCTTATTCTCTGTGTCTAATTCATATTCTTACTTTTATAATGAACTAATTCTAAGGAAGCTTGAATGGCCCATTTGTTTCCTGCCCCAGAGCATTGAGATCAACTCTTGGAGCCTGGCTGCAACCTCATCCTTTTTATTTCTTTCTATACATTCTTGCTACCATTACTCTCAGGATTTTTACTCCAGACCAGTTTTGCCAGCCTAGCTTAAGCTTTAGGGTTAAATAGATATAAGTTTTGAATCTCTGTTCTATCACTATTTCACTTTGTTTCTAGACTGTGACAAATTACCTTCTCCCAGCTCCAATTTTCTCAACTATAAAATAATATTGTGCAAATTAAGTGAGATAATTTATATAAAGTACAGAGCTAAGTGCCTGGCACTCACTATATGGTAGCATGGGTATTTCTCAGTATCATTAGCTTCATTATAATAGGCACTAGTCAGTGTTTGTGGAATTGACTTTTTTACATTATTATTTCCATCATTATTTTTACATGTTAGTAATATTATAATGACCAGGATATTTTATTAGTAATCACACTTTTCAAGTGCTGAAAGAATGTGTTTCGTTTGTTTGTTTAGCATTTTAGTCAATCTACATTCTCAAGTATTATTTCCCTTTCAGTAATCATTTTGCAATGAGGTAATTTTTTTTCAGGCATTTAATGATACCAAACATTTCACCTTATTGGAATTTATAGTGAAATTCATTTGCTATATGGTATGGAAAAAGAAGTTTTACAAGTTGCATGATGATTTTCATTTGGTCCAAAAAGCCTAAGAATCATCCACTAATGATTCTGCGAACAATGGGTCTTATCCCTCAGGTATGTTCAAATGGACAAAAGGTTGTTATTTATTTGACTTTGGGAATTGTTTACTCATACTTACTAGTGAGTGATAGAGTTACAAAACTAAAATGCTGTCTACAAAAAAGTTATCGTGTTTTCATTTGTAGAGTAATTCTGGATAAGTTTACACAAGGGTTCAAGAACTAAGTCTCATCTTAGGTGTCATTGTGTTAGTCAGGGTCCAGAGAAACAGAACCAACAGAAACAATAGATTTATTATAGGAATTGACTCACATGACTGTGGGGATTAGCAAGCCTGAATTCTATAGGGTAGTCTACAAGTTGGAAACTCAATGAAGGTGATGTTGAATTCCACAGAAGATGCCACAAGTTGGGAATTTCAATGAAGGTGACATTGAATTCCCCAGGAAGAGCAGGCTATCTAATGTAGAGACAGAAATTCTTCTTTATGACTGCTAAAATCCTTACTTCTCCCTTTAAGGCTTCCAACTGATTGGATAAAGGAGACTCCTCTCATCACTGAAAGCAATTTCCTTTTTTTTTTTTTTTTTTTATTTCTCACACACACACAACCCCCCCCCCCCATTGTCTGCTCTCTGTGTCCATTTGCTGTGTGTTCTTCTTTGTCTACTTGCATTCTTGTCATTGGCACTGGGAATATGTCTCTTTTTTTTGTGTCATCTTGCTGCATCAGCTCTCCATGTGTGTAGTGGCACTCCTGAGTGGGCTGCACTTTTTTCATGCAGGGTGGCTCTCCTTGGTCGTCAGGCTCCCCTACACAGCGTGTCATGGCACCCCATGTGCATGGCAGCACTGCATATGGGCCAGTTCACCACAGAGACCAGGTAGCCCTGTGTACCAAACTCTGGTCCTCCTATATGTTAGGCGGGTGCTCTATCAGTTGAGCCACATCCCCTTTCCTTTTGTTGAATATAGATATACAACTGTGAATACAATCAACTAAGTAAAGATTTAGAGACAGCTCGGAAATACCCGCACAGTAACAATCAGGCCAATGCTTGTTTGATCAAACAACTGGACACTGTAACCTAGCAAAGTTGACACATGAAATTAGTCCTCCCAGTCACCAGTGGAACAAAGCCAGTGCACACACACACACACAATCATACACACACAAGAGTCCTTGACTTTGAGATGTTTCCAATACAATATATATATGCATACATAAAAGATAAATATATAATATGATAAATATCATTAAATCAAATAATGAGTTAAATCATTACTTATCATCTCTGAGGTGGCTAAAGGCATGGGAACAGAAGAGCAACTCTGAATGCCTAATATTTATTGTTTGTTTGTTCTTTGCTTGTGCTTATCCCATACAAGTCCAGTTACCTGGATAGTTTGCAGCTCCATGAATGCATCATGCTCTGTCCCCTTTCAGGCCTTTGAATCTATTGCTCAGCATGGAATGCCTTCTGCCTCCACTGTTAACTAACTGCTACTCCTTTAGTTATCACCTTAGATCTGGAAATCTTCCTTCCTCACCCCACCACCAGACCAACCTCTAGGTGTCTCTCCTACAAACTCTCAAACATGCTATTTACCCTATACTAGATAATCCTTACAAACTGGATTAAAATTATTTCTTTAGTTGTCCCTCCCCTCCAAGCCTTTGGAAGCAGCACCTGTATCTTGTGCACTATTATATCTAGTGCCTAATATGCCTAATAAAAATAAGCATAAAAAGATTATCCAATCAATAACTATTAAATATATAAAGATAGTTTCTCTCTCCTTCTCCCTCTCTTTCTCTCTCTCTATGTATATATATATAATTATCATAAGTGATTAAGAGCACAACCTGTGGAGTCAAAATATCTAGGACCTGGGTGCAGAAGTGCCTCAAGCGGTTAAGCACCTGCTTCCCACATGGGAGGTCCTGGATTCAGTCCCTGGTGCCTCCTAAAAAAGCAGGCAAACAAACAAACAACAAGCAAACAAATGAAAAAACCAACTCAGGAGAGCCGATGTGACTCAGTGGTTGAGCAGTGGCTTCCCACATATGAGGTCCTGGTACCTCAAAAAAAAAAATTTTCGAACTGTGACTTGGTTCTAACTTTTACCATGTGCAATCCTTCAGTGTTCTCATTAGTAAAATGGATATAATAACAGCACCTACTTTATGGGATTTTGTGATACTAAATGAGTTAATAAATATAAATTAATTGCTTTGATAGTGCCTGGCACAATGATTCAAAACTGTTTTTATTACTGTTGTTATTATGCGCACCTGTCTTTCCCCCTCACAAGTTATTTCTCTTTCTTTCACACACACATGTACATAGTAATAAAAGCAGATTTGAAGGCCAAGATTATTTGGTCACCTCCTCAAACCACATTTTTGGCAAGCTTTCTGTGATCCCTTGGAAGGTAACATTATTTGGGGAGAGAGAACTCTGAACTAGAAGTGGTTCGTGTCTCAGATTGCTTTTTTTTTTTTAAAGATTTATTTACTTATTTAATCCAGGGTTTGAACCACGGACCTCCCATGTGGTAGACGGACGCCTTAACCACTGGGCCGAGTCCGTTTCCCCAGATTGGCTCTTAAGGTATCTACCTCTAAAGAGCATTCAATTGAATGTACTTGCTCCCGTATATGCATTTATTTGATAAACTGAATGCTTATTAGGTACATTGTGTGTAATTCCGTGTTAGAGTCCCGGTATCCCATAAGATACAATAGTAATCATGAATCTATCTGTAAGATACAGGGGAAAACATACTGGACTAGGAGTCAGGGAATTGTTTTCTGTAGGTATGTTCTTAGTGAAATGACAATTAATTTGGGCCTTAGTGCATAAAATAAGGGGTGTGCATTTGTTGAATTAAAGTCTAAAAATTCAAAATTCTATTTCAAAATGGGTAAAAGACATTTAAGGGTAACATTCAAATGAAGAGAACAAAATGTTGTGTAAAATGAATATTCTCATGAAGATGGATCATAGGGTAAAGCAGTCTGCAAAAATTGTTGAGGTAACCCTGGCAGACTCCCTGGATTTCATTGCACTGGATTTTGAGAATGATGTTGACAAGTTGATGGACAGAAATAGAGAACTCATTGAGCTTTGCCCTTACTACTATGGTATGGGAAAATGCATTTTTAAATAATCTGTGTGATACTCTGATTTTAAGGAACATTAAATTCAGTAGTTTTTGGCCTGGGTTTTACAGGACCAAATAGGAATAATCTGGAAATGATGACTGGACAAAGACTTTCTGAGGGGATTATAGAGAATAATGTCTCAAAAGCTATATACCCACTAGGAACTGTATGATGGGAAAGTAAGGCAGTTGACCAGGCTAGAATATATTTTCAGTTTTCATTAGCAATGACAGAGATAATACTGGAGAGATCAGGAGAAAACATTGCCAGACCTCTTCACTGTTTTTGTTGTTTTTTTTTTAAAGATTTATTTTTATTTATTTCTTTCCCCTTCCCCCCTGTTATCTGATCTCTGTGTCCATTCACTGTGTTCTGTGTCCACTTGCATTCTTGTCATGTGGCACCAGGAAACTGTGTTGCTTTTTTTTTGTTGTGTCATCTTGCTCATCAGCTCTCTGTGGGTGTGGCACCACTCCTGGGCAGGCTGCACTTTTTTTTTTCACGCGGGGCGGCTCTCCTTGCGAGGTGCACTCCTTGTGTGTGGGTCATCCTATGCAGGGAACACCCCTTGCATGGCACCTCACTCCTTGCACACAGCAGGACTACATGTGGGCCAGCTCACCACAGGGGTGAGGAGGCCCTGGGTATCGAACCCTGGACCCTCCATATGGTAAGCGGATGTGCTATCGGTTGACCCACAACTGCTTCCCCCTCTTCATTGTTAATGTGAGATTTTGAAATTCCAGATTGGAGCCTCTGTAGATTCTTGAACAAGACTGTAAAGAGTATGTAGTTCTGTGTGAAAGGCTTTTAGTTTCTTAAATGATGTTTTCTTTTGGAATGAAATTTTTTATTTTATTTAGGCATATGGGAATAAGAAATGTGGATTTTATTTCTAAGAGTGCTTATATTTGGAGTAAACTGAATCTGTAGTTCATTTGAGATACTGTTTCTTTTTTTAATTCTTAGGTGTCAATTGGTTATTATTGTTGCTCTAAAACTGTTAATTCTTTTGAATGTTTGCTGAATCCTTACTTTGTGTTGACCTTTAGCTTTTGTGTATTGTGTGATAGCAACCATTATTTTTCAAAAAATCAAACCCTGTTGTTATAAGATGGAGACTTTTTGAGATGGTACGAATTGCACAAGGAAGCATAAATATTACAGAACACAGGGATTAAGTAGGAAGTATTGAAGTCCAGGGTGTTACTACATGTGCTGTCAGGTCAGGAGCCTGATGAGGTTCATATAGGCAAGCCCAGAATTAATGAAAACAAATCTAAATGCCACAAAGGTGACAAGATGAGACAGATAACACTTCCTGTTTGGTAATGTATTTTTATATACCACAGAAGATTTAGTATACATTAAGCAACTATATACTTGAATTCCTAGAAAATCAGACCTTTAAAGACAGAAAATAGCTTCTGCTAGTAAATAAAAATGAACAAATATGATAACAGCAACCAGTCAACTAAGATCTTATTAATAGGCATCACATAAAAATGAGAGTTCAACAATACATATACAAAGAAATGCCAAGGAAAGAAATAAACATCAGATTATAGCAAGAAACAAAACCTAATAAAGAATGCCCATCTTTGTAAGAACACAGATTTAAGCTCAGAGAAGCTCTGAAATATTCAAAAATATAGTTAAGGACCTTTCAAAAATGTCTTCCAAAGATTCTTTGTAATATATTTAATATACACTTGCTATCACATTGTTTCCTCTAAGAAAATTTTTCTACTCAAGAACACAGATAAGTCTTCTCTTTACTTTTTAAAATATATTCAAACTTGTCTCATTTGCCTTTTTTGTTGTTGTTGTTAATAATAAATATTCTTAAATTAGACTTTTCCCTATAGAGGTGAGAGAATGATGTTTAATATCATCAGAATATTTTAACTGTATAATAACTGAAGTGTTAAGATAAAAAAACAAATGTAATAATTATACTTAATGAAGCTTATGAAATAATAATTTAAAATGTCAGGAGTCAAAATAGCTTGTGTTTTTAGAACTTCCTTGATTAATCTCTTATGGAGTATTTACATTTATGCCTGCACTGCCGTTCAGAATTTATTTCTTATTTCATATTCAGAGAAGACTTTTTCTAAATGCATTTTAATAGAGGAAACATAATACGCAGCAGTATAATAGAAGGAAGTAGGATACCGATTCAGGATTTACTGACGGATGAGATTAATTTAGAAAAGAAATATAAATAGAAACAGAATAGTTATGGGTATGAAATGTATTTGCCCACATGAGCTATTATGTAGAAGGTATTGCCTTGGACAAAGGTTTGTGTGAAATCCTTCGAGACCATGTTTATTGTTTTAGTTGTTTGTTGGTGAGAGCTTGCAGCACTGCCCTGTGCTTACCTTGTCTTAGTGAGAGCAAGGTGACCTGACTGATTACTTCATATCAAGGCCTCATTCTTGGAATGTTCTGTAGCATAATCTTGTTTGTAATCTCAACAGTACAGTGCAGTGTGGCTTTATTTCCTGGTACATGGTTTTGCTGCAGATCCAAAGGCAGGGTCATTATTTCAAGGGCAGCGTGTTTGCTGAGTTAGGTGGTGATGGCTTCCAATCAGATCCTGTCACCTCTGAACAAGGACATTTACTCCAACATCAGAGCTGCCTGTCACAAACTGTCTAAAGATGATTTTAACTGATGGGCATCTGTAACCTTCTGCCTTTTTCACAGTGCACTGGCTAAAAGCTCTTAACAACCGCAGCTCCTAATATTTGGAGGTTAAGGGTTCTAATTAACATGTTTCTGATTGTTATCAGTAAGAAGTTTATCGTTTTTGAGGACTTCATTTTTCTTCCTGTGACTTCTCTAAAGAGAAAAATAAAGGGAAATGATTTGACTCACAAATACTTAGTGGTCACAGGGACATACTTGGTACAACAGTTTCATTATCACCAAGTGTAAAAGTGGGGAATTTAGATGCGACCCTGTCAAGCCTCATGTCTTGCCTTGTGTTTCTAGATGACTAAGAATGGTACAGTGGATTCTGAAGAAGCTAGTACTCTTACAGTGGATGACATTTCAGATGATGATATTGATTTAGATAACACAGAGGTAGACGAGTACTTCTTCCTACAACCCCTGCCAACAAAAAAACGAAGAGCGCTGCTGCGAGCCTCTGGAGTGAAAAAGATTGATGTGGAGGAAAAGCATGAGCTGCGAGCCATCCGCCTGTCACGTGAGGACTGTGGCTGTGACTGCCGAGTGTTCTGTGATCCAGAAACATGTACCTGCAGCCTCGCAGGCATTAAGTGTCAGGTAAGGATTTGGACCACAGGGAATCCACAGACAAGACATTATATGCTACCCCCTAAAAAGGCAGGCCTGTTATAAAGAATGAAGCTTCCAAATGTAGAAGAAAACTTTTAGGCAAAGCAAGGCAATTAAATCAGGAAGAGAGATATACTAGTTATGGGTATATGTGACATGTTTATGCATGTAAGATATAATGTGAAAGGCAACCCAAGGTGCATCTGAGTTCATCGAAATTATTTCATATTGCATTCATTTATTATTACAAGCTTCTTTTGGCATTTCACAAATATGCAGGGAGATCAGACATCCCTATAACTTGAACTTATATTGTCTGATCTTTCATGGGATGTAGGATGATGATTGATTAGAGGTGGTATGGACTCATGGAAGTACTACTAAACTAGGATTTAAGTAAACTGAGTTTTCCTCCTGGCTCTGCTATTTGCCAATTATGTGAAATTGATTATTAGGTAAACACTAGGGGCAGTTTCCTCATCTCTAAAGTGATAGGGTTGCACTAAATTGGAGGTTAACATACTGTGACCCATAGGTCAAATCCAGTCAGCCACCTATTTTGGTAAATAAAGTTTTATTGGAGAACAGTCATGTTCATTTTTTATATACTTTCTATTGCTGCTTTACTGCTCAAAGAGCAGAGTTGAATGTTGCCACAGAGACCAAATATCCCACAGAGCCTAAAAAAGCTAATATCTGGCCGTTATAGAAAAAGTTTGCAAACCTCTGAACTGCAATATTAGTAGTCCCCCATGATTAGTTAGATGTTATGACTTTATGGCAATACTTGACTTTTTCATCTAGGAGATCCATTTCTTGGCAAAGAGAAGAGGATAATTCTCATTTGCTAAAGAGATGGATTAGCAGAAAATGATTCATGAGTAACGAATTAACTGTGGATTCTGGCTTTGACATCTGCTGCTCCATTTTAGTGGCCACGATGACTGCACTAGAGCCTGCTTTCTCCTTTGTAGCATAGAAAATACCCATGGTTGGCTAAGTTGGCAGGCAGGGCAATGTCTTACTGGGGTCTGCATTCAGGTTAATTTGTCTGAGACAATTGGGAATACCCTCAGATTACACCAAATTCTGCTTATCACCTCAGTGGAGACATCAGTCCATCAGCACTTGCTTCACCCAATCACTCTATAATATCTACAGAGCCCAAGCACTTGAATAGTTCTGAGATATTGATGAAATGAACATTCCCTTCCCTCAAGAAGGGAAGTGGGGAAAGGGAGAGCCAAGACCATCCAGAATCATGAATGTGGGTGCCCAGTGCAGTCATGGGGCCCCATCACAGGCACCCCTGTGCCAAAGATCCACAAGGTGAGAAGGAAAACCATTAAGAGAGAATTATCAGAATATGTGATGCTAAGTGGTGCCAACCTGGGTAAAGAAATTAATTTTACAACAGCATAGCAAAGAAAATGAAAAAGGTGTGGCTAACATGGACAATGTCATACCATTGAGATTAAACATAGCTAGTGGAGGGGAGCAGATGTAGCTCAAGTGGTTGAGCACCCACTTCCCATATATGAGGTCCCAGGTTCCATCTCTGGTACCTCCTAAAAAAACAACCTAACAAAAACAGCCAGTGGGGATGAGTTCAGTAAGTTGGTTTGTTTAAAACTGAGCAGCATATGAACTGGAATGCAGCTGAAGGAAAGAGAGATTAGGGAAAAGATAGAAGCATTGAAAAAATGGGAGCAAAATAAGTGGGATAGAGAAAAGGGAGCAAAGTAGAATAGAGAAAGAAGTAAAGAAAGCACCAGAGGAGTCAATGAACTAAAAAAAGCACACTGATAACTATAACCCATTTTTTAAAATAAAGGTTTAAAAATTATTAACTCAGATTTTAAGCCTTCACTTCCCCTTTTCTTTTCCATTTGCAGTCTGATTAGCATGTGCTCTGACTCAAGTGGAATTCAGCAATCCGTGATTCAAAAGGGTTGCCGAAAGGTTTTGGATTTTGATTTGGTTTGTAGTACTTCCATGGGGCTAATCTGTGTTCTTCTTTCCAAGGTGGATCGGATGTCTTTCCCATGTGGCTGCACTAAAGAAGGATGTAGTAACACAGCAGGTAGAATTGAGTTTAATCCTATCCGAGTCCGGACTCACTTTTTGCACACCATAATGAAACTTGAACTGGAGAAAAACCGAGAGCAACAAATCCCCACGCTGAACGGCTGCCACGGGGAGATAAGTGCTCACAGTAGCTCTATGGGCCCTGTTGCTCACTCTGTAGAATATTCTATCGCAGACAATTTTGAGATTGAAACTGAACCCCAGGCTGCAGTGCTGCACCTGCAGTCTGCTGAGGAATTGGATTGCCAAGGAGAGGAAGAGGAGGAGGAGGAGGATGGGAGCAGCTTCTGCAGCGGGGTCACCGATTCCAGCACACAAAGCTTGGCACCTAGTGAATCAGACGAGGAGGAGGATGAAGAAGAGGAGGAGGAGGAGGATGACGACGACGACGATGACAAAGGAGACAGCTTTGTGGAAGGTCTGGGCCCCCATGCCGAAGTTGTCCCACTTCCTTCGGTCCTTTGTTATTCTGATGGCACTGCCGTTCACGAAAGCCACACAAAAAATGCTTCTTTTTATGCCAACTCTTCGACTCTGTATTACCAAATAGATAGCCACATTCCAGGAACTCCTAACCAGATCTCTGAAACCTATTCTGAAAGAGATACTGTCAAAAACGGTACCCTTTCGCTGGTGCCTTACACCATGACCCCAGAGCAGTTCGTTGACTATGCCCGCCAAGCAGAAGAGGCCTACGGCACCTCCCACTACCCAGCTGCCAACCCCTCCGTCATTGTTTGCTGCTCCTCTTCAGAAAGTGATAGCAGTGGGCCCTGCAATAGCTTATATCCTGAACACAGGTCCAGTCATCCTCAAATGGAATTTCACTCCTACTTGAAAGGCCCCTCCCAGGAAGGGTTTGTCTCCACATTGAATGGTGACAGTCACATTTCAGAGCATCCTGCTGACAATTCTTTGAGCCTCGCAGAAAAGAACAGATTGCACGAAGAGTGCATCAAATCACCCGTGGTGGAGACCGTTCCTGTGTAGTAGCTTAAGTTATTCTAGGACCAACTTCCCCCTATTTAAGGCACTATATTTAATTGGATTCCCTGGGATCATCTTTGTTTAAACTGCAGACCAAGAAAGTTTGGACTGTGATTAATGTTCCAGGCTGTATTTTGTTTTCTCCTTTCTAGCTACATGACTGTGGCATTGCACAAATACAGTCTATGTGAGGATTTTAAAAGATTTCAGACTGTTTTGATAGAAAATGCTAATTTTAAAAATGCATATCTCACAGTTGCCTACCTGTCAAACTGTGTGAAACCTGCCAAGCTGTGTAGATCAGAGCTCCAAGTTTTGGATTATCGGGCCTGTGCAAGATTGTTCACTAAGACTGGGAAATAAGATTTTAAAGTCCTAATTTTCAATATATCTGAAGATCATGGTGACTTTTTAATGTAAAAGTACTTACTGTAAGAAAAAAATTTAATTGTTCCATGTGTATTTTATTTATGGTAGTTTAGAAGCCATGTTTTGATGAAAATGAACAGCAGCATGTTCATTGAAGCTGAAGATGCATAGTTAGTATCACAGAGCATGCCCACATGGATTGCATCTGGAATCCATTCACATTTTTATGATCATGACTGATCCGATTTGCAGATACTTTCTTAAGGGTGAAATAGGCCTATTTTTGCTATTTTGGACAAATAAATGAGTCTCTATGTGCAGGTCCTTACACGGTTTTCTCTAGAGTTAAGTGTTAGGACAATCCTCCCGTGAGGGTCTAGTTCACAGCCCTCCCTCAGCTGACTCCAGAGATGGAGGTAGAAGGAATTGCCTTTCTTTGTTAAACAGCATCATCTTGGTTCTTTGCGTGGACAGCACCTTTAAACTCTACCCCCTACATCAAAATGCACTTTAGTGCCCCTTCACAGTACCTCGTGAGGGGTGGGGACTGAGAACTCTTTGAGATGAAAATCAAAAATTGAAAGAAAAGAAATATACAGATCTGTAACTATTATAAGGGTCATATAATCAACATAGAGGAATCATCTAATGATACTTGTTGAAGGAAAAATGACATAGTTTCCTTCGCCACCCTGAGGACCTAACTTGGTAAAAGCAAAGGAGGCTGAGGAAACGTGGAAGAACCCCAACCTCAGCAACCAGCCTTTTCCACAGCGTGATCAATCCATCTCTACAAAATGAGTATATAATGAGATTTCCATTTAGTGACTAGCCGATTGAAGGGGGGCCTCTACCCAGTATTCAACTAGGCCTTACTTTTCTGTAGTATTTTGATTTTTCTTGCCTGGGACAATTAACAGAACAGACTAAAATGCATTGAATACTTTCTAATTACCTCATGTTCTCTTATTAAAGGGGACAGATAGAAACAGAACATACTTTCCCCACCTTTAGATTACCTGCGCTTGGTCGTCGGAGGACTTCTAGGATCCTGTTTCTCTGTAAATTAATTTAGGTAACTAAGTAGTGTGCTCTACCTTTTTTTTTCTCAATGCAATATGACCATGCTGAGTCTGTTTCGCATTTTTGATCTTCTATTTTTATATCATATCACATGTTATATGACTATTTGAAATGTGGACATGCCTCACTATTTGATGACTGCATCGCTACTTATTTTTCATGTTTTTTAGACTTGGATGTTCAGAAATATGGATATAAATATATTGTAGATCTCAATTCCTTTTAAACAATACCCTTTTATTTTGTTGAACTTAAAACTATTGATCTAGAGAAAGTCCTCCAATAGAAAAATTTCTACTATAACTTGATTTGGGGAAAACCTGTTTACTGGGCAGCTCTTCCACTGTGAGGTTGGCCCTGCCCCTTCTCTACCCCACCTCTGGGCCAAGTTTATAGCCGTTAATATGAACATTAAAGGAGCCTTGAGTTTGTCCTTATGTAAGGAGCAGCCATGAGGGCAGAGACTGTTCCTTTTGAATGATTAGCCTTTTGGGGTTCTGCTCAAATCCCTGTATTTTATGATGTCTTAGCTAAAAAGTTACAATTTTCAGTGCTTGATCTCCAATTTCTTCCCCTATGGACACAATCTAAAGATCACAGGCCCAAAGAGAAAATGATGTGAGGCTATTGCTCCTTCATTCAAGCACATGAAAAAAATCATTTGTACCATATTTACTGGACCATTACCAACCCCTGAAGAGTTGGCATGTGAAGCACTCTGAGGTTATTCTTGGAAAATAGCTTGGGAAATTGGGGTAGGCAACTCTGGTGTAGGCAGAGTTGAAGGGTAGAATGAGTCCAGTGTCTGCAAGCATAGATATTTAATTTAGTTCAACTTTATTTTCACAACAAGACTTGAAGCCAACTTATTTCTATTTGGCTGGGTCTCTGTTTTGTGGCTTTGTTTCCAAAAGGATCCTTAACCTGGAAATAGGCAACAGTAAATCAGAACTTCTTTCTCTATCTGTCCAGTTGGGGTAGAAAGTTATTACCTATTTTGAAGAATTACTTGTCCAACCACAAAAGCCACCATTCCAAATATTCATATATGTAACCATATTCCTGCACATCTCCCACAAACTACATACACAGACTACCTATTAAAGCACCCCCATATACTACACACACACACACACACACACACACACACACAATAGTGCATACCACAAGCTGGAGAATGACGGATTTTAGGCAATAGCCAGAAATGGGTATAGAATTTTTCCTACCCTAGATTCCAGTTGGGTTTTATGGCCTAACAACGTAGTCTTAAAAAGATAATATTTTTTAAAGCTATAGTTTGAAAATATTGGGTCTAAGTTGCAAATAATACTAATGATGGGATTGTTTCATTGTTACTCCTTTCCCAAAAAAAGCTGAGAGAGCACAGTGTTCCATCTGACATTTTTTTCCCCATTAATAGCCTTCTATTCAACAAAAACTGCCCACATGCCAGGAAAGCACTACAGTTATTCTCAGCTTTTTAAAACGGGGATCAAGCTAGATGCAGCCAGTCAGGATACTTAAGATCTTTATATCAAGACACAATAACCTGACCTGCAGCTGTTGTATCGCCCCCAAAGTATATCTAACCAAATTATAGTCTTTATAGACATACAGCTTTTCAGTCATTTACTGCCAATTGCAAAGCTTCATGCTCCAGTCCCTGTTGTTTTAGCACCAGCCTTATACCTTTCAATGGAGCTTAATTCCCAGTTATAATACAGGCCAAATTGATTTGCAAGTTAAGTGGCTGAAGCAGCTTGCATCTCCTTTGTCATTCCTGGTTTCCTTTGGGAGAAAGAAGTCGATGAAAGAGATTTACTCTTTTTTCCACCATCTTTTGATCATTGATTATTAAGACACAAGTAAAATCTATTTGGTGCATGTCTTTTAGTTAATCAAATGATATAGTTACTTTTTGAAACCTAGACTTTCTTTGTGGTGAAACTATATTTTTCCAAGTATTCCAGCCACATATGAAATGCGAAATTAGTATTTCTTAGAGTGACAGAATCTTTACAATCATATATCACCCTCTCAAAAAAAACAAAACAAAATAAACCTATGAGTGTTACAGACACACTGGCCACAAATTAATCAAGAGGCAAAGAGATTATGCTAAGTAATTATGTTCTTTATATTTTTACACTCAGTAACATGTCTCCTAGGCAAAATTTTGGGTTGGTTATCATTAAACAGGAAAATATAGCACAATTTATTTCCTATATATTGATATATCACTTGTTCTTTGATTTAAATTTCTGATATTACATACAAATTTATAACAAGTTTATGACCCTTGTATCAATTCCTTCTTTCAACAAATATTTATTGAACATCTGCTAAGTGATGAAAAAAACGAGGGGCAAAAAACCCCTATAAATTCTAATAAATGATGAGGGGTGGGATGAAGTAATAAACCAAGCCTCATTCAAATCATTTTAATATGTGATTTATAAAGTGATAGAAAAATTGGCATCAATTCTTACCTAATTAAAGGCAAACTTTAACCCAAAGGATACTTCTTTTTCCCAGATAAATGGAACTCACAGAATTCTCTTTCCTCTCCTCCTATCTGAGATTTATAAATTAAATCTGGACTTGACTGGAAGGACTGGGTCAAATGAAAAGGAAAATTTCATCTAATTGCTTCTTCAATGGTAGACCAATATAGGTGATGCTAAATTTATATCAGCACACTCCTGCCAGTTTCAAAACCAGGGTTTCACTCATGCACAACTCAGGAAACATTTCAGAAAACCTTTGAAACAGCAGTGTGGAACACAACCACTCTTACTTCTGTTTATAAATAGTCTATCAAAATAGAGAAGCCCTGTTTCACATTCCAGAGGCATAGGCTTTCTACCCCCTTACCTTTAGCTGGGATTACAAACCATCAAATTAGCAGGTAAAAAATTGACATCCTCAGAGGTTAACAGGAGACTGCCTTTTTAAAAGGCACCAGGAAGCTCTCCATTTCTCCAAATAAAATGTGCTATTTCTCTTTAAAATGGTGCCTGCTCCTTATTCTCTCACAGAACCTGCTGTCCTAGTTTTCAGTGTCATTATTATAGTCAGTATATAAAATCCCAACCTTAAATGCAAGACTGGACTGTAAATGGAAGTTGGGGTTGCCAAATTCTTACTACAACTGATGCCAGAAGTTTAAAGCCTTGATTGCTATAAGTGATCAAATTTGATACAAATTTGCAACTTCTGATTGCTTTGTTTTTTCTGAGATCTGCTGATCTTGTTGGAAAAACTTAAATGTCTAAGATGAAATATCACAAATTTGCACAAACAGCACAGCTCATCAGATGTTTTCTGTAGCATTAAAGAATTTAATTGGTATAATTTAACTGAATATCATCAATTTAAAAACTCACTGGAATTATGGCAGTGTCAGAGTAGGAGTGACAATAGAATATAGGCTTAATAAGTCATGTCTCCTAGGAACTATAAAAGAGTTCAGGAGAGCTGGGCTAGATCTTATTATACCAGAACAACTAGAATCACACACAAAAACTAAAAAGGGCAGTTACAATGTGGACACCCTCACAGCACAGTTGGTGCTCACATCTGCTGCCCAGTATCCACATCAATTATGTTTTTACTATCTATAGCTTTGAAAAATTAAAAAAAAAAAACAGCTCTACAACATGCAAAGGAAATGATTTTAAAGAAATCTTAAATACATTTTATATTAAAATGACTTAGAGATAATGAACATTGTTGTTCAAAGATAAGGCACGTGGAAATAAAGGAGCTCTTTTTAATATATTACCTGGCAAATCTGAAATTCAATAGGACTCTTCAAGGCAGTAACTTCTAAGTTTTATTTAGACTATGACTTTTCAAACAGTTGTATGGTGTGGTCATTAGATCATAAGACATGGTTTCCAACCATTTCAGGTGTATTGTTTTGTTTTGTTCTCTCTTATCAGAAATTCAAACTCAAAAGCTTGAGGTGGCCTGGGTTTTACCTGGTGATGAGTTCCAGCATTCGACTCACTTGGTGCTGTCTGGGTAGTGCCTGGCATGCAGTAGGTTTCATTTCCTGAGAGTGTTGATTCAGGCAGAGTGAAGGGAAGCAGAAAGGTACATGGAACCAGATTAAAAACTCCCTGGAATTATGGAAGTGTTAGTGTAGGGGTGATAATGGAATATAGGCTTAATAAATGGTGTCTCCTAAGAACTATAAGAGGGCTCAGGAGAGCTGGGTTAGATCTTATTATACCAGAACATAGAATCTTATATGCAGGTTTATAATCTTATTAATGTCCAACCTGGACTTTTAGAAATACCTTGTTGTGCTCATGGGAAATTAAGTAATTTCAGACTTAAGTCACTTTGGTGACTATTTTTTCCTACTTGTGATTCATACATCACTATACAGTGCAATTATTTTTTCTTTGAAATTTTGCACCTCAAGAAAAGTCAACTCATTTTATTTCATCTCTAATAAAATTTCTGGTTGGAGTAAAGTTTCAAAGGAATATAAAGGAATTCATTTTGGCCAGTGTTTGTATTCAGCATGCTATTTATCTAATTCCTTTTTTGCCTTACTCCTTAATATGATTAGAGTCAGTTCAAGAACTCAAATCTTAGGAACATTTGTGAGGCCATTTAAATATTTTAAGATAATAAAGGTTGATTAAAAGAAGCCAAAGGAAGACAAGGTAGAAATTAGCCTGACCTTTATCTGAGTTAATTTATGTGACCTTACTGAATGCTTTTAGTTGAGTTTTTAGAATAATGTCTTTGTTAGATATCCCTTCCCTTTCTTTTTTTACTTTCTCCTAGTATTTTTAATCTGGCTTAGGATTTTCTTGAAAGTTAGTTATTAATGAGCATCTGGCAGGAAACTGATTAAAACTGTCTCTTTTAAAAGTATCTCATACCCTTTGTCACCAGAAGTCCTTATCAAATCCTCTGCTTTACCGAGTAAGACCACAGTCCCCTTCTCAGAGATACAAGGCCTCCTAATATTGTTTTTGCCGTTGTCTCCACATAAGAACCACATAAAAAAGGAACTTAAAATTTCTAATTTTGTAGCACCTTTTGTCAAATTTTATTTTACTCCTCTTTTGTTATGTCAGGCACCAAGCTTTCTCTGTAGCCATTAAGAAAGCCACACATCTTTAAAAACAAACGAATTCAGAGATCTGTATGCCATTTTGCAGTTTTATTTAAATATGAAAAAGAAGGAATGAATGAAATTAAATCCAAATCTGAACTCTCCAAAAGAGGAAAACCTCAATCTTAAGCCAAGGAAATGGATTGTGTGGGGGGTTTATTTTTTTAATTTTTTAATTTAATGTTCCTTGGGTGATTTAATGATTCCCGAATGATATCTGAACTTCGTTGTTGGCAAAGTCTTTCCCTTTGTACTACAATTAAATTGGGTCCGCTGCCAAAGGTTATTGTCTCAATCGTGATTCATTCGGCCCTAGTCACACCAAAGGGGTATCTCAGCATAGTTCAGTCTTTTCAAAGATACTCACAATGGCCGACTGTGTGTGAATAATGGAAAGTCTGAGATTCTTCTGTATTCTTCAAATTTTATGGTCCTAAAAGTAGAAGAGAGCTCCAGAGGTCATTTAGCTCATCCATCTACCTCCTGGGAGAACTGTCATTCAGGCATGTCCAAGAGGTTAGAGACCTATCTATTCGTAACATCTCTAGGGAAGGTGGTTTCCTTGGCAACCCAATCCAGTTCTCTTAGGTTTTTTTCTCACAAGAAAAAAATATCTTCTCCATCTTTGTGGGCTAGGCACCTGGCAACAGTTCTGGTGATTTGGACCATTGTGCTGGGAGACTCAAGGGAAGTTGGGTTCCCTCCTGCCTTTGACGATTATTGCATTTGATGACTCCACAAGCCTCCCAAGAAATCAGATCTTCTAATAAAGATATGGGTATTGGCACAGTGCTCAGTAATGTGACCTGCTTTCAACAAGTATTATTGTGGTTCTTTTTATTTTTACTTTTTTTGTTTTTTTGTGCCTGTTTGGAGGTAATGTCAGGAAAAACGACTATTTCAGATCCCCAGGGCTAAGTATAGCATCAGAACTGGAACCAAGTGAGTCGACTTCCAATCTGTTCAATTCTCTGAGAAGTTACAATGACAAAAAGTGAGCATTTTTTCTGCCTTCTTGCTTCAAAATAAGTACCTTCTCATTAGTCTGTCCATTGCCTAAAATGACAAATAAGAATCTAAAGATTTTCTACTCCTTTTGGGGAAGCTGTGACTAGTTGTGGAGAGTCTGACTTGGAATAAAAATGACTCCAGAGAATTATTCAGCCACCATTTGATCCCAGCCTTTGTCTCCAAGGGAGTTAAACAATGGCTGCTTGCCTTCCCAGGGATCAGAAAAATGATTTGAAAATTTGTCATCTTGACAAGGCCTGAAAACGAAGGGAGGAGTCCTGGAGGGTGGTGATTTTTTTCTGATTATGTCACTTGACACAGTCCCTTCCCACCCCCCTGCATTTTCAGAGCCGTTTCCATTCGCTCAGAGCTAACTCCAACCCAGAGTCAGAAATAACCGGAAGACGAGGAATACCCTCCAAAATCAACATTTCCTTTCTCTGTGGGATTTTTTCCAGTCTGGGTGTAGCTACTTATCTCCCCAACTCAGATGCTCTTGTGAAAAAACCGCCACGTTAAGGTGGCTGCCCCCACAAATAACATTAGGGGAAAATGACCCTTTTTGCTTTAAAAAACAAATAATATAGAATGCTCATGTAAAGAATGTTGAATAATTTGGCCCGTGTTTTAATTGACTCTAGACACTTCTATGGAAAAAAGTCTGAGGAGTAGTTTGTGAAACATGTTTCAAAGTGTTAGATGTAAAATAAACGCTAGACATTTACAATGCAGAAATAATAAAAATTAAAAAAAAAAACTTGTAGATTACAACTCTGTTCCTAAGAACCTCAGCCTTTATTGTGTCTTAGTAAAGTTGATCTGCTTTTTTTTTTTTCAGTTTATTGCATTTCTGGTGTAATAGCCTCTTAAGATAGAACTATTAATACATATGTACTGGTTAATGCCTGTTAATGCAGAAAATGGCACTTTGTTATTTCAGTGTGTTTCCCTCAGTGTCACAGGGTATATCAATTTGATAGGAAAAGGTCATTTATTATTGGTCAAAACTGCATTTTTCCCATTTAAAATATATATGTATAATTGGTTGCTTAGACAGACGTCACCTTTTGCAGTGTCTTTATCTTCGTAATAGTTATAGACGTCAACAGTGTTTCCACTTTGCAGCAGCAATAGAAGCTTGGTACATCTGAAAATTCTGATGAAATCTAACGAACTGAATGTAATGGTAGATCAAATGATTCAAAGGACTTGGAAGTTATCCTTCAGCCTGTTTTGAATGATGTGAACATTGGTAATGGTCTTTACACAAAGGAAGTGTTCTAAGAGTTGTTCGTTTTTTGTTTTTGCTAGGGGAAAAAAAAAGTTAACTTTTCAGAAAAGCCACTGCACTGTAACATAGTTTGTTTGACATTAGGATTCGTTTTCTCTTTCAGTTGACTTTTATTATTACCTTTACTCTACTTCTACAGTACTCAAATAGATACTTTATTACTGTTAAGTCCAATCTAATCACTTATAAAGGGTGAAAGGGAAGCAAACAATCCATACATACAGTCATTTTACTCTAAGATGTCATATTGTATGTCATGCAGTTTCTAGACTAATTTCTCTTGTGTATAAGTTATAACATCAAAGATGCCAAAGGGTATATAAAATAAGCTACAATACTATTCAACAGAACTTAACCTGGACCTTCTGTTGTAATAATTTATTCATATTAGCTGTGTGTCTTCTGTATTTATATTTTCAGTATTTATTATGAATGACATGGGAATTCGTGTATTTATTGTGGCTTTTTATTGCAGTGTGTGTATATATACTACAAATAAGCATTTTTAAGTCTTATCCTTAAGTTTCTTTTGTTAGTGGCACTTGTATTATGCTGTACTTTTTATTATATATTGTACAATATCTTGTCCATTTGTTTGCAGCAGAGTAAAACCGGTTTCTAAGTTGTATCTACTGTTGCGTTTCTGTAGAGTAAATCCTTTGTTCTTTACACTCTGAACTGTTATCCCTTAAACTGTCTCAGCATACGCAAATACCTCTTTCCCTCTGTATAACAGATACATTCTTGAAAAGTTGTTGTGTGAAGCCAGTTCCTATGAAATGGTTCATTGCATTATCTTTTCAAAGGTGTGTTGACTTTGTTATGATTGATTAAGTGGAGATATAACAGCTATTCAGCCCCTTCTTCAAGTAATGAGTAAATAAATGCGAAGACCTCCTTAAATGAAATTTGGAAGGATACTTTTACAAAGACAAATTCAACCCAATCTCTTATGAAGTGGTTTCCTTTAAATTACCTGCTTAGTAGCATATTTGCTTTGCTTTCCTTACAGCAGAATCTGTGTGATTTTATGTTTAGAATATATGTGTACATCTAAATGCCTGTCTATTTAGTGGTGCTGGCTCAGCGCAACCATTCTGTTATTGACAGAACAAAAAGGAAAGAATACTCACCCTTCTAAAGCTCCTGTTTTATGTAAGATACTGTTCTCAAGAAAACAAGCGGCTTTTTTTCTTAACATCGGGATCTGGATCCATATTTTTGAAAGTTAAATAATGTGTGATTGTGTGATCTTCCTAAAACTCAAATTTGATCTTGTTACTTGCACACTTAAAATGTGCCATGGTGTTCTTTACTCACTGCCAACAAGATAAAGTCCAGACTCCTTAGAGTGGCCCATAAGATTGTCAAAGATCTAGCCCCAACTAACTTCTAAGGCCTTTCACTTGCCAAGCTCCCCGTCTGTCTTTACCTCCCATGTCCCCCCTTTCCCCCAAGACAGAACACTTAGACTTCTCCAGCGATTTCAGGTGTCCCTGCTTCTGTTCAGCCTGCCCTTTCTGCCCAGAATATATACTCCCAACGTCATTCTGACAATCTACTGATCACCCTCATTTTTCGAGGGTAGATGTAAATGTCCCTTCCTATTGCCTTTCTGAATCTCCTGAAAATTGATTACCTTCTCTTTTATATTCAATGCAGACATTTATCAGAGCCGCTTCAAGTCTCACTGCATTCACTTATTATGAATCTACTCCCTCTACAGGACTTCTTGAGAACAGGAAATGTGTCTCTATTTTCCATGTCTTCAGCATCCAGCTTTACTACCTCAACAGCAGATGCTTTAAAAATGTTTACTGATGATTGTGAAGAGCAAAAATGAGTGGTGCACTGCTGTACATGAGCAATGAGGGAAAGATGTCTGGCTGAAGGGGTGGAGATGGTGTCAGGTTCAGGAAGAGAGAGAATTTCAGCTGGCAGGGGAATTCCATATTCCATGTTATAGAACATCTTGAGCAATAGTAGGTTCATGATCAAATAATCCTCTTCTGTGCAGAGTAGAAGGACCTGGCTAGAGAAGATTTACTCTTGGGAACAAATGAGAAATCAGATGAGTAGACTAGATTCAGATATTGCAAAACTTTGAAAACCAGTCCAAAGAATTTGTCTTGTACCCTTAGAGAAATACGGAACTGCCAAAGGTATTAGGCAAGGAAGTTCAACCAAATGAGAGTGACATTGTATTATCATTGTGGTTGCAGAACAAGGGAGGTTTGTGAGAATGGAAATAAAGCAAGCAAATCTTCCTGGTAGCTATTGCAATTACTGTTCACTCAAAAATTAATTGCTGAGAAACTACTGTGTTTGGGACCCTGGGCTAGATAAGGAAGAGGCAACAGTGAACATGATGAGCAATAGAGCAGTTCCCCCCAGACAAGCAAAGATTGGGATATAGATAATTCTGGCAGTTATTTGAAGACCTATTTGAATATGAGAGATTAAAGATAACAATGAGCATGAGTTTATGACATTGGAGGTGGACTATGGGGAAAGACTTAACAGGATATATGTATCATTAACAGGAATGAAGTTATAAGGAGGAAGGGATGTATTCATTTTGGACAGGTTGAATTCACTCTGGAATGTTTACTGAAAATAAATAGGAAACAGAAGTCTAGAGCTTAGACAAAAATGTAATATTTTCAGTGAATAAGTGTTTTGAGCACAGAATATAGACACAAGAGTATAACAAAGAGAGCTGAAACTTTGGAATGGCTAGTGCCACAGGCTGGGTTCTCTGGAAGCAGATGCTGAGATGGCATTTGGCGTGCAGGATATTTATTAGTGATCAGTAGCTGTGGAAGCTGGGGGCAGAAGCAGGAGGGAGAACTCAAACTGTGATGCAGGACTGACAAAGGCCTAGCCAGGCCAAACCTACTGGGGAACTCTGGAGCATATAAGGCTCATCTAATTTGCCCTGGGTAGACTGAAATGGCAGGGCTTTTAAAACCACCACAATTAGGCATTGACTGTGGTCCACCCCAAGAATGGCGTTCTCTTGGGCAAGTTGGTTCTCTGTAGCTAAGGAAAAGCCTGAAAAGAGCTGAAACCTGGAAGCTGTCTGCTGAGAGAAGACAGAAGCTGGTACAAGTCACTGCTTGAGGGAAATCCTTGATGGTGCCACAATTCTGCATCTTTCACAGTCCATCCCTTGTGTCACTCAGATCCACTGCTCCATTTACAATTCAGGGAGCAGTCACTCCAGGATTCTGGCGGTCCTCTCTTCCTGGGCAAACCTCATAAGAGGAAGATTAGTAGAACAAACTCTAACCCCTGCCGCTTCATCTGGTCCAAGGACAGCAACTGATATTCATCATCTTCCTCTTCCACTATTAATCCTAGCATCTCCTCAGCTGCGGCAACCACCTCTGTTAGTCCTGATGGCTTACTTGATGGTTTAATTCAGAAAAAAAGAAGCACCTAAGTGGGTATTTCTTCCTGCTCCCGTTGCATTACAGCAGTCCCATCTTCCCTGACAATCAGGGTCAACTATCTCAGCTAAGATGGTGACTCTTCTTCTTGTCCAAAGTGCCCAGGCAGCAACCATAGCTTAGAGTTCAATGGGACTCTTAAGTCCCCTAGTATTAATAAAAGTGTGCTGCCTTTGGGGACTTTTACCTTGCTGAGCCCATTGAGTTGTGGTGATAGGAAGCACAATTTCCCGCATGGGTCATGATAAGTGAAGCTGCACCTGCTTCCACCCATGATTCCCAGACCCATGTGGTTTTCCTGTTGGGGACATATTCTATGTAAAGATCTTCATATAAACTGCATCCAGGAGGATGACATTGCATTCTTGCAAAGTATCACCTCCAAACTTGCACTTCACCTGAGCCTTTACCAGGCCAGTCAATACTCTATCAGTCCTGCAGCTTCTGGGTGATGCAATCTGTGATATAACTAACAGGTCCCACACTATGGGCCCAATCCCACACCTCCCTCACTATAACGTGGTTCACCTGCTCTAACATAATGTTATGTGGGATCCCATTTGGATAGATCAAATATACTGGAAGCCCTTGAATAATGGTGCTGACAGAAGCCCTGCAGGTAAGAACAGGAAATTCAAACTCAGAATACAAGTCAAGGAAAATGGATGCGGCTCAAGCAGTTAGGCTCCTGTTTACCATATAGGAAGTCCAGGGTTCGATTCCCAGGGCCTCCTGGTGAAGGCAAGCTGGCCCATGTGGTGAGAAATAAATAAATCTTAAAAAAAAAAAAAAAAGAATACCAGTCAATTTTTATTAAAACAAATCTCTGGTCCTCCCAGAATGGAAGAAGCCCAATGTAATAAAAATTCCAATAAGTATCTGGTTAGACTCCAGAAGACCAGTGCCAGCATTGGTCTCTGTTGCTGGTGGGTTGTACATTTGTCAGCAGTGGGTAGCTTACCAGCCTTGTTAAGTGTAAGTAGCAGGCCATGCTCATGGGCCTGCACAAAGGATTCATCTCTCCAGAGGGCCCCCCAACTCATACACCCATCATGCCAGCATAGACAATGGCACAGGCTGGCTGATGTCAATTAGCCAAGTCATTCTGTCTTTATTACCACTATCTGAAAGAAATAATATGTTGCTCACATATGTAATTTTTTAAAAAATTCTTTCTTAAAACAATAGATACTATTGAGACATTTCAACAAATACATAGTAAATTTAATAAGAATACAGTTGTTAAAGTCATTTGATACATACATGTAAATGTGATGAATCATCATTAGTTTATAGAACACTTGGAAGAAATAGAAGGCAATTATTTTAATGATTTTGTGTTCTTTGCCAATGGTTATTAGTTGCAGACATCTGATTTTTCTTGAAACAAAAGAAATGCCACATATATAATTTTAAATTTTCTAGTAGGTGCATTTAAAATGGTAAAAAGAAACAGATAAAATTAATTTTAATGTCATTCAACCCTACATATCATAAATATTATCATTTCAATTTGTACTTAATATAAAAATCACTACTAATATTTTCCATTTTTAAAAACTGCTAAGTCTTTGAAATGCAGGGTACAGTTATTGCACACTTCAATTTGGACTAGCCTCATTTTAATGTAGCCAGTGGGGAGACTACTGAATGGTGCAGGGCCATATTGTTGTCTAGTGCCTGTGGTAGAAGTTCTCTGGTGAGTGTCAGCATGTGATATGAAGATCTTCACTCTTTGTGCCTACTCTCATATGTCCACCCATATGCTTTTACCCCAGAATTCCTTGTACCCAATCTTCTAATCTCTCTTCAGACCCCTGACCAACCAATCAGGTTAGTCACCACTACCCATACATATTTTAACAGAGTCACTTCTCCTTCCAAACAAAGTAAATGACCACCAAAGTGCTGCCCATTTTAAGGATTCTCTTTAGCCATTATCTTTCAAGATTACTACTGAATGAGGCTACAGTGCAGCCACCATATATTTTCAACTTGCATCCACATACCAAAGCAGCCCATCCATAATGAAAATTTGGCTTTGTCATCCTTCATCAGTTGGCCAAAAGAAATCCTCCACCTGTAAAAAGAAGGAGCTAAAGGAGAGGTTTGGGTACAATTGTTGGATGGCATGGACAATGGCACTTCCTGCTCGTGCAGCTTCCTTTTGCCTGGCAGTCCTCTTCATGTTTGATACCAGTTTTTCTATTTCCACCTTACAATGGATTGTTGTGAGGCCTTAACTCACTGACTCTGTTAGAACTCAGTTCAGGGAAACGGACTTTGGCCCAGTGGTTAGGGCGTCCGTCTACCATATGGGAGGTCCCCGGTTCAAACCCCGGGCCTCCTTGACCCGTGTGGAGCTGGCCATGCGCAGCGCTGATGCGCGCAAGGAGTGCCTTGCCACGCAAGGGTGTCCCCCGCGTAGGGGAGCCCCACGCGCAAGGAGTGCGCCCGTGAGGAGAGCCGCCCAGCGTGAAAAGAGAGAGCAGCCTGCCCAGGAATGGCGACGCCCACACTTCCCGTGCTGCTGATGACAGCAGAAGGGGACAAAGAAACAAGACAAGACGCAGCAAATAGACACCAAGAACAGGCAACAACGGGGGGGGGGGGGGGGGGGGAGATTAAATAAATAAATAAATCTTTAAAAAAAAAAAAAAAAGAACTCAGTTCACAATACGTAATTCTAGAGCATGGTCACTTTGTGCCCCGTTGTCAGGCACTCAGTCCCTACCAGGCCTCAATGTAAGGAGTTATTTTCAAAAGCATATAAATTAAATGGCAATGCCTTGATCCAGAATCCCAGAGACTTATGGGTGATCTACCCCATGGTTTGCCATAAACTCCACAAAACTTTTCCTGCTACCAGTGCCTGTATATCCCATTCAAAGCTGGCAGCCTTTCACATTGCTAAGGATATGGAACACAGCAATATTCCCAGATATGGACTAAGCTACTTCCAGAACTGGAAGAGCCTTACCAAGCTTCGTGCTCACCTCTTCAAGGTGGGAGGTGCAATATGTAATATTTATTCTTTTACTGTGAAGCACATGTCCTGGAACTCCCCAGACTATAGGATGCCTAAAACTTATATTGATGGGGCAGACCCTGACTCTTCAAATGGTTTATCTCCTTTCCTCTGGAGCACCTGTGTCTTTCCAAGGCTTCTAGCATGCTGGCCACTTACTGCTCATCTGACCTGGTTAGCATAATATCATAAATGGAATGGTATCATACAGATGTTCAGATAGTCCAGATTACTTGGTACTATATTATGAGAAAGTAAAAACCAAAAATATATTACTGTCCATTCCATATGAATGCAGACAATGACTGATCCTCTTTTCCAACTGGAATAAAAAAGAACATATTTGTCAAACCAATGGCCTCAAAAACTCAAGTAGCAAAGATGCTACTTCTGGCACAGGGACTTCAATTAGGGATATCACTTAGTTGAATTAATGATAATCCACTCTCATTTTCCAGGATGTATCTATTTTCTGAAGTGGCTAGTCACTACATTAAGGTGACATAAATGGGGATATGATGTGGACCACCATTCTTGCATCCTTTAGATCCTTAAGGGTTGCACTAATTTCTACTGAACCCCATCCTGAGATGCAAACTTGGTTGTTGTTTTTTTTATTATCTTGATGAGGGGGATGGGGGCAGGAGCAGTTTCAGAGACTTCTGCTTGGCTTTCCCTACTACTATAGCCTTTTCCCACAACCCAAAGGCCCATTGTCAGGATTGCCTTGTATACCAAATATGCAGATTCCAATTATGCAGGAGGGAAGGGGAAATGACCACTGGATGGATCCACAGATCCAGTAGACTTCCTGTAAACCAGACCAACTCCATGTATTTCCTGGTTCTTATATGCCCATGTTCTAACAGGAAGTCCATGGTGAGGTTTCAGGTCTCCAGGTATCAATATCAGCTCAGACTCAATATCAAAAAGTCCTCCAAATGTTTGGGTCTTCCTTTCTACCCTGTACACAGCTACCCAAGTAAATGATTATAGATCCCTTCTTGGAAAGACTGAGGGAATCATTATACTATATCCTTACATGGTGTGTGTGTCTGGGTCTTTCCTCCTAGGGATTTGATCTCCTGTTTTGTTTTGTTTTGTTTTGTTTTTGTAGATTGTATTTTAATTTTAATTTTAATTTTTTAATTATTTTTTATTTTTAAAGAGGCTTTAGATTACATAATGTTACATGAAAAACATAAGGGATTCCTATAGGCCCCATTCCCTCCCCCTCCCACACTTTCCCACATCAACAACATCCTTCGTTCATGTGCTACATTTGATGAACACATAATGAAGCATTGCTACTAAGCACGGACTACAATTTAATCAAAGTTTACACTCTGTCCTGCACAATTTTTTAAGTTATGACAAAATATACAATGGCCTGTATCCATCACTGCAATGTCATGCAGGACAACTACAATATCCTGAAAATGCCCCCATATTATACTTATTCTTCCCTCTCCCATCCTTCAGAACCTCTGGTGGCCACTGCCTTTATATGAATGATAAAATTTCTCCCATTGCTAGAATAATAATAAGTCTACTTTAGTCCATTGTTCATTTCCCAATCTTGAATATTTGGGATGGTGATGCCCACTCTGCTGCTAATTGAGAGGGCAGATGGATGGAACTATCTTGCTTGCAGTTGCAGACACTTTCTGTTCCTTGGGGTGGGCACTGTCCTTCATCATCTCCTTGTTAGTTTTCTTGGGTAAGTCCAATGAACTGGAGAGTAGGTGTTGCAAATCTGCTGAAATTCAGGCTCAACTGGCACATAGACGATTAAAGATTTAATAGGCCTTCTCTTTGGTCAGTATGTCCTGGTTCTGAAAATTAAGTCCAACCTGGAAAGTGGGCAAAGGGTTTTGATATTTCATTTGAGTGACTACCCTGAGGTTCCTAGTCATTCATCCTAATTTCTTATGATGGTAAACATTGAAAAATGCCCCTGTGGATGGCCCATCTATTTTGGTCCTAGGAACAACAGGTTTTATTATTTATGTCCATAACACTCTGTGAGTTATGCCTCCTTGGCTGCCATTATGACTCTGATGCTCATTATGATAACTGCTTCCACCCAGCTATTAGCTTTAAGTACCACTACATGTACTCAACTGTTTTGGGATCTGATCATCCCTATTGGACTTCTACCTTGTGCCTGGGGACATAGGTCTTCCACATACCACTCGTGATGGAGTCCACATTGCTAGCCACATGGCAAGTGATCCAGCTCCAAAATTCCATCTTGGTATCAAATGTTACGGATTGGGGTTTCTAGAAGCAGACCCTGAAACTGAGTTTGACTGACAGGTTATTTATTAGGTAACAACACCTGTGGAGGCGAGGAGGCCAAAGCAAATGAACAGGGTGAGAAGTCAAACTGTGATGCAGGCCAGATAGAGCCTCAGCTCACCCCCGAAGGAGCTGTCAAGCCTCTATGGTCCATTGCAGCTGGTACCCTATGGGCCAAAAATGCCAGGTCTTTTTAGCTCCTCCCATGGTCAGTCACTGGTTCCCCAAGTAGGCATGTCTATGCCGCTGAGGCCATCCCTAAAAGATGGACAGCAAGTCTTCCCTAAAAGGACTCTGCGTGGAGCATTTCCATGTTCAGCCAGGTTAGGATTCAAATGAAGGAGGTAAAGATTTGATTCTCTATCCAAGAGAATTCAGTGTAACAGTTAAGAGCTAAACGTGAAGTCTCAAACTTAGATTTAACAAATGAGCACAGCCCCATATTTGTCCTTTATAACAGCCAGGCTCCAGGTGGAGTACTGAGTTCAATTTCAGCTACTTGCAGTTTAAGAGGAATATTCAGTTTCTTACTAGAATGTGTTCAGAGGACAATGATCAGAATAGTGAAAGTCTTGTAGAAGTTGAGAGAGGTTCAATTATTTGCATATAGAAAGACCAGGACTCAGGAGTGATTTTGAGAAGGAAAATGATTTATTGAAGGCTGGCTGGACTCAGGAGCTTTCTGTTTCAAACCCGAGCCTCAAACAAGATTTTCAAGTGCCTTTTATACAGGGTGGGAAGTCAAATGGTGCTTTTATCACAGAAAACTACTTTCTTGTTAGTTGAGTGTTTGCTTGAGTACCAGGTAGGCTTTGAATGAACATATCACCCACATTTCAGGTGAGCTTGAATTAGCATCTTGCCCGCATTCTGTCTGGATGTGACTTTGAATACACATTCAGTCTTACATCTTTTCTGAACATCCAAACCCCTATCACTTAAATGGATTTCTAGAGACTAGGCACACTTGGATACAGAATTAGATGATTTTGAATTTGTGCACAGGCTATATTATATTTCCCATTCGAGGCCAAGTCCAAGTTCCCTTAAGCTTCGGCATCACCACCATCAGAGTTTCCCCGGACTCATGGTATGTATATAGAGTTTGCATTGCTAAATTGCCTCCCAGGACTGGAGTCATTGCCATGGTCACCAAGGGCAGGACTGCAGCCTTTCACTGTCCCACACCCACAAGTCAGGACACAAAGGGACGAACAGCCTCCCACCTATAGCCCACATCCAAAGGACTAAGAGCCACAAGAGGACTAGTTAAAAGAAGTGAAGTTTACACTGAATAGTAGTTTACTTCAGATACCAAAAGTGGCTTGAGAGATTCTCTGTGGAATCAACAGCTGAGAGTCTAGGAGGGCAAAATTGGCAAAATACAGGAAGAAGAATTGTAATAATTGAAACCAAATGGAAAAGCAGGGCAGGTAGAAGGTAGCCAAATGAAGGGGGGAAAGGCATTTCTGGCCAAATACCTATTGCAGGCAACTGAGTCAAGTTCAGATTGCCCTAATATAAAACCACAAGAGAGTTGCAAAAAAAGGAGAGTAAGCACAAAGGCTATGTCAGATCATAAAGTTCCTGTCACCCTTAGGATTTTGTATAAAGCAGCTAAGTGGCAACCAGCTTGAGATTTTAAAAGGGTACATCTGACAGCAAGTCAGAGAGTGGATTAGAGGTGGGGTCAAGGCAGGAAGCTGATGAACTAATTAAAAATATCTATGATCAGTGGGTCCATGTCTGTCTTGTTCATCATTGTATTTACAGTACCCTCCATTTTACTGCATGATAGAGCTATTGAATGACAGATCAGGGAAAATATCTAAGTGGTCTGAAGTAAGACAGGACATTGGCAATATAGAAGAGGTGAGAGGTTCCAAAGATATATAAAAGGCTGAATGGAGATTAAAGGAGAGGAAGGAATCAAGGATAATAGATTTTTAGATGTGCACCTTGTGGTACATATACTTGCTTTCAACTGGAAATACTAAAGGAGTAGGTGAAGGGAGGGAAAGACAGACAATGAAATCTAAGGTTTGTCTAAGAATCCATGATTAGGAGCCATCTATTGTTGATATTTCTCCACAAAGTCTTTACTAATGTGCTTTCTGAAAGACATTTCCTGTGCACAAGTTCCCCTTGATGCCACCCCCTGTCAGTATGGAAGAGCCTTGGCTTCTTTGTCAAGTTTTCACTGATAAAGCAAGCCAATTACTGAGATCATTCAGATGAAAATTTTACTTTTGCCTGAATTAGCCAGAGAATTGAAGCATAAATGGACCTTTTCACTTGACTGATTGAGATAATTGTCTCAGTTTTCCAGGGAAGACCTATAGCTGAGATGCTGTGTTTGGTCACCAAGACATGTTCGTAAAATGCATTATTGATCTTTCTAGAAACAACTATGCTTGGCCAGGTGCCACACTCAAACACTTGTCCTTATCTCCTCAGTTATCTGAAACAATGCAGAGAAATGCTGTACCTCAGAAAACTCCAAGCTTGAATTCTTTCATTTTTGTTCAGTACTAAGCCACATCTGCTTAGGGCTCCAGAAGAGGTAGAATGACATCTAGGGGAGTCAGAGAGGAGGTTGCAGGGCAAGACATTGGTTCAGTGGATAAGATGCAAGAAGTGAGAATTAGCTCCAGGTGCATGGGAACAAATGGCTTTTCTTGAAAGAAGTGGGTAGGTGGACTTGAAAGAAACATGTAATTTGCATTTATTATTGGAAGAGTGAGGGGAGTTAATAAGGGGACCTGAGGAGGGGCAGACAATTAAAGCAGCAGCAGGACTCAGAACAGAGCCTCTGGCCTGGATCCTATGTAATAGAAGCCTTTTCTAACAGCATGGGACATGGGATATCAAAAGATACGGAAGAAACAGCACAGCATCTGAGCTTTTCTGCTGCATTTACTACCCATGGCCTGGCGCCATTACAGCCTGGGAGGGTATAAACGAAGAATGGGTAAGAGTGACCTCTAAAATTCACTAAACAGCAATTCGTACATTAGAAAAGCCCTCACGAAATCTATTTCAGGGAGGAAAGGTTGTCATGTAAATGTATCTATAATCACTTTGTAATGGCTCCCCTTACTGGCCAGCAGGCAGAACGACCTAGATGCTGCGAGAAGTGAAGATGGCATTGAGACGTCCTACTTCATTTCTAAGCTTCCTATATAATGTTTTAAAATATATATATATATACTGCTAAAGTAGATTTTATTTCCAGAATATCTAAGTAAAAGAAAGGAAACCTCAGCTATGGCAGTTATAAAATCCACCAAAATTACACTTTTATTTATTTGTTCCCAATGAATGTTTTAAGACTCCGTTGTTAGAATTTGTGAGCATAAAATAATATTACTCTTCGATAGCTCAGCTGGTAGAGTGGAGGACTATAGGCTACATACATAAAATAATATTACTGCTTTAATTTTAAATTTAAAACATTTTACATCACATCTAATTCAAAACTATTTGAATTAGCTTCATTTGAATAAGCTTCATTTCTTTGCGAGTCTATATGCTTACAGTACTGAGGCTGTCATTGTTCAAAGCAATCTTGAATTTTTTGTTGTCTGGAATATCTTCAGTTATGGAAAATACTAAGACTTTAAATGTGTATTTAACTTTTTGTAATATCCATAAGTCAATCAGAATCAACTACGTTGAAAAGGGTGAACTAGTGAGGTTAAACCTTTGTAGGTAAAATAATGAATAAAGATAGTGTATATCTACTAAACTGTTCCCCAGGATTCCCAAAAATAATCTTTAAAATATCAAGTAATGTATTAAGTATATATCATACACCCCCTCACAGGATATGCATGTTGTTATTTATTTAAACATAAGAACTGGAATATTTTGAGAAACATTTTTCTTGAATCTATATATAGACATTATCAGAATTCTTTATATGTATTTTGTCATCAAGAAGTTCAAGGAAACCAATTTTGTTGCTGGCACCGGATTAAAATTTTTTTTTTTAATTTTTATTTTTTTATTGACTTTGTAATAATATTACATTAAAAATATATATGTGAGGTCCCATTCAACCCCACCCCCCCCACCCCCCCTCTCCCCCCCCCAACAACACTCGTTCCCATCATCATGACACATCCATTGGATTTGGTAAGTACATCTCTGGGCACCTCTGCACCTCATAGACAATGGTCCACATCATGGCCCATACTCTCCTCCATTCCATCCAGTGGGCCCTGTGAGGATTTACAATGTCCGGTGATTACCTCTGAAGCACCATCCAGGGCAGCTCCATGTCCCAAAGACGCCTCCACCTCTCATCTCTTCCTGCCTTTCCCCATAAACCAAGATTAATAAGACAAATCATACTGGCATGGGGCGAAAAATCATACCATTTTTTATTTATGCTGCTCCTGCAGTAGATAGGATATTCTTAAAATGAACCATTTATTGAAATTGTTCGTGTTCATCTGCTTTTTCCTTTTATTTTAGTATATGCACTGTATTAGGAGGTTCTAAGTTATGCACAATAACAACCCCCCAAATCGCAATGGCTTAAACAAGTTTTCACTTAGGTCCATCTTAAATAGGTGAGGAGCTCTGCTGCAGGTCTTTCTCCCACACAGGAACCAAGGCCAAAGGAGCTTCCACATCTGATGCATTGCAGGCAGTGGGGAGGAATGTAGCTAATCATGTGCTGGTTCTAGTACTTACATTGTGTTCGCCAAATAAATCACATAGACAGAAATGGAATTGCACTTTACTTTCTATTGACCTAATGGAGTCCCAACAACGATGCTTAATCTTCCATGGAGTAAAAGGAGGTTGAATAATTCTATCCTCCCGTGTGCCTAGAAGAACAGAAATATTGGCAAATAGCACCAATAACTATCATATTTAAAGTAAATGAGGGACTTAATTTTGATCCAGGTAAAGGGGACATTGCTTCTTAGTTGGGAATCAAATACAGCAGCAGGATACAGTGAAATGCAATTCATATTTTGAGTTTTGTTGTTTTATTGTTTTTATAACAGAAAAAGCCCTAAATTTATATTTGCTGATTTGTTGCAAAGTCTGACCTGCTTTCCAAGTGTTACTTTTTACTGAAATAAATTTTGTTTAAATCGTGCTTTCCAGGAATTTCACAGTCATTGATTGATTAGACTGGTTCGGACCCCTCAGGATGGATGTGGCGAGTAGGGCAATGGCAGCTGCTCTCAGGGCTCCAGCCTCCATCCTGACCAGCGCCATGGCGACAGCTGCTAGCAGGACCCGACAGGGAGCTGTCTTTATATCAGACAGTGTGCCATCCCCAGCCTCTCAGAAATAAAGATAATGAACTCTTTAGCCAGGGTGCTTCTGCTTACTAACCTGACGGACAGGTTTTTCTTGCTCAAATTGTCAACTGCCGGATGTCAGCTGGGACAGACAGTCTCTGTTTTATTTTTCCTCCTGACCTCTTCCTCTCAGCTTTTTTTTTGTATTATACTCCACCTTTTTTTCCCATTTTACAGATAGATAGCTTACAAAAACGTCAATTCACAAATTTATTTATAATAGAGAATCCAAAGAAATAGGTCCTCTAATACAGTGCTATCCAGGAGAACTCTCAAAGATGAATGACAGCATTCCATATCTGCTCTGTTCAGTGGGGTAGCCACTAGCCACACGTGGTTTTTGAGAAATTGAAGTGTAGCTACTGAAACCGAGGGACAGAATTTTTAAATCTATTTCATTTCCGTTTATTTTCACTTTAGGTAGCTCATGTGGCTAGGACAATTGTAGTGAACAGCAGCATTCAAGAATCCTACTCAAGCCAGGGGAGTGTGCCACCTAAGCTGGTCAGAGAAGAACCCCAATTAGCAGCCTCCTCTCATGCGAAGTAGCATGCTTACCCAAAGCAAAGGAATGTGATTGCTGCGTAAAATATGCCTTGGCCTGAACCATTAGCTCTTGTAAATTTAATTATGCAGTAAAGAGATAGGAGGAAAAAGAGGCATGATGGATCTGAGCTGTTAACAGGTAATAATCATCTAGAAGCAAACCTTAAAAGGGTAAGCTATCACTGCCCCTAAATAATACATTAGCCACATTACTGTGATTGTGCAAAGGAACCAGATCCTAACTAGTCCCAGATTTTAACTAGTTAATTCTATTACTTAGAGAACCACTTAAGAGGTAATTTTTTCCAAAAAATTACTTCTTGGTAAAGCGTATCTTTAAAGAGGGGGATAATGGTATTTTTCTGTGTGTTTGCTAATATGACATGGCCTTACTCATTTATTCCTTTTAACAAATCTATAAATTAGGATTATTATGAACATTGTGAACATGAGGAAACTGAAGCTTAGTAGGGTTAAGTGCCTCAGGTTTCCCAGCTAATAAATGTGGGAGCCAAAATTCCATCAAACCCTAGTCTGTCTGTTATCAAAGCCGGAGTTCTTTCTATTAAATCCCACTGGAATGCTAAAATCCTTCCCAACTCTATGCATCACTGAAGTGAGTGCCATGCATTTAAACTTAGTAAATGAGCTTTTATGTGCCCAAAAGTAGAATTTCTAACTGTACTCCATTTTTTAAAACATGATAATAACTCTAACTATTGGACATTTCCTAACCTGGACCCATCAATGATGGCCTAATTCAATAACTTCTAATCCTGGCTTCACATTAGAATTATCTTTTTTTAATAGAATGTATTTAAAAAATTGATGGCAGAGATGCTTCCGAAACCAATTATATCAGGATTTCTAGGACTGAGGCACCAGGGCAGCTTATTTTTAATTCCTTTAAGTAATTCTAACATGTGGTCAATGCAGAGACCCACTGTCCTGATGCACAAGATATGGAAGTTGCACAGACCTGCCTATGCTAGAACTTCATGAACCTTCCTCCTGGAGAACACCCCATGACTTCTTGGTTAGCTCTTTTATTTTGTAGATTCATGCTGGGGAAACTGTCAAGTTGAAATGAGCAAGGCATCTCACCCAAAAAAGCCTCTCTTCCTGAAGACTAATTAATTGTGCTGCAAAAGAATCTCTTTCAGTGTCCTTCAGGGCTCAGGGACCTCTGACATGTGCAAGACTGGAAGGAAAGTAGTCCAAAAAGGATAATTATCTGACGCGGGAAGTAAGGATTTGCCAACACTGTTCTGGAAACTTTTCCATTGTACACGGGTTCAGTAGCAATGCATGTCCGCATTGCAGCAGGGTTTAAAAGGCTCCCTTGCTGGCAGGCAACGAGATAGAAAAGTAGGTATTATGAGCAGAGATTCCCTCATGGAGCAAAGGAGTTTAACAACAAGGGGGGGCTCCTAGACTAGAAGAGTAGGCTTGCCTATACACTCACACCTAAACCAACTGCCTTTTCTTTTTTTTTGGTTTTTCATTTTTTAATGAAATTTTATGCAGAGAATGTTCTTTTACAAAGGAAGGGCAATTATAGATCACAGCTTAGTAGCCTCCAACATAGTATAACTCTCACATGATTTTAAAGAGCTCAATGTTTATCTTAAAATAGTATTTCACCCTTCTACTCATCCTTAAAAATCATCAGTGATTTGCCATTTCTTACAGCAGTGATTCTCAAACCTTAGGAAGTTTGTTTAAAATGCACATTCCTGGACCCCACTCTCAGAGGTCTGGGATAGGTTCCATGTGATATCTGTATATTTAAAAAGGACTGAAGCAAATATGATATAGGTGTTTTGTGGTAGGCTGGAAAGTGCTCCCTGTACCAACCCCTCAAAAATGTCCATGTTCAGATCCCTGGAATCTGTGAAAAGGTTACCTTATATGGCAAAGGGACATTGTAGATAAGATTGATTACGTTAGTATTTAGGAAGATTATCCAGGTGTGCCCAATTTAATTACAAGGGTCCTTGTAAGCAGGAGGGAAGAGGATCAAAGTCAGAAAAAGGAGATGTGATAAAGGAACAAGAGGTTGGAAAAATATACTTTGAAGGTGGAAAAGGGGGGCATGAGTCAAGGAATGTAGGTGACTCCTAGAAACTGAAAAAGGCAAGAAAACAGAAAAAAAAATGGATGTTTTCATTCTCTCCTGAAGCTTCCAGAATGAATACACATCTGCCAACATCTTAATTTCAGAGTTTAGACGTCCAGAACTGTAAGAATATAAATTTGTGATATTTTAAACCACTATATTTGTGGTAATTTTTTAATACGAGTTAGAGGAAACTAGTACAGTTGTTTTAGCTTCCAAGTTTGACAATGGTTCAAACAATGGGAATTTATTGGCTCCCATCTTGAGGTTAGAAGAGGTCCGAAATCAAGAAGTCAGCAAGGCAACAATTTCTCCCTGAAGCTGTGGCAGTCTGGTTTGGCTGCTGGTGTACATTTATAATTTTCGTACATGTGATTCTTCTATTCCTTTTATTTGAACCTATAATTAGCATTATACCCATTAAATATATGTCCCAGAGACTTAAATCTTCTGGCTGTAAGAACTACTCCAGGTGAGCCCTGAATCTCAGCAAAGTTGCTGCCAACACTTACTCTCCACTTCATCAGACTCACCCAGGACAACGAACAAAAGGATGTTGATGGACAATACCCATCTCAAAACACAGAGTGTCTACAACTGCTAGCAAGACAGTTCCATCTATCTACCCCATGGGATCTAAGCCCCTCTCAATCAGAAGTAGAGTGGGCCTCACCATCCCAAAATCCTCAGGATAGAGGAACAAAAAAAAAAACATAAGGGGGGAAATGCAACTATGCGCTAAAGTAGACTTATTATTATAATAGCAGTGGAAAAATTTGTAACATTGCTATAAAACAGTGGTCACCAGAGGTTCTGAGGGAAGGAAGAGGGAAGAATAGATGTAACATGGAGCATTTTTGGGACATAGGAATCATTCTACATGATATTGCAATGACAGATACAAGCCATTATACCAGTTTGTCAAAATCTATAAAATTATGCAGTGCAAAGTATAAAACATAATGTAAACTATAGATTGTGCTTAGTAGCAATGCTTCAATTATCATCAATTATAACAAATGTACCACACTAATGAAAGATGTTGTTAATGGGAAAAAGTGTGGGAGGGGGTGGGGTGGGGTATATGGGAATCCCCTATATTTTCGATGTAACGTTTATTTAATCTAAAGCTCCTTTAAAAATAAAGAAAAATTTTTTAAAAAGTCCTATTTACAATGGACCCACAGGAATGGATTTATACCTACAGAGATGGATTAAGATCAAAAGCATGCTTTTTTGGGATACATAACCCCAAACCACCAAAACATACATAAAATACATTAAGCCAAAAACACTTCAACCAACTTCATTATTGAGGTGGCACTCGGAACACAAAGAATGAAGTAAATTATTCAAATTCTTTCAGGTATTGAAGAAAAGTCAGGACTAAAGTGACATACTCAGCATTATTCTCTCTGTATCCCGGCATTTGCAGTGTTTCCCTCACTCTAGTCTAACCTTTTCTGGGTTATCCTATTACTCCTGTATCCTTACCCCTATGGATAAAGCAAACTAGTGGACACATGTGTTCCTGTGAATGTATCCCCACCAATTTCTGCTTCAGTACCTTGGTACATATATTTCCCTCTTCCTTAAATCTTATATTCATGAATGTTAACATTCATTCAAAGTCAAGTGCTGTCTCTTCCTCGGGCCCACAGTCGCCAGGTAAGCAAGCATACCTCTCTGAAATTTTGTGGTGTCAGTACAGCTGCTCTTTGAAGATCATGATGAACCTCCAGTCTATTTATTCCCCACTGTGATAACATGATGAGCTCTGAGGCTCATGGATACTCACAAAATATTGAGCAGCAAGGATGGATGATCAAAGACCTTAATCCAAGCAAAGTGCCTGGATTTTCAAATTCCCCCTCGGTGTGAATTCTGTTTCAGTTATTTCAACAACTTTTTAAAAGTAAATACCTAATGAACTTTGATGATTTTTTTTTTGTTAGTGTAGATATCTCCTTTGTTCATAGTTTAAATCTACTGAATTATGTAATCTGTAGGTGACAGCCTGATTATTCATTTACATCTCAGTGGAGCAACCCAGGCTTTTTTCCAACATATATTTTACTGAGACATATTTTACATACAATAAAATGCACTATTTAAAAACGTGCAGTCCAGTTTGTAATATATTCACAGACTTGTGCCACCATCACTACTATCTAATTCCAGAATATTTTTGTTACCCCTAAAGAAAGCCCTCATCTGTTAGCAGTCACTCTATACCCCCACCCCAACCTCCCTCACTAATCTAATCTACTTATCTGCTTTCTCTCTATATGAATTTTCCTATTCTCTACATTTCATATAAATTTAATTATCCAATAAATGGTCTTTTGTGATTGGCTTCTTTCACTTCGCAAAATATTTTCAAGGTTCATCCTGTTGTAGCATATACCAGTACTTCATTCCTTTTTATCGCTAAATAAAATTCCGTTGTTAATGCATTCACCAGTTGATAGACATTTCAGTTGTTTCCATTTTTTAGCTACTATACATAATGCTGCTATAAATATTCAGGTATAAGTCTTTGTATGTATTAGTCAGTCAAAAGGGGTGCTGATGCAAAGTACCAGAAATCTGTTGGCTTTTTAAAAGAGTATTTATTTGGGTTAAAAACTTATAGTTACAAGGCCCTAAAGAGTCCAACTCTAGGTTACTTCCTCACCCAAAGTCAGTTGCCATGTGTTGAAGCAAGATGGCGGGCAATATCTGTGAGGGTTCAGCCCTCCTCTTTCCTCTTAAGGCTCTGCAGGCCCAGCTTCTTCTGATCTCAGCTGTGGGTGGCACAGGGCTCACCTGCTCTGTTCTCTTCAGCTGCAAAGTATCAGCAGAATGGCTCATCTCTCTCCAGGGTCCCAGCATCAAGTTCTCTCCTCTTCCATGTCTGTGGAGCTCTCTCTATTCCTCTGTGTATTTCTTCTATCTTCTTGATTGTCTGTTTTTATAGCTCACCAAGGGGGCAGGGACTCAACCTTGCATGCCCTAATGATGTGGTTGAACCAAAGCCCTAATCTTGATTGAATTAAGTAAATGTAAAGTCTTTGGATTTAAATCAGTCAAAGGGTATCATGCCCAGAGATACAGACCAGTTTACAAACACAATCAATATGTTTTTTTGTAATTCATAAATAATATCAAACTGCCACAGTGTGACTATGTTTTCAATTCTCTTGGATATATACCTAGAAATAAAATTGCTAGTTCAAATGATAACTTATGTTTAACTTTATGAGGACCTGCTGAACTGTTTTCTACTGTTTCAGTGGCTGCACCATTTTCCATTCCTATTAGCAGTATATGAGAGTTTCAATTTCTCTACTTCCTCCTTAACACTTGTTCTTTTCTGTTTATTAATTATTATTATTATCATCTTAGTGGATGCAAAGTGTTATCTCATTGTGGGCTTTTTTTCTATTTTGTTTTGTTTTTTAGGAGGTACCAGATATTGAACCCAGGACCTCGTACGTGGGAAGCAGGTGCTCAGCCACTGAGCTACATCAGCTCCCCAATGAGAGTTGGTTTTTTCATTTGTTTGTTTATTTTAGTAGATCAAACCAGGATCTCATATATAGGAAACAGGCACTCAACCATGTGAGCTATATCCACTCCCTTTCATTGTGGTTTTGACTAATGATGTTGAGCATCTTTTCATGAGTTTATTGGCCATTTGCATATCTCCTTTGGAGAAATATCTATTCAACTCCTTTGCCAATATTTTAATCAAGTTATTTGTCTCTTTAGTGTTGAGAACAACTCCTTTTAGATTAATGTAAGCATCTAGAAATTGGGGTGTGCCTCTCAGTCTCTGACCAGAATGTTGCCTCTTTTCATAGATATCAGGAAATCCTGGGTATTTCTGGTCCTCAGCCCCATGATAATATATCTTCCTTCCCAACAATCAAACTTAGGGCCTCAATGGGAAATGGGTGGAGAGATCATTTTCCTGACTCCAAAGAAATTTGGAGGGATGGATGGCAGAAAGGCTGCTTCCTTCCTGCCACTCAGGTCTTTGAGAATCCTTGCTTGACCACCCAATCTGTAGCACCTAGTTTTTCTTTATTGCATATTCTTGAGAGACTAAATGTACAAATGGAAAATGGTCATACCGTATATAAAAAGAGAACTCTGACCCATTGTCTGCTGTAATCAGTCCAGAGGCACAATCAGCCCCAAATGGCAATGACTTGATCACAGTTTCCCTAATTCGTGTCCCCTGCTTCCATCTTAGGACCAATCAGAAAAAACAAATATGCTCCCCTAACCAGTCACATAGTATGCCCCATTTCTAGTTAGCTTGTTTTCAGCTTCCTTAGGCCAACAGCTGCCTCCAATCAGGGCATGCCTGAAGTCTGTCTTTTTTTCCATTGTAAAGCTTTCCCACCCTTCTGCCACCCTTTGAGTCTTTGTCAAACATGGGGCTAGTGGCTAAGTCGTTTGCTGTCACAAACTCAGAATAAATAACTTACGTTTGTTCTCATTTGAGTGGTCTTTGTTTATTTCAACTCTGTTACCTTATTTCATGTTTTTCATAATACTCATTAGCTGATATTTCCTCATTTATTTGTGTATTGATGATCTCCCCTTTTGGGTAATATAAATTCCACGAAGCCAAGACTGTCTGTTTTATGCTTGTGTAACAAATGCCTACACAGTGCCTGTCATGTTGTAGACTGGGGCTAAGGTTCAATTGCCAGAGGCTTTGCTCTTCAGGAAGTGGTATGGGTGGATGTGTGACATAGCTAAGAATTTCTAGAGAGGTTACCAAGCCTTTCAGTACCAGGTACTCAGGGTGGCTTCTTCAATTTATTTGGTTTTATGTGTTTAAGAAAGTCTGACAAGTGGCAAGTGTACCCATATTAAATAATAATTCTCAGAAATAATTTTATCCTAGAAACTAATTTAACTCAATGGATGTGGAGTACTAGTTTAAGGTTTAAGTACTAGTTTAAGGTTAACCAGAAAATCTCTCAGATGTCTTCATTCTCCCTGCCATTATAAGGAGAACATAGTGAATTTTTTTTTGCTGGGATCTTGTATAGCCTCAAGTATATTATTTAAGTAACAACCTCATTGCTATCTATATCACTCCCCAGCAAATAGCATTTTAGCTGGATTTATCTAGCAGTCCCTCGTATCTAAATTCAAGTCCTAGCTCAGCCATACACTATCAGGAAAACCTCGGCCAAGATATTCAACTTATCTGAATCCCTCTCCCATCATTGGCAAAATGGGGACAGTACTACTGCATAGAACTTTTTTATTGGTTAACATATGCAACATAACATTTCCAACTTTACCTTCAAGGATACAGTTCAGTGGCATTAAGTACACCCATTAGATTGAGCTACCATCACCATCCATTACCAAAACTTAAGAAAACAAAGTCTGTACCCATTAAACATTGACTCTCCATTCTCCTTGCCTTTCTGTCTATATTCATTTGCATACCCTTGTTATTCCATATAAGTGAAATGATATAATATCTGTCCTTTTGTGTCTGGTTTATTTCACTCAATATAATGTTTTCAAGGTGCATCCATGTTGTAGCATGTATCATAACTTCATTCCTTTTCATGGCTGAATAACATTCCACTGCATGTATATGTCACATTTTATTTATTCATTCATACATTTATGGACACTTAAGTTGCAGTCATCTTTTGCTTATTGTGACTAGTGCTGCCATGAGCATTGTTTGGTCCCTGCTTTAAGTTCTTTTTTGTATATACCTAGAGATGGGATTGCTGGGTCACATTGTAATTCTATGATTAAGTTTTTTATGAATTGCCAAACTGTTTTCCACAGCAGTGCACCATTTTACATTCTAGCCAGTAATGTACAAGGGTTCCTATTTCTCTGCACTTTTGCCAATACTTGCTATTTTCCACTTTGGATAGGGTGACAAATTGAGATTATTCATGAATTCCAAAAGGAGAAAGATTTTGTTTGTAAACTAATCTATTCCTCTGAGTGTGATACACTTTGGTTGCATCAAATTCTTCTGCAATGCCTTTGATTAGATTGCTTCTTAAAATGAGGGCTTTTAGAATTAACTGTGTCAGAGGGCATGACTAAGATTGAGTCCCCACCCCCTTGCTAGATCTAATATAAAAGAACACTCACTCAAGAAGACATATGAAGAGCACCTTGTCATTTCTTATCCTGCCATGTGACAGAAAGGAGAAGGCTCAAACAGCTAAAGCCGTGGGGAGAGATGGATCATTTGCCTGATAGCCACAGCTGACCCTGGGAAGAAGGCCAGGAAGTAGCTGGCCCACAGATCCTCAAGAGGAAGAGGAAGCCCAAAGGGGTAGGCTGAAACCCAGCAGAGATCATCCGCCATCTTGCTTTAACACGTGACAGCTGGCTTTGGTAAGGAAGTACCTCTTATGGTATCTTGAGTTGGACTTTCCATAGCCTTGTAAGCTTTTACCCAATTATAAGTACCCTTTTTAAAAGTTAACAGATTTCTAATACTTTGCATCAGGCACCCCTTTGGAGAACTAACACAGGTAGTAAGGGCATCTTAACAATATGAAGTCTTCCATTCCATGAATGCAGGATTTCTTTCCATTTAGGTCTTCTTTAATTTCTTTCAGCAATAATTTGTAGTTTTACATGTATAAGTCCTTAACATCCTTGGCTAAATTTATTCCTCAATATTTTATTATTAGTTTTATGGTAAATGGAATTGTTTCCTTGATTTGCTTTTTAGATTGTTTACTGCTGGTGTATGGAAATGCCAGTAAAATTGTGTTGATCTTGTACCCTGCCATATGATGAATTCCATTTATTAGCTTTTCTAGCTTTCTTGTAGCTTTCTGGGTTTTTTACACATGGGTTTTTTACTTCTTCCTCTCCAGTTTGGATGTTGTTTATTTATTTATTGGTTTAACTGTACCAGCCAGAACTCCAGTACAATGTTAAATAGCGGTGGTAAAAGAAGACATCCTTGTCTTATTCCTGGTACTAAAGGGAAAGCTTTCAGTCTTTCACCGTTGAGCATGATATTAGCTGTGATTTTTTTTTATATAACCATCATGTTGAGGAAGCTTCCTTTTATTCCTGGTTTTCTGAAGTTTCTATCAAAAAAGAGTGCTAGATTTTTTCCAATGCCTTTTCTGTATCATTTGAAATGATCATGTGTTTTTTCCCCTTCATTCTATTAATGTGGTTGGTGTATTACATTGATCAGTTTTCTTTCGTTAAACTATGTTTGCATTCCTGGATACCCACTTGATCATGGTGTACAATCTTTTTACTTTAGGATTCAGTTTGTCAGTATTTTGTTAAAGATTTTTTATATCTATATTCATAGAGGATATTTGTAATTTTTCTTGTGACATCTTTATCTGGCTTTGGTATTAGGGTGATGCTGGCCTCATAGAATGTTAGGAAGTGTTCCCTACTCTTCCAATTGGGGGAGAGTTTGAAAAGTATTGGTATTCATTATTGTTTGAATGTTTGGTAAAATTCACTAGCGAAGCATCTGATCCTGAACTTTCCTTTCTTGGGTGGTTTTTTGATTACTGATTCAAACTCTTTGCTGTTATTGGTCTTTTCTATTTCTTCTTCAGTAAGTTGGGTAATTTTTGTGTTTCTAGGAATTAGTCCATTTCTTTTAGGTTATTTAATTTTTTGACACGCAATTGCTCACAGCATCCTATTTTTTTTTTTTAAAGATTCATTTTTATTTCTCTCCCCTTCTCCAACCCCCCAGTTGTCTGCTTTCTGTGTCCATTCGCTGTGTGCTCTTCTGTGTCTGCTTGTATTCTTGTCAGAGGCACCTGGAATCTGTGCCTCTTTTTGTTGCGTCATCTTGCTGCGTCAGCTCTCCGTGTGTGCGGCGCCACTCCTGGGCAGGCTGCACTTTTTTGGCCCTGGGTGGCTCTCCTTACAGGGCACACTCCTTGCATGTGGGGTGCCCCTACATGGGGACAACCCTGCGTGGCATGGCATTCCTTTCACACATCAGCACTGCGCGAGGGCCAGCTCATTACACGGGTCAGGAGGCCCTGGGTTTGAACCTTAGACCGCCCATGTGGTAGGAGGATGCCCTATCCATTGGGCCAAATCCACATCCCCCTATTATTTTTTATATCTGCAAGGTGATAATATTCCCCTTTATTCTTTATTTTATTTATTTGCATTGTATCTCTCTTTTTTGTGTATTATTGATATTTTCAAAGAAGCAATTTTTGTTTTGTTGATTATAGAATTGTTTTCAAGATTAAAAATACTCTAGCTAGCTCCATATTTACTAAAGGTAATGTTCAATGAACATTAGTGACTTTTCTTCCCTTCAATGGCTCTTTCCTCTACAACTTTGTTATGGGTAGGTGGGAAGGACAGAGATTAGGTAAAAGATTACCAAAAGTAAGGATACTGGGAAAAGTAAAATAAGACTTTTTCTTTAGTTGGCTACCAGTTCGTGAAGGTACTTCATTGCATGAGTGACTTGGGGATTTGGCACCTTTTGGGAGTCTTCCCAACTTCTCCCTTATATTAGTAGGGTCTTCCAAACTTGGCTGAGTAAGAGTATATGGGAATAAAGATTCTGTGCCCCACTCCAGATCCCTAGGTAGAAACCTGGAGATCTGTGCTTTAACAAGATCCCCAGGGATACTAGTCAGTGCCCAAGTGTAGAAAACTGATTCTACATCTTCATTTCTTTCCCAGAAAGACTAAAAAACCTCAAAGTTGAACAATAAAAGATAGAATGTAGTTGTCTCGACTCTTGGGGTTGAAATGATGCTAAATAATTTAGTGGGAAATTTACTCAAGAATGTAAAATGGACTGCTAAAGATCTATTGTATTGAGCTGAGCACAGGAAAGGTAAGGACTTGCTTGAGCTATTTTTAGTCAAATACTGTAGATATATGGGAGATGAAACTTCAGATTTCCTAGCCAAGACCAGGTCGTATGGCTGTACCTAATGTTGTTTTAAAGCAAAAGGAAAAATGCAGTAGAATTTCTTAAATTAGTCTTTGTGCCCAGAGTTATATTCAAATTAGTTGCTTAGAACCATATATCTTTTAGGAACTGTAGTAAGGTGTTAAAATGGTTAAGAGACTCTCAGATACTTAGAGAATATTTAAACATTTATTTAACGTAATAGGGAGGGGCTATAGCTCAGCAGTTGAGCACCTGCTTCCCAAGTATGAGGTCCTGGGTTCAGTTCCTGATGCCTCCTAAAAACAAACAAGTAAACAAATGAAAAAAAAACAATTCAGGGGAGCTTGATGTGGTTCAGTGGTTGAGCACCAGCTTCTCACATATGAGGTCCCAGGTTCAATACCTGGCCCTGGTACCTAAAATAATAAAATAATAAAACAAAATAATAAAAGCAGGAGAACAGGTAAAACAAATCTAGCTTAAGTTTTGGGAACTGAGGGTCATGGGGGAAGGAAGGAAGAAGGCACAAAGAGGTGAGAAAAATAACAAAGGGAAAGTGAGTTTTCCCATCTTTCCTGAGTGCTGGGTCTACGATAGAGAACATTTTGAAATTCTGCAGGATGTTTTTGCATTGTTACTGGTCTTTTCTTCATCCCTTTGCTCTGGCCTCTAGTTCCCTCAGAGTACACCACAAGTAGGCGGGCCCCCGCCCAATCAAAGCTCTCCTCTCCTTGGTAAACAAAATCCCTGCTCCTCTAGCACAGTACAAAACTCTCAGCTAGTTTTTGGAAGAAAGCCATCTACTTGATCTCATTTACAGCTTTTACCTTCCCAAAACCTTGTTTTAAGGAGGCCGTCACCCCAAATAGAAACATACAACTTAGGCAAATTAGGCAATAAAAAAGTTAAAGAACAACAACAACAAAAACCAGGCTACAGGCAGACATGTCAGGGCCTCCAACTTTGTCCTGCTTTTCAGGTAACTTGAGGGGTACCAAGGACAACTATTTTTAGGATCTATGGTTATTTGAAATGTGAAATTGTCTGTCAAGTCCTAAATTTTACATACAGTTCCATTCTTTTAATTGGGCATCATTTAAAATTCTCAAGTCAAAAAAAAAGTCTCAGTAATACCCAGTTTTGAGTAATTCACAAGTTAAAGAGAGACTGACCCAGATCGTTTATCTAAAGTAAGTTTTGTCACAGTGTCTTCATTACACCAAGGAAAAACTGGGATCAGAATACAGATCCACAGTGATTTTAATGTTTTGCTCTTTTTATGTTTACATAATTTCAGACCTATAGAAAAGCTGTAAGAGTGGTACAGAAAATTCCCATATACCCTTCACCAACATCCCCCCCAAATTAAATTTTCCCATATTTGGTGTATCTCTCACACAGTTTCCCCCTGAATCCTTTGAGCATAACGTTTGGAAATGATGCCTTTTCACCACTGAATCCTTCAGTGCCCCCCAGTGATCAGGATCCATTCGGCCAGCTGAGTTAGCATCTGCACCCTCAGAGGCACACAGGATAGAGTCATAACACCCCTCTCCTTGGGCTTTCAGAGGAACGTTAGACTCAAGCCTCTATTGGCTGACACATCTGGTCAGGAATGGAGAGCAGCTTCCCTCAGCCCCTGAAACAAGAGAGTAAGTATCGTCCAGGCTGTCAGGGCCTGTGCCTTTGAATTCTTTTTTGACTTCAAGGCTCCTCCAGGATTAAAGAACTACAATTCCCCTCCAGCTTTAGCTGCTGACCTAATTTAGCTGAACACATCCTATTAAATATTTATTAAATATCAATTCGTAGAAGCATTATAGCCAAGGGGTACACAATGGTCATGCCCACTGGGCAGGTTTCCAGTTAATCAGTGAGCACGGTTCTGAACTGGGAGGGTAGCTTATGCTCTGAAATGAACAAGGGCAACATGAGCTTGACTATTTGGAAAAATGATTCTACAGAATAGTATGACATATAAAAAGATGAGCTAAGAAACAGAATCAGAAACATCATAAATGCATTTCTTTTTCCAATGACTTTTCCCTATGTTCATTTTCTTGAACACCACCAGCAGATCAAGGTGTTGTGGAGTCTGAAGCTTATACAATTTGGGGATTTCTTATTAATAAAATAAAACATAAATTATGAATATAAAAACAGTGCAAAGGTAAACACTAACTTAAAATAAGAATATAAAACTCAGCAAATAAAAAATTTGAAAAGTAGACAATTATCACAAATGCAATAAAAATACATAGTAGTTTTATTAAGTAACTGGTATACCTCTATAATGCTTTTTCCTACATTTTTAGCTGTATGCTCTCTTCATATGATGATTTTGTGATACTGTAGTAGAATTTGAGAGAGGTTCAATTATTTGCGTATAGAAGGGCCAGGACTCAGGAATGATTTTGAGAAGGAAAAATGGTTTATTGGCGGCTGGCTGGACTTGGGAGCTTGCTGTTGCAAACCCGAGCCCCAAACAAGATTTTCGAGTTTCTTTTATACAGAGAGGAAAGGTTAAATGGTCCTTTTGTTTCAGTTCTCAATAGGCTTGAATTAGCATATATATCTTCCACATCCTAGGTAAGCTTTTAGCATGGACTTCATAAATTCTAGATAAGCTTTTATCACATTTGGTTTGCATTTCCCCTGAATATTCAAAGTCTGTAGAGTTTGCATTGATAAACTGTTTCCTGGGACTGGAGTCGCTGCCATCGTCACCCAGGGCAGGACTGCAGCCTCTTATCATCCCACACCCACAAGTCACGGACAGCTTAGGTTATCTCTTAAGAGACAAAGAGCCTCCCACCCATAGCCCACATCAATACCATTTTCTACATAGTGAACAAAAGATAATTCCATCTTCTTTCTAGAACAATTGGATAAAATTTATAGCAGGAAAAAACACAAAAATAACTCCTTTATTCCGAATAGAGCCCGCAGGAGAGGTGGGAGGTGGGGCTCTCCTCGTACAATCTCTCCATTTTTGATGTCCAAGTTCTGTGGGTTGTCTATTGAAGAAAAGGAAAATAAATGGGGAAAAAAAGTGCCTCCCCTTTTTCACTTGTGTAACCAGGCGCCCTCCCAGGGTGGGCCGGGATGGGGGAGCATTTTACAGCAGGTGCCCTTGTGGGAGGATTTGGAAGGCCCTTTTTTTTTTTAACAGTTTATGAAACCCCTTTTTAATTTAAAAAAATATTTTAATTAGAGAAATTGTAGGCTACAGAAATATCATGTAAAACAGTGTTCCCATATTACTCCTCCATTATTAATACTTTGCTTTCGTGTACTACCTTTGTTAAAATTGATGAAAGAGTATTGTAATTCCTGTGTTAACATAGTCCACGGTTTACATTACGGTGATTCTTGCCCCACAATATGCCACGCTATTATTTTTTAGCAGTTTTATTGAGATATATTCACGTGCCATGCAATCCATCCAAAGTGTACAATCAATGGCTTTCAGTATAAACACGGTGCTGTGCATTCATCACCATGAAAAATTTTAGAACAATTCTTTAGCAGTCACCTCTCAATCCCTCTATCCTTCCCCAGCCCTATATAACCTCTAATCTAATTCCATCTTTGTAGATTGATTTATATTTACTTTTTATAGAAATTAAAATTTAAAAATTAAAAAAATAAGGAACCAGGTAATAGAATTAGGTGAGGCTCTGCCTTAGAAATCTTTACTGAACATTGACTCAGAAAGCCTTGGGTAACTTTATCTCTTCTAACACCACAAACTAAGTTTGAATGCAAAAGGGCAAGAACATTTTCATTGTCAAAAAAACAAATCTAAAAATAAGTAAAATCATATAAGAATGGGTGATAAACATGCTGACTACCTTGGTGTCAATTTATAGGTTAACTTTGTGAAGATGTAAGAACCAGATGAAGGAGCAAAGGCTATCTTAAAAAATAAAGACTAGAAATACAAATGCCATCAAAATGTAGACTCTTCTCAAACCAAAAAAAAATTCATACCCAAGGCTGTGCCTATTTAGAAGGAAAACACATTCATTTGGCTTTTGTGGTTTGGGGAAATAGCTGCCAGAAAGGTGGTGGAAGCCACCGTGGAACATTCCTGGACAATCCATTGAAGGCGTGGGGAGCTCACCATGCAGGCAGTTCCTACTCCGTAATAATCAAAATAGCAACATGACCACAAATAAGTCAAAGCCTGAAACATTTTTTTTTTCCCACCAATTCAAACACTCCTGCTTCTATCAAATGGCTCCAGGAATCCCGCCTCCTCCACAAAGCCTTTTGCTGTCGAAACAGTGGCAACTTCCTTTGAACTCTTCTCTGCATATACAAACACACAATTCCCACAGTTCCCTTACCACTCCATTAAATGCACTTGCTCTCTGACTGGAACATAATGCAAATCCTTTTAGGGTGCATTTGTTCAACGATTTCTGCTTTGGCTACATAGCCTTAATATCCCACAGGCCCTTCTAACTTAATGTAAGTTCCACATTAATTTACAAAGCATTTTGCTGACCAAGGTCTCATATACAGAAAAACAAATATTTATCATTAATGCGTTATGATGAGAGTAGGGATAATAGGCCGTTTTAGAGAAAATAAGGATAAAATACTAGTAAGCAGAGCAAACCATTTTTGAGTTGTGTATGCCTCCCCTTTATCCCCAGTTACCTCGTCCTCATCCTGACTCTCCTCCCCCTCCTTGTTAGACACCCGAGTTCAGTCACACTCCAAGCCGCCTTCGGTTCTCTCTGTATGAAATATTCCTCTTGTCACCTCACCTCTAGTTTTTTTTTCCCTCTGAATTATGAAATACTTCATACATACATAAGACTACATAAAATATAAATGCTTACTTCTAAAGAAGAATAAAATGAATTAATTGTGCACCCTTCTTGAGAGATAGAATGTAACCTCGGACAGTTACAATCTCGGATGACCTTTCCCAATTATATCCCCATCCTTCCACATTCCCATGTAACCTCTCTCCTGACTTTTGGGTTAATCTTGAATTGTGATATTCTTTAGCCTTTTATTACCTATGATTTATTTCTAAAAATACATAGTTTATAAAAATATATAATTTTTAAAAGCAAAGTAGCAATCTCAAACTTAAAAGTGTAAGAAAAGACCAGTCTTTCCACTGATGGATGACTTTTTCCAGGAGTAAATAAGCTGAAGAGACTCTCCATCATAGTATGATTTCAATTTCCCTGGGAATTTACAAATCTTTTATAGGGAAGTCAGTGCAAATGAGACTGGGAAGGTGGGCCTCCCACAACCAGAGCATCTGACAAGTCTGTGGTTTGTGAACCTAGAGTTGGAAGCCTAGAAGCAATAGGATTAGAAAGAGTGGATAGCTCTGTCTTATCTGCTTCTAAATTCACCAAGCCCACTTCTGACTACCAAGAGTCCATGAAAGGAGATCACTGCCTTTTATCCCACCCAAAGAATAAATTCCAGATTACTGATGAGAAGCTGAAGGACAGTCAACCTGGCTAATTCTTAGTTGTCCTTCAAGTAGAGCTTAGGATAATATTTTCCAGCAAAACTTCTCTGATGTCCACACACCCAATGTGTGTCAAGGGTCATTCCTTTAACACCTTTTGCACCCTGTGCCAGCTGGAATCATCTGTTCAGTTGTTCCATTTCCTCACTGTCTTAGTTTCCTGGAGTTGCTGTGACAAAGAACCACAAATTGGGTGGCTTAAAACAAGAGGAATGTATTGTTTCACAGTTCTGGAGGCTAGAAGACTGAAGTCAAGGTGTCATTTGAACCATGCTGCCTCTAGGTGTGTGGGGAAGAACCTGTCCCGCCTCTCTTCTGTACGCTGGTGGTGGTCAGCAATCCATGGTATTCTCTGCCTCAGTTGTCAGACGGTGTACTTCTCTTTGGCTCTCTCCAGAACTGTGTCCAAAGTTGCTTTTTTTATAAGGACACCAGTCATATTGGATTAAGGACACTTTGTCCACTATGACCTCTTTTTAACTCTCTTTCCATATACAACTACCCTATTCCTGAATAAGGTCACATTCTGTGGTACTAGGGATTAGAATATCAACGTATCTTTTTCAGGGGGACACAATTCACTCTTTAATACTCAGACTATAAGTTGGTTGAGGTAATAGATTATATCTTATTGATTTAATAAATTCTCTGATGTTTGCTTTAATTTAAATATGTGCACAAACTTCATTAAAGTGAAATAACAAGATTTTAAAATCATAAGGCAGAATATGTGGTCTTGTTACCCTAGACTTATTTAGAAATGAGGACTTTTGAGTATTTTTCTGCTAAAGTACTTCTCAGAATTCTCCTTGTATTGTGGCTTCAGACAGATCATATCTCATGCAGATATTTCTATTTTTGTGTCATTTACACAAGTAAGGAGAATTATTTAGTGATGCATATGCAATAAATGTGCTGTAGAAAAATGCAATTTTGGGGGCCTAAAACCAAACCCAAATCATTAAATATGATTTAACCATCTCATTTTCCTTTTCATAACACACCTAGAATTTGTTTTTACCTTTACAATTAGGAGGTTGACTGTGTGAAAAAACTGTCAATTCCTCCCCTCCAACCTTTTAAAAGGAAACTTATACTACATCTAGACTTTCTAGATTTAAAGAGGTTGCTGATGTATAATAAAGTAGAGTTACAAAAATCACTTATCTTGTAACACCCATTGTATTAGTCAGTCAAAGGGGTACTGATATAAAATACCAGAAATTGGTTGGTTTTTATAAAGGGTATTTATTTGGGGTAAAAGCTTATGTTACCAGGCCATACAGCTTAAGTTACTTTCCTCACAAAGTCTGTCGCCACATGTTGGAGCAAGATGGCTGCTGATGTCTGCCAGGGTTCAGGCTTCTGGGTTCCTCTCTACCGGGAGCTCATTTCTCTCTGGGCTCAGCTGCTGTGTTTTCTCCACAAGGTCAGCTGTATACTATGGGACTTTCTAAACTTTGTCTTGCTCTACAAGGCCAGCTGTAGACTATCAGACAACCAGCTCTGTCTCTCTCCCTGGGGCTCGATTCTCTCTGGGCTCAGCTGCTCTGCTCCTCTGTGTGCTTACTTCCTGGGCTCCAGCTCAGAATTCCACTCTCCCTTTTCTGGTGCAGTTTTACTTTGAGTCCCTGCCCACCAAGGGGCCATGGACTCACTGTCCTACTGATACGGCCCAATCAAGGCCTTAATCATTATTTAATCAAGTAAAAGGAAAACCTCTGAATCTAATACCTTCTAATATGCCCACAGGAAAAGACCAGTTTACAAACATAATCCAATATTTATTTTTTGGAATTCATCAATAATATCAAACTGCTACACCTAACTTTTAAAAAATATTTTAAAAAATCATAGAAAAGAAATGTCTGCTGGAAAAGACTTTGAGATGGAATTTAGACTGCCTCTGGAAGCAACACTGGGAGTGATACACATCCACCCTTGTTCTGTGAATTAGAGAGCATGGAGCAGAAAGCTGAGAAGAAGAGAAGAAGATTGTATGACAGACTGGTCATATTCAGAAGATATTTTCATATTATAACCACTGTTCTGTGAGTGTATTTTATTCCTCTCTACTTTCCATATAGTTAACAATACTAATTGCTTTTTTGAAATATCTCCTCTTCCTAGAGATCTGAAGTGACTGACATATGTTAAAAGTAGAGGTAGTAGGGAAGCAGATGTGGCTCAAGTGATTGGCTCCCATCTACCATTTGAGAGGTCCTGGCTTCAATTCCTGGGGCCTCCTGGTGAAGGCAAGCTGGCCTGCCCAGTGAGCTGGTCCATGCAGGAGTGCTAGTCCACTCAGAAGTGCTAGCCCATGGGCAGGCTGGCCTGAGCAGAGAGTTGGCATAGCAAAATGATGTAACAAAAAGAGACACAGAGGAGAGACAATAAGAGACACAGCAGACCAGGGAGCTGAGGTGGCACAAGAGATTGAGTGCCTCTCTCCCACTCTGGAAGGTCCCAGGATCAGTTCCTGGTGCCACTTAAAGAGAAGACAAGCAGACACAGAAGAACACACAGCGGATGGATACAGACAGCAGACAGCAAGTGCAAAAACAATGGGAGGTGGGGGTGGGGGAGGAAATAAACAAATCTTTAAAAAATAAAGTAATGCTTTCATCAAAAAAAAAAAGTAGAGGTAGTAAAAAATACATTTGTACATATCTCTTTGTTAAAATTCATACAAACTAAAGTGGGGTTTTGGGAATGGCCAATCCATTTCTCTGAGCAGTACACATTTTGTGCTCTGGTCTGGGGGAAGAGGGTGAAGGAAGTGTAAAGGTCTTACCCATGGCTAAGACTGGCCGTCGTCCCTACGTTCGTGCACTTGGCTTTACTTGGCTTTGTCCAAACACGTCCTGATTTACAAGGTCTCGTCTTCCAGATAATAAAGAGGTTGCCAGTGTATGACAACAATAGAGTTAGTAAGCTAAAACATTTTTTACATTTTGTGTTAAAATTCCTAGGAAAGGTTGTCTTCTGAAAAATTTAGCGTTATAGTCCCCAGGATGGGGAAGAGGGATAAAAGGAAAGGGTTCTAGACCAGAATGTTCATATTTAGATTTGAATGTGGTTATATGTGGGCAGTTTATTCAAGACTGCTCTGTATATAGTGGACAAACTAAATCTTTATTTGAAATACCTAGTCTGTCTAGATGTTCAGAAATGCCTGATGTTAAAATATTACTTTGTAAATACCATTTTCCTTAAATTCATAGGAAATACTGGTTTTTGGGAACAAGTATTGTTATATCATCTCTGTGAGCAGCATTCTACTGTCTATATACTCATTCAGTGGGTGGCAAGCAGTCACAAAAAGTAATCACTGACAAACTTAAGTCCTTATTTGAGAAAACATACCTAGTCCTTCCAGATGCTTAGAAGTAAACAACATGTTAAAAGCGGAGAGTAAAAATAAACACCTTAAACCTTTGTCTTGTTAATATGTAGGAATGGCTGTTTGGGGAGTGGAATTGTTAAACTGGGGGCCTTGGAGCAGTAGCTGCTGGGGTGGTGGTGGGGCAGGGCAGGAAGTGCAGAAGGAAGGGCTCTTTGCCCAGAGGTGTTAGGCAATTTCAGATTGTCTGAACACTGTTCTACATAGGCACTTTAGTTATTGCTGTGTATTAAAGGACAAGTCCTAATGTCCAAAGTATGTTTAAAATAGAGGTCCTTCTATACAGATCCTTGTATTCGTTTTAGGAAGAACTGTCTTCTGGGAGTGACCTTTCTTCATCCCACCTCTTAGAGCTGGATGTATTGCTGTACTTAGTCATTGAAATGATGGAAGAGGAAGAAGAGCAGGGGAAAAGGGATGGGCTCTTTGCTAGTATTTCTATATCTAGAAGGCAGATTTACATTACAACCATAATTTCATGTGTGCATATTTTTTTGTAAAATATCTGTGCTTATGGCACATAAGATTCTTTATTTCACACCTGAGCATTTTAGATATTTTAAGGTGATGATGTATGATAAAAAGTAGAGCTAATGAACTAAGTTATAAAAAAATTTTTAATTAATAAAACAGAGCATCTTTCCTGTGGTATCACTAAACCCCCTCTGAGCAGTACACACCAGGACTCGTTTCATTAAATTGGCTGCAGAGGGGCAGAAGGACGTGAAGGGGAGGGGGTATATTCAGATGTGCTCATATTTCCATTTCAGTGCTAACCATCGATGTGTGCATCTCTTGACTGTACCACAGGAAAACATTGTTAAATAATTCAATGGAAACATACCTTCTTGCTAATATTTCAATATAGATCTGATAATGAATTCTCTTAAAAGTATTGTACTGGTACTCTATTGCTTTATGTTTCATTTTAAATTGAGCATTAAGGAAATGCAGTATTTGTAACTCTGCCAATATCTATAGAGCCCTGTTGTCAGTTTGTCTTTTATGAATTTTTTGTCCCCAAGAAAGGCAGGAATACAATTCCCTGGGGAATTGGGGTCACAGATAGAATTAAGTTTACTGATCAGCAGACCTTAAAATAGAGAAATTATCTTGGATTCTGATCGTGTTCAGTGTAATCATCATAAGAGCCCTTAAAAGTAGAAGAGGGGGGGCCAAAAAGTTACAAGTGTCAGAAAGAGATTTGAAGATGCTAAGCCAGTAGTTTTGAAGATGGAAGAATAGGGCCACAAGCCAAGGAATGCAAGTGGCCTCTATAAGCCAGTAAAGGCAAGGAAAGGGATTCTCCTCTAGTGCCTCCAGAAGGAATACAGACCTCTGGACACCTGGATTTTAGCCCAGACCTCCAAAACTGCAAGATAATATTTTACTGTTATCTAAGCCACTAAATTTGTATAAATTTGTTAGAGCAGCAAAAGAAAACAGATATTACAAATGTTTTCCCATTTTGTTATGTACAGAACCTTACCAAAGCTATGAAAATTCCCCTTATGATTCCAGCTTTTTAAATGCATTCAACATATTTCTTCTACTTTCAACTTCAGTGAAAGAGAGAAAATTTGCTTAAGAACACAGTTGGTCTATTGGTCTATTTTGCACCTACAACTGTTCTAATAAAACACAAACACACACATATAGTTGGTCTAGTTTGGTTTCAAATAGTTTTTTACTCTGTTTTAGGAAATGTTTTTGAAAAACAGGTATTCCCTCTTCTATTTCATCTTCTTTAACTCCTCTCTTGCCTTCTTATATTTTCCTAACTTTCCCTTAGAAGTAGCTGACTTTGAGGAAGTTGTATAGAGGAGGAAGTGGCATGGCTAGGGGCTGGGGAAGATGGTGGCATGGTCAGGAGCCAAGAAGGCTGATAGCATAGTGAGTCAATTGGTGACATACAAGGGGCTGGGAAATAATATATTGAAGATAATGAACCCAGGTTTCTCACTGCCAGAGAAGGGGTTTATAAGATGGAAATGAAGAAGGCTAAAGTAGTGGTAAAGTAGCAATTGAGATTAGACAGATGATAGATACAGACAGAAATAAAGATGTGTATTTAGAAATATGGATTCTATAGATATATAAACAAATCTTTGTCTATTGTAAAGTATAAAGAGATCTCCAGAAAGCTAAATGATGCTCAACTCTCAAGTTCTGATGAAGGGAAGGCCCAAATTCTGCCCTTCCATTATTTTTATTTATGTCTTGGAGCATTATGCTGATGGGCTGAATCCTATGAAAACTCTAACAAAATTCAGATGCAGCTCAACAACAGATTAGATTGACTCGGTTCCCAACTTGAGTAGTTTGACAGAAGGAGCATGTCTTTTGTTATAGGTAAATGTTAATTATTTCAATATTCAGGATAAAACAAAAATAGCAAATAGACGAAGAAGCAGAGAAATAATATCCATAGCCAATAGAAGCAAACAGATAAAGGGCACAGATGTTGGAAATAACACACAAGAACTTTAAAAAAGCTACAAAAAATATGTGGAAAGGATGGACAACATGAGTGAACTGGGAACTTTAGCAGAAGAAAGGAAACTTTAAAAAGATACAGGATAGTGGATGTGGCTCTAGCAGTTGAGTACCTGCCTCCCACACGGGAGGTTCCAGGTTCAGTTCTGATGCCTCCTAAAGAAGACAAATAAACAACGAGCAAAAACAAACATGCAGAAAGCAGACGTGACTTAAGCAGTTGAGTGCCTGCCTCTACATGGGAGGTCCTGGGTTCAGTTCTCAGTGCCTCCTAAAGGAAAAACTGACAACAAGCAGACAACTAGCAAAAAAGAAGAAACCAATGAGCAGACAACAAGCAAAACCAACAAGTACAAAAAACAAGCAAAGACAAGCAAGGGAGCAGATGAGGCTTAAGCAGTTGAATACCCACCTCCCATATAGGAGGCCCTGGACTTTGTTCCTGGTGCCTCCTAAAGAAGACAAACTTACAGCAAGCATACAAAGAGTAAAAACAATGGGCAGACAATAAGCAAAAACAAACAAGCAGGGAGTGGATGTGGCTCAAGCAGTTCAGTGCCTGCCTCCCACCTGCAAGTTCCTGGGTTTGATTCCTGGTGACTCCTAAAGGAAAAATAAAAATAAAAAAAAAATCCAAATAGAAATGCTAAAAATACAAAATTCAGTATCTAAAATGAATAATTCATTTGACAGACTTAACAGCAGAATGGATACAGGAAAAAAAAGGAGTAAAAAAAAAATCATTGAGGGTGTGGAAGATTTCAACAATATTATCAATCAATTTGACTTAATATTTGTAGAACTCTACATCATTTTCAAGAATACATGGAACATTTACCAAGATTGAGCACAGGTTATGAAATGTAGGGGTTGAAGTCATACAGAATATGGACCTAATCACAAAAGAATTAAACTAGATTTGAATAATAAGATGATATTTAGAATATCTCCGAATATTTAGAAATTAAGCAACACACTTCTAAAGAACCCATGAGTCAAAAAAGAAATCACAAGGGAAATGGGAAAATAATTTGAACTTAGTGATAATGAAAACAACACATTACAATTTGTGGAAAGCATCTACAGTCTACTTAGAAGGAGATTTATATAGATTAAAATACCTAAATTACAAAAATAAAGGTTTATTTAAGCGTCCACCTTAAAAAGCTTAAAAAAGAACACATTAGGGAAGTGAATTTGGCTAACTGATGGAGCATCTGCCTACCATGTGAGAGGCCCAGTGTTCAAAGCCAGGGTCTCCTGACCCGGGTTGTGAGCTGACCCACGCGTAGTGCTGATGCGCGCAAGGAATGCTGTGCCATCCAAGAGTGTCCTCCTTGTAGGGGAGCCCCATGTGCAAGGAGCACGCCCCCTCAAGGAAAGCCACCCTGCGTGAAAAAAGCACAGTCTGCTTGGGAGTGGCGCCTCACATACAGGGAGAGCTGACACAGCAAGATGACACAACAAAATGAGACACAGATTCCTGGAGCTGCTGAAAGGAATGCAAGTGGACACAGAAGAACACACAGTGAATGGACACAGAGAGCAGACAGTGGAAGGAGGGGACAGGGGAGAGAAACATAGGAGAGAAAGAGAGAGAGAATGAACACACTAAAGCCAAAGTAAGTAGAAGAAAGGAAATTATTTTTTAACTGAGTAGAAATCCATGAAATACAAAACACACTCACAATAGAAAAAATAAAGTCAATGTTGTTTCTTTTAAAAAATTAATAAATGGATAAACATTTAGCAACTCTAATTAAATGACAGAAAAACAAAAAAAACAAATGATTAATATCAGGCATATAAGAAGCATATTCCTAACAATTCTACAGACACAAAATGTTTGATAATGGGATATTCTAGATAAATTTATATCAAGATATTTGCAATTTAAATAAAAATCCCTTGAAAATACAATTTATAATATTGATGGAGGAATAATAACTGTGATATTTCACTAGCTCTTAAATAAAACCCTCCCATTTAATTTTAAACTAAAACTAAAACAAAACAAAATAGGTCCAGATAGTTTCACTGTTAAATCCTATCATGCAAGGAAGAAATAATGTTTATGTTTCAAAAAGACTCAGAAAATAGAGGCAGTGGAAACATTTCCCGTATAGTTTTATGAAGTCAGCATAACCCTGAAAACAAAATCTGACAAAGTTATTACAAGGAAATTCCAAACTGATATCCTTTGTGAACCTAAACACAAAAATCCCAAACAAAATAGAGGCAAAATTAAACCCATCAAAATATACAGAGGGTAATACATTATGACCAAGTTTGGTTAATGCAAGTATGCTCGATTAGTTTAACAAATGAAAAGCAATGCAAATCGCCACATGAACAGAATAAAGGGGGGGAAATGATATGCTGAGCTCAACAGATGAAGAAAACATGTTTGACAAAGTTCAACACTCATTCATGATAAATCTCTCATAAAACTAGGAACACCATTGAGAAAATAAGCCAGTAAGCTGCAGACTGGGAGAAAATATTTATGATACACATGTCTAAAAAAGGACTTTTATTCAGATCTTCTACAAATCAATAATTTAAAAAACAAGCTACCCAATACGAATGCACAAAAGACAAACACTTTTCAAAAAAAAAGGACAAAAAAAGTATATATATGACTGCCTAGTAAGCACATGAAAAGATGTACAACATTACTCATCAGAGAAATGAAAATTCAAACCACAATAAGATATTATTTTACACCCACTAGAAGGCTTCAAATGGAAAAAGACTGAAAATGTTGGCAAGGACGAGGAGCCACTGGGAACTCTTCATACATTGCTGGTGGGAATGTAAAATATTAGAACCACCTTAGAAAACTATTTGGCAGTATCATATAAAGTTAGACATACATTAAATCTATGAATCCATTCCTAGGTATCTACCTAAGAGAAGTGAAAACATATATTCACAAAAAGACTTGTGTATGATTATTCATAGCAGCTTTGTTCAAAAGAGCCAAAAACTTAAAATAACTCAAATACCCATCATTTAAATAATGGATAAACCAATTGTGGCATATCCATACATGGACTGTGTTTGTTTTATAGTTTAAAGGAAAAGGTAGGGAGGCAAGAATGCAAATTGTGTTGTCTGCAAATCCTAGAATTTATACTAAAATGGACTCGTTTTCTTTCCTGAATAACATCTAAACTCCTCTCCTCTACTTAGAGAATTTCCTCCCACCATAGAAGCCCCAAAGCCTTGCTTTCCTAGACTCCCTGCTAGACTCCCTTGCCCCCAGGGCAGGGACATATGAATAGGCTCAGTCAATTGCAACCAGTCTTGTTATTGACTTGGGAGCTAGTGAGAAAACAATCAGGCAGTGGAGAATTCATTCTGGCAGCAAAAGTCGTAGTAACTTCGAGGATCCAGTCATAACTATAGCAGGGGGGCAATCCAGTAGCCAATGTCAGCAGTAGGCAATGCCAATGCCCATGGAATGAGAAGTGCAAGCCATTCATCCGGTGTTGGTGGTAGCAGAAATGGTAGCACAACTCAGAGTTCTGCAGCACAATTTTAGCTTCAGAGCTGCCTGCCTCACTTTTATTCAGCCCTTTTGCCAGTGTTACAAATGATTCTGCAAACTATTCTATAGCCTTTCAACAAATTCCTTTTTCCACTTAAATCAGCCAGAGTTAATTTCTTCTGCTGGCAATAAGAATTCTGATAGAAAAAGAAAACAATAACAGAATAACAGAAATAATGCTCCTCCCAGTTAACCAGGTATTTACAAACCAGTAAAAGTTATTTAGTCTTTTTCTTGATTTTTTTCATAAATGTAACTCTTTTAGCACCCCTGAATTCCACCCATGCATTCAAAGAAAAGTATTTTTCAAAATTAATGTCATACTTTAAAAGGGAAGAAATTTTCAAAAGATCCACTGGAAAAAGAATTGGATTTCTCCCATAATAATTTACACAGTGATGACTAAGATTCTAATGGAATACCTTAAAATTAAAGGAATTTTAAAATAAAAACAAATATTCTCATAGCTACCATTCAAGGGAACATTCTGTGATTGATGTACTACCCAAAGATATAGAGAAGATGCTGTCATCTTCTCTGTCACTCCAAAAGCCTAAGGAATGCCTGAACATACTACCTTGCCTTATGAATTGTAAATTGGTCAGTCATCAGTTTTCTAAGCCCCCTTTAAATCTATTCAAAATTCCCACCTGCACAAACTCTATGGGTAATTAATTCTATTGCTACTACTTGCTATATGAATTAGTACTTTTATCTTTGAAGTTTCATTGTTTTAGTATTATAGGGTATAGTTAATAAATCTATGTTCTCTGTAGCATAGCATTTGGGAAAAAAAATGTATAGACTCAAATTTTTCCTATCAAGATTTTTAAAAATCATTTGGACAAGAGAGCAGAGTTAATCATACTCTTCAATTCTTGGACTGCTGTTTTCATCAATCCAATAAAATCCCTTCTTTTTTGGCCATTTTTCTTTTTATCTTCTATTCCTATGCCCATACTCCTTTCCCAGTTGGTATCCATTTAGCATTTAATATAAGCATCCTTAAAAAAACAGTTGTTTTATGAAGATATACTGAATTTAAATAAATTATAATGTGCTATGAATACCATTGTTTCTTACCTGGTGTTTATATAGCTGACATTTTAGTGCAGACAAGAAGACAAGTTCACACATAAAATAAGTGGTAAATATAATAAAGGAAATAAACAAAGTAATCAGACTACTTTATAAAGGGTGGTCTCTTCTGAGAATGTTACTTGAGCTGAGAACAGAAGCACAAAAAAGATTACAGTTATGAAGAACATCTAGACAAAGAAAACATAGGCTCTGAAGCAAGAACAAGTTTGACACACGAGACAAGTAAAAGAGGCAACTACTCTACCTGGAACATATTAAGCCAGAGAAAAGTGGTCCTAGATGAGAGAGAAGTAGGTAGAGACTGGGAGATGTCAGGTCTTGTATGCTATGGCATACAAATCATGTAAGACTTTTTGTAGGGACAACTGTAAGCGATTGGAAGATTACAAGCAGGGGAGCAATGTGTTTTGTTTTTTTTTAAAGATTTATTTATTTATTTATTTCTCTCCCCTTCCCTCCCCACCAGGGTTGTCTGTTCTCTGTGTCTATTTTGCTGCATCTTCTTTGTCCGCTTCTGTTGTTGTCAGTGGCACGGGAATCTGTGTTTCTTTTGGTTGCGCCATCTTGTTGTGTCAGCTCTCCGTGTGTGCAGCACCATTCCTGGGCAGGCTGCACTTTCTTTCATGCTGGGCGGCTCTCCTTATGGGGCACACTCCTTGCGCACAGGGCTCCTCTACGTGGGGGACACCCCTGCGTGGCAGGGCACTCCTTGTGCACATCAGCACTGCGCATGGGCCAGCTCCACACGGGTCAAGGAGGACCGGAGTTTGAACCGCGGACCTCCCATGTGGTAGACGGACGCCCTAACCACTGCGCCAAGTCTGCCACCCAATGTGTTTTTATTTAAAAAGTTAACTCTAGTTCTTGTAAGAAAAACCAACTAGAGGAGTAGAAAAACAAAACAAAACAAATCAGAGAAATTGGTTATGAGACATCTTAGTCCATGTGATAGATGATGATGGTTTGGAGACTTGTAGTGTCACAGAAGCTCAAAGAAGAGAGTTCAAAATGTTTTTAAAAATTAGGCTGTGGTCAACTATTTCAAGTGCTGCTTAGTTTAAATAAATGAGGACAGAAAAATGAGCAGATAGACTGAAGGTCATTGAAGAATAAATGGAGGTTTCTTGTAAAGAATATCAGATTGAACATTCATTTTCTTCTTCTCTCTCCCAAAATTCCATGGAAATAACTGTGAAGAAAATTGGAAAAAAAGCATCATGCACTTACAAAGAGAAAGAGCAGGAGAGGTTCAATGACAAATTTTTGGAGCCTGAAAGCAGATAGACCAGTAGGTAGCATCAACAGAATGCTGGATAATCCAAAACTAGCAGAGTGGAGAAAGCAAAACTGCAATCCATTTTTACTACAAGCCAACCAAAGACTCAGGAACTGGGAGTATCAGCTATTTGTGGAAGTAAAGGAGGAGGTGGAGTTGGAAGAGGAGGATTATGAAAAAATCTATTTAAAAATCAGTTATACTCCAAGACCCTCTCCCACAACCAAACTGAAACCTAGAGGTTTACACACTGGAGAGTGTAAAACAGAGGCCCTCTGAAACAGGGGGCACCAAGCATGTTTGAGAACACGAGTATTATATTAAAAAGAAAGGGTTTAAAAATGATCACATCCCCAGCCCTGTTCTCCCAATGGCAGCCAGGCTCGTACCCTCCAAGAAGGAGACCAGAAGATTCTTCTCTCAGGATCTAACCAGTCCAGCACAATGGCCCCAACGAGGTCAGTGTACACGGAAGACCAAAATCAAAAGCCCTCCCCACAATAGAGAACTTTCCACTGAGCAATTGAGGATACCCTGTTAAATTAAAAATGGTCAGATGTTTGAGGAAAGCATCTATTATGAAATGCAGAGAGTAAAATAAATAGGAAAAATAGGCTATGCAAGAAGAAAACATTTTAAAAACCTTCATTAATATACTTAGAAATAAGAAAGAAGCCATGCATAAAATAATAGGATACTATAAAAGAAGCATCAGAGAACAAAAATGTGCTCTTGGAAATTATAAATGATAAAAATAAAAATATTTCAATATAAGTCTTAGAAAAATGCATCAAAAATATGTCCTAGAAAATAGAATAGGCAAAGACATGGAATATGGGTGGGAAAAGCTGCCCCCCCAATATATTACACAATCAATATACTGGGAATCCCATTTAATATGATTTCCAAAAAGACAATTGAGAATACAAGAGAGAGAAAATCAGGAAATATTTGGACAACTTCTCAGCATTTAAAGGCATGAATACATAGATCAAAAGCAAAACAAAATGTGTAATAATACATCACTGTGAACTATCAGGACATTAAGACAAATGGAAGACCTGTAAGATTTGAGATGAGAAAACCCATAATCACTAACAAAAGACCAAGAATCAAAAAGACATTCAACTTTGTTGTACTGGGGTCTAGAAGAAAATGGAGGAATGTCCATTGAAGTGTTAAAAATACTAAGGAAAAGATTTCCAACCAAGAAATCCATACTTGGCTAATCTATCAATTAAGTATTAGGATATAATTTCAAATATGAAAGTCTCAAAATACATATGCATCTTGAAACTTTTATCATAGTTACTGTATGATGTATTCTCCAAATGAGGAAGTAAACTAAGAAAGAGGAAGACATAAAATCCAGACTTGGCCTAATGGATAGGGCGCCCGTCTACCACATGTGAGGTCCGTGGTTCAAACCCCGGGCCGCCTTGACCCGGGTGGAGCTGGTCCATGCACAGTGCTGATGCGCGCAAGGAGTGCCCTGCCACGCAGGGGTGTCCCCCGTATAGGGGAGTCCCATGCGCAAGGAGTGCGCCCTGTAAGGAGAGCCGCCCAGTGCAAAAGAAAGTGCAGCCTGCCTAAGAATGGCACCGCCCACATGGAGAGCTGACATCAACAAGATGATGCAACAAAAAGAAACACAGCTTCCCGTGCCACTGACAACAGAAGTGGATACAGAAGAAGACGCAGCAAATAGACACAGAGAACAGACAACTGGGGCGGGGGAGGGGGGGGGGGGGAGGGTAGAGAAATAAATAAATAAATCCTTTAAAAAAAACAAGAAACAAGAAACCTAACAAAAGAGAGAGATGTAGAAGAATAGCTACAGAATGAAAGTAGAAGTATTATCCCAGAATGACAACTGCTTGGATGCAGGCATGGAAGATACAAATATTTCAGTTTATCCAGGATTTGGGATTGCCAGATAAGCACAACAGAGAAAACGATAAATGGATGGAGAGTGGAAGAGAACTATTAAACGATAATATTAAAAGCATTCTGGATAAGAGGGAAAAGTGCAGACTAAAGAAGAGGGATAGTGAATAAGCAGTAAGATGAATGGTTTGTAGGTCTCAAACAGGTAGGAAAAGGTTGCAGGGAAGGAGAATTAGTATAAATGAGCTAGAAGGATAGGAGGTGGTGGTCAGAGAGTTTATGAGCCATCCAGGTAGCAGAGAAAAAATGATGACTAGTGATGACAAGGAAGTGTTGGTTGAGGGTAGTAAATCATCATTGGAAATGAGGTTGTCAAGGACTGAAAGCCCAGGTTGTTGGAGTTATCTGAATGGATACTGAAGTCACCTTTGAGGATGACAGAAGAGGTGGAAAGAAAGAAAATAAACCAAGAACTAAAGCATCCAATTGGGGGGAAATACCTGTAGATTCGGTCACAGCAGCAAGAAGGGTAAAGGCTAATACATCCAGATGTCAGGAGGGTCAAATAACCCGGGATATTTCTGAAGAAAGAGCATACCTATTTCAAATCCTAACCTTGAAGCACAAGAGGAATGACAGAAAACAAAAACAAAACAATTGCCTTCACTGAAACAGTAAAGGGTATCCTTAGGAGTTGTCCAATTTCAGTTAAGGCACAACACTGAATAGACTTTCAGAGACAAGGTGGTTCATATGAGGGCATTTTCTTTTCAGAATAGGAACAGAGGCTGGCAGAATAGATAAGTAGGCATGGGGAGTAGATCAAGTTGGGGATATATGGGGGTGTAAGGGCTCAAAGGGGACTGCCATGGCAGTAACGGATGACACAGAAGCATTGACTTCCAGTGGTGCTTGAAATAATCAGGGACGTGAAGCATGATGGAAGTCACTGTGGTGGTCTCAGAGACTCCTGAGCAACTTGTTCAATGAGTGGTCTTTCTCTGAAATAGCAGCCTTGGCATCACCTGAGTGCTTGTAAGAAACACAGACTCTCAGGCTCTTACCTAGACTGAATTAATCAGAATCTGCATTTTAATAAGATCCCCACATGTGAACAATAACATTTGAGAAGATTTCTCCTAGTTACAAGACCTCTAAAATATGAGGACATTGTTCTCGCCTACAGCTCACCAGGAGCTGTTTCATGGGACTGTTTCTCTCCATAATATCATTGTTATGATACCTCATTGATGACCACATTATAAGACTGTAAACTTCTGAACACAGGGGTTATTTTGGGTATCATTAGATTCCTAAAATACAAATGATATTTGCTAAATATTGTTGAAAACTAGAGTGCAATAGTGTCTCTTTATGCATACAGAAAAAAACTCTTCAGTGCAATTGGGCTAATGGTTGATGATTTTGGAAAATGTAGTTAAAGTAAAAAGCCACAAAAAGATATATAACAAATATTCTAAGTTAAAAATATTTTACATTGGAAGTAGATGTGACTCAACCAGTTGGATGCCTGCCTACCACATGAGAGGTCCTGGGTTCGGGTTCCAGTGCCTCCTAAAGAAGACAAGCATCCACCTGCATCCGCAGCAAAGAGCTAGATGTCCGCACCTGCCACAACGCACTAGACGCTGCACCTGCCACGATAAGCAGATGCCTAAAAGAGCAGAAGCCACAAGCCAGCAGACACTGCAGCCCATGGGGAGCAGATGTGGCTCAGGCCATTGAGCACTTGCCTCCCATGTGAAGGTCCCAGATTTAGTTCCCAGTGCCTCCTGGAAAAGGAAACAAGCCGACAGACAAGAGAAACATCTAGGAGAGGAGGGTATAAATTTTTAAAAAATCTTTAAAGAAATATTTTACACAATTTTATATATATAATTCCCTTACAAATATTCCTTTGTAGGGTTAAAGGCTTTTCTTTGAATATGAGCGGGGTAATGAGAGTTCTGTAACATCTTTCCTGCATAAACCATACCAAAAAGTTCATTGTCTTAAGATTAATAGTATTACTTGTTTTAAAACAAATTTTGAAACAATTAAAGTGCAAAATCTTTACAAAGTTTTGCTTTCCCTGTTATAGTTTTCACCCACACAGCTTAGCAGCATTTTTTAAAAATGACTTGATTATTTTCTAGTCTTTCTTAACCATTCAACCTTGTTTTCTCAGAAATAGTAGTTCCCTATCTTTTTGCCCTTACATGATGGTTTACACAATATTTAATTAAATTGTCAGTTAACAGTAAGGCCACCTATCAGGCAATACAGTAGTGACTTAACAAATGCTCATCATCATTGGTTGTAATAGAATATAATTTTAGTGTGTTGCTTTTTTCTTTTTTTTTTTTTTTAAAGACTTATTCATTTATTTTTCCCCCACCCTCATTGTTTTTGCACTCACTGAGTGCTTTCTGTGTCCATTTGCTGTGTGTCCTTCTGTGTCTGCTTGTCTTCTCTTTAGGCAGCACCAGAAACTGATTCTGGCATCTTTGGGAGTGGGAGAGAGGCGCCACCTCAGCTCCCTGGTCTGCTGCGTCTCTTATTCTCTCTCCTCTGTGCCTCTTTTTGTTGTGTCATCTTGCTGCACCAGCTCTCCTGCATGGGCCAGCACTCCTGCACAGGCCAGCACTCCGTGTGGACCAGCTCTTCACTCGGGCCAGTTTGCCTTCACCAGGAGGCCCCGGAAATCAAACCCTGACCTCCTATGTGGTGGACAAGAGCCCAATCACTTGAGCCACATCTGCTTCCCTTATTTTTGTTCTACAGTCAGTTTTGAGGACATCTCAGTCTTCAGGGAGCCTGCCCATCAGGTGGACCACAGCTGGTTTGGTGATGTAGCTTATTAACCTGTAGTTCTTAGGACTTGGTCCTATGGAGTGAAGCCAACATGCTGGTCCTTCTGCATAACTGGACTACTTGCCATGACAGCTCCAAATTGGGCCAAGAGTTCTACAATTTCACACTTGAGTTCATTCAAATCTTTCAGGTAGATAGCAGCCAGCATCCATAAATAAGTCCTTGTTAGCACTGTTCCAAAACTCAGACTTTTAAAGGATACTACCCACCCCCAAAAGCCAATTCTAAATGAAATTAGTATAAGCAACAGCTTGAGGCTCCCAAATCAGGTAAGAGGGACTGTCTTTTTGGACACACTTAGCTATAATAAAATCAACCTCATCTTTGGTAGGATTGTGACATAACAAGGCAGGACAGATACACAGAGGACAAGAGGACACTTGGGTTTTTTTTTGGGTTTTTGTTTGGGTTTTTTGTTGTTGTTCTTTTAACATGTTTTTCATGAGTTCCTTATAAAATATTTTTAAGGAATTGTTGGGGTTTTATAGAGTTAAAATGGCTCTAAGACCAATATTTTTCTCCTCAATGTTCATGTCCAGAGTAACAATTTGAGAAACTGTACATGTAAATGGACACAAGTGATTATTTCACAATGCAAATTAGTATTAGCTACATAATAGAGAAATATCTTATTAAGGAAAAATCAAATATGAATAGTGAGCTGTCGTCTGCATCATAAAATATAACATTGTTATCACATTTATCATGTTATTTCAGAATTATTTGTTTTTCTGTCTTCCTATGATACATAAGCTCAAGGGTAAAGACAAGTCTTATACTGGCCGTCATAACTCCTGGCACAAAGTTATGCACACAATAAATGTTAGGAGAATTGAAGTAAGAGTTAGCATAGTAATCAAGCTTTGCAAGCTTTTTAATGCAAGCTCAAAGTTACAAACAATGAGAAGATGTGGCCATTACTCAAAATATGCTTTCTTTTGTACAATTGAGTCTCTACCAGGTTTAAAATATGAAACCAATAAGATGTTGTAGTATTATGCTAAAATAATATTTCTACTACAGAATAAGAATATAAGAAATCCATATATAAAGTGTTCCAAAAGGAAAAAAGTATTAAATATCCTAAGTAAGCATTACATTAAAAAAAAGTAATGCTTAGTTATCAGATGTCCAAGGCAAGTTACCAGAAACTGGTACACAATCTGCTAAGTATCCATCATAGAATGTTCTCCATTGCCCATTTTTTATGCCATTACTGTCAAACATTTGCGTTTTTCTTAAGAATTAACTGATGGCTCTACAAATAAGAGCCACTTAGATATTCAGTAAATAAAATTCATTTCCCCCACCTATTATCAATTACATATTTTATCCAAAAGAGAAAATAACATAATCAAATGATTAAAATTGTCTTTAGGATTTTTATTGTGTTTTCCACATAGATAGAAATAAGATTGTTGTTGTTTTGTTTTTTTATGAAAAAAAGGCATTACAAAGACAATCAATAAATGAATCAGTAACAAATGAAATTTAGATTTAAATGAGAAAAATATTCTGCACTTGAAATTCAATTTCACAAACATTCAAGATTAGTAAATTATGTGGGTTTTTTTTTAGGGAAAAAACACTAACAGAAAGGAAAAAACTTTTCAACAGATAGTAATTTATAGTTTTTTTTAAAAAACTGCTTTTGGGAAAACACACAGTTTAATTATTTAAGAAAAGCCATTCAAGGAAGACTTAAGTGTTTTAAGTGACATAGGTGTTGGACTAAAAAATATTTCAAATTTGCCAAGAAATTGAAGTGTTAAAAATACTCTTCTTATTCATTAAATTTTACGTTTAAGGAAATACTTGCCAGAGAAGTAAACAAAAGACACAAAAAAAGTTCACCTGCATTTTTAAATAATAAATTTTAGATCTATAAAAATTTCCTGGTTTGTAAACAAAGGTCAATACTTGACCTTCATTGATCCATTTCAATGTAATGTAAAAAATATAGTATCAAATCTTTCTTCTTTTCCCCCAAAAACTAGGGGAAATATTATGAATTGTGTGTGAATATGCATATCCTTAAGTCTATAAAACACACAAACATCACTTTCTTCAGCAAAGTATTTTCATCATACTGTAAACATCTCTTTCCCTACACATGGACATTTCAAAATAGTCTTTGGTATTACTAGTTATTGTGCTTTGAAACAGAAATTTAAAGGATTTCTGTAGAAGTGCTATGTAGACATTTTAAGATATAAATAAGAAAAATGCACTTGGAATAAGTTACAATTAGCTGCATTTGCATAATTTTCAAAAACTACAGTGTATGCCTAGTCACAGTTTTATGAGAAAGAATATCTCCTTTTTTAAATCCTTAATTTTAAGGAACACTTAATCATTTTGGCTAAAAATCCATTTTTGAAGTAGATCTGATGGATTACATGACACTAAGCTTGGATGCTCTCCATTTGCTGAAAGGCACATTTTTAAGAGTGGATTGTATAGAAGTTGATCCTAGAATAAAAGGAAAAACACAACAGACATTAAGTTTTAAGACTCAAAGCTAACAGAAAAACAGAAAAAGTACCCTATGGTTTGATTGAAGTTACAAGGAGACTTGCATACCACACGTACAACATTCTTAACTTTAAATCTTTCTAAGATCAACTATGATAGAAATTTTCAGTGGCTTCTGTTGTAAAGAATACCATTTATGCCACTACAGTTCAGGTAGCACAATGTATTTCATAAATGGAGAGAGCACTGCAGAGTAAACTCTGAATCAGGGTTTCAAACAAACATTCCATGAGTAAGTGATAAACTCTTATAAAATCCTATTTCATAAAAGTCAGTCTAATAGTGTTCTAGCATTGCACAAATGTTCATGCAAGAATCGCTGTTTCAGCTAAGTCTTAAAATGTATTTTTTAAAAAAGAAGAGATCTGCCATTTTATTCTCTCTCAATTTTAGATTCGTGAAAAAGTACCAAAACTTTTTGGGGAAGAAAGATCACTTAGGTGAAAAAAATGATGTTTTTTTCTCTGCCAGGTACAAAACGTTATCATTGTAAGACAAATAAGAAACCCTAAAAAGTAAAAAACGTACAACTACCACTAATAATACATGGAAGTATTGATCTGCATTAACCATGCTTCTGTCAAGCAACTTTACAGTTTTGTTCCTCAGTGTATTTAATTCATAGACGTACATAATAACATACATAATAACAAAGTGAACAAAGGCAAAGGAATTCTGATGGGTAGTACTAATATACTAGTGTTTCACAGATTTTCCCCAATAAGCAATTAGAACTAAACAAAATAATTACATAAAGGAGTGAATTAATGGCACTGAGGTACCTTTCTAATCTCCCAAATCTGCTCTCCAATGGTGACGGTCTTGTGACCTCTGTAGGAACACACCTTCAGCTGAACTGGACCTTGAGCAGCATGAAGACACAGCTCCTTCTGGATGTTATGCCGAATTTCATGCTGCGTAGAGTATTCAAAGTACTATGGAAGAAAGAGTGCTGTTATTGACAAAAGCATACTCTATACTCAGTTGGACAATAATGGTCTGATAAAAAAATAAATCAGCCACTCACTGAATAACCAAGTCAATTCTCCTTCAACAAAATAATGAAAATAGTTACCAGAAACATAAACTGAGCTTTTATGATAGCAGGCACTATGACCTTCCTTCAGTCTTTCACCAACAGGTAGTGACTTAATGAAGAAGGTATTATCTTCCTTCCCATATTAAAAATTGGAAGTTATCAGGTAGTCTGGAGGCTGGGGCAGGCACTTGAGAGAAATGGACCTGGAAAGTTCTAGCAACGCTAATGGTCTCTTCTTTCCAGAGGTGTTCCTCCTTCCTTATCCATCTCAATTAATGACATTTTCATCTAACTAAAAGCAATGGGGTCCTCCGAATGGGGACCTGTAAAACAGGTGTCCTACCCCATAGGATTATGAAGATCAATGAGTTAACATATGTAAAACATTGGCATATGGCAAGCACACAGTAAATTTTAGCTATTATTTTAGCCATTATACTAGCTATTATTACTATTGTTGATGCTTCCTTATACATATCCAATAATTAATCCCTTAGTCCTACTTATTTTTTTGAAATGTTATCACCTGTAGCAGTTTGAAATGGTTATGAATTCCAAAAACAGATATTGGATTATTCTTATAACCTGATCTGTACCTGGGCATGATTGAGTTATGATTAGGGCTTAGATTAGAGTTATAAAAGGCATGGCAAAGAACAGAGTTGAGGGTTTCTGATATTGGAGTTTTGATGTTGGAGTTTGATGCTGAAGACTTAAGCTGGAGCCCTGGGAAGTCAGCATGCAGAGGAACCCCCAGGGAACCCCCAGCTTCCCCAAGGGAACCTTGAACCCAGAGAAAAGCAAGCCCCAGGAACATAGGAACCCAGGAAGCCTGAACCCTCACAGACGTCGGCAGCCATCTTGCTCCAAATAGACTTTGGTGAGGGAAGTAACTTATGCTTTATGGCCTGGTATCTGTAAGGTTCTACCCCGTATAAATACCCTTTATAAAAACCGACCAATTTATGGTATTTTGCATCAGCACCCCTTTGGCTGAGCAATACAGAATTTGGTACCAAGGAGTGGGGAAGTGCTTTTGCCATTATCAAAATGCTGGAATGGTTTTATAAATGGGTAAGGGCTATTTTTTTGGAGGAATTGTGAGATGCTTGATGGAAAAGGCCTAGGATTCTTTGAAGAGGATGTTGATAGCAATATGGATGCTAAAGAGACTTTTTATGATGCCTTAAAAGTAAATGATGAAACTATTATTGGAAACTGGAGGAAAGGCGATCTGTGTTTTAAAGTTGCAGAGAACTTAGCAAGATTAACTCCTGGTGTTTTATAGAAGGCAGAACTTGAAAGTGGTGAGCCTGGGCATTTAGCTGAAGAAATTTCCAAAGTAAATCCAGAGAATGTGGCTTGGCTTCTGCTTGCAACTTATAGCAAAATGCTAGATGAGTGAGATAAGCTGAGAACTGAATTGTTGGACACAAAGAAAACAGAAACTGATTCTGAAAATTCCAACCCTCTGGAAATCAGGGTACCAGATGAAAGTGCCCAACTGGAGGACTTCACTAAACTTGGAACTTGTAAATCAGGAGGGACGATGCAGTTATGTCAGAAAGACTTGTGGAAAGTCTTACTGTTTGATAGCTTGGACCCCTGCTTCCTGCATGCTAAACCAAACAGATTTTTTGAGAGAGCTGCATGGACAAAACCACTGTCAGTCTGGAATAAAAAGGATATGGAAAGGAGAGATTGAAGGAGAAACAGCTTTAAGAGGAAAACCATGGAAGCTGAGATTTGGAATTCGGACATCACATTGGGCCCAGAGAGGAACCCCACCCATATGTACAGAGAAGGTGAGTTTGCCCTAGCACTTGAAGAGGGTGGATGTTCTTTTCCAATGTTCTGGGAGAGTTTTGCTCTCCCAGGGTACAGAGAGGGTGGGGTGCATCTGAGGTCTGAGAGGGGTGGACCTGTCCCCCATGGATTAGGGAAGGCCAGGTGTTCAACTCATTGCTCTGAGAGAGTTGAGCCTGTATGCCAAAGTTAGGAGGAATGTTGTCATCACATCACTGTTCTAGGGGGATTAAGACTAACCCAAATATTGGGTAAGGTGTGGCAATCACTCTTGGAGGGAAAGGTCTGGAGCTTGGATGACACCTAGATGCTTGATGGGGATACAACCAAGAAAATGGCTGTTGGGCAAGCCAGTGGAAAGGGTGGGTCCCCATATGGCCCCAAGGAGAAGAAACTGTCTTCTTAAGAATGACTCTCAGGCTTTGAAATCATGGAGGATGTCTTGCAGGTTTATTGAACTGTAGAGGACCTGTGACTCATGTTTGCCTCCCAATTTCTCCTTATTGTAATGAAAATGTTTATCCTATGTCTGTCCATTTGTATACTGGAAACAGGTAAATTGTTTTGTAAATTTCAGAGGTGTATAGCAGACAGGACTTTGCCCCAAGACAAATTGTATTTCTTTAAATTGATTGTGATATGATTTAATACTTTCATTGTTACTGATTTAGGTTTGTTTGAATATTATACTGTCCTTTTGGAATTCAGAGGGTGGAGTGTAGCAGTTTGATATGGTTATGGATTCCAAAAATAGCTATTGGATTATGTTTGTAATCTGATCTGTACCTGGGCACGACTGAGTTATGATTAGGGCTTGGAGTCCCTACCCCTTGGTGGGTGGGGACTCACAGATAAAAGGCATGGCAAAGAACAGAATTGAGGGTTTCTGATACTGGAGTTTTGATGTTGGAGTTTGATGCTGAAGACTTAAGCTGGAGCCTTGGGAAGTCAGAATGCAGAGGAAAGAGAAGCTAGCCCCAGGAAGGCAACTTTGAACCCAGAGAAAAGCAAGCCCCAGGAACGTAGGAAGCCAGGAAGCCTAAACCCTCACAGACGTTGGCAGCCACCTTGCTCCAAATAGACTTTGGTAAGGGAAGTAACTTATGCTTTATAGCCTGGTATCTGTAAGCTCCTACCTCAAATAAATACCCTTTGTAAAGACAAACCAATCTCTGGTATTTTGTATCAGCACCCCTTTGGCTGACTAATACACCACCCATTCATACTTCTATATTCTCACTTCTCTATTTCAGAGCCTCAGTATCTCTACTGCAGTACCTCTAGCTACTTTCGATTTTTGCTCCTATAATCCATGATCCACCCTGCTGCCAGAGTTAATCTTTTATAACATGATTTGATCCCCTATCTACCAGGCTTAAATGAATCCTGTTGCTAAGATAAAGTCCAATCCTCCTCAATTGGCACAGGAAATCTTCCATTTTCAATTTTCTATCAACCATTGCCTTGAAAATATACTATGCTCCTTCTACACTATTCTACCAACATAGAACACATGCTCTTCTGTGCTCTGCCTATAACACCTCTTCTGACTTTTCTGCCTGGCTAACTTCTTTTGATCCTTCAAGAGCAAGCTCAAATATTACCTTCCTTCGTCAGCTTTGTCTGAGTTTTGGCACTATTAGAACTGTGTGTATAGCTTAGCAGGCTTCCCCAAATCAGCTAGACCAAATCAGGCAGTGTACCTAGTAATAACATTCATTATAAATCAAATATTTCATAATGTTGTCATTCTAAAAACAAAACAAATTACGATAATATATTTTTAATAATTAATTAATTAGTATTAGCACTAATATTTATCGAATCTTTATTATGTACCAGGCAGAGCTTGTGCTGAACTCCTTACATGAATTAGATCTGACACTCCACAAACATAAGCTGAACAGACAGAGCTATGTATCTTAAGTTCCCTTGGTCTTAGTCTCATAATTCAACTCCTCCCACAAATACATAATTAGTCATTTTTATGCCTGGCAGTTCTTTTGATGGAGACATTGAAAGAAAATGGATTTAGATCATGAAAACAGCATTCCATCTACACTGCTCTAGGAAAGATAAAACACAGTATCACAAAAATTATTAGAAAGGCTGACTAGGATTTTACTTCACTCAAAAAAATTATAAAATGGAAATCAGGAATAGAAAATAGTTGAAAAACATAGGTAACAAAGACGAGTATATAATTAAGCTGGCTGAGAAAGCTGGAGAGACTTGTAACTTAGAACCAAGAAAAATACCCTGGAAGAGAAAATGGATGAAGAAAAGCAGCAAGTGTCACAAAACCATAATGACTGCATTGTACCAGTGTATAGGTCAATTTTGTCAAATAATCTTAATATGCATTTTTCCTGCTACAGTGGAGTTTTACATTATAAAATATTTTCTGATCAGAACAGTAGACGGGAACACGAGGAACAGATCAAGTTAGAAAAAGCTCAGCACTTGAAACTACAATTTGCAAGGGAGGTTAAATGCAGCATTTGATTAGGGAAGAAAAGCTGGAGTGATCTTCTGAAAACATAAACCAGACAACATTATTCTGTTCAAAACCCTCCAACAGCTCTCTTGTACTAAGAATTGAATCCAGGTGCCTCAGTAGGGCCTGCAAAGCCCAGGACGACCAGGCCCCGTGCCATTGCCTCTGACCTCATTCCTATCCCTCTGTCTGACTACTCTGCTCCAGCCACACTGGCTTTCTGCTGGCTCCAGGTACCTGCCACTGGGCCTCTACGCTAGCCATTCCCTCCACCACGATGCTCCTCCTGGGCCATGGCTACTCTCCCAAATCATACAAGCCTCTACTCTAAGGTCATATTGGCAGATATTTCTTCCAAAACTTCAGAATATATCCCACCCTCCCAGTGTACACACATACACATGCACAAATATATAGACACATGCATACATAAATATTTATCTCCATCCCACTTCAGAAGTGTGCCTTGACTATCCAAGGGTAGATTCTTTTTGCAGCTCCAGCTTCATAGTTTCCGCACCATCTACCCTGAGTAGATTCATTGGTTTGGGTGAGTAAGGCTTAGAACTAGATTAAGACAGAGCCAAGGACATTGATGTTCATAGCAGCATTATTCACGATTGCCAAAAGGTGTAAACAACCCAGGTACTCATCAAGTGATGAACGGATAAACAAATTGTGGTACATACACACAATGAAATATTATGAAGTGGTAGGAAGAAATGAAGTTGTGAACTTCAGATGAACCTGGAGGACATTATGTTGAGTGAGGCAAGCCAGTCACAAAAGGACAAATGCTGTATGATTGTACTGTTATGAATTAAATATACTGTGTAAACTCAATGGAGTTAATAATTAGAATATAGGTCACCAGAAAATAGGAGGGTAGAGAACAGAAAACTGAGGGCTAATCTGTATAGAATTGGTAAAAAGGTTGTTTGTAAATCTTTGGAAATGAATAGAAATGGTGTTTGTAACTAGCAGTGGTGTTGCATGGGTATGACTGGTTGAAAGGCAAAGTCCTGTATATTACTAGAAGGAAAGCTAAAAACAACATGGAACTCTATAAGATAATAAAACCTCATGTAAAACATGAATATGGAGGATATTGCATACATAAGGCTGTTTTTACAAAATATAAATGCAAATAATCTAGAGAGAGGGAAAAAGAACAGCAGCTATGTATGGCAGGCGAGGCACAGAGAGATTGAGAGGTGATGAGTTTTGTTTACTATTATTATTATTAGAATAATGAAAGTGCTCTGGGAAAGACTAGGGTAATAAATGCACAAATATGTGATTACACCAAATACCATTGATTACATTCTATGGATGTATTTATGCTTTATTAATATGTCACAACAAAATTGATTTGTTAAAAAAGAAAGAGGATAGGACCAATGATGTCCTAAAACTGACATCATCAAAGTTCCATCCTATATTCTGAAAATCCTATTTGGACTCTAGTACACCAAAATACCTGCAGCTCCCAGGAAAGACATACCACACTTCTCTTTAGTACACCTTTCTTCCCACTCTTCTCATTATGTTCTCATTCCCCATCAGTCACCATACAAATTTCTACTTATCTTTTTTTAAAAAACATTTTCAAGTGCCATCTTCTCCAAAAAAGGTATGGTCCCCCAGGTAATGCAGATACCCTCCTCCATACGCCTTAGACACTCTGAATACTTTATCCCAGACCTCATTATACTGACTGTAACTTCTGGTTTTGAAAGATAGATTTCCTGAAAGAGTTAAGACCTAAACTGCTAGAACCCAGGACAATACCCGGCATACATGAGTCACTCACTGAATTTGTTGAATGAACAAAAGAGGAAAAAAGTCTACTCCTTGCATGAGTTCATTTGCAAAAGACAAGGAAAGGAGGTTAAAAACCTAATATTTAATATTTTAATATGTTTTCTACCTATTGTAGGACAAATACAACTTTGGCATTCTAGTCCTAATTGGGAAAATAGTAAAGGGTGATAACAAAGAGGGGAATCTTCAACCAAGGAATATCAAAAACATGCCTCTAGGGGAGTGGATCTAACTCAGAGGTTGAGTGCCTGCTTCCCATGTATGAGGTCCTGGGTTCAATCCCCAGTAGCTGCTTTAAAACACACACACACACACAAAACATGCCTCTAAAACATACTATTGTGACCCACAAAAACAACTTATAATTCTGCTCTTTTGGTATTAACATTTGATATAATTTGCTATTAAATCCAGTTAAATATGGCCTTTATATGTAATCTTGCAAAGTCACCACACCAAGAGTTAGAGAAACATTAAAGAATTGCATAGATGATCTCAAGTTTTATTTCAAATGTCATTATTATTTTCTCATTTGCCTTTTCTACTGAGTGGGCAAGCAACTTCAAATTGTTTTCAGAGTCAGAGTGCAAACCAAAATGCTCTACAGCTTCAATATTAATTATCAAACTTAGCCTATAAACATTTCCACATACAAGTTTACCTGCATATAAAATTAATTAGGATGAAAAATATGCAACAGCTTCCTTGTGTATATAAGTGCTAAAGAGAAAGGAGGATTTTTTAAAACTTTTTTAAAACTGAAGTTTATCATTCATACATGAACATTCATAAAGAGTAAGTGTATAGTAAAAGTTGTGAACTTACAAAGCAAACTTTTCATCGTACAGGGCTGACGTACATTACCCCACCACCAACACCTTGCATTGTTGTGAAACAATTGTTACAAACTACAAAAGAGCATTGTCAAAACGTTACTACTAACTATAGCTAATATCTTACATTTGGTGTATTTTGAAAAGGGAGGATTTTTAATGCAGCCCTTACCTGGTTTCCACCAAGTCCATGACATGTATACATAATCAATGGCTTGCCTCCTTGATTATTTTCTCCAACGTCCAGACATAGATTCTGGCCAAGGCTTTTAATCTAAAGAAAAGTTTTCAAATTGGAAGACATTTTTTAAAGTCTATAAACTTGGTAGTTTTTCAATTAATTTCAGGAAGTAGTGTTAATAATAAGAGCAAAGTAAAATCTCAAAAGCAATAAGGCAGGAAATATTTCAACAATTTCCTCTGGACCAAATAAATTGTGGCAAGGAACTTGCCAAGCAAAAGAGAACAGGAAAATACTCACGTATCCAGATATAACAGGACTAAGGTCTGGCACATATACTTCTGGATAAATAGTGTTCAGATACCATGTAAAATTTTTACATTGAAGGCGGTGCTTGATTTCAAATCTTTTTGAAAGATCACCAAACGATTTCTGAAGAAAAATGAGATGTGAAGGGGATACATAATCAAACATATGCTGGTAAATTACTTCAAATGCTACTCTTTATATTTAATTTAGGTCTTAAAAAAAAAATCTGGACGGAAATGCAAGGTACAATTTAATTGCATTCACCATTCATTCAGCCAATAGTATGCCTGCTTGCTCATTTCTGGCTTCATAAAGAGCCAAGTACCACTACAGAATTGACATGGTGTTATTTTATTCCTTATTTGTGCTGAAAGTTCCCGCATGGGACAAAGATCTCTAGTGAAATGCTATGGCAAAGGAATGGCAGTGGGTGCACAGAAATGTATCTGTAAAGTGAGGTATGAGATAGTAGGTATAGAACATTACATCAAGATTCTGCAGAGCTTTTTATCTATGACAGGTCAATAACAATAACAGTACCATACAGCTGAGAACACCGATCACTTCCTCAGTTCACAGCCATGCTGTGAGATACACAGGGCATGGACTTCATCTCTCCAGAGAAGGAAGGAGAGAGAAGGAATCTGTTGGCATAAACTCCATATTGGGCAACTTGCCAACCACCCTGTGAAGTGGCAGCCCCATTTTACAGTCTCAAAGGAGCTTTGTGTAGGTGAAACCTGCAGTGAGTAGTGGAACCATAACTAAAAAGAAAAAAAAAGACTTGATATTCCTGGTCCCTTCTCACGTCAAACTGTGGCACTCTCTCTGATCCCACGTACAAAAAAACGCTTAGCACCTTGACCTAGGTATTAATCACAAATCCTACAATCAGTAAAAAGCTGTTTCACCTAATCCTATTTTCTCTGTGTAAAATAACAGACCAAGGCAGCTTTGAAAACCAAATAAATATCTTCTATACTAAAAAGGTAACATCAATTAGAATGCCTAAGTTTGTTTAAAGCAATTTAATTTTTCCTTTAAAAAAGAGGGAAAGCTGACATTAATAAGTTATATATGTTTAAAAAAACAGTTAAAATTAGAAACCCTGCTTCAAATTTTTCTGTACTGTACTTGAAGAGACCCAAAATAGGCAAAAGAACAGGGGAAGTTGGTGTGGATTTCTCTGTAATTTGATTATTTAGCTCTAACTTACTTGTTTAACAATTTTTGCTGCATCTGTGTTTCTCCTATAAAATATTTCCTTGTATTCATCCATCCAGACTTCTGCAAGGCGAACTTGGTTGCGAGCAATCACCTGAGTACCTTTTGGGAAGGTATGAGGACTTCTGCTGCGAAAAACATGTCCAACAACAGAGCAAGGCATAATCTCCAACTGCCCACCACATTGCCATACCTGATAATTAATGATATTTGTTTAAATTTACAGTATTTTAGAAAAATCAAAAGGTTGCTTTTAAGTTCACCTTTAAGATTTTAATAAAAACAAGATGTAGAAAAGAGACTAATTACAAATTGTAGTTGTTCCCTGCAAGATCAACTTGGATTCCTAAATATAAAGAACTATTTTATTAAATTGCACAAACACTAGAAACAATGGAAGCACATTTTTAGAAAAGAAGTTAACAAAACAGTAATTTCAGATCTCTTACAAAAATGAATTCTAAAATTGCCATTTTTTTTAATGATTATGCAAGGGCTCTAATGTGAAAGGAAGACCAAAATATTATTCAACTTAGGGTCACTTAACTTGAACAACAGGGTCTTTCTTCTATGGCCTATATTAGCAGTCTGGAGAGACTCAAGTCTACTTACCCTTGCATATTCAATTTTAAAATCAAGAAAGCAATTTCAAATAGGCATTATTACTAAAGTATAATCTAGTAAACTTGTGAAATGGTTGGTCACTATAAAAAATGCCTACCTATTTAGAATTAAGGGTATCAAAAAAGCTTATTTGCATTGACTTTAAATAAAATGGTAAATCATAAAATCAGACCTTTTATTCAAATATCTTGATAATCAGACTTTCCATAAATAATCACTAGGCAAAAAATCTGAACCGGGGACCTCCCATGTGGTAGACGGACGCCCTAACCACTGGGCCAAGTCCGTTTCCCATAACCTCTTTTAAACAAATGAGAAAAGTTGGTATATGCTCACTTTAGAAAAACTGTTTTTGAGATACAATATGTGCTAGGTATTGGAAATATCAAAATGAAAAAAACAAGAGCTTTGCCTTTAAGGAGTTCAAACTTAACTAAGATTATCACTCAAAAGTATACGATGAAATCAGAACCAAAATTGAAATCTTTTAACTCCTAATTCAGTACTTTTTCCTCCATACTCCAGCCTAAGGGATAAAAAATGAAGTATAAAGTCATTGCAGAAAATGAACTCATGGAATCAAATAAATGAGGTACTTGTGGAAACCATCCAAAGTCTTTGCTTTGTTTCTCATATTAGCTTTTAATATTACAGGGGAAAAAAAACAGCTCACTTAATCCAAAGAGTTAAGTCCAATGTCCTGTAAAATTATACATAAATGTTTTTCCATTATGACTTCCTTGATAATCAACTCATTTCCTGATGCAATAGATTTAGTTATATTTATCTTGGCTGGAATTCAGTAGCTACAAGTGCATTAATTGGTGTTACTGCTTGGGAACAGGAGTTTAACTGATTCCTCTTTTTATGTTAGCAATTATAAACAAATACATTAAGTTATATTTTGAACGGAAATACTCTTATTCCAAAATTCTCAGCAATTAAATTCTAGAAAGCACAAAATGTAAAGACTGCTCAGATACATAATAATCTGTATCAACAAATCAGAACACAATACATCCCATTGTTTAAAAATGAGTGCTATATTTAATCTTCATAAACTTACTCTGAAAGACATTTCTATATTTTCACCTCCCCAGATTTCCATTTCTTCATCATAAGTTCCAATATATTCAAAATATTCTTTTGATATGGAAAAAAGACCTCCTGCAAAAGTGGGTGTTCTGAAAAATAATCCATTGTCAAATTTTATTACAAAAAAACTAAGATAAAATGGCATATTTTAAGAGCAATTGAATCAAAGTCACAAACAAGAGACACCACAATTTCAAAGTTTTCTGTAAATCAATAAAATTATGTTTTATTCCTTAAGTTTTGGGGAAAAAATACAAACATACTTTAAGCATCCTCTCTTAACAAAGCATACTTATTAAGAGTCTTGTCTTAAACAAGCTTAAATATTCTTATGTAATGATTATGAGGAAGACATAAGAACTCAGTTCTACTTCTTGCTCAGTCACATCATGTGTAAGTATATAAATAGAGGACTTTTCTATTCCTTACATATAGAATGTGTATGTTCTTGGTTTCTTTAGCATGAATTACCTGAGAGCAAGTGCTGTAAAATCAAAGAGTAAATGCGTCTTTAAATAATCAAACTGTATGGTATAAATTTAAGACTTTGAGAGCAATCATCTTACTTAATTGGGTAGGTTTCATCTTTCCTTCTTTGCTTCTCATGATCAGGAAGTGATTCCCAACCAAATGAAAGGCTCCAGTCAAAGTTTCCACGGTTATGGTTACTTCCATAAGGAGAAGGTTTGTTGAATTCAAAACTATTAAGATCTATTGACGCAATATCTGGACTCACGACAGCAGTGTAGTTCTCAGCTATTCTAGCCAGCAAGGGTTCTAACCAACCATAGAAACATTCACCTAGATGGAACACAAATTTAATCAATGCAAAGAAGAAAACTGAGGGATTTTTCCAATTTGGGGGGAGTGGGAATGTTTACAAAGAAATAATAACAACAAAGTCATCTGTATTTTGAACATTTATATGAGAGAGATTTTTTGTGTGTGTGGGCATGTGTGTGTGACTGATGAGAGTGGAATGAAAGAGGCAAAGCAAGATTCAGTACATATTGGGGAAATTAACCTACAAATGATGATTTAATTCTTTAGGACGTAAACAAAAGCGATATTGCTGTAGGATTCAGATGATGTATTCCTCCTTAAAATGAGCCATAAATCAAAGGTAATTTTGTGCTAGAAAATACCACCATACCCAAAAGGTGTTCCAATTTATTAAACTTGACTCCTTGAGTAAGATACAGTGACTGAAACTTTCATTTTTCTGACATTGTAGGAGAAAATAAGTCAATGAGTCAGAATATTCTGATTTTAGCAGCTGGAGAAGGAGCACTCAAGGTTGTCCAAGCCCAAATGGGAAGGAATGATGACCAAAGAGCCCTGAGGACGGTCTCAACACTGGTCACAGGCCAGGCTGTCCGACATAACACATGAGTTCAGATGATGCCCCATGTGTACTGGAATATAATCTGGGCTCCCTGCTGAGCAGAGTTGGGAAGTCAAGATCCAGAAGGAGCATTAACCATCAGCAGGAGGGAAAGGATGCCCAGTCTGAAATTTTGGAACAGAAGTAGGTATACTGAGGAATGGACAATTTCCCTTTTTAAAAAACAAAAACAAAAAAACTTATTTCAACCTCAAAAAATAAAATAGACAGAAGGCAGCTTAACAAATTAGGGACGCATTACTTTTTAAAAACTTGTCCAGACACATATTTCCCTTTGAAACACATCTCTTGAATTACCTTGAGATTTTTACTTTTTAAATGCCTACTATTAAGACAGTACTTGATGTGAGGACTCTACATTACTCAAGCAAATCCAAAGCCCTTCTATAACATTAGTGTATGTTCAACCCAGCTGTTGGTTAAACATAATCTCCTAATGCTTGGTCAAATGAAAGCTAAACATTCATACAAAGAATAAAACCCACTAAACTAATAGCTCAAGGGACTAAGAAATATTTTACTAGTATCTAACATGTACACTGATCCCTGAGAAAACTTTTTAAAAGGATTAACACTGAAAATACTTTGGAATACAAAAAAAAAAAAAATCCAACAGCATTAAAAACAAACAAAAACAGACAAGGTTTATGAAGATGGCAGAAGTAGCTGGGAGGGAGCACCCTAATTGGCATAAGAGTGAGTCCACACATCTTTGGAAAAAAGAAACATAAAAATTAAAATATCAGTAGTGGGGCTAAAGTTTAATGGTAGACTTGATTACATTTAAACAAACAGAACTTTCATGAGTTTTAAAGTGTAGGAATTAGAATGAGGAATTAGATTTTTTTTTTTTTTTTGACAAAATGACCAACTGTAAAAAAAAAAAAAAGGCAGAGGTAATGTGCTCTGGAAGCTGGTCACTGGAGAACATTAAAGTTGAGGCATCTTAATACAAATGAGGTAAAGCTCTGTTTAAGTGAAAGGAAGTTCAAATGCAGAGGTGTCATCTGCTGGGCTATCATTGCTACAATCAGCAGGTGAAGATGATATGCAAGAAAATGCAATTATTCATTTAAAGAAAATGTTTCTTTACCTTTTAAATTAGAGGGGGAGGGAAAGTGTTACAACCCTGCCTGTGTGTACATACTTACAGTGAGCATCTAAAAACGTGAGCGTTTCGGCAGTTGCTACTGTTGCTCCTAGCAACCGTGCAGTGATCAGCCCTTTTCTTTCTTTTTGTCTGACTATTTTTACTATAGAAAATTGTTTTACATATTCCTCTAGTTTGCCATGTAAGTACTCTGCAAGGAGAAAAAAAAATCAGTATTAACTCTCCCTAAATTTACTTTCATATTTAAGGTATGAAAGGTGATGAAGAGATCACAGGGCAATACTTCCTGTACATTTATAATCTTAACGGTTCCGGAAGTTCTTCCATTAAGGTGAAGATGGTTTATTTAACTCTTTACTGGAAAAACAGGCTATATATGTGACTCTTTTCCTCTAAACCACTGTAACACATAACATGCTTATCCGCTATCCTTCATATCACTGAATATGATGTATTTGGGGGTAAGAGGAGCTTTAAAAGGAGTGGACCCCAGAAGTTAACAAGACTCATTTAGAGGGCTGAGGAGATTGACTAAGGAGGTGAAAGAAACTGAATTTGGCCAAAAGAGTCATCAAATTAAAAAATTTTTGTATTTAAAGCTGTAAATCAGTTTTAAAAAAGTGTCAAAAATCAAAAGGATTCCTGATATTTAGGCTGTGATCAAATAACTTAAGACTAAAATGTTGAGAGAGAAAGGTAGGCAGGATAATCACATTCTGAATGTTTGGAGACTTCTGACGCAGAATTTTCCAGTAAAAGTATAAAAGAAAAAAGGAACATGTAAATCAGGAATGAAGTTAAAATGGTCAGAATTTAGTAATGACTGTGTAATTTAAGAGTCAATATTCCAAGTTGGATGAGATACATAATAAGTAAATATTGAGAGAATAGGTACAAGAAAAACACATTAATCGACTCAATCAAGTGATGTTCATATTTTAAAATAACTCCTCAAACCTGTTTTTTCACCTTCAAATCCTTGCTTCCTTGTTGAATACATAATCCGTATTCTTTGAAATAGTTTTCCTGGGCCCATATCACAACCTCGAAAAGATTTGGGAATACTGAGAATGCCAATAAGTCCCTGGGGTGGAAGTTTGCTTCTGCCAGGTTTCAGAGGCAAATGCAATTAATTTTGTTTTTCTCTGGTTATATAGGCTTTTTCCCTTCTCCAAAGGTACTGATAAGAGAGTTGCTTATTTAAAGCTTAAACATTCACAGAGGTGGTGAGAGTCCAGGAACAACTATTGTGGAAAAATAAATCTCCCTACATCTCTTGTCGCAGAATAATAAACTTTTTTTTTAAACACCTGCAAGTGCCTCAGAAATAATTCTCTGAAATAAAAGCAGGATTGTAATTTTTCTGAAAAATAATAGAATATTTTCTGCTTTAAGAGACTTGTAAAACAGAAACATTTTAAAGGGTTTAATGAGGGTTGGATTTTTTTAAAAAGCGTCACTACAGATTCCTTCAATAAACCCTCCTACTCTTTAAAGTTAGGAAATGTCTTTACCCGCAGCTTTTGAACTTCCTATAATATTAATCTGCCTCTAAATTTAGCCTCCATCCACACCCCTCTGGGAGGTTAAGAGCAGAAAGCTCTGAAATCAGGCCTCCTGAGTTCAATTTACAGTACCATTACTTTTATATGAACCTGGGGCCAGTGATTTTACCTTTTTGTACTATAGTTTCTTTATCTACAGGATAGGGAAAATAAAGTTTATCCTAATGCAGGACTGTGGAAGGATAAATTGAGAGGTGACTATACCAAAGAAGCCTTGAAGACAGGTCTTTGCATATACCTATGCTCAGGGAACACTGGTTATCTTTTATTTTGTAATCATTGGGATTGAACTACCTCACTGTTGTTTGAAGATCCACATTTTTATGCTTCTCCCTAACTAAGCAATGGAAATCAGGGACCAGGGTTTCTACTTCACAGGTTCCCTTACTTCAACTATGGACACATTTTCCACAGTGGGAACTCATTAGATCACTCTTTGACTGATCCAATAAGACAAATTATGCTCCCATGCAAAGAGAGTTCTCACCATGAAAACTGTTCCAGTTCCATTGCTGATTATCACAAAGAATTATTATGAAAATATTCAAACCCTTTCCAAAAGGTCCTACTACCCAAGTATCCAAAGGTATAAGTAAGAAAATAACATAAGCACAAGGATATGCACTGCAGTATCACATACAGAAACACTGCCAACTTAAACACTTAAAAAAAAAAAAAAAGAGACTGTGAGGTGGGACAAAGTGAATGGTTAAGTAAAATGCATCTAGTCCATCACTGTCATTACAAATGAAGATGAAGATACGAAGGTAAAAGAAATGACCTAATAACAATGCTATATGTGAAAAGGACAAGATTTCAAAGCTGGATTTCTGACATGGATATACTTAAACAAACATTACATATTTATTTAGACAGTGATTAGGAGAGAAAATAGAAATGTTAAAATTGAAACAGGAAGATTATGGATGGATATTACTTTTCATTCTGAGTTTCTGGAATCTTATAATTTCATTTGTATAACTAAATAATAGAAGTTACCTTCAACTGAAGGCTTATTAGAAGTAGCCTTACCATGCCATGAGAGAAAAGTTTCAAGAAATCAAAGAGGAAGAGATTTTTAAGAAAAGTTGTGGGTTTTTTTTAAGCACATAAAAGGCATGGAGAATTTACTCAGATGTCACTTAAAACTCCATGAACTGTGGTCCAAATAGAGAGAGATGAAAAAATCCATAGCAGAGTCAAGCAGTAAATAAATCAGTTGTTACAATGATGTGGTGAAGTAACCTGGGTAAGAGTCAAATCTGAGATCTGTAGTGTGTGCCTGGAACCCAGGTAGCTTCTACAGTAAAGCCTCCCCATTTGGACGAGACATTTCACATCCAGGTCAAAAACCTCTAGTGATAAGCAAACTTATTCAACCTAGATGTTCATTTAACTTAAGACTATAACCTCAATTCTCTCAGGATGTTTTAATTTAGAACCATGAGAGTGTTTATAATTGTATGTAGAGATGATGAAATTAACCATATTAATAGTAATATGATTTATTCACTTATTGTTTTTTGAAATATGGATACAACCTATAAAATGGAAATGCATAAAATAATTTGACTAATGGCATACAATATTGGAATATTCAAAAGAACCAAAATAAAATGGAATATGGTGAGGTGACTCTTTAGAGATTTAAAGTACTCATTTATATCATTTACATTAATTCATTTAATCTTCTGAATAACTCTAGGATTTATGTACTATTTTTGTATTTCCTCAAATCTAAGATGTGCAACTGAATCCTTATACTCAATTGTTCAGTTGGCTGTCATTTTCTTTTTCTTTCTAGTGGTTTCTAAACTAATGATATATCTTTTAATAGATTTGATGAGATGTAGCTTTATCCCTATTTTACAGATAAAGAAACTGAGACAGAGAGGTTAAGTACCTTTCCCAAGTTATACAGCTAGTTGGGACAAGAACTGGGATGCAAACCATGATAGCCTGGGTCAAGGCTCAAACCTGTGCTCTTAAATAATCTGCTGTACAACAGAAGTCTCACACTGAGAATCATAAAGTTATGAATAATAGCTTTATATACATTTTGTACCCCCAAAATATTTGAATATGGACATGCCTGAAACACCAACCATAGCAACCAGCGAAGCTGTTACATACAGTCTCTGAGATGGCATGCAGAGAGCAATTGAACCAAACAGACTTTGGAAAACACCACACGGATTTACTCAGGAAACAATCTAAGTTGCATGTGCTTCTTACCATCTACACTAGCATCATCCACTAAAATGATTTCCTTCAGCAGTATGGCCGGTGAAGAATAGAGCACACTGTGGACAGTTCTAAGCAGCGTAGACCATGCTTCATTATGAAACACTATTATGACACTGGTGGTAGGCAGGGAAGGGCAGCGCTTAAATTTTTGTTCAATACATCTAGAGGAAGTCAAAGAATTAGAGGAACAATTATGAATTTTATTATTTTCTCAGCTATACCATTAGTAAAATTATCATTATTTAACTTTTATCGCCTTGGGGATGATAGTGGATAATTCCTTTGTATGTGAGAGATCTTAGCATGATATAAATGTAAATAGATTAAAGTCAATATTTTAAAAGCAGACCACTCATGCAAAAATCATGTCCATTTATATGAGTGACATGTCATTATAAAATGCTATTGTGTAAGTGTTCTCAATAATATAATTTTAAATATAAATAACACTTTAAATAAATAAAAATATCCTATAAGTGAGACATATAAAAATGACAAATACTTATAATTTCCCAAACTAAAAAAACAAGTTTTTCTCCCTGCAGAAATCGTCCATTTTTCTTATTCCAGCCTTAAAAGTTTTGCAAATTTATTAAATTAATATTCATCTTTGTACAGATTATAAATTATATATTTTCTTAAGTATATGTAATGTTTTCCAGGTTTATTTAACCTATTTAATCTATACATAAAACAAAAGGAGAAAAAACAGTTTACCATAAAATTTATTTTCTTAAGATTTTCATTCATTCAGCAAATACTTAATAAGTACTTACCATTTGCCCAGTGCTCTATTAAAGATTTTTGCCAAAATAATACAATATACTGTTTAATTATATATGACCTTGCATTTAAAATTCTCCTTTAAAAAAACATATTTAGCAATTTAAATAAAATATCTAAATCCATGTCAACTTTCACAAATAAGCATTTTGAAAGTCATAGAATGAAAAAGCAATAAACTAAAACAAGTTAAATTCTCTGTTCCTGTCTGCTGACGATGCAAAATAACCAAAATTGTAAGCTACTGTCAGTATGTGAAATGTTGATGGGCACAGGGAGAGATCCTAAGTAGTTCTTGACTGACTACAATTATTATCTGTTAGCTAAAAACTTTATACACATCTTGATCTTCAACTCATTTGTATAAAAATGTCTTCCTCAATGAAAATAACCTTCATCTTAACCATTAGGATATGGATGGGTCTTTGAGACCAGAGATGACCACAGCTCCTAACCCCCTCAATTGTTGTGAGGAACAAATGCTATAACATCTAGAACACTCAAGTCACACAGAGGGAACGTGGGTCAAATAAAATACATGTGTTCAATGGAAATGATAAACAAAGGAAGCAACTCTGTCTTCAAGTTCACTTGAAAGCCATTAACGGTTGTACACGTTTAGATAACGGACTATGAAATCCTCCCACACAGTCAACAGGCACTATAAATAGAGTGTGTGTGAATGATCAAACAGTGCTGCTCAAACCCAAAGATAAGGAAGTGAATCATTCACTCACGGAGCTAAGCACCCAGCACACTTCAGTTGCAGAACCAGGGCTAGTGGGGAAACCATCTCACCCCATGTGAGAATAAGGGCCAGGGAAAGCCACCCTAAAAAAGATAGACTACAAACTCTCTAATTACTTTTATGACAATATCTCATAGGAATGGGTTTCAGATCCTTTCTAGAAGGTCTTTAGTGTGGAATATTTGGAGTGATAAAAATAGAATAGAGAGATTGAGAGGTGAAGAATTTTCTTGTTTTTTATTATTACTGAAATAATGAAAATGCTCTAATTATGATTGAAGTGATGAATGCACAACTATGTGATTATAACAAATATCATTGACTGTGGTATTTTGGATGAACTGTATGCTTTATTAATATGTATCAATAAAACTGACTTGTTACAAAATTTTTAAAAAAGAGATAATTATTGCTGTATGGGTATTGGAAGGTGTGAACAGCCTTGAGTAGCAAAGGAGAGGGTGATTGTAAATGAAAGCATGTTTGCTCGCTAGTGTCGTCATGATTTCAAAGTGTGATATAAATACATGGTCAGAAGCAAATCACATTCTTCCTCACTAGTAGAGTAAAGCAAATTATTTATATTAAATTGAATTTAGGATAAACTACCAATTAAAAATAAAGTCCAAACACAAACTATTTATATATACACTTGACTCGTAATTACAAAGGAACAAATAACTAAATATACGCTTGCATTTTTTAGACATAAAGGTTTATAAACCAACATAATTACAAGTAAAAACTATGAAAAAGCACAATAATTTTTTTAAGGAAAAAATAAAGGAACCTTATAATTTGTTGTTTCACAATGTAAGCATTTTGGGCATGGAGTGGAATTTGGGGATTAAAAAAATATTTTTTTGGCTACATTTATTTGCTGTGCAATTAATTACAATATTAAACAAGAAGTACAAAAAAGTTTTGAAGATTTAAAGTACAAAACTTCACACTAATACAGTGTTATCACCCTTATCTTACCAGGCTTTCCCTCAATTTAAGGTAGGGTTTATTTGCTTAACTGATAACTACTATTATCAGATAAAAGTGTCACAAATATCATTAATGCAAAAGTTAATAAAATTCCACATATTATTTGGTAAACCCCATTTGTTTTGAGACAATTAACATGTTAAACTTACGCTTTAAAATTGTTTCACATGTTTTTTAAAAATAGTGCAATTAAATAACTTTATGAAGTATTATCATATTTCTCATTAAACCTTTTGAACACATTGGCATACAGAAACAAGTTTAAATGATCAGTCTCATTACCATCTGGCTTTTGGAGAAACTAGATCTATATTTCTAGCAGGCATAGAAAAGATAAATTCTTCAGAAAACTTATTATTTGCAGATATTGGTTAAATTCAATGTAAAAAACAAAACCTATTAAATCTTTAACTCTACAAAGTTCTAAGTCACACAGTTCTATCCAAAAAAATGTTCTTAATGTGCTTAGTTGTTTTTCAGTTAGTTAACAATTAATATTATTGAAAATTATTGTAGCTTCTCAGTGCTATATGGGAAAAGAAGTCCATCTTGATCTGATACTGTCATGCCAAAGAATAAAAATCATGATTCTTGGGGAGTCAGTGTAGCTCAGTGGTTGAGGGCCTGCTTTACACATATGAGGTCCTAGGTTCAATCACCAGAACCTCCTAAAACAATTAAAATTAAAATAAAAAATATTTTTAAAAAATAAAAATTTTTAAAAATCATGCTTCTTGATTTGTGATATTGATTGCTTTCCATCAAGACTTCTCCCCAAATTAGTAAAGTGCAATACTGCATTTAATCTATTAGCATAAAAGAGGAATTACACTGTCGCCTGATATAAGAACTAGAATATTTTACATTCATTTGTTTCTTTTCATTCATCTAAAAAGGATGAGCAACTTAACCTTGGATCACACAGATTAGAATAAAGAGACATCTAACCTACAAAACTTCAATACTGAAGGACCCATTTTGTTGCAGCAGGTATTCATGATTATAAATCTAACCAACAATAACAAAACCTGAGGGAAGCAGTAGACCTGAATTACAAAAGTCCTCTCTTCCGGTTCCCTGTCAAATGCAATTCTGTTATAACTAGAAAGCAAAATACGCAGGCTTTGTTTGCTTATAATTTCCCTATAATAGAACCTAAAAAGTCCATAGATGATTTGAAACTGTTAAATTCATTTTAGCCATTTCAGTTCAAATAGATCAATGGAACATCACCTCACAGATAACAAAATGGTTAACTAAGAACAAAGAGCACAACAGAATCTGTGGAGAAATAATCAAAATACTGCATACTTGAAACAAATACGTAAACAAAGTGACTCTTAACAAAAAGGAATGCTGGCCTCCCAATAGCTAATGAGATCTTAAATTTCAACAAAACTCTAGAGAAAGAATAATAGTTGAAATAGTAATTATAGCTGTTTTCTCCTCTGAAAGTAAGTTTGCAAAACATAGCATTCTAACATAATTATAGCACTGAAAGTAGCCATAAAGTCTGTGACTTAGTTGATAAACCCAAAAAAATATTGTTTTCTAATTGTTCCAAAATCTTGACACTTACCTTAGCATTTCTATTCTATAGCAATACAAACAGCAACAACTCCTCCACCTCCTACAATTCTCAGAACTGCCCAATATTTCCTCCTTAATAGAAAATAAAACTAAACCATTCAAAAATAAACTATTTCCTTGTGGTTATATAGAGGTCAGATTAGAATCCAGTTTTCTAATTTCAAAGAAAATAATTTCCCACATCTGCACTGCCTCACCAAGAAGAGATATAGATAAACAGCCTCAAAAGTCATAAACAAAAAATTAATTAATTAAAGAGGTATGTGCTGAGTTTTCTCAACAGGGTGGCTGAAGAACAAGCAACTTCCTTAGCTAATGCCTCTCCCCTGAAAAACCTGGTGATTCAGTAAAACATCAATATTCTTCCACATACTCAGGAGGTCGAGTGTCTGGTCCAAGATCTCGGTGTAAAGAAATCCTGTCACTGGCGAAAGCATTAAAACAGTGTTTTGCTTCCCCGCGTTCTTTTTCCTTTTGCTCTTCAGCACTTAAATTGGTTGGATTGAACGCTCTACCAGAAGCACCAGGTGCATTGGCATCCTGAGGTGGGCGGTCAAGAATGGGTTTCAGTTCTGCTGCTGTGTAATATCCTTGTAAACAGGGTCTCTCACCAGCATCAATGTTTTGCCTGACAGGTGCTCCTATCTGCATTTTTGGCATTGCATCTTTAATATTGTTTACCGCTTCGAGCATTAAATCCAACATATTGTTTTTATTTTTCATGTTTCTTTCCATCCTTGATTCCTCTTTGGAATATTGAAGACTTACTTCTCTTTGCATTAAAATCAAAAATATTATAAAGAAAAAAATCACTGCACCAAGTTTCCAGAACTTTTTATGATAGTGTCTTTTAAGATGCAATTTTACTAGTCGCCTTAGGTGAGCCATTCTGACATTAAAAATTTGTTACTGGAGAAATAGTAGTTGCGGTTTCCTCTGTTGCTTATATTTTTTACCATAGATTTGCTGGCAAGAAGGTTTCTTTAATTGGTAATACCTATAAACAGAGATGACAGATTACATTAATAACTATTCATTCAACAAACAACTGAACAGAAGCTATACACAAGAAAACAATGATGTCTTGCCCTCAAGGAAATTACACTTTTGAAAGAACACAACTGCTATAATTAACTACAATCTGTTGAGGTTGTAAAACATTAGGGGTTTCTCCCCAATAACAAAAACAAAATAAATGCTTTGTTAGTTCTGGCTAATATCTGCTATATGAAATGCATAAAATTATTTTTTGTAAATATACTTTGAATTTTCAGGAAAAAAAGGTTACCTTAAATTGTGATAGCAAAGGGGCCAAAGGACTTCATTAAACCAATTAAAAAGAAAGAGGGTATCCATAAGATACCAAGAGCATACTGAAAGCACTACTGTACTGCATTAATCTAAAATAGTCGCCTCCATTATCTGTAGTTTGCCCTCAACCTATTAACAGCTAATCTGACAAACCAATTAAGAATTATAAAGAAACTTCACCAACATGTAAACAAGGCATTCTCCCAGAAACCGAGCTGAAGCTATGCCTTACCTAATAGTATTTGCAAATCCTGACAGAGCCCATAAAGGCAAGGAACCCATGAGCGGCTGATGTGTTATATAATGGCTATTTTCATATCACAAAAATAAAAATTTGATAGCAAAAAGAAAATGGCATTAAGCTTTACTTGAAGTATCTGTAAGATAGAGATCATTGAGCTATAAAAGCAGTATTTGGTTTGATGAAGTACTGCTTGCCGTTGACCTTAAAAACAGATCAGAGGGAAGTGGATGTGGCTAAAGTGATTGGGCTTCTGCCTACCATGTGGGAGGGCCTAGGCTCAATCCCTGGAGCTTCCTGGTTAAAAAGAAAAGTGTGCCCGCGCTGTAAGTCAAGTTACCACACAGGTGAGTCATGCAGCAAGATGATGACGCAACAAAAGAGAGATGAAGGGGACAGTCGAGGACAGGCACAACAGAAACCTGGAACTGAGGTGGTGCAAGTGACAGGGAGCCTCTCTCTACATCAGAGTTCCCCAGGATTGAATCCCGGCTGAATCTTAGAGGAGAAAAATGAGGAGAGAAGACAAAAAGAGAAATTGATACGGAAGATCACACAGCAAATGGACATAGACAGCAAAAACAGCAGGGTGGGGGAGAGGAGGAAGAGGAAAAAAAACAGAATGGAGTGGACAAAGTTCAAATGGTTGAGTGCCTGCTTCCCATGTATGAGGTCCCAAGTTCAATATCCAGTACCTCCTTTAAAAAAACAGCAAAAAGCTTACTAAACCCTATTTTGGGTCACTAGAGCAAAAGAAATAAAAAGAGGACATTGATACAGCCTGAATTACATTGAAGGTTGATTTTCTTCATGATGCCTTTTGAAAAAAGATAATATGAAGGAGTTTCAGAACACAATTACATATCATCTACTTTTATAGGCAGTCAAGTAATTTGCAGGATAAAGGGGAGGGGAAAAAAAGCCTAAAAGGAAAATGTCATTTATAGAAGCAAAAATTAATTTTGATACTTTGACCCTCCCCCAAGGACTGACCAGAGGCTGTAGCAGCATGATTTACAGGATGAGATCCTCAGCTTTGCCCATGCCCCCAGTGATGGATGTTAATGTGTTTGAGGACCAGTGATATAATAATCCTACATGCTCATCAGCAGAAATATGAGGCTGTCATGCTGAAGGAACACACCTGCCACAACCTCAAGTCTGCCTACTATTTTGTGACCACAGTGCACAAGGTGACCTACTGCTTGGTGGCACCTTCTTGAAAAGGGTTGTTTCAGGTAAAGTAGTTATTAGAAATCCTATGTTATGATGTGTCCTCTGATAACCAGTGTCTGATCATGGGTTCCAAGACCAGTGCCTGAGTTCATGGCACATTTCTGACAGTGAAACCCAAAAGGCCAGTCATGCCCTGTACTCCCTAGCCTCCACATTGACTTATTTGCTGAATTCAGCTACCTCTACCACGCCCATTCTACTCATCTCTCTAGATTACTTTTAATAGTCTCCTAATTGTCTCCAGCCTCCATCTGGTTTCCTCACTTCCCCCAAAAAAATCCATATTCTGCACAGTTTTAAGAATAATAATTCCAAATCTCAGTTCTGATTAGGTCATCACCCTGCTTAAAATTCTAAGCTACATGAACAAATAAAAGCAGAACTCTAATATTTAGTCCTCTATTCTATTTCTAATTGGATGCTCCATTTTCTTTTCAGTATGAAACGAACACTTTGGCTCCAAAAGATACCTCAATCATGATATATACTACCTACGAAAGTGACAGTTTCCAGGATTTCTGACCTTTTGTTGCTTTATGAATTACATGTAAAGATTAAAATGATCTATTAACATTTTTTTCTTTGTCTGATGGCTTACTATGAAGCACTGCAGAACCACAAAATTTTGTGTAGTTTTTTGCATTTCATGTCTTGCACTGGGCAGCAGCTACAAAAATGAAAGACAACCCTTACTTTCAAGGAGCAGAGACAAGTATGAGATCAGACAAGTCAACAGGAAACCACAAAGCAGTGTGGTACGTACTATTGCAGGAGATTATGAAAACAATATGGACGGTAAGAAGAAAAATCAGGGAAAATTTCCCAGGTAATTTAAAGATAAGTAATTTTTAGGCAAGTGGACAAGAGGGAGACAAAAGAGAGAATGGCACAGGCCAAGGTATAAAGCAGAATATGGCAGAAGTAGAAAGCATAGGTGTGGAATGGCAGGAGAGTAGGCTAGAAGGTCAGTTGAAGCCCAGTTCACAACAGACCCTATACATCTTCCAGGGATTTGAGAATTTATTAATTTTATCCTAAATGCACGAAATGGAAAGAAATGAATGATTCTAAAGAAGAAAGGCTCATAATCAAATTTGTACTTTAGAAAGATCACAGGTTCCTCCACACCAGTAAAGATGATGGTTACTAAAGAAACGAGGGGAGCTGGAAGGATGGAGAAGACTGATTCAAAAGAGTCCAGAAAGTGAAATCAAACAATGGGGTGGGGCTTTATGAGAAAAAGGGAGGAATTTGAAATGGAAAGGTAAAGTGATGACATTAATAAAGGCAGGGAACACAGGAAAAGCACAGATTTGGGACAGAAATTGGGGAGATCATTTGGTTAATTTTGGACAAAACAAATTTGAGATGCTGGTGGGACTTCAAAGACAAATTCCAATGGGCAAAAAGATAATGGAACTGAAACTCAGAAAAGTTCTCTGCTAGAGATGAAACTTGGGAGCAGTTTTGGGGTACAGAAGATTTCCTACACAGGGTATAATTTGAAGAGGCCAGAGAAATACCTACATTTAAGGGGTAGGAGGGGAAAGGAGAGACTGGAAAGACCAGGGGAATAAGAAAACATGACAAAGGAGAAAGAAAGGAAAAGAGAGTCAAAGAAAAGTATCCATGTCAGGTTCAGAAGAGAACAGGGTCCCCTGGACTGTAGTTAGAAGTTTCTTGATGACTTTTATAAGAGCAATGCTGTTGATAAAATATGGGTGAAAGTCAGATTATTATGGATTGAGAAGTAAATCAGAGGTAAGAAAAGGGAGATGTTACTGGAGACCAAGGGTTTCCCCAACCATTTTCTACTGTCAAATAAATTATGGAAATGGTAGAATAAACAAAGTTAACCAGGTTTCTTTACTGCAGGACCTCTTGTTAACAACCATTTTCAATCTTGATGAGCATCAAATAACCCATGATTACCAAAATTATTTTACCACAGAAACATGTGTCCACATCTTTGTGTATGCGCACGTGATATGTGTATATATAATCCATTGATATCTTCAAAGTGGAGAAAAATTTTGGAAATGCTACACAGACTAATCTTTTAAGAAGCTTGGCTATATATAATGGAGAAAGTGAGGGCTGTAGAAAGACACAGGGTTAAAGGAGAACATTTTCTTAAATTATATGAACATATTTATATATTGTGATAGACTAAACATGGCCACAAATTCTCTTCCCTGCTGAGGAGTGGGGGCATCTATTTTCCCTCCCCTTGAAACTTGGCCAGCCTATGACTGCACTGACCAATAAAGCTCAGTAGAAATGATGCTGTGCCATGTCTTCACTTGGTTCTTAAGGGATGGGCAGTTTCTGCCCTGATCTCTGAGAGTCCTGAGCTGCCATGGACAAGTTTGCACATGGTAGCTTCTATTTTCTCTGAAGCAGGCTTTACAATCGGAATTTTATCCTTGACAGTTGGCTGGCTTTAGAAGTAATAAGACTCACTGAACTTGACCCGGTGGCTTTAGTGCAAAACCAGTAGTGACATTTGGTAGGGCTGTAGTCAGACCCCCAAGATCCAAGAGTTTAGGATCCAGGGCAATTTCAGACCAATGAAACAACCACCTGATCTAAGAGATTCCAGAACATGATAATGAGCAACATGCTGGGGTCTCAGAGGACAGTGGTCACCAACCTATGAATTAAGACGCTTGCCACAGTGTAACAATAAATAGCTCTAAATCCACCTGTGTTCACTCTCCCTTCTGCCCTTGAGAGAGTCACCAAATAATTCCCCCTCTTCAATGCTATCTAGTAATACTAGATTCTTCAAGAGCCAGGCATATGCAAGATTAGGTATTTGAGAAGGATTAAGCTATTAATAATACCTAAGTCTCCTTAAGATATTTTAACAGAACATAGAACAAGAAAGTACCCAGAGTAAGTCCAGAGTAGGAGGGAGATGATGCAACAGGATTCTTCTGCATTACTGGGGATCTTCTCAAAATATTTGTCATAAAAAATATTTTTAGGCAGGGTGGGAATGGGAAAGAAGGATACAATAATGAAGCAGGGGCAAGAGTGGGGTTTTTTTGTTTTGTTTTGTTTTGTTTTGCAGGAATAAGTTATATATAAGAGGGTTCTTCATCAATAGGGCAGTAATCTTATCATTGTGTGTATTTATCTAAGGGGTCACTCAATACATAGGTTTACTTTAGGATGCCTCCAATCAGGGAACCTCATGAAGGCCATGCATAACATCTCCTTTATTCATGATTAGTTTTCTAACACCACAATTATGGTGACATAATGGGACCCTAATAAATGTTTATTGACTTGAAAATTGGGAGAGAGAGGTCCAAGATTTCATTTATTGTTTGAAATAACAATAAAGAAAATAGTTAACTTTTTTGTTAAATGTTGATTAGGTCCCTGGTACTATAACACAAATTCTTACTTAGCATTCCAAAAACCTTGAGAAGTACTATATTCTTTCCATTTTACTGACAAAGACATTGACAGTTAAATTGATTAAGTGGCTTGTCTACAGTCCTTCATCTTAGGGGCAGATTCACGTCTGATATAAAAATTCTGTGCTTTTAACTGAAAGTATCTGAAATAAGGTCTTTAAGAGTCAAAAATTCATACCCTAAATGTAAGGGGATCAGAAAAACAGCCTGGGTTGTCTCTGGGTCCCAATTCCTTCTTCAAAACTGTTGGGGCCAGAAGTGTTGTGGAATTAGGATTTTTTTTTTTTTTTTGACTTGTAGGAAGGTATATAACATGATGCCTCCAGGATAGAGACCTCATAATCAAATCCATTAAATTTCTACAGTGAAGAAATGAATATACAGATCCAGTAGGATTAGGAAACAAAAAACTACAAAGAGCCTCACATCACTTCAGGGAATTCTGTAGACAAATGAGTTGTGTTTTTAAAACTGTTTACATAACATTTTCCTTGGAAATAAAAAGATTGAAGATGATATTGTGGATCCTAACGATAGAATAACAGATTTAGAACTTTTAGTGGCAGAGTCTAGAGGCAGGAAGATGATGCTTGCTCTTCCTAGACTACTTCTAAAGAGAGAAGTCTTCTGTTCACTTGAAGATCCCAACATTATATGCCCAGGGTGTTTCATAAGACTTTTCTGTCCTTTTAAGCTAATGTGTGATATCAGTCTTCCATAACTGCTAAGTGACACCTGGAATTAAGCATCTCCATCAGTGGTCCTCAAGTTCAGATACACATTAGCGGAGTACTCTTAAAAAACATAGTGCCTTAAACTCCCACCTCTAGAGAGAGAAATTAAATTGGTCTAGGGGTCGAGGCCCAAGCACTGTTTTTGTTTCTGCTGTTTTAAGCCCTCCAGATAATGCTAATGGGCAGCCAGCATTAATAACAACTGTTCTAGATGAGAAGACTTCAGGCAAATCAAAATGAATTCCTGATAAGGAAAGGGCTGTGTTATCTAAGAACCAACCACATTATTAATTGCTAACACCTAAAAGGTGGATTTTTCCAAATAGATTCTTGCTATCAATTGAGCAGAAGTTACATGAACCCAGAGAGATAAATAAAAATACAAATCAAGAATGACCCGAAGTTCCCTGAAAAGACTGAGAAATTAAAGATGCTATTATCATGGTTGCCCCATCCAGGTGGAAAAGTGCCTCTGCAGAAATGTTAGCTGTTTGTTTAACTTACATATTCAACTGAAGCAATTTTCTAAAGTACTGAAAAAAAGAACTTTGTAACTGCAAGTGAAAGTAGCATTTAATAAAAGCAGGGTGGTTCTTCCATTTCCTGTTTCTATATTTGCAACAATGAACCTCTCTACATTACATAGATTTAAGGTCTGGTGTCAGCTGAATTTAACTGGCACAAAGCCTAATTGGTATCTGAGACTTATTTGTAAGTGAGTTAAATGTAACTACACTAAGCAAGGAAGTACACAATTACATCCCCAAATCCTAGTACATGTTGTAAATTAAGAAGAGTACACTATTGTGAATTAATATTCATTGGATCTTTTCCATGGACTATCATCTGGACTTCTTAATTGAATTTTTAAAACCTTGCCCTGGAAACAAACCCTTAAGGACTTTGGCAGAAAATTTTTAAGTGGCCCTCATCTGCTGATGAAAGTGTTAAGAGACTGGAGGAGTGGTGGGAAGTAATTTCTGTTTACATTTTTTGAAGGAATCTAATTTCACGGTAATTTGCTGCTATAGTTTGTTAGTTCTGATTATGTTTAAGTCCATGTTCATTTCCATGCCAGCAATTCCTCTGTGCAGGAAGCGATTTGAGGATGCATGACAAAGATATGCAAACATATATGCAAAGCAAACTGCATTGCATCAATCATGTGCAGAGGAGACAGTAGCAGACATACCTCAAAGAGCCAAGCTAAAGGCAAGGTAAAGTTGCTCTAGGCAGCTAGAAAATACCACTGGTGGAAAACTAACTCATGCCAACTGTCATAAAGCAGAATGGCCTTTGAACAAAATGAGACAAACAGCCAAGACTGACAGATTTGACCAACACCAACTGCGCGTCACAGGTTTCAACAAGGAGACGTCTGCAGTGCTCAGACATACAACTTCTCCCTTACAGCCGGTCAGATAAACATCTGCCAACATTATCTTTGATGTATGAAAGGCTGTAGACAGGATCTTGATTTGTGGGCTGGCCAACTCTATTACAGTCTGGAGCAAACAAGTAGTTATGGAGCTGCATTACATCAGGGGATCACAAACTAAGGGGCTCACTTATGTGCTCCTGCTATTCTGCATCTGTGAAGAAATTTCACATCGCATGTGAAAGACACACAGCAAATATTTATGGTACACTAAAGAGTAGAGGAATTTTGAGGAGCGATTCATGTGTTTCCACAGACTACTCACTTAACTGATATTTCTCCCAAGCAGAGGCACGGCATTTTAAAAGATTTATCCATTTAACTATTTACCTGGTAAACAGTTACTGGATTTTGCATTAGTCAGAAGACAGAAACCAAATACTGATTTGAACAAGGAAAATGTAATATAAATAATTATTAAGAGGGAATTAGAAACAGGCAATTGGCTAGTGAGTGTTAAAGAGAATTCTAAAGAATACAGCAGCACCAGATAGAAGAAGCAACCACTATTCCTAGAGCTAAGCTCCCAAGAATGAGCCCTTCCTTTCTCCTCACCAGGGCTGAGATCCAGATCTTGCTGGACAGGGCATAACCTGGCTCCTGGGTGGTGGAGATCACTGGGTGCTCACTTGCTGGAGCGGTTGTTCACAGGGAGGTATTGAGTTGCTAGGTACTAGGTGCTGATGGAACCTGGCGCTGGAGAGGCAGTTCTCTGCAAGTCTACTCCACTTTCATGTGTGGTTCAGGCCAAGAAGGCTCTGGGCTGGCTGCCAGTTCTGTGGGGCTCTTAGTTTGCATGCGTGTGGGGCTCAGGAGACTATGGGGAGCAGTGACCTCAGCTAGTGTGAAGGTCCATGCTGCTGTCCATGGCTTCCACATATGTGACAAGATGGAAAATGTGCAGGAGGTAGGAGAAGGGGGGGGTGCCAACTCTCTGGAAAAAGCTGTGCCCTGAAGGAACCTAGCACTGATCAAAGAGAGAACAGTTATCTGCCGAAGAAGGCACAGATATCCTTCAAAATAGAGGTCTATGTTGTGACTCTCCTATTGGGGCTGGCCAGAGGCTCCATACAGCATCCCTATAAACCATGACCCTTGGAGAATAATTGGATTTATCATTAAAATCAGGATGCCAATCTTAAAAGTCTACAAAGGAGAACAACTAAAGGTATTCTCAAGGATGCAGGGCATCCCCTCACTAAAGTATATATACATATTTTTAGGAGGTACCAGGGATTGAACCCAGGACCTCAGACACTGGAAGCAGGTGCTCAACCACTGAGCGACACCCGCTCCCACTCACTGAAGTATTTTTAATTCCTTAGTGAAAGGAGTGTCTTATGAAACTTCTCATGGAATACAGCTGGAGGGTGGGCATGCAAGTTGCACACAATAAGTGCAGTCAAACATTTCTTCATTGAAGGATTCCAAAGTCTCAAAATTTCTGTTGCAATTTTATTCATTCTCCCTTTAGACCACAGAATATTGTGGAATGAGTGGAGGGGAGAAGAGGAGAGGGAGCTAAGATTGTTTCTCAATTCCTAATATTTTGCATTTAAGTTTCTACTGCTGTATTCGTAACTCATTTAGCAGTATTAATACTCCTCCTCCAGCTCTCAACTTCCATTACTCTCTAGAAAAAGTGTCAGCAAACTTTCTATAAAGGGTCAGATGGTACAGATTTTTAGGTTTGTGGCTCACGTAGTTTCTATTGCAACTATGCAACTCTGATATAGGACAAACACAAAGCCACAGACAATACAGAAATGGATGGGCATAGCTTTGTTCCAATAAAACTTTATTTAAAAAAGGAAGTAGTAGACCAAATTTGACCCAAGGGATGTAGTTTGACAAATCCTGATCTGGAAATCTACAGGGACTTCAATCTCAACATTTAAAAATCTCCCCTACTTGCACTGTCTCTATTACCTGTCACCTCCCCAAATTAAAAAAAAAAAAAATCCCTGCATTACCCACTCCTTTGGATTAAGGTATGAAAAGCTCCCTTTAATATTCAAGTTTCAGCTGGAAATAAACCAGTGTCAGCCTAAACTTTAATTCTTTGAACAGCTGCCCTAAACTAGGGCAATCTTCCTCAGTTCCATACTTAGACAATTACTTTACAGTGAGGCTTTGCAGCATATGTTGAAAGCTAAACTACACATAGGAAAGGGAAGGGTACCTTAATTCTGTGAGATTTATACTAAATTGTTTAGGCAAAGGGGAGAGGCCCTGAAGAATTTTAAGCAGATGATGACCTATCAGAACTAAAATTTGGAAAGATTATTCTTGAAGTTGTGCCGAATATGGATTTTGGGGGGGAGTGAGGAAACCAGATAGGAAGCTGGAAGCAGTGAGAATACTATTAAAAATAATCCATATAGATGAGTAGAAAGGATGTGGAGTTTTGGAAAGAGATTTAGGAGTCAGAGGTAGCTGAAGTCAGCAAACAAACCAATGTGGAGGCTGGGGAGTTGGCTAAGTTTTGATTGGCATTAAGGACAGGTTTAGATTTGTTGAGAAGGACAAGCCAAAGGATTGCTCTCTCTGTTCTGGAACTAAAAGGATGGGGCAGTAGGCCAGTGAATACTAAAGAGGGTGATAACAGATGGGAAAGTATATAAGAGGGAGGCTAAAGTAACAATGGAAATAAGCCATACCCAGTTCAAAAAATGGGTCTACCTGAAAAAACAAAGGCTATCATAACAAAGAACCCAAATAAAACAAGGAAAACAATAAATAATTTGCATTAGAAATTCTGTTTGCATTACTACTTGTCTGAAAATGGACCCAGTTTTACTTGCTCTGCCCTCAGGTATTTATTGCCAAGTTTTCTCCACTTTCACCTTTATCCCATTTGACTTAGAATCATCAAACTTGAAAGGTCTCACACTATTATATTCTCTTTCAACAGATCAGTCAGATGTGATAACAACTTTCAGGAATTAATTCCACCTATCTATTAGTACACAAGTGAAACAACATAAAATATTGTTTTAATATTAAGGGTTTAAATCAACATACTGCTCTAGCACTAGGGAACTAGTTAAATAGATTATGATACCATCATGTAATGCAGAATAAAAAACAAAGAAGCTACTTGAGATGCTGAAATGAAATGAATTCCAAAATGTAGTTAATGAAAAAAAAGACCAAGATTTACTTGCATTTTAAAAACTGGGAAAATATATACATATTTCTTTTACTTAAGTAAATGGTAGCAGTGGATTCCTCCACAGAAGAAATTGGTGTCAGAAGCAATGGTGAAAGGTAAATATGATTTACCATATTACTTTTTAAAAATTTTAACATGTGAATAAATACAAAAAATAATAATATAATAAGAAAGGAAATAAAATGTAAAGATAGAATAACGATTTTCAGACATGTAATAACAGAAATTTCTTAATTTCATGCACTACTTCTCAAGTAGCAACTGGAAGACATGGTTTAGTCAAATAAAGAATTAAATAAGAAAAAGTAATACTATCTAAGAATAGGGACTCTATCTGAGATTGATCAGTAAATAAAATACTTCCAAAAATGAAAACCCCAGGACCTGATGGCTTCAGAGGGGAATTTTACCAAACATTCCAAGAAGAATTAACACCAATCCTGCTCAAACACTTTGAAAAATTAAAAAAGAGTAAACAATCTCTAAGTCATTCTATAGGGCCATCATCACCCTTTTCCCAAAGTCAGATAAAGATACTACAAGAAAAGAAAATTACAAGTCAATTTCTCCTATGAATATAGATGCAAAAACCCTCAACAAAATACTAACAAACTGAACCCAACAGTATATTAAAAGAATTATATACCATGAACAAGTGTGATTTATCCCATGTATACAAGGGTGGTTCAACATAAGAAAATCAATTAATACAATCCACCACATTAACAGAATGATGGAAAAAACCACATGCTTATCTCAATTGATGCAGAAAAGGTGAGTGACAAAATCTAGCACCCCTTCATGACAAAAACACTTGAAACACTAGGAATATGAAAAAAATTTCCCCAACATGATAAAGGCACATATGAAAAACCCACTGCTAATATCATGCTCAGGAGTGAAAAACAGAACACTTTCCCTTTAAGGTCAGGAAAAAGACAGGGATGTCCACTGTCACCACTGTTATTAAACATTATCCTAGAGGTTCTTGGCAGAGTAATTAGGCAAGAAAAAAATAAAAAGGCATCCCAACTGGAAAGGAAGAAGTAAAATTTTCCCTATCCTGGGGGGGAAAAAAACCACAACAAAGCTCCTAGAACTAATAAATGAATCCAGCAAAGTAGCAGGGTACAAAGTCAACACCCCAATATCAGGAGTGTTTCTACACACTAGTAATGAACAACCAGAAGAAATCAATTAAAAAATGTACAATAGCAACTAAAAGAATCAAATATCTAAGAAAAGATCTAACCAAGGTTATGAAGGATTTGGCTAAAAGAAAACAGAGAAGACCTAAATAAATGGAAAGACATTCCATGTTCACAAACCGGAAAATTAAACAACAATAAGTTGTCAATACTACCCAAAGAGATTTACAGGTTCAACATAATCCCAATCAAAATTCCAACAAATTTTTTTGCAAAAATGGAAAAGCCAATCATCAAATTTATATGCAGGACTTTCAGAAAGATGGTGGACTAGAGAGACACTCTCTTTTCCTCCAGGACAGGCTGAAACAGCCTAAAAAGCTATCTTCTAAGGTTTAGGACAGTAGGCGAAGGCTGGATACTGCCCAGAGGAGGGACAAAAGATGGAAATCATGACAACAGAAGTATGAGTTGAAACCATCCTCCACACTAAAGGCACTTCAGAATTCTCAGGTCTCTGGGCCTGCCACTACAGACAAAGGGGGCTCCAGGGATCTACCACCCATGAAAGGGGAGAGAGAGGGACACAACAAAAGGGTGACTCAGCTTCTGTGTGACTCAGCATAAATTTGATCTGCTGGATCCTACCAGCTCTTTCAGGCCGAGTGGGACCACACAGTGGTTTGCCTGGAAGCCTGCAAAGGACTGGAAAAATCCAACCTTGGCAATCTCCCTCTCTTCTAGCCAGGAATGATTGTTGAGGACACCCCAAGAAAGGGGAGAAAGAGGGACACAGCATGAGGTTGACTCAGCATTTGACTCACAAATTTGGTCTATTGTGTGCCAGGAACCCTTCCAGATCCGGTGGGACCTTGGGAGACAGCAAGGGGCTAAAGATTTATGACCCTCCCGATCTCCTACTTTACGAACCTGGACTGATTGTTGAGGACTCAAAAGGTAGTGAATATATTTCCTAGTCAGGAAAAGGGAGGGAGCTGCCAGAGAAGGCTGGAGAACTGTCTCAGAGAAAGTCTGAATTACAAGGCTCCTAGTTTCCAGACAGGAAGTTCTATCACATTGATCCAGTCTGTGTTGCAATTAATACACTCCAACCAGGCATTGAACTAAGAGCTGCCAAAGAGCACCATCTGCTGGCAGATCAAGGAAGTGCATTCAAAAAAATTAAAAGAAAGAAAGGTGTTTTCTGGCCTCAAACAGACTCCCTCCCTAGTCTCTACTGAAATCCTGAATAGAAAAGTAACAGTTCATGGGAATGAAAGACACAATAGATGAGATCAAAAACACATTAGAGGTATACAACAGAAGACTCGAAATGATAGAAGACTAAGAGATACTGACGACAGAACAGTTAACTGAAGATAGAAAAGAACAGAGACAGAAAAGAATGGAAAAAACTGAGCAGGGGCTCAGAGAGTCGAATGACAACAAAAAAGCAACAACATATGTGTCATGGGAGTTCCATAAGGAGAAGAGAAGGGAAAAAGGCAGAAAGAGTATTTGAGGAAATAACAGTGGAAAATTTCCTAACTCTCATAAAAGAAATGAACTTATGTGTCCAAGAGACACACCAATCAGAATAAAGCTGAATAGGCCTACTCCGAGAAACATACTATTCAGAATATCAAATGTCAAAGATAAAAGAGAAAATTCTCGGTATAGCAAACCATCATGTACAAGGGATATCCAAGAGGATTTGGCACAGATTTCTCTTCAAAAAGCATGGAGATGAGAAGACAGTGGTATGATACAATTAAGATACTGAAAGAGAAAAACTGCCAGCCAAGAATTCTTTACCGAGCAAAATGTCCTTCAAATATGAAGGTGAGTATTAAATATTCACAAACAAACAGAAACTAAGAAAGTTTGCAAAAAAAAAAAAAAAATACACCTTTGCAGGAAATACTAAAGGAAGCCTTAGAACCTGAAAGAAAAAGACAGGAGAGAGAGGTTGGGAGGAGCATATAGAAGAAAGAATAGCAGAAACACTAAGCAAAAGAGAAAAAGACAGACAAAAATATGATATGATATATGAAAACCAAAGAATAAAATGGTAGAAGTAAATAGTGCATTTACAGTAATATCAATGAATGTGAATGGATTGAACTCCCCAATCAAAACACAGGCTATCAGAATGGATAAAAAAACATGAACCATCCATATGCTGCTTACAAGAAATTCACCTTAGACCCAAAGATACAAAATGGCTGAAAATGAAAGGTTGTAAAAAGATACTCCATGCAAATAGTAACCAAAAAAGAGCAGGGGTAACTATACTAATATCAGACAAAACAGACTTTAAATGCAAAAAAGTTATGAGATACAGAAGGCCATTATATAACAATCCACCAGGATGATATAACAATCATAAATATCTATACACCTACCAGATTGCCCCAAAATACAGGAGACAAACCCTTGGAAAACTGAAAGGAGAAATAGATATCTCCATAATAATAATTGGAGACTTCAACACCCCACTCAAATCATTACATAGAACAACTAGGCAGAAGATTAACAAGGAAACAGAGAACTTGAACAATATGATACATAAATTAGATCTAACAGACATACACAGAATACTCCATCCAAATTCAGCAGGTTATACATTCTTCTCAAGTGCCTATGGATCTTTCTCCAGGATAGATCACATGTTAGGGCACAATGCAGCTCTCAATAAATATAAGGGAAGTGGATGTGAGTCAAGTGAAAGAGCTTCTACCATATGGGAAGACCTGGGTTCGATCCCTGGGGCCTCCTTTTGAAAAAGAAGAGAAAGCATGCCCACGCAGCAAGCCAGTGTCCACGTGGTGAACACGAGTGTCCATGTGGTGATCCAGTGCCCACAAAAGTACCTGCGAGGTGAGCCAGTGCCTGCACAAGTGAGCACACAGCAAGATGATGATGCAACAAAAAGAGAGACAAGGGGAGAGTCAAGGGAAACACAGCAGAAACCAGGAACTGAGGTGGCACAATTGACAAGGAACCTCTCTACACATCAGGAACCTCCAGGATCGTATCCTGGCGAATCCTAGAGGAGAGAAAATGAGAAGACAACATAGACAGCAGAAACAGCAGGATGGGAGGAGGGGAAGGGGGAAAATAAATAAATCTTTAAAAAATAAAAATAAATATAAAAAGACTGAATTTATACAAAGCACGTTCTCATATCATAACGGAATGAAACGGGAAACCAATAACAGACAGGGAAAAAGTAAATTCACAATGTGTAGAGGCTGAACAACACGCTCCTAAATAATCAATGACTCAAAGAAGAAATTGCAAGTGAAATCAGTAAATACATTGAGACAAATGAAAATGAGACCACAACTTATCAAAACTTATGGGATACAGTGAAGGCAGTCTCGATTAAATGTCTATATTAAAAAAGAAGAGCTAAACTCCAAGATTTAACTGAACAACTAGAGAAACTTGACAAACAGCAGCAAACCAATCCCAAAGCAAGTAGAAGGAAAGAAATAATAAAGATTTGAGCAGAAATAAATGAAATTGAGGAAAAAAAAAAACAATAGGGAAAATCAACAAAATCAAAAGCTGATTCTTTGAGAAGATCAATAAAATTGACAAACCTCTAGCAAAACTAACAAAGAAAAAAAGAGAGAAGATGCAAATAAATACCATCAGAAATGAAAGGGGGGAAGTTACAACTGCCCCCACTAAAATAAAAAGGAAACGTAAGAGGGTATTATGAGAAACTGTATGCCAACAAACTACACAACCTAGATGAAATGGAAAAATTCCTAGAAATGCACTACCAACCTACATTGACGCTACAAGAAATGTAAGAACTTAATAAACCAATCACATTTAAAGAGACTGAATCATCATCAAAAATCTCCCAGCAAAGAAAAGTCCAGGACCAGATAACTTCACAGGTGAATTCTACCAAGCATTTCAAAAATAATTAACACCAATTCTGTTTAAACCTTCCAAAAAATTGAAGAGGGAAAATCACCCAACACATTTTATGAAGCCAACATCACCCTAATACCAAAGCCAGATAAAGACCCTACAAGAAAAGAAAATTACAGATCAATCTCTCTAATGAACATAGATACAAAAATTCTCAACAAAATACTTGCAAATTAAATCTAACAGCATATGAAAAAACTTATACATCATGACCAAGTAGAATTTATTCCCGGTACGCAAGGCTGGGTTAGCATAAGAAAATCAATCAACCTAATACACCACATTAACAAATTGAAGGAAAAAAAACACATGATAATCTCAATCAACACAGAAAAGGCATTTGACAAACTCCAGCATCCTTTTTTTGGTAAAAAACACTTCAAAAGATAGGAATAGAAGAAAAATTCCTCAATATGATAAATGGCATATATGAAAAACCCACAGCCAACAACACACTCAATGGGGAAAAGTTGAAAGATTTCCCTCTAAGATCAGGAACAAGACAAGGATGCCCACTGTCACCAGTCATTCAGTATTATACTAGAAGTTCTAGGTAGGGCAATTACACAAGAAAAAAAAAAATTAAAGACATCCAAAGAAGAAGTAAAACTCTCAGTGTTTGCAGATATGATGTGATCCTGTACTCAGAAAATTCTGAAGTATCCATGACAAACCTACTTGAGCTAATAATAATAATAATAAATGAGTTCAGCAAAGTGGCAGGATACAAGATCAACACACAAAAATCAGTAATGTTTTCGTACACTAGTACTGAACACTCTGAGGAAGAAATCGGGGGAAATTCCATTTACAATAGCAACAAAAAGACTCAAATACCCAGGAATTAATTTAATCAAAAAAGTATAAGACCTATATGCAGAAAACTATAAAACAATGCTGAAAGAAATTTTAAAAGACCTAAACAAATGGAAAGACATTCTCTGTTCATGGATTGGAAGAATAAATGTCATGAAGATGTCAATCTTACCCAAACTGACTCATAGGTCCCAACAGCTTAAAGAATCAGAAAAGGTAATTACCAAAATTATTTAGAAGGGAAAGTGCACCTGAATAGCCAAAACCATTCTAAAAAAGAAGAGGGAGTGTGAGGAATTTCACTGCCTGACCTTGAAACATATTATAAAGCTACAATGGTCAAAATAGCATGGTACTGGCATAAAGACAGGCATATTGATCAATGGAATAGAACTGAGAATCCAGAAATAAACCTTCACCTATACAGTCAACTGGTTTTTGACAAACCTACTAAGGTAATGTTAAGGGAACAGAACAGTCTCTTCAACAAATGGGACAATTGGAGATCTAAAACCAATAGAATGAAAGAGGACCCTCTCTCACTCCCTATGCAAGAATGAACTCAAAATGGATCAAAGGCCTAAATATAAAAGCCAGGACCATGAAACTACTAGAAGGAAATGTAAGGACACATCTTTAAGACCTTGTAATAGGTGATGGTTTCTTGGACCTTACACCCAACGTATGTGCAAGAAAAGAAATAGATAAATGATCTCAAAATTAAGCACCTTTGTACCTCCCAGGACTTTGTCAAAAGGGTAAAAAGGCAGCCAACTCTATAGGAGTAAATATTTGGGAATCACATATCTGATAAGGGCTTAATATCCAGGATATATAAAGAGATGTTACAACTCGATAATAAAAAGACAAATGACCCAATTAAAAAATGGGCAAAAGACTTAAAAGAGACATTTGTCCAAAGAAGAAATACAAATGGCAAAAAAAACACATGAAGAAATGCTCAACATCACTAAAGGCTAGGGAAATGGAAATCAAAAACTACAATGAGATATCTTTTCATACCTATCAGAATGGCCACTATTAAAAAGACAGAGAACTACAAGTGTTGGAGATGATGTGGAGAGATAGGAACACTTACTCACTTTTGGTGGGAATGCAGAAAGGTATAGCCACTGTGGAGGACCGTGTGGCAGTTCCTAAAGAAGTTGAATGTAGACTTGCCAAGTGATCCTGCAAGACCACTACTGGGTATAAGCCCAGAAGAACTGAGAGCAGGGACCCAAACAGACATCTGCACACCAATGTTCACAGTGGCATTATTCACGATTGCCAAAATTTGGAAACAAACAAGTATCCATCAATGGTTAATGGATAACCAAACTGGATCAAAGACCAATATATAAAAGCCAGAACTATCAAACTCCTAGAAGAAAACATAGGGAACCATCTTCAGGATCTTGTGTTAGTCAATAGTTTCTTAGACTTTACACCCAAAGCACAAACAACAAAAGAAAAAAAATTGATAAATGGGACCTTATCAAAATTAAATCCTTTTTTGCCTCAAAAGAACTTTATCATGAAAGTAAAATAATAATCTACAAAATGGGAGAAAATATTTGGGAACCACATATCTAATAAGGACTTAATAACCAGAATCTATTAAAATTCTACAATTCAATAAAGTAAACAATCCAGTTAAAAAATGGGCAAATGACTTTAATAGACAGTTCTCCAAAGATGATATACAGGGAAGTAGATGTGGCTCAAGCATTTGGGCTCCCATCTACCGTATAGGAGGTCCAGGGTTCAATTCCCAGGGCCTCCTGGTGAAGGCAAGCTGGCCCACACATTAGTGCTGGCCCCCACTGGAGTACTGGCCTGCATGGAGTGCTGGCCCATGCAGAGATCTGGTGCAGCAAGATGACACAACAAAGAGAGACAAAAGTAGAGACAATAAGAGACACAACAGACCAGGGAGCTGAAGTGCCACAAGAAATTGGGCATCTTTCTCCCCCTATGGAAGTTCCCAGGGCAGCCTACAGAGAAGACAAGCAGACACAGAAGAACACACAGTGAATGGACAAAGAAAGCAGACACAGCACAAAACAGAAATGGGGGTGGGGTGACAAATCTTTTTTTTTTAAAAAAGAGGATAAACAAATAGCCAGAAAGCACTTACAAAGATACTCAAAATCACTAGGCATCATGGAAATGCAAATCAAAACACCATTTAGAATGGCTACTAGTAAAAAACAAAACAAAAACGAAAGGAAAACAAAATCACAAGTGTTGGAGAGGACGTGGAGAAATAGGAACACTCATTTATTGCTGGTGAGAATGTAAAATGGTGCAGTCACTGTAGAAGACAGTTTGGCAGTTCATCAGAAAATTAAGTATATAATTACCATATGACCTAGCAATCCCACTTCTGGTACATATCCAAAAGAACTAAAAGCAGGGACTTGAACAGATACACACAGGGATGTTCATAGTGGCATTATTAACAAATGCCAAAAGACAGAAGCAACCCAAGTGTCCACCAATCAATGAATAGATAAACAAAATGTGATATATACAAACAATGGAATGTCATTCGGCATTAAAAAAGGAATGAAATTCTGGTACATGCAAAAACATGGATGAAATCTGAAGACATGTTGTGTGAAACAAGCCAGACACAAAAGGACATATATTGTATGATCTCACTGATATGAAATAATTAGAAAAGCTAACTCAGGGTCAGAATCTGTAATGTAGGTTACCAGGTAAGGGTAGAGAATATGGAGCTAAGGCTGAAAATGTACAGAGTTTCTCTTTGGAGCAATGGAAAAGTTTTGGTAGAGGATGGTGTTTGTAGCACAACACTGTGGATATAATTAAGAGTACTGAATTATATATTTGAATGTGGTTAAAAGGGGAAATTTTTGTTTACATATGTTACTAAAATGAATTTTTTAAAATTCCATGGACTATAAACTAAGCCATGGACTACAGTTAATAGCATAATTACTAAAAGCTTTCTTCAACTATAACGAATGTATCACACCAATGCAAAGTATCAATGATAGGCTAGTTTATGGGAATCCTGTATTTTACACATGATTGTGCTGTAAAGTCACAACTTTTCTAGTAAAAATAATAAAGGTAGTCTCAAACAATTGCTACTGGAACAGGCCTAGAAAGAAACAGTCTAAATTGGAGCAAGAAGACAGGTAATTCCAGGAAAGGACAGATAACTATGATATGCATGTCTATACATAAAATTATACTGAGAAGGTGGAGTACAGAGAAGTAGAAATTGATACATGGGGCAAAGTAAGCACTTTTTTCCTTAAATGGGTTAATTAGTAATTCCAGGATAAACAAAACATTCCACAAGTAAGGACTCACACTCATAGTACACCTGCTTGGCTCAGTAGTGAACAATATTTACATATCTTAATAAATAAATACTAAATAAATGCTGAAATGCACAATAAAGAATGTGAGATTATACTGGGAGTTTGAGAAAGGGAGAAGGGGGTACATGTATGGAAGAGCTAAATCTTCATCTACTATAAAGAGAAATGAGCAGATAAAGGCAAGAATTGATACTTTAAGAAATAGTGGTATGTTATTTTAAAAGGTAAATAAAGGAAAAATAAGTAATAGAAGTGAAGGTGGTTGTTTTCAGGCAGCAAGACTAGGGCAGTTGGGGGAGAGGAGCAGGGCTGACTGGATTTTTTATTACTGCTGTTGAAAGCCTTTTCGTAGTGCTATTTAATTTTATTTATGGGAACTAGGTTAAGAGCACAGGATTTGGAATCAGGCAGCTTGAAAATGAATCTTGGATTAGACATTTCACTAGGTTCATAGACAGAGGCAGTTACTTAATCTCTCAGCTTTCCTATATCTAAAATAGGGATAAAAAATACCTCATAGGATTGTCTTAAGGAATAGATAAGCTAATTCATGTAAATTGCTTAAATTATGTCTGGCCCTAAAGTGCTCAATAGTGAAATAACAAACACTAACATATATGACAATAAATATAAACTTCTAATATTTAGCAAAATATAAAGGCACTAATAACTATATAAAATCTAATTTTTAAGTATGTAAAATACTACATACCTAAAATGTTTATACTAGTTATGGGGTTGGGGGAAGACAGATGATGCCTAGAAATCTTTTGCCTTGTTTTTGACTTATCAAATTAAATTATATTCTTAAAGTTTAAGTAAAAGCTGCCTCTCATAGCTGCTCATAAATTGTATTATACTCGGTTAAGGAATACTTATAAACAGAAGCTGCAAGGCATTTCAAGCACAAAGTTAATTTTCACTTGCAAATGGTAAAACCAAGAACTTGGAACAAAACCAAAAGGCACAAAAATAACATGGAATTGAAAGGAGTGAGATGGAAATAACAGCAATCCAAATGAAATAGACTTATTAAGTACAGTGAAACAATTTTCCTACTCCCTAGTTTCTGAGGTTGCTTCTGATAAAAAGCAGATTTACTTATAGTGCCTACCCAAAGCCTCTCCCCTTCCTGGGCCAGAAGATCCCAAGAACTGATGTGTCTTTAAATTACTACTGTTACGTATTTTACAGGCAGCATTGGCTGTGCCTGCTATGTAATCCTCATGGATACATGGGGGATAATCAACTATGCTAAAAAAAAAATTCTTGAAATTCATCAGTTATATGATTTCATTTTGTAACTCCCCACATAGGTCATCGCATAGGATTATTAGAATGCATGAAACGTCCACCTAGTTTATAGTCACAGGAATTGATATTTCTCACCAAACTAAATCTAAACTGAATCTAAAGAAAATGAGAGAAACAATAGATGAACACAAACAGAATATCCAAAGAGAAGTAGAAATTATGAAAAGGAGCAAAACCGAGTTGAAGACCACAGAAACAAAAATTTAAAATTCCCTCATGGATTTCAATAGCATACTGGAGCTGGCAGAAGAAATAACTAGGGAAACTGAATATAAGACAAATTAAATAATCCAGACTGGGGAGCAACAAGAGAAAAGAAAGAAGAAAAAATGAATAGAGCCTGAGGAAGCTGTGGGATACCACCAAACATACCAATATATGTGGAAGGCCCAGAAGGTAAAGAGAGAAAGGGACAGAGAGAATATCCAAAGAAATAATAGCTGAAAACTTCCCAAATTTAAGGAAAGGCATGATTATTCACATCTAAGATGTTCAATGAACTTCACACAGAATAAACCCAAATAGATCCAGGCCATGCCATGTTATAATCAAATTGTCGAATGTCAAAAGATGAGAGGGAACGGATGTGACTCAGGCAGTTGGGTACTCACCTCCCATATGGGAGGTCCTGGTTTTTGTTCCCGGTGCCTGATAGAGAAGATGAGCAGACAGATGAGTCACTGGGGGGGGGGGGGTGTTATTAAAAAATAATACATACAAACATACATACATACATAAAAGGTAAGGAGAGTATTCTGAAAGCCCCAAGAGAGAAGCAATGTGTCATATATGAGGGAGCCTCAATAAGATTAAATGCCGGTGCCTCATCAGAAACCACAGACGGCAGGAGGCAGTAGGGTGACTTATTTTAAATGCTGAAAGCAAGTATCTTCCAACCAAGAATTCTGCATCTGGCAAAGCTGTCTTTCAAAAATGAGGGAGGTTTTAAGACATTCTCAGATAAACAAAAGCTTGAGAAACTTCAATGCCAGTAACCTGGCCCTACAAGAAATGCAAGAAGAGGGTTCTACAGATTGAAAGGAAACAACAATAGACAACTGACTAAAACCACATGAAAAAATAAAGATTTCTAGTGAAGATAATGGCATGGACAAAAATGCAAACATACATACTATTTTATTTTTATAACGCTACTTCTTATTTTCTACAGGATCTAAAAGACAAAGGAATAAAATGTAATGATAAATCAACAGTTTCAGACTTATAATGTGTAAATAAGTAATTAGTGACAAGAATTGCATAAAGGTGTGGGGACAGAAGGCGATAGGACCATAGTTTGTGATTACTATTGAAGTTAAGTAGATAGCAAAGCAAACTAGATTTTTATAGATTTAGGATGTTAAACTCCATGGTTACTATAAAGAAAATACTGAAGAATATGCACACTCATAGAGACAGAAATTAGAGTACAGGTTGTCAGGGGGAATGGGAAGTTAATGCACAATGGGTGCAAAGTTTCTTTCAGGGAGATGAGAAGGTTATAGCAGTAGAAGGTGGTGAGGGTACTTTAATATTTTGAATGTGATTAATTCCATTGAATGAGTGGTTGAGATGGGAGGGTTTATGTTTTACATATGTTCCCACAATTTAAAAAAAATAAAAGAGTGAGCAAGATAATGACAATTAAACAATAAATGATCCTGGATGGGATCTAGCAAGGACAAGAAAAGGCTCAAAGGGACATTGGGACATATGAGAAAATTGGATATAGACTATAAACTTTGTATCAGTGTTAAATTTCTTAGGATATTTACAAGGCAGCATTAAGTGTTCAAGGAGCATGATGTATACAACACACACTCAAGCGTTCAGAAAATTGACAGACAGACACACAGACAAAAAGATGGATAGAATGATATGGCAAATGTAGCAAAAGTTAAAATTTGTGGACCTGGGTATCAGGGACAGAGGGTAGGGATATGTTGGAATTCTTTGTACGAAGTTTGTGTTATTTTTGTAACTGTCCCGTAAACTGAAATTATTTCAAAACCAAAAAGTTTAAAAAGAAGATAAGAGTAAGGTATCTCAGCAGTGGGCGAGTACAATTTTTTTTAAAGAGGCACATAGGAAAAAAACAATGAAGTCTTTGCTGGAATATAAAATTCTGGTTTATGGCGTATAACCCAGAGTTAAGTAAGGGTTAGATCCTGTGGAACCATTTTAAGGGTTGTGGCGTTTATCCTACAAGCTAGGAAATAAAAGGATTTTAAGAGTAGTTCAGGTTTACATTTTAAAAGTGCCCATTGCCTCAGGGGATTGGCTGAATATGGATTTGAGGATGAGAAGAACTTCAGCTAGGATATGAAGGTAGGAGGCAGCTGCAGCATCCCAGGCAAAAGCCGATGAGACCCTTGACTAAGGCTACAGAAATGGGAGAAGAATTTGAAAAGAAAAAAAAAATAGGTGTAAAATAGTAAGAGGACTCAGTGACCTGATAATCCTGGAGGCTAAGAAAAGAGTAAAAAAATGACTTCTGGATTTCTGCATGACACCTGGATAGTGTTACAGTTCCAATAATATCTTTTCCACAACTCCGGGGGTCCAGGTATGTTTCAAAATTCAGAACCGTTTGGATTTTCAAAAGGTGACATGGTTCACATACCCTATATTGCAAGCACCTCCAGCAGGGCCTGAGGCAATATCATATAATCAAGCACATGACTCTTTCTGTGAGGTGACACATCAATAATCCCAACAAAGGTAAGAGACAGTAGCTCCCTGACAGTTCACTTAGGTTGTTGGGGATTGAATCATGTCCCCCACAAAAGGCATGCTCAGGTCTCTACCCTGGTCCTGTGTGTGTGAACCCATTTGTAGATAGGACCTTTGAAGATGTGATTAGTTAATGTGCACCCAAATTGAATGAGGGTGGTCTTAATCCATCATGACTGGTCTTTATAAGCAAAGGAAATTATACACAGAAAGAGAAGCCACAAGCAGCAGCCAGAAGGCGGAGTCACGCTCCCAGAAGAGAAAGGAGAAAACACAGCTATGTGCTTTGCCATAAGAGGGAGAAGCCAAACAATGACAAAGACTGTCAGCCAGCCAGAAGATACGAGCCCCAGGAGGAGGCAAGCCCCTAGTCTCAAAAACATTGAACCAATAAAGTCATCTTGCTAAGCCAAGCCCTTGTGTGGCATTTGTTTCAGCAGCTGAGAAACTAAAACAGTTATTGGTACTGGAAAGTGGGATGCTGCTATTGCAAATACCTAAAAATGGAGAAGTGGCTTTGGAAATGCGTAATGGTAGAGGCTAGAAGACCTGCAAAGGCTCAAGAATGAGAGCCTAGAGGAAGTCTGTATTGTCTTAGAGAATACATAATTCATCACAAACAGAAGGTAGGTAGAAATATGGATTTTACAGGTACTTCCCATGAAGCCTTAAAGGAAATGATGAATGTGTCATTGGAATTGGAAGAAAGGTGGTCCTTGTTATAAAGTGGTAGAGAACTTGGTGAAACTGAGTTCTGATGTTGGATAGAAGACAGACTTACAAGCATGAACTTGGATATTTAGCTGATGAGATTTCCAAGCTAAGCAAGGAAGGTCCAGCCTGGTTTCACCCTGCAGCTTATACTGAAATGACAGTGGAAAGAGACCAATTGAGGATTGGACTGCTAAGTACAAGAAAACCAGCATGTAACAATTTGGAAATTTCCTGGCCCATCCATATGGCGTGCTCTGAGACTAGGGCCAGAAGTGGCTCTATTACAGGGCCCCCTGAGCTTCTGGGAAGTGAGTCCCCACAGAATAGGCCCCATGTGAGGGTTAACTAACCAATCTTTTGCTAAAGAGAGTATGGCTAAACATGATCCAGTCAGCCACTTCAGGGGAAGTCAGGATTGGAAAATGCAGTTATCCAAGAAGGATCTGTGGAAAGTTCTACTGTCTGATGGTTTGGATCCACTCAAACTGCACGCAAAGCCAACAAGGTTCTTGCAGAGATTATATGAGCAGAACCACTGCCAGCCTGAACTGGAAGAGATGGAGAAAGTACAAATTAAAGGAAGAATGACTTCAAGGGCAACTCCACCAGGCCTGGAGGACAAACTATCCCAGCTGCAGATGACTCTTGAACTTGAAATCTAATGATGTTTACCCTGCTGTTTTCCTTCTGATTTCTCTCTTCTAAAATGGAAATGTTTACCCTATGCCTGTCCAAACATTGTATACTGGAATCAAAAAAAAAAAAAAAAAAAGTTGATTTCTAGGATTTACAGGCCCACCAGACAGAAGAATTTTGCCCTAGGTTGGACAACACCTATAAGACCTGGTACTTAGCATTTTACTGAAATGTCTTAAGGCTTTTAGGATGGCGTGATGGAATGAACACATTTTGCATGAGGGAAGAACATGTCTTTTGGGGGCCCAGAGGGAGTCTAGAGGATTCAACTATCTCCCACAAAAGACATGTTCAGGTTCCAACCCCTGGTCCTATGTATAAACTTATTTGTAAATAGGTGCTTTGAAGATATTATTAGTTAAGGTGTACCCAAACTGAATGAGGGCAGGTCTTCATCCAATCTGGCTGAAGTCCTTATAAGCAAAGGAAATTGCATACACAAAGAGAAGCATATGGAGCAGCCAGGATCTGGAAGTCAATGGAATCTGGAAAAGAAAGAAGATACCACCATTTCCGTTGCCATGTGACAGAAAAGCCAAGGAACCCCAAAGATTGCCAGCCAGCCATAAGTCAGCAACCCCAGAAGGAAGCAAGCCTTCTATCCTCTGAAACTGTGAAACAATAAATTCCTATTGTTAAGTCAACCCACTGCATGATATTTGCTTTAGCAGCAAAGAAAATAAAGTACAGGTGTTCCTTCAAATGAGTTTAAGTCAAGTTTTGTTAACAAACGAGTTACCAAAAGTTTGATTTTCAGAAGTTTTTGGACTTTGGAATTGTGAATAAGAAATGGGGAAGCTATACTAATATCTGATGATAGAACACAAGAAGTGAAGCAAATTTTTTGAGTTTTTGTTGTTTGCTTGTTTTTTGTTTTTTTTTAACATGATGAAGGTTCTGGTTTAAACAGCATAATCTCAGGAGTTAATCATATTGTAAAATGCCCTGCAAGTAATGGAATAGTTGAACAAACTAGTTGGGACCATTTGAAATGGAAACAATTATAGGAAAAATGTACACTGGTGCAAATAATTTCTATTTAGTGCCAAAAAATAAGCCCAACTCAGAGAATAACTTGAAGAGGTTTCATCTAGTTGTCAACAGCCAAATTCAGAGTGCCAACTGCTTTTCCTTTGCCATGAATTAATGTATGTTGGTGTCTTGCCATTGCTGAAGCTGACTTGAATTAAACATTGCCATTGACAGTACATGAATTGTCTTTAAATTGCCCAAATTACATAAAACTCATTATTGTGATATTAACAAGATGAATAATTGGACTGGTAATTGAAAATTCTTCTCAATCAGCTTTTTACATCCACAAAAGATCTGTCATTCCTAATGTATTATTTTTTTTTGCAATTTATGGACCAGAGAAGTGAATGGGTCGGAAAATGATTCAGGTATTTATCATTTTCCAAAAAATTAATAGAGTAATATTGTCTTTAGGAGAAAAAACTCTTTCCACCAGGAATGTGAGGGCAAGTTAAAACTGAAAGGCTTAATCGTCCAATCAGAGCTCTAAGACTGCATTCCTACAGGTTTGCTTCCAGGTCTGACACAAATGTGTAAGTGCTCCGGCTTTGGGTGAGGAATGAGCACTAAAACCCTTCTTGAGGAAGGCTTCTGACAGGCCAGAAGCCCTGTCGAGTGTGAACAGGATTATGCCTCTCCCAGGATATTGGCACCAGCCCACAAAGGTGGTTTCTCAGTTTTCTCAGTTGTTCTCAAGGTCTCTGTCAAAAAGTTCCAGACTATCAGAGACCATTCTATCTCTGATGTTTCTACCACCAGAGAAGCACCAAGAGAAACCACACATTTTACTCTGCGCTTTCTCTGGAAGATCTGAAAGGGCTGTATTAATCACTTTGGGTTTGGGGAAGTCAAACTACAGATGTTTCCTAATAATTTTCACATTTTCCCTACTTTTTCAGCAAAAAAGGAAGAAAAATATATACTTTTGAAAATAATGTTATGGCAACTATTTACGACATAGCTTATTTTGATATTCTGAAAGTTTATGTGTGAATTCATATCTCCTGAATTATAAAGAATTAAATTACTGGCTATTATTATTCTTTTGCAATGCAAGTCTTTAAGAAGTACTCAACGTTCATTATTGGCATTGACTGAATCTTTCAATCTGGTCTTTTTTGGAGAGATGGGGCATGATTCTTACAACTCCTCTTTTATACCTATTTCATAATAAGGAAGAAAAATGTAAAATGTTAACAGAATACAAATCAAATAATAAATTGGGCTATATTTTCTTTAATGATCTTTTTTTCAGATTTCCCCTAGCACTATAACTCAGACATAAAACTTACAGCTCAGAGCTAAACTGGACAAAATTCTTTTTATCTCTCAACCTTGCACTTGATAATTGTTTTCATCAAAATCCTCTCAAGACAACCTTACTAGTTTTTTCCTGACCCTAAACACACTACACCAGGGGTTCCTAACTAGGGGTCCATGGACCCCCAAGGGGTCTGTGGAAAGATTTCAGGGGGTTCATGAGCAAGAACTGAAAAAATTCAACTTATAATCTTTATTTTCTCTGACCTCTGAAATCTAGCATTTCCTTCCCTAACGTATGCAATAAATTACAGTAGCATTCATTTCATTACACATTACAGTTGTTGCATATCTTGAAAAATCGCTTAGGCTCATCCATACTTCAAAGTTACGGTAGTTGTTAGACCCAACGCTTCTTAAGTGTCATAAAACCACCTGCCGCTACATTCTGAGAAGCGGTACATGGTTTTCACCTGACTGGCAAAGGTGGTCCGTGGAACAAAAAATGTTAAGAACCCCTGCACTACAGCATGCCGAGAACCCATTCAAAGTACACTAAAGTACAAGAAGGTTGCATGCAGTTTCTAATATTTGAGAAATTTAATCTAGCACCAAGGCCCTAGAGTCTCATGCTCTCCAACAAATGTTTAATTTAGTTTGCAATATGATTTTATGAAAAAAGAACAGTTTGTACGTGGTTGTGTGTGTGCACACCACAGTAAGTTGATAGAAAAGTCAGTCTTAAAAAAAAAAAAAGTAAATCCAATAGACCTATTTTTGAATGATAGAACCCAGTCCATTAGTGGTCAAAAAATCAATCTGGTGTGCTATACCAATTTTAAAAAATAAAATAAAGAACATTCATGTACCAAGGTTAAGTACTGGTTTATGAAAATTGCTTCATTTACACACACTAGAGTACACTGACTTGAGGCAGAGAATGAATTTCTTACTGAGGAATGTAGTAAAAAAAAAAAAAAGGCCTAAAAACTTTGGTGTTGAAGAAGTAAGATATGCTTGCCAACCAACAAATGGATGGATGACCCTGGGATTATGCTTCATAAAATATACTTTAAACCATTACAATAAAAGATCAGAAGACTAAATTACATTATCTATGTTGATTTAAAAAATTAACTATGCCTCTGAAAGTTAGAAAGGATTAAAATTATCAATCCATGTGGCATCTTCAATGTACATGTGATCCACAGTGGATCATTGACATCTGGACCAGCAAAAATCAGGGTAAATCAAAGCTGCACAAATAGTTCACTATTCTGCAACTGGACGGGCCTTACAATCCATATAAAAGAAAAAAAGACAAACCTATTATGAGAGAATGTAGGTGGCGAAAGGTAAAGAGAGCCGTGATACAAGGCACTGCAATAATAAAGCCTCCCTACCACTAAATTCTGGGTGAACTGAAGTTAAAATCCCTCCCTCAATTTCAGTTTATCACGAACTGCATAAGTCAATTGGGTCTGCTAGGTGAGAAGGAATACTCAGAATGCAAGCGCTACAGAAGATTCCTAAAATTTTTTTTGCCTTCATTACCTTAATCTAGGGAAGTATTAATTTTCCTGTTTTACAGAAAGATTGAGGTACATTGCTACACTAGATAATGAGAACACATTACATTTCTCACTAAAGGTAAGATAGTCTAATAACATCTAGCCCAATAATCAATAAAGATTAAATTAATATCCGAACTCAGAGCAACACCTACATCTAAGTTTAAAATAGTGTTTAGCACATTTAGTTCTCTATTTGGATTCAGGATTAAGAGGATAATCAAGGCTCTGTTGAAAAAAGCAGGAAGGCACTGGTTGAAAATATCTTTTTTAATTACGTCCTATAATTTTATGGTGGATTTTTAAAAAATTATTGCACCTCTTAAACTAAATATGTTGCCTGGAGCATTTTAAACTAAATGTGCAACTTAAAACATTAAAAAATAGCAAAGAGAATTAAACCAATCTAGGGAATGGGACTGCCATTTAGTATTAGAAATTCCTATGCAAAAGTGCTGGTTAATGAAATATAAAAAGATGCTAGGCACAAACAAACGTCTCTGAATGTTTAAACTAACCTGTATGCTAGACTTAAGATATTACAAGTAAAAAGTTAAAAAAAAATCTAATCGTGGAATATGACTCCTGTTATTTTAGCCACAAACTTAAAGAAAAAAGTATACAGTAAAGGGAAGAAACAGATTTTCCCACAATAGATATTGTCAAATTAAAAGGCAAAATATTTCTGATTTTTAAGTATAATTTATGTTTAAATGAATGTCTTCATTATGTAATATAACTACTATACCAAGTTATGTTAGTTTAATAACGTTTTCTTAAAATAGAAAAATTGGTGTCTAGATGGGGTTGTAAATACAGAAATAGTTCTTTGAAGAATTAGAGAGAAGGAAATAAAAGACTAAGTCAAGCACCAGTTTCACCCTTGATGCTTAGGCTTAGACAAGCCTAATTAGTCAGGGAAAAGAATTTGGGCCTGGCACACCCAGGTTCAGACGTGGCAAGATCCTGAAACAAAGTTTGTTTTTTTTTTTTTTTCCCGAGCCTTTGAGTCATATGCCACAAGCTAACCGGAGCCATCATATACAGGTCTTTAAGTCAACAGGTCCTTTCAACGAAATGGAGTGCGGTTGGTGCGTGACAGTTGGATTTTCTTCTGTCATGAAGAAAATAACTCCTCGGGTCAAACCGGAAAGTGGGCGCAGCTCTGGCTTGGGGAGTGCACCCGGAAAAGTGTAGGGCAGAGAGAGGGATGTCCGCGTCCCGACCACAGGGCGCTTTCCAAACCACTCGGAAACCATTGAAATGGCTCGAGCGGCCGCGGTTTCCAGCCTCGGACCGTCTGGGGTACGGCTGGGAAAGTTGCCTGGCGGCGCCTGCCCTGCCCTGCCGCGGTTTGGCTCCGCGGCCGCGGGCTGGGAGGCGACCGGCAACCTGCTGGCCGCCGGGGCAACGCGGCCGCCCCCTCTGCGACCCGCGCAGACCCCGGCCCGCGCCGTCCGCACTGGGCCGGGTCGGGATCTTCGGGCACCTCCCTGCAGGGACCGCCCGGGACCGCCGTGGGCAAGAGGGGAGCCGAGGCTCCCCGAGGGGCGCCACTCTCCCAGGACCCTGGACGCCCCTCCCGGCGTCCCCCGAGGGGCAACTGGGACGCAGCCCCCGAGACGTCCCAACCGGCGCCGGGACCCCAGCCCTCTCGCCCACACGTGGCCTGCGCGGCCGTCCCACCTGCCGCCCCGCTGCCGCCCGCGGGCCCGGCCCGGCGCCCGTCCGCCGGCTTACCTGGAGCCCCCGGGAGCAGGGCGGCCAGCGGGACGCGCGGGCGCTGCGCTCGGCCCCGCGCCAGGTGCGGCGGCGGCGGCGGCTCGGCTTGCTGTCGCTACAGTTGCCGCTCGGCCGAGAGCCTCCTCCGCCTCTGCCTCCCGCCGGCCCGCGGGGCCTCCCGCGTTGCCAGGCGAGGCCGAACCCGGGCTCCGCTTCCTCCCGGAGTCTCCCAGGTGAGCTCCAGCCTGCGACGTCGGCAGGGGCGAGGCCCCCGCCCCGCGCCTGCGCGCCGGCCTCCTGACGCGCCCAAGCCCTACCTGAGCGCCCCAGGTGAGCGCCGAGGACCGCGCGAGCCCGCCGGGCAGGCGCAGCCGCCGCGGGGCTGCTCCTCCTGCGCAGCGCCCGAGGCCGGCTCACCGCCCGAGCCGAGCCTCCCGGCGGGGCTACGATTAGGGAATCCTGCGCTGACCTGGTGACAGCGGTCACCCTGTAACCAGGGCGCACAGGTCAGGGTCCTTGGAGTGCCTGAAACGCTGGAAGTCCCCCCCCACACTTCTTCCCTTGCCCTTCAGTTCTCAAAAATGAAGGGGCGCGCTGGCCCGAGACCCGCGAGCTCAGTGCCTCGGAAGACCCTTCATAACGGCAGCAAGTGTAGGCTCCTGTGGTTTCCTTGGGCAGGGTTCAGCGGTTTGTCACAGTTAGGTTCGTGAGCTGGGGGTGAGCTTCCTTCCCGTGTCTTGATTTCATCACTCGACTCACTTCAGCGCTGCTAGTGGTTTCCGTTTCTGCACGCGGGGGCTCTGGTAGGAGTGCCTCACGTCCAAAGGAGGAGCCTCCTTCTTCCGAAGAGCTTCTGGTATTTGGCAGAGCCGCGACAATTTGAGGTGCACCTCCCCTTCCTGGGTTGCTATCGAAAGGCAAATCGGTTCCCAGATGAGATGGAAAGCGCCTCTCTGATAATAGAGAGGAACCCCCTGTCCTTGTTCAGAAAGAGATTTTGGTTTCCTGGGGGAGGGTTAGCTTCTGTGTAGGTTTGTTTAAACGCTCATCATCTATTCTGGAAGGTGAGAACACAGACACTAGGAAAGTGATGGGTTTTGCTGTGGTTTTTAAAAAGACAAATATGTTTTTAAACAGTTTTTTTTTCCTTTTGTGATATCTACAGCTTTTTGTTTCAGCCTTCCTTCTTCTGCTTTGACAAACACTGATACACCTGAAATTAGCACTTAAAATGGCCTTTATATCTCCCAATGAACTCCTCCTCTCTTTGGTTCTACCTGGAATGAGCAATGGAATATAAATAGAAAAATAGATGAAAACCTTTCACTTGTGTGTTTACTTACATGATGGTAGAATTTTCTATAAAATTTAGTAGTGATTTCTCCTGCGTTTTGACACTCTCATGGTACTTATTTCTTAGGGTCGGTGAATTCTCTTTACTGCAGTACCACACCACCTATGAATTGGGTCTGAAACTTTGTTAGTTGTTTGTGTGTTTATTTTTGTATATTGTGGTTACTTTGCAAGCATCAAAGAACTTTTAAGTGTATGTGTCATTTTGTTATCATTAACTTCAAGGAATTTTTAAGCTCCCCTTCTTGCTCCAGAAGTTCTGGATATCCATATGGACATTATCATGCTAACTTAGTAATGTGTGTCCTTAGGTTCAGAGTTGAAAACACTAACTCCCTAAACTCCCTTTTCTTGGAGCTTCTGCAACTTTCTTTGCTGTTTTGCCTCTAAAAGTTTAGAGTGTTAATCTGGGGAATTTGGAAGAAATCCTAGATGTATAACTGAGAAGTCTGTATCCCTTTTCTTGTATTACCTGTTTCTGAATGAGGCAGTAGCCAAAAATTGTTAGAGTTTTGGTGTTCCACCAGTTGAAGAGCAACAAATTTCATTGACAATCAGGACAGAGCAAATGGATACAGAAGAGCAATCTGCAATCCAAGGACTGAGGTGCATTGACAGGAAGACTGGTAAGTTAAATAGGACTGAAAAGAGAAGCTAGGGGAAGAGATATAAAAGCAGAGAGTGAGCAAATAGGACAAAAATGCTGTATGCAGAGCAAGTAAGGGACAGAGAAAATATAAAAATGATCAAGAGTTCCTAAATATTGACTGTTGGTCTTCAGTAGAGTCAGATCATTTGAACAACGAAAGCACTATTGCTGAGTTTCACATACCTACCGTTCTGAAAGCAAAGTCTTAAAATTAATGACAGCTTTTTGACTGTACGACATAATTAAATGCTGCAGGCCCAGAAAAAAATATTAAAATACTGAAATATTTAACGTCCTAAATCTAATCACCTGGAGGGTTTTATACAAGTACCATCCTATTTAAAGTTATGAAATAAAAAATTTTCTTTACTGAGTGAAAATTAGTATTTCTTCTAAAACCCAGGAAACTTAGTGTGCGCTTGTTTCTCAGAAACAAACCTATTTTAATAGCACATGTTCAGCATATGTGGCAGTTAAGATAGAAAACTGAACAGCAGATTTTACAAAAGAAGAGAGATAAACATTTCTCTCTCTCTCTCTCTTTCTCTCTCTCTCCCCCTCCATATATACTGCAGATGAATGGGCATAAAATGCTCAGTGATATAGATTTGAAATGATGGTCACTTTTATAATTTCTGTTAATATATAAATAAATGCCAAAAACAGTACCTGGCACTTAGTTGGTACCTAATAAATATTTGTTAAATATATGAATTGCTCGATCAAATGTTATTTAATAATTAATACGCATAGTATCTTGAGGAAATTACAAGTCCAAAGAATGGTTTAATCAAACAGTATGGAAAACTACTTGGGACAAATAAGAGTAATGAAGAGTGAATCTAAAGGACAGGGTTCTAATAACAATAGCTACCACTTATCTCATACCTTTGTTTCATAAGGTACTATACAAAGCACATTACACTTCAATGTTACTTTACCTTTCTGAGCGTAAATTTTCTCTTCCACAAAATAAACTAGTGGCACAAGTTGATCTTCAACTTCCTTTACACTCTAAATCATGTAAACTCCATGCCAAAGGAATTGCCATGCAAAACAAACAAACAAAACTCTTCTAGAAATAGTAATAATGGGAAACAAAGAAGAAGAAATTTAAATTACTTAAATGAAATCACATTTGTAATTCATAAAAATATAAATAATGCATAATGCATCAAGTGAAATTGTTTACATTCACTAAGCCCAATTTTAAACATTTTTAGTTTTTTTGTTGTTTAATTGTTGGCTACTCAGGGCCTACTAACCTTAGTTTAAACATACTGCCTGATTTACCTTGTAAAAACAATTTTGCCTTATATGAGAACTGGAATCTTGAGGCAGGATCTCAAAGTTAAACTGAGAGATTTGGCTCAAAGACTAAACAGATTGAAACAATTTCTACCAAAAGAAGTAAAAAAAAAAAATTGAAAGGCTATTGATTCAAAAGGAAAAAAGTGCTGGTGTCATCTTGAACAACCACAAATATGTGACTATTTTTATATGATGTAGCCTAATCCTGCGTTGTTTTTAAAATTATTACAAGAGTTAAAGCAGTGAAAACATTGATAGATTATTTTAGCATGAATTTCTTTGGGAAATTGTCTTGTATGTGAATTGCTTATGAGTTTTTCCCCTGCAGAATATCATTAGAACAACCATCTGGGATTTTCAAAGAGGTATGAATTTCTGTGAAGGCACTTATTGACTACATTTCAACTAAGTTCATTTAAGAACTTAGTCTTGTTAATTTTCTGTCTTTAATGCTTGGCACATAGTAGGTGCTCAATAAATATTTGATGAAATGGATTGAGTAGAGTGCTGAGTTTCAAGCTTTTAAGCATTAGCATAAAAGCAAAAAGAGATGCCATGCTGAGTCAGACTAATATTCGATCGAGCTAGCTTGAAATTCTGGCAGAGGCATCAAAGGGTATTTTTTGCGGGAAAATATGATGATAGTCATGCTCAGTGTTGACCTCAGAAATGTGCTCCAGGTATCCTGACTTTTTTCTTGAATTGATCTCTCTTTTTCAGTAAAATTATTTTTTTTCTTCTTACAAAGCATTTACAACAAAATCAGAAAATACAGACAAGCTAAAAAAGAAACAATTTTATTAAGATACCCATAATTCCCCAGATTGGAATGAATCAGTGCTAACTACCATACCCTTTTGTCTATTGCATACATTTTCAGACTTTTTTTATTTAAAAAGTTGGAGGAGTGGGAGAGGAGATGAGAAAAGACACACACATATATGTTTCAAAAAATAAAAATTATATCATTTCTATGACTTGTTATGTAACCAATGTTTCCACTTAATACATCTTTCCATGTCAGTTTATCTCATTTTTACAGTATTATTTAAGATGGCTACATGGTATCATTTTTATGACTGTATTTAATCAGTCACTTATTGTTGGACAATGAAGACTCCTTCCAAATTTTGCTATTATGAACAATGCTTCGATGATCAGAATCTACCTTCATCTCTTGGAACATTTATAGAAATTTGTTTGCTTTCTTTATTAGAGATGTTATGGGTTTAAAGAATAATCATGCATAAAATACTGGATTCCCATATACCACCCTATTATTAACAACTTGCATTGGAACGTTTGCTACAATTGAGGATAACAATTTTTGTGATTGTACTGTTAACTATAGTCCATGGCTTAACTTAGGGTTCACTGTGTAGTGTGGTTCCATGGATTTTTAAAAATTTTTTATTCTATTATCATATACACAACCTAACAGTTCTCCATATATATATGTTTCCTTATTGTTAGTTACATTCACAACGTTGTGCTACCATCACCACCATCCATTACTAAAACATTTCCATCATTCCAAATACAAACCCTGTACTTTTTATTTTTATTTTTTTGAGCTATCAGGGACTAGAAATTGAACCTAGGACCTTGTCTGTGGGAAGCTGGCACTCAACCACTGAGACACATTGGTTTCCCTGAGTTGGTTTTATCATTTGTTTTACTTGTTTGATTTTTTTTTTGTCAGGGAGCACCAGGAACCGATTCCAGGACCTCCCATGTGTGAAGCAGGTGCTCAACTGCTTGAGCCACATCTGTTCCCACGAACCCTGTACATTAAAGCCTTAACTACCCATTCCCTGTCTCCACCCCAGCTCCTTGTAACCTATATTCCAGATTCTCACTCAATGAGTTTGCTTATTCTAATTATTTCAAATCAGTGAAATTATACAATATTTGTCTTTTTGTGTCTGTCTTACTTCACTTAACATGGTGTCTTCCAGTTTCATCCATGTTGTCACATGTATCAGGACTTTATTTTTTTTGTAGCTGAATAATATCCCATTAAATGTATAAATCACATTTTTTTTTCTTTCATTCATTGGTTAATGGACAATTGTGTTGCTTCCATCTTTGGCAATTGTGAAAGATGCCCCTTGAACATCAGTGTGCTTATCTGTTCAAGTTCCTTCTTTCAGTTCTTTGGGGTATAAACCTAGTAGTGGGATTGCTGAATCATATAGTAGTTCTATATTTAGCTTTCTGATGAACTGCCAAATTGTCTTCTACAGTGGTCACACCATTTTACCTTGCCACCACCAATGAACAAGCGTTCCTATTTCTCCACATCCTCCCCAACACCTGTTATTTTCTGTTTCTTTAATAACAGCCATTCTAATAGCTGTGAAATGTATCTCATTGTTCATTTTCACCCAGGAAGTAAATGCAGACCATCTCAAAAGTGCCCTTGGGAGTGGATCAGGAAAATGCACCAAGAGCATCTTCCATGGCTCCTCAAAGCTCAACTTTCTTGGCTTAGCAAATGCAGCCCTTCAACTAAGTATCCCCTACAGTCCCAAGGAAGCATAGCATCTTTAAGTCTCTTCCTCTGCATCCTTTGTCTGGGGTCAGTTGAAATAATGGCCACTCCCAGTGCCGTGCCTCCAGTGACTCACAGTGCTAATTAAAGCTGCGATCAGTGCTCTGCTGTGCCCACCCCTGGTCTTCGGGAAGAGGATTTTTATGACCCTGTCACAAGCGAACTAGGCAGGGGCTAGACCCCATGGCTGCCTGCCACAAGAGTGGGGGATGGGCACTAGTAGCTACCATACAGAAAGAGCAATTTGCTGTTCTTTACTGTAATTTATCAGCCTCTTCCTCCCACTCTTCCCTGGATGTTGTACACTGTTCTTCTGGCCTGCAGCATTTCAAAATAGTGTTTTCAGGCAGTTCCTGTCTGTTTAATAGTTGTTATAGTGAGCAGACTGATTCCTGGAGCTGTCTGTTCCACCATCTCCCAACAATACAATCCTCCCTCTCCTGACTTTTTTTTTCATTCATTTAAAAAAAAATTATTGAAGTATATCATTCACACATGGACATAAATAATAAGTGTATAGTAAAAGTTGTGAATTTACTAAGCAAACATGTATAACATCATACAAGGCTCCCATACATCACCCCACCACCAATATCTAACTGGCTTTTAATAAGCACCATATCAGTCCTTCAAGATCCTAAGACATGTCCATATCATGAGGCATCATATCATAGAGACAAATAGAAAACACTTTAAAAAGTTATTTTCTATTAATAAGACTATTAATTATAGTTACCAGAGTTTAATGTAAAAGATGCTCATTATCAAAATCATATAACTTAGAAATATGCAAGTGTAATGCCCAAATATTGTAGAAATGCCAGATCCCTTACTTTGCCCTAATCATCCCACGCTCATCTGACATGATCTCCTTTACCTGTCAAAACCCTGTCCAGCCCTAATCCCATGTGGGATGTCCTCTGAAGGTCTAGGTAGAGTCTCCAGGGATGCATCTTCCCCAAGGCCCAGGCAATGTGCCTTCACTCCAAGCAGGGTATAAGAAGCAGAAGAACTAAACTAGGACAATGTACACTTCATTCCCACTGCTGACTCCACACAGCTTTGAAATAACTACTTAAATTTTGTAGTGAAGACTGTAGCTTTCCTCAAATTTCAGTGTGTATTTGCTTCACAGAAAGATGATATCCATCAGGGCCTCTAATAGCCTAAACAGTGCTTTGTGTGAATTAGAAAATATGGCCACTGGGCAGAGCCAGTCCCACGAGCACTCAGCTTGGCAAGTAGATGATTCCTTACTCACAGTAGCTGCAGATCCACTCCAGGGCATTCAGTGGGCTGAATGGAACATAGGCTGATCTCAGCCCACTTGCCCTTTGGTAGGAATCCTTCACACAGGGCACAATCTAGTGTCCAGTCAGGTATCACCCCATCTTTTGTAGGCTAGCCGTGATGAGATTTATTTTGCTTCCGATTACCACCAAGATGAAAAAATGAAAACATTGCCCTTCCCTACAATTTTTCTCTTGGACATAGTGGTGGATGATAAAACATGGCTACGAACTCCATTCACCGCAGTCAGTGTCCCCTTTTGCAAAGTGACTTAGCTTTTCCATCAAGAAGTGCAGTCTGTTTCTTCACTCTTTGAATCTGGAGAGGCTGTGCAACTTCCTTTAACCAAAAGAATATGTTGGAAGTGATGTTATGTAACTTCCAAGGCTAAGCCTCAAGAGGGTTTTCACCTCTGCTTTCATTCTCTTGGGAATCTGCCCCAGGACCACCCTGCCATGAAGTCTGGCATGAAAGACCTGATGTAGGGAGAGGCCCAGCTGTCCCAGATGTTCCTCCTGAGTTCAGATACTGGCCAACCTTATGAGTGAGTCCAGGCAATACCAGCAGAAAAACCATCTGGTCAACCCAGAGAATGATGAGAAATATTCATTTGTTGTTTTAAGCCACTAAATTTTGGGGGAGATTTTTATGCTGCAAGAGGTAACTAATTTAAAAGTTTAACTATTTCATCTAAATTTGATCTCTCAACAAGAACATAAGCACTTTTACCTTTGTGCACCATTTGTACACCCCCTATTCACACAGGGAAATACTTTTTTGACATGTAAAAGCTTGGCTTTATCGAATTTCAAAAGTCTAAACCTTAAAGGACTCTGTAAAAAATATATGCCATAAACTATACATTTTAAAGAATATGTGATTGATCTGAGCCAGTTTCTACTCCTGTCCCAAATCTGTATAAAATTTATCCAGACTAAAGAAAGAGAAGCGAGTATGAAGGAGTGGAAAACACTGGCAGTATGTCTGAGAAGAAGCTCTATACTTCTCACTATCCAGGGTGGCCATATTGCACAAGTAAATGGGCCACTATTCCATAGAATAAGACTCATAGCACTGTGACCTTACCTTGTCTTCTTACAAATGTGCCTCACTCTAGGGTGAGGAGAGTGAGAGCAATTTTAAAAACCTCACTGAAAGGGGAATCTATGAGCAAAAGAGGAATTGAGGTCATAGATCTTACCCTAGAGAGCATTAAGACCTTGGGGTGGGAAGCAGATGTGGCTCAAGCAATTGAGCTCCTGCCTATCACATGGAAAGTTCTGGATTCAATTCCCCAGTGCCTCCTGGAGAAGATGAGCAAGACATTGAACTGGCACGATGGGCAGGCACAGCAAGCTGACACAAGAAGATGAGACACAAAGAAGAAAGACAACAAGAGACATAATAAAGCAGGGAGTTGAGGTGGCTCAAGCAATTGAGTGCCTCTCTCCCACGTGGGAGGTCCCAGATTCGGTTTCCTGTGCCTCCCAAAGAGAAGAGAAGCAGACACAGAGAGTACACAGTGAATGCGCACAGAGAACAGACAGCACAAAACAACGAAGGGCAGGGAGAATAAATAAATAAAATAAATCTTAAAAAAAAAAAACACTTCAGGGGTTTCCTTGCCCAATTAGGAACAGAAATCACTTATAAATGAAAGTCTTAAGGTATACAGACCTTGGACTCTCCCACAGCACCCTCATGTCCCTCAGGGAGACTCAGACAGCAAAAAAAAAAAAGTTTTCCAATGAAGATGGAAATGCTTTATATCCACATATTTTTGTAAGTTAAGTTCTATTGGAAGAGACACACCCATTTGCTAACCTGCTGTCTATGGGTGCTTTGTTGCTACAATGGCAGAGTTGAGTAGTTATGAAAGAGAGGCCCTTAACCGAAAAAAATGTTTGCTAATACTTATTTTACACAAAGCACAGAGAACTGAGAAAATGTAAACCTTGTGTAGATAACACAAAACAACAATAGACAGCATAAGCCATGATGAAAAGGAAAGGTGAGGGAACAAATATGACTCAAGCAATTGAGCACCCACCTCCCACATGGGAGGTCCTGGGTTTGGTTTCCAGTGCCTCCTAAAGAAGACAAAAAATGAGCAGACATCAAGCAAAAAATAAGCGGACAAGAAACAAAAACAAACGAGCAGGGAGTGGATGTGGATCAAGCAAATAAGTCTCCCCGCCCCCTACCCCATACCTTGGCACTAGGGAGGCCCTATGGAATGTAGAAGCATCTCTAGTGAAGTAGAGGAAGTCTCTGGCTTTACTGAGATTTCGTGTCTACCACCTGGAGGAATAAGCATCTGTAAGAGAAACTAACCTTAGATGTATAGATGTTGAAAAATAGTTTTACATTAAATTTCCGCAGTGATAAGACAAAATAGGCACAAAAGAAATGTATATTGAATGTTCAGCTTCAGTGGGTTTTTCTTTGTCCTCTGAACTTACAAAACTGGATGACAGCATTGCCGTCTCATATAGGAAGCATGCTACTCACAACCAAGAATTATTCATACTTTAGTTCATTTAGTCTCCACAAAACTCCTGTGCAATCTTTCAGTTGAGGAACTGAGCCTCAGAGAAGCTTTATGACAAGCTCAATGTACACAGCTAGTAAGCAGTAGGTGAAAGTAGAAGGTGAAAGTTGGTCTCTCAGACCACAAAGTCATGCTCTGTAAACCACATTATAGATCTTATAAAATAATTTTTCCTCTAATCCAAGAATGAGTGATTTATCATCTTTAGCTTGATTACATACATTCATTGACAATTTCTACTTCCCTAGTCTCTATTCCATTCATACAGTGATAACATATGGAAAAGATGAGCAACAGAAGGTTTTGTTTTCACATTTAATTTTACGATATCTTCAAATATAAAACCAAAAATCTTAATTTTGTTTCATATAGCAATTCTTTTAAGTAAAAGATGCTATGGAACAGGATGTCATTCCAAAAAGCAAACACACTGATTTCTATACTCAAAACAGTGAGGATCACAAGAGTTCTCTACATTACTTGGGGGTGGGGAGAAGGAGACACAAAACTACAAAACTATCTCAATGCAGTGCTCCATTTAACAATAGTAACATAGTTTGTTCATTTGGCTGCTTTTAAGTATAACTTTAATGAAGATTCCAAATAATGGATTATTGCAATTTTGGCATAATTGTACAGGAACTGGGTATGTGATATTTAAAAGCATAAAACAAAATGTCCCAAAGTAATGTTTTATAATGTTTAATAGTATAACTAGAAATTATACACTTAAATTATAACTAGAAAAATATAAATAAAATGCCTGCAAATAGATATTTTGATATAAAATCAGGATTTCTTATTTTTAAGTAACATAAACTTTAGTTGAGAGTAAAATATACTTGCAAAGACTTTTGACAAATGATTCTTAAGTAAATAAATTTCTTGATAGAAACAAAAATGTGAATTGTGAAGGCACAATAATGCTCATTAATATAAAAAATGGAATTGTGAGTTTGTCACTTTTATGGCATTGTAGCACATATAAACACACTAAATTTATGGAAATGCGAAGCTGGATTGTACTTACAGAAGCATTAATATATAATACTATTCAGTGAAAGGTTAGACAAATATAAGAAAAGCATCCTCATATGTAAATATATTTAAAAATACCTCAGTGAGAGAGTTTTCAAAATAGCTTTTCACTTCCAAAGATCGTTAAACACAAAAGACCTGGGACAGACTGTCACGTTTTTTGCAATGGAATTTGACCTTTTGAAGCATCACAGGCTTAGTGAACTGGACTGACCAGTTCTGCCTTCTTATCATTGCTTTTTCCAAACAGCCAATGAAGCACTGCCATAATCTCATAGAATTCAGGAAATAAAGTCCCGGACCACATATAACCGGTCCACATATAAGTGAATGACTTATGAAGGATTAAATGACTGTATTACTTTTGAAATATTGTACTTAAATAAATTAATGGGAAGTGGATGTGGCTCAAGTTGAGCGCCTGCTTCCCACATGGGAGGTCCCTGGTTTGTTCCCTGGTGCTTCCTAAAAAAAAATAACACACAAGCACAACAACAAGCAAACAAATAGAAAAACCAACTCAGGGCAGTCAATGTGGCTTAGTGGTTGAGTGCTGGCTTCCCACATATGAGATCCCAGTTTCAATCCCTGGTCCAGGTAACTAAAAAAAATAAAACAAGTAATAATGGCAATGGAGTATGTTGTACCCTTTGTTTTTTATTGCTTTTCTCTCTCTTTTTTTTTTTTTTTGCCAAGCATTGATTTTTTTTTTGCCAACAAATGATTCAAAAGAATACTTTTTAAATACATGCAAAGTATACATAATCATGATGCAATAAACAGATGTGTACCTACCACCTACTTCAAGAAAAAGAACAGTACCTTTGAAATCCCTGTGAGACCTCCCTTTCCTCCTGTTTCCGAATTTTGTGTTTACCATTCCCTGGCTTTTCGTTAGAATTTTCCCACGTTCATTTTCTTGTATACCTAAACAAAATACTAGTACATTATGTACATGAGATTTACCCATGTTGTTGCATGTTACTGTAATTAATTACTTTTCATGATGTATTATGTTTATTCATTGTGCTCTTGATGAACGTTTGAAAAAATCTTCAGATATGTGTTCCTGTTAAAGAGAGATTACAGCATTGCTACTAAGAACATGCCTACTGGTATATGTGAAAGAGCTGCTCTTGGATAAATACATAGGAGTGAAATTGTTGTGGTATAACCAATTTACCAGATAGTGTCCAGCTGGTTTTCAAAGTGGTTATATAATACATCGTTACGGCTTTAATGGCATGCTCCTTTTACTAAACTATTATATATAAAATATATATACATATATTTTTACTCCTTGTCTGAATATAATTTTCCATACTAGAAATCTAAATAACAGTATTATTCCTGCTTTTTCAAAGAACCAAGAATTATGAAAGATGTGGTAAATTGAGAATTTTTGCCATGTGTTGCCAGGAAACAGAATATTAAGGAAAAAATGGGAAGAATGTTTTAGTTGTGTCTTGACACATGGAAGAACAAATGTATTTATCTTCCACTTGCCTTCTACCTTGTTGATGTCTTCATTTCTAGAACTGAAATAAGCATTCACTCCATTCTCGATCTTGGTTTTTGGTCTTGTAAAGAAGGCCTAGGGCTGCTTATTGACCTTCAAAATAATGTATTATGCAAGGAACCAATTTCAGGGATGGGGACAAAGTCAAACTTCTTCAGCTATAACTCCAAAACTCATCAGAATGGGAACATTGGAAAAGATTTCAGTGTTTTTTTTCCTTCAAAAATTTCGTATGCATTTTTTTTCTTGTAACAATTCTCCATTTTAAGTTGAAGAGAGTTTGTTAACTGCCCACCTGGATATATTTCAAATGCTCTGAAATTTTAGAATTCACCTTACTAAAATCCTCCAGGTACAATACAACCAGAATCACATACTTCTCATTTATACCTAAGGTTTCTTTCATCAGTGCAGGCCCATAAAAGTGTGTGGTTCTTTAAAAGGAACATTTTGTAAAATGCCAAAAATGGGTTTTTTTTGCCCCTTTATATTAATATCCTCCTTTTCAAAGCTTCCCAGTATCATACACACTCCAAATTATTTAAATTAGAATTAGAATCAATATGCTTTATAAATAATAAATGGGGCGGCGGACTTGGCCCAGTGGTTAGGGCATCCGTCTACCACATGGGAGGTCTGCGGTTCAAACCCCGGGCCTCCTTGATCCATGTGGAGCTGGCCCATGCGCAGTGCTGATGCAGGCAAGAATGCCCTTCCACGCAGGGGTGTCCCCATGTAGGGGAGCCCCATGAGCAAGGAGTGCTCCCCGTAAGGAGAGCCACCCAGTGCGAAACAAAGTGCAGCCTGCCCAGGAATGGTGCCGCACACACTGACACACACACACTGACACAACAAGATGATGCAACAAAAAGAGACACAGATTCCCGTGCTGCTGACAACAACAGAAGGGGACAAAGAAGACGCAGCAAATAGACAGAGAGAACAGACAACCCTGGAGGCGGGGGGGGGGGGGGGGGGGAGCGGGGGGGCGGAAGAGGAACCAGAGGAATTTATAGGCAAATATTGTCATTGGTCTAAAGAGGAATATATAGGACATTAAATACTATGATAAGGACCATAGGACATTAAATACTATGATAAGGACCAAATCACAGGTCTCTATTGACAAATTTAAACTGATAATTGCAGGAATTTTCTGAGAGTTCCAAGCAAAGAAGCTCTGAGCACTATACTATTTGACTATTGCTAATAGCTTCCCCCTTTCTTTTACTGATGAAATGATATTTTCTGTGATCCAATATTGTAGGTTATCATAGCAAGAACATCAACCATAAAAATACAAACACTTAAACTGAAATAGCAATGATAATGATACTAATAGTGAATACCAATGAATGCTTATTGTATGCTAAGCATTTGACCTCTCATTTAATTTGCAGGAAACCCCTCTGAGGTAGGTATTATGTTATGATCATGTTACAGATAAGGAAACAGAGGCTTAGAAGATAATGTAAATTACCCAAAGTGTTCTGGATTAAGTAGGATTTTGTTGTTGTTATTTCTTTATTAGAGAAGTTGTGGGTTTACAGAACAATTATGTATAAAATACAGAGTTCCCATATACCAGCCCTCCACCAAAACCTTGCATTGGTATAGAACATTTTTTACAATTGATGAGACACATTTTTATAATTGTACTATTAATCCATGGATTTTTTAGAAGACTGTGTTCTGTTACTATATAGAAAATCTAATATTTTCCTCTTTTTTAAAAAAGATTTATTTTATTTTATTCCCACCACCCATCTTGCTGCTAGTGTTTGCTCTCTTTGTCCATTTGCTGCACGTTCTTCTGTGTCTGCTTGTATTTTCTTCTTGTCTTCTCTTTAGGAGTCACTGGGAACTGACCCTGGGAACTTCCAGCATGGTAGAGGGTCACTCAATCACTTGAGCCACCTCAGCTCCCTGGTTTTTTGTGTCTCTCATTGTCTTTCCTCTGTGTCTCTTTTTTGTTGCATCATCTTGCTGCATCAGTTCTCCATGGACCAGCTCTCTGCACAGGCCAGCTCACCTTTCACCAGAAGACCCTGAGAACTGAACCCAGGACCTCCCATATGGTAGATGGGAGGCCAATAGCTTGAGCCACATCCACTTCCCTAACATTTCCTCTTAATCATACTCAGATATATATTTCGGTGCTATTAATTGCATTCACAATGTTGTGCTAATATCTCTGTCATCTACTACCAAAATATTTCCTTCATTCCACATAGGAACCCTACACATTTTAAGCCTTGTCTTCCATTCCCTATCAGCTCTGCAGCCCCTGGGAACCTATATTCTAGATTCTCACTCTAAGAGTTTGCTTATTCTACTTGTTTCAAATCAGAGAAATCATACACAGCTTGTCCTTTTGTGTCTCATTTTATTCAACAAGATGTCTTCCAGATTCATCTATGTTGTCTCATGTATCAGGATTTTATCCTTTTTTACAGCTGAATAATACCCCACTGGAAATATAAACCATATTTTATTCATCCATTCTTTGGTTGAGGTACACTTGTATTGCTTCTTTCTTTAGGCAATTGTGAATAATGCCCCTATGAACATCGATGTGCACATCTATTCAAGTTCCTGCTTTCAATTCTTTGAGCTATATACCAGTAGTAGGATTGCTGAATCTTATGATAGTTCTATATTTGGCTTTCTGAGGAACTGTCAAACTGTCTTCCACAGCAGCTGCACCATTTTACATTGTCACCTGCAATGAACGAGTGTTCCTATTCCTCCAAATCCTCTCCAACACCTGTTATTTTCTGTTTTTTTTTTTTAATAGCAGCCATTACAATGGCTGTGAAATGTATCTAATAATAGTTTTGATTTGCATTTCCCTGATGGCTGATGATGTTGAACATCTTTTAATGTGCTTTTTGGCCACTTGGATATCTTCTTTGGAGAGATGTCTATTCAAGACTTTTGTCCATTTTTTAATTGGGTTGTTTGGGTTTTGTTGTTAAGTTGAAAGATTTCTTTATATATTCTGGATATTAATCCATTATCAGATATGTGGTTTTCAAATCTTTTCTCTCATTTTTTAGGTTGTCATTTTAATTTTATGATAAAACTATTTAAGGAACAAAAGTTTTTAATTATGATGAGGTTCCATTTATCTGTTTTGTTTTTTTTTCTTTTGTTGCTTGTGCATTGATTGTAAAGTCTAAGTAACCACTGCCTAACACAAAGTCCTGAAGATGCTTCCTTATATTTTCTTCTAGGAGTTTGATAGTTCTAGCTCTTACATTTAGATCTTTGATCCATTTAGAGTTGATTTTTGTTTATGGTATGATGTAGAGTTCCTCCTTCATTTGTGTGTGTGCAAATGGAGATCCAGTTTTACCAGCACCATTTGTTGAAGAGACTATGCTTTCCCAATTGAGTGGCCTTTGCTCCCATGTAAAAAATCAGTTGGCCATAAATGTGAAAGTTGATTTCTGAGCTCTCAATTCTATCTTATTGATCAATATGTCTATCCTGTGCCTGCCTGTACCATGCTGTTTTGATTACTGTGGCTTTGTAGTAAGTGTTAAGATCAGGAACAGTGAGTCCTCTAACTTAATTTTTCTTTTTCAAGATGATTTTAGCTATTTGGGGTTCCTTATCCTTCCATGTAAATATGATGGATTGACTTTCCCAATTCTGCAAAGAAAGTTGTTGAAATTTTGATTGGGATTGCATTGATTCTATAAATTGGCATGTTAGTGATATTTAGCATTCCAATCCATGAAAACAGAATGTCCTCCCATTTATTTTGGTCTTCTTTAATTTCTTTTTTTTTAATGTGTGCAAGTCCTTTACATCCTTGGTTAGATTTATTTCTAGGTATTTGATTATTTTAGTTGCTATTGTGAGCAGAACTTTTCTCTTGATTTCTTCTTCTCATTGTTCACTGGGTATGGAACACTATTCATATTTAGGTGTTAATCTTGTACCCCACCACTTTGCTGAATTCATTTACTAGATCTAGGAACTTTGTTGTGGATTTTTCTGCATTTTCTATATATAGAATCATATGATCTGCAAATAGGAATACTTTTACTTCTTTTCCAATTTGTTTGCCTTTTATTTCTTTTTCTTGCCAAATTGCTCTGGAAAGAACTTCCAGTACAATGTTGAATAAGAGTGGTGACAGTGGGCATCACTGTCTTTTTCCTGATCTTACAGGGAAAGCTTTCAGTTGTTTACCATTAAGTCGGATCTTAGTTGTGAGCTTTTCATATATGTCCTTTATCATGTTGAAAAAGTTTCCTGATATTCCTAGTGTTGTAATTGCTTTTATAAGAAAGGGTGCTGTATTTTGTCAAATGCATTTCCACATTGCTTGAGATGATCATACGGGGTTTTTTCCTCCATTCTGTTAATGTGGTATATTACATTAATTGGTTTTCTTATGTTGAACTAACCTTGCATACTGGAGATAAATTCCACTTGATCATGGTGTATTATCCTTTTAATATGATGTTGGATTTGGTTTGGTAGTATTTTGTTGAGAATTTTTGTATCTATATTCATAAGAGATATTGGTCTGTAGGTTTCTTTTCTTATGGTGTCTGTATCTGTTTTTTGTATGAGGGTGATATTGGTCTCATAGAATGAGTTAAGGAGTTTTCCTTCCTTTTCAATTTTTTGAAAGATTTTGAGCAGAATTGGAGTGGTCATCTTGGAATGCTTTTTAGAATTCCCCTGTGAAACCATATTGCCCTGGGCTTTTCTTTGTTAGGAGGTTTTTATTATTGATTTAATTTTTTTACTAGTAATTTGTTGAGAATGCCTATTTCTTCTTGAGTCAATACAGGTAGCTTCTGTATTTCTAAGAATTTGTCCATTTCATTAGTTTCTCTAATCTACTGACATACAGTATTTATAGTATCCTCTTTTAGTCATTTTATTTCTGTGTGGTCGGCAATAATGTCTCTCTTTTCTTTCTTTTTTGGCTATTTATATCCACTCTTTTTTCCTTCTTTGTCAGTCTAGTGAAAGGTTTGTCAATTTTATTTTATTTTATTTTTAAAAATTTTTCCTCCCCCACCCTGCTGTTTTTGCTGTCTGTGTCTATTTGCTGTGTGATCTTCTATGTATATTTCTCTTTTTGTCTTCTCTTCTCATTTCATCCTCTAGGATTCACCGAGATTCGATCCTGAGGACCTCCAGTGTGGAGAGAGGTTCCCTGTCACTTGTGCCACCTCAGTTCCTGGTTTCTGTTGCGTCTCACTTTGACTCTCCCCTTCGACTCTCTTTTGTTGTGTCATCATTTTGCTGTGTGGCTCGCTGCATGGGCACACTGTGTGGGCCCCAGGGATTGAAACGGTGTCCTCCCATATGATAGATGGAAGCCCAATCACTTGAGCCACATCCACTTCCCAGTCAATTTTACTAATATTTTCAAAGAGCAAACTTATTTTGCTGATTCTCTCTACTATATTTTTTTCTATTTCTTTTATATCCACTCTTAATATTTGTTATTTCCTTCCTTCTGCTGTCTTTGGGTTTAGTTTGCTCCTCCTTTCTAATTCTTCTAGTTTTGAAGTTGATTCTCTGATTTGAAGTCTTTCTTCTTTTTTAATGCAAACATTTATAGCTAAAAAAATCTCCCTCAAGCACTGCCTTCACTGCATCCCATAAGTTTTGATATGTTGTCTTTTCATTTTTCACCTCAAGATATTTCCTAATTTTGATTCTGATTTCCTCTTTAACCTATTATTTAATTTACACATATTTTTAAATTTTCCATTTTCCCTCTGTTATTGGTCTGTAGCTTTATTCTATTGTGGTTTGAGAATATATATTGATAGGATTTCAATGTTTTTTAGTTTATTGAGACTTACTGTGTCACCCATCATATGGTTTATGCCAGAGAATGACCTATGTGCACTCGAGAAGAATGTGTATTCCTTTTTTGTTGGGTACTATGTAATATATATGTCTGTTAGGTCCGGTTGGTTTAGTGCATCATTCAATCCTGTACTTCCTTCTTGATCTTATGAATAGATCTTAAGAATAGATCTTATGGAGACTGCTGGATTAAAGTCTCCCACTAATAAGGTAGAACCATCAATTTCTCCCTTCAAATCTGTCAGTTCTTTCTTCATATATTTTGGGCCCCTGCTGTTAGGTTCAAATATATTTATGTTGTTACATCTTCCTGTGAAATTGTCCCCTTTTTCATGTATAATGACTATCTTTGCCCTCATATTTATTTTTCAGTTTGACTTAAAGTCTATTTTATCCAATATTAGTATAGCCACCCCAGTTCTCTTTTGGTTATTACTTGCATGGTATATATTTTTTCCATCCTTTAACCCTCAACCTACTTGTGCCTTTGACTTTAAGGCAAGTCTCTGGCAGATAGCATATAAATCGGTCTTGCTTTTTTATCCATTTGCCGATCTCTAACTTTTGACTGGAGAGTTTAATGCATTTGCATTTAAAGTCACTACCGATATACAGGACTTTCTTCTGCCATTTTGTTATTTAGCCTTTGTAAGTCTTATACGTTTTTTGTCCCTCAATTCTTCTGTTAATGACTACTTTTATATTTATTTGCTTTTTTGGGTTGTACCATATTGAGCGTCTTCTTATTTCTATCTGATATATTTTTGTCCATTTTCCTTGTGGTTAAATTTAACATCCTAAATATAAAAAATATAAAAATCATATTTGGTTTGCTACCAACTTAACTTCAATAGCATGAACATATAATTTTCTGTCATCCCCATCATCTTTTTGTGCTTGTTACAACCTATATCTTTGTATATTATATTCCTAAAACATAGAATTATCATTACATTTTATGCATTTGTATTGTAGGACCTGTAGGAAGTATCATACAATATACTATGCCATACAATATACTATAATAATACTCAAAAATACTGGACACGTCACAAATTTGCATGTCATCCTTGTGCAGAGGCCATGCTAATCTTCTCTGGAACATTTCTGTTTTATTAATAGTATATGTGATGGCTGACAGGGAGCTGTACAGAACATATGTCCAGGGTGCATGGTAATGTTTGGATATACTCATAGTGGCAACAATTAAAAACCACAGCAGGGGGGGTACTGGGTTCCTGGCCAATGGTGCTCTGTCGTGGTCCCTAGGGGAGCAGCGACAGTCTCCCAGGTACAGCGGCGGGGACCGGGAGGGAGTGAGGGTTCAACAGTGAGCCCCTGATGCTAATGACTTATGCTTGTGAGCTGATAAGCCTAAAATAAGAACAAGGCCTAGAGCAACATTGTGCCTGGGAATTTCCTCCTGTCAGCCTTCATGTTACTCAAATGTGGCCAGTCTCGAAGCCAAACTCAGCATGTAAATGCAATGCCTTCCCCCCAGCGTGGGACATGACACCCGGGGATGAGCCTCCCTGGCACCGAGGGACCACTATCAACTACCAACTGATGATGCAACTGGAAAATGACCTTAAACGGAAGGTTCAATGCGGATCAGCAGAATATCCCTGTCTACATAAAATAACATGACTTTAAAATGCTGTTTGACCTAAAGTAAGGGGGAAATGGAAAGGAGAAATGAGTTTATATGGCTACGAGTTTCTAAAAAAGAGTCTGGAGGCTGACAGAAGGATTGCCCTCATGCACAACTGAGCAGAGTCAGAGAGACAGATAAAGCAGATGCAACCCCCAGATATTGGTTCCTTTGAGGGCTAAAGAGACCCATGGGAGTTATGGTCATGGCTGATGGGGTTAACTACCAGGTCAGATGGCCCCTCTTTGGAAATGGTGTTTATGTGTGATGGATCTGGACTCAGATGGGATCTTCCTTCATAAGACTTTCATGCGAATGTGCTGGAGGTGCAGTTAATGTTGGGATTTAAGATATATTTAGGGGATTTGAATCTCTGGACTGACAATGTGATAGCCAGGTCCTGAACCTCAGCAGACTCCAGCACCTACAATCTGATTTATTGGACTTACCACACTCAGCTAAGATGGAGTTGAAGAAGGACAACCACCACACCATGGAGCCTAGAGTGATTACAACTGAAAGTGGGAGGATTGCATCCAGCATCCATGTGGAATCTGAGCCTCCTCTTGACATAGAGGTGCAATGGACACAACCAATCCAATGTCCACATAGAAGAGGTGGCATTGGATTGGGAAAAGTGGACATGGTGGCTGATGGGTATGGGGAAAGGCAGGAAGAGATGAGAGGTGGAGGCGTCTTTGGGACATGGAGCTGCCCTGGATGGTGCTTCAGAGGCAATCACCGGACATTGTAAATCCTCACAGGGCCCACTGGATGGAATGGAGGAGAGTATGGGCCATGATGTGGACCATTGACTATGAGGTGCAGAGGTGCCCAAAGATATACTTACCAAATCCAACGGATGTGTCATGATGATGGGAATGAGTGTTGCTGGGGGGGGGGGGAGAGGTGGGGTGGGGGGGTGGGGTTGAATGGGACCTCACATATATATTTTTAATGTAATATTATTACAAAGTCAATAAAAAAAAAAAAAGAAAATGAGAAAAAAAAAATAAGTCAATATCGCTAGCTATTGGCAAATGCAAATCAATACTACAATGAGCTATCATGTATCAAGGGCATCATGGAAAGCCAGTATGAAAAATAAAAGCAAACAAGTATTGGAGAAGAAAAAAAAAAAAATAGTATATGTGTTGCCAAAGTGAGCACTTTAAGTAAGGTTTTAAATTTGGGTTCAAGTAGAAGTCAGGTAAGACACAAATGGGGAGCCAGAAGCAATACCAGAAATAGGTTGACTTTTATAACAGGGATTTATTAAGGTAAAAGTTTACAGATCTGCGGCTGTGAAAATGTCCAAATCAAGGCATCATCAGAGATGCTGTCTCACCAAGTTTGGCTGCAGGTGATCCCAACTTCTGCCATATGGCAAGGCAAAACGGTGCTTCTCCTCTAGGCTCACTTTCTCCCCAAGTTAGGCTGTGGGCAATTAGTCGCAATGGCATGTCCCCCTCTTCTCCTCACACCAGGCTGCTCCACTGATTCCAGCCTTAGTCTCTCTCTCAGCCCCTCAGGGTTTCTCTGTCTTTCTGCAGCTGTAGGTGATCTTGGAGTTCTCTTTCTCACGTGGCAGGGTCAAAATGGAAGCTGTCTTTCTCTGTGTGTTCCCGCTTTCAGTTCTCAGTTTATGTAAGACTGCAGCTAGAGGGCAGAGACATAATGAGTCATGCCTCACTGATACAGTTCAATCAATGGCCTGAAAATGATCTAATGACAAGTGATCTAATAAAAAGTTCCCTTAACTGAATCTAATGCATCAAAGGGTCCCACACGCAAAGTAATGAATTAGTTCAAAGAAGCTGATCTTTTCTGGAACTCACAAAACTTCAAGCTGTCATAATCTCTTTTTCCCCAAAGCTCTGCTTGTACATTGCACATTCAACACTGCCCTTTTTTTCTGTTAGCTTCTCATTGGTAATTTTGGTAAATGGGTAGGTGAAAACAAGATCAGTTTATTGAGGAAGGGAGATGACGAGTAGGAGGTGAATGAAAGGGGTGGGTAGAAGAAGAGAAGAAAAGAAAAGCTGGAGATCAATACGGGAGAAAACAGGAAAGGGGAGAGAGAAGAATGGAATGAATACTGACTGGGTAATTGTCTGGGCACTGTGGATTCAATGGAATGGTAGTAATCCACTCTGTGCCCCTGCCTTCTCTGATCTCTGGCCCAGTGTGTGGGTTGGCACTGCACATCTAACAGTCAAGAAGGCTCTGGCGAAAGGCTCGTGGTAGTCACTGAATTATACTTTCTCTAGCTATTCTTGTGTTCTAATCCTCCCCTGAAGGTCTTCTATGGTTAATCTGAAACCATATAAATATTTAACTCTCTTTTTAGTTACATTCCAGAAGCCTGTTCCCAAACAAGCATAAGTGAATACTCAAAGTTTCAATAACCACAAAAGAAGATTAATCTCTCCTAATGTCATTGTGTTCCTCCCCCTTAAGTGAGTGTATAGCATGGAAGTGCAAATTTGACCTTACTCATTTTCTACTTACTTTTGCCTCATTATTAACATAGTATAGAATCTCAAGTACAGAAAGTAGCTTCAGGTCCTAACCACTCAGCCAATATTTCCATCTGCCCCATTTCCCTCCCCCCTTCCCCCACTCCCACCCCCACGTATCCTCCCTTGTGGTCTTTTAGCTATGTTTGAATACGTCTGATTCAGAGAACTTACCACTTCTGTAAGTAGTCCATTCTATCTTTAGACAAGTCTGACTTTACAGAGTGCTTTCTTAGTTTATCAGTAAGGATAGCTAAAGATTCTACAGTAACCAATGACTCTACAATATCAGGCTGATAACCACAGAGGCTTACTTCTTACTTCTGTTGTTTCTGCAGGCCACATGGTTCTGCCCCACACTGGTTTCCCCCTGGGACCCAGTCTGATGGGGTCTGAGGGGGCGGCACCTCTCTGGGACATTGCAAGTTTCAAGGCAGAGGAAAAAAGATATTGTGGCCAGTGCAAGTCACATGAAATCCTCCCACAAGGAGAGATGAGACAAAGGGTGGGACAACCCAGAGACAGGCAGCTAATATTTTGATTGGTGTGTTGTTTTCTAAGGGCTGCTGTAACAAAGTACCAAAAATTGAGTGGCCTAAACAACAGACATTTATTCTCTCACATTTAAAGAGACCAGAAGTCTGAAACAAAAGTTTTGGTAGCACCACACTACCTCTGAAGTCTCTAAGGAAGAATCCTTCCTTGCCTCTTCCTAACTTCTGGTGGTTGCCCACAATTCTTGGCCTTCCTGGATTTACTCACATCTGTTTCTGCCATCACGTGACATTCTTCCCTGTGCTAATGTGTGAATGTGAGTCTGTATTCAAATCTCCCTCTCCTTCTAAAAACACCAAAAACTGGATTTATTTATTTATTTTTAAATTTTTTTATTCTTCTCCCCTCCCCCTCCCCCGCCCCAGCTGTCTGTTCCTGTGTCCATTCTGTGTGTTTTCTATGTCTGCTTGTATTCTAGTCAGCGGCACCAGGAATCTGTGTCTCTTTTTTGTTGTGTCATCTTGCTGCGTCAGCTCTCCGTGTGTGCAGTACCACTCCTAGGCAGGCTGCACTTTTTTTGCACAGGGCGACTCTCCTTATGGGGCATACTCCTTGCACATGGGGCTCCCCTAAGCGGGGGATACCCCTGCGTGGCACAGTACTCCTTGCACACATCAGCACTGCACGTGGGCCAGTTCACCACATGTGTCAGGAGGCCCTGGGTTTGAACCCTGGACCTCCCATGTGGTAGGTGGACGCTCTATCAGTTGAACCAAATCTGCTTCCCATCAGTCCTTGGATTTAGGGCCTACCTAACTCATCTTAAATTGGTTACATTTGCAAAAATGCTCTTCCCAAGTAAGATCACATTCACAGGTACTTGGGGTTAGGACTTTGTATTATTTAGGGTTCTCTAGGGAAAGAGAATCAACAAGAAATATCTGTCAATAGTATGTGATTTTATAAGGGTCTCTCACGTGACTGTGGGGATGCACAAGCCCAGGCTCTGCAGGCAGGCTGCAAACAGGGGCTTCAGTGGAAGTCCAGTGAAGGTCCTTGATGAGTTCTGGGAGACACTGGCTGTCCAAGGACAAACTGGGAAATTCTCACTCAATGCTGGAATCGTTTCCCCTTTTAAGGCATCCAGCTGATTGGATAAAGCGTCACTCACTGCTGATGGCAATCTCCCTGACTGATGTAATTGTAATCAGCTATCTATGATTTACCACTGCAGTAAAGTCAATGGTGACCAAAGTCCTTAAATGCCTTTGTATTACAGTTAGCCCAGTGCTTGTTTGACCAAACAGCTGGGCACAATTACCTGGCTGAGTTGACACAGTAGCCTAACCATCACAGACTTCCACATATCTTTTTGGGGGACACAATATAACCCATAACACATAGCAGAACAATCTACCATATGTCTATTGAGTCAAAATTCTTTTCCAACTAACATTCAACCCATGGCCCTTAATCACTGTCTTTTTTTTTTCTGCCAGCTCTACAAATGTTAGAAAACAGCAACCATGTTTTCTCTGAACTGGCTCCTTTATAGTCTGATCAAGTCCAATTCCTCCACTGACCTGTTCCCTATATTTAATGGTTTGCCCTAATACCCTCCGAAGAGTCTATTATTCAGCTGTCTTAGATCACCTGGTTAGAGAATTGTTAGTCTGTTCTCCAAAGCAAAGTATCCCCTGACGTACTCCTCTTCAAGAAGGCTGGTGTTGGGAAGGGCTGAGTCTTTCAGGCAGGAAAGATTTTCTTAATACCCTATCTAACAGTTCTCCAAATTTTTAATCAGCTCAGATCCCTGAGATTTTTCCAAAAGTAGTTGTATTGGCAAAAATGCTCAAATCCCTTATTGTTGCATAGAAGTGGTTCAGAGTGTGGTCTTTGGAAACAATTTGTCTTGGATCAAATCCTGGCTTCCCTAATTATGACATATGTGACCTTGGGCAATTACTTAACCCCGATCTTTTATTTCCTCATTTAATGAGCTGGAGATAATAATAGTTATCTTCCTTGTGTGGTTGTTAAGAAGACTAAATGACACAATGATGAAACTCAATCAGTATCTTATTACCACCCTGTGGTCCCAGTGCTCAGAAATCTCTCTACTGTCACTACTGCTGGCCATGTTACCATACTTCCACCCATTTCCCTAAGGAGTCTTCCTGAAATATTTCATTCCCAAGTTGCCATCATCCAAGCTTAGGCATCTTAACCAGAATTTCTCAAAGCATTATCTAAGAACAAACTGCATTAGAATCACCCGGAGAATCACTTGGCCCTATTTCAGACTTACAGAATTAAAATATAGGTCTGGTAAATCTGCATTTTAACAGATGCCCTGGTAGGGTTGCCAGGTAGAATATGGGACATTCAGTTAAAGTTGAATTTCTGATAAACAATGAATATTTAAAATATAAGTCCCATGTAATTTTTGGAACATACTTATATTAAAAAATATTTATTGTTTATATGAAGTTTAAATTTATCTGTGTGTCCTTTATTTTCCTAGGGTTATAGTATGGGTTTAATGAAATGATAAATGTCTTAATGACCATAGCACATTGTAAATACTCAGGAAATATTAGCCATTGTTAAAAATATCCCGTGGGCTGCTCTTCACGCCCAGTTCTCCTTAGTATGAAATTTAGACCAAAACCAACAAAAGGAGAAGTATTGTGGCTGTGTAAGCAGGTGATGGAGATATATACTCAATTTTCTCTTGGTAAGCACTTCCTCTTTCTTATCACCACCCTCCCTGAATGCTTCAACCCCATAAATTTGTGCCCATGTACAATGAAAAAGATAAACATTGCAAGCTAGACCTGGCAGTCCAGGGAGAAGCTGATTGAACTACTAGGGTCTATAGTTTAAAACAGAGACCTGAGTGTGGTACCAAGAACAGCAATTTGTTTGCATCGTGTCTAACTTCCCCATACAACCTTGCCTCCTTCATCCTTCTTTTTTTCCATGGTAATTATGGTATACAAATTCCAACTATTTGGGGCCTTGATATTACCACTTTAACCATCTTCTTTTCCCATTAGGATCATTTTGTGTTAATAAGTGTGAGATCCCCAAGGGAAAAAATAGAGTGTACAGCATGCCCTAGATTTAGGTGGACACTTTTATGGGGTTGCATTTTGTAGGACTCTTTTCTCCTGAAAACACTCAGGGAAATGCTGCTGTAGGATATAGGAAATAAATTATCGTTTTGCACAAGAAAAATGCATGTTAACCTGTTGAATGAGAAACAGGGAAGCTATACAGACCATAAAGTCACAAGTTAGAGTCACTGTGGGGTTACCAGAAGAGATACAAGCAAATGAGTTCTCTTTTTAGGACTGTGTCAGTACATGCCTTTCCTCTAAGGGATGGCAAAGACCATCCAATACAAAAACCAAGGACATGCTTCGTGCACAGCAGAGCAGTTCCTCCAAACATTTTATTTGAAGAAATTTTACATTTGATATATATTTTTTAAAAGCCTGAAGTTCATCATTAGTGGAAAAAATGGATTTTTGCTGGGCCCTTTTATACTTATTTTTGGTTTAGATTTTCAATTTCTTTTTTGAATTATACTTTTGGAAGGCCTTTTTAAAAGATTTCTTTCTTTCTCTCGCCCCCCCCCCCCCCTTCTGCTCTCTGTGTCCATTCGTTGTGTGTTCTTCTGTGTCCACTTGTATTCTCATTAGGCTGCTTTGGAATGGGGCCTTCAGAAGTGGGAGAGAGGCACTCCTCTTGTGCCACCTCAGCAACCTGGTCAGCTGCATCTCTTATTGTCTCTCCTCTGTGTCTCTTTTTGTTGCATCATCTTGCTATGCCAGCTGTCTGTATGGGCCAGCACTCCAAGCAGGCCAGCTAGCCTTCACCAGGAGGCCCCAGGTATCAAACCCTGGACCTCCTCTGTGGTAGACTGGAGCCCAATCACTTGAGCTACATCTATATCCTGACATCGTAATCTTTTATATTGTTTAGAAACTCTAAAGTCAACCCAAGATTAGCCCAATACTGCATAGGGATTTCTTGCCTTTTGTTACTGAGCTGGATATCCTAATTTCTTTACTCCTCTGTCTGGAGAATGTTGATTTCTTTTTTCCATTCTAAGATGTGGAATCACTCCTTTTATGACTTAACAGGTTGGATTATGCTCAAGTAGTCTATATGAGCCCTAGCATGAAAATGCCTCAAAAACTTTCAGTGGCTCAAAATGCTCTCTTTGTTTTTTATTTTAACTTTAAAATAATAGTAGCTAAGTTTTACTGAATATTTACAATGTGCCAGATATTGTTTACAAAGCACTTTACATGTATTATATCATGTAATCCTCATAACAATCCTATTAGGCAGGTAATATTATTTCTATTTTACAAATGAAACAAACTAACTTGCCCAGTGTCAAATAGCTAGTAAATGGTTGATTCAACCCAGGTACTGTATATATCTGAATTTAAGATTAAATCTTCCCCCTTCCAAATATAACTTCCAGAAAAGGAATCAGCTTAGAGTGTTTATGAAGATTTTCTTATCAGGAGATGCTCTCTCAATTGTTTTATTTTGAACAAGTACTTTTGAGGAAAGATACTTTGACCTCAGGCAATGCTAGCTAGTTGGGTCGCTCAACAGAAAGGGTGAAAAAAAAAAGGCAAAGACTTTTTAACATAGATTTAGTAGTTATTCCTGGATGCAAGACCTTACAATTGTGAATGTTGGATATCACTGTAAATATGTCTTTTCAAGATCTCTTTAAAAAGCAGTACATTAAATGACTGTGACAAATGATAAAACAACTATCTCAGTGTTACCCATGTGTATACTTGTCATTTGTGATACAAATTTCTATTAACAGTTTCAATTTTGTACTCAAAATTGTATTTCAGACAACTTGAAGTGAAGATGCTCTGGTCTAGGAAACTGTTGAAGAACCTGGTTAAAGATTTAAGTGAAAAGTCGGAATGAAAATTATTTTTGTGAAACGTGGAAGTGGGATAAAAACAATATTTCAAAATAAATATTCTATTTATTAAAATATGCATAACCAAATTAGTATGTGTAACCAAATTAAATATCATAACTAGGATCAGTCTATTTCATCTACATCCTCAAAATTTTTTTGATCTTGAGTCATTTATGTTTGGTTAGCAATTAGTCCAAAGTGTTATCTGAGGCTCGAGCTTCCAAGTGACCCTAAAGCTAAACTGCTTGGGTTGAAGTCTAGTGCCAGCAATACTTAGTTATTAACCTTGGAAAAGTTACTGAACTTTTCCATGCCTCAATTTTTCCTCATTGGAAAATGGGAATGATAATAATAGTAAACCTGCCTCCAGTGGTGTTGTGAGAATTATATAAGCTAATTAAATAAAGTGCTTACAAGAGTGCCTGCACTTGGTATGTCCTATAAGCATTTATTTATACTATTATCATGGAGTAATTAAAGATGCAGTATATCTGATTGACTTAGCATACTGCCTGGATAGCAGATTGTCAGGACATTTTAAAAATTGTGCTAAATAGTATGAGAGATCAAAACCTGAATAATCAATGAAACTATAACTTGGTCATAAGATAATATTCACAAGTAACCATAATACTGTACATAATAAATATTGCAAAAAAGAACACATATGTGCTATTGTTAGTTCAAAGGAACAAGAGTTCAAGAAGAATAAGAAGAAAATCTCTGCGATATGCTCCAAGGCAGAGGAGCCTACAGAAAGGAAGGGGAGTATCACCCTAGGTGCGGGGAGTAGTGATGACCCTTGGGTTAGCAATGCAAGATGGGTGGGCTTTTGCACAGTGGACTAATACAGGAAAGACATTCCTGGCAGAAGCAGTATTGTGTACACAGCTATTGAGGGCTATAAGAGCAAATCATTCAAAGTAGGTAGAACCGTAGGTGTGAATTTGGGACCATCCCAAATTCTGATGGGGATACAAAGATGAATAAGCTATTTTAAAAAGTCTTTTTGAGGACGCCAATGTAGCTCAAGTGGTTGAGTGCCTGCTTCCCATGTATGAGGTCCTGGGTTCAATCCCTGGTACCTCGTAAAGAAAATATAATAATAATAATAATAAAATGTGTTTGGATAATGCATGCTGGAGTTTATATTTATTTTTCTTGTCCTTTCTTCCTTCCTTTTCTTCTATCCTTCCTTTCTCCTTTTTTCCTTCAAAAATATTTGTTGGAAGCAAATTTGGCTCAATGGATAGAGCATCCGCCTACCACATGGGAGGTCCGCAGTTCAAACCCAGGGCCTCCTGACCGGTGCAGTGAAGCTGGTCCACATTCAGTGCTGATGTGCACAAGGAGTGCTGTGCCATACAGGGGTTTCCCCAGCATAGGGGAGCCCCACATGCAAGGAGTGCACCCCATAAGGAGAGCCGCTCAGTGTGAAAAAGTGCAACCTGCCCAGGGTGGCGCCGCACACACAGGGAGCTGACGCAGCAAGAGGATGCAACCAAAAGAGACACAGATTCCTGGTGCCACTGACAAGAATAAGAGACACAGAAGAACACAACGAATGGACACAGAAAGCAGACAACCGGGGTGGGGGGAAGGGGAGATAAAAAATAAATCTTAAAAAAAAAAAAAAACTGTTTGTTGAAACCTGTAATGTGCTATAAAAATAAGACATAGGCTCTCCCCTTATATTACTTCTTGCATGGCATAACTATGTTACATGATATAATAGAAATCCCCCTCTATCACTTCTCACGTAACATAACTTTGTCATGACATCATAAAGATTGTCCAAGTTACAATGAGGCCTCAAATAGGGTTCTTTCATTAACTGCCTTGTTTGTGCCGCCCCCCCCCCCCCCCACCGCCATGTCCCTGGAGGGCATGGACAGTCTAAAAGTCTTCTTTTATGGTCTTGGGAAGGAGTAGGCAGGCAGGCAGTAAATAGTTGCAGAATTGATTTGAATTGCTTTAGAAGCTCTAGAAAGTATCCTCTTCGCAGCTTGGTAGCAAATTCTTTGAGGAACTGTGAGTTGGATGTTTTTTAAAGGGAGCATGAGCTTGTGGAAATCCTTTCTCTGGTTTAATAGCATCTTCATGCTAATATTTTAGGCATTCAACACTCAAATCACCAAATCATAGTCTACTGACTTTATACTTTAAACAGTAAATGCCTTGATTTTTTTCATATTTTCATTATGAAATTACTCAATGCAAAAACACAATTTTGCCAATCTACTAACCAAGGAGCTTTTAAAATAAGGTAAAGACTTTGATCTAGCAATTTCACTTCTAGAATTTTATCCTACAGCCTAAACATACGTGCAAAAACATTTATCTGAATGTTTATGAAGAGTTAAAAAAAAACTCCACTATCCTTCACTAGAGAACTGATTAATATGGTATGCCTATAAAATGAAATATGATGCAGACACTAGAAACAATGATGTAGATCTATATGGCTTATTTGAAATGATCTCAGGGATATGTTTTTAAATTTAAAAAAAAAAGAAATAACTACAGAACAGAGTATAAGGGAAAAATTCCCATTTGTGAGATAAATAAACATGTATCTCTGTGTGCAATATATTCATTTATTATATATGAATGCTGTGTATGCATAGAAAATTTCTGAAAAGATAAACAAGAAAGAATAAATGGTGATTCCTTCTGGAGATTGGGAATCTGGTCTAGGCAGTAGGCAGAGTTTTCATTGCACATCCTTTGTATTCTACTTTTTTTTTAAACCATGCTAATATATTTTTAAAATTTATTTAGTTAAAGAAAGAAAACTAACAGAGTAATTGTTTGTGGCCAGTTTCATAGTGGATAGTTGGAAACCAAGTAATATGCAATCTTTTTGTGTATGTGTGATGACAAAGTTCATTTGTACAGTTGATTTAACAAGAGCAGCAGTAAGTAGAAATGCAGATATTTTCTTTATTCTCAAGACAGTGGTTACAAAAGAGAAGTAATAAGTATTACATTAGGAATAACGTTTTTAAATGCAGCATCCCCCTGGTATTTGAGCAATCCCAAGAGCTCACAATATATAGAAATTTGTGGTGTGGTTAAGAACATCTTCATCTCACTACCTTGGAACCGTTGTTGGCAATGGCTAGATGATGAGGATCATCATGAATTTTGGGAGTTTGGAAGGTCCCTGTAGTCTAGTGTAGTATAATTTGCTTCAGTCAGAGTTGAACAGGATTACTACTCAGTAACAGTACTTTCAATTATCCTCTCATTCTTACAGTGAAGTAGCACGGTGTGGAAAAAAGGCTGAAATGGAAAAACAGAAGAAATGAAGAAGGTGGACTCCGGGGGAATGTTAAGAAGAAAGGAGGAAGGTGGATGGGAAGGAATGGAACTCCCATCTTTTTCCATTTTCTTCCCATCTAAGGAACAGACCACTTTCTTGTCGAGAGCGCATAGGTAGAGGTCCACCTTGGATTCCCCTAAACTCCAGCGGCACCAAAGAAGAGAAGGTGCCAGAACAAGGAAACAAATCAAGCCGAGAATGAGGACCGGAAAACGTGGATGGGAATCAAAGGAGAGAGATGCAGAGAAGAATACCTGAGAATATGGGCAAGATTAAAATCACAGCCCTCCAGGAACCACGAAAGAAGTATCTGTACAAACTAACACCACACAGCGCTCTTTGAGGAGGAATGGTGAAAGACCAAGGGAAAGCAGGTGCCAAGAAGAGGTAAGTGAGTTCTGACGATTTGAGAACAGAGGAATGAAGGCAGAAGAGAGGCGAGCAGAGACACTTGGGCCAACTCAGGACCCCACCGGGTCCTTGCACCCCAGTGAGTATGTCTAAAGACTGTGCACTGGACAGTTGAGTATGAGAGCGAGGGGCTGGCCAGGGTGAGGTGGCACGGCCTTCTCTCCCGGGGGCGTGGGTGAGGCCCAGCCGTGCACCAAGTCAGGTGGGTAGGCCTGGCTGCACACTGCAAGCCGCCTGGAGTAAGTCTGCCCGGCAGTGCCCCCACTGCTCTTCCTCGCGCTTCCGCTCATCTTGCTTGGCTTTTAACTCAGCTTCAAATTTACTGGCAGACGACGAGGCATGCACCTTGGCTTCAAAGAAGTTCTTGGCTCCTTGAATGCCCTCAAGGGAGACATCGACCTTGGAGAGCTTGGCCAGCGCCACTTGCCAGCTGTCCTCTCATAGCTCCCCCTGCGCGGCCTTGTGGAAAATGAGCAGGAACTCCGGGAAGGTGAGCTGGCCATTTACGTCCTGTCCACCTCCTGGATCGTGCCCTTCGGGCCCAGGTGGGTCTGGCGGCGCCCTCGCCTCTCCGTCGTGGGGTGCGCTGCACCGGGTCAATGGAACAGTGCCGTTCCGCGTCGTACAGTTTGAACTCATGGTCCTCGATGAGGGCGGCTGAACCCCAGGAAGTCTGTGTAGGGCTTGAAGGCCGTGGGTCGGCGGGGCTGCCCGCACCCTGCGTGTTCCCGCGCCGGCTCAGCGCGCTCAGCTCCGCGTCGACGCCGGTCACCGGCGCCTGGGTGGACCGTAGGGGCTGGGACCACCCGGGCCACCCTCTTCTGCCTTCTCACGCCGCAGCCCGAGCGGCAGCTTGAGCGCCAATCCCTCGCTGCCCATAGCGGCGGATCAGGGGACGGAGCCTGGGTGCGGGCCTGGGCGGTGGGCCCACTCCTCTCGGGCTCGCCCACCCTGGCAACTCCAGTAATACGCAATCTTGACGTTAAGGTTCACATTAATAAACAATGTTTCCCAGCCCTGGTTATATTACAAGGCCGTTTCTGAATAGCTCAAGAATGTGTGAAATTGTTTTAAAGATCTGATAACAAAAATAGATTCATTTTATTTTATTTTTTAATCATTTTTATAAAATTTTATTGCTGATTGTAGTAATTATTTTATATTCTGATTACAATTAACTTATCAGATATATTATTTCTACGTATAGAAATGTCTATATGCATATATATAAATGTTATAATCCTTGCATATATTTCTCTCACTTCTATGATTCTTATTCTATAATTTTTTTAATTTCTTTTTTTAATGCTTAAAATTTTTGTTTTTAAATTCAATGGAGGGAAGTGGATGTGGATCAACTGATAGAGCATCCGCCTACCATATAGGAGGTCCAGGGTTCAAACCCAGGGCCTCCTGGCCTGTGTAGTGAGCTGGCCCACGTGCAGTGCTGATGTGTGCAAGGAGTGCCCTGCCACCCAGGGATGTCCCCCGTGTAGGAGAGCCCCATGCACAAGGCGTGCATCCCCCAAGGAGAGACACTTGGAGCCACAGGGTGAGGAGCACGGCCTGCCCAGGAGTGGGGCCGGGCACACACAGAAAGTGGATGCAGCAAGTTGATGCAAAATTCCCAGTGCCACTGACAAGAATTCAAGCGGACATAGAAGAACACACAGTGAATGGACGCAGAGCAGACAGTGGGGGGAAGGGGAGAGAAATTTTAAAATATATAAATAAATAAATTCTATGGACAAAAGATTACTATATCAAATTGCTTTTAAAGTTTCTAAGCATTTACTTTCCTTTTTTTCCTATATTTTAAAAGAAGCTTTAATTGCATCATTTTATTTTTAAAAGGAAACGTTTCATATACATTGGGAAAGAAAGGTGCTGCTTTCAAAAAGGGAGCCATATCCTAATGAGCACTCATTTGCATTCTTGTGCATCTTCAAGCTAAGTAAAAACTAAGAGAAATTGTGTTTGCAAGTACACTATAAAATTACTTTAATTTTCCCATATGCAAAGATCAAAAAGAGCAGAGCCGATTTTTCTAAACTTCAGCTCATTTGAGAAATATTTCTCTTTGCTCTGGAACACAGTTAGCTCTTGGGGAAAGAGGCCAACTTTTCAATTTCTGCTTTTCATTGTTTCTGTCTTCCCCTTGCTTCAGGGCAGGTCAACCACACAGATAAGCATTATGCCCAGAATAAAACTGGCTTTGTTAATCTGGACTAATAATGAATGGAACCAGTTATTTTCATTGGCTGAGTCTGGAAGGAAACCAAACTGATTTCTACAGACCTTAAATTGGACCTAAAACCAAGCTACCTGTCCTCATTAGTAATATGAGCAATAATACTGAACTCAAGTATAAAAATCAAAATTATTTATGAAGGTAATACATATTTACTGCCAGGAAAAGAAATTTGGCTAAATCTAGGAAAATACATTGAGAACTTTCAAAGCTCTGAGTTTTAATTCATTTCTGCTTCAATGGGTTTGAGGAGTACAGATTAATGGAAACTTTATGTTCTAGATGCTCCAGTTTCTTTGAAGTTATCATATTTAATAATTAAGTTAAGCCGACTTAACACTGATAAGCAGAATATGTTTGTGCAATACAGTCAAAATGTTTGCACAGTCCTCTCTACTTTAGAAAGCCTTAAATTCACATTTGTATTTCCAAGATTCCTGACAAGATGGTACACTTCATAATTTGTTAGTGGAACAGTGAGATTTTGACTTCCGTTATGCATAGTATAATAAAATGTTCTCATCAGTGATCGTCACTGAGTTTATGAAGCAAATTACTGCCTCTGCCCAAAGGGTACTGCTGTCCCCATTTAAGATTTATGGTTGGCTTTTTAATTATACTTGCAACACTGCCCCTACATATATTCCCATGGAAAATTTATAAAAGTATTTAACTTAATTATTATTTTACTCAAAGATAGGGGCAATTTCTTAGAGTTGCTTCTGGGACTATTGTTTTATGATTCAAAAGTTGTTTCACTATTTTCCCCAATAGGTAATATAGATATATTGAGAATGTAATAGACTCTACTGGAAGGATTTATAATTGTTTAAATCAGGTGGTAATTTCCCACAGTGTGTACTTTTAAAATAATATGGGTTATTATTTATTTCTGATAAAAAATAGTGGCTCCTTGTAAAACAAAACCAGACACTCATTAAAATGTAGAAAAAAGGTGAAAAATCACCCATATTCCTAGTACCCAAAAGAAAACCACTATGAATATTTTCATGTACATCCTTCCACACATTTATAGGGATAGCATTAGACATATGCACAAATCCTTTAATAAAAAATGGGATCATACCATACCTTCATTTCTTAACAATATAACTTGGTCACTTAAAAATAGGTATTTAGATAAAAATAGATACATCAATCTCCACCTCAATGCTTATAATACTGCAATACTACCACAATTCTATTGTATATATTTAATCAATCCCCTACTGATGGGCATAAAAGTAGTTTCAATTCAACTTTATATAACATTATGACAACTATTCATATTATAATTCTAAAATTCACTATGGACATTTAAAATATTTGAAATATACTCTTAAACTGCCATCCAAAAATGTTGAAACCAAAGTGTGGTTTCAGTATCCTTAAAAGGTAGAAAAGTTCTTAGAAAAGTTCTTTGGGTGGAAAGAGTCTTTGGGTAGAAGTGGTGAAGAGAGATGTGAGATAAGAGATGAAGATGATAATAGATAAGTTTCTTTAGGAAAAATATCAATTGTGAAAAGGTGGGGAAAAATGAATACAGTGTGGAGAGTTAAAATAATAATAATAATAATAATAATAATAAAGTGTGTTACATGAAGTCAGACACCATTAAAGGAATTGTTGAGAACATGTACCTGTGAACCAACCAATTACCTAAAAGAGAGAAACCAAAGTTTTAGCACAAACAAGTTGGAATGTTACTGTTTTGCTCAGAAGGTTGTACAAGATAGCAAGAGGTCTTGCCCAAATCCACTGAATCAATGGGCTGTGAAAGCAAGCCCTCATGTTTAACAATGCATTGTCTGTTTTCCCCTCACACAACTTTAGTTTGAACTAGAACCTGCTGGGTTAGAACTGACTAACAAAATCTCTCCAGGAGAAAAATAGATTTAGAAATAGAAAGTTACTTTGAATTTTTTTTCCAAAATGAATTGAGGTAATTCTTACACTTCAAGAAATATTTAAATCCAGGTATGTTTGTTAAATGGCTAAAACCACAGAGATTATTAGTTTTGCAAGACAAGCCCACAGCAAACCTGTGAAATAGAAAGATTTGAACTATTACCTCTTCGGGATACTCTTGTGCAGCCTTTCACACCCTTTCCTGGGGGCCCAAGCCCTCAAAGTGAAACTGCTTCACCCGCGTAGGCCTTTCCGCTCCAGACCAGTTTTGTCTCTTCAAGATAGCACTATAAGGTGCGGCCTCCAGGACTAGATTTTCCTCTCTCTCTACACCCGGCTGAACCCAGCAAGCTTTGATTTCATTTCCTTGGGGCACCCTGAAAGCACCCTTGCTTATCTGATCAACTGTTACAGAAAGGAATGGCCAATGACCTATGGAAGTTCAAGGCATTCCTACTCCCCGTAATAAGAGCAATTTAAAAGTGACCTTTAATGCCACAGTGGAAAGAAGTATGTTATATAAAGGAAATTCACGCTTCTCACAAAGGTGTGTTTTCAGGTAAACCCACAATCCGAACCAAGTGGGGCGACATCTCTTGGTTTCTAGGCGCAATCATGTATACTGGCATAGAGACATTGAAAAATATTATCAGCAGAGTTTTAATATAAATAATAATGGAATATGAATTTTATTTAATTTTATCTAACTTTAAATTTTAACAAAGAAATACCTATATGTACTTTATAAAAGAAAATTGCGCTTATCGCAGTAATACATATAGTTAATTTTAAAAAGTAAAACAGTACCTTAGGATTTTAATAAAATAGTTTGCCCCTGCTCCATTGCCTCACCCAGGAGCAGGAATTTCAACACCTGAATTTGTTTATAATACATATCCACATCTGTCTAGATTACTTGCTCACCCTATTTATTAACTTTTCAATTTTAGACATAATTATAATTGATTTCTTTTATGGGAAGTGAAGATTAAGTTGTCTGATGTACCCCTCCCACCACACACCACAAATACATGCCCCTCCCCCCATCTTCCCTCTATATTTATGGCATACTTTGGGGTTAAATCAATACTTAATATTTATTATAACTGGGTGCCTATCATTCGTGGCTCAACCACGCTATGTTTTGTAATTTTACATTTCTCTTCTTGTATTAATTTTTGTTGTTCCTGGACTTTAAAATAGCCCTGCGCTGTTTTGTTTCCTTATTTTCCTTTGTACTCATGACTGACACACCCTCAAACTTTCTAACATTGCCCTGAAACTTTCAGTAAAATGAGACACGTTTAGGTCAACAAGCAATATGATTTTTTTTTCACAGAGACAATCCTCCTGGGGCCTTTGTCCTTTGCTTTCCAGGCCTGCTGCACCGCTGGGATCCTGGACACTTTCTCTACCATTTTCCTGAGTACTGCCAATTTTCTCATTTGTCATCCATCCCCTCTTGGCTTGGATTTCATGCCTTCCTCTTTCTATTTACTTCTTCATTTTGAAAAAACAGATGATTCAGTAGCCTCTTGAGACAAGGGACTTGAGAAGTAAATGTGGTGTTGGTGTATTTCATGTCAGAATATATCTTTATTCTGTCCTTATGAAGCAGACTAGTGAGATAGGGAATCAATAGACAGATCTGAAACCTGGCAGAGAGTCATCAATAACCCCCAATACAGCTGCTGGAAGACCCCCACCCCCAAGAGTCTCCTATTCAGAACAAAGACTTCTTCTGGAAACTAGGAAAAGCCTTGGATATTCCCTAGGGACTTTATCATTGGACCCTCACAGGGAATTGGTGGGTGGGGTAATCAATTAAAACAGCAAACAGCTGGAACCGCTCCCCTGCCATTAGCAAAGGGGTGAAATAATTGACAGTTCAAAAAGCCAAGCAGGACCTGAATGAGCACTCTCGTTCCACTCTCCTGCCTCTGGACCCGTTCCTGCCCTCTGCACTCCACCCTAGCCATTTTTCCTCTGCCATGTGACCACACAAGTAAACCTGGGCGTTTATAACCTATAACAGGGAATTGAAGTCTGTAAATCAGTCCTCTTTATCCCTTTTCACCCCCTTCCTCTCTACCTGGAACGCTGATCTGTTATTTTCTCCCATTTCTCTTCCCTCCTTACCTGAATAAATTACTGGCCTAACTCACCCAGTGTGCTCTCAAAATTCATTTCTGCAGCATAGCCAAGAATCTAAATAAAATCCAGTAACATATTTGGCGAGCCAGCCAGGTGTTTATTGGTGAGTGAAACTATGGCCTACGGCCTGTTTAATGCCTTCCTTTGGTTCTCTATTTTAAAACAGGTTTGCCTATGAGCCCTCCAAGGTCATTATCCCAGAAGGGAAGAGGCAGGGGCAGGAATTCTCCACCTCCACGACACATGCCCAGGCTTATGAAATCTGACCCCAGCCAGGATGGCTGGGTCATAGGGCAGTGGCTTAAATCATGGCCCTACCAAGACAGAGGATCCCCAGGAAAGCACCAGGCCCTGCGGAGCTTCTTTTTCAAGCCATTTTAACAGTCAGTCTTTGTCCTCAGGCTTGCCTGCCATTGCCTTCTCCCCCCCCTCCCCTAAGGGGTGCATAGCAATGGTGGAGAGCAGAGGGCTTGCCCCTCCCACTGGGTCCACACCTTTGCAAACAGCATTCCTATCTGACCACACCCAGCTACCTGGGGAATGAAGTGGGTAAGCTGCAGGCAGAACCAAGATGGATGCTGTGGGAGTTCCCTTCCCCAAGGTGGTCACAGGCCATGATACCCTTGCATAAGTTATCTTTACCCATGTTTTACCTTTTTACTTCTTGCTACTGAATTTCTCTTTGTGTTAAATGCGTTTGGTGTTAAAATGCATTAGAATGTTTTAAAAACAGTAAAACTGGGAAAATGCCTTTGTCTAGCAAGGAGGCTATTGCCTCAGAACCCCAATTGCTAGAGCAATTGATCAGGGCCTTTTTTTTTTTTTTTCTTAATGGTCTTTTGATGGCCCATTTAACTGGGAAACTATCAGAGAGTAAAGTCATACAACTAAATCTGCATCTAAGACTTCTGTAAGGATAGGAGGAAGTAGCACTATTCAGCTCGGCAGCTTCAGGTTGAAATCTATTCAGCCTGTCTCCCAAGTCCAGGACTGCCCCAGAAATGCCCGGCAGCAAGGGCTCTATGATTCCCTGGGGTGACAGGAATCAGAGAGCAGCCAAACGTTTCCTGAGATTTAACCTAGGAACTTCTGTTTGGGCCAGTCGGTCTTGGACCCTGGAAAGTAGGGGTGCCAAGACCCAAGCAAGAAACTGAATGGCCCCCATTTCTTGGGCCCATCCATTCAGAGAGCAGCCAACTATCCCCTGGGACAGACATCTCAGGTGCTTTGATTTGGGACCACTGCTCAGGCCTCCCACCAATTTGGCTTAGGCTCATTGATCTGATATCCAGGATCAGATTACCCCAAGACCTACCCCAAAGGACACTTGTGGGGCAGTTAAGCTCTGAAAATTAAATTTCTCAGGATGCTGAGACAGGGCTTCAACTCCAAATTATGTGGAGTGGTGAATTTTAGCCAGACTAGGACTCTGGGGTGCCAGAATGGTCGACTAAAAGTGCTTCTTCATTTTCCCTAGAATAATGGGCACAGTCTCTAGCACACCAGCAAACTTCCCATAGGAGTCTCTTAGGAATCAGGAAATTCTGCCTAATGCTGGTCCACATGGCCGCAATATAGATAAGATCAGCCTCAGTATAGGACCCTAAATTTCAGTTAAACCAGTGTAAAAAGAGAGGCCCAGAAACCTCATGTCATGTCTCCTTAAAGAAATGAGGAAATAAACCTCAAACTTCTCAGTTTAAACTCTGTCATGCCTATAAAAGGTGTGGATAATGATCAAAATAGAGAAACCATGTGTACCATCTATTAAGGTCAAAGAGTTCCTAGAAATGCTAAAGGTATAAAATTCTCTCTTCTGTTTTAATCTGTCCTTAACTTTGTGTTCAACTTTGAAATCTGTGTTTTAACTTTGCCAGTTTGCTTGTGTGTAGGAAGTTAGATTTGGGGTTCACCTGTTACAAATTGAAAAATGGTGAAAGGTAACCTAAAAATGAGTCTTTGAATATCAAAACTGTCCTGTGAGCAGATTTAATGCACAAATCACAAGTGAAATTTATTTAACTGCTAGAAAAAGGGAGAAATTTCACAAAGTTGTTCAAGAGATAGACTTCAGTATTGTCAGATTCTCTTGTGTATTCAAACCAAGCCTTCAATACATTGCAGTTTGCCTCTCCATTTGAGTTATTGGCTAGGTTGGTCACTGACCTCTAAAACAATAGAAGTATCTACTACATCTCTGGTTGTGTTCCTGAAGTCAATGAAAACTACATTGTAGTTTCAAACTCCTGCAGCAGCCAACAATGGCTTGGTACAGCCAAATGTACAATGGATAGTGCCTCCAGCCTGGCACTGTTTCATAGTGCGAAAGAGTGCTATGCACCAAGCTGGTGGAATACTGGAACCTACTTTCCTAGCTTCTCTCTAGGGTCAACTGTGCTACAGGCTTCTGTAAAGAACATACCAAGTGGAACAATGATCACCAGAATACTGTGAGTAGAACTTAAATGCAATTGGCATTATAGCCTGCTGCCATGGAGTGATAACATGTAAGGTATTGCAAACCTGAAACTTAAATCTATTAATTACAGCTCAAAGAGAAACGTATGCTTGGTTAGTAATAAGTGCTGTACCTATATTCTATTCTAGATATATGCATGATGATTGTGGTGATATCTTTTCTATTCTAGATCATATGCAAAGGAACATTGAACATGTTAAAAGTCCTGGTAGGGAAATTGACTTGGCCCAGTGGTTAGGGCATCCATCTACCACGTAGGAGATCCACGTTCAAACCCCAGGCCTCCTTGACCTGTTTGCAGCTGGCCCATGTGCAGTGCTGACACGCAAGGAATGCCCTGCCACGCAGGGGTGTCCCCGCATAGGGGAGCCCCACGCACAAGGAGTGCACCCCGTAAGGAGAGCTGCCCAGTGCATAAGAAAGTGCAGCCTGCCCAAAAATGGCGCCGCCCACACGGAGAGCTGACACAACAAGATTACACAACAAAAAGAAACACAGATTCCCGTGCCGCTGACAACAGAAGCAGACAAAGAACATGCAGCAAATAGACACAGAGAACAGACAACTGGGGCAGGGGGGAGAAAAGGAGAGAAATAAATAAATAAATAAATCTTTTTTTTAGAAGTCTTGGTAAACTTCATTTTCTAAGTAATTAATGAATATGCTTAGCCCATGACTCCCTCCTAGCCCTTATTAAAGTTAAAGGAATTTCCAACTTGGTGCACTAATCCTGAGTCAAGCCAGCTGCCCAAGAAAGTGCCAGTTCACCAAATGCACCTGACGGGATACGTGAATGCCAGTCCTTGGATGGCCTGAAATACCTCTTCAAGAAATAGAGCTAAGTAGTGTCTGTGTCAAAGACAGCTGTTCCCTCTAACTCCAGCCCAAATGCCTATTGCTAGGGGGAGAACAAACCAGACTTCCTTTAAAAAACCTTGTCTGTTTTAATCTCCTTTAACTTAACTAAAAAGGGCAATGCTTCTTCCCATTCTACTGAAGAAAGAATACTTTTTCCCATCAACTTTGGGAAAATATGGCCTTTGCAGGTGCCTGGCTTTTTCTACTTCTGTGAGCCTGTGTCCTCTTAAAGGGACCATATATTCTCAAAATTCTAACTAGGCTTATTCCTTCCAGAATCAGCACCTTGTTAGCCATATGAGAACTTCATCCAGATCCGTCTTCCTCTGAGCTAGAATAGCAGGGTTTTACACCTTCGTCAGGTAGGGTCTACTGCTCCTAATCAGCAAGAAGTAGCTACAAAAGAAAGATCATCTCCCTTCAACACCCCTTTAAGATTAAAGGTGTAAACTCTCTGAGGGGGGAATGAAGCAGTCTAGTGAGATAGAGAATCTAGATGGATCTGAAACCTGGCAGGGAGTCCATGTGGACATCAATAACCCTCAAAATGGCTGCTGGAAAACCCCTACCCCAAGATTCTGCTATTCAGAACAAAGACTTCTTCTGGAAGCTAGGAAAAACCTGGTAACACTTAAACTTGATTGAGGTTTAGCATGGTACTGAATATAAGGTTGGAAATACTTTTTTCCCTCACAATGTTGAAGGAAGTGCTCTAAATGGAAAGCGGCCAATGTTACTTTTTTTTTATTTTAATTTTTCCTTTGCTAGAGAAGTTGCCAGTTCATAGAAAATTCAAGCAGGAAATACAGAACTCCATTTATCCCCCTCACATATACACCATCCCATCACCAACACTTTGCACTAGTGTGACACCCCATGAAAACTGATAAAACAACATCACTATAGCTACCATTAACCACGGTCCATAGCTTGCATTACGATTCACTGTGTTGTACATTTAAATGCGTTATTTTCTTTATTTTCTTAATCTAATATAATTTTTATTTTTATTTTAGTAATATATATACAACTTAAAAATTTTCCTTTTAACTACATTCAGATATATAATAATGCTGTTAATTACATTCATAATGTTGTGCAACTATCACTATCATCCATTATCACAATGCTTCCATCACCCCCAACAGAACTTCTGTACCAATTTAGGTTTAAGGCCCCCTCTCTTAGCCCTCCCCAGTCCCTGGTAACCTGCATTCTAGTTTCTGACTCTAAGGATTTGCTTACTTTAAGTTTCATATCTGTGAGATCATACAAAATTTGTCCTTTTATGTTTGGCTTTTTTCATGCAACTTGAGATCTTCAAGAATCATCCGTCTGGTCACATGCATCAGAACTTTGCTCCTTTTCGTGGGTGCATAAAGTTCCATCATATGTATATAATCACACTCTGCTTATTCTTTCATTTGTTAATAGGCACTTGGGCTGCTTCCATCTTTTGACAATTGTGAATAATGCTGCAAATATCTGTTCAACTCCCTGCTTTAAATTCTCTTGAGTATATGCCCAGAAGTGGGATTGCCAGCTCATATGGTAATTCTATACTTAACTTTCTGAAAAACTGCCAGACTCTTTGACACAGTGACTGTACCATTTTACATTCCCACCCACAATAAATGAGTGTTCCTGTTTTTCCACATCCTCTCTGACACTTGTGATTTTTCATTTTTTAATATAACCATTCTAATGGGTAAAAAGTGGTATCTCACTATGGTATTGATTTACATTTCCCTTATAACTAATGATGTTGAACATCTTTTCCTGAAAAAAATCCACAAGAAATTACTAGAGCTAATAAATTCAGCAATGTTGCACAGGTACAAGATTAATGTGGAAAATTCAGTAGTGTTTTTTCACATTAGTAATAAATAATCTGAAAAGGAAATTGGGGGAGGGGGAGTGGAAATCCATTTAAAATAGCAATTACAGAACAAAAATATCTAGGAAGAAATCTAACCAAGGATGTAAAGGACTTATACATGGAAAACTACAAAACATTGCTCAAAGAAATAAAAGAAGACCTAAATAAATGGAAGGATATTTTGTGTTCATGGATTAGAAGATGAAATATTGTCAAGATGTCAGTTCTACTCAAAACAATCTACAGATTCAATGCAAGCCCAGGCAAAATTCCAGCAGCCCTCTTTGCAGAAATAGAAAAACCTATCATCAGATTTATTTGGAAGTATAAAGGGCCCCAAGTGGCCAAACCGTCTTACCACAGAAGAGTGAAGTTGGAGGATTCACGCTTTCAGACTTTAAAACTTACTATAAAGCTGCGGTTGTCAAAACAGCATTGTACTGGCACAAGGATAGATTTATAGACCAATCAAATTGAGCATTCTACGCATGGCCAGTTGATTTTTTTTTTAAAGAAGACTGATTTACTTATTTCTCCCCCCATTGTCTGCTCTTTGTGTCCATTCACTCTGTGTTCTTCTGTGTCCTCTAGTATTCTCATCATGCGGCACTGGAGATCTGTGTCTCTTTTTGTTGAGGCATCTTACTGCATCAGCTCTCTCTGTGTGTGGCACCACTCCTGGGTGGGCTGCAATTTTGTGCAGGGTGGCTCTCCTTATGCAGGGGCCACTCCCTGCGTGAGGGGCACCCTTATGCAGGGGCATCCTTGTGTGGGCCAGCGCTCTTTGCACACTGCAGCACTGCACGTAGGCCAGCTCACCACATGAGCCAGGAGGCCCTGGGTATCAAACCCTTGGACCTCATATAATGGTAGGTGTACTCTCTATCTGTTGAGCTACCTCTGCTTCCCTGACTGGTTGATTTTTGACAAAAAGCATCAGGTCCATTCCATAGGAAAAGAATAGTCTCTTCCACAAATGGTGTTGGGAAACTGGATATCCAGATAGAAAAAAATAAATAAATGAACCTGCATTTTGCTAAATAATTAAAATGTATTATCTTATTTAATATGAAACACTGTAATATAGGTACATCCAAATTCATTTTAACAGAAAACGAGGCTCCAATAGTTGAAGTTTCTACAGCTAAACAGTAGCAAAACTAGTGTAAGAACCCCTGGTATGTTTGAAACTAAAACCTTACTCTGAATTACATTCTGGTAAGAAACACGATTTTAACAATTAGATGTTAGCTCACACAACTCAAATCAATAAAAAACAAAGTTTGATAGGCCAAGTGTTATATCAAGTACTTAGTGTGATTATATTCCTCATTAGCCACAAGCAAAAGACAAAAAGTATAGTCTTACTGCTCACCTTGCTGCCCACAGGTGTTTGGTAAACTAAGGTTTTCCTTGATTTCAGACTGCCTATTATTGCCCTATCTACCACCAATACCACTGTCATGAAGTATTTAGCACCTACACAATCTTTGCATTTTTCCATTATCAAAGGCTATTCTCAGGAATGGCTAAAATGACATGGTTATACCAGTAATCTATATATCACTAGAAGATAATATTTTATCAAAGGAATATATGTCTCTGATAGTGGAATTTTAAACACTGACATCTGTCCTTAGGAGAGCTTTTGTGTTTTCCTATTTTTCAGAGAGGGAAAGAGGAATAGGAATATAATGGCAAAATGTATGGTAGAAAGTAATCTGGGGGAAGGAAATCCTCACTTGCCATGGGGGAAGGAAATCCTCACTTGCCATAGGTTCCTCCCTGTATTTGCAGTGACTTTACCTCTGGATGATGGGTATTGTGGAAAAATTGTTAATGAGTGTATATTGTCATAAGTGATAAAGTTGAAAATTAATCTTAGTCTCTCTTTCTTTGCATGTATGTGTGCATGTGTTATAAATTTACATTGTAAGCTTAAGATAATGGTAAAGAGGGAAGAGCTAAAAACATTAAGTATAAATGAGGACAATTATCTGTATCACTAGGTAAGAGTTATCTGTCAAGACCAGGGGCCTAGAGTGCAGGGAAGTGGAGTGGGGTGGTCTCACTGGCACACCAGAAGGAAGAACTACCATGGTTAATGGAGGGCCCAAAGCTGGATCACTTCCTATGTAACAACTAAACTCAGATGAGAAGGTAAAGGGTTAAAGCATGCCACCTGAGATTCAGCAGCTTCAAAGACACTTCCACTTAGAATGACAAGTGATGACGAGCTAAGTAGCTGATCCAACTCAAATGAGATGCCTTCTTTCCCAACCTGTAGAGAGCCATCTGAGAGTGAGCCACGCATTCTTGCTACTTTTTCCTTTCTCTTATGTTTCCTGGTCAAAAGCAGTGGGAAAACCCAGGAGCACAAATGATAATTTGTTTTCTCCTAGTCTGGGGATAAAATTATCTGCTATGGAGAAAAGGAAGGAAACATTAAAGGACCTTTAGCATGAAGCCCAAGATGTGAAGTCTTTTTATTACCCCTATATCACACCAGATGGCTGTTCTTCCTTGATGAAGGTAAGGAAGATTTATTTTGCAAAGGCCACAGAATGAATTCCTGAATCATTTCAATCTCTTGAAGAAAGTGAACAGTGCCATGGGCCATTGTGGTTGTCTGGGAGGTCAGGCATAAGGGACTATGCTTTTTAGTCTGTAAATCTGAAAATTACTATATAAATGGTCATAATTATCATCATCATCATTAAATTTTTACAAGGAATTAGCTAATTGCCAATGTAATCTACTTAGATCAATCTATTTAGGTCAATGAAAAAACAGATTCACACTTCTTTACTTTTTTTAAGGTTTACTTAGCTTTAGTCAATTATGAATGTTTATAGGTTTGTGATTATATTGATGCTTTATGCTTAGGTATTCATTTGGGTACTACAAAAAAAAAAAAAGCACAGAACCTGACTGGATTAGAACATCCTTTATTTATTCACTTTTATCTTATAAATTCTCCATTATAAAAATCAGTGTACTGGGAGAGCAGTGTAATGGCTCAAGCAATTGGGTGCCCACTTCCCATATGGGAGGTCCTGGGTTTCCCTATTGCCTCCTAAAGAAGACAAGCAGACGCTGCAATAAGCAGATGGTACAAATGCCGCAACAGGCAGATGCCACAATGAGCAGATGCCACAATGAGCAGATAACACAACCAGCAGACAATGCAACCAGCAGGGAGCAAGAATTGTTCAAGTGGTTGGACACTCCCCTTCCACATGGGAGGTCTGGAGTTTGGATACCTATGCCTCCTAAAGAAGGCAAGCAGACAACAGGCAGACAAGGGTGCCATCTTGGGGGTTAGAAGAATTAAAAAAAGAATCTATGAAAAAAATATCAATGTACTGTTTGTAATTAAAATAAATCACGATAATAAACACTTGAATAAAGTAAAAGGTAAAAATTTACCTTTTCACTTTCTCCCATATCCCATTTTAGAATTAACTATATTAACATTTTAACATGTTTCCTTCCTTGTGTGTAAATATCTATTTTTTATACAATGATGAAGACATACCTTTTCTCCTTACAAAAAAAAAAGGAATGATTTTTGCAGAAAATTCAAAATTGCAGAAAAGAAACTCTTTTGCAACAGCATTTTGGTTTTGTTTTGTTTTCCAATTTAAAATGTCTCTTGAACATCTTTCCATGTCACTACATATTCACTAACTAATTTTTAACATCTTTCAGGCAGGTATTTAAATATTTTAATAATTATTCTGACACTGATAAAGTAAAATAAAGAAGATAGCTCTTAAAACAAAATAATAGGAAGTTCTGACTTCTTAGCATTGTTATGAATATTTCATCAGTGTAAGAAAATGCTTAGCAAAAAGTCTGGTATATAGTGAATGATTAATAGCTGGATGTCTACAGTTATATTGATAATGGTGATTAAAGTTGACCATCTCTTTAAGCTCAGTCTCAAAAGACTGCTGAGGTCAGAGGATTGGTGCCTTATCCCCACTGAAAATAATATTAGCCATCTTATTCTTTCCTTTCATAGAGCCCGCTTGGGCTATGTTGTTTGGTGGCGGTGAAAGCCATTATTCTGGGAGGACTGTCATACACAGGCTGCTTCCCCTTAGGATCTTATCAGTCCTTGACTGCCCTGCCGGGTGCCAGAACAGAACAACAACAACAGAAAATACCCCATCATCTGCCAGCTGGAGAGCCAGCAAAGAAGACATTTTAACTTCTGGGACACCTGGGAACCTAAATGAACCCTACCGGAAGGAGAAATGCCTGCCGGGTGCGGCTCACCTCCTCTAAGCCTTAGAGCACTGCCCGGATTTAAACAGGGGCAGTGGTTTTCCAGGCACCCAGTGAGGTGGCCTGAATCAGTGGGCGGAACAGCAAGTCCCCGGGAGGAACCAAGGTCCTAGGAAGGCTGAAAGCTCTGAGGTGGAGAAGGGCCTGTGACAGGGGCCTCACCCGGAAGCGTGATTGTTAAATCTACTTTAATAGTAGCCTTCATCTTGTATACAGCATCTGATAATTTTGCTATCCCCAAAACATCTTAAATATAATTAATTATACCAGAACCTGAAAAAAGACTTCGTGAGAGAGAGATTGAAATGGATTGTATGTGTGTGAGCATGCAGACACAATTCTGCCTTCAAATATGTTTTGGATCTAGGTAAATAGTATTTAAAAAAAAAATCCAACACTTCTTCCTGAATTCACTGTATGTGAGATGGGTAGTAACAGTGGACAATCGCTGCATAATCCTCTTCCAGAAAATTTCTGATTTATGAATCTGGAGCCTTGAGCAGTCAAAACAGGGGCCATCTGGGAACCTGAAATCCACCCTTCGCTCTTTGGAAAAGCTCTTTGCCTTGAAGGGACGCCTTTCTGTAATGTGTCCACCAGGAGGGGCACCTTTTGTTATATCACACAAAGCCCTTGGTAGGCAAGGTCTTGCCTATACTGGTTTGCACCTCAGTTTATTTCACATCCAGCACCAACTTTCAAAGTTAACATAACGCCATCCTCAGCCACTGTGGACTCAAAGAATCAGGGCATATAGAACCAGTAAAATACCTTAGAAATTACCTATTATAACTCCAAATTTTGTAGATGAGAGAACCCAGGCTTAGAGAAATAGTTTTGCCAAAGTTAAATAGCTAATTATAATTGTTATAAAACAATATAATATTTTATGAGGCTGCTCAAAGACCCATTTTTACTAATACATTACTAAAATTTTCTCTATCGGGTACTTATTGAGGTTTAAACTATAATTTCAAGCAGGCGTGTGAAATACAGATAATTCTGCTAGATATTTAGATCATAAAAAATGTTTGGCCCACATGTAATGTGCAGACATTCACATTCCACCACTTTACTGCTCTGCTAGGTTTTTAAATAAAATGTTGTGATCACTTCCTCTGAGAAACCTTTCCTTTCCCTCTCAGAGTGGGTAAGCTCTGCCTCCCATGTGCCTGCCCATCATTTTGGAATTTCTTTCTGATACCATTTGTGACATTATGTTGTAATTTTCTATATAATTTCCTGTTTCTTAATGACCTGTATGAGCTCTACAAAGATGAAGACTGGGTATTTCTTTTTACCACTGTATCCCCAACCCCTGAAATAGTGTTTGGAACTATAAAAGGGGGCTAAATAAGCAGAAGATGGAAGAAGGAAGCAAGTGGAAAAGGAGGAGGAACTCATACAGAAATGGGGATAAAAAGCAGAATAGGAAACATGTTAAGAAATAGTGCTAGACATAGAAATAAATATAAACAATTAAATAGTAACCTAATTTGCATGAATTGCCTGGCTTTGCTTTTACTTGTCTATTTACAGGTGGTGGTGTTTGAAGTGAGTAGCAGACAGTCTCAGGTGCCCCTTCCCCCGTGACTCCTGCTTTCTGGTGTTCACACCTTGTATAATCCCCTTACCTGAATGTGGGCAGGATCTGTGACTTGCTTCTAACCAAAGAATACGGCAAAGGCAATGCGGTGTCACTCCGGTGATTGCATTACAGTATATAAGACACTGTTTTGTTAGGGACACACTCTAGACACCCTGCTTACTGGTTTGATGAAGTAAGCAGCCATGTTCAGAAAGCCTGTGTGGCAAGGAGCACAGGTGGCTTCTGGGAGCTGAGGGTACCTTCCAGCCGATAGAATAATTAGAAATAGATGTTTATGGAGCACCTAAAATTAGTCACTACTTTTCTAGCATACTTTATATAAGCCATCTTACTTAATTCTTACAAAAAGCCTCAAATATTATATATATTTCCCTCCATTTTACCTACACAACACATACACAGTCACACACACACACACAAAGAGATAGAGCAAAAGTAACTATCTCCATCTTACCCAGAAATTAGGTTGCAGAACAGAGATTCAAACCCATATTTAGCTGTCCTCAACCATCTGGGAATTCACCTAGATAATCTAATTTCTAACTTTCATGCCGTATTTTAGACACAGGGATGCTAGATAGTTTCCATCCTGATTCATTTTGATCATTTTAGGTAAAAACAGTGAATATGCTTTGGAGTAAAACAAATTTTAAAACTGGGAAAAGATGTGAAAAGGCAATTCACAAAAGGGAACTCCAAAAGGCTAATCAATATATGGTAGAATGGCTACTCTCCCGAGAAATCAGAGAAATACCAATATTTAAAATGAGATATAACTGTGTACATACCAGGTTGGTAAAAACTAGAACCTTCAATGATATCAAGGGCTTTTAGCAGCTGGGTACCCTCAAACAAGGCTAGTGGGTATTATAACTGAGAGGTCAGTTTGCAATATTTGCAGAAATTTAGTATGGGTATAACTTTATAATCTAGACCCAGCTATAGGGACTATTATCTCTTGCATGAGCAGAGAGCTGGCGGCGAACTCAATCTATTATTAGGGGAATAGACAAGTCAATAGCAAGCAACAGTTAAGAAGCAATGGATTAGAGATACGTGTATTAACATCTGAATATTTAGTGATAACTGAATAAAAAACATGACAGAGAATAAGATCTATTGCACAATTCCACTTCTGTAAATTAAAATTAGCATGCATGCATATGACAAATTTACATATTTTAACAATATTTATATATTAAATGTCATATATCAAGCCCCTTAGAACGGCTGTCTGTGGGGAAGGTGACAATGGAAGTATGGTCAGGAATGAATTGAAAGAAAAAACTATGAAGGAAAGCAAGAGAGGATCTTGCCCAGACTGATGATAAATTGTACATTATAAACTAAAGGATATGATTAACTCACCTTTTGGCATTTAAGTTTCCCTGAAAGACAATTTAAAATGCTGTAGAATGAAGCTCTACTGCTATTCACTAAAGAGTTTATGCTGATTTTGGATATTTGAATTTTAGAATGTGGGTACACAATTTTTAAAAAATATATTTATTTTTATTTCTCCCCACCCCACCCCCCTTGTTGTTTGCACTTACTGTGTCTGTTCATTTTCCTTGTTTCTTATTAGGAGGCACCAGGAGCCGAACCCAGGACTGTGCCTAATCACATGAGCCACCTCCACTGCTTGCTTTGTTGTATCTCTCATGTTTTTCCTCCCTGCATCTCTTGTTGCATTATCTTGTCATGTCAGCTAGTTGGCACCTGCCCATCACATCAGCTCACTGTCTTCTTTAGGAGGCACTGGGAGCCTCTGATTCCCATTTTTATTGTTGTCCTTATGTTTTTTTCTTCTTGGGTCTCTTGTTGTGTCAGTTTGCCATGCCTGGCTGTCATGCCAGCTCACTGTCTTCCTTAGGAGACACCGGGAATTGAACCAGCCACCTTCCATGTGGTAGGCAGGAGCTCAATTGCCTGAGTCACATCCTGCTTCCCGACAATTTTTTATTGGAAAGATAAGCCACATCAGGAAAATGCACTCACAGTGGTAAGGGAATGGAGGGAAATGTTTTTCTAAAAATAAAATGGTTAAGTTGGATTTGTGCTTCAAAAAAAACGCAATGATAAATATTTTGGCAAGGTATTATGATTTGTGCATTAGTCTTGTCTTATTGGAAGAGAGTGTGACGAAATCATTCCATTCGAGCTGTGCAATCTTGTGGTAGGTCACTACTCTAGGTACAAACAGCTGGAAGAGTCTTTCCTCTCATACATTGCCCAGCCAAGGGTTGTGGGACCTGCACACATGGGTCCATATGGACATCTAGCTTAACAAAGCAAACACTCCAGTGGAACTGTTTCATATCTTGGTCAATCTGATTTCACAAGGAAGACATTGCTAGGAATAGCTGATCTATTCACTTTCCAAACAACCATGCACATTTTACGTTGTTTAAACATGGGTCCAGAATATAATTTTAGAACTCACTTAGGAATAAATTATATATGAATGAATGGATGAATAAACAAATAAAATAAACAAACAAAACAAAATATACAATATGTGTCCTTGCCCTAACTACAGTTATTTTCCTTGGCTATGAATTCACACCACAATAAATGTTATGATTTGGCTGAAAATATTTTTGCTGTTTTTCTCTATTTTGATAAGTATAAGTTAGATGAAAGGAGAAGAAAAAATAAGGTGAATAAAAATTACATTATCTATATTTTGGGGGAATAAATGAAGTTTTTATATAATGAATTCATCACTTAACCTAATGACTACCTCATTTTCATTTCCCCAATTTTTAATCTAACTACTTTCAGTAGAATTTTCTAATCTGTACAGTGAACAGAAATTTAAACCTCTAGGCATAGAATTTCTGAATTTCAACTAAATATTTACTCTAACATAAAACAGTAATGCTTGTAAAGGCCATTGGAGTGTGAAGGCTTGGCATCGTAGAAATAGTCCTGAAATCCACAGCCCATCTGCCCTTTACTGGTGTCCTGCCTCTCTGTCTTTTCTCACTTTTTTCTGCTATGATTTTTAAAATTTGTTCTACCCTTCCTTGGCCATCGTCATGCCTACCATACATCTTCTCCTATTAAAAAAAGTGCATGGGCTTTGTAACAACCAGGTTGAGAAGTTATTCTCTCCTCACTTCAGAGTTTGTGCACCAACTCAAATATGCCAGGGAAATTCTAAAATCGTAGTGGTTGCCCAGAGTTGGGGATCCTTTCTCTTCAAAATTATTTAAAATCAAACTCCCAAAGTGTTCATAAGGATTTTCCCATCTTCTTTTAGATACACCAGTCCCATATGAAGGTCTTAATTTATTTCACTATACTGGTGATAACTATTTAGTAATAAATATTTCATTTTAAAACTCCTGAATTTTATTAATGAGTTCAAAGTCATTTTTTTCTTATCTCTCTTCTTTTAACTCCAAAACTTTCAGAGGCTAACAAAATCTGAATCTGATTTAGTTTTAGTTAGGTGACAGCAAAATTTAGCATCAGAAGGTATAAGCATTACCATATCCAAGGAGGTATGAATAAAACTTCCCAGGCTTTTTTTTTCTCTCTATTTTTTCAAAAATGTTACATTAGAAAAAATGTATAAATAAGAGGTCCCCATATACCCCCAGCCCCCTCATCACACTCCTCCCACATCGACAACCTCTTTCATCATCATGGGACACTCATTGCATTTGGTGAATGCACTTTGAAACACTGCTGCTCCACATGGGTAATGATTTACATTGTAGCTTATACTCTCCCCCAGCCCACCCAGTGGGCCATGACAGGACATACAATGCCCAGCATCTGTATCCCTGCAGTACCATCAAGGACAACACCAAGTCTTGAAAATGCCCCCACATCATATCTCTTCTTTCCTCTCCCTACCCTCAACAGCTACCATGACCACTTTCTTCACATCATTGCTACAGTTTCTTCCATTACTAATCACAATAGTTCCATAATAGAGTATCAGTAAGTTCACTCTAATTCATACTCTATTCTTCCATTCTGTGCACCCTGGGATGGTTATGTTCACTCCACCTCTATATTGAGAGGGGCTTAGATTCCACATGGATGATGGATGCAATTCTCCTGTTTGCAGTTGTATGCACTCTTGGCTCCCTGGTGTGGTGGTTGACCTTCTTCACCTCCCTGTTGGCTGGCTGGGGTAAATCCAATGAACCAGAAGGTAGGAGTTGCGAGTCTGCTAAGGCTAACATTCCCCAATGGAACAGCAACATTCCCCCAAGTGCAATGGCAAAGACCAACAAAGAAGGATGGTCCAATAGTGAGCCCTTGATACAGATGACTATGCTTATGAGCATGTGCACCTGAAATATGAACTAGGCCTAGAGCTGCAGGGTGCCTAAGAGTTACCTCCTGAGACCCTCAATGCTGCTCAAATGTGGCCACTCTCTAAGCCAAACTCAGCATTTAAATGCATTACCTTCCCCCTAGTGCAAGAAATGTCTCCCAGGGATGAGCCTCTCTGGAACCACGGGATTACTACCGAGCACCAGCTGGTGATGTAACAAGTAAAAGACCTTGAATAAAAAGGTCAACTCAGACCAGCAGAATATCTCAGCCTATGTGTAGGATCAGGTGTTTAAAACTGCTTTTTTACCTTGAATAAAAGGGGGAAATGGAAAGGACAAATGAGTTTATATGGCTGTGAGGCTCCAAAAAAGAATCAGAAGGTCATCAGAGGGTCATACTTATGCACGCCTCAGCAGGGTCCCAGAGACAGCCAAAGTCGATACAACCCCAAGAACTGGCTCTCCTGGGGCTACAGAGACACACAGATTCTATGGTCATGGCAGATGGCTATGGATTTGAGTGCCATGTCAGTTGGCCCTACTTTGGAGTTTGTGTTCCCTGAGTGTGACTGAGTTGGACTCAGATGTGACCTTCCTATACATGTCTCTTCTGTCACTTTTACTGAACCTGTGGTTGGTGTTGGGGTTGGTGTTCACTCAGGAGAACTGAATCTCTGGACTGCCCAGGCTTTTTTTTACATTAGAATACTACTCCAGGTACATGAATGAGGCTATGTTACATGCTCAGCAGAGGTATTATAATAAAACTATGACAACCAGCTTTTCATGGGAAAAGTCCCCTACCATTGGGCTATTAGCATTACCAACACTCTCTAAACTGCAACCTGCAAACATAAGCCTTTCAAACACCAAGTACATCGCCCCATGCACAGTCAGTACTCTAAACAGCATGGCACCATTTCTCTTCTCTTAATCCTTACAATATCCATGACTGCTAAACACTTTTTTCCCCTTATTTTAAATAACAAAATAATATTAATCACTTGATCATACTTGGTTACTACGAAATCATATATATCTGACTATCCAGCCTGGTAACACAAGCTCTGTGGCAAAACCCTTTCTGAATTGGTTTAAATTGCCCAAACTTAGAATCTCCCTTAAGCATCAGCCACCATCCCTCTTTGCAGAAGTGTAATTGTTAGAGTTCAAAGAGGGTTGTTCAGCACGGCTCTGTGCCATGTGATGCTCTGCCAATTCAATCCAATGATCAGTAGAACAATGAGAGAACAACTGATTGCCAACGTGAATTACTTTCTTATATACAAGCACAGTCAGAGGGTTCATATTTAAAGAGTCTAAAAAGCATCCTAAAGTATGGACCACATTGTGTAAGCACAGATGTCACCTTGTTTGAAAGCTATTGTTTCGGAATCTGTACATCAGTTTCAGTAAATATGATATGAATAAGTTAAAAGATTATCGCTGTGGAAGGGAAAAGGTTTTATGGTGGATCTGTGGGAGTACTGTATATTGCATATATGAATTATTGTGATCTAAGACTCTTGTGAAGAGAAGCTCAATAATTAGAAAAAAAAAGAAAAGAAAAAGATAGGATGTAGAAATTTTTCTAAATCAATATGTACTCTAGAGCTAACCTTTAAACTCATTGTTATATTCCATTTTACTAGTAAGGGAAACTGACATTATGTTGGGATTCACTTTACAGGAAATTTTGGATCACAGAGTGGTTCAACAATGGTGGCGGAGGAATACTGATATAGGATGCTATTAACGGGCTATATATGGTTGACAGGGAGTTATACAGGGCATATGTCCAGGGTATATGGTAATGTTTAGATATACTCATAGTGGAAACAATTAAAAACAACAGCTGGGGGGGTACTGGGTTCCTGGCCAGGGGGTCTCTGTCGTGGTCCCTGGGGAAGCAGCGGCAGTCCCCCAGGTGCAACGGTAAGAACCAGGAAGGAATGAGGGCCCAACAGTGGGCTCCTGATACTAATGGCTATGCTTGTGAGCCTATACACCTGCAATAAGAACAAGGCCTAGAGTAGCATTGTGCCTGGGAGTTTCCTCCTGACAGCCTTCATGTTACTCAAACGTGGCCACTCTCGAAGCCAAACTCAGCATGTAGATGCAGTGCATTCCCCCCAGCATGGGACATGACACCTGGGGATGAGCCTCCCTGGCACCGAGGGATCACTACCACATACCAGCTGAAGATGCAACTAGAAAATGACCTTGAATTAAAGGTTCAATGCGGATCAGCAGAATATCCCTGTCTACATATAATAACATGACTTCAAAATGCTGTTTGACCTAATGTAAGGGGGAAATGGAAAGGAGAAATGAGTTTATATGGCTACGAGTCTCTAAAAAAGAGTCTGGAGGTTGTCAGAAGAAATGCCGTTATGTACAACTGAGCAGAGTCTAAGAGACAGATAAAGTAGATACAACCCCAGGTATTGGTTCTTTTGAGGGATAAAGAGACCCACGGGTTCTATGGTCATGGCAGATGGGGTTCACTGCCATGTCAGATGGCCCTTCTTTGGAGCTGGTGTTTCTGCGTGATGGAACTGGACTCAGAGGGGATCTCTTTTCACAAGACTTGCATGCTACTTTACTGGAATTGTAGTTGGTGCTCGGGTTTAAGATATATTTAGGGGATTTGAATCTCTGGACTGACAATATGATACCCAGGCCCAGAGCCTCAACAGACTTCAGCTCCTACACTCTGATTTATTGGACTTACCCCACTCAGCTAACATGGAGTTGAAGAAGGTCAACCACCACACCATGGAGCCTAGAGTGTCTACAACTGAAAGCAGGAGGAGTGCATCCAGTATCTAAGCCCCCACTTGACACAGATGTGCAATGGACACAACCAATCCAATGTCCACAGAGAAAATGTGGCATTGGTGTGGGAAGGGTGGCCATGGTGGCTGCTGGGTGGGGGGAATGGGAGGAAGAGATGAGATGGGGAGGCATTTTCGGGACATGGAGTTGTCCTGGGTGGTGCTTCACGGACAATTACGGGACATTGTGGATCCCCCCAGGCCCACTGGATGGAGCGTGGGAGAGTGTGGGCTATGATGTGGACCGTTGACTATGGGGTGCAGTGATGCTCAGAGATGTGCTTGCCAGGTACAGTGGATGTGTCGTGATGGTGGGAGAGAGTGTTGCTGTGGGGGCAGTGGGGGGTGGGGGCAGTGGGGTTGAATGGGACCTCATATTTTTTTAATGTAATATTTTTTAAAAAATAAAAAAAATAAAAATAAAAAATAAAAAAAAAAAGCATGGGCCGGGAAGTGGACTTGGTCCAATGGATAGGGCATCCCCCTACCACACAGGAGGTCTGCGTTTCAAACCCCGGACCTCCTTCACTCATGTGGAACTGGCCCATGCGCAGTGCTGATGCGTGCAAGGAGTGCCGCGCAGGGGTGTCTCCCGCATAGGGGAGCCCCATGCTCAAGGAGTGCGTCCCGTAAGGAGAGCCACCCAGCACGAAAGAAAGTGCAGCCTGCCCAAGAATGGCGCTGTACACATAGAGAGCTGACACAACAAGATAATGCAACAAAAAGAAACACAGATTCCCGGTGCCACTGATAAGGAAAGAAGCAGTCACAGAAGAACACACAGCGAATGGACACAGAGAGCAGACAACTGGAGGGGTGGGGTAGGGAAGGGGAGAGAAAGACATAAGAAATAAATCTTAAAAAAAAAAAAGACATATAAGAATGGAAAGAGAAAGAGAGAGAGAAAGAGAGAGAGAGAGAGAGAAGCATGGGCAATGATATGTTAGCTAGGTTCCTACAGCACACACCAATTCAGTAACATCTTAAACCAGTAATCATGGAGAATCCTTTCAGAGATTTACAGGTTATCTTCCTTAAAGGAATGAAAAGTTTAGAAAATTTAGCCCCTAATTCTTACTTTCATTTCTTTAACATTAGTAAATAATGCTATGCAGTCAGCACTGAAGTCAAACTGAGACAATATTTCTGTGTAAACCTAGTATCTTCATTATATTCCTCAAGCCATAAATATGATTGTATCACAAATCTATACATAACGGATCACCAAAGAAAGACCCACATTCCTTAAAACATGACAAAGTGCTTAGCAATATTCCTGAGCATGATCACACAGACCAAGATCACCAACAACTGACAGGGACAATTTCCAATGAAAAAACAATTATTGAAAATAAGCAAATCAGTTTTCTGTTAGTGGCAGAAGTAAAGGAATCCATTCTTGATGTATTCTGTGATACCATAAAAACTTTTCTTTTTAATAATGGCAACTCTAAAAAGGAATATATATACAATTTTCTTCTGGCATATATACACATATAAATTAGAAGAAATAACAGCAAATACAAATTTTATGTAATTTTCAATCTAACAATTTGATTAAAACATAACACAACAATAATTAAAACATCTACAATATATGAATTTTAACAACATCCCATTACACTCTCTATCTGAAAGGTCAACAATTAATCCATGTTACAACAATTTATTTGTAATTTATCTCTGAATTAATAGTAGACTTGCAAGATTCACTTACCTGCACCTTCCCTTTAATATTCTAGGACTAAAAAGTAGATTCTTCTTAGCTTTATGAAAATATTGATATTTTCTCCTGCTTGATATATAGGAAGAGTTGCTTTTTAAAAAAATAACATGTGAAAAAAATACATGTGAGTGGGCATTGAGTTATTCACTACCTTTGTTTAAATCTAGGAGGGAAAGGAGAAAATACAAAAAAGATAACAGTCAGTCAGACTCTTCAGTTGATCTATTTTATATTTTCTTTTTTCCCTCTTAATAACAGAGAGGAAAAGAAATCTTTGGCATTCTAAATAAGTTACTCTGAAGTGTCAGGTCCATCAGGCCGTCTAAATGCACAGCTATCCAGCAGCTTTGTAATAAAGCAGTAAATAAGGTGTTCAACGCAGCAGCCGAAATATCCGAGGTTTCTTCAGCAGCCACGACTGAGGCTCTTCATGATTTGGGCATAGCAGCTGAAACCTTGAAGACTTATGCACTGAGAAACAATGAAGATACTGTATAATCAACTAGGATTACAGAGAGAAGAAAAAAAACACAAAAAACAAAGTCCTTTCAGATGGTGCAAGAAATGATTATCACGAGGAAAGAGAAGTGACTTGCATTTAAAAGGCAATCAGAGAAAAAAATGAAAATAAAATGTCACCACCCTACCATAGAAGATATTAACATTACAAAGAAAAATTTCCAAGGGAAATGTGATAAGCTCACAGATGAAAAATTATTTTCATTTTAGAAATCATTTTAGAGCATGCACTTTGCTAAATGATCTGCTAAATTAGAAAAAGAAACTGTTTCTTTGTTGAGGTATATTAACTAAATAATACACAGTGTCAAGGAATTCTGTTGCTTTTTCATGGGGATCCATGTCGGATTTGCATTAGTAAGAATCCTGTAGTTATTTTAAAAAAGAAGAAAAAGAAAGCTAGAGAACTGGTATCAAGCCAAGAAGCAAAAGGGAGTATCAACAGTGTTCAATTCCCAATGTGGAGAGGGTTTATTGAAATATAATAAAGTACCATCTTTTCCCTTTAGCTAGTATATGAAAGTTAAAACTCTCCAATGATCCTGCAAAAAGGTAGTTTCTACAAATGATGCACTCTTTAAATACCATTCAATTGGTGTTATTGAAATTTGGCTCATGAAAAACCTGCTATTCTATTTTTCATGAGGCAAAACGTCACTGTGTGTGTCAGTTAAGTGTGCATTGCCTTGCCACTGTTTTGTTTCATGTGCATTTGTGTCAGCAATTTCATCTTATAAAAGTAGTTCTTGCCCTTTTATATCTCAATACACCTGATGTAAATTTTATTCTCCCCTCAGTAACAGTGACTCACTAAATCAACCATGAAATCTTTTGTAGCGGATGACGTTAAACTGTTACTTGTTAGAATCTCTCTCCAGTGGTAGGACAAAAATTTCTCCGCTTGTGATTTTGAGGCTAGGAGAAGTCCAAAACTGAGGCATCAGCAAGAGAATGCTTTCTCTCCAAAGACTGTAGCATTCTGGGGCTTGCTACTGGTGATCCTTGGTCCTTGACTTTTCTGTTACATGGCATGTATATTTTCTCTTCCTGGTTTCATTGACTTCCAGCTCCTGGCTGCTCCCTTGACTTTTCTCTGACCTTCACTCTGTTTATAAAGGACTCCAGTAATTGGATTAAAGCCCAACCTGATTTAGTTGGGTCACACATTAACTGAAATAACAACTTGATGAGATCTTATTTACGATGGGTCCACAACCACCAAAATGCAGACCAACACCAAGAACACGTCTAAACTAGATTACACAATTCAATCCACATCAGGTTGCAAACCCCTTCTCCTTTTGAGAATTGCTGGTCTTGCTATGGGTTGTAAACACCCTCCCTTTTGAGAATCACTGATCTTTGAATGAAAACAAAGAACTTGTAATTTTTTTCTTAACCCCAGTTTAACAAGCGTCTAGAACATGGTGCTTATAAGCTAGGTGCATCCAGGGCATTCACTAACCCACATTTGGTAGAGGGCTTGCACTTTGATTTTTTTTTTTTTTTTTTTCTGTAGCAAATGAAATATTTATGCCATTCTACCAACTTGGTTATGATCGAGGGCATGAGAAGGCTGTCTGGGGTTTAGGGTCTAGAGAGGTCATGGGATAGAATGAAGCTTCACTTTGACTTATTCACTTGGCTCTTATAACCAAACTTAACAAGCCATAGACCAAAGCATAGCTCTTTTCTTGCAATAGTAACTGAAGAGGACTAGAGTTGCCTTGACCCCTGCTAAGGCAGCCACAGCAACGGTTGTTTTAAAAGCTGCGTCTTCAGCAGTCCCGGGGCCTTTAGAGTCCTCAAGTCCTCTGAATGTGGAGTTATCTGACAAGAAGATGGTTCTGAGCAGGCTTTCCTCTTGTTTCCCCCTCTTCAGAGGTCCTGTGGCTCACCGTGTCCTAGATGACACATGGTAAGTCCCAGAACATAGTGAGGAGTCAGGAGTGAGTCACTTGCAGATTAAGATGCTGCAGTGGAAGTAGACCAGGTCAGAGAGCACTTGGGACCCTGAGACAAGGACAAAGGTCTTACTTCAAACTATTGATAGTGATCAAGATGGGTCAGAGGTGTCAACCAGATAGTGGTCCAGGTGATATTCACAACCAGCCATTCACAACAATATTCCACTGGCGGAGAGAGGATGGATCCATTTGTAGCTGATGCCCAACAATCACCTAAGACCAGCTTGATGTTGGGATCATTCCTGATTAAAACTCTCACTTCCAAGTAAATTGGCTGGGGGAGGGATTTCACCACAGGGTAATCTTTGATGCCAAAAGGCTGTAGGTAGGAGGCTTCTGAGTAAGTTTGCAAAGGCAAGGCAAGTGGGCCAGGCTGAAGTCACTGGAGGAGGAAGACTTCCCACATTGGTATTTATTAACATGTCATCACTGCTATAATAGCACTTCACTGTCGTTCTGAATTCACTATCTATGGAAATTTTGCTTACAGGCAGGTCTACCCAGAGTGCATGTATTTCATTTTCATAGATGGCCGTCTCAGGTCTGAGTTAATTGTCTGGGCCTTTTGCTCAGATGTTTTGGCTGTCAGAAAGATAAAAGGAAGAATTCAAGACTAGGCTTGGCTGTGACTACATTCACTAACACCTGATAATTAGCTTTAGACTCTAAGTGCTTCTTGATGATCTTTCCATCCCAATGAGTGAATAATTAGATGAGAAAATAATTTCATTATAGGTAAGTATCATTCTCCTCAGAGGTTGGTACAGTAGGTCCCTATCCCCCTAGTCAAGAACAAGGCACTCATTCCCCCAGATGCTAGGAGTGTAGGCTACTGATGGCTCACAGCTGAGCTCCTTTTTAGGCCCAAGGTTATATATCCCCTCATGTGGAAGTCAGTCAGCCTGCACTGATTGTAGGGCAGAGATTAGGATGATGGACGTGATGAGTGGGACCTGCATGCAAACTTCAGGTGGGCACCAAAAAAAAAAAAAAAAGTGATCATGGTAAATAGCATTTTAACACAGTGTTTTTAAAAAGAAAAAAAAAAATTCCATGATGATCAAAATGCCAACATTTTAATTAAAAAAAGGATCAGGATGACTGATTTTCCCTTTTGCCTAAGGCTCCAATATGGTTCCGCACAGCACTTAATACTGACGGTCTTTATTTAGAATTTTCAATATTTTGTTCATCAGGATTTTTGCATCAATTTTGATTTTTAAAAGATTGCATTAAAATATTATTCATCTTGATTACTAAATATTTTAATGTCTCATAGAATTTTCTCCTTAAGGTAAATGCTCCAGAATTCCCCGAAGCTTTTATTGTGATCTCTTCCCAGTCCAATCTTGCTTCCCTCACCCTGATACCAATTTTACCCCTAACAGCACTTGTGTATGCAAGTTTCTGTTTCAGTTTGTTTAAGACAACTCTATATAAGACAGACTAAACCTAAGGCTCAGAGAGGTTGAGAAATTTGCCCAAGGTCTCAGGGCTCTTTAATGGCAGAGAAGACAATGCAGGTTAGTCAGTTCTCTTCATCATAATACTCTGTAGTTCAGGGTCAGAATTGGGTGCGACAGTCAAATAATCCCAAGGTCAAACCCAGATACCAGCTGTCCTGATTGGATTTCCTAACTATGGACTGTGTTCTGGGCTCTCTGATATCCAGGCACTAGGCTCTGGCAATATCATACCCTGTAGTAGGCAAAATAATGGCCCCCCAAAGACCTCTACATTCTAATCCCCCGAAATTGTGAATATGCTACCTTAGATGGCAAACGGAGCTTTCCAGATGTGATAAAGTTAAGGATCTTGAGATGGAGGGATTATCCTAGATGATCTCAGTGGGCCCAACGTAATCGCAATGATCTTTATAAGGGAAAGAGGGAGACAGGTGATTCAGGGAAGGAGATGTGATGATGACAGAGAGGGAATGCAGGCAGCCTCTAAACTCAGGAAAAGGCAAGGAACAATCTCCCCTAGAGCTTCCAGAAGAAAAGCAGCTTTGCTGATACCTTAATTTTTAGCCATTAAGACCCATTTTGGACTTCTGACCTCCAGAACACTAAAGATTTAAGATAGTAAATGTGTGTTGTTGTTGCTTTAATTTGTTACAGCAGCCATAGGAAACTGATACAGACCCCTAAGGCAGCACTTTCACCCTGGCATCATGGAAGCTTGCTCTGAGTTGTAATGGATCCTTAATGGAAATCAGACAGAACCACCCAAGGAATTTAATGAAGACTCCTCTGTTGTATTATATTTTTTAAAAATTTTCAAAAGAACTTGTATGTGGAAGGATGAGAATCTGTATTGACTCCAGATGGTCATATTCTCATGATAACAGATGGAAGTCCAGGATGGGCTGGGCCCATGTACATGAAAGAAGGAGAGAAATGATTGATGCAGGGAAGCCAGCATAATTTAGGAATTCTTTGTCAAGCACAATTTTTACTTTTCTGATTCTTTAGTAATATTCTTTGATTTGTGACAGGAGATGAACATTCCTGTTATTTTAATATGGACCCAGCTGTTGTTTTTCTTCTCTTACCTTGCTAAACTGGAAAGGTTTGGAGTTTAAGTTCTACCTTACTTTGAATAAAAAAAAGGCTTTTTTTTTTGTTCTTTTTGCATAGACATTTGGGTTGTTTTTTTAAAAGATTTATTTTATTTATTTCTCCCCATACCCTTGTTTTTTTCACTTGCTGAGTCTGTTCATATTCTTTGTTTCTTTAGGAGGCACAGGGAGCCAAACCCAGGACCTCTAATTACTTGAGCCACCTCTGCTCCCTGCTTTGTCTCTCCTTATGTTTTTCCTCCCTTCATCATCTTGCTGCATCAGCTCGCCACACCTGCCCATCACACCAGCTCACTTTCTTCTTTAGGAGGCACCGGGATCCAAACCAGTGGCCTCCCATGTGGTAGGTGGGAGCCCAGTTGCCTGAGCTACATCTGCTTCCCTAGACATTTGGTTGTGATGAACATCATGGTTTATTATTATTTTTTAAAAAGCTGAACCTAGAAGGTTTTTATTGTTGTTGTTTGTTTGTTTGTTGTTGTTTTTTTTTTTAGATTGAGTCTAAGAAAGAGAACAAAATGCTTTGGCTAAAAGCCAGGGAAGGAGAATTTGGAGAATCAACAAAATATCTTAAATAGAAACAAAGGAAAGCAAGGCTTGACTCCAGGCCAGGGAGAGATTGTCCACTGGGGACAGCCAAGGAGAGAGAAGGAACCTCATGTGCATATGAGTAGGGGATAAGGAGAAGGGAGCAGAGGGCAGTAGTTGTCTCTAAGCAGACGGAACCATGAACAACCTTGAAATTATATTCTTGCCCCTAGTGTGTGTCAGCAAGATATGGCTCTGCTAGTGACCTCATCGGAAAAGAGTCAACACTGGGAAGTCTTAGCTTTTATCCAAATGAGCATGCCTTGCCCCTGGGAGATTAGTTAGCTGTAACTGCCTTCCGCTTCTCCTGAACATTTTATTCCACCACTAGCATCTTGTTTGGTACATTCCCTGAAAGAATGATGCCTATCAATTTCTCTACATTTTCCTTGGTTCCTGTATGACTTACTCTCAGTTGACAATGCCCTAGGATAAATGTGAGCCCAAAAATAGAGAGGTGGAGTCCTAAACACTTAATGAAGTGGCAAAACAGGGAATCCTCAGGGGTAAATTGAGCTGGCCCAATTTGTTCCCCTCCCAGCATCTCCCTGTCTTTCACATGAGCTGCGATAATAGTCAGTGGCTCCCCTTTACATTGTGATAAAATAATGTGTAAATATAAAGGCCGTTTAGTACATAAGAAGAAATAAAGGTCAAAGGTTATAAAGCACCTTATTCATTGAAAATAGCTTACTAATTAATAAAGGTCCTTATGGCCGCTTCTTCACTGATTTGGAAAAGTGTAGGCCTGGACCCCTGTCAGGTCCTTGAGATGCCCCTGAAATAGGGCAGTCATTGATATTCTCCTCCTCTGGATTTTTTAGACATCTGGTAGATGATGAACAATTAACTTATCATGTTGCAAACCACTATATCAATGAAAATGGAGTACTTTTCTACATTATATAATGGGATTTTGTACTTTCACGGAGTCAACTATTCTAGTGCCTGAATGTCATCCCCACTTTTAAAATTAAGTACGTGGAGGGAGGGGTTCAAAATACCAGCAGGCATGATGCAGGTGGAGGCTTCGGGGCTGTCCACTCAGCTCCTTATTCATAGAAGTGGGTCCAGCTCACCGGTTTCACTGGTGGCCTCTGCCCCCTGTCTACTCATAGACGATTGACACAGACAGTATCAATCAGATTCCCTTCACTGGAAATTGGGAGGCAGGACTAAGTGGCTCAGGCCACAACTGAGACTAAGCCATATCTCTGCATGGGGCTGAACCTGTAACATAGGAGAGGTGAAATGTCTGATGGACGAAGAAGAGCAGATCTGCCCATCTGAGGTCACTCCTCTGCCTTGCACAGTGTCAGGCATAGAACAGGAGTGTGGTGAATACTTGTCGACTGACTTGAATTGGTAAAAGGATGGATAGATGAATGAGGACAGATAGCAAGAAGCAGCGGGTGAAAGTTGTGGAGTCCTGCCCACATTCCAGTCCCTCGTCCCAGTCCCTCCCATTGCTTTGTGTCATTGCTCATCTTAGTCTTTATGAGATCCTTGAAATCTTATCTGTAACCTAGAAATGATACTTGTAGAAAAAAATTTTTAAAAAAAAGAAATGATATTTGCAAATGATAGAGGAATCATTAATAAAAATGACTGCTTTGAGGGAGTTTGGAATTTACTTTGAGACAAGCATGAAAAAATTTATGTATCTGCAGATCTTATTCTCTTGCCCTCTCTGTTTATCCATGTGTGAAAATATATAAGTATCTATTATCACGTATATTTAATGTCTGTGTGTATACATGTATAAATGTGTATAATATATATACACAAATGTGGGGGGGGGGGGTTGGGAAAATTAATCAGTGCCCCTGAACTCCATTTCCTCATCTCTAAGAGGAAAGGGTTAGATAAAATGATCTGAAATTTTAAGAGATATATTATTTTTTCCTGGAATTATGTCAATGATTTATTGGTAAATCACTAGAATGAATGTTGTCCCAAGAAAAGAGAGCCATCCCCTTAAAAAGAGGGACTTTGAGATTCCTACACTTACCATGATTTAGAATTGGTTGCTGAAAACATTTCAGCCGCTCCCGTGGGAAGTGCGTTCAGAGTTGGTTGCACATTATGTGAGCTCCCTCATGGAAGCAGGCCTCCAGTCTGATGAGTGTGGTGACTGATCAAGCTGGTAACACACCACTCACTTGACTGAATCAAGGTGCAGCTTTAAAATTAACTTGAGCCTTTTTCTGGGCACAGCCCTGGAGACAGACCCACAGACTTGGGGATGAATGGAATCTTGGCAAGGATGACATACCAAATCGAAGTGTCAGAAAGACAGGTCACCTGCAGTAGCAGACCCCAAACTTGGCCGGGCTCTTTGTGAGTATGACCAGGTCCTCCACATCAATATCCCTCCTCACATGAAGCACACATGGCAGCTGTTTATTAAGCCCTGGATAATCAGGCAAAATTCATCATAGCAGCTATCAGTGTTTGAACTTTTACTAGAACCAGGTGATTTTCATGTACTTTCTTATTTCTCAGGGTCAACAATCCTCTTTCCAACCCAATTTTAAAGGTTAGGCAACAGACTCAAAGTGGTTAGGAAACTTATCCCAAATCACCCTGCTAATAAGTGGCAGAAGATGTAAACCCAGATTGTCCGACTCTAAAACCCACTCTGTTATACCTCTGTCTTCTCAGGCATCAGTAGAGGCAAGAAGAAGGGTACAGAGCATTTTACCATATGCCTGTTTCACTAGCAATTTTATAAAGACCTTCCATAAAACAATATCAAACTGAACCATAATGTTCTGAAGAGCGTCATTTGCCTAGAAAGTAAGAATGGCTCAAAAACTGTATATATGTCACTTTATATTTTCAAAGATATCTGAAAGGGCACTCTTTTCTACATTTCTTCCTCTCTCCACTGTTCATGTGAGTTTTACTGGCAAGGGTTATCATGTCCCTTCCCCTCTAGGCCTAAATGGGGGATACTTCTGCCTCCCACTGAAGTTCAGTTCTAAAAAAGTAGTAGCTTTGGAGGGGATAGTAGATGATTTAGTTACTTACTTCAAGTTCGGGTAGGACAAAGGAACAGAAGAGGTTCTCCTCGGATGCCTGGTTTCTAGGCAGCATGCTGCTGGAGTCCCTACTGAACACATTTTGGCCATCCTGTGCCTAAGGAGAAAAATACCACTCCTGCCTCATGTTGCTATGGTAACTGATGCTCGGCAGGCAGTTGCAGTTTCATTTAACATAACTGGCTTTTAGAACTTGAGGGGAAAGTATGCTTTCATGTAAGAGAAAAGGAAAGAGGAGCGGTTTAATTAACGTGTCTCAATTTAATATCGGGAAACAGGTCACTTCCTCTCTTTGACCATATTTTGTTTAGCTCCATTTTATACCTGTGTTAGAACTAAGACATCAAAGGGTGGAATGTTTCTCTCATCATGTGTGAAGTGCAGAAAGTGGGCAGAAGAGGAGAAATAGGGACACAGGGATTGTGTTTGACCCTTTGTGAAAGGTTTTTCACATTATAAAACCATCCCTGCTTGAGTGTACAGAAGAATCGCTTTCTCTTCTCTCACCCACAAAGGAGGCCTGAGCGATGGGTTGCTAGGCAACCTCACACCGAGGACTGGGGTGCTTGGAAATTAACATAGCTGACCTCCCCATCATCTCTGCAGCTCTGCTATTCAAAACCATTTTTTTTTTGAGGCAGTAGGACTCAAGAAAATAGATACAAAATGTAAATAAAATAAGGATAGAGGAAATAAATCTAACTTTTTTCAAGCAAAGTCCAGGATTCTCTTCATAAAATGAGGCAGCGGTTTGAGAGAGCAAGATTATGGGAAAAAATGGTGCTAGTCTCTATTGTACCAGAACTTTATATTTTTAATAATAGAGGAATAAAATTTCCCTCACTATGCTTGTAAGGATGGTTTATAACTGCCTTGTAAACTATCACAGCAAAACGTCTGGAAATCCTTACGGTCAAATGAAAAATAAATCAATTTATAATAGATATAGTTCTACATACATATTTTTTATAAAAAGAACTCCCAGTCTTCAGCACATGATGTTTTCTTAAGCTCCAAACCCTCCTACTCCCCTTCCTGCCATCGATTCATTAATATGACACTGTTTGGTGTGGGAAGGGACGGCACTTATTTTGCAAGTAGATGAATATTTGGAAGGAAACTGCAAAGCTGGTCTATGGAGCAGAGCATAAACTCTTGTCAGCAATCAATTATTTTGTTTATATTTAAAAATATCTCATGCCACTGGAAAATAGTTATGGATAACAATTTTAAGAGAGAATGTTGAGTATATCAACATTAAAAATCTATCAAAATTGGTGGTGTTGAGGGAGGAACTGCAAACAAATTCTGATCTCTATTTTTGTAGGGTTGTTTTTCTTAGCTTGGGTGAAGCAATTCTGAAACTATTTTAGATGGATTGTAGGACTGAGGAAAGCAACAATTATGTTGAGGTCACTGGGATGCAGAGTTCTCACTGTGGATGAAGACATCCAAATAAATACTGGGGAAAAGCCAAGAAAGAATCCGGGGATGGATTGGAATTAGAGGTACAAGTGTGATTTTGTGATTTCCAAACTGTATACATATATATGTGTGAACATGAGTGCATACATAACTATATGTATACATATATGTATGCATGAATTGCATGCATATGTATATACACACATATATTTTCTATCTGCTGAAAGGTCCTAGAAGCAGTGATACCCAGTAGCAATAGGATACTTAGGGCCCATATCTTGATCTCTAATATCATTCCCCATTAAAAGGAATCAGGGCTCCTTGGGAAAATGGCTGATTCCAGGGCTGGGTCAGGGTAGTTAAGAGTCAAGATGTGGGAGTGGACATTGCTCAAGTAATTGAGCACCTTCTTCCCATGTATTAGGTCTCAGGTGTGATCCCTGGTACCTCCTAAAAACAAAACAAACAAATGAAAAAAAAATAAAGTCAAGCTGGGAACTTCTGGTTATGCTAAAAAGCAAGGAAATGTTCAAAAAATGAATGATGGGCCATGCCACAAGAGCAAGCCTGAAGGGACTCCTGCTGGCTAAACGGAGACAATTTGAGCACCAAAATAATTAAGAGCAGAAATGAATTATGAACCATTGAAAAAATAGGAAGTCATGAGCTCATATGATAATAGCTTTTAAAAACTAAAAAGTTGGAGGGGAAAAAAAGCCTGAAAAGAAATAGTAAGGGAGGGCTTTTGCTTACAGTGGTGGGCATGCTGGAGTTAGAATCCCATCCCTTTACAACAACACAGTGAAGATTGCATCAGGCAAGAATCATCACTAGATGCTAGTTCCAGGGGAATCTTTTGAAGAGGATGCTTGCACAATCTTAAAGTGTCTCTTCACAGATTGCTTATTAGTTGCAAGGGAAAAAATCAGATGATATAGTAGAGAAATTGGACAACATCTTGACTGAGTAATCAAAATTAATGTCACCAGTGAGGGACAGATGGAAACTGTGTGCTTCCAGATGTGATACCCTGAGAAGGACACAACTTCACCTATGTAGTTGTATGCCCAGGAATGCATAGCTCAAATGGAATTATTAGGAAACATTAGTCAAAATGAGGAGCACCCTATTACAAAAGTGGGGGGGGGGGCGGAGAGGAAGAACTGTATTCTTCAAAAATTTTCAATGTGATAAAAGACAAAGCAAGGCTGTGGAAATGCTCCAGATTAAACAAAACTGAAGTTATGGCAACCAATGCAATACCTGATCCCGACTGGACAGAAAAAAATGCTGTAAAGGACATTATCAGATTCAAATAAGGATGATAGATTAAAGCATTGAATCTACATTAAATTTACTGAATTAGATAACTGTACTGTGATTATGTAGGAGAATGTCCCTATTCTCAGGAAATGCCCACTGAAGTATTTAGGGGTGAAGGGCTATATATGATGTATGCAAATTACTCTCAAATGTTTCAGAAAATAAAACATTTTGTGTTTTTATTGTGTATAATGTATATATAAAATTGTGTGTGTGTATATATAGAGAGAGAGATGGAGAGGGAGAGGGTGAAGAGAGAGAGCACAAATGGCAAAGCAAGTGGGTCAAATAATAGTATTTTAATATGTATCTGGGTAAAGAGTATATGGGTATTCTTTGTACTCTTCTTATTCTTGCAACTTTCCTGCTTAAGTTTGATATTATTTCACAGTGAAAAGTTAAAGAATCAATCCAAAAAATGGAACTTCTCTTTTGTTGGAAACAAAACAGTTTTCATTGGAACTAGAGTAGTGAATAAATGATGTAAAAACAAAATAAAAACACCAGCAAAAACCCAACACACACAAAAAGATACAGCACTTTATAAGAGGAGGTTTATGTATTTAACACAGAGAAGTAACATCAGGATCCAGACACACCTCATTTGTCCCATGTCTTCCCCTTGCTCCTTCGCGTCATAGGTGTTCAATCATTTTCACTTTGCTCTTGGGTTTTCTCAATATCTTGGACTTTCCCATCAAACCATTCCTCTGATATTTGTGACAAAAGGCGAAGTGAAAATTAGCCAAAGATTTTTCAAGGAATTTTATGTCAGGGAGAGGTTTTCATTCATTGACTAGAGAAATTTCAGGTATTACTTAAACTGTATGAAAAGAGTACTTATGTAACTGTTTAGCATTTTAGTTTTTTTTTTCCCTTCAAAGATCTTAAGCTCAGTTTGGTTTTCAGAGAATGTTTAACATCTAATTGTGGAACAGGATCTATTACCCTAACCCTGGCACTACTGGACGCTTCACGGATCTGTTCTTCATGTTTCACGTGTTATTTTTCTTTTCTTTTTTTTTTTTAAGTTTCTTACATCATTCAGTCATTAAACATAAAACTAGCCTGCCTTTGGCAGAAACTGAAATAGTAATTACCTTCTTAAAATACCCTTATGTCGTTTTTTTTTTAAGTCTTTTTTACATTGCCAAAAGAATTTGTTTGAAGAAAGATAAAAATAACATATATACTATTTGAAAACAGTTAAGAATTGCCATAGATTCTAAGGTTATCCCACTTGGAAGGAAGACATTTAGACCTGCTCATTACTCAGCTTTCCTCATTTATAAGATCAAATTGCTTTCATGGGCATTGTGCCATATTCATTTGTGTGTACTGTAAGGCAGATTGTAGCGTGAAGCATTTTTCTAGAAAACATTTGGTTCTTAAGAAGAGTATTAGAAGGTAGGCAGCACTTTTTTGCTCATAATTATTATTTATTATGTTACAATAACCCTCCTCTAATCTGGCAGGCGGAGTTCCAGCAACCATAACCAGGAACCTGGAAATGAGTGAAAAATACTTCAGAACCCAAGGAAAACAGGACAAAATTTCCATGCATAGGAAGGAGTGGTACTGCCCTGAAGTCAAAGTCTATTTATTTATCATAAAACTAGTGGAGCCATTCAGCATAAGGGCTCCTGAGGCCACCTTTATATATAGTACCTCTTTCTGCTGTTTCCCGCCCCCCTCCCTTTATAAAAACCACACATCCCTCCTCCTAGCTCTAAGCCCCCCAAACGTGCCCTGTACTCCACCCGTTTCTGCTCAGGACTTCTTTCATCACTACCTTATCTCCCTCTTATACCTTCAATATCAACTGGCTTTTCCCCATAAGGATTTCAAGATGCTCAGGTAGCTCCTACTTTTAAAAACAGAGAAACTCTGCCCCCAATGAAACAGCTTCCCATATCTCCATTTAATCATTGCTCTATCACTTCCTTACCCTCAGCCTTACTGAAAATGCGTACTATTTCCAGTTCCTTACCTCTCATTCAGTAGATTTCCACTAGTCTACAAGTTCTCAAATTAGGAAAAGGGGCTGTCTTCCTCCAGGGGGATCAGTTCCAGGGTGCAAGACACCGAGAGCTGGGTTTCAGGCTCCATCAGCTCCCCTTAACCTGGCTCTTTGTGCAGCAAACTGCACCCACATGCCTTGTAGACTTTATGATTTCAGCTATTACCACTGGCTTATTAAAATTGCCAGGGTCATTATAAAAATGCGGTCACTAGGACAATGGGCTACAAGGGTAAAGAATTCGCTTTACTTTCAATTCTTTAGTTGCAGAACTGTGCCCTTTACTCATTTGGCAAGAGCCTATGTTCTCCTGCTACGATGCCAGCCATTTTCTAGAGGAGTTTTTCACTCTATCTTCAGCTTTTGAAACTTTTCTTCTGGAAACTCACATAAACCAGATTACATTTTATGAACAATTAGCAAGGAAGTATGGGCATTAAGAGTTGAAAGAATGTCAGATTTTGTCTAGTTTTTCTACTCATCTTTGCGCAACAAAACAGATTTAAGGGGAGTGGATGTGGCTCAAGCAGTTGAAGGCCCAACTCCCACATGGGAGGTTCCAGTGCCTTCTAAAGAAGACAAACAATGAGCAGCCATTGAGCAAAAACAACAAGCAGACAATGTGCAAAACAAATGAGCAGGGAGCAGATGTGGCTCAAGCAGTTGAGCACCTGCCTCCCATATGGGAGGTCCCAGGTTTGGTTCCCAGTGCCTTTTTTTTTTTTAAGATTTATTTAAATCTGTTGTCTGCTTTGCATGTCCATTTGCTGTGTGTTCTGCATCTGCTTGCATTGTCAGGCAGCACTGGGAAACTGCGTCTTTTTTTTTTTGCATCTTCTTGCTGCGTCAGCTCTCCATGTGTGCGGTACCACTCCTGGGCAGGCTGCACTTTTTTCATGTGGGGCAGTTCTCCTTGTGGGGTGCACTCCTTGCTCGTGGGGAACCCCTATGTGGGGGCACACCTGCGTGGCATGGCACTCCTTGTGTGCTGCAGCATTGCTCGTGGGCCAGCTCCACAAAGGTCAGGAGGCCCTGAGTATTAAACCCTGGACCCTCCATATGGCAGGCGGACACTCTATCAGTTGAGCCACGTCTGCTTCCTCCCAGTGCCTCTTAAACTAAAAAATAGACAAGCAGATAACAAACAAACAAAAAATGAGCAAAGAGCACAAACAAGGAGTTAAAAAAAAAAAACTAAGCAAAAACAACAAGCAAAGAAGGAGCCATCTTGGGGGGGAGCAGATTTAAATAGTCAGCAAAAAGCATTATTTTCCTCTAGTTTTGTATATCTACATCTATGTACTCATTTTAGACAATTGAGGCATGATGTATACACTATATTTCCTACTTTTTCATGTATTATTTTGTGAGAAATTAGTAATTAAACATCTTTGAAAAAAGTGAAGGGAAAAAACACAAATGAAAATGAAAAAGTCTTTAGAGTATCTGGCGATACTGGTGTATGCAATGCAGTAAACTGTTTTATATAAACCTTGTATATTTGATCACTCCCTCTTATGTTAGATGTTTAGGGTTATTTCCATTTTTTGGCTGTCACAATTTTTTAAAACTGCAAAATGCTGAGAGCATTTTTGAATATTTCCTATGAAACATTTCCTTCATTGGGATTACTGGGTCAAAGGGCATGTCCGTTTTTGAAGCTCTTAAGTCTTACTGACGATTGCCATTCAGGAAAGCTGCACTAGCTTTCTGCCAGCAATGCATGAATGTGGTGGTTTCCTTGCACCTTTGTTGACCCTGACTTTAAAGAAAAATTGCTAATTTATTGGCACTAGGATTGTCAAATGATCCTGTTTTAAAGCCATTCAGTGATCATCTCGAGTCCCAAAATAAAATAGCTCCTGTCAGATTCCCAACTGTTTTTTTTCTTTTCCACAGTGAGTCCATTATCTACTTGCACTCTAGGGCAAGGATCAACCTAGCTTCCTCAGCTGTCCCCTGCATAGAATGCTCCCAGGAATTGCTCTGAGTTGTTGACTCCTAAGGGAAGGTGGCTATGTCCCCTTGGGATCCAGATCACATATTTGCTAGTTTAAAGTCAGAAGTATATTAAACTTATAACACCTCCTTACTATGAGGGGGTTATCAGATTCCTAGGGCTATAGACAATTCTTCTATAAAATTCCTGTTTGTCTCTATCCTCTTCATCCTGAGGGTAGGCCGCAAACTCTCATTTAACATATCCTGGACATCAATTCCTTCTGAGCTGTATGGAATTAGACTACCTAGTTTGAATTCCAGCTTCCCCACCTGACCTTAGACACATCACTTAAACCAAGCTTTATTGTCTACATCTGTAAAGTGGGGATACTAACAGTAGATATAGCAGAAGGCTGTTATGAGTATTCATTAATTCAATATAAACTTATTGAGCATCTATTCTCAGTACCAGGCATTCTTCTAGGTATGGAGAATATAGTAGTTCTTGCCTTTACTGAGTTTACATTCTAGAGTGAGGCAAGCAATAAACAAGTAAGGGTCCACAAAAGACACGAAAGTCATAAATGCTGAGAGAATTTAAAAAATGGTGATATGACACAGAATGTGTACTTTAAATTATCAACTTATGAGGATGTGGTACTAGACTGATGTCTGAAGGAAAAGGAAGAGCAAGCTTAGAGGAGGAAGCGTAGAGACAGGGCAAGTGGGGAAAGGGGAGGAGGGAGAGAATTCCAGGCAGAGGGTGGGTATTCGAGGTGGATGAAATGATACGTATGGAGTATAACATAGCATTTAAGAGTACGAGCAAGTGAGTGTGAGCAAGAGAATGAGGAATGTGAATCTCCTAGGGGGCCTGCCTTTTCTCTTCATGTGTGAAGATTCTTCTCAGTTGTAATACTACTTGGCCTAGCTCACCTTGTTAAAATAAGTAGAGCTAGTATTTATTAAGGGCCAAATGAATCAAGTTCAGTATAGGTTTTATAGGTGTTTATCATTCAATCGTCACAAAAACCTGAGCAAGTATTGTCTAAGTCCTTCCCTATGGATGAGAAAACAGAGGACCAGAGAGCCTATGTAATTTGGCAATGCTGAAATATCAAGACCGTGGTAGAGTCAACCAGGCTAGTCTGGCTTCAGATCAGTTTTTAATTGCTAAACTCCACTGCTACTCACTTAGTCTTTCCTTTGATCGTTTCTACTTCTAAGAACTGTTCAGTCCATTCAGCTCATCTTGTTCTTCACTATTTAGCTATCTCTGTCATAGAATTTCAGGTAAGAGCAGGTATTACTTTCATGTGCTAGCCAGATGTAGACAGGGAAAATCTTTTTCAGACCTATTATCTCAATTATGGAGCACATCCAAATATAGGAAATGGGGCATAGCTTTGGAGTTGGCTGGGCCAGTGTGGAATCCAGTTTCTCACACTCTGTGATCTCGGGCCAATCATTTAGCCTGAGGCTCATTTTCCCCATCTGAAAACTGGGAATGGGTGAGAATTAAAAGATATAATATAAGGAAGGTCCCCATAACAGCATCTAACAAACAGCAAGTATAAAATCAATGGTTGCTCAACCAACAGAACCAAATCTCATTTTACAGATGGGAAAAATGATTTGGAAAGGTTGGCTCATTTTCCCCAAAGTCAGTCTTGCTGGGAGAACAGATGCTATATTTTCTCTATCCAATTTCGATGATTCTAGCATCCCAAGATGAAGGCTCATTGGACCTACCAAAGGCATTCTGCAACATGCTTGTCCTTAAAATATTCATTCAGGTTATAAGATTTTTTCCCCTGAACTAAGGAGAGAGATATGTCACAGTTCCAGATGTGTAAACAGGGATAATATTAATAATATCTATATTATAGGGTTGTACGGAATAAGTGTAATAAGGCATGTGAAAGTGTTTTAAAAGCTATAAAATGTTCCATAAATGCTCTTATTACCTAACATTTTTGTGAAATGCTATATAAAATGTGGGTGAAAAGAAGAATGATGGGAATTCTATATCATGAGTTGGATTTTGGAAAATCAGACAAGTGACCAGTGCAAGAGAATGCAGCTCAGCAGAAATAAAATACAGGTTGCTTTTAAAAAGAAGCAGTGACTTAAAAAATATATGTTTATTGCAAATGAAATTGAAGACTGTTTACATATTTTAAAGAAAAATGAAAAAACAAGCAGAAAAAACCTTAAAATTAAAAATAGGGAAGCGGACTTGGCTCAATGGATAGGGAGTCCACCTACCACATGGGAGGTCCACAGTTCAAATCCCAGGCCTCCTTGACCCATGTGGAGCTGGCCCATGCGCTGTGCTGATGTGCACAAGGAGTGCCGTGCCAAGCAGGGATGTCGCCCGCGTAGGGGAGCCCCACGTGCAAGGAGTGCGCCCTGTAAGGAGAGCCACCCAGCAAGAAAGAAAGTGTAGCCTGCCCAAGAATGGCGCTGCACACATGGAAATCTGATACAACAAGATGAAGCAACAAGAAGAAACAAAGATTACCTGTGCCACTGATAAGGATAGAAGCAGTCACAGAAGAACACATAGCGAATGGACACAGAGAGCAGACAATGGCCGGCGGGCGCGGTGGGGGGAGGAAGGGGAGAGAAATAAATAAATAATAAATCTTAAAAAAAAATAAAAATAATATTAAGTAACTTTAATAAGAATAGGCTAAATTAAGTGTGAAAGGGTGAGAGCTGCTATGGTCAGAGAGAATTATGCTGGGTTAGGTAAGCAGGTTGCTTTCTCATGGTGTGCTTTGTGAGTTCCTGCTGAACAAAAGTATTCTGTCACAGTTCTTTCCATCTAGCAGATGTAGATGTTACAGTGTCTTCTGGGCTAAGGATAAATACTGCTGAAAGGGTTTACCTATTTAAACTGATTTCAGATGCTGATTATTTTCTAAGATGAGTCTTCCAGCATAGAAGCATCAAGGCAGTCTGGTGGTAATGAGCTAAAAAAGGGCAGGAAAACTTACCATCTTTATAATTTTCTAAAAAAATTTTCCTAAGAAAGTTGCATTTTCTGCAGTACTACCTACTAACATTGCAGTTCTTGCACCGGCAGCTTTATGCTGATTTTGTAAAACTTACCATGTTTTTTGGGTTCCAAGAAGAATACAAACGATAAAGTTACAAAATCTTTATTAAAATATACTTTTTCTTTTTCATGTATTATTTACAAGATTTACCCCAACCTTTGAAACAGTAATACAAAAATTTTAACAGAGAACAATAACATTTTAAATATATTTCCTGAAATAGACAACTAATAAAAAGATTCGGGATTACATTTAACTAGATTTTAACAAAATATTCTTTATAGAAATGGGTTATAATCTTTGCAACTGTGGAGCGAGATCAAATCTGTACCTAATCAAAAGTCAAACAGACCAACCATTGTTCAACTTCTCCTCTACCAGAAAATGGGATTTGACAGTTCTTTATATACAACAGCAGCCTCTGCTGGAGAAAGGAAATTATGCTTTTGCTGCAAAGTATTAACTCAAACTTATTTTGAACTGGAAGATCTCAAAAGTCAGATTCCTTCCATGTCCTGATAAACCCACCAATATTCAAGGTCTTAAAGATGTGCGAGCCTTATCAAGTATATCCTTTCTGATTTTTGGATAAGTTGGATGTGCTTCAAGAACCTACAAAATAAAAAATAAAACAAGAACTTGTAACTAATTCTTGAGAACTAGGGAGCAACAAACCTTTTGAGAAATGAGCATTACAGTTGAGATTTCATTGTACTAATATGACAACTGCCATAACACATTTTAAAGGTGACAGCTGAATTATGGTATGATGACTTATTTATATTAATAGTAATTGGATGGGGACACAACAAATATATATATTTAATAGATCAGTTGCAGAAAACAATTAGGTATTAATGACTTAAAATATTTATATAATTTAGCTATTTATGAATAATATTTAGTAAATCCAAAGGAAGTGATTTTTAACCAGTAGTACATCAGATTTACCTGTAGCCATTTTGAAATATACAGATTTCCTGGCCTACTGAATCCAAGGGTGGGGAAAAAAATCACTTAAAAAAAATCCACAAATGACTCTCTAGTGCATAACCTTACATTAATGTAAACATTACCCTTAATGAGAAACTTCTTACAGAGAGACCATTGAATCGCTAGCAATCACTAAGGCATTTACTATAATGACACTGACCACAGCTCTCTAGGATAAGGGACACATTATTCTTTTCTACATTCCTGGAGATCCTCACAGTGTTTAGTATAATGCCTTACGTGGAGTATCAATAAGACAATGTGTATATGAAGATCATCTATAGATTACAAAATTGCAATTTAAATAGCTGTCATTTTAGTAGGGGTATTGAGAAATATAATGGAATGACTTCTAACTTACAGAACAACCTTTAATCTCTAATTTAGTATTCTGGATTCACTAAAAGTCCAGACATAGACACATTTATAAGAGTTTCTATTCAGAACAATGACCTGAAGAATCTATACAATCCTCAAATATTTTTTGACTTAAAGATTAAGTTTTATTTAACATGCTTCTCTCTGATCTTCTTTCTTTAAACCTAAGAATTTTATTATTTAAACCTAAAGTAAAAACACATTTGGTTTAAGTAAACTTTGTTGTTTTCTAAATTTTCAAAACTGATAATCTCTTTGAATGTATTTGATAAATCACTTAACCAAAATACTACATCCTCTATGAATAAATGTTGATGTATTTATGATGTCTAACATAGGCACGATTCATTTTGAGATTAACTGAAAGTAGTATGATGTGCATCTGAAAAATTTTAAGAAATTTAAATTTAAGTATTTACCTGGTGACATACGTCAATTGCATCCACATATCTTTTCCCTTTTAAGTAATTAAATGCCAGTTTGTATCCTGTTAAGACAAAAAAACCGTAATGATACAGTACTATATATAGAGCAAACTGCTTAATAGTACTTTTTTTTTGCTTCCTCCTTAGTTTGAGAATTTATTAGAGGACTCTTAGGAAGCTGGTGACTAAACTACAATAGAGAGACAGTTATGCCAATAAAAGGTGGAGTGGCATGAAAGAAGAACAGGTAGAAAAGAAAACGGAGTTGAGAGTGAATAAACCATTGCGTTAGAAGATTGCCATCCCACAAGTGTGGTTTCTGTAACTTAACAGAAAAACATCATTTTTTTTAGATTATAGTAACATTTTTCATCATAGGGCAATAAATGATAACATGCCTATCCATTTGGATAGTGAAGATTTATTCACTTTTGTCAGGCAAAATGGTTTCTACAGTCATGAGAGTTACATTCTATTAGGAGAGAAACACGTAATTTAAGTGATTACATATATAATTAAATGTACAATTTCAAAACTGAGGTAAACTATGAAAGAAAGATAAAAGCCAAGGGAGCTTAAGAAGGAACCTGAATGGGAGGGGAGGGAGGGATGGATGTCAGGGTATATTTGAGATCTGAAGAATGAGCATAAATTAGGCCAAGGGAGTGAAAAGCAAGAACACTTTTAGGCAGAGGGGAATGCAGGTGAAGCAGGTGGTAGAAGGAAACATAAAGGAACCACAAGAAGTTAGAATAAGGTAAGAGGCAGAGCAGATATGAAAATGGCACAGGAGAGAGTGCATTAGTCATCAGGAATTAAAGAGCTTTTCTTCTGTAAGAATGCTAAGAGAAAGCAAACTGAGGAGACAAGAAAAGGAATAGCAGCCGTGTGCTCCACAAATACCATCTGATATAACACAGCACAAAATAATACACAAGTAATAAAGTAGTTCATATTTCTATGCTTGGAACTTTGAATACTATTCTTGAGCTCTAACCAAAGTACTCAAATGGATTTCAAATAAATATTTGGAAAGAATTACCATCTTTGCAATCAAATGGCTAAGAGTCATAATAAAAAGAAATAGGAATTATCTAAAATTCATATTTGCTTTAAAATATATACATATGCATGTATACATAATATATACGGATGGATGTATCTGCATTAAGAACTGCCAAAGAGCAGAGTTGGCTGGGACAGGCAGAGTAGGAAGAAAATCACCCAGTGTGCCTCCCTGGACAGCCCAACATCTCTTTTGTGAGTGTTGCTTGACTGCAGCAATTCTGGCCTCAGCAGCCTCAGAGCATTGATATGGTAGTGCTGAGTGGTTCAGGGAAGTAGCAGGGATAGTGGTTGTTATTACTGAGACAGGGGTACTCTGGATGAGGCATTTGTGGTGCTAATTACATTAAAAAAAAAAAAAGATTGGGGCAGTGGACTTGGCCCAGTGGTTAAGGCATCTGTCTACCACATGGGAGTCCGCGGTTCAAACCCTGGGCCTCCTTGACCCGTGTGGGGCTGGCCCATGCGCAGTGCTGATGCGTACAAGGAGTGCCCTGCCACGCAGGGGTGTCCCCTGCGTAGGGGAGCCCCACGCACAAGGAGCGCGCCCCGTAAGGAGAGCTGCCCAGGGCGAAAGAAAGTGCAGCCTGCCCAGGAATGGCGCCGCACACACGGAGAACTGACACAACCAGATGACTCAACAAAAAGAGACACAGATTCCCGTGCCACTGACAACAACAGAAGTGGACAAAGATGACACAGCAAATAGACACAGAGAACAGACAACTGGGGTGGGGGTGGGGGGAATGGGAGAGAAATAAATAAATAAATAAATCTCTTAAAAAAAAAAAAAAGATAGGGGCCCAGGAGTTTCACTTTTTTTCACTTGGCTACCTGGACAATGAAAACTTCTTGGAGTGCTCCCTTCAGCAGCACATATACTAAAATTGGAACGATACAGAGAAGATTAGCATGGCTCCTGCACAAGGATGACATGCAATTTCGTGAAGCATTCCATATTTTTAAGAAAAATGATAATACAACATTTATTTCACCTTTTTACCTCCCTTCCTTTTTCTCTGCCCAATAAAGATTTTGAAGTATATTTGGAATAAAGAAAGATGACTTTAAAATGAAAAAAAAGGGAAACGGACTTTGGCCCAGTGGTTAGGGCGTCCGTCTACCATATGGGAGGTCCGCGGTTCAAACCCCGGGCCTCCTTGACCCGTGTGGAACTGGCCATGCGCAGTGCTGATGCGCGCAAGGAGTGCCGTGCCACGCGGGGCCCCGCGTGGGGGAGCCCCCACGCGCAAGGAGTGCGCCCGTGAGGAAAGCCGCCCAGCGTGAAAAGAAAGTGCAGCCTGCCCAGGAATGGCGCCACCCACACTTCCTGTGCCACTGACGACAACAGAAGCGGACAAAGAAACAAAAGCAGACAAAGAAACAAGACGCAACAAATAGACACCAAGAACAGACAACCAGGGGAGGGGGGGAAATTAAATAAATAAAATAAATCTTAAAAAAAAAAAAAAAAAAAAAAAAAAAATGAAAAAAAAAAAAAGAACTGCCAAAGATGAAAACAAGTTTCAGAGAGGTAAACTCCATGTAATCACTAAGCAATTCTAAAATGGACTAATAAGTACAGTGTGCATCATTTAGAAAGGAACACAATTGAGGAAGTCATGCCATATATACTTGACATAGAATTAGAGTTTTAAAAAAAAAGGAAAAAAACACCAGGATTTAAGTTTTGATTTCTGGATTTCTGTCTAGCTTGGGAACCTTAAGCATATCATTAGATCTGTCACTTTGTTTCGTCATCCACAAAATGGGGACAACAACTCCTCCCTCTAACTTGGTATAATTTTTTTTTTTTAGATTTTATTTATTTCTCCCCACCCCTCTTCCTACTTGCTGCACTTGTTTGTTTCTTTTTTTCAGGAGGCACTGGGAGCCACACCAGGAGTGGAGGTACCTAATTGCTTGAGCCACCTCTGCCCCCTGCTTTTGCTGTATCTCTCATTGTTTGTCCTCCCTGCATCTCTCGTTGCTTTATCTTGCATGCCTGCCCATTGTTTCAGCTTGCTATCTTCTTTAAGAGGCACTGGGAACCTCTGCTTCCCGCTTTGTTACATTTCTTGTGTCAGCTTGCCACGCCTGCCGGTCGGGCCAGCTCGCTGTCTTCTTTAGGAGGCACTGGGATCTGAACCAGTAACTCCCACGTGATAGGTGGGAGCTCAGTCACCTGTACCCCATCGATTCCCTACCTTGGTATAATTTTAAAGATCAAATGAAATACCTGTCAAATGATAAACTTGAAAGTACCAAACAAATATTAGCAATTATTTTTCTTCTGTATAAACAAACTCGAAATTAGAATCACAGAATTTTAATGCTGCAAGAAACGTGACAGGTTATCTAGTTAAAGAAATTTTAGAGAAGAAATAAATGGCTAGAAAGGGCAAGAAACTATGTGTAGCACAGCTATATCATACCTGTTCAACTTTACAAATTCAGCTATATGTGTTGTAGATTGAGTTATGCACCCCAATTGAGACATGTTCTCAATCTTAATCCACATTCCTGTGGGTGTGGCTCCAATGAATTAGGGTGGGTTTTAATCCAGATTACGGGAGGATTTATAAAGAGACAGAAGCTGAAAATTGGTGGAAAAGCCAAGGACACCAAGGATTGTTGGAGCCAGCACCAGAATGCTAAGTCTTCAAGAAGAAAGTAAACCTTGCCAATCTAATATCTTGATGTTGGACTTCAGACCTCCAAAATTGGGAGCCAAACAATGCTTGTTGTTTAAGCCAACACACTGCGGTATTTGTGATAGCAGCTCATGGAAACTAAGACTATATGTAATCAGAAAAAAAAAAATGAGTGTATAGGGTGGAGGAGAGGGAGAGACAGAGCAAAACCGTGCTAGAGCAAAATGAGGAAAAAGAGAGAGAGAAAGAAAAATATAAATAGTCTAGCACTTTCTTGAACTGAGAAGGGTTGTGAAGGGAGAAAGAGGAATGTGCTCTCTCATTGGATCTCAGTTCCTGGTACGTTTCACAGTGAAAATAATCAAGGAAGAAACCATTAAGCCTGAATTCTAGGAAAGAACATAGGCATGGTTTTAAGGGTTTTCTGACAATTGAAAATGTCAAATGCATTGTTAATTTGGCCAGGCAGATGGGGGAAGTGGATGTGCTGACAACCTTCAGAAAGAAATTAAACAAGTAACTGAGGGCTTCACAGAAATACCTACGAATGAAACCATGGAGAAACTTTAAAAAATCATCTATAAAAAACATAGATAACACAATGGAAGAGCTAGTGAGTTGGACTCTCTAAATTTGCTTAAGTGTTTCAAAGCTTTAAATAATTTAACTTCTAAATGTAATCCTTCTGTGGAATAAAGTGTCAACATTACATATATTTGAAAAATATTTAGGGAATTTTCAGTTCACAGACTGATTGTAGGACTCAAATTCTATTTAAGATGTATGATATCTGGAAATGAAAAACAGTATCAACAAATATAAGTTCCTGTATTTTATACAAGTCTAGTAAAATAATAGACTCTGAAAAATACAAGATGAGGGAGGACCTGAACTGACAGCAGTTAAATGGGAAGTGGATCTATCTGACAATAAATTACATCTGAGTCCATGCTATGATATGGTTGCTTCAAAGGCTGATACCTTTTAGGCTGAATTAGCAAGGAGAAAATGCCTAATCAAAATAATAAACAATTTAATCACTATTCAACATTTCTAAAACTAGTTGAGTCATATGTGAAAACTGATCATTCCTGATTACAAAAAGTCAGGAATGACATGAACAAATAGACTAACATTTTCCAAACTTATTTGGCTATGGAATCCAATTGCCATACTCAGCTTTTTATTTTTTAAAAAGAAATAACAATGGGAGGAAGAGATGAGATGTGGGGGCGTTTTCGGGACTTGGAGTTGTCCTGGGTGGTGCTGCAGGGAGTTACCAGACATTGTATGTCCTCCCATGGCACACTGGGTGGACTGTGGGAGAGTGTGGGCTATGATGTGGATCATTGACCATGAGGTGCAGTAGTGCTCAGAGATGTATTCACCAAATGCAATGAATGTCTAATGATGATGGAGGGGATGTTATGGGGGGAGGAGTAGGGTAAGGAGCGTGGGAGGTATATGGGGACCTCATATTTTTTGAATGTAATATTAAAAATAAAGACAAAAAAAAGAGAAATAACTATGAATACATCATTAAATATTTCAAAGCACAGCTTGAGAAATAGTGTATTTGTATTTTAGACCTGCCAGGAGATAGCGATTAGCAGAGTGAGAGACTTGGAACCAAGTCTTAGGAAGAAGAGACAAGTAATTGAGCATAGTTTGAAGAAGAGAAGGTTTAGGAGAGACATGACAGAAATTTGCAATTAAAAGATTATTACTGGAGGGAAGCAGATGTGGCTCAAGCAGTTGGGTGCCTGCCTACGACATGGGAGGTCCTGGGTTCAGTTCCTGGTGTCTCTTAAAGAAGACAAGCAAGACAGCAAGCTGGTGTGACAGGCTGGTATGATGAACAGGCACAGCAAGGTGATGAACAAGATGATGCAACAAGAAGACACATAAGGAAACAAAATGAGAGACTCAACAAGCAGGGAGCAGAGGTGGCTCAAGCAATAGGGCGGACAGGGCTCCTCCCTTGCACATGGGAGGTCCTGGGTTCGGTTTCCAGTGCCTCCTTAAAAATAGATGAGCAGACACAGAGATCAGAGAGTGAGCACACACAATGAGGGTCAGGAGAGAAATAAATAAATAAATCTTAAAAAAAAAAAAGATTATTGGAGCAGATGTGGCTCAAGTGGTTGAGCGTCTGCTTCCTACACGGGAGGTCCCAAGTTTAGTTCCTGGTGCCTCCTAAAAACAAAAACAAACAAAAAGCAAACAAACAGGGGGAATGCTGGCTTCCCACTTATGAGGTCCCAGGTTCAATCCTCGGCCCTGGCACCTCACACACACACACACACACACACACACACACACACACACACACACACAGAAGATTATTATCAGTAATAGGGAAAGGAGGAAAGGATATTGTAGTTTGCTCCTACATGGTTTCAATAAAGCCTATCCTGGCTCACTATTAAAGAATAAGCAGAATTTGGGAATATCTTTCTTACAAAGCAGGGTGAGGCTAGTCACTAAGTATATTCTGGATTCCCCATCTGTTAGGGACTATGTAGACTAACATTACACAGTGTACAAAACGTTGGAACTAGAAGATGTTTCTAGATGGTCAGAAGGAAAAAAGTTCCTTCAAAACATTGTGAGAAACATGCCCCCTCTTTGATATCCATTACAATTTATCTTAACATTTAAAGGCTTCCAGAAGTCCTGCAGCAAAGAAACCAGTATAACTTGATTTAACATGATGTTTTCCTAACTTAATTGACAGTGGAACATTTTTTTCCACAGCACATCCAGCTTGGAAATAGTATAAGGCAAAAGGAAAGAAAGGGGCAGAATTAGTCTGGATGTCATCTAAGATGACTGAGTAAAAGTTTGAATTTCAGGAAATTACACTTAGTAACTACTAGCAGTCAAGAATCTATTATGAATATAAAATGCATTCTCGGGGAGCAGATGTGGCTCAGGCAGTTGGGAACCCATCTCCCACACAGGAGGCCCCAGGTTCGGTTTCTGGTACCTCCTAAGAAGAAACAAACAGACAACGAGCAGACAATGAGCAAAAACAATGAGCAAGAATGAACAGATGAGCAAAAACAGTGAGCAAACAGATGAGGGAACCATCTTGGGGGAGGGAAGGGGAATGTATTCTCTTTCTAGAAAAGTTCACAAAGGAAGTTGTCTCTTACTGTATATTTTGTTCTGAATAAAATCAAATACATTTAAATGAGGGTTTACAAATAAACACAAGTTTCCTGTGAAAACCTCAATAGGTGCTAAACTCACCTATTGCTGGATTTGTCTGATTGCCATATTTCCATGCCATCTCATAGTTTAAGGCAGCATCTGTATATGCTTGCTCTTTCTCCATAATGTATCCCATATATTCATAAGCCTTGCAGCAAGACTGAAAAAAAAGTGGAAGATCTATCAATAGATTAAACTCAATACCACTAAGATTTTATGGGATGTTGATGACTACAGAGGTCAATCATATTAACCTATTTAAATGGCATATAAAATAATGTTTTCGACCTTGGCTATGCATTCAAGTCATCTATGGAACTTTAAAAAAGATTGTGATGCCAATCCCCCTCCCCAAATTGACAGAATAAGGATTTTGGGGGGAGAGGCCAGAGCATGTATATTCCACACACAAAGTGTGTATAAGCACATACAAATAAAGATAAAGCAGTGTAATGTACCTCATGAATCTGGAACATAGCTTTAACAATTATTAACTCATGACTAATCCTGTTTCATCTACATACCTCTCACTTTTGTCATTTTGTATGTCAGAAAAAAAATCCTCGGATATTGTATGATTTAATCTATAAATATTTCAGTAAGTATCTCTAAAAGATAAAGATTCTTTAGACATAAGCACTATTTATCACACCTGAAATTCTGTCTGCCTCAAAACATGAATTGTCCATGCAAACTTGCTTAAGTCAAGGCTAGGCATAGTCAAGTCAGTTATTTTTCTGGCAGTTTGGATTTTTCAAAGCCTATTAATGAGTATACTTTGCTTTTCAAGGTCAATTTAACTCAAAATTAGATGTAATTGATCATTTAGAAGTCTATATTGATGAATGGCTTGATGTTTTAGGTTTTAAAAATTCCTACAAAAGTAACTTGATAGTATTACATGATCATAATTCCTCTTTAGAAAAGCAAAAGACCATTTTATAATCTAATTTGCTCAAAGGTAATAAAACATAGATGTACTATGTATGAAGATTTTGAAATAATTAATATGAAATTGTAAAGATGAATATCTTCTAGCGTCCAAGTCAAGTAGAATTATTTTTCAACAAATTACATTCCTAACTTAAAAACTGTTAGAAGACATCCTTTTTGTGATTAAACACCCTTACATTCTAAGATTTTCAATTTTATACCTAAAGGTAAGGAATTTTTATTAATCAAATCATATTAAAAGTTGAAAAGACTTTTCCTCCCTCAAAATATATTATGCATAGTATCTAAGAACATGAAAATGGCATGCAGCTGCAATGAATTCATCAAGAATATTTCTTAATAAGAAGGACAAATGTCCGCAATCAATGTTCTGCGATTTTCATTAGTTCTGGGATGCGATGGATAATCACAGGCAAATACTTGACATTCCAAAAACACCTTCTGTTAAGCAGGGCATCACCACAGCTGAAAACGTGTAACCTGCATCTCTTTTTTCCCCCCTGTACTTTCAAGGGCAAATGTCTTCTTTATTAAACTTTAGTTCTCAGTCATTCTAAGACTAAACATTTTATTTCAAAAAATATATAGGAATCCTTGGAAATGGACCAAAGCTCTATTATAACCTATTATAAAAAGCGTATACAACAAAGATTACAACTGTTTTACTCTTCCATCACCTACTCTATTGTGACGCAGGCATCGTTTTAATAGCTCTTCTGCCATGTCATATTTTGCAGACTGAATATAAATATCAGCAAGTAGCAGCCAACTCTTCTCAAACTCCTCAGCATCAATAGGATTCCAACTCATTTTTGTAATCCGCTTCAGCTGGTTTCTGGCTCTTGGAGTTTGTTTCAAGATCATATAAGCTGTTGCCATTCCCAAAAGTGCTGGAATGTGGTCTTTCTGTAAGAAAACAAAACTTTAGACCCCCAGATACACAAACATAAATGTTCTATATTGAAAAGGAAAACACATGGAAGATATCAAGTGCTAAAGAAGCTAAGAACTGGCCTGGGAATTCCATCTGTGGCTCCATCACATATTACTGTGACCATGGCTGTTATCTCTCACATCAAGTCACCTCAAGCTACCATGAAGAGACTTGGTCAGGCAATGCGTGGTCAAGGCTATTGAACAACTATGCAAATGCTGTAACTGCACAATTCCAGACAATAGTTTGACCCAGTCTGTAATGAGACTGACTGGCTGTAACGGTTTATGTAGAAACAGAAAAAAATAAATAAAATTCTATTTCAGTAGGATTTTAATTGAGCAGATTGTATTTCAGAGTTATTTAACATTTTAGCACCTTAGTTCTCTCACTTGTAAAATAGGAATAATAATAAACCAAATTATTTACCTACAAATGATATTCCTTATCCATATTATCTTTTCTTTTTTTTAAGGTACCAGGGCTCTGGGACTTGCATATGGGGAGCTGGCAATCAACCACTGAGTCACATTAGCTCCCCTGAGTTGGCTCCTTTGCTTGTTTGTTTTTTTGAACCCAGCACCTCCTATGTGAGAAGCAGGCGCTCACCTGCACTCAACAGCATTGAGCCACTTCTACTCCCACATATTGACTTTTATTGTTCTTTTCCCATTAATTAAAAAAAGCCTCTTCTCCCAATAAAGTATTACCAATGAAATGCTGTAAATAAGACATGCAATTAATTAATCATTTGGAAATTACATGAAATAAACTCTTGCTGTAAAAGATGCTTTTGGATTTGAAATCAACAAGCTAATGAGAATTGGTATAAAATGGAGGCCATTAGCTCTCTATACAGAAAACTAACTTAGCAAAGCAGTAAGGTTGATATCCCTGATAGCACCGGAGTGCTTCTTAAATTTCAGCAGAGGGATTATGGTGCTTTTTGAAAGGGGAAGGCCCTAGTTTAAAATATGACTAACGGATGGCAAATTGTGATTTAGAAATTATAATATCACGACTATTATAATAAAAATGTACCGTAAAATGGCAAGTTGGGTTACTAATAAAGAATACTGTGGGAAATGGATGTGGCTCTAGGAGTTGAGTGCCTGCTTCCCACATGGGAGGGCCTGAGTTCAGTTCCTGGTACCTCCTGAAAACAACAATAAAAAAAGCAAACAACAAGCAAACAAATGAAGAAACTAACTCAGTGGAGCCAATGTGGCTCAGTGGTTGAGCGCCGGGTTTCCACATTCGAGCTCCTGGGTTCAGTCTTCGGCCCTCAGTACCTTAAAAAAATTGCAAAAGGAAAGTGGAATGGTCAAATATTCAATGTCCAATATTGACCACGGTTGGAAGTCAGAAATAACACTAGAATACAGAACAACTCATTAAAGCTTGATGAAAACAGCTCTTAGGAATATAAAACTTCCTTGGCTCCAATTCCATGCTTATCAATAATCTTCTAATAGGTAATCTTCTCCCCTAAATAAGGTATGACAAAAAGGTTTTACGTGAATATCAAATCCAGCAATTGCTAATTGTTATCAGGAGCCCTGTGCTGGGGATTTTGGACACATGTGGAATGTTAATTATTGATAAGAGGAAAGAAAATAGAAGCCCACTAAGTATTTGTCAGTCAGGACCTAGCATGGCCTAAGAAGACAAGGGTCCTATAAAAATGTCCCACACCTAATCACACACAACATCCCACATTAAACATTTAAAAATAAGCTAATTTAAAAATCACATACCTTAGGTTTGATTAGAATGAACCAATTCTTCACAGCTAGATCACCCTTGAGTGAACTAAAGAAGAGTTGCTAAAATTGCTAACCAGAGTTCTAACCCCAGCATTAGATCCCTGAGGTTTATTGGAATCTGAAGACCCTCAGTCAGTTGTTCTCTCACTTTCAGGGACCCTAACTGTAACAATTTTAGACCTCAAAGGACAAGCTTAGGTATAGACAATATACCTGTATCATAAACAGTGTGTTTTTATGGTTCAAGGTGATACAATGAAAGCAAGTAGAAACACTTTAGCTTGGGTTTCCTCCCATGACTTCCTGTCACACACCTTTTTTTTTTAAAGATTTACTTTGTCTCCCCTTCCCCCCTCCCCGCCTCAGTTGTCAGTTCTCTGTGTCCATTCGCTGCGTGTTCTTCTTTGTCCACTTCTGTTCTTGTCAGCGGCACGGGAATCTGTGTCTCTTTTTGTTGCGTCATCTTGTGTCAGCTCTCCATGAGTGCGGCGCCATTCCTGGGCAGGCTGCACTTTCTTTCCCGCTGGGCGGCTCTCCTTACGGGGTGCACTCCTTGCACGTGGGGCTCCCCTATGTGGGGACAGCAGTCCTTGCACGCATCAGCACTCACATGGACCACTCCACATGAGTCAAGGAGCCTCGGGGCTTAAACTGAGGACCTCCCATGTGGTAGACGGACGTCCTATCCACTGGGCCAAGTCTACTTCCCTCACACACCTTTTTTAACCAATATGAATGCCTCATAAAGCTTTTCTGCTTTTGCTTATATTTTTCCCTTAGAATGTGCTTTCTCCATCTCTGCTTGTGAAAATGCTATTTATCTTGATTCTTCTTAAATCAAAAGGATTTCCCAACTCTCCTTACAATGTCTCCTACAGGACTGTTCCTTGCAGCTCTAGGACAGCACATAAAGCATTTTGCTTTGCATTACAGTGATTGTCATCAGTATGCTTTTCTGATCATCCCTAGACTATGAGAAACTTGAAGAAAGGGACTAAACATTGTTTATCCTAGTGATTTCCACTATGCTTAGGCCATATTTGCTGCTCAATGAATATTCATTATATTGAATATACTAGCCTATGAGTTTAAAAAAATCAAGATAAAACTCTGAGCATGTGAAACTTCAGTTCATACGCTGGTCTTCAGATGGTGGTTAATATGGTCATTAGAAGACAGATGAGGAGAGTAAATTACTAATCCTGGGTGTAAGAATGATAAAAAATAATGCTGTCTCATGAACACAGAAAAGTAATGTGGTCTTTCGAGGAAATGGCTATAACTTCACTCACTGATTTGCTTTTTCTCTTCTTAAAGTTCACAGTAGAAATACAAATTTGCTCCAAAAAATCCTCTCATTGTTATGTGATAGAATGCCACTTCACAACACTGAGCAGCTAAGACACCTTGCTTGAAACTGTGCTTCATCATTTTCTCACAGACTTTCTTGGACTTGTGTGGTTGTCCTACGCCTGCGCTGTTCCCTTGTCCATCTGCCACACTTCCAGTTCAGCAGAGCGCAGTGCTGAGAACACGACTGCAGCTTCTGCAGAAGGGCTCACTCTAGAGTGTTACTGCTGCTGATGCCACCGGGCTGCTGTGCACCAACGTGGCTCACAGTGACAGTGACAAGGCCTGGACCAAACAGCAACAGGAGGTGGAGGCTGCCAACACCCTCAACATCTGACTCTCCCCCAGGGCCCTGGAGCGGGAGGAAAAGGGGCCACAAGGGGATTTGTGGTAGCTTATTACCATCACTATGACTTCTGGACCACAAGAAAGAAGAGCAAAATTCTGTATATTCTCTGCGAGATACAGAATTATGAGTTTTTAGAGGCATACGATATTGTAGAATGAAAGAAGAAACATGAAATCAATGAGTATGCTTAGATCTAATTATGGCCAACTGCTGATGGAGTGGGTGTCTAGAATTCCTTCCTTAATATCAGGCAATGGAAGAATACAGAACTGGCTGGGGGATGGAAAATGAAGCACCCAGGGAGTCAGAAGGGAGGTGGATCTGAGTAGGGTGGAGAGAGGAGCAAAAATAATAAAAAATAAAATAAAATGATAATAAGGACTAATTTTTATTTTAGAATGCAAGGAGTTACTTTAGTGTTGCTAAATAACAACATCATTATTTGCATGACTGAATAAAAAATTGTCAGGATTGATCTCATTTAGTTCTAGAGTTGGAAACATTCCAAGTTATTTAAGTGAAAATGGACATCAAGACTTAGGTTTCAATTTTCACTTAGTAAATTAACCTAGACTATATTTGTAAGACAGAAATTCCCCTGAAGATAAAGCAGTTCCTCTGAGAATTAACTTATGCCCTTCTGAAGAATTCCCTTTCTCTAGAATCCCACATTCCAAAAGAGGTAACTACATAAAAAGTGTATCAAAACAGTAATATTGTCTCTTATGGAAACAAAGGTACACTGTGTATACTTCCACCAAATGTTACATCTAATTTTTAATAAGTAATGAGGCATGTTTCAGAAAATACACAACAAATCAAAATACATATTTCTCTACCACCAAGAAATGATAACATACTGGGTTGAAAGAAAAAATCTACTAACCTCAGATGTTGCTATTTCAGTGAAGGTACTTAATGCCTGCTCAACACTGGATTTTTGTTTGGTAGCCATTAGGCAATAGTTTTCCATTATGCGAAGCTGGACATGACCCTGAACAGTCTGAGGTTTTAGTTCTTTGAGGAGTTTTTCCGCTGTCCTCACTGCTAATTGCACAGACTCTTGCTTCTCAGTTGAATTACTGCATACAATTGAAAAATAAATACATGTCTATTACCAAGGAAGTAAAATTCACTAAGATTAGAAACAGAGCCTACGGTACATTGCTTTCTTACTTTTTTTTTTAGGAGGTACTGGGGATTGAATTCAGGACCTCGTACATGGGAAGGAGGTGCTCAATCACTGAGCTACATCCACTCCCCAATGAGAGTTGGTTTTTTCATTTGTTTGTTCATTTGTTTTTAGGAGGTACTGGGGATCAAACCCAGGACCTCATACACAGAAAGCAGGTGCTCAGCCACTTGAGCTACATCCTTTCCCCATTCTTTTCTACTTTTATCATTTTAAGTATTCCTTTTAGAAGAATGTCACTCATTATTTGCTAATGCAAAAAGAAGCAAAGTCACAATATTTATGAAAAAAATTACTAGAGCCTCAATAAAACACCAAAAAATTAATTTGTTCTGGAATGAAGACAAAAATAGAACAATATTCTATATGTGGTGAACGTATTTATTCCACTTAATTTAAAAAACTAAAATTGGGATAAGTGGAATTCATAAAATTACCAGATGGTGCATCTATTCAGAAGAGGAAAGGAAGAAAAAGAAGGAGAGACAAAGGAACTAACCTTGCTGGAGCACCTACTGTGTGGCAAGCATGGTTTCCTTTCATTTAATCCCTGCTGAACCTGTTTTACATATGAGTACACTGAGGCTCAAAAAGGTGCAGTAATTTGCCAAAGGTCATGTAGCTAATGGAAAGTAAACCTAAGGAGTGAACCTAAGTTTGTCAGACACATGAAGCCTAGTCTCTTTTCCTTGTTATTGCTTCTTGGAAAAGAAATCACTTATCTGTCAAAAGGTTGTAAATTTAACATATAATAGTTTTTTTTTCAAGTATTTAAGAGCAATTTCCTTATTTATTAGATATGTGTGTATATCTCTACCTTTTTTTTTTTTTTCCTTACTAAATTAAATGAAGAACTCTTAAAGCCCGATCACTAACGCTGCTGGTCTTTTTCTCAGCCCTCAGGCTTTTTACCCTCTTTAAAGCATTTCACACTGCAGGCTACCTACCTCAAAGTTCCCCTCCTTTGGCTTCTGCAACATTGTACAGTTTTGGTTCTTTTTCCATCACACTGATTGTGCCTTTCTGACCCCCTTCCTTTTCCTGCCCCCTTAAATGTTATCATGCCCCAAATTTAGCTGGGGCTCCCAATTCTCCACTCTGTGCCAATGTCTTCCAAATCTGTAACTCTAGCTGTGACTTCCTTTTTGAGTTCTAGTTTGTATTTAACTGCTTGCTAATCATCTGGAGAGGCTATCGTTCCATGACAGTATGTTCAGCTTAACCTTCATAAAACAAACATAGAGTAAACATGCTACTCACCTGCTTTAGAACTTTCAATGGTGCCTAGAATCCAAGCCTTAACATGTCACTGAAACCAACCAGCAATCTAGTTCTAATTTTCTCCCACTCCTCCATGCATCTTTCCCCAACTACCATACTCTGTTAAGATTTCTATGAACTCTTGCAACATTTAATAGCTACTTAACCCATTTCTGTTTTGTTGCAGCCTGAATAGTTTCAGGTATGAGTCTTGCCTCTTAGGCAAATTACATGTTCCTCAAAGGCAGAAATTGCCTCATACTTCCTCTCCATGCCTTACACAGTTTTAGGGTGATAAGGCTCAACAAATACAGGCTAACACAAATGTAATCATTTATGAGCAGTGTACCACAGTGGCTATGAGAAGAAGCTCCAAGGCCAGGCAGAACTCAGTTCAAATCTTGGCTCCACCATTCACTAATTATTCCTTTAGACAAATAAACTCTCTCAGCACTGTAACAAGGGATTAATGTCTTAATATATATTTCATAGTACTGCTGTAGATAATAAATGAGATGATGCTTATACAATATATGGGCATAGGGCTTGGCATATAACTATCGTTTGTTAAGGAGTTACTATTTTTATGTGTACACTTTTTGACAAAGTAATCAAATTCTACAGTTTACCATCTTTCCTACAGATTAGGGAGATGTTTTCATAAAACGTCTATTCTGATTTTAAAAACCTTCTAAAAGCATGATTTATGTCTCTGCTTCAGTTATTTCAGTTATAATTAATTTGAAATTTCATTAGTGCTTTCCTAGAAGTTAGTTCTCTTTTGTGAAGTACCCCACCTTGTTATCTCCAACAATTTAAAACAACAACAACAAAAAACACAAAACACAGCATGAAAATGCATTGAACAGTACTCACCCTAGGTCTCCATCAAGATTTTCAAATACTTCACCTCCAATAGTTTCATTATCTGGATTCAAACAGATCTCTATCATGTTATAAAGAGCATTTTGGCCCCAGTCACTATCTTTCCGAGCTTTGTTAAAATGTCGAAGGGCATCGTTTGGATCTCCAGTATACCTTGTTAGATGTTTAAAAAAAAAAAGGAGCACTTATTTCAATCATTGACTATAATTTTGAGTAGCTTATTATCTGTATAGTAATAAAACTATTAAAATATTAAAAGTGCAGATATTTTTTATTTTATTTTTTTCTTATCTTTTTTTAATTTTAATTTTAATTTTATTTTTCAGATATTTCTTAAAACAAAGAAAAGTTTACTCTGCTATATCCACAATGAGGAAAAAAAAACAAGTACAAAATATGATGTAGGATTTTTTTGTCAATAGATTTACCAAAGATAGAGTCCTTTACAGTAGAGAAACCCTGGCTCAAATTTTGCTCTGGAGTTACGTTTTTCAGCCATTAAGAAAAATCTTGGAACATCTTCAAGTTTTCCGCCTCTTCTTAAGAGATCAATTAAACGGGATAATGTCATATAATTATCTAGAAAAAAAGAAAATTTCAGCTATGGACAACATTTTTGATATCTTTTGATGGTTATAATCCTACATTATTAAACTATAATTTATTTCAAGTGATGTACAATTTAAGTATAAGCAAAGGAGTCATAGGGGCTACAAGCTCCTAAAGAGACTGTATGGCCAACTGGATGATCTGTCAAATGATGTGTTTGGCTGGGCTAATCAGCAGGAAGAAGGTCTCAATAGGCAAATCTATAAAAACATATGTTTGTTGTAACTTATTTTTCAATCACTCCTGGGACAAAAATCTAGAAGTAATCTCTGCTTCAGTAAGCCTGACTCCCTAACTTCAAAATTCAGGAAGGATTGATTGGGTTGCACATGACAAATCACTGTCTACCTCTGAGATCCCGCTCCCATTTACTGTTGATTAGGAGGAGGAGAGAACAGCACAGTCTGACAATAATGTTTAGGGAGGGCAATTAGAAATTTTACTCCAACTTTTCTTCCATATGCATATTATGCAACAAGCCACAAACTAGCTTATCATAGTATAATCCTAAATATCAGTCCTAGTATTTTAATCCTATTTTACCATCTTCTAAGAAAAACAGATTAATTCAGTTCTTTGGTCTCAGGTATAAAATCCCTGGCAGGTTCCTTGAAAGCTGTTTCTTCCCAACTCTATCCAGGTCTTCCTCATCACTGATATACTGACTGATGTTTGAGATTAATTTAATAAAACACCTTCAGGATCGTAAAGGTAATGCCTGTATATTGCAGAAAATTTGGAAAAATGCAAGAAAAAGAGTAAAAAAGAGAACAAAACAAAAATCACTCATACTCTCATCAGCTAGAGAGTAACTCAATTGATGCACTATCCTTATTGATTTTTTTTTAAAGGAAGTACCAGGGATTGAACCCAGGGCCTTGTATATGGGGCGGAGGTACGCAACCCCTGGTCTATATCCGCTCCGCAATGAGAGCTGGTTTTTTCGTTTGTTTTAGGAGATATCGTGGATTGAACCCAGGACTTCGTACATGGGAAGCAGGTACTCAACCACTTGAACTAAATCTGCTGTCCTCTTTATTGATTTTTAGAATTAATATGATAGTTCTATGATGGCTGAGAGCAGCAAGAACCTAGAGGCCAGTAGATTAGCCAAGAAACTGTACTACTCCAGGTAAGATTAAGAGTCTTACTTAAAGCATTAGGCTAGGAGAAGACGGAATGGATGTAACAATAAGTTATTCAGCAGATAAAGTTGACAGGACTTGTGAACCAGTTCATCACTGTCGCAGTTTCATATAGTTCATCAATTCCAATAATAGATACTGGATTAAGTTTGTAAACTGGTCTGTCTGATGTTTCACTTTTACTTAATTAAATTACGATTAGGGCTTTGACTGGGCCATGTCGTAGGGCAATGAGTCCCCACCCCTTGGTGGGTGAGAACCACAGATAAAAGGCATGGGCAAAAGACAGAATTGGGAGTTTTGAGCTGGAGCCCAGGAAGTAGCACACAGAGGAGCAGAGCAGCTAAGCCCAGAGAGAATTGAGTCCCAGGGAGAGAGAGAAAGACCCAGTCGCCTGATAGTCTAGAGCTGTCCTTGTGGAGAAAACAGAGGAGCTGAGCTGGAGAGAAATGAGGCCTGGGAATATAGGAACCCAGAAGCCTGAACCTTTGCAGCTATCTTGCTCCAAAACGTGAAAATAGACTTTGGTGAGGGAAGTAACCTATGCCTTATAGCCTGGTATCTGTGGGCTCTTATCCCAAATAAATACCCTTTATAAAAACCAACTGATTTCTGGTATTTAGCATCAGCACCCCATGGCTGACTAATACTGTTACATAGGAGGTGAAAGGAAATAACTGAAGGTGATTCAGACATTTTGAGAGAGGAAGTGTATAATCTGTCAAGAGAATAGTCATTAAATCTGTAGGGAATTTTGAAATTAGCTGGGTTAAGTTAAATTGGACAGTGCATCTCTGAAATAAAACAGAATCTTAATCTGAAGTCTAATATATGCTACTGAGAATGAATATAGAGTATATGAGTATAGATTCTTATGTTTTGGAATAATTCTGACAAAACAGATCAGTGGATAAGTCTGTAAAGTCCTATTTGGGATAAAGCATAAAACACAAGATTAAATACATAAAATATCACACAGATGATAAAAGTTTACTTGAAATTTTGCATTTTTAAATGAACTTGGTATTATATTTCACAATCACCCATTGATCCGGCAAACCAATAAATACCTATTTTGTGCCATCTATGTGCCTGGAATTGTGTCTGATGCCCAGGACATGAGATGAATAAAATTTGTGAGAAGTTTGCAGTCTACTGGAAAAGGTAAATATGTACAGTATTTTGTCATTTTCAGCAAAATACTTTAAGTGACAAAGAGTTACGCATGAAATGATCCAGAATTAGGTTGATCAACTCATGCCAGTTTGTCTGGGACCTTCTCTCTTAGCCCTGAAACCTTCTCCTAGGAAATCCTTTAGGAAGTCCCATATTACAGGGAATCCTGAATTCTTGGGAAAATCTGGACACTCGGTCATCCTACCAACGATCACATAAGGTAGCTTATAATGTAGGTAGTGGCAGTGGGGTAGCAGGGATTTTTGGAGGGAGGGGTTATTTTGGAAGATGTGTTGGCAAAGACTGGGCGAAAGGAGAAGGATAGGAAAATGCATTATAAGCTAAAGGAAAAGGGAAACATGAAGACTGGAAGGTGCTATAAGTAATTTGGTATTGCTGGAGTAGAGGCTCTTACATAAATGAATTTATTTTATTTTATTTTATAAACAAGCAATCTGAAGTAGTCTACTAAGTCAATTTTATTAATATTTATTTGAAAATAATGCTAGCGCCAAGTCACAGAAATCTGGATGAGACAAAATTGACCAGAGTTTTTTCAAATCTTATTAACGTATAATGTGTGAAGGCAATATCACTGCCAAGAGCTTATTCACAAGGGAAGAGTCTGTTATTTTAAAGAAACAAGGTTGGATTATTTACTCAGAAGGAAAAGCTGTGAAACAGGAGTGGTTTGAGATGGAACGAGGGAAAATATGACATGTATCACCTTTAAATGGGAGCTCAGAGAAAGGGGAAAGAACAAAACAGAGTCTAGAACTCAAGGTAGAAATTGCAGAAAAAAATCAGTTAGGTCTGAAAAATATAAAAGTAAGTTTGGGCAAGGTGGGGTGGGGAGATGGATCCACATTTTGGACTCAAGAGTGAACAGAAGCCATAAGATAATAAAGTAATTAAGAGCATTCTTTTAAATAATGAGTGACTATAAATTGGAAGAGACTAGGTAAAGTAACAATGAAATGGCCTGAGGCAGTCCAAAGGTGGGAGAAAATCTAAAAAGGCAATAAAAATAAAGAGAAATTGAAACGCTGATATTACTACTAAAAACAGATGGATTGCTTCCTTTCAATCTCTACTGGAGTATTTTATAAGTGGAAAGTGCTATTCTCTAAAATTCAAACATACTTTTTATTAATAACATTAGTGAATATCAGAGAGTCCTTTGAGCTGCCCTTCTAGAAGTAAAGCTACCTGTGTCCACACTGCCTTAAAGAGGCAGGTCTGACTGCCTGTGGCATCATTCTGAGATGAAGGCATTAAGATTTAGAAAAACTGAAACATAGCTCTTGTGGTCCCCCTGCAACTTCAAAACCATTTTAGTGACACATAAGTGACAAACATTCATCTGAAGTTTGAATGAAAACCTCCTTCCTTCCCTCCTCTTTCCCCTTTCCTCTCCTTCTCTCCTTTTGTCTCCCATCCTTCTTCCCACCCAGTATTTACTGAGCATCAACTAGTCCAGATACTGCTCCAGGTCCTGGGCACACAGCAATAGATAAATGAAGTCCCTGACCACTTGATGCTTGAGTTCTATTAGAGTTTTGTTTAATAAGGGTTATACTACCTCTCCTCCCAAAGAAAACAAAACAAAACATTAACAACCCTAAAATACAGGGTAAAAGTGTGGAGAACAATGAGGAATTATTTTACATAGGAAGGTCAGGAAAGCAGTGGAGCAGAGACCTGAATAAAAGAAAGTATTCAGCATATGACCAGATGGGAGGAATATAGTCTAGGAAGAGAGAACAAAAAAATTAAAGCTCACAAGGCAGTAACCTGTTTGGGTTGTTGGCCACCTAATATGTTTTCCCTTTCTTCTTTACTATTACAAATTTAATTTTATTCTAGGTGGCATTGTGTTCAGTTAAAAGATATTTCCCATCCACATCTGCAGCCACAGAAGAGCTTCTAGGAAGGTTTTTTTTAATTAGAAAAAAAAAAGAAAAAGAAGTGCTTCACCTGGAAGGTATGCACTTTAGCTCACCTCTACTTTCACCTTCACCTTCAATCTCCTGGAATATAGATTCAGTGCCAGAGCTTCAGTGGTCATCTTGGACCATGAGGTGATATTGAGAGTAGAAGCTGGGCAATGATTATGGAGCAAAGTGAAAAAGGACTTCAGTGCAATCACTGTGTCATTCCCTGGATAGTCCACCTTTGGATTTCTTTCACATAAGAAAAAATAGAAGTCCTAATTTTCTAAGCCGCTAGGATTCTGGGGGGTCTCTGCTACTTTCAGTTGAAAAGATTTCTAAACTATTAGGAGGCAAGAAATGGAAACAGATATCTCTGAATTATGAAGGTGTTATAATAATCTAGATGAAAGATGATGGCTTAGGCTACAGTGGTAAGTAGCACTGGAGATGGCAAAAAGCAGTGGGATTCTGGGATTTGCTGATGAACTGGATGTGGTCTATGAGAAAAAGACAAGATAGACTTTGGGTCTGAATATGTGAGTGAATGGGACACACTTTACTGAGATGAAGAACAGAGGAGCAGATTTGGCAGGACACATTTTATTTTGGACATGTTCAGTTTGAGATCCCCTAGACATCTGACTAGAATGCAAGCAGGCAATGGTGTGTATGTCAGGACTGGAGGCCTACATTTGGGAGACATCAGCATATATGTGGGATATAAAGTCCTAGTCTTGGATGACATATAACTATTTATATACATAAATATATAAAAAGAAAAGAAGTGTGGAAACTGAGGCTTGGAGTGTTTCAATATTTACAGGTCATAAAGGGGAGACAGATCCAGCAAAGGAGACAGAAACACTGGCCAACTGGGGAGAAGAAAAACCAGTTGAGTCTGCATCACAGAAGCCAAGTGAAGAAAGTCTTTCATGATGGAGGGGTGGAAACTGTGTCAAATAATGATGACAGGTCACATAAGCAGAGGACTGAGAATTAAACGTTGGATTTGGCAATATGGAGGACACCAGTTATATTGCAGAAGCAGCTTCTCGGGAGTGCAGGGGTATAGCGCATATCTGAAGTAGAAATTTCTGTAAAGGAGAACAGAGGAATGAAGGAGTATCTAGAAAGGGATGGAGAATTAAGAGTTCGTTTTTCATTGACTGATTTTATTTAAAGCAGGGAAATATGCAGAGAATAACTGCAGGATTTAAGTCATTTTGCAGATATGGTATACAGTAGACACAGGGAGAAGCTGGTTGCAGATGAGTCCTTCAGAAGACAAAGACTAGAGAGGAGGTTGCTTATACTATCTCAGTAAAGTAAGAGGCAAGGTTTTTAGTGGAGAATAAGGAAAGAAGAAAGGGTGATGGAGGTTTAATGAGAGAGGAGAAAGTGTAAAAAGTAGCCTGAATGAGAGTTCCTAAGAGAAACCTAGGATTGCCAAGAAGCTCCTGAAAACCTGCCTGAGGTTTGTGGTCATAATTTAAGGTAAGACTAGTAAATAGCATGGCGTTTTCCTTAGGGCCATTTCAGCAGCTCAAGTGTAGATGTGGAATAAGCAGAGTGTTGGAGCCACCCAGGCTGAGGGCTTTTCCAAGGAGTATAATAACCAAAAAGAGGAGAAAGGCACTTGATTACATTAGAATAAATATAATCAGAACAGTTACCTGGTTTGCGTTCTAAAAGCTGTTGTAAATGAAACACTGCTTGTTCATAGTCCTGCTTTCTGAACATGAGATCAGCCATCATCTATAAAGGTAAAAGTTGGTTCTAAATATATTGCCATGTGTTCTTTAAAGCAAATTTTTATCAGGATTGAGCACTATGAACGTACATATGAAAAATGTGAGATGGGCAAAGTTTTATATCCAGGAACCACTGCAAGTTCAAGTACACCTTGGGAAGATTAACTCTAAGATCACTGTAATGGAAGATAAAGATATGAAACAGCACTGCTCATGAAACTGTATTTTTAGCAAAAAATAGGTTTCAAATGGTTATTTTAAAAATGAGAATTTGAAGTGAATTGCATACTGTGTTATTCTAGAAAAGATGCCTTACTGGACTTGACTGAAATGACAATGAGAAGATTAAAAAAAAAACCCGAAAAAACAACACTCTTAAGTCCTAAAAATTTCAAAGGAATTTAAAATAAGCAAGGCCTACTGGGACTTTCCTATTAACAGTGAGACTGCTTATAATTCTTTTTAGCTAGGATAATAACCTTTAATGCATCTCATAAAATGTCATGCATGTAGATGTTTAAAAAGCTAACAAATACGTCAACCCAAGTAAAAATGAGAATGAAAAGCTAGAACACAATTAATTAAAAACATGCTGTCTTAGAATGACCCATGAAAGTTTGTCTGTACCGCCTAGATTCCCACTGAAACTCTTAATATGGTCCAGCATGTCTGAGTAAGTACTTAAAAGTTACTCATTAGCAAATTACAGCTTTACCCCCATGAACTCCACCTGACCAAGCATCCCTTAAGGCATAAAGAAAAATCAATGAGACCCAAAAGGGCAAGTAAACGCTTGAGCTGAGTTTGTTTCATTCTTATAAATAAAATGCTAACGATTCTTGGTCTTTACTGGTAAAATGTGCTAATAAAGTTAGAAATGTTATTTTTTCCACAAGCCAACACGAGCCAGGCCTCTCTGTCTAGTCTGAGTTGTGCCATGTAACGTTTGAAATGTCCACGTGGACTATGAAAGAAAACTGCATACACAGCCCTGAAGTCTCTGGGACTCACCATGGCAGCAGCTTCGTTGTCCTGGTCATTCTGGAGAAGGAGCGTGCAGTGCCACAGGCAGGCTTCAGGATCATCCTGTGCCAGGTATAATCGTGCCAGCTCCAGCATTATCTGGAGAGTAAAAGGCAAGATTAGACAGAAACCATTTGGAATAAAAAGTGAATCAGGTACACGTCTGGAAACAGATTAAACTTTAGCTGACTAAAAGTTATTGAGCTAAAAATGTCAAGCAAAATAGGCAGGAAAAGTATATATACCCATCTCTATTTTCTCATATTGAAAAAAAAAAGATAAATAGGTGGTGACTAGCTAGAAAAGTGAAGAGATACAAGGCACTGCAAAGAAAACACTGGTCATAAAATCAGGAGACTGGATTCTAGTCCCAGCTTTATCACGGGGCTGAGTCATTGATACCTCTTTGTACTTTTGTTTCATTATAAAATAAAAGGCCTGAAGCAAATTTAAAACTAGGATTCCAACTTTTCTGGCCACCACTGGAAGAGGTACCTGTTTGTTGTGCTTGACTAAAGATTATCTTTGACCTATATCTAAAAGAGGTATATTAATTTTAAAATGCTTGATCAATTAAACTTGAAGTTCTAAGATATGGGTGTCTTTTATTCTGTTCCTTCAATATCACTTATTTAAGTATCTATCCACTTATTAGATTATTTTTAAAAATTCATCCGCTTTCAAGAAGATCTGAGAGAATAATGACATTTTGGTTCTTTGAGCCAGCATATAACATAGATCACACAAATGTTACATTAAAAAATATAAGAGGTTCCAGGAAGTGGCTGTGGCTCAATCAGTTGGACTCCTGTCTACCATATGGGAGGCCCTGGGTTCGCATCCTGGGACCTCCTTGTGAAGGCAGGCTGGCCTGCGCGCCATGGAGAGCTGCAGGCCTATGCGCTGCAGAGAGCTGCAGCAAGATGAACCAACAAAGGGAGACAAGCAAAAACACAGAAAGAACCCACAGCAAATGGACACAGAGAGCAGAAAGCAAGCAAGCTGTGGCGGGGGAGGGAGGGTTGGTGGAGAATAAATTTAAAAAAAAATTAATGGGTAATTAAAAAAAAAATAAGAGGTTCCCATATACCCCACTGCCCCTCCCCCCGCCCTGCCCCACTCCTCCCACATTAAAAACCTCTTTCATCAGTGTGGCACATTCATTTCATTTGATGAATACATTTTTTAACACTGCTACACAGCATGGACTATAGTTTACATTGTAGCTTACACTCTCTCCCAGTCCATTCAGTGGGTTATGGCAGGATATATCATGTCCTTCATGCAAGTATTTTAAGAAACAGTATTAATTGCTTTAATTTTTATTTTTGTTCAATTTCTTTTCAAATCTCCTTTATGATAAGCTGGTAAGAATTTTACTTTTGCAGAAATTAGATGACATCTGGCATAAAAGGTGCTTAAAATTTTATAAAGGTACTGACCTTATTATCTGTTTCACAATGAACAAGAGCTTCTTTATAAAACATAATTGCTTTTTCATAGTCTCGCTGAGTAACTGAATGTTTTGCAATCTCTGCACAAATTTCAGCTGCTAAGTGTTTCTGTGCAGGGACGGCATCTGGTTGTTCCATCTGAACACGTTTTAGTACTCGAGCTTGTAATTCTCGAGCCTAGAAAAAATAAGGATAAAAAGGAATAAGAAAAAAAAAGAAATTAAACAATCTCGATAACTCACACATAGTATAAATTTAATGATTTATTTAAGCATTATTGGCCCTTAATCTAATATAGCCTGATCCAAAGAGAATGTCTTCTTGAGATTTCAAACATGCATCTGTTTGCAAAGGAGCCAGTATCCACATATCTTCCCAACAAAAGTAGTATAAAATTACTGAGACTTTTTCCACTGTTAAAAGGACATGTACAGGAAGCTCATTAAATATGAAATACAACCATGAAATAAATAGCAGAAAATGTTTAGATGTTATAATGAAATGCATTAAAATAAAAAATGTTCATTAAGTTAATAAAATAAGTACATAAAAGTTACTAAATACAATATTAGTACATTTCAAGGAATAAGTGCATTCACAGACTACTGAAGGTATATGAATTAGCCTAATATTTCTAGGGTTCACATACTAACACTGTAAAACTAAGCAGGCTCTTAAACTTAGTTGTTCACTCTTAAGAAAGTATTAAGGAAATAACTTGGAAGAAATAAACGAAACAAACATATTGTCTAAGGTAAAGAAAAAACAATCTATATTATTTATAATTGTAAAAACAAATAAATAATAGCAACCAAACAAAAAACGTGGTAGCAACCCAAATGTCTAGTAACAGAAAATGGCTAATCAAGCTAATAGTGTATTTATATACAAATGTATGGTCCTATGCAGAGACACTGTATAAGGAGGTGGGGGCTTTCCTTAGGGTGAGAATGCAGAGCAGGGTGCTAATTTGGAAGAATATCAGTGTTTCCACCCACATATCTGGTTTCGGGAATCCAGAATCTCCCTTTAATAAGTGACACAGAACTCCTACGCTTTAGGTCTTCATAATAAAACTTAACTTTGAAGTAAAGATTTAACTTGAATACAGAGATTTTAAATGTTAAAATTTTTAAAGTTAAAATTTAACTTTGAATAGAGTTCACTCATGCATTCATTTAACAAACAGCAAATGCCTACCATGTACCATGTATTATACTACAATACAGGGCACCCTTCTGGGGATTGTTGCCAAAATGCTGGTTGGCAATGGCACTTTGAGGAAGATGGTCTAAAGCAGTGTTTTTAAAACCATATGTCATGATAATAGTTTGGGGTAGTGGTGGTCAGAATAAGTACTCAATTGGAAATGAAAGTGAAAGGACTAAAAAATATCAGTGTACATAGCATATGATAAAGGTAAATAATGTTTCATGAAGTTTTTTTTACATAAATGTGTGTGTACAAGTACAGCTATTTGTGTACATTTGTGCATTATGGGATATATATATAACAGCATGCATGGTAACAAACACATACATGCGTAGAGTTCACAGTCAAAAACTTCTGAAACAGTGGTCCTAAATAGGGTGATCAAATGTCTTGCTTTGGCCAAGACAATACTTGTATATATACCTGTTGTCTCAGTCTAATCATTAATACTGTCCACTTTCCCTCTTAAAAGTGTTCTGGTTTGGATGACAGATTATATGGTCACCCTAGGTAGGTCTAAAAGATATGTAATTCATTCTCTAAGTATTCTGTTTTATCCCGGTAAAAAGTAAATCTCTAGAAATAATCAGCTTAGTTCTCTAGAGAAACCTATTTATGAGTTAGATTTTCATGTGATGCTTTGTCATTTTCTTAAAGGTTAAAGACGGAAAATTTTGAGAAAAAGCATTTTGCATTTTCTATTAAGGACATTTTATAAAAGAAGGCTTAATTTCTGTTAAGAGTATATAAAATGATCACTGAAGAACACTTTCACATAGAATTCAGTTAGGAATAAAATTTCTTTGAAGAATGGCTATGACTCTCTTTATCCAATAAGAATTATATTAAAACATGGGTGTTTACCTTGGTTTCCAGAGAAACAGGGGCTAAATTTAATTATCCATTACAGTGACTATATTGGCCCTGATTTCCTTCCCCTTTCTATATTATTATATATACTTTTTTAAGTTTCCTCAAATCCTTGGATAGAATGAAGTATAGGTATAACAAACATTAAATTTTATAGACTTTTAAATTTCCCCTTTCTATATGAGTAGCTTTATTGTATGTATTTCTTATCAAAGACCACCTCAAAATAAAATATCCCAATTAAATCACAATATCACACTAATTTTTATGAATATGGAACTATACAGACATGTTAGAAAAACCTAGACAAATGAATGTTAACTAAAAGAAGCAAAAGTAAATATAACAAAAAAAAAGTAAATATAACTTGTATATATTGATTACAACTATGTAAAATTATGTTTGCACAATGGTAAGAATAAAAATGGATCAAAAGATCTTAAAGTTGTTGTTGTTTTATGGCATAAAGGTCTTTTTATTTCTGATTTATTTAGATTTTATTCTCACCAAAAAGATAGTGATTTTCCTATATTTATTCCTTCAATTAAAGAGTTACAAAAATCTATGATTTTATCTCAGATTTTTAACAAAAATTTTGAGCACCTCTTCTGGTGGACAGACTTTAAGATGGCTTCCATGATCCCCACCTCTTGGTGTTCACCTACTTGCATAATCTGCTCCTCTCCCCTTTGGTGTGCAGCAGGAACTGTGGATTGCTTATAAGCAACAGAAGATGGAAAACGTGATGGGACATTAACCCTGTGATTACTTTACAGTATAGTCTAAGACTGGGTCTCGCTAGGAGACTCGCTCTGGACTTTTTCTCCTTTGATGGCTTTGGATAACTAAAAGGCTATGTCAGCATGCCTACAAACCAAAGCAAGGAAATAAGGATCCTCTAGGAATTGAGGGTGACCTCCAGTCCCAGCAACCAAGAAGCTGGGGCCCTCAGTCTTACAGCCTCAAGAAAGCGAGGTCCGCTAATAACCTGTGTGAGTTTACAAGTGTTTTCTTTCTAAAATCTAAAATTTAAATCTAAAATCTAAAATCTAAAATCTCCATATTAGAACCCAGTCCTGGCTGACACCTTAATTACTACCTTGCAGTGGACCCAGCTAATCCCTCCCTAGACTTCGGACCCACAGAATTCATGGGATGATAAATGTGTGTATCGTCTTATATCACTAAATCTGTGGTCTTTTGTTACATAGCTTAAAAAATTAATATAATCTATTATAGGGCAAACATTTGCTGGGGTGACAAACACAGGCCTGGCAGAGAAGACAAATAATGAATAACTGTAGCAAATTATGATAGTTTTATGGCTGGGAAATACTGATTGCCATGGGAGTACACAGTAGGGGACCTAACCAACTCTCAGAAGTCAGGTAAGACTGAAGAATGAGTTATGGTTACCCTGGTACGTTGGGAGATAGAAAGGAGTGAGAGGATGGGATGGGGTGTGGGCATTAGGAATTACATGTAAAATTAAGAAGGTATGTGATACTACTGCTTGATCCAAGAAGCAGAGGAATTATATGGCTGGAAAGACACAGAGAATTTACAACAGGCAAGCCTGTGCAAAGTAGAGCTAGTACAACATGTACATTACAATAGAGGGACAGGATGAAGTTTGCCATTTAGAAAGATCACCATAGTACTGTTGTGAAGTATCGGCTGGAGTGGAATAAGATTGGAGGAGGGTGGGGATCAGTTAGAAGGCTAATATAACAGTCTGGGCAAAAAACGATGGATAGAGCTAAAAGACGGAAGAGAGGATGAAGAAATGTAGTTATTTCAGAAGTCTGAAATTTTTAGAAAAGTAGAATTGGTAAGACTTGGGGCTTTCCTAATCTACCAGTCTTGCCACTTTCTAAAATGTTTAGCAACTATGCAAAACACTATAATGGCACTCCTAAATTACGTAATAATGTGGGTATTTAAACTCAGTAAATGATTGATGAACAAGAGAATTAAAAATGTCGAAAACTTTGATTCCACTTATAAGTTTCTGTTTGAACTGTACCTTAAGATTTGTGTTTTTAGAGATCACAAAACATAGAACATTAGAGCTGGTAAGAATCTTATCGCTCTTGACATATTATCAAAGACGGGTAATCCTTGTGCAATAACATATACACTTGAAAGTTATAAGATTTTAGTCATAGTATGTTGGTTGCTCTTTGGTTTTAGTGCTGTTTGATATATCTGCTCATGAGTATACCCCTTGGGCTTCTGCAACCAAGGTTGCTGGGACTAATGATACCCATAAAGTGGTGAAAATAAGCCAAATTCACCTCCAAAAGTTTAAAAAGTCTAAGTTTATCAAGACTGCACTTCCCTTGTAGCTATTCATCATGTAGGATTAGATGCAATTCTCCATTATGTGATTCAGAAAGCAGGGATAAAACACACCAATGGGTTACTAAATATTGGTCCACTTTCTCAAAGTTGAGGATTACATTTTAATGAAATTGTAGGGTGTTACAGATGTCAAATAACCGAAGCCAATTCATTCACAACTAGAAGACAAACATTTTTTGGACATTGCCACTGAAAGGCAAAATCATTCTATATTAACCATTATTAGTAAAAATTCAAAATCAAACATTTAATAAATTATTTGTAGAATAGAGAATTCTGGGTAGCATGAAAATCAGTTCAAAAAGTAAATAGTGTGGTATCATGGAAAGCATACAGGGTTAGTGGTGAAGTGCTTTTTGTCAGCTAGTGGAAGGTACATGTGACAGTTTGAAGTTTTGTGAATCCCAGAAAAGATCATGTTCTTTGAATAATCCATTCTTGTGGGTATGCATTTGGTTGCATTAGATTCAGCTAAGGGACCTTTTGATTAGATCACTTGATTGGATTGTTTTAGGACCTTCAATTGGACAACATCGGTGAGGCATGACCCAGGTTGGGTTTCTGCCCTCTTGCTGGAGAGGCTTATATAAGCAGAGAACTGAAAGTAGAAACACACACACAGAGAAAGACTGCTGCTGTTTTCATCTTGCCATGTGAAAGAGAACTCTAGGATCAGCTAAGCTGGGAGAGAGGCAGAAGGAAACCCCAAAAGCCTGAGAGAAAGATCTAAGGCAGGAATCAGCGAAGCACAGTGTACAGAAGAAGGGCCTCCCATCCCCCCAGAGGCCAGGCTCACAGAGTAGCTACAGCTGAAGAGACAAGCCCTGCCATGTGCTTCACTGCCCACAGCTGAGCTAGGAGAGAAGGCAGAACAGCCAAAGCTGAAGAGAGGAAGCCAGAAAGAGACGAGTCATATGTCTGATTGCCTATAGCAGAGCTAGAGGAGAAGGTGAGCCTGGAGGGGAAGGCAAGGACCTTCTCCCAGATTGGCTACCAGTTTGCCTCACCATGTTACAGGTGTCCATGAGAAAACATCTCTGATGATGCCTTGATTTGGACATTTTTGCAGCTTCAGAACTGTGAGCTTTTACCCTAATAAATCCCCATTATAAAAGCCAACACATTTCTGATATTTTGCATCAGCAGTCTTAGCAAACTAAAATAGTACAATAAGCTCTTCAACTAACTAGCTGTGAGATTGTAGGTACATACTCTTCATGGGTTGCTTCATTTAGAAAGATGAGGACAGTAATACATGCCCTTACCACAGAGACCTATTGTTTCTAACATATTACAGGGACTCGCATACAGAGAATGAATAAGAATGATAAAAAAAACAAACAAACAACAGAAGTCTTTTCAGAAATATAAAGTATTTAAAAGGTAAACAAATGTCATTTTACTTTTACATCTGGAAACTAGACAACTGCAAAGCAAATTAGATCCTACTGGGGGACATCAATGTGCTTCCAAGGAACTCGGGAAGTAAGATTGTCATCCAAGTTACGCAATGAACACACAAAATGAACTGAAACAGAGATAGGGAAAAGTACTTTAATGAGATGGCATACCTACTAGTCCTATAAGCTCTGAAAATATGGCAGGATTAACATCTCAAGAAGAAATGATCTATTCATAAGGAGAACTGGTGGTAATAGTTTTCTGGAAGTATAGAAATGTAGAAATGGAAAGATATTAAAGACTATAAGCATCAATGCAAGAAATGTCTAGGGGTGAAGTATATCCTATTGTTTCTTTGGAATGATGTAATAGGAAGAAAGGTATCTGAGTCATATAAATGCTATTATTCTTGACGCCATGTTTACACAGTAACCTTTTAAAACATTTGATTTCACATGTAGTAAGCTTTTAGAGAGAGAATGTGCATCAGGACAATGAGAATTCGATGTTTCAGTGGTTATTTTTCTCACTGTTACATTATAAATCACTATGGTTTCTGCAGAGCTTTGCTATGATGAATTCAATCAACTGTGTCAATGACCAAATCAAGGTTTTGAGGATCCACAGATAAGAAGTCAAGTAACCACAGTTAGTGTCACATCATGGTGACCTGAGTAAAAGCTAGCATTCCCCAGGTGATATTAGTTTTTTTGAGTTGTTTTGTTTTTGTTTTTTCTTTTAGGAGGTACTGGGAATCGAATCCTCATACATGGGAAGCAGGCACTCAGCCATTTGAGTTACAATTGTTCCCTGTTTTCCTGGTTTGTTCTTACACAGCCAAAGAAAATGTATGCCAGCAACAATCTTTTTTTCCCCAAAAATATCTACCCATGACACTTTTACAGAACTTGCAGGCATTCAAAATACAGTAAGATATGATGAATAAATCTGTTAATAAATTGGGCAATTTAATGGCAAGAACAAATCTGAAAAATACAATTATCCAAACTGACATAAGAAATTTTAAAATGCTCAGTGAAATTTATTAAAGATGTTAAATCCATTAATAAAAACCTTCCGCCTAAGAACCCATGAGGACATAATAGTTTTAATAGTGAATTGGACAAAACATTAAAGAAATAGCATCAGTCTTACAGCACAATCTGCCTCATGAACACAGATGTACAAATCCTGAACAAAATATTAGTGAATCTAATTTAACAATACCTTTTTTAAAAAGCCACAATCAACTGACATTTATTCTAGGAATATAAGGGTGGTTTAATGTTTGAAAATTAAATTTACTACAAAAGGAGAAAATCACATGAACATCTAATAAATTCAGAAATCACATTCAATAAAATTTAAGTCATTTATGAAAAAAATTATTTGCAAACTAGGAATTGAAAAATCATGACCAAACATCAATCACTTACGAATAAATCTAGTGAAATGTATGCAAGACTTCTATTTTGAAGCCACAAAATCTTAAGAGAAATAAGAAAAGATCTCAATAAATGGAGGAAGAAAGATATGAGATCAAATTTGGACTATGTCTTTAATCATGTGACCTCATACAAATTACTAACCCAAGTTTCTGCTTCTGCAGAATAGGATTAAAACTTGCTTCATGTCTACAATAATTAGCAATAAGATATTTAAACTGTATAATCCATAGGCATCTCATTATCATTTCTATTTGGCATGTTTTCTGTGACTGTTGAGACAAAGAGACACTTTTCCTCTTACATGAGGCATATTCTCTTCTTGCCCATCTCCCACTCCACAAGCATGTTCACAAACAAGTGCATTTACCTTTTGTAATGACGTAACTGCATCACCAGGTCTTTCCATTTTACTATAAACTTTTGCTAGGAGAACTTGAGAACGTCCATCTTCCATGAGAGCTGACAGTTCATTTACTATGAAAGAATGGTGTATACATTGAAAATAAATGCTCATTTTAAATAAATGTTTACATTTGTCTATAATTTTAAACTGTTCATTTGAGAAAAGGATTTTGAAAAATAGTTAATAAAGTTGAAATTTTTCAGTTAACTGAATAATGGCCAAATGAAGAAACATGGGTCTCCAGTAAGAGTAACAACATAGTAAATACAAATGCCAGTACCACTGTATCTTTGGTTTGTAACTCCATTTGTTACTTCCTACTGGATCTAAAAGGCAAATTATCAGTGGTGTTGAACTCATAATGTATAAACATGTAAGTGTGATAAGAACTACTAAACGTGAGCAGAGGAAGATATATAGGACCATAGTTTGTACATACTACTGAAGTTAAGTTGGTATCAAAGCACACAAGATTGCTACAGGTTTAGGATATTAAGTTTAAGCCCCATGGTAACCATAAATAAAATATTGGAGAATATGCAAGCTCACAGAGACAGAAATTAGGGTACAGGTTGCCAGAGGTGAGGAATGGGGAGAATGGGAAGTTAATGCAAAATAAGTATAGAGTTTCTCTCTGGGGAAAAGGGAGACTTTAAAAATGGAAGGTGGTGAGGGTACTGTAACACTGTGAATGCGATTAATCCCACTGAATGGGGGTAAGCTTGGAAGTGGCTAAGATGAGAAAGGCTATGTTAAATAAATGTTCCCACAATTTAAAACAAAGAATAAAGAGATGGTGGCAATTAAATTCAATACATGATCCTAGACAGGATCTAATCGGGAAGTAGAAGAGGCCCAGAAGGACATTATTGAGACATATGAAAAAACTGGAATAGACTAAGCTTTCTATCAATGCTAAATTTACTGGATAACTGCACTTAAGGTGGTTATATAAATGAGTATCTCAGGCCTTAGGAAAGGAACACAGCTGTCTTAAGTGTTGATGGAGCATGATGTATACAACCTATACTCAAGAATTCAGCAAATGACTGACAGGTAGATAGAGACGGATTGATAGATGGATAGAAAGAACGACAGGACAAATGTGGCAATGTTAAAATTTGTAATTATGCATATCTGTATGTGTGAGTAGGGATGTGTTGGAATTCTCTGTATGGGGTTTGTATTATTTTTGCTATTCTCCCATAAATTTGAAAGTATTTCAAAAAAAAATTTTTTTTTAATAAGATTTACGATAAAAATTGGCTGGAAGAAAAATGAACAAACTGGATAAAATTAGAGGTTTTCCTTAGGCACATATTAAGAGATAACAATATAACAACACAAATAAGAATTTCAATTTGCATTCTGAAATGTATAAAGATTTGCATTTACTGAAGGTGTTTAAGGACAAGATAGACCAGTTGGAAATGCAATTAAGAAGATAACTGCTATTTTTAAAATAATAGATACTGAGAAGCAATATAGTGCAGCCATTAAGAGCAATTAATTTGATGCCAACCAGTCAGGTTTCAAAACTAGGCTTCAGCACTTAGTAGCAATTTAATCCTCATCAAGGTCCTTAACTTCTCTCTGCCTGTCTTTCATTGGTAAAATAGGGGGAACAACAGTGCCCATCTCATAAGGGTGTTGCAAGATTTTAAAAAGTTAATAAGGTAACGTGTGAAGAACTTAAAGTCTGCTACATGGTAAATGCTATTTAAGTATTGATCTAGGAGCAATAAAAGAACACTAGATAATTAACAAAGATAACTTTCTTCCACCATTTATTCAATGTGTAGTTTACACCACACTATTTAAAGTGGTGAATATACATTATTTCCTTAAAATCACAGTCTGAGAGGCCAGTTTTGTTATTGATAGTTTACAGATAAGAAAAGTTGTAAAGTACGAAGAAGGAGGCTGTAAGAGAGTGGGGGAAAGGAGAGTATAAGGAAAGGTCAGAGAAGCAAGAGTGCAGGGCCATGTAAGCCAGGGTTAAGGATTTTGGTTGAACTCTGAAGGCAACAGGGCACTGCAGTAAGCTTGGGCTAAGTGGCCTCACGACCTAACTTAGTTTTTTTTTTAAGGCTCAATATTGCTGCTTTGTTGAGAAGGGCTGTGGCAGGGGTGTGGAGGGTGAAGATGGGAGTAGGGAGATGGGAAAGGAGGCTACTGCTCTAACCAGTTAAGACAGGAGCTTAACTGGTTAACTGGGGGTTAGCTTTGTAACTGACAGTTAAGAATTAACTAATGACTATGATTATGGAATCATTACATAGATGCCTTTTTACTTCCTATTATATCGTAGAAAAGCCAAAAGTACATACCTGAAATTACTGAAACTTGCTACACTGGAACCCAGGTACCTTGATCTCTGATGACTGTAAAACTATATATTCTTTATCTTGTGACTATAAAAACCTTGTGACAGGCCCCACTTGTACCTTCCTCACCCAATCTTAAAGTTGTAAAAGACTTTACAACTTTGAAGTCTTATGATCACAAGACAGTCCCGAAGGTTTATTAATGAAGGAAATGGAATCAGCCCAGAACTAACCCACCCAATTCCTAAACCATCTTACTAGAGGACCTTAGATCTAACCAAAATGGCCCCACTTGACACAGTAGCTTCATGTACTCAACCTGTGCATGCTCAATAATGAGATAATCTCTAACTGCATCATCTGGGGACACTATATCATTAGCATAAAGATGCCTGTCTCTGTCTTTCAATACTATAAAACTATCAGAATGACTGCAGTTCAGGGAGACAGATTTTTAGGTCAATAGGTCATGTGATCTCCTGCTTCATGCTTAGCAATAAACTGTCCTTTTGAAACACCAGTGTCTCAGGAATTGGTCATTCCAGCACGTTGTGCAGAGGAACCCCCACTTTTGCTCAGTAACGGCTTGGATGAGGGTGATAGTAAAAGAAAAGGTAAGAGGTGGTAGGATTCTGAATATACTCTGAAAGTGGGCAAGAGTGAGGGAGGATTTTGGCTCTTAGCAACTAAAAGAAAGATGAAATCATTATTGAGATGAAGAAGGCTACATGTGGAAAAGATTTGGGAAAGAAGACTAGGAATTCAGTTTTAGATATGTTAAGTGTAAGATGTTTATTTGAGGTCAGGTGCTATTTATCAGCTATCAACCTGGATACATCAAGAAAACAGGTCTCAGACTGCTAATTTAAAAATGGGAATATCTGTATTTGCCCCAAAGGTTAATGTCTTAACAAAATGATATATAATGAATATATATATGAAGGAATCTAAGTACATCATTGGATGTGCTCTGCAAATATTATAGTAAATGAATTAAGTCCAATGTAATGAATTATGTCCAATTCCCCCTCTGTATACTCCATGAAATGCATATCCACATTTCAGGCTTCTGTAATGTTTCAAAGCAAGGTCTTATAGAAATTATGCATATATTTTTATGGAATTAATCACACATACATTAAATGCATTCATAATTAGGAGAATTTAAGCAGCAATCATATGAGCTCTTAAATTTGCAACTACCAAATTCATCAAAGCTAAATTAAGAGACCATTTTAGAAATATTAAAAATCTAAGAGCAGGCATGCCCCAACATGTATCAAACATATTTTAAAGTTACAGTAAACATTGTATTGCCAAAAGAAAAGAAAAATAACTCAGTGGAACAAAACAAAGATTCCCCAAATCAGAAGCACATGTCTGGAGCAGTTTATTATATGATAAAGTCAGCATTTCAACAAATAGCACTGGAATAAAACTGGCTATCCATTTGAGAAGCAATATGATTAAAAATGCACGTGGGGGGAAACGGACTTTGGCCCAGTGGTTAGGGCGTCCGTCTACCACATGGGAGGTCCGCGGTTCAAGCCCCGGGCCTCCTTGACCCGTGTGGAGCTGGCCCATGCGCAGTGCTGATGCGCGCAAGGAGTGCCGTGCCACACAGGGGTGTCCCCCGCGTAGGGGAGCCCCACGTGCAAGGAGTGCACCCATAAGGAGAGCCGCTGAGCGCGAAGGAGGGAGCAGCCTGCCGAGGAATGGCGCCGCCCACACTTCCTGTGCCGCTGACGACAACAGAAGCGGACAAAGAAATAAGACGCAGCAAAAAGACACAGAAAACAGACAACTGGGGGAGGGGAGGGGAATTAAATAAAATAAAAATAAATCTTTTAAAAAAAAAATGCACGTGGGGAAGTGGATGTGGCTCAGGCAATTGGGCTCCTGTCTATCACACGGGAAGTCCCTGGTTTGGATCCTGGTACCTTCTAAAGTGGGCTGGGTGTGACAGGCAGGTGCAGCAAGCTGACACAACAAGAGACATTAGAAGAAGGAACATAATGACAGACACAACAAAGCTGGGAGCAGAGGTTCCCGGTGCCTCCTAAAGAGGACAGCAAGCTGATGTGATGGGTAGGTGTGGCAAGCTGACAGGACAAGATGATGTAAGCAGAGACATGGAGAGGAAAAGCAATGAGAGATACAATAAAGCAGGGAACAGAGGTGGCTCAAGCAATTAGGCACCTCCCTCCCACATCAGAGGGTTCCAGGTTTGGCTTCTGGTGCATCCTAAAAAGAAGCAAGGAAGATGAATAGACACAGCAAGTGCAAACAAGAGGGATGGGGAGAAATAAATAAAATAAATTTTTAAAAATGTACTAAAGTACTCAATATAAAAAATCAAGCTACAGAAATACCAGAAAAATGGGAATATGTTGATATTATAGTAAATGTTTTCTGAGCATAACAAGAAATTCAGAAGCTAAAAGGAAAAAAATTAGCAGGTATGACTCTATGATCATTAAATATTCTATTTAACCAAAGGATAGCCTGGGAGAAAACATCTGTAAAATCAGTAGCAGATAAAGGATTACAGACAGACTGAATGAACAACTCCGAAAAGAAAAGAGGATCTATAAACAAAAAATGATGCCTAACCTTAATTGTCAAAGAGATGTATATTAAAATAACAAGGAGATATCAAATTTCCTTTTCCCTATGATTACTACTACTTAATATTAGGATATTTCTAGCTAAGGAAGAACAACTGGGCAAGATTTCATTCCAACAAGTACACAGAGATATAAAAACAAGGGTGTTTATCTCAGTATTGTTTCCAATTTTCCCCAATCTAAAAGTCCACCAATAGGGGATTCATCAAATAAATTATATCAACATACAGTGATAGTCTACATATGCTAAAAAGAATAAAGAAGAGCTTTATTTGCCAGCATGAAGTGAATTTATTAAATGAAAAATACATATTGCAGAACTATATACAGTTCTATATATAGGGTTATATATATTTTGGTAGAAAAAATTGTGCACCTGAGGGAAATACAGATGGCATATGGAGACTGATGGGGATGATACATAAACTGTCAAATATGATTTTCTCTGGAGTGGCAGAGTTCACAAAACTTTCATTCACTTCTATCATCTTTAAATTCTGGCAAGGAGCAAGTAATAGACTTTATTAAAAAATAAAGGATCTTTTAAAAGTAAATTTGCACAAAATTATAAGAAGGCAATTTTGTAATATCCAATTAAATTTTAATTGTACATACCCTTTTATTGAGCATCTTTTAAGAAATAAACGCAAGTGTACACCAAAGAATAAAATACAAGAATATTCATTATAGCATGGTTTATAGTATCAAAATAATGGAAACAAACCAAATGTATAACAGTTGGGGGGAAGTTCTATAACTTAGGTAGTTATGGGGTATTTTGATGCATTTAGATAGAAATCTTTCATCAAACTACATCTGGGACATATTGTATGTGGAAAATGTAGAATAGGAAGAATAGTCCAATTTTAAAAAGGAAAAGTATGCATATTACATTTACTACATTGACATACACACACATACAGAGCATAACAATAAAACACAAAAATGATAACCTCTAGGGGAGTAGTCTGAGAACAGGGCAGGTGGAATTCACATGAGAACAGGAGACTCACACATTACATTTTTTTGTAGTGTTGAATTTTTAGAAAGGACTATGTATTAAAAAAATGCAAAGATTATAAAAATGTTTACAAATTTAAAAATCAGGGGTAGTTTCACTATAAAGGAAATTTCCTTTATATCAGTTTGGAAAGTAAAGTATCTTTCTATAACACAATTTCATGAATCTATTAGATTCTAAAATACCATAATTTGGTAGAGTGGCATTCTGATAAGTAAAACAAGAATTATGTTTATGAGTATTTCTCAATCCCTCATGCATGATATGGACATAAAAAATACTTAGAACACAAATATATACTTATATAATATAAAGATAAGACAGATCATAAATATCAGGCATACTTTTTTCCCAAATCAGAAAGATTTTCATACCAGGTTCATGAGCTAAAGCATGTTGAAGAACTTTTTCTGCTTTGTCATACCATTTCAATTTTAGTAAAAGCTCAGCCAGGTCATAGCAAAGGCAATTCTGTTGTCCACTTTTCAGAGCAGCTTCATAATAAGTGATTGCCTAAAGAAAACCCATTCAAATTAAGGAAAAAAAGGCAAAGAAAATGGTATTCAAGTAAAGGTATTTTACCATTACAGACTTAAAGCACATACATAATTGGAAATAACTCAGGACATTCTTAGGCATGTCCTAAGAATATAACTGCACTATAGTGAAGTATCCCATTTTTCTTGGAGAATCAAACATCACACCAGACAACGAACATTTCTTATGATAAATATTTAAAGAGTAGAGCTTGGTGAATCAAGTTTACAGATTTTATTCAAGGCCAATGAGCCTTCCTGAATACAAATATTTTGCTAACTGTTGTACATATATTCAGTAATTATCAGGAATAGGGCAAGTTTTAACAGTTAAAGGAAAATCCATTATCTTTACTAGAAAAATACAATTGGAAGCAAACAGCTACCCAAACTTGATTCAACATAAAGGACATTTATCATGCTTTGTCATGTAATTAAAGAGATAAAAAAATAGCAACTTGATTGTAAGTGCTTTAGTGCCAAGGGTTTTAGGTGCAAGATAAAGCCTGAAGTAAATTCTAGGACCAAATAGTCTTTGAAAAATGCAGCAATGAAGAATCAAAGACCCTGGAAAAGCCTTTAACACAAATTCAATGTGAATATAAATTTGGAGTTTAGACAACTATCAATGACACAAATGGTGCTTGATGAAGATTTCTCATAGAGCAGGGTATGATAAATTTGATCCAAGAGATATATTTTAAATAACAAAATACTTACCTTTGAATAGTTGTGAGTTTTGACAAGAGCTTTCCCAATTTTGCTTGCTAAAGTTCCATCTTTTGGGTTCTGATTTAATGCTTGCTCATATGCTACTATCGCTTCTTCAGGCTGATATTGGCAGACACAAAGATAAACAATAAATAAATACCTTAACTGGATTTGATTAAATGGCAACATTTCTATGATTAAGAGCTACATTTGGAATACATAATAAGACTGAGTAAATATATATTTGAGTCTAGAACTTTTAATGATTTCGGAGATGACAACTAGGGTAACTGTAACTCAGTATAATCCTCATCCATGAAAACTATGCCTTAAACCTCGTAAATGATAACAGGAGACATTTCTTGACTTTCAATTTCTAGTAGTCATTATAAAAGCCATTAGTGTCTGAGGATTGCTTTCTTCTGACGAAAACACCCTATTAGTCTGTAGCTCTCTTAGTCCTCCTTTTTTTCCTCCTCCCTAATCCAAACCCTAAACCTAACCCTCTTAGTTCTTCTGTTTAAAGGAGACTCCTAACATGCTTTGGTATTTGGTATGATCTCTATTTTGGATAATGATAAGGTTGAATTACTGGATCTCAATTTGAAAAAGAAAATGAATCTTTTATTGCAATGGCTGCCTACCTTTTATTGTAATGACTTGATTCTCAAATATTAAATAAGCAGTATAAAAACAAATTCTTAATAGAATGTTAAATCATTAAATGAGGAGTTGTTTTAAAAAATTAAAAGTTTAGTTGCATTAGCAAATTTACCTCTTGAATATTCATGTATGCATCACCAAGGAGAAGAAAAGAACGAGGGTTGGGCATTCTTTCAGCAATTTCTCTGGAAATAGACCAACTTTATTTAGTAAACTGAATACAAATATCTTCTAAACTAATAAAAATAAAAGGCAAGTTCTTTTATTTCAATTAATCAATACCCTTCAGAGTATCTTGTTCGTAATCTATCAGTGTAATATTACAAAAAATTTCACCCATACCTATACCCATAGGTTGTTTAGGCAATTTTTTTTCATGAAATCTTTCCATTTTCTGAAAGTAATAGAGCACATGTAGATGAAAAACATATAAAATCCAATCATCCAGAAATACAAGTTTTGCTATCTTTAATTTTGAAATTGGGGTTACCAAAAAATGTTAGGAGGGATAAACATACCCTTCTATGCATCTAGAGCTCTGATAGTCAAGGCCTGGATCATTCCCCAAAATGAATTACCATAAAAAATAAAAAATCTTTTACTTCAACATTTATCGCTTCTTTTTTATCTGCAAATTTAGCCTTCTAAAGCTGTTCCTCAATTCAACAATACAAAGTTACTCAAATAATACAGTGCTAAGTCTTTAACATTCAGTATCTCATTTAATTGGACCAAAAACAATGAGAAAGATAATTATTCCAATTTTACAGCTAAGGTGAAGAGTTAAAATCTATAGCTAAAGTGTCAGATCGGCCTGAAAAACAAAACAACACAAAACAAAACAAAAAATGCATGCCTTTAACTATTATCCAAATAGCATCCAAAACAAATCAACCCTACTATCCTATTGTTAGAAGAGAGTTAGTGGTGATTTTTTGGAAATATGACAAAAAATATGTTGTAGAAACTATATAGGTTTATCTATCTATACATGGGATGCTACTTAGTTGCAATGAATCACTCAGCACCTACAGAGAACACAAGCAATTTTCAGATCTTTGATATTTATATAATATACATGAACCAAGAGTGAACTAACTCATCAACATTTTATTATGTTCCAGACAAAAATGTTAATTTTCTCTTAAATGGAGTGTGTGTTCGCATGTTCATCCTTTTGTTTGGGGAGAAGACTAAGAGCAACACATGTACGTGTGCAGGTGTGTGTGAGTATGTGTGGGAGGAGGGGCACCCGGCTTGCCTCAGTGGCAAACAGTGCGGCAAGAGGTGACACCGCCTCTGCCCACTGGTCCTAGACAAGGTGACCACGCCTGACTAGGCCTTTGCTGCTAACGGCTAGCCGGCACCGCCCTCCCCCTTCCTATCTCCCGCCTAGCCCAGCTCTCACTTCCCCTCCCCCCTCCCTTAAACCTAATCTCTTAGTACGCTGTTTGCCCAGCAACAGCTTACAACCACCTATCAGCTTAGTAACAGTGTCAGCCTATCAAGAGTTAGCACATACTCTACTGGCCAATCACTAGCCCAATGCCAGAACATTGCCTTATATGGAAACAGCATTTGCCCTAGCCAATCAGAACCCGCCACACCACTCCCCAATCCTATAAATCTGCATCCCCTCCCGCAATAAACCAGACTTGTGCCATCAGCCTGTCTCCACGACTCCTTCCTGGGTCCTGCGCCCTCTACGCCTTCGGAGCCCCCGAGGGAAGCCTCAGTGGCCGTACGAGGCTTTCTTCCCCACGCCAGGGACCCCTCTCGTCCCACAACGGGACCCCACTCGTCCCGCAACAGGGACCCCGCTCGTCCCATAACAGGGACCCCGTTTCGTCCCTCAAGTATGCATATGTGTGTGTTCTGTATCCCAGCAATCTCTAAGGCCATTATAATATGACACAACTTTTAGAGCTCCTGTACTTTCACCAAGGAAAATCTGCAATCCATACCTAGCATGGTACATACTATGCCATAACTTTCTTTTGCTGCCACTACTACACTAAGTGACAAAATTCTATCCCCTGAATTACTGGTACATTACAGAATGACTTTAAGCTACTGGAACATAGGTGGCTGCTTCTCTTTCTCTTCCTAAACAGGAAGATGAAAGAAAGACATTCAGGACCTAGAAATAACGATTACTGTGGTGAGCTGAGAGACTCTCAGCTCCAGTAAGCTATAGGTCAAAATAAACACAATTACATGTTTTAAGGAAAGTGAGTAACTTCTTTAGAGTGACTGAGGTTGATAGTAGAAGGAAGTAAGAACACTCTTAAGAATCTAAAAGTATCTGTAAAGCACCTGAGAGAAAATGAAAAATAAATGTGGGAATTAATTTTAAAAGGTAAATGTGTCAAAAAAAAAAAAAGGGTTGAAATAACCATTTACCTATAACAAGTGATATATAACATTTTCTCTTTTCTGTACTTGAGATAAATGTCTGCCATTTTTTCCTTGGCTTCTATAAAATACGGCTGTTCAGTCGTCACATTCCGAAGCATGTTTAAAGCTCGCTCAACATCTCCTTGGGCCAGAGCTAGGTCTGCATTAGCAATCGTGACACGCAATTCTTCAGATGTTCCAGAAAATTCGTGGATGGCATCTTGTAAAACTTTTGCTGCCTCATGCTGTAAAGATGAAGTTGAAACATGATTCTTTCAAAATTTTCAACAAATTACACTAAAGAAGAAGATATTATAGAATTAACAATAAGTACAAAATATATATTTAGGAAACAAATTAATATATTTTTGAAAAGTACAAAAATGGAAAACTAGAATCAGGGACTAAATTCAGAAGAAACTATAATATCTGTTAGCTAGAAAAAGTATTTACATAATTAGGTCAACAATTTGCTGAGCTTTACTTTACACCCAGCATTGTATTAGCTCCTTTAATTCTCACTATAATCCTTTTAGGTGGTTACTATTATTACATCCTTCTTGCAGTGAGGACACTGAGATTTAGACAGTCAAAAAATTAACAAATGACTGAACTAGAATTCAAACTGAGGTCACCGGACTCCAAAGCCTAAATTCCTAACTACGTTCATTACCACCGCCTTGGTGGGATCGAGGCCACAGTACCTGCTGGCTCATCATTAAGTAGCAGATGACTCTATTCCCTCCCACAAACCATCATTTTTGTTAGACCTCAAGTAAATATACCAACTTATTTCCAAATCTGTACACCAGTGACTATAAAATGCCATTCATTTTAAGATTTATCTCAACTTTAGAGATATTTTGATTTCAGAAATGTTAAAATGTAAAAAGAGTGCATCTCAGAGCCAAAAATATATGGTAATAGTAATCCTACTTATTAAATGTATTTCATATTAATTTATTAGTGCAATGGAAATTTATTATTTGCAAATATCTAGAAATATGACCTTGTACATTTCCATTAAATATTAAAATAACTGATTAGCAACTGCTGCAACCTAAAAAAAATCTGATATAAATGCCTTTAAATTCCTCATTTTCCACAAGGCTCTTAATTCTTCTCTCAGAATTACTATTTATCTATGTGTGTTATTATTATTTTTAAACTGACTGTATGATACAGAGCTGTATTTATTAAATGTTTGTTTTCTCAACTATTAGAGTTTCAGGTTGGTGCTTTCATTTTATTCCAGTAGTACAGGTGTATGTGTGCAAATTAATCCTTTTCGGAATTCAAAGATTTGTAACTACACTATATTATTTCATTTCAAGGTAGCCAAGGTAAATTGCACTGCATCCAGGGCACAAATTGTGTTTAGCTTTCAGGGACTTGTAGAAAGTACATCGTTTAGTTCAAAGTCACGAGACATAAATCCTCTAAACTTTTCCACTTGGACAAGGGAATAACTTTGCTTTTTCATTTTCTATTATAACCTATATGTAAAGAGCAAACTTTGGATGTGAGTCACTGAAGTAAAACTTGACCTACCTGTTCTCCATTTAAGCAGTGAACCTCAACCAACTCAAGAAAGATTGATAAACGATGACTTGCATCAACTTCGGCTTTTCTGTATTTTGATTTTGAGGTGGCTCCACTTCTCCTCATTCCTGGTAAACTCATTGCCATATGCAGAGTTTTAATTGCTTCTGCTATTTCTCCCATTTTCTTTTGTGACTGAGCTTTTATCAAATGATATAAAGGGTATTCTCTCACCTGAAAGAAAGAAGCATTTAGAAATATTTCTTTGGAGTGCCCTCAACATCAATATATAATTTACAATCTAATCAAACATTAAAAGGAATAGGATCTCTGAGGGTTGTCTATCTATAAGTATAGGTCTGCTTCTGTATTCTTATTAACTTTCCTATCATTTATCATATTAAATAAGATTCAGGGAAACTGCCACTACGATGACTCCCTCTAGATGGCAAACAGGTTAATGTTCTTCTGCAACAACATAAGAGAAAATATAAATAAAGTTCTGGAGGCTAGTAAATAGAATCTCCGAAATTAACTGCGTTTCTAAGAAAGGAATTTCTTCATCTGGGACTTACAGCATTGAAATGAAATTAGTGGTTTTTATAGAAACAGGTGTTTCCTCTTTTCCCCTGATTTTTAAATTTTAAGATTAAAATTTTAGGACACTAATCAATTATTGGGATACTGGATATACCAGGCAAAATACCTTAGATAAAAATCTAGTGTTTTTATATCCTTTAACCACCTTAATGACTTTTAAAGCGACTGGATGTTTTTTGGCAATGACTGTAAAAAGAAGATATCAAAAACTAAGGTCCAAGAAAGAAGCAATAAAATCTATTAACCTCAAACATAAAAATACGTGATATAATGTGTTACAGTCTCCATTCACACAAAAAAATTATTATATACATTTATTCTTGCATTTAACCCTCACAATAACTGTACTGTGTGAATTTTTTAGAAAAGAAAGCAGGCTTAAAAAGAGATGAGTGGAAAGACCCAGTATTGAACCCAAGTCTTTTGTCTCTAAGTCTATATAGTTTTTTAATTATATACCACAATTGCCTCCATATTTTCCTCCTACTGCTTATGAGTACAAAACTTCCCCCCCCCATTAAGAATACCTTTATTTGCAAAACATTCAGGCTAAAATTCAGAATGATTGACTATGTAAACACTTGCTATATAAGTTTAAGGACGATATGTCTTATCCACTGGAGACTAGAGTACTCACCTTAAAATTATAGCTCAGACACAGTTCAAGAGATTGAGAACACAATTTGAATTTTTCTTGAGACAAATAAACCTGAGCCATCAGGAGATGAGCATCTGCATAAGAAGGATTGTGTTCTAGACAATGCTGCAGGTTATTATAAGCTGCTTCAATGTCACCTAATGAGGAAAACAAAGCACTATTGAAAGTTGGAGATCTAAGAGAGGGAGATGCTTCAGCTCCTATTTTTTGTATGTTTCTGGCATTTAAATATAAAGTCTCTTGTTCATAAGGCCATGGCTTAATGTCTACCTGCACAAGTTAACTTCACTCTAGTCCTGCATGAAAGAACGTACCTGTAACTCAGGCCAGCCTTTGGTCCTAGGAGCAAACGCGGGAAAGTGTGGGGAAGGATTAGTCAATTACCACTGGTACTGAGAGGCCTGCCAATGCATTTTTACTTATTTTCCTTATCAAAACAAAATTTTAATTTAAAATTCATGAAAACAAGTTACCTAAAACACAGATATCTAAATAACTAGAATTATGAAGTGTCATTTATAATAACAAAGAAGATAGACTGATAATCATTCTTTGCCAGAAATTTTATCAATATACAAAAAATAACAAAAAAGGCAGAAGGGGAAAACAGATGTGGCTCAAGCAGTTGAGCACCTGGCTCACACAAGGAGGTCCGGGGTTCAATTCCTGGTGCCTCCTAAAGAAAAAACAGACAGACAACGAGCAAAAAAAAAAACCCAATGAGCACACAACGAGCGCAAACAACAAGCAAACAGACAAGGGAGCCATCTAGGGAAGGTTGGAGGCAGAAGGATAAATTGCAAATTATAAAGGCATAAGTGTGTATTCCAGAAAATAAGAAATATGAATTATGAAATTAGAATTCCTTTAAGCACAAATTAGGAGAATATTAAATATTTTGGAAAACATCTGCTATACATCTGCTATATATCAGGGCTTGAAACCTGGCAACCATTACAGTTGGTGATACCAATAAGCCAACAACTATGTATTAATGAGCATAAGTTCTTGTTGTCAGTCCCAGTACCATCTAAGAATTACCTAATTTTTTAAAAAAGTGATTAACTGACTTTTCCCAGAGACTCATTTTGAACCACAAATGTTTACAGTAATAATTTAAAAATGAAGCAGTAATTAAGCTTTACAATTTTATTTTGGATTAAAATGGAAAGTCTATATATATCTAAAATATGTATTTTGTATAAGTATTTTCCATATATATGGAGTGCATAGTTGATTTATACCCTTTTTTATCAACATCAGAACAGAAAGGTTATTTTAAGTTTTTAAGGTATACTATACCTGACAAGTATTTCACTTTTGCTATTAGGAAGACAGCTTGCAAAAGACCTGGTACAGTTCTTACTATTGTCTCCAGGACTGAGGTACAACGTCTCAGAAGTGGAGAAAGAGGCTGCCCAAGACTTGAAGGCTAAACAAAACAAATTAGTAAATCATCTTATGATAAATTTGTTTCTGGCATTTAAACTTAAAGTCTCCTGTTTATAAGACAGTGGCTAATGCCTACCTGCACTATTTAGCTTTTCTCTAGTCTAGCTAAATATAAATGCATATTAATTTTACTGTATCTAGCAAAACTATGTCTTTTCCTAAAATTTCTCATATTCTATTTATTGCTCAATACCTTTATGATGACTGAAACAATACTAATTTATCTCCCATGTTTTATGTACAGATTATATAAATGGCTTTTGTTCCACAATATCAATTATTGTCCAATTGATTGGATAACATATGAAAGCAGTGTTATCTGCTCACTTTATTAAGAAAGCATATCTGTTCAAAGGAAAGACAACTGGGAGGTAGAGTTTCTTGCTAGTACTGAATAAAAATGAACAAAATTTGAGTTCTGATTCTAGACCTTATTTGTGATTCACTCAATTCAGTAACTTTCACTACTACTTACAGGACCGTAAGGTCAGTTTTCAAAGATTCAGATTTTTAGTAGATTTATGAAGGAAGAACACACAAACATGTATTACACCAATGCCTCAAACCTTCACATTCCTCATCTTTATGCCTGGCAAGTTGAGGGCACTTAAAGTTATTTCTTCCTCATTAACAGTAAATATGACAACTGAAGCAGTACTAGAGCATTTGTTTACTCTTTTGGATTTGTATTATTCTTGTAATGGCTGTGTAAATAACCTACTTTTCATCCTCCAACTTTCATCCAAGCACAACTTAGAGATGTGGTATCAGAATTTAAATATCAAATGTCTACTCCCACTGCTTTACTAATGACATTTTCTTTATCTGTAGGATGATTCTTCCTACTTCCTCACTCCCAAAACAAACAGACTTTATACTGGAATGTGGCCTCTTATTGACAATCAATTCTATCATGAGCCCATGATACTGACAAGGACATGCTGCATCTCCTCACTCATGCTGAGGCAGAAAAATAAGTTACTGAAACTATATATGAAGGACAATACCAACAACTTCCTTTGCAGCAATGAGATATTTGATAGAGGTACAATAAAGTTAGGGGGTTATAACAGGTGGGTATAATAAAGTTAGGTGGTTCATATCTTTTTACTGGCTGTAATGAGAGTGCTGATTTATGGATCTGTATCAATTTGGGAAGAATTCTCTGGTAGTACAGCACAGGGTTCCATCCTCAATTCTATTTAAAACTCTTAAGGCTTGGATGAGACCATGATGTTTGTCTCAGAGCTAGACAAGGCAGATAAGAGGTTACCAGAAGTCAACTGGACAGGTGACAACCAGGATCCAAAAGGAAACCTGGAACATAAATGTGAACTTCCAAAATCTGCATGTCTATTTATGAATGAGGAATGATCCATGCTTTAACAAAGTGAACTGAACTTGCTGCATGTCACTCCAGAGAGCAAAAAGAGGATCAGTAAGTGGGTGATTTTTTTAAACACAAAGTATACTTTGACTTAACATAGAAAATGCAGTCTATTACTTGTAGTTATACAGTAAGAATTCCATATTTTAGTATATCCAGATTGCATGGGCACTAGGTAGAGATGCTATACAGTGGATTCAAATATAAGGTGGACATCTGAATTAGCTGTCCTCTAATGGTTCTTGTAAACTGAAGATTTTAAGATTTTTGAATTACACATGAACATACGTAATATAATACATTTATAAGTTGATAGCAGTCATTACTATAAATATTCTGATTAAAAATGTTACAAATAAAATAAACAAATACTACGGCTTTAAAATGCCAATACAGTAATAATGCAAGAAAGATCACTTATTAATACCTACAAAACATCAATGTAAATGAATTTCTAAAAATAATAATTATTTACCTGCATTGGACAGAAATTCAGATATTCTGTAATAATTTCCAGTAAGAAATCAGGATTTAACTTTTCAAAATACTCTATGCCAAGTGGTAAATCTTCCAACTGTGAAAAATGAGTGTCCAAAACATCATTTAAGAGATGTATAACTTCTTCTTTTCGTTTATTTTTCTTCATAGCTAGAACTGCATGTAAATATATTAATTCCTGAAAAATAAGTAGTTTTCATAAATTATTCCACTCAATTATAAACTATTTTTTTCTATTTAGATTGCAAAGGTATAAGAAATGCTATTCATGAGGAATTATTTGTTCAAACTTATATATTAAACTGGACTTCTAGAATTAGTTAAAAAATATTTAAAATCTAATTTTGCATGGAGGAAAATTACATGGAATTTAATATTAAAATTAATGTGTATTAGTCCCTTTTAAGTTATTGCTAAATAACTTAAATAACTGATTTAATATTTCATATTTCATAAATAGTAGCTATGAATATTCTGCTAAAACAAAATACTATACCGCAGATTTGCCAATGGACTGCTGAATTTCACTAAGGAATTCTAGCTGCTGATCTGCATCCTGTAATTGCCCTTCTATTAACTGACATCTGATAAATCCTAAAATAAAACAGAACAGAAACAGTTAAAGCCCACATCAATTCAAGGATGTACACTTCAAGCTAACACAAGAAACATGAATAAAACAGGGTTTTTTCCCCATCACAATAAATTAAAGTTTGAGATTTGAAAAAAAAAAAAAACACAGAAAGAAGAAAAAGAAAAGGGTGAAAAAAAGTAAAATTGACTGACTTGGATCCCGACAAAGTCATTCATTAAAGAATTCATAATTTATAGGAATTATCTGGTAAAAATCTATTTTTTAAGAAGTAGAACTTTTATTTAAGATATAGAACTTTTATTTCCAAAGAAAAATGACTTTTTCTACTTTGAATAGTTAAGAACAGTTTGATTTATTTAAAACATGTAGTCATGATATATGTAGTATGTTCTTGTAAGATTTAAAAGTCTATTTTACTTGAAATTCCCTATAAAACGACAAAGTACAATTCTCTCCTTTACTGTGATATAATAAAAGCAATTACTACTTAATTCTATATTAGGAATATTTACAGAAATAAATGTCATACCAATTAGTGCAGAAACACTTGTCTCATCAAGCGTCATTGCAGTCTTATACCATTTCAATGCCTCTTTAACTTTTCCTTGTAAAATCATTTGGTATCCAAGTTCTGTAGCAAATTCTGAATGATGAGGGGTTAAACTAAAAGCTCTTTCTAATAACATTTGAATTTTCTGAAGAATAACTTGATTACGCCCACACTGGAAGAAAAAAATAAGAATAGAAGTCAAACACTTCTACTAAGACTAAAGGATTATTTCTACAGTTTTTCTAAACTAATGATGCTGATACTATGGCACTTTTTTTTTTTTAGAAACTGCCTCTATCCAACTGTCTCATGGTTGTTTTAAAAATTAGACAAGAAAATCATAGTCAAAGTTATATATATGCTATACCAACAATGAGAATATTTTAAAAGATCAAACCTTGAAGATTTTTCAAAAATATTTAAAGAAATGGGTGTGTTATTAAGTATATAACTTTTAAGTACAACAACATTTAAGAGTAAAACACTTATTTGGACATTTGAATTTTGTAAGCTTATCATAAAACCTAATTAAAATAGTGTGCTTGGCAAAAAAAAAAAAGGGAAATGAAAAGGGGTAAATATCCTCCACAACTCAAAATATTTTTAATAAATGGGAATTTTTTCTCCAAGTTTCACACAATCTGACAATATTTGTTTTATAAATAGAAGAATAATTTTTATTCTTGTCATTTAACAACTAATATCCTTGAATTTTTCTTTCAAACTTATGTTTACTAATTATTTCCTTAGTTATATGTATTTTTTTCTTTGGTTTCTGATAGTTTAATTAAGTAACTTCTCGATCCTTTCATTCTCTTCACTGATTTCAATAGTCTACTGAATTTTTCTATCCCAATCCTGACTACCTTCCTTTATTGGGTGCTTACAATAAAACATACCTTTACTATTATAACAAATAAGATTCCATTTCCCCCACTAAAATAGTCAATTACCCACCTTAAATTTTTTCAAACAGTTAAAAAATAAACAACAAAAAGACAACAACAACAAAAACAGGGCCACCATAAAACAGCACAATCATAGTCACATGACCTGTGCTCTGATTAAAGTAAACCACTTCCTATTTCTTTGTCTGGAATGCACTTCCCTTTCTTTACAGGGTCAGCAGGTGCCCCTCCTTTCCTGAGCCTCCAGGAAATCATCTCTTCTCCAAAATGTGTTTCACAGGAATGTATCATATATTTATGTACGTGCTGTTTATGTACTTTAGGCCACATACTCTTTGAGGCTTCAACCCTTTTGACGTATTTTATATTCCCTACTATAGATAACAGAGTCTGGTACATATAGTAGGCACTCTTACAGTTCTGCTGAAGGCTACTGTGATCTTATAAAAAAGTTGAGCATTCTGTGGTTCCATGGCATCCAATGTGTTTCCTAAGTTTTCTAGCTTGGTGGAAGCCTAAAACAAAAGTAATCAGTTTAATTTTTAATTATGCTAAGAAAAAAAGAGAGCACAATATGTGAACATATGCACTAATAAAAATACATGGGTAGACACGATTTCTGTTAAAAAGACCTTTGCTTTTATAAATTTCCCCTCTTCCAATGAAATCTTATATGTTGCAAGATATATTAAAGTGCTTTTAAAAAGCTAAATAATTAAATAACTATTTAGTTTTAGTATTTCTTTAATATTTATTATTGAATGGAAAACTTTGGGAGGATAGAGATGATAGTTATAATACCCAATTAACAGTACATGCCAAGCTCCCTCTCCAATAATTAATTCATAACACATCTGAATATGCATGATAACATTCTTACAAAATTCTTATTAAATGATATCAGCCCCCCTTTTTAAAACTATTTGGCCTGGTTTATATTTAAAGTATTTTTCTAGCATAGAGAAATCACTATAGTTCTTAGCATTAGTAATTTCAATGCCTAGGAAATTTACTGAAAACTTGCCCCTATGAAATTCTTCTAGTATTTACTGAAGTATTTATTAGCCTTTGTCAAATTAACCACTTTAATCACACTACACACAATCTAAATCCACTACTTGTTATCATACTACTTGCTACAGATTAGTATTTTGGTACTCCATAATCCAGTATACAGTAATATGCTTCACTACTGAAGAAACATATATCTTATTATAAGGTACACTGGGATTTAGTCCTAAGCCTATTTAATTAGCCAAGTTCGGTTAAATTGTAATAATAATATAATAATTTTGCATATGTAGTCTATGCATTACTGATTACATTAATTATATATATTATTGCATAAGAGTTTTATATGGAAAACTGCATATATTATAATTAATGATTTATATAGAATTTTCAGGAGTAATTTTAATTAGATAATATTTTAGCTTTACTAAGAATTTCACGACTTTGTTTCCTTTCTACTAGTCAACTAAAAACTACTTTGATAAACATTCTAAAAGAGCACTTCAAGGCTTTATTGTGTGTAACTAAATATATTTTTTTTAATACAGAAAATTTAAGCAATACAACACAACTTACCTTCTCTATATTCCCCTCCCTGCACAAATAGTACAGAGCAAGAATTCTCAGGGCTTCCACATTTTGATTATCTTGCAGCATTAACCTACAGGAAAACATTTCAGTTAGTATTAAAGTAAACATATACTTGCGGGCTTAAAAAGTTGATTCGTTGGTCTGACTACAATTCCACTGTCCATATCATTAATTTTAAATTAGTACAATGACATCTGCTTTGTGAAAATTATTAACCTTAACATTTAAACTAAAAATCTCTGGATGTTAATTTTTAATATATATTTTTTCATTTTATTTAAAAAAATGTTTGGAAGATACTTAGATTACACAAATGTCACATAAAAAATATAGAGGATTCCCATCTGCCCTGCACCTCTCACCTCCAACATTTTCCTACATTAACAACATTCTTCCTTAGTGAGGTACATTCATTGCAATTGATGAACACATTCTGGAGCACTGTCACTAAGCAAGGATTAAAGTTTACATTGTAGTTTACACTCTCTCCCACACAATTCTGTAGGTTATAACAAGATTTATAATGGCTTGTATCTGTCGTTGCAATGTCATTCGGGACAATTCCCAAGTCCCAAAAATGCCTCCATATTATTCCTGTTTTGCCCCCTCCCTGCCCTGAGAACCTCTACTGGCCCTGACTCCACAGCAATGATATGATTTCTTCCTCTAGAATCACAGTAAGTCTACAGTAGAATACTAGTAAGTCTACTTTAGTCCCTAGTTCATTCCCCAATCCTGAGGATTCTGGGATGGTGATGTCGACTCCACCTCTAATTGAGAGGGCGCTGTGCTCCCATAGGGCTGATGGATGGGACTCTCTCGCTTGCAGTTGCAGACTCTCTTGGCTCCTTGGTATGGTAGTTTTCCTGGATGAGACCAATGAACTGCAGAGTAGGTGTTGCAGCTCCAGTGAGATTCTGGGCCCAGTTGGCACATGGACAGCCTGAAGATTTAAGTCTCTTGGATGTACACCTACCAACTCTGGTACTAATTATAGGTTCAAACAGAAGGACAGAAGAGCCATGTGTAGGGAAATCACAACTGATATTTTTTAAAAGATATGAATAGGTTGTACCAACATCTCATTAAATCCTATGGCATCCCTAAATAAAATATTAGTTAGCTATATACAACAATATATTAGAAGAATTCACCTAGACTAGGCAAATTTATTACAGGAATTGCAGGAATACAAAGATAGCTGAACATTAAGAAGAACTATTAATGTAATTAACAACATTAAAAACTACATAATCACCTTGAGGGACTAAGAAATTTGATAAAGTTCAATATCAAATCATGATAAACATAATAGGTATCTTGATAAAGGGTATCAGAAATCTTAAAGTAATGTTATACTTAAAAGATGAAACATTACAATTATTCCCACTGCAGTCACCAATGGGAAAAAAAGATTCCTATTATTCTCACTACTACTCAACACTATAAAAGAGATCTTAGCCAGTTAGAATGAAGAAGAAAAATAAACATTAATAAGGAAGGGATCCAGAAAATTCTAGAGAATACATTTTTAAAATGGAGTAAGGTGTTCTGATTTAAAGATGTGTGTGTATATATACATACATAGACAGATACAAATATCAATATATTGTTCTATGTGATAAAAAATTACAAAATACTATGAAAAAATATCCTATTAACAAGAACAAAAATATTCAGGTGTAAATTAAGAAATATGCAAAAGATATATTAAAAAAACTACAAAATTTTCTCAAAGACATTTAAAAAAGAACTGAACCAATGAGCTAACACACTGGGTTCTTATGGATGATGTGGTATATTCAATTATTGGCTCTAGTTGTTCAACACTCCCTGAATCCATGCCTTCTGCCATGTAACATGAAGTTTCTCCAACAAAAGTCTGGCTGTCCTTTATTGAGCCTTGGCTATGGACTTGGACATTATTCTCATATTGGCCAATAAATGTAGGCAGAAGGAAGTGTATGCCAAGTCTAAGTTTTCAGAGGCACTGCATACTTCTGTTGATCCTCTTGTACCTCTGCCATTACCATGAGAAGCATTTTCCCTGGGCAGCTGCTGCTCTTTGGCTTGAATCTAAGGAAGAAACAGTTGGAGCTGACCAGAGCCCAAACTGCAGTGAAGTGCCCACCGACCTGGCTAGACCTGAAGCTTAAGGCACAGGCCCAGCCAAAGCTGATCTAGGTCAACAAACCTGAAACCTGTGCAAATGGGAGAAATAAATGCTTATTATTATATGTCTTGATATTTGTGGTTGTGTTTTTAAGCACCTATAGCAAGTTGATAAAGATGATAATGATCATATTTGATTAAAAAACTTAAACTAAAACTCTTTCGGAAATAATCTATAGATTTAATGTAAAATCAAACCAAAATCTTTTTTTTTTTAAAGATTTATTTATTTATTTCTCTCCCCTTCCCCCCCGCACCCCGGTTGTCTGTTCTGTGTCTATTTGCTGCTTCTTCTTTGTCCACTTCTGTTGTTGTCAGTGGCACGGGAATCTTTGTTTCTCTTTGCTGCATCATCTTGTTGTGTCATTTCTGTGTGTGGGTGGCGCCATTCTTAGGCAGGCTGCACCTTCTTTCGCGCTGGGCGGCTCTCCTTACAGGGTGGCACTCCTTGCGTGTGGGGCTCCCCTACGCGGAAGACACCCCCGCGTGGCAGGGCACCCCTTGCGTGCATCAGCACTGTGCATGGGCCAGCTCCACATGGGTCAAGGAGGCCCGGGGTTTGAACCGCGGACCTCCCATGTGGTAGACAGACGCCCTAACCACTGGGCCAAGTCCGCCACCCCAAACCGAAATCTTAAAATTAAGGCATCTTTTCACAATTTGATAAGTTAATTCTAACAGTATACTGCAAAACAAGAGCCAAGATAACTATCAAAAAAGAAACAACATGATGTTGAATTTGCCCTAAAAGGTAAAAGGTCCATTAGAAATATAATAGGCTCAAAAGAAGTTTTTGTTTTAAAAAAAAGAACAAACGATATGCAGAAAAACAATTGCTTTTAATGTATGAAGAGATGCTCAATCTCATAATCAATGAAATTAAAACTGAAATAAGGTACTACTCTTCTATTAGATTGTTAAAAAAAAAAAAAACAGTGATAATAGCCAGTATCGGTGACTGGTGAGGATGGATGAGGTGGGGTGGTATTTAGTAGACTATTCACGGGAGTGTAAATTAGCACAACTTTTTAGGAGAGCAATTTGGCCTGAATATCACAATTTTAAACATGTTCACAGAGGCAGTGATTGTAATCTATCCCTCGAATCCATTTTCACCCTATTTGCTTGGGCACATAGTTAAACAACACTTGACAGAAGTCTTTGCAATTACATGTGACCAATGAGAGATGAAGTAATGTATACCATTTCTGGGTTTTTAAGAGAAGTGGAAACCCTGCTCCATACTCTCTTCCCACTTCCATCAGCTGAAAACAATGATTTGAGGTCCTAGGAGATGGGAGAGCAGCAGAATGGAAAAAGTCTGGATCTTCCATTGTTGAAAGAAAGCTGTCTGAGCAATGGTGAGGCCTACCTCTCCCCAAAAAGAAAGTTACATAGGCAAAAGAGAAAACCCCAAAACTATTTTATTGACCATTATATGTTGAGATCTACTTTTTAATAGCAGCTAAGTTTACTCTAATAAATAAATTATCCTTTGACTCATGAGTCCTTCATTTGGGATCAGTCTTTCATCCTACAGAAATTTTCCTTAAGTGTAAAAAGATTGTGCATGTGTGTGTTCACTGTATTATATAGAATAGTCAAAAGTTGAAACAACCTAAATGCCCATCAGTGGGGAAAGATTAATATACTATTTTCACGTCAACTTTATAGAATGATATTCAGTTGCTAAAAAATCATTAAGAGACACACATCTATGGCCAAGTGATTTTTGACAAGGCTGTAAGTACACCCAGCTGGGTTAGAATAGTCTATTCAACAAATGCTGCTGGGAGAACTAGATATCAATATCCACGAAAGGAAGAGGACCTCTATCTCACATCTTAAATAAAAAATTAACTCAAAATGGATGAAAGACCTAAATATAAAAGGTATAACCATAAAAATGTAAGGAAACTTAGAATTTTTGTGGTAAGTGGCAGTCTCTTAAACTTTTTCCCCATAGCATGAGTAACGATAGAAAAAATGAATAAATGGGACCCTCTCAAAATTAAACACTTCCATGCTTCAAGTGACTTTGTCAAGAAGGTAAAAAGGCAGCCTACTCAATGGGAGAAAATATTTGGAAACCACTTATCAGATAAGTGTTTGATTTCCATGTTATATAAAGAGATCATTCAACTCAATGATAAAAAGACAAGCAATGCAATTAAAAAATAGGCAAAAGACTTAGACATTTTTCCAAAGAGGAAATACAAATGATGAAAAAGCAGAATGTTCAACATCACTAACTGTTAGGGAAATGGAGAAATCAAAACTGCAACGAGATATCATTTCACACTGTAGAGAACAGCTATTTTTTAATTAAAAAATCAGAAAACAACAAGTCCTGGAGAGAATGTGGAGAAATAAAAACACTCCTTCACTGTTGGTGGGAACAGAACAGTGCAGCCTCTGTGGAACAGTTTGGTGGTTCCTCAGGAAGCTAAATAAATGCCATATGATTTGGAATTCTGCTACTAGGAATATATTCAGAATAACTGAAAGCAAGGACACAAACAGATATTTGCACACTGATATTCACAGCAGCCTTATTCACAACTACCATAGATAGAAACAACCCAAGTGTCTATTAACTGATGAAAGGATAAACAAAATGTGATATATACATATGATGGAATACTGTTCAGCTTTAAGAAATGAAATTGGGATGCATATGAAAACATGGAGGAACCTTGAGGACACGATGTTGAATGAAATAAACCAGACACAAAAGACAAATATTGTATGGTGTCATTAATACATACTAAATACAATGAGTAAACTCATGGAGTTAAAATCTAGACTATAGATTAGTAGGTTATAAAATGAGGGTTTGAGAAGGGGGAGCCGATGCTTAACGTATATAGAATTTTTAATAAGACTGATGGTAAATTTCAGGAAATAGAGTTGATTTAACACATTATAGTGAGTATAACTAACACCACTGACTTTAAACATGAATATGGCTGAAGGGGGTAGTCTAGGGACATAAATGCCAATACAAAGAAAGCTAGAGGATAATCTTGGGATTGCAAAACATAGTGAGCTTGGTGGTTGATGAGGTTTGTGGATAACAGTACAAATATAAGAATGATCTATGAATTAGAACAAATGTATGTCATTATTGCAAGGAGTTAAGAATATGGTGATACATGGGAAAAACACAACTGACATAACTTATTGACTATAGTTAACAGCAGTGTAGTATTTTGCATCAATGGCAATGAAGGTACTGTATCAATGCTAAGAGTCTACAATAGGAGGATATAATACGGTAAGGGATTTTTCCTTCTGGAGTAAGAAAAATATTCTAAAATTGACTGAGGTGATGACAGTACAACTCTGTGATGAGACTGAGAGTCACTGTGTATATACCTTAGATGGACTATACAAGGCATGGGATTGTATCACAAGTGAACCCATGGTGGTGGATGATGGTTAACAGTACAAATATGAGAACATTTTTACATGAGTTGTAACAAATGTACAATACTGATACATGGTGTTAATAATAGGGTGGTTTATGGTAAAAATACACCTAATATAAGCTTTAGACAATAATATTTGCATTTTCTTTTATTAATTACAACAGGTGTTATAGAATAATGCAAGGTGATAGTGGTGAGGTGTGTATGATTGTTTTGTAAACTCACAACTTCTTTAATAAAATTTTAAAAAAATTAGAATACTGGTGTGAATAAATATAAAAGGATATCCAGGAAATACAAGGTTAAAGAAAAAAACAAGTTTAAAAACAATGAGTCTCTTTTATATCTTAAAAACAGCCCCACAAAATATATACATATATATAAACATACTACACACACAGAAACTAGATAAAAGTATGTAAATATTTAAAATTTTTAAATTACTAGTGCCCAAATTACCATTTCCCACTAAGAGGGATCAGCTCATTTTGTACAAATGGCTAATACTTACTTGGGGCAGTGAATTCATAAAACGAGCTTGGTATCAAATTTTTTTTTAACAAATCAATTTTATCAATACATATTAATAAAGCATACAATTCATCCAAAATATACAGTCAATGGTATTTGGTATAATCACTCAGCTGAGCATTCATCACCTCAGTCATCATTACAGCATTCTTATTTTTCAATAATAATAATAAACAAATAAACAAGAAAATTGTTCACCTCTCAATTTCTTTTGATTCCCCTCCTGTACATAGCTGCTATTTCTGGTTATTCTTACATAATTACTTATTAATTTATTAGGCAGTTTTACTGAGATATGTTCACATACCATATGATCAAAGTGTATAATCAATGGTTTGTAGTATAATCACAATGTTACGCATTCATCACCACAAAAATTTTAGAACCATTTCATTACTCCAAAAAGAAAACTCCACACACCTTAGCAGTCCTTCCTCAGCTCTGTATAGCCACTAGACTTACTTCATTTTTATAAATTGATTTATATTTGCATTTTATATACATGGAGTCATACAATATGTAGTACTCAGTGTCGTAGTGTAGTACTTAGTGTAGTACTTTCACTTAGCATAATTTTTTGTCTGATATTAACTTCTTGCAGTATTTACATTTGTTCAATTTCAAAGAAAAAATTATATATGCAATTTTACCTATAATCATATTTCACATGTGGTTTTATAATGTTGTAGTTGCATGTTACATTCTTTAGCTATTCTTTTAGTAATATACATGACCTCAGACATTTCCTTTAAACCCCTTTCATACTCACATAATAGTACTGCTAGCTACAGATATGTCAGGCTTTCACCTATACTATTCATTTCTGAAGATTAACACATCTTTTTTACCAATTCTGCATAAGTTAACCCTCAACTTTCCATTCTGTAACCTCATTCTATTTTCTGGTGACCCATATTCAAGTTATTAACTCCACAATATATTTAGTTCATAGGAGTACAATCATACAATATTTGTCCTTTTGTGTCTGGCTTGCTTTGCTCAACGTAATGTTCCCAAGTGCCATCCATGTTGTCATGTTTTACGATTTCATTTCTTCTTACAGCTGCATAATATTCCATCATGCAAAAGCACCAGTTTATCCATTCATTTGTTGATGGACACCTGGGTTGTTTCCAACTTTTGGCAATTATGTGTAACAGTGCTATGAGTAACAGTGTGCAGATGTCTGTTCATGGCACTGCTCTCAGTTCTTCTGGGTATATACCCAGTAGTGGTATTGCCACGTAATGTGGCAAATCTATATTAAACTTCTTTAGGAACTCCTAATTAGACCTCCACAGTGGCTATACCAGTCTACATTCCTATCAACAATGAATAAGTGTTCTTTTCTCTGCATGCTCTCCAACAGTTGTTCTATATTTTTAATAGTGGCCAATCTAATAGGTGTGAAATGGTATCTCACTGTAGTTTTGATAAGCAATTCCCTAATCTCTAGTGATATTGAACATTTTTTCATGTGTTTTTATGATATTTGTATTTCTTTTTGGACATTTTGCCCATTTTTTAATAGGGTCATTTGTCTTTTTATTGTCGAGTTGTAGCATCTCCTTATATATCATGGATATTAAACTCTTATCAGATACATCATTTCCAAATATTTTCTCATTGAGTCAGCTGCCTTTTCACCCTTTTGACCAAGTCCTTTGTGGTGCAAAAGTGTTTAATTTTGAAGAGGTTCTATTCATCTAGTTTTTCTTTTGTTGTTCGTGCTTTGGGTGTAAGGTCCAAGAAACCACGACCTACCACAAAGTCTTTAAGGTATTTCCCTACATTTTCTTCTAGTAGTTTTATGGTCCTGGCTTTATATTTAGGTCTTTCAACCATTTTTAATTGATTCTTGTACAAGAAGTGAGATAGGGGCCCTCTTTCATTCTTTCGGTTTTGGATATCCAGTTCTCCCAGCACCATATGTTGAAGAGACTGTTTTGTCTCAATAACATGGTTTTGGTAGGTTTGCTGAAAACCAGTTGGCATTGAGGTAGGGTTTACTTCTAGACTCTCAATTCTATTCCATGGATTGATGCACCTATCTTTATGTCAATACCATGCTGTTTTGACCACTGTAGTTTTGTAATATGTTTCAAGGTCAGGCAGTGAAATTCCTCCCACATCACTCTTATTGTTTTGGCTATTCTGGTGCAGCTTTTCTTTCAAATGATTTTGGTAACTGCCTTTTCTATTTCTGTAAAGTAGGCTGTTGGAATTTTGATTGGTACTGAATTGAAGGTATAAATCAGTTTGGGCAGGACTGACATCTTCCTGATGTTTAGTCTTTAATCCAAAACATGGGATATCTTTCCATTTGTTTAGGTCTTTATTGATTTCTTTTAGTATTGTTCTGTAGTTTTCTGCATATAGGGCCCATACTTCTTTGGTTAAATTGATTCCAAGGTAACTTAATTTTTGTTGCTATTATAGATGGAATTTTTCCCCTTAAATCTTGCTCATATTTTTCAATACTCATGTACAGAACCATTACTGATTTTTGAGGGTTGATCTTGTATCCTGCCACTTCGTTGAACTCCTTTATTAGCTCAAGTAACTTTGTTGTAGATATTTCAGAATTTTCTAAATACAAGATAATGTCATCCACAAATAGCGAGAGTTTTACTTTCTCTTTTCCTATTTGGATGCCTTTATTTTTTTCCTTGTCTAAATGCTCTAGCTAGAACTTATAGCACAATATTGAATAACAATGGTGACCGTGGGCATCCCTGTCTTGTTCCTGATCTTAGAGGGAAAACTTTCAATTTTCCCCAGAGTATGAGGTTGTCTCTGGGTTTTTCATTTGTTTTTTTCGCATTGAGGAATTTTCCTTCTATTCCTATCTTTCTAAGTGTTTTTATCAAGAAAGCATGCTTGATTTTGTAGAATGCCTTTTTCTGCACCGATCAAGATGATCATATGTTTTTATTTTCCTTCAATTTGTTAATGTGGTATATTATGTTACTATATTTTCTTATGCTGAACCAGCCTTGCACACCAGGAATAAATCCCACTTGGCTGTGATGTAAAAGTCTTTTGATATGCTGTTGGATTTGATTTGCAAGTATTTTGTTCAGAATTTTTGCAGCTATGTTCATTAGAAAGATTGGTCTGCAATTTTCCTTTCTTGTAGTATCTTTATGTGGTTTTGGCATTAGGGTGATGTTGGCTTCATAAAACACGCTGGATTAATTTTCCTTCCTCTTCAACTTTTTGGAAAGTTTAAATAGGACTGATGTCAATTTTACTGAAATGCATGTGAAGCCATCTGGTCCTGAACTTTTCTTCATTGGGAGATTTTTGATGACACATTTAATTTCTTTATATGTGATTGGTTTGCTAAGTTCTTGTAGGTTATTTGTGCATTTGTAGGAATTTGTCCATTTCAACTAGGATGTCTAGTTTGACGGCATACAGTTTCTCATGATATCCTTTTATGAACCTTTTCGTTTTTCTAGGGTCAGTCATAACCTCACCCCTTTCAACTCTGATTTTATTTATTTGCATCTTCTCTTGTTTTTTTGTTAGTCTAGCTAGGGGTTTGTCAATCTTACTGATCTTCTCAAAGAACCAGGTTTTGGTTTTATTGATTTTCTCTATTGTGTTTTTGTTTACAATTTCATTTATTTCTGCTCTAATTTTTATTTCTTTCCTTTTGCTTTGCTTTGGGAATAGTTTGCTGGTTTTTTTTGTTTTGTTTTGTTTTTAGTTTCTCCAGTGTTCAGTTAGATCTTTGATTTTAGCTCTTCTTTTTTAATACAGGTGTTTAGGGCTATAAATTTTCCTCAGGACTGCCTTCACTATATCTAAGTTTTGGTAAGTTTTTTCTCAAAAATTTTCATTCGTCTCAATATATTTACTAATATCACTTACAATTTTTTCATTGATGAACTAATTATTAGTGTGTTTTTGAGCCTACATATATTTGTGAATTTACCTCTTTTCAATTTTGATTTCATTTTATTCCACTACGATCTGAGAAGGTGCTTTGTATAATTTCAATCTTTATATATTTTTTGGACTTGCATTGTACCTAACATGTGGTCTACCCTGAGGAAAGATCTATGAGCACTTGAGAGGAATGCATAATCCACTGAGTTTGGGTGCAACATTCTGTGTATGTCTGTCATTCATCATATTTTTCAAGTTCTTTCCCGGGCTTTGGAAATTTTCAGCCATTATTTCCTCAAATACTTTTTCTGCCCATTTTTCCTTCTCTTCTCCTTCTGGAACTCCCATGACACATACTTTGCTGCATTTTGTGTAATTTTTCAGCTCCAAACCTCTGCTCAATTTTTTAATCTCTTTTTCCTTCAATTTTAGCTGTTCTGTCTTCAGCATCACTTATTCTTTCTTATTTAAATTCTGTTGTTGTTTGTCTATAATGTATTTTTGATCTCTGTCGTGTCTCTCATTCTCACAAGCTCTGTTATTCTTCTATTCAGGTTTTCAAACTCTTGTGCATGTTCAATATCTTCTTGATACTATTTATCTCTTTAGCCATATTGTCTTTCAAGTCATTAATTTGATTTTGGAAATTCATGTGCATCTTGTTGATTAGTTGTTCCAAAGCCCGCATCTCTTCTGGGGCTTTGATATATTCCTTTTCTTGGGTCATTTCTTCCATTTTTTCAGTATGCTATTATTTAGGCATCTGATTAGGATGGTGAGTTTACTCAGATGCTCAACTTTTATTTCTTTTGCAGGGATTTAGTGGCGGGAGGCTGTGTTACTGCTGTTCTTTGAGTCTTAGTTCAACCTGATCTGAGCTTTAGCATTATTCCTGTTCATTGTTCAAATCTGGGCCCAGGACCCAGTAGTTGTAGATCACTTCCTAGGGCCTTGGTGAGGGAGGAGTTTTGGGTTTCAATTCTTTTCCTTTCTCCCTCTCTTTTCTGGGTGGTGTCCAGCCTTCCCCTGGTGTCCTACACCCTAGAAGAATTTTTTTCCAGGCCATTTCTGCCTGTCCTCTAGGTATTTTTCTGGAAGAAAAGAGTTCTGTGTCTTTCTAGTCCACCATCTTCCAGGAAGTTCGACAAGGAAACTTTTAAAGAATCCTAGGATCATATTAAAAAGACTTAAGAGGTGACTTTAAGAGGCGTCTAATGGCCAAAGACGAGGCTATTTGAAGAATTATAATAACTAAAATGGCTTGAAATACTTAAATTTAAGTCCATGTCATGTAAACAAGCAGACAAACAAAGCCAAACTACTAGTCAATTGATCTACACTGGAGGATGCTAGGGAAATTTCTTTTGAAACTTGGAAAAAAAAAGTACTCAAGCATTTATCCTTTTACTTCTTTCTTTCTTTCTTTTCTTTTAGGTACCAAGAGTTGGGGATTGAACCTGGGATGTTGTATGTGGGAAACCAGCACTCACCACTGAACCACATTGGCTTCCCTGAATTGGCTTTATCATTTGTTTTGCTTATTGTTTTTGTTTTTTCAGAAGGCACTGAACTGGGGATCTCCCGTGTGGGAGGTGGGTGCTCAACTCCTTGAACCACGTCTGCTCCCCTATTCTACTTTTTTAAAATGAACTCTTCCTCTAGGTAACAAACTACAAGATGAGAAGATCTTTTTTATAGAAGTGTTCCAATTAAGAAATGAAGAAAGATGGATAAATTCAAATATAGCCACATTGTAATCACTCATGAACCAAATATTTGGGCATGAAACATGGATGGGTGCTAACACCACAGAAAGAGAGACAAGAAGGTATTATGTATGTATGAAACTCTTGATGGAAGAATACATCACCACTTAAAAATTGCTAAAAAAAAAAAGAGTGTGAATTTAATTAAGCCTCTAGCTCCAGTTGCCAACTCACAAGAAAGAGCTACATGTTTAACTACACCATGGTGGACAATCAGCAAAATCCAGATCATGGAAAAGCTATAGGACAAAAATACTGGTTTCATTAACTGAAAACACAACACAAAGAAAGAGTGGTAGAGGGAGAGAAAGAAATGAGAGAAAGATAAATAGGAACCTATAGACTTAAAAGACATATCAATTAAAATTTGATTGGATATTCGAAACTATTTTTAATGTTTTAGATGTAATAATTACATTGTTGTTATATTTTTAAAAATCTATTTTTTAAAAAAATTACTCTATTATTTTTTTTTAAGATTTATTTATTTACTTTATTTCTCTCCCCTTCTCCCCTCCCCTCCCCCCACCCTGGTTGTCAGTTCTCTGTGTTTTTTTGCTGTGTCTTCTTTCTGTCCGCTTTCTGTTGTCAGCGGCATGGGAATCTGTGTTTCTTTTTATTGCGTCATCTTGTTGTGTCAGCTCTCCATGTGAGCAGCACCATTCTTAGGCAGGCTGCACTTTCTTTCACGCTGGGCGGCTCTCCTTATGGGGTGCACTCCTTGCATGTGGGGCTCCCCTATGCGGGAAACACCCCTGCGTGGTACGGCACTCCTTGCGTGCATCAGCACTGCGCATGGGCCAGCTCCACACGGGTCAAGGAGGCCCAGGGTTTGAACCGCGGACCTCCCATGTGGTAGACGGACGCCCTAACCACTGGGCCAAGTCCGCTTCCCAAAAATCTAATTTTTTGTAATACATACTGCTGTATTTACAAATGAAATGATACAGTGTTTTGAATTTGCATCAAAATAAATTTAAGGGAGAAAGTGAATGAGATTGACCATATGGTGATGGTAGTGGGGAGCAGGAGAAAAGGGCTTTGTGATGCTATTCTGTCTACTTTTATGTATGTTTGAAAGTCTCCATAATAAAAATGTTAAAAAAATATTATCTTGAGATGCTGGAAGGGGAAGGGGAAGGGGAAGAAACTCATTTTTTTCTTTTATACACATATAAACCAAAAATTAACAGTTGTTATTGGAGAACCTTAACAGGAACGATAGAAAATTGTTTTCAAAGGCGTTGCCAAGAGGTTAAATAAGCCCCAAGGCAGTCACTTATATTTTGTCTGACATGGATTAGAAACAGGGAATGTTTGCAAATCATTTACTCTGAAGATTCTAAAACTATAAATCTTAATCGATACTGAAGTAAAGCTGACGTTCTACGCAATTTATGCTTCATCTTTATCTTGAAAGATTACTGTCCAGTGTTGCATGAGAAGTTCTACTGTGACATCCTGATTTTAAGAGCTAGTTGTTACCACTTGTAAAACTGACTCCTGTAAATTCAGTATTTAGGTTATTTGAATTCATTCTTAGGGTTGTCATCAGGATAAAAAGTGCTATTATTGTTCTTAGCACTACAACAGTTTATCATCAACATCATTGTCATCACTGCTGTTATTCTAGCTGTTAAGCCAAAAGCCTTGGAATTATCCCAAACCCATCATCTCCTGGCCAAAACATATCCAGATTCCAACCACTTCACACTTCTGCCACAACCACTGTCTTCCCTACCGCCACTTCTCATTTAGATTATTTCAACGGTGTCCAAAACGGTTTCCTTGCTTCTGTCCTTGCTGTCTTCCCCTTAGCCTGTTCTCAACCCAGCATGGTGATTCTTTTAAGTTGAATCATGTCATTTCTATCTCCAAGACCCTGCAATGATGTCCCACTTGAGAAGAAAAACCAAAATCCATATAAAGGCTGACAAAATCTTTCAAGACCTGTCACTCTCTCTCCCTCCCATCCTTCCTCTCTGACCTCACTGCTTAATCATCTCACCCTTACCTCCTCCCCAGTACTCCTTGAACATATGACACATATTCCTGCTCGAGGTCTTTGCCCTTGTTTTTCCTTCGTCCTGCAGTCTTCTCTCAGATATCCGCACGGCTTTTTACTCAAATGCCATCTACTAAGTGAGGCCTTCCCTGACCATCCCATAAAACCAAACCCTGTACACTCACTATTTTATTTTTCTGCGTATCTTTCCTCCACAGCACTTGTGATTTTCTAACATATTATATAATTTACTTTTTTTTTCTATTTATGATATGGTTCCTCTCACTTCCATATAAGCTTAATGAGTGTCTTGCCTAAAAGAGTGTATGATTTACAAGTAGTACTCAGATAATTAAATAAATTCAATCATTTTTTTAAAAAAGCAATGCAATGTTAAGTTTTTCCTCAATTCTGTATTGTTTTGAAAAAATTTAAAAAATTAAGATAATAAAAGATACAGATGTTTCTTCTCAAAACTATAACCAGATTAAAAGATGTTTGTCATCTTTTTTCTTTTTTTACTTAACCTTTGTGCTGTTTCAACTGTCTGGTCCCAATCCTGCAAGGCTAGTTGTAATTTCATTTTCTTTACAAATGCAGGAAGAAAGCTTGGAAAGTTCACAATTATCTGGTTCACAGTCTCCAAAGCACCTGAATAATTTTGACGAATCTCAAGGCAATGTGCCTGGTGAAAGGGAAAAGAAAGTGACATCAAAACTGTGGTCATACACACAAAGGTTCTCACAACTGTTATCCCAAATAAGCATATAGTTTATTATCTTCTATATTCTTGTCTTACCAGTTTTTTATAAGGAATAGTTGTCAATTTTATAAGAAAGACAAAAGTTTAAAACATCACACAACAGTAAAAATATATTGCATAAACAATTTCATTTTAAGATCTGCATTTAAGTAACTGAGAAATATCAATATAGGATAAAAATTTTTTAAATATGATTTTAGAAATACCACACAACAAAAAAATTTTCTACTCTTACCCTTTTAGAATAAATTATTTCCAGGGCATTTGCAAGTAGCAGCTGACATTAAAGGACTTTTTAATCTATTTTTAAAATTACTTCCATCTGAGCCTCCTCTTGACATACAGGTGCAATGGACACAACCAATCCAATATCCACATAGAAGAGGTGGCATTGGATTGGGAAAAGTGGACATGGTGGCTGATGGGTATGGGGAAAGGCAGGAAGAGATGAGAGGTGAAGGCGTCTTTGGGACATGGAGCTGCCCTGGATGGTGCTTCAGGGGCAATCATCGGACATTGTAAATCCTCCCAGGGCCCACTGGATGGAATGGAGGAGAGTATGGGCCATGATGTGGACCATTGACCATGAGGTGCAGAGGTGCCCAAAGATGTACTTACCAAATGCAATGGATGTGTCATGATGATGGGAACGAGTGTTGCTGGGGGGAGGGGGGAGAGGTGGGGTGGGGGGGTGGGGTTGAATGGGACCTCATATATATATTTTTAATGTAATATTATTACAAAGTCAATAAAAAATTAAAAAAAAATTAAAAAAAAAAAAAAGAAAAGGAAAAAAAAAAATTACTTCCAGATCAAAGAAGGTATGACTTTAATGAACAAAGAAACAACTCCCTCTACCTCAACAATTTCACTTCTAGGAATTTATCTTAAGGTTATAATTGGACAAGACTACAAAAAAGCATACAGAAAATATTTATGGCAAAACTATTTATAATAGAAATAATAAAAATAATATCAAATGTCCACAAAGAATTTAATTACGGCATATGTATTTAATAAAATGATTATGTAGATTTATAGATCTATATTTACTGAAAAGAAATAAAGAATACTGTAACTGGTTATCTCTAGGTGATGATATTTATTTTCTCACTAAATGCTTTTTTTTTTAATATCCATGTGTTACTTTTATAATCAGGAAAATAAAGCTATAAATACTATAGGTAATGTTTTAAAAACAAATAAGGAAGCACATTTATCACATCAGATTTTTCAGATGTACCTCTAAATTTCCTTTAATAAAAATTTGGTTCTAGTATATCTCAGTGAAAATGAGCATTTAGTCTCAATGGATTTGTGACAGAAATGCAATATATTCCTGAAATCAATTGTAGATTATAATTCCATAGATTAAAGGAAATATATGAAAACCACCCAAAGATGCCACGAATAAGTCAAAATAAATGGCTATCATTTAAGTTTCTAACCAGTTGATGATAATAGGAAAGAAATTAATGTTGGCAATTTTTAAAAATTGCATTTGCTGTTAGACTCTACCTAGACAGTTGGTACGACAAATTAGCTAAACCATGTTGCAAAGACCTTATGCATGTGTCCATATGCTCAGTTTGTGACTTCCTGTATAAACACAGAGTAGCAGATTAAACTAACAAAATTTGCTGTGTATTTGGTTCCTAATCCCTGGTTGAAATGAATTTGATGCAACCTTATTTTTGAATTAACTGAAAAATAAATAAGAATACACTATTGAAATGGGCTATATCAGAAAAAGAATTAAAGTCAATCTTTACTATTGGAGGAAAAATTGAATTCCTTCCCAAATTGCTTATATTAACACCTGAAATAGCCCTGCCCTAAAAGATTAACAACTAGCTTTTCCTTAAGGAATAGAGAAAAAGAAGGGAAAGAAAGCTTTAAAAAAAAAATCAAAACTTGCCAAATGCCCAATTCCTAGAGCAGTGCCACTGGGTAAAAATTGAGCCTAGTTTGTCTGAATACTAGTTGCCCTGTATCAAAACCCTGAATAAGCTCACCATCCTATCAACAGACTTGAACAAGAAAAGCAATGTGGGAATATTAACAAGAGCTAAGGCACTCTTCCCCTCCTCTATTTCTCTTTATCCCCCCAATTATTGCTTATCTATTCTATCCTATATAAATTTTCTTACTTTTTGCCAAATTAAAATAAAATAAATTGTAGGCATTCCTGAAGGCAGCAATGTGGATTGAAGAGAGAACTGAATTAAATATTTCCACCTACCAGTGATTTCTAATGAGTCTGTCAATGGCTCATCCTTCACCATATAAGTCAAATCACTTTACTTCTCTGCTCAACACTTTCCAGTGGCTTCTGTATCACTGGAAGGAAAAGCTAAAGGCCTTACAGAACTCACTCAGCCTTTCTTCACTTCCCCGTGCCCATACACGTCCATGCCTGCCTTCTTTCCCTCCAATCTCCATTTTTACTCTTGTCCTCACTTATCCATTAGCCTCCCGGCCTCTCTTCTATCCCCTGAACATGCCTTAGGCATTTACACTATTTCCTCTACCTGGAATGCTTTTCCACAGATGTCCACAGATCTTTGTTCCTTACTTCCAATAAGTCACTGTCTTTGACCACCTCATTTAAAATTGCAAGTCACAAACTGGCTTTCCTTCTTTCCCTACTTCATTTTTCCACTGCACTTATCTCTTTCTAATATACTATATAATTTATTTTTCTTATTGTTTGTCTCTACCACAGGAATATAAGCTCCACACAAAAGCAGGTTTTGTTCTGTTCAGGGTGTATACCTAGTAGCTAGAATGATGCCTTGCACAGATGTGACAAACAATAAATTTTTGTTGAGGAAAGAATAAATGAAGCAACAAAAGAAAAAACAAATAAAACTGACCCAGGACTCAGGAACTTTTGTAGGGAATACATTTCTTTTTTTTTTTTATACATTTTTTTTGGTTATTACTCATTGTCCTACACAAATGGACTTGAGAACTGACAACAGTAACATGAAAATTATCTTTTGAACTAGTTTTGTTGAATAAATTTAAACACTATGAATAAATTTAAACACGACTTATTTACATTAAGTCCAACTCACCTTACCCAGCAGAGCAAAAATATCATTACCATCTTGCAATCCTTCTTCAAAATACCTTAGTGCTTTTTTAGTATAAGGTTCTTTTCCTCTTGTAATATCAAGCCATGCTCTCAAAATCTGTCCCTGTAAAATGAAAATTCTACTATTAGGTCTATTTTTTGTAAATGAAAGAAATAAGTACTGATGAAAGAGCCAAACCTAGTAACATTTTTTTGTAACTAGTAATAGAAGGTACCAAATAAGGTTATAAACAATAAAATTTTGTGCAGTAAAACAGCTTTTGAACCCTGGCCAGCCAGCATAGTCTTGGAAACTATATTTTATTATGAACTTCAGCCTTAAAGATTACTACTTTGCTCAATATTAGAAATAAATGTCAAATATTTCATTAATATTAAAATCAATGTTCTTATCTAGTACTAAGCCAGGAAAATAGGATTAATAATTATTAAACATGCAAGTAAATATATCAAAAGAATTTTGCCACCTCTTTTTGGTCAAGCTGACCAAACAAACTGAGATGGAAAAACAGATGTCTTACTTTCACATATAGTAAAGATTAAGGTAATCTGGCAATTATTCTCTTGACCTCTGTGACCACTCCAGTGAGTTTCAAATGAAAGGATAAATGGCCTCGGAAATAAAAAATTTATAAACCTTTAGCTAAGATTATATTTATCTCCCATATTTCACATGAAAAGACAGATATGAATGCTAAAAAAATATTAATTCCATTCACTAGATCAGTGTCCTTAATTGAATGGTGTCAACTACTGTATTTGTGTAGATGAGTCTAACCTACATTTCTAGCCCAATGCCTTTTCTAAATTTTTCTTCTCTTTTTCTAAAAGTTCATTTACTATCTCCATGTCACTGTTTTGCCAGTGTCTGAAGTATAACATGTCTTACATCAAATATGTCACCTTCCTCCAAGCCTCGCTCTTCAACCCAATGTATTTTCTCTTTGTGTTAACTGGTCTCAGTACTATTCAGGCTTAATACCTCAGAGACATACTTGATATCTAACACCTCACTACCTTTGCCCTACTACTTATCATCAGTTGATAAGTCCCATGGGTATTAATTAATTCTCAAATTTATAAGCACTCTACAATATTGAAGTGTACAATCTCGAAATCTGCCAGAAAGCACTACTTTTTTTTTTTTACCCTATTCTAGTTTCTCTCCAGACCAGTTTATTCTACATACCATTGTTGAAACCAATGTACTCTAAATGCATCACTCTCATAATTAAAAACCTTCAAAGGTTTCTCAGTATTATCAGATTAGATACAAACTTTTATATCTAGCAGTCAAGATCCTTAAATTTGCTCCAACCCACCTCTCCAAGCTTTTCTCCCACTAACTTTATCTATGTACTCTATGACCAGTCAAGTCAGGTTTTTTACTGTACCTGGAACTGAAATATCTCCTTGTTTTTCTCATTCCCATCTATCTTTTCTCACTTTGGGGGTATCTATTTTCCTTTTCCATATCACTGCCTGTTGAAACTGTGTCTATCTTTCAGGTTTTAGCTCAAGTACTATTTCCTTTGACAAACTTTCATTTCATTTAAGTATTTAAAATAGTACCTAGCACAAAGTCAGCAAGCAATAAATGTTAGCTATTATTCTCTTGAGCACTTTAAAAACACCTCTCTCAAACCATTTGTAATTTTTCTCACATTATTAGCTATGTTCTCTATGCCACTACTAGATTAATCATTCATGAAAGTAAAACCTGTCTTTCTTATCTTTGTATTAATAGTATGAATAATGGTGCCTTTATACCTAGAGCTGTTAAATAAGGAGAGAGGAATGGAAGGAAAGAGAGAAGGAAGAAAGACATGGGAGAAGAGGAGGGCAGCATGGAGTGAGGTATGGGCAGATGAACAGATGGATCTTTTCAAGGGTTAATATACACAGCATAAGAGAATCACAATTTTACATAGAATGAAATATTAAAATACAGCTGCTATTTTATGAGAATAGAGTGGGTGATAACAAAGAACTGAAGAGCAGATACTAATAAACATATAAATAATATAAGTAAATAAGTTACTATTTCAAATTAAGAAAACTAGCTACCTCTTTACTACCATTTGACATTTTGATCATTCTGTCAATATATTCTCTCGCCTTATCATGACGACCAATGTGCCATAAAAATAAGCCAGCATGGTACAAAGCCTTCTGTCCAGCTACTTTACGTTGCTCCTTCACTCTGGCGTCTGATTCCAGAATAGCTTCTCTATCTGAGGGAATAAAAAGCATTAAATGAAAACTAAATTATAGATCAGTGTTGATCTAGTGATCAAGTGCTTACTTATAATAAGATGAGATGATCACAAGGTCAGAGAATTTATTCCTTTTCTCTATAGCAGCACTATTAGAAAAAATAATGCAAGCCACATACATAATTTTAAATTTTCTAAGAACCAAATTAAAAAAAATAAAGAGCACCAGTGAAATTAATTTGAATAACAAATTTTATTTAGCCTGATATAATAAATATTATGACTTCAACACGTAATTGATATAAAAATTGAGATATTTTGCATTCTTTTCTCCTTATTAAGTCTTTGAAATCTGGTGTGCATTTTATACTTACAGCATATCTCAATTCAGATGTGAAATTTTCTTCATAAACACTTGATCTATACTGAGATTTCATAAAATTTATTGGTGAAAAAGCAAATTCACAACTCATACTGTTCCAGATCTACTTGAAAGTTTTCTAATAACTATCAGTTTTAAATTAAAAAATAAATTATGCAGAATTAAAAATTCAGTCCCTCAGTCACACCAGCCACATTTCAAGTACTCAGTATGGTTAATAGCAGTACTGGAAAGTGCAGCTGTACAATTCATGTCTTTCCCAAAACATAAAGGCTATATATGCAAACATTTATTAAAAATAAGACTTGAAAAAATTTGTAATGATTCTAAAATGATGCAATTATTAGGGGCAGACCCAGGGCTAGTAGTCAAATTATATGACTCTCAAATCCAATTTAAAACTATATATATAACATATATTTCTGTTTTAGGGTTATGTCGCAGCTCTATGAAAGGGTAATGTAATTACTGTTTACTTACACGGTTTAACTGACTACTCAATTGCTCAATATCCTTCTAACAACTCTAATCACTTTGATTAAATTTACTATAATGAAAGCTTCTGAGGACACAATTATATCAAAATCTTGGATCAAATCAGAATCAGGATTAGCTATGCAATATGGAAGAAGAAATGCAAAGTTTAGAGCTTTGATTTTAATGGCTCTCCCTTTTAGAAAATGGCACCCAAAGACAGGTTTGTGGCTCTTAAGTCCAAGGAATATGTAAGGTATAGTTTCATGGCCTTAGAAAACATAATTGGCAGGAAGACCTCTTTCCCCCATTCCCACATATTCATAAGTTTTAATTAAACAGCCAGGATATAGAAAATAGAAAAAAACTCATCAGGGCAGGAGCAGGCATTATACTTCTCATCCCAGATTTCCATCTGTGTCCCTGATGGGGTCTGAGTTACCTGTGACACGGTCTGCACAAAGTTGGCTCTTGCCAGATCTCAGCTCAAGTTCTTCCTTTTTCATAGCCTGTTTACAATCAGGGCTTACTTGAGCATTCAAGAAGAACCTTCACTAATAATCTATGACTTTACCAGGCAATATTTACAGACCTCTGGGCCTCAAATGAAGTTCAAGTCCATTCAGCATCATCTATAGTGGAAAGCAAAATCAGTACTCAGCTGTCCCTAAACAATATTTTGGGCTTCATCTTTTTAGTGTCCTGGAAATCACATTTCTCAACAGAATCAATGCTGCATTCTTAAAAATTAATTGAACACTTGATTCCAGGAAGAAAATAGTTTGTACTAATTTCTTTTCCTAGACCTACTTACTACTGCTCTTCTATATAAATTCTCTGTTCCAGGTACACACTCTCCCTGGAGCACAGAGAAAAGGGATTCATGAGAGCCTAATCCTGAACCACCTTCAATCGCCCCTGTCATTTTCCTGTCTGGCAAATATTCTTCATATTCAAATCCTCTAAGTCCTTCAAAGAGCAGATTAAATCCCATCTCTCACAAAGCCTTTCAGCTTCGTCTTGTGGATGAACAATACGCATCATTTTCAAATAATTATTGAATTACTTGTTCCATTTCTTACAGCTTTATTTAACAGTAATGTTGGAATTTAATATTTGCAGGTTTTATATGTTTTTTCTCAACTCAATTAGAAGCTGAGGTCACAGATCATTTCTTACAATTCTTTTATAGCTTCTAACTGCACTTGGTACAGGCTCCTTCAGAAAGTAAACACCTAATTGTTACATGTATTTACTTACTAAATATATTAATGTTTTAAATAACTTTTAATGGATTTGTGCATATCAATGTGGGTGAAGAAAAAACTGTTTCTTATTTGGTTATTATTTAATCTTTTGAAAAGGTATCTATATTAACAATCTTATTAACTATTACTGCATATATATGGAAGAATACAACTCTATTTCTTCATTATTATCTATAACTTTGATATTCTTTTGCTTCAGCCAATAACGTTACACTATCCACTAAGACAGTTCATGCAACTTTAATTGCTAATTTATGAGTAAGGTTCCTTCTCTAATCTCATCTTATTTCCTAATCTACTATTGGCTAAAAATCTGCTGAAATTTTTCCACGAGCTAGCCCCTATGGAGGGGAGCAAAGGCCATTAAGATACAGCATCTTTAAAAAATAAAAAACAAAGGAAAAAAAAAAAGAGTACAAGAAATAAGCTGTACACAGCTATATATTTGCAAATAACCACTTGTGAAATTGGCTGCTGTAGAGCAATTAATGGACTTGCTTTTACACTGGCCTTTTTTTTTTTAATGACAATTTATAAAATACACTCATCTTAAGTTAACTCCACCCGACAGGATATAAGCAATATGAAAGCAATATAAGATACATATTCCTTATGCACAATGAACTTATAACCTTGTCAGAAAGATAAAACATATATGGTATTAATAGTACCTATAGGCAATATATAGTACAGTACAATGATACTGAATATGATAATTATGAAAACTCAAAATGAGGTGAGTAGGACAAAGGCCTAAGCAGTGTACTTAAATACTATACCTGGATTAGGACTCATTTTATGGGCGTATATTAGTGCAATTAGAGAACAAAGTGATACATCTTGTTTATTTTTAATAGCTTCAAATTCTCGAAGAGCTTCTTGAACTTTACCTGAAAATCAAGATTATGATGTGAAAAGATGTCCTTAGTGCAAGGCAAGAATTTAAAACTGACAGCACATGTTTATTAATCAGCACATACCTTCCATCAATGTACCATAGGCATAATAAAACCTGAAGATTGGATCACTGCCATACCTCTTAATTCCTTCACTGGCAACAATTATCACATGATGAAAATATCTCTCTTGACAATAGTAATTAATCAAAATCTAAAAGAAAATAAGAACTAAAAGTCAAAAAAAGGGGGGGGTGGGTTTGGTGGTCTGATTTACTCAGAAGCAGGCATCAATCTAAAATCTTAAATAATCTAAAACTTAGGATAATATTATTTTTCTTCCAAGTTCCTTAAAATTAAGGAGTAGCACTCAATAGTCAGTATTTTCAAACAGAATTAATACAAAATTATTGAAATAATTTAGTTTTTCCCAACAATTTTAATCTTTTTCCAAATTTTTTTTACTGAAATCAAGCTACTTTTCATGTCTGTCCATATTTTCACAATTTAGAAAACAGAAAAATCAAACAAAAAGCTGTATTAAAAACAAGGACAGCAGGAGTTGCTGAAGGCGGGGAAAGGAAGAAGAGATGTGATATGGGGGCATTTTTGGGACTTTGAGTTGTCTTGAATGATACTGCAGGGGCGATGCAGGCCATTATATATCCTGTCATAACCCACTGAATGGACTGGGAGAGAGGGTAAACTACAACGTAAACCATAATCCATGCTGTGTAGCAGTGTGCCATAATGTATTCATCAAATGCAATGAATGTGCCACACTGATGAAAGAGGTTGTTGATGTGGGAGGAGTGGCGAGAGTAGGGAGTGGGGTATATGGGAACCTCATATATTTTTTAATGTAACATTTTGTGTGATCTATGTATCTTTTAAAAATATATATATAATAAAAGATAAAAAAAAAGATGAGACTTCCATTACTAGACTGTAGGTTTCTTTAAAAAACCAAAAAACTGTGCTTCTCCTTTTAGTAATAGTAATTTGTAATGACAAATTAAACACATAGCAATTTACTGTCAATTGCTATCTTAGTTACTTTATATCTGAATTCTGCAACAAATGATTGCCTGTAAAGAATAAATGATTGGGGGGAGGCAAGATGGCGGCGGAGTGAACTTCCCGGTTACTAGCTCCTGGGGGGAATCGGCTGGGAGGCGTCGGAGACTCTTTGGGACCGGCTGTTTCGGGATTTTTCCTGGTCCGGAGGTGTCTGGACATCGATTTGGAGGGAAGGTAAGAGAGAGGATCCATCTGTGAAATATACACGGAGATCCCAGCTACGTGTGGAGGATTCCCTCCTTGGGTAGGTGGAGCCGAGGCAGCTAGCACCGCGCGGAGCCCCAGCGGGCGGCGGCCAGGGTAGCCGAGTCCGGCCGAGCCCGGCTGAGCCGCGGCGGGCGGAGGGGTGGAGCCCGGCTGAGCTCGGCCGAGCCCAGCCACGCCACACCGGGCCGTGGTGGGCGGCGGGCGGGGGACCGGAGCCCAGCTGAGCCCAGCCGAGCCTGGCGGCGGGGTTTCTGTTCTTTGGTTTTTTGTTTGTTTGTTTTTTTATTTTTTATTTTTTAATTTTTTGTTGTTGTTGTTGTTGTTGTTGTTCTTTTTTTTTTTTTTTTTTAATCCTCTCTTTCTTGTCCCCAATATTCTTCTTATACTATTTTACCTTAACAATACAATAGGTCCTACAGGAAATACCTCACATTTGCTGGGTGTCCTCACCCTCCACTGCCTCATTTCTCTGTGAATAGATTTAGCCTATCTACACTATCCTCTTTCCCCTACAACTTGATATCCTCCACCATCTGCTATCTCTCCTATATTCCATCTCCCTTTCTTTGATCCACAAAGTGTCTAACTCTTAATTTCTAATACCTTTGTTTAGTTTTCCATCTGGTATTCGTCCCTGAAACTATTACCTTTCTTTTCTCTTTCCCTCTCTCACGAAAACAATAGCCTCTTAGTACGTACCACATTCCTCCCATATTCAGTCGTCTACCTCATTATAGGTACTTTCCTACTACTATAACTCTACACAATTTACATGATCTAACCTCCATCCTCCCAGAACTCATATTGTTGCTTTGTAAACATATATCACCAATACTACTTCACACTTTCTCCTTCCTTACACAATTGACTTTCCCCAGCACTAATACTTTCCTTTAAAGTGAGCTTAACTAGCAATAAGAAATTGGAAAAAGAAGAACAAAGTGACAAAGAGAAGATATAACACTTACGCAAAAACAACAGCTAATTAATCTCCAAGACTAGACAAAGAAGCTAAGGAACTGATTAAACCCGTCAAAGAAAAAATGTTGACAAGACAGCAACAAAAATCTACAAACCAAACCAGTAATCAGGAAAACATGGCTGAATCCAATCAACAAACTGAAAATCAGGAAGGGGGGCAGGACTTCGCACAAGCAATGAAAGATCTCAGAACATTTATCACTGACAAATTTGATGAAGTAATGAAAGAGGTTAACAGCGTGAAGACAACACTTGGAGGGGAAATTGCAGACATGCGCAAAAAAATAACAGATATGATGGAAATGAACACCACAAATCAAGAAATCAAAAATACACTTGCAGCAAATATCAGCAGACTAGAAGAGGCAGAGCAGAGAATTAGTGATGTGGAAGACAGTGCATTGGAAATCAAACAGATAGTAGAAGTGGTCAATAAAAAGGTAGAAAAAATCCAGATAGGACTTAGGGACCTGAATGATAAAGCAAAACGCTCAAACATACGTATTATAGGCATTCCAGAAGGAGAAGAGAAGGGAAAGGGGTCAGAAGGAGTGTTGCAGGAAATAATGAATGAAAACTTCCCAAATCTACTGAAAGAGACAGATGTACATATCCAAGAAGCACAGCGCACTCCACTGGTCATAAATCCCAACAGGCCCACCCCAAGACATATACTTGTCAAATTATCCAATGCTCAAGACAAAGAAAAAATTCTAAAAGCAGCAAGAGAAAAGAAAACCATCACATACAAGGGAAACTCCATAAGATTAAGTGCTGATTTCTCATCTGGAACGATGGAGGCAAGAAGGCAGTGGTATGATATAGTCAAGGTACTAAAGGAAAAAAATTTCCAACCAAGAATACTCTATCCAGCTAAACTAGCATTCAAAAATGATGGAGAGTTCAAAATATTCACAGATAAACAGAAACTGAAAGAGTATATCAACAAGAAACCTCCCCTTCAAGAAATTCTTAAGGGAATTCTGCAGGAAGAAAGGAAAAAACAGGACAGTCAGAGATGGAGAAGAGTGTAAAAGCAACAAGAAAGACAAAAATAGAAGGGGAAAATAAAATAATACAAACAAAATATAACAAACACAAATCCAACCAAAATATGGCTACCATAAATAACTCTCTAAACGTAATAACACTGAATGTCAATGGATTAAACTCACCTATCAAAAGATTCAGACTGGGACACTGGATAAGGAAATACGACCCATCTATATGCTGCCTACAAGAGACACATCTTAGACCCAGAGACTCATGGCGGTTGAAAGTGAATGGCTGGAAAACAATCATACAAGCAAACAACAACCAAAAAAAGGCAGGAGTAGCTATATTAATATCAGACAAAATAGACTTTAAATGCGAAACAATTGTGAGAGACAAAGAAGGATACTATATTTTAGTGAAAGGGACAATTTGTCAAGAAGATCGAACAATCATAAATATTTATGCTCCTAACAAGGGCGCCTCTAAATATGTGAGGCAAACGCTGGAAAAACTAAGTGAAAGAATAGATGCATCTACAATTATAGTGGGGGATTTTAATACACCACTATCAACTCTGGACAGAACATCTCAAAAGAGAATCACTAAAGAAACAAAACATTTGAACAGTATATTAGAAGAGCTGGATCTAATAGACATATATAGATCATTACACCCAAACACAGCAGGATATACATTTTTCTCAAGCGCACATGGAACATTCTCCAAGATTGACCATATGCTAGGCCACAAAGAAAGGCTTAATGAATTCAGAAAGATCGAAATCATACAAAACAATATCTCTGACCACAGTGGAGTCAAGCTGGAAATTTGCAAGGGACAGAGACCCAGACTTCACACGACAATTTGGAAATTAAACAGCACACTCTTAGAAAAACAGTGGGTCAAAGAGGAAATCTCAAAAGAAATCAATGACTACCTTGAAACAAATGATAATGATAACACAACATACCAAAATTTATGGGATGCAGCAAAAGCGGTACTGAGAGGGAAATTTATAGCCATAAATTCATATATCAAAAAAGAAGAAAGAGCAAAAATTGAAGAACTAACTGCACATTTGAAGGAATTAGAAAAACAACAACAAAGTAACCCAACAGGAAGAAGAAGGAAAGAAATAACAAAGATAAGAGCAGAACTAAATGAAATAGAAAATAAGAAAGCACTTGAAAAAATAAACAAGACCAAGAGCTGGTTTTTTGAGAAGATCAACAAAATTGACAAACCTTTAGTGAGACTAACAAAGAAAAAAAGAGAAAAGATGCAAATACACAAAATAAGAAATGAGAAAGGTGATATCACCACTGACCCCACAGAAATAAAGACTATCATAAGAGGATACTTTGAAAAACTATATTCCAACAAAAATGACAATTTAGAGGAAATGGACAAATTCCTAGAAATACATAAGCAGCCCATACTGACGAAAGAAGAAATTGATGATCTTAACAAACCAATCACAAGCAAAGAGATAGAATCAGTCATTAAAAATCTCCCAACTAAGAAGAGCCCAGGGCCAGACGGCTTCACAGGGGAATTCTACAAAACATTCCGGAAAGAACTAACACCAATCCTGTTGAAACTATTCCAAAAAATCGAAACAGAAGGAGCACTGCCTAATTCCTTCTATGATGCCAACATTACCCTAGTACCAAAGCCAAACAAAGACACCACAAGAAAGGAAAATTACAGACCAATTTCTCTAATGAACCTAGACGCAAAAATACTTAACAAAATACTTGCTAATCGTATTCAACAACACATTAAACGAATTATACACCATGACCAAGTGGGATTTATTCCAGGTATGCAAGGATGGTTCAACATAAGAAAATCAATCAATGTAATACACCATATAAACAGATTGAGAGAAAAAAACCACATGATTATATCTATAGATGCAGAAAAGGCATTTGACAAAATACAGCACCCCTTCCTGATAAAAACACTCCAAAAGATCGGAATACAAGGAAACTTTTTGAACATGATAAAGAGTATATATGAGAAACCTAAAGCCAACATTGTTTACAATGGCGAAATCATGAAATCCTTCCCTCTAAAATCAGGAACAAGACAAGGATGCCCATTGTCTCCGCTCCTATTTAACATTGTCTTGGAAGTACTGGCTCGAGCACTGAGACAAGAACCAGATATAAAAGGCATTCAAATTGGAAGGGAAGAAGTCAAAATTTCATTATTTGCAGATGACATGATCCTATATATAGAAAACCCTGAGAGATCTACAACAAAGCTCCTAGAACTCATAAATGAGTTTAGCAAAGTCGCAGGTTATAAGATCAATGCGCAAAAATCAGTAGCATTTCTATACACCAATAATGAGCAAGATCAGGAGGAAATCAAGAAACAAATACCATTCACAATAGTAAATAAAAAAATCAAATACTTAGGAATAAATTTAACTAAAGAGGTAAAAAACTTATACATCGAGAACTATACAAGATTGTTCAAGGAAATCAAAGAAGACCTAAATAAATGGAAGAATATTCCCTGTTCATGGATAGGAAGACTGAATATTATTAAGATGTCTATCCTACCAAAACTGATCTACACATTCAATGCAATCCCAATAAAAATCAACACAGCCTTCTTTAAGGAACTAGAAAAACTAACTATGAAATTTATTTGGAATAAAAAGAGGCCCCGAATAGCCAAAGACATATTGAAAAAGAAAAACGAAATAGGAGGAATCACACTTCCTGACTTCAAAACATACTACAAAGCTACAGTAGTGAAAACAGCATGGTGCTGGCATAAGGAGAGACACACAGACCAATGGAATCGAATTGAAAGTTCAGATATAGAACCTCATGTATATAGCCATATAATATTCGATAAAGCCACCAAACCCTCACAACTGGGAGAGAATGGCCTATTCAACAAATGGTGCCTGGAGAACTGGATAGCTATATGTAGAAGAATGAAAGAGGATTACCATCTCACACCTTATACAAAGATCAACTCAAGATGGATCAAAGACCTAAATATAAGAGCCAAGACCATAAAGACCTTAGAAAGCAGTGTAGGGAAACATCTACAGGACCTTGTAATAGGAAATGGCTTCATGAATATCACACCAAAAGCACGAGCAGCAAAAGAACAAATAGATAAATGGGACTACCTCAAAATTAAAGCCTTCTGCACCTCAAAGGAGTTTGTCAAGAAAGTAAAAAGGGAGCCTACACAATGGGAGAAAATATTTGGCAACCATATATCTGATAAGAGACTTATAACTTGCATATATAAAGAACTCATAGATCTCGAAAACAAAAAGATAAACAACCCATTTAAAAAATGGGAAAAAGATTTAAATAGACACTTCTCCAAAGAAGAAATACAAATGGCTAAAAAGCACATGAAAAAATGCTCCAAATCCCTAGCTATCAGGGAAATGCAAATCAAAACTACAATGAGATACCATCTTACTCCCATAAGATTGGCAGCCATGAAAAAAACAGTAGAATACAAATGCTGGAGAGGATGTGAAGAAAGGGGAACACTCATCCATTGCTGGTGGGAATGCAGAAGGATCCAACCATTCTGGAGGACAGTTTGGCAGTTTCTCAAAAAATTATCCATAGATTTGCCATATGACCCAGCAATACCACTGCTGGGTATATACCCATCAGATCTGAAAACAAGGACACAAACCGATATATGTACACCAATGTTCATAGCAGCATTGTTCACCATCACCAAAAGTTGGAATCAATCCAAAAGTCCATCAACAGATGAGTGGATCAATAAAATGTGGTATATACACACAATGGAATACTACTCAGCTGTAAGAACCAATACACTACAATCGCACGTGATAACATGGATGAACCTTGAGAATCTTATGTTGAGTGAAGCAACCCAGGCATTGAAGGACAAATACTATATGACCTCAATGATATGAAATAAGTAACTGCCTCAGAGAGCTAGAGTCTGGAAAAGTGGCTTACTGGAAATCGGGGGGTGGAGGAAGGCTGTGAGTTAATGTCTGTAGGGGTGGAATCTGTGATGAGCTGGGGGTAAGTATGAGCACAAAGAAGGGACAAAATGGGGGCAAGGGGTTACCTTCGGGTGGGGTTTTCTGGGTTTGAGGGGGGCTGGGGATGGGAAGAGGGGTAATATGGTCCAAGAAAAAGGTGGGAGGGAGGGGAAACATACAAACATGGGAGAGTGCCAGAAGTTCATTGAGAACTAAATGTTGAGTAAAACGTATCAAAGTATAAGTAGGAGGGTTACCTGGTTAGGACGCTCAGGGGGTATGGTCTGATGCGGGATGGACTCCGGAGGGAACAGCTGAAGGCTCATTTTGCCAAGGTGGGTTCTACCATTGGGTGGGGTGGACCCATATCCTGGGGAAGACTAATGCCGTCGAATAGAGAGAACTGTATCTCTCGTGAGAAAGGACGGCTCCCAGGGCATTAGATTGGCAGGCGTTGTGGGCCCTAAGGGGAGGGGAAAATGGACGTGCAATGGATGGAACAAAGGTAAATAAGGGGGCAAAAGAGGAGTTATGTGAGAGTACACGAGGATGAATATAAAACAGCTAATATTACACCAAAAACATATAGGGGACGACAGACTAATAATGAAAACCATAAGACAAAACATAGGATAACTAAAAAATTTAGAAAACTGTACAACCTAAAGTATGGACCACATAGTAAGCACAAATGTTACCTTGTTTGAAAACTATAGTTTCGGAATCTGTACATCAGTTTCAGGAAATATGATATGAATAAGTTAAAAGATTATTGCTGTGGAAGGGAAAAGGTTTTATGGTGGATCTGGGGAAATACTGTATATTGTATATATGAATTTTGGTGATCTAAGACTCTTCTGAAGCTGACATTATGTTGGGATTCACTTTACGGGAAGTTTTGGATCACAGAGTGGTTCAACAATGGCAGCGGAGGAATACTGATATGGGATGTTATTGACAGGATATATATGGTTGACAGGGAGTTATACAGGGCATATGCCCAGGGTATATGGTAATGTCTATATATACTCATAGTGGAAACAATTAAAAACAACAGCTGGGGGGGTACTGGGCTCCTGGCCGGGGGGTCACTGTTGTGGGCCCTGGGAGAGCAGCGGCAATCCTCCAGGTGCAACGGCAAGAACCAGGAAGGAAGGAGGGCCCAACAGTGGGCTCTTGATACTAATGGCTACACTTTTGAGCCTATGCACCTGCAATAAGAACAAGGCCTAGAGTAGCATTGTGCCTGGGGGTTTCCTCCTGACAGCCTTCATGTTACTCAAATGTGGCCACTCTCACAGCCAAACTCAGCATGTAGATGTGATGCATTCCCCCCAGCGTGGGACACGACACCCGGGGATGAGCCTCCCTGGCACCGAGGGATCACTACCACATACCAGCTGAAGAAGCAACTAGAAAATGACCTTGAATCAAAGATTCAATGCGGAACAGCAGAATATACCTGTCTACATATAATAACATGACTTCGGGAAGCGGTTTGACCTAATGTAAGGGGGAAATGGAAAGGAGAAATGAGATTATAAGGCTGTGAGTCTCTAAAAAAGAGTCTGGAGGTTGTCAGAAGGAATACCCCTATGTACAACTGAACAGAGTCTAAGAGACAGATAAGGTAGATACAACCCCAGGTATTGGTTCTTTTGAGGGATAAAGAGACCCACGGGTTCTATGGTCATGGCAGAAGGGGTTCACTGCCATGACAGATGGCCCTTCTTTGGAGCTGGTGTTTCTGCGTGATGGAAATGGACTCAGAGGGGATCTCTTTTCACAAGACTTGCATGCTACTTTATTGGAATTGTAGTTGGTGCTGGGTTTAAGATATATGTAGGGGATTTGAATCTCTGGACTGATAATATGACACCCAGGCCCAGAGCCTCAACAGACTTCAGCTCCTACACTTTGACTTATTGGACTTACTCCACTCAGCTAACATGGAGTTGAAGAAGGTCAACCACCACAACATGGAGCCTAGAGTGTCTACAACTAGAAGCGGGAAGAGTGCATCCAGTACCCATGTGCAATCTAAGCCCTCACTTGACATAGGTGTGCAATGGACACAACCAATCCAATGTCCACAGAGAAAATGTGGAATGGGTGTGGGAACGGTAGCCATGGGGGCTGCTGGGTGTGGGGAACGGGAGGAAAAGATGAGATGTGGAGGCGTTTTCGGGATGTGGAGTTGTCCTGGATAGTGCTTCACGGACAATTACGGGACACTGTAGATCCCCCCAGGGCCCACTGGATGGAACGTGAGAGAGTCTGGGCTATGATGTGAACCATTGACTATGGGGTGCAGTGATGCTCAGAGATGAACTTACCAGGTGCAATGGATGTATCACGATGATGGGAGAGAGTGTTGCTGTGGGGGGAGTGGGGGGCGGGGGCGGTGGGGTTGAATGGGACCTCATATATTTTTTTTAATGTAATTTAAAAAAATAATAATAAATAAATATTTAAAAAAAAAAAAAAGAATAAATGATCTAGGATACTGTGGGTAAACGGTGGAGCAGGGAGCTCTAGGAATCAGTCCCTCCACCAAAACAATTATTGAATTAGCAGGAAGTGTCTGAATCAACTATTTTGAAACTCCAGAGTCTAGTGGGACACTGTGCAGTATCCAAGGAAGAACTAGAGGAAGAGGCTGATAAAACACAGTACACACCAATGAATTTCACCCTTCCTGCAATGGCTACTGTACCCCGGCCTGGTGCAGCTTGCTGGTGCCTTGGTGATATAAAAGCACCTAGCTAGTCCTCCAAACTCTGGAGGGTGTGATCACTGCTTTTAATGAGTAACTTCATATGGCTAGGGGCCAGCTCTAGAGGTGGCCATTGATCCAACCTTCCTCAGGCAAAAGCAGCAGAGGAATCTTAAAGACAGTACCCATCCTCCACATGGAAAACAGTTTAAGGCCACAGAAACAGGGTGTGTGCAAATCAAGAAAATACAGCTTCAAAAGTCCTAAGAGTTAACACAAATATTAAAATGTACAGTGTATAGCAAAAAATTAAAAGGCAAGCAAAGAGACAGAAAATGATGGCCCATCCTAAGATAAAAATCCAGAAACCAAGCAATAAGAGGACCATAAAAGAAGTAGACTTACTAGACAAAGACTTAAAAAAAAATGATCCTCAATATGTTCAAGGAGATAAAAGAACACGGAGAAAGAACTAAGCCAACAGTCTAGTAATGCAAGCCTCTTGTCTTGTTTTTCTTAATACTGCTTTTTGTTTGTGTTCTAAAATATTAAAGAAAATATGGGCAAAGAAAAGGACAGAAGTGTAAAGTAGCCTAATTTCAGTAACAGAATTGAAGGACTAAAAGGCGTAAGATTCACAAAGACTAAATAGCAAAATGGCAGAGAAAAGCCCTGCATAGTCAGTAGCGATTTTTAAGTGAAAATGGATTAAACCCTCCAATCAAAAGGCAGAAATTGGCAAAATGGATACAAAAGCATGACCTAACTATATACTGTTTACAAGAGACTCTCCTTCAATTCAAAGACATAAGTAGCTTGAAGTGAAAGCATCGAAAAAAAAATATTATGTAAATAGTAATCAAAAGAGAGCTTGAGACACTGTACTGATACCAGGTAAAACTGAAGTTAAAACCGGTTATGAAGGACAAAAATGTAATTATATTTTGATAAAGGGGTCAATTCAACAGGAAGATACAGCAATTATAAATACATATAGACCTAATGGTAATGCCCCAAAATGTATGAAGCAAATGATGACAGATCTGAAGGGAGAAACAGATGGCTCTACATTAATAGCAGGAGAAATATAGATCACTTTCAATAATTGATAGAATACCCAGACAGAAGGTCAATAAGGAAATAAAAGACTTGAATGATATTCTAAACCAACTAGACATAATGGACATATATAGAACACTTCACAGTAGCAAAATATACATTCTGCCATGGTACACATGGCTCATTCTCCAAAGTTCACAAAACAAGTCTCACTGAGTTAAAAGACACTGATATCATATAATATATCTTCTTTAACCACAATGGAATGAAGCTGGAAATCAATAACAAGGGAAGAAATGGAAAATTCACTAATATGTGGAAATTAATACACACTTAAACAACCAATGGGTCACAGAAGAAAATTTAGGAAATAACTTGAGGCAAATAAAAACTAAATACAGCATACCAAAACTTGTGGGATGCAGCAAAAGTGTGCCAGAGGGAAATTTATAGTTCTACATGTTTATATTTAAAACAAAGAAAGATCTCAAAACAGAGTCCTAACCTTACAGCTAGAATATCTAGAAAAAGAAGAACAAACTAAATCCAAAGCAAGCAGAATGAAGGAAACAATGAAGATTAGAGCAGAGATAAATGAAATAGAGATTAAAAATAATTCAGAGAAACAACAGAAGCAAAAGTGGTTTCTTTGAAAAGATCAAATAACTTGACAAACCTTTAGCTAAACTGACACAAACACACACACACACACACAAAGGGAGAACACGAATGACTGAAATCAGAAATAAAAAGGACATTACTACCTACACCATTGAAATAAAAGGGCCATAAGAGGACAGCATGAACAAATGTACACCAACAAATTAGATAACCTAGATGAAAGGGACAAATTCCTAGAAAAATAAACTACCTACACCGACTTAAGAAGAAACAGAAGACCTCCACATAGCAGTGACTAGCAAAGGGATTGAAACAGTAATGAAAAATCTTCCAACAAAAGAAAAGCCCTGGACCAGATGGCTTCACTGGTGAATTTACCAAACAATCCAAGAAAAATTAACACCAATCTTGCTCAAATTCTTCCCCAAAATATGAAGAGGAGGAAACACTCCCTAACTTATTCTACAAGGCCAACATCACCCTCATACCAAAGCTAGGTAAAGATACCACAGGAAGAGAAAATTACAGACCAAATGCCTTATGAACATAGGAAGGGAAATTCTCAACAAAATATTAGGGCAAACTAATTGCAAGAGCACATTAAAAGAATTATACACCAAGATCAAATGAGATTTATCCTAGGTAGGCAAGGGGGATTCAACGTAAGAAAATAAATTAATGTAATACACTAAATTAACAGAAGGAAGGGGAAAAAACCCCACATGATCATCTCAAATTGATACTGAAAAGGCATTTGACAAAATCCAGCACTGCTTCTTGATAAAAACACTTAGAAAACCAGGAATATAAGGAAACTTCCTCAATATGCTAAAGGGCCTATATGAAAAACTCACACTAAAATCATACTCAATGGTGAAAGACTAAATGCTTTCCCCCTAAGGTCAGAAAGAAGATAAGGATGCCCACTGTCACAACTGGTTTTCAACATTGTACTGGAAGATCTAAGAAAACCATTTAGGCAAAAGAAATAAATAAAAGGCAACCAAATTGTAAAGGAAGAAGAGAAAAATTTCCTATTTGCAGATGACATATCCCTATGTTCAGAAAACCCTGAAAAATCCACAATAAAGCTATTAGAATAAACGAATTTGGCAGAGAACAACAAATAACCTGCAGGAATCAGTATATTTTTATGCACTAGTAATGAACAATCAGAAGAAGAAAATAAGAAAAAACTCCATTCACAAGAGCAACTAAAAGAATCAAATATCAAGGAATATATTTAATCAGAGATGTAAAAGATTTATACACAGAAAACTACAAAATTTTGCTAAAAGAAATCAAAGAAGACCCAGCTAAATGGAAAAACTTCCAAATGCATGGATTGGGAACTAAATATTGTTAACATGTTGATTCTACCCATAACAATATACAGATTAAACACAATTCCAATAAAAATTTCAATAGTCTTCTTTGAAGAAAGGGAAGTTAGTTATCAAATTTATATGGAAGGGTAACGAGCTCTAAATAACTAAAGCCATTCTGAAAAAGAAAAGGGTGGAAGTCTCACACTTCCTGAACAGCACGATACTGGCAAAAAGACAGACATAAGACCAATGGAGAGGAGTAGATATGGCTCAAGTGGTTGAACACGTGCTTTCCCATATGGGAGGTCCCAGGTTCAATCCAGCCCAATAACTCAAAGACAAAAAAACCAAACGAACAACAGCAACAACAAAAAGCCCAAACAAACCAATGGAATTTGGCCCAGTGGTTAGGACATCCGTCTACCACATGGAAGGTCCGTGGTTCAAACCCCAGCCCTCCTTGACCCATGTGGAGCTGGCCCATGTGCAGTGCTGATGCGTGCAAGGAGTGCTGTGCCACGCAGGGGTGTCCTCTGCGTAGGGGAGCCCCATGCGCAAGGTGTGCACCCTGTAAGGAGAGCCACCCAGCACGAAAGAAAGAGCAGCCAAATGGCGCCACCCACACGGAGAGTTGACACAAGATGATGCAACAAAAAGAGACACAGATTCCCGTGCCGCTGACAACAACAGAAGTGTACAAAGAAGACGCAGCAAATAGACACAGAGAACAGACAACCGGGGTGGGGGGGGGGAGAAAAATAAATAAATAAATCTTATTAAAAAAATCAACTTCACATTTACAGCCAACTGATTTTTGACAAGGGTGCCAAGTCCACTCAATTGCGAAGGAATAGTTTATTCACCAAATGGTGCTGGAAAAATTGGATATACATATTCAAAAGAGAAGTGGACTTCTACCTTACTCCATACACAAAAATCAACTCAAAATGGACTGAAGACCTAAATAGTTTTATAAAAACTATAAAACTCTGTGAAGAAACATAGGGAAGTATCTTCAGAACCTTGTTTTATTTTTTTATTTTTTTTTTAAATAACCTTGAGCTTTTTTTTTTTTTTTTTTAAAGATTTATTTATTTATTTAATTTCCCCCCCTCCCTTGGTTGTCTGTTCTTGGTGTCTATTTGCTGCGTCTTGTTTCTTTGTCCGCTTCTGTTGTCGTCAGCGGCACGGGAAGTGTGGGCGGCGCCATTCCTGGGCAAGCTGCTCTTTCTTTTCACGCTGGGCGGCTCTCCTTACGGGGCGCACTCCTTGCGCGTGGGGCTCCCTTACGCGGGGGACACCCTTGCGTGGCAAGGCACTCCTTGCGCGCATCAGCGCTGCACATGGCCAGCTCCACACGGGTCAAGGAGGCCCAGGGTTTGAACCGCGGACCTCCCATATGGTAGACGGACGCCCTAACCACTGGGCCAAAGTCCGTTTCCCTTCAGAACCTTGTTTTAAGCAATAGATTCTTAGACTTTACACTTTACTTAGACTAAAGCACAAGCAACAAAAGGGCAAATAGATAAATGGGACCTCATCAAAATTACAAACTCGTGTGTATCAAAGGGTTTTATCATGAAAATAAAAAGACAACTTTCAGAATGGGAGAAAATATTTGGAAACCACATATCTGGTTAAGGTTTAATATCCAGACTATATATTCATCTGGGATGTTCCTAAAGGCATGTGAATGGTTCAAGTGTTCATGGGGCACTGTCACAGTGGGTGGATATTCACACAATAACCAAAGGAATGTTGAATTCCCATCCTCAGGAGCTCTGCCACATTCTCTAATGGGACAACAAGAATCCCTTGAGTACAGGGGCAGTGACTAATGAAGGAGAATGGACCATTGATGGGCCCTTGATAGTGATGACTCTACTTATGAACCTTTACTTTTGAAATTGAAACTTAACCTAGTATTATAGGGAGCCTAAACGTTACCTCCCAAAAGCCACCTTGTTGTCCAAATATGGCCTCTCCCTAAGCCAAACTCAGCATATAAATGTATTACCTTCCCCCCAGCATGGGACATGACTCCAGGGGATAAGCCTCCCTGGCACTGAGGGATTACTACCAAGCACCCACTAGTAATACAACTGGAAAAAAACCTTGACCACAAGGGGGAGAGGGTAAAGACAAATAAGTTTATATGGCTAAGAGACTTCAAAGTGAGTCAGGTCATTCCAGACATTACGCTTATGTACATCTCAGCAAGAACTCACTGACTGCTAAAATAAATATAACCCCAAATAGCAGGGCTTTTGAGGGCTCTGGAGACATTCAGACACTAAAGGCAGGGCAGACACCTCAGGTGTTTGGAATGTATGCTCCCTAATGAGACAGAGTTGGATTCAGTTGTGGTTTCCCTACACATGGCTCTTTTGCCCCTTCTTTCTGAATCTAGAGTCAGTACTTGAGTTCATAGGTGTACATACAAGAGTCTTAAATCTTTGGGCTGTCCATGTACCAATTGGGCCCTGAATTTCAACAGACTTGCAACACCTACTCTGCAGTTCATTGAACTCACCCTGACAACTAACAAGGAGTTGATGACTACAACAACCATCTCAAGGAACAGAAAGAACCTGTAAATGCAAGATAGTCCTATCCATCGGCCCCATGGGATCTAAGCCCCTCTCAATTAGAGATGGAGTGGGCATCGCCATCCCAGAATCCTCAGGACTGGGGAATGAATGATGGACTAGAGGAGATTTACTATTATTCTACTAGAGACTTATTTTGATTCTAGAAATAGAAGAACTTTTATCATGGATGTGGAGGTAGTGGACACTGAAGGTTCCGAAGGGAGGGAGAGGGAAAAATAGGTATAATTTGAGGGCATTTTTGGGATTTGCGAATTGCCCTGAATGACAGTGATGACAGATAGATACAGGCTATTGTATATCTTGTAATAACTTATAAAAATGTGCATGGGGAGAGTGTGAACTACAGTGTTAATCTGTGCTTAGTGGCAATGCTCCAAGATGTGTTCAGTTGTGGCAAATGTACCAGGTTAATGAAAGATGTTGTTGATGTGGGAAAAGGTGGGAGGGTTAGGGAGTGGGGCACAAGGGAATCCCCTATATTTTTTTATGTAGCATTTACATAATCTAAGTTTCTTTTTAAAAAATTAAAAAGTATATTAAAAAACTAAAAAAAAAAAAGCAGACTATATAAAGGAATCCTTCAACTTAATAACAAAAAGATGAAGAACCTGATTTAAAAATGGACAAAAGACTTCAATAGTCAATTCTCCAAAGAAGATATACATATGGCCAAAAAGCATATGAAAAGATGCTCAGTATCATTAGTCATTAGGGAAATACAAATCAAAGCAAAGTACCATTTCACACCCAGCAAAATGGCCACTGTTCAAAAAACAGAAAATTACCATTGCTGGAGAGGATGTGAAGAAATACGGACACTCATTCATTTATCTAAATTATTTTTCAATGGAAATGACTGTTTTTAATCTTTTAAAAACTTATTCTGATTTACAATACACAAAACTACTATCAAATATACCAAGTTTAATTACTTGGGCCTCTGCCTGACACCATTTTTCCCAAGATCATATCTAAGGTGTGCAGGCTAACCTATCTTAGGGAAGACACACTATCACTGTGAGATGCCTGACTCATCTCCATAAAGCAATCTGTGTCATCCTACACCTATCTACTCCGATTATACCGATAGAGTGAGAAATAGGAATGAGGCACTGATTGAGAGGATTAGTTAGGAGCACATCTTCTCTAAATCAGGGTACAGCATTTTTTTTTCCTGAAAAGTGCTATATAGTTGTACTATATAGGCTATTTACTATTTTAGGCTTTGTGGACCATAGGGTCTCTGTTGTAACTATTGAACTCTGCCACTGCAGCCCCAAAACCAGTCATAGACAATGTTTAAGCAAATGAGCACAGTGGCTATTTTCCAATAAAAATTTTTTAATAGACACCTGAATTCCAGATAATTTCCATGTATCATGAAAAATTATTCTTCTTTTGACTTTTTCAATCATATAAAAATGTAAAAACTATTCTTGATTTGCAGGTCATACAGAAACAGACAGACGGCTGGATTTGGTCCACAGTTTTGCAGATTTCAGCTCTAGATCTTTGTTCTACCAGTTATGACCTAGTTTCAGTTTGAATGCCCTACACTCTATCTGTTTCCCTCCTCACCCCAGTGGTTACTAATCTCTATTGCTCTTCTTAGCCTCACTTCTCAAAAGCAAGGACCATACCCCATCTTCACAATCTTTAACATACATTCAGTACATTGCAATTTTTCTCCAGTTCCCCACTCCAAGGTCACAAATGACCTCTTAGTTTGTAATGACCTCTTAGTTTGCCACATTTAAGGACACATTTATATTTTACTTGACTTCTGTACAGCACTTAATATCACTAAGTAACTCTAACTATCCTGAAAGGCAACATGTAATACCATAAAACAAAACAAAACAAAAATAAACAAACATGGATTTAAAGGTGAAAAGACCTGGTTTCAAATCTCTGGTTCATCTTTCAGAACTCTCTTTCACTCTTTGTCCCCCTTTCCTTTCCCTCCCTCCCATACACTATTTTTCTTTCATGAACTAGAAGAAGGTTTTGGAGTTAGCCAGCCAGAGGAGCAAGTTAGGTAGAGGAACTGCAACAGCACAGAGATGGAAAAAAAACAGCAACAGTAGTGCACAGCAATGGGGATGGAAAGAAACAAAAACCAGTCCTTATTTTAGCACAGGGGTCAGCAAACTACAGCCAGTGGGTCATATCTGTTTTTGTGTGGCCAAAGGGCTAAGGAAGTTGTGTTTTTCTTCCCCATTTTTAAATGGTTGAAAAGGTAAAAAGTAAAAGAAAATAATTAATGGCATGAAATTATATGAATTTAAATTTCAGTGTCCATAATTCGAGAACACAGCCACGATGCTCATTCGCTTAAGTATTATTCATGGCTGCTCTGGGGATACAACAGCAGAGTTGAGTAGTTGTGACAGAGACCCTTTGGCCCGCAAAGCCTAAAATATTTTACATAAAAAGTTTGCCATGCTCTTTTCTAGAGCTGTAATTGACACAGGGAATACTGGATGATGTGGTTGAAGAGAAAGGTAGGATCAAGAAGTGCTGCACATCAAGGTTATGGACTTGATCCTCTAGGAGTGATGAGAAGCCACAGAACAGTTTAAACATTTTAAGGATTGAAGTGTTTTTATTAAAGAGTTCACTTGGATAAGAGTGTAAAGGACATATTTAACGGAGTGGAAAAAATTTAAGGGATGGTAGGAGGTTTGGCAAGAGGCTAATGTAGAATCCAGGCAAATAAAATAGTTCCAGCCCTCCTTAACCTCCTTCACTGCAGTACTATCCTATATCCACTCAACATCAGCTATCGAGTTCCCTATTTTATTTACATACTTACTGTCTAACTTACCCTATTCCAATGTAAGCTCCAAGATTGGAAGGGTTTTTCCTTAGTTTTATTATTGCAGTATCTTGGATACCTAGCATAGAGCTAGATATATGGTAGGCATATGACGTTTGTAGAATGAATTTAATTAAGGTTTCTCTCTAGCATTAGACAATATCTGTGTCCATCTTTGTCCCTTAAAAGAGTTTTGCTTTTAAAGTCTATTTTGTCTGCTATTAGTATAGCTATTCCCGCCCTTTCTTGGTTATTGTTTGCTTGTAAGATTGTAGTCCAGCCATTCACTTTCTTTTTTTTTTTTTTTATTGACTTTGTAATAATATTACATTAAAAAAATATATATATGAGGTCCCATTCAACCCCACCACCCCCACCCCACCTCTCCCCCCCCAGCAACACTCATTCCCATCATCATGACACATCCATTGCATTTGGTAAGTACATCTTTGGGCACTTCTGCACCTCATGGTCAATGGTCCACATCATGGCCCATACTCTCCCCCATTCCATCCAGTGGGCCCTGTGAGGATTTACAATGTCCGGTGATTGCCCCTGAAGCACCATCCAGGGCAGCTCCATGTCCCAAAGACGCCTCCACCTCTCATCTCTTCCTGCCTTTCCCCATACCCATCAGCCACCATGTCCACTTTTCCCAATCCAATGCCACCTTCTCTATGTGGACATTGGATTGGTTGTGTCCATTGCACCTCTATGTCAAGAGGACAGCCATTCACTTTCAACCTCCTTGAATCCCTGGGTCTAAGGTGGGTTTCCTGTAGACAGCATATAGGTGGATCATACTTCCTTATCCATTCTGCCAGTCTATGTCTCTTGATGGGTGAGTGTAATCCAGTAACATTCAGAGTTATTACTCTCAAGGAATTATTCACATCAGCCATATTTTCTTTGGGTTTATGTATGCCATATGTTGTTTTTATTTTTTTGTCTTTTTAGTTGTTCTTACACTCTCCTCCAACTCTCTCCTGTTTTTTCCTTTCAACCCCTAGAACTCTCTTTAGTATTTCTTGAAAGGCAGATTTCTTATTGGCCTACCCTCTTAGTTTCCGTTTATCTGTGACTATTTTGAACTCTTCATCATTTTTGCATGCCTAGACAATATCTGTGCAGGCAGGAGTTGTTTGGTTCTGTTTAACATTGTATCTCTCGCTTCTAGTGGACACACAGTGAGTCCTCAATAAATATTTGCCAAATGGGTGGATCAGCGAACAAATGAGTAGAGATGACCATTATCCTAAAAGGAAACCTTTAAGTCTTATGACTTTGGTTTTATATCATTTATCAAATGGACCTTCTTAAATATTTGCTAAATGGATCAATCAGTGACAAACAGAGAAGGCCACCAACCTAAAATACTCCATTTTCAAGTTTCATGCCTTTGTTTTCATATATTCTTTCCAAGTTCCCTCTACAGTCCAAAAGAAAGCTGATACTAGTTTGCTATCCTTAAAAATCGTACCTGTAAGTGCAGTGTTATATGTCAATCAAGCTTTTCTAGCAAACATAAAAGTAAACACAACAAACCGGGTGGGAGCAAGCACACTAACGGCGGTGAGAACGCTGCGCGCCGAGAAAGCCGGCCTCGACCCCAGCATTCCAAAGCAGGGCCCGCCGAGGTGGACCGGGTAATGAAGGCGACAGGCCCGCACAGCGCGGCTGGGGGGTCACCAGGAGGGCTGGGCAGCAAAGGCTCCAACAGGGTGATAAAGGCCTCGCGATTTCCACCCGAGCTCACTCCACGCCCCCCACCAATCGCCACCCCCCAAGCAAACTTCGTCCAGTCCCCCGCCCGCCCTCTCACCTTCAGCCCCTGCGAGTCCATGGATCCCCGAGACTGGGCCGCACCACCCGCAGGAGTGCGCTGGCCACAGCCCAGGGGAAAAGCCAGGGGTCCCGCGCCGGGCCGCAGAGGCGCAAACCCCGCGGGCGCGCCAGGCCGCGGCGGGAGAGGCGGGACTGCGCCGCCATTGGCTGCCGGCGCGAGGGGGCGGGCCTCTTTTGCAGGGATTGCGGGAGGCGAGGCCGAGAAGCGGGCTGGGACTCGGGGGCAGGCTGCAAAGACAGACGGTAGAGGAGCCAGGTTGGGAAAAGGGGCGCTACCCGGTGGTGGAGATAGCGCAGGGATACCGCTGTAGGAGACTGAGTGAGAGGACATGAAGATATGAAATTACGGAATCTAGGAAATGGGGGAGGAAGTGAATAAGAGGACGGTCTGTCTCCCCTCCGTGACCGAAAGGAAAGACACCATTTTCTGCACGTTTGTTTAGAGGCAAGATCCCCTCAATTAGAATATCCGAAAGCTTAACCAAGGCGTAGAAAAAAGCGTTTTAACTTTCACTTGTAATTGTAATAGGGCCACAGGGTGGCGCAGAAAAGTCACAAATTCTTAACAGGAATGGGATGAGCATTTTTGGGTATTGCTGCAATCCGTATTTGCTGTTAGAATGCGTATTATTAAATTAGCCCGTTTTCCTCAGCCGAATAATGAGAGGGACAAATGGCGTCAATATGTTCTTCATGGTTTGTTTTGTTTGGCCTGTGGCTTTTTTTTTTTAATACTGATTATATCAAAATCATATATTTTGATTTATTAATATATCGCTGGTTAATAAACTATAAAATCAACTCCTTTGCAAACTTTCATGTTTGTACCCATCAGGCAATTATCAGCTACACAGAGATTTCTTCAGTTATTCAGAAATAAATTAAAATAAGATGGGCCAAGAGATTTCCTGTTTCTGCGAAGAGATTTGAAAATTAATGGATAAGTTTTGAGGTTTAAATAACCTCTGTAGAATCTTTTACATGGAATCAAAATTTCCATCCTAGAATATCTTATCTTTCTTAGTTGACTTGATAAAACAAGTTTTTTAAGAAATCGATAACATTAACTTTCCATACCAGTAGGTTATGGAATGGCAGTCTTAAAGAACAGGGTGGCTACTACCCCAAGCTTCAGGGTAATTCTTATTTGTTTCCCTTTAAAGTGCATTCCATAGAAAGAGGCATGTACTGTTTTCATGAAGGCTATTTCTTTGTTTCCAACATTGAGTCAAGCCCAAAGTTTGTGGAGTGGATTACAGGTAATACCTGATGGTCTGATTTTCAAAGCATGTAAATTAATCTGGATTCAGCAGAGAATTTCAACAGTCCAAGATGCTCATCAGAGTGTCCATCTTGAATTGTATGCTTTTAGTTCCATTGAAAAGTTCATCTGAAAATGTATAATCAACCTATCTCCATAAGTTATTTAAAGTAAACTTGGGCTAAGTCAAACTGTTGAAAAGGCTGTATGCCTGGACATATTAACTTAACCCTTTATAGAATTTCCTTCACTGAATTTAGTTCTGAGTTTAAATTATTTAGCACAAAACATAATGTCTGGCATAATTATAATATTATTATTTCATCAGTTGTAGCAAAAGTACCGTACTAATGCAAAGCGTTGTTAACAGGTGTAATGGGGGTGGGATGAGACCGGGTTATTGGGACTGTGTACTTACTGCATAATTTTTCTGTAAATCTACAACTTTTCTAATGAAAAAAAACAAAGAAACAACAGAAAGTTGCTTTGGGATTTGCTTTGTCACACACAGTGACTTAGTGTTCCAGTATAAAGCCTCAAGTAATAAGTTTCGTTTGGATCTCAGTCCAGTAAAACTGTTTTCCCTGAGAACTGATGTTTCACTTGAACATTTTAATTAGCTCACTTTTGACCAAAACCTTAGAGTCCAGCATTCAAGACCTTTCTCTCGCTGTCTTTTCTCTTGCTGTCTTTTCAAGACTTATCCACTTCATAAAACCTTTGTTCTAGGCAAATGGGGCAGCCATTCATTCTGGGAATGCTTTCCATGATTTGCCTCAAACTTTTTCTTCACCTGAGAAAATCGACTCTTCAGAGGTCACCTTGAATTCCCCTTCTCTATGAAGCCTTTCCGGATCCTCCTAACTGGATGGATGTGAGATATTGTAAGGTGTGGTGGTAAGAATACGTCTTTCAACCCGGAGATGGCACTCTTGTTACACTATTTACCTTCGTGATTTAGGAAAGTAAATTTTCTGAGTCTCATTCTCTTCATTTGTCAGAGAACTTAAATGCCTAGTAGGCATAATTTATGAAAAGTGTCTGGCACATCAAAGGCATCCAATAACCAATAATTCCCATAAACATATAGTGTCTTTCTGGCACTCTATATTCCTTGTATTTTAGTTATGGTGTATTTCTTTGTTTAATCTTTTTTACAAAATGGTGAACACTAAAAGCCAGTCTATGTAGTATACAGGTGAAGGGCTTGGACACTGGAGACACATCATTTGCATCAGCCATAATACCATTTACTAGTTGCTCCTTTGTAAAAGTTACTTAATCAGTCTCCATGGTTCAGCTGTAAAGAAAGACGAACAGCTCTGAGAGTTGTTAAGAAGATTAAATGAGGCACAGAACAGTATTTGGTATATGAAATGGACTGAAGACTCTTACGTATAATTATTTGTACTCCCGACTACTTCAAACACATGGTACAGCAGTAATTCCATAAGCATTTAGTGTATTTTATAGCACTGATGGGTACTTTTAATCATGCCTCTGTATGATTTTCTTCTCCCCAATTCTGACTCTGTTCCACCCATATCTGAATTATTTCATCATATATCTAATATCATCAAGAATCTAAGGGAAATCACCTAGAAAAATTAAGTGGTTTTGGCAAAGACAAAAAAAAAATAGACTAAAAATAAGAGCAATAAATATGTACCATCAATAAATTTTGGATCTGGCAAGAACTTTAGAGAATGTTCTCCCTTCTTTTTTTTTCCAAAGGAGGAAACAGAAGCCCAAAAGATATAAAATGATCTACACAAGGTCCCACAGTAGCCCCATTAGACTAGGTTTCTACTCCACGAACCTAGATGTTCAAGCAGTTGTGAAAATGATAACATGAAAAGTGTCTGAGTACCTGTCTGTGTTGTTTATTTGTTGGGTTTTTTGTTTTTTTTTGAGAAGTATTTGTCTTGTCTTCTTGTTAAGGCTATTACTATACATTTGAAACAGGAGACATGTAAGTTTAAAAGATGTAAAATCTGAATGAACCAGCACTATATTTCAGTCTCAGAGGAGAGAGCATGAAAAAGTTAGAAGGGTAATTGAAATCAGAATTGATGAGTTTGAGTTAAGGCCATGACATTTATTAACTTTGGACATGTTAACTTTTCTCTGCTTTAGTTTATACTTTTGTAATGAGTAATTATAAATAGGAATTGCAATATTTGCATTGTCAATGCAGACTAAATTTTATAAAAACTCATTAAAAGTTTAAGCACTGTGTAAAAGTACCTAGCACAGTGTCTAGTTTCCTAGTGCTGCCATAACAAAGTACCACAAACAATGACTTAAAGCAACCCAGATTTATTATCTCACAGTTCTGGAGGCTAGAAGTCCAAATTAAAGGTGTCAGTGGAGCGGTGCTTCCTTTTATGTGTGGAGGAAAAAATCTCTTCCATGCTCTCTCCCGGCTTCTGTAGAGGCCAGCAATCCATAGTATTCTCTGCCTCAGTCGTCGCATGGTATTTCCTCACTGCCTGACTATCCAGATTTCCTCTTATGAGGACACCAGTTATATCGATTAAGGGCCCACCTTTCTCCAGTATGACCCATTTTAACTTCCCTTATTATAGTTGTAATGATCCTATTTCCAAATAAATTCACATTCTGAAAAGGTGGGGATTAGGATTGCAATATATTTTGGGGGGACACAATTCAATCCATCACCCACAGTTATAGGAAAATACTTCCTTACCTAAAGAATTCATTTGATGATGGGAAAGCCATTTTACCTTTCTAAGATTAGGATCCAGCCTACTATTTGCTGTCTAATACTCTTTTCTTCTCTAAATAACAAAGTAGAAAAGGACCAGACTTTTGAATAGTGTGTATTTGATCCAAGAATAAAAAAAGATCCTTAATTCTGTTATTAAATACAAGATTATGAAGCATGGATGGTTATTGATTAAAAAATAAGAGGGTTGTTTTGGTGGTTTGAAACCGTATGTATCCTAGAAAAGCATGCTCTTAAAGTGAATCCTTTCCTGTGAGTGTAAACCCATTGCTAAGTAGGATATTTTGATGAGGTTGTTTCACTTAGGGTGTGACCCATCTCATTCAGGTTCTTAATCCTCTTATGGGAGTCTTTCATAAGATGGATGAATACAGAGATAGAAAGCCACAGAAGAGGCTGAATGCAAGGAAACCTGGAAGAGAAGGCAGAGACCAGCAGATGCCACCATGTGGCAGAGGACCCAAGGATTGCTGGCAGCCAGTCTTCAGAAAGAAAGCATTGTCTTGATGATGCCTTGATTCAGACATTTTTCTCAGCCTCAAAACTGAATTGCTATTGGTAAAGTCAACACATTTCATGGTAACTGCTTTCAGCAGCCTAAGATACTGAAACAGTTGTCATAACTCTTCCCTTTAAAATACTTTTTATTCACTTAATTTAGGGAGAAAAGAATACTGGCCAGTTACTTGCCTTTCACATTTCCTTCTATAAATGACACTATGGAGAAAGTTGAGAAAGTGATCTAAGTTCTAATAACAATATGTTGTTTAATCATTTGTTCATTCATTCAGCAACATTTAAGAAGTGCCAACAGCAGAGAACAAAATTCTTGTCCCTGTCCTCCTGGAGTTTAAAATTCTAGTGAAAATAGATAGACTGAACAAATATTCACCAAAGGAAATGAATAAATTACAATGAATTATAAGTTGTACAGCTATCATAGCTGTTTTAGGACATGCAATTGACCAAGAAAATAAATTGAGTAGTCTTTGCCCATTTTTAGGGATTAATGTATCAAGCATGATGTGAAATTCACTTCACTTTATGTAATTCAGAGAATTATTTAGCAATTCCTACAATTGGCTTCTTTGAAACCACTTTATGATACTTTTATTTAAAAATATGTCAGCTCAGGTATCTCATGACTAAGAACTACTGATAACAGCAGGTTTACTTCCTGCTCACCTGAACTATTGTACGTAGTGAATGTTTTTGTTGAGATACTATGACAGAAACCAAGAGTTATTCTTCTTGGTTTTCTTTACATTTCATCTATGAACAATTAGGAGAGAGAAGACACAGAAAAATACTTTTTAAGAGTTTGGTATTTTGAAATAGAAAATGAATTATTTAACGTTTACAACTGTGACATACAGAATATCTTTAGGTAAGATGCCTTCTGTCTTTCTACTTCTTTAAAGAATCCTTTGTTGGTTGATAGAATAAGATCAAAGAAAGCAATTACTCCTCTTCTGCCTGGTGTGACATTAAGATAACATATTATTTTTAGATTTTACTCACCTAGGTCTAAATTCATATCTGAAAAATATTACCAACCTCAAATTCACACTGCACATCTTCCTAGACACTGTAATATTCTGGATGTGAGGTAACCCTACCTCTACTCTATTTTTTTCTTAAGGTTGAGAAGAATCATGTGATTCTTGATAACTTTGTGTATAGCAGGTCTATCAAGTAATCCCCAGCATTCCTTAGGGGCAATACACTCCAATGTAGAATGTTGAGTCTGCAAAAATTAAAGAATAGGCAGCAACTTTGCACCCAGTAGACCTGCAATTCTGCAGACTGTTATGCTCCAGTGTGGTCTACTCTGTGTGTGCCATGTCTAATTTTCTCACCTATTTTCCTTTCTCTGCCTTTTTAATTGGTTTCTTCCTCCCTGCATCCACTTAATAATCTATATACCAACAGTCACTTGTATGAAGCTTTTGCACCACCGAAGTGCTTCATCTCAGTTTGTCTTTCTGATGTTCCTTAAATACATCTCATTTCATGAGTTTCACTTCTAAAAGGGAATTAGAAGCTCATCAGTGTGCCAGCTCACAATGATGCACATAGCATCCCCTCTAACGAGGTGAGGACACTAGACTCCATCTCACTTCAGGAGGAGAACCTTTCCCATCCAGAGTAATGCCTCAGGACAGAGATTTTGTTTCCCCCTAACAGTGGGGGAAAGTGTCCAGGTTTTTTCTCTTCACATGCAACTCTTGGTTTTTCATGCTCTCGTCTGCCCTAGCCAGCCCTGCCACTTGACTGAATTAGCAGAACGAAAATAGCAGGGGCTCACACCCTGAGATCTCTGTTCATAAATCCATTTATAACTGGGCTTTATTATGTGGCAGTGTATGTTTTTTCCTCAAATTTTTATTTTGAAATTTTTCAAATATACCAAAATGTTGAAGAACAGTTCAGTAAACTCCCCTATCCTTGAGACCAAAGAACTTTTTAAATAAACTGTTTTGTCTTGCTTTTTGTATTTTTCATTTTCTTTTTTCAAAAGATACTATTGAAAGAAACACTTTTCTCGCAATTTAGGACCTCATGGCTTTTGAATTGCACAGCATCCAGTTCAGAAAGTAGAAGGAAGTTCCCCAACAGGAGTGGAAAGGTGAGGGAATGTTCTGATTGGCTGACATTAAGTTTCCAGTTTTGCATAGTTGGGAGAGGTGTTTTACAGAGGAGAAAGCAGATATGCTTTGGTTGGTATAGTATGTCCAATCTGATGAGCTGTCTCTCCTGGAAGGAAACTGGTTATTACCAGGTGTTGCTTCTCTGCAGTTCCCTAGGGTGTCTTCCACTGTTCCATTTTCTTGGAAGGTCCCTGCAGGTCAATTATTTTTTTTCTCCCGGAAAATCCTTTCTTGCAAGTTCCCTTCTTTTGGCAATGCTCAAAGCATGCAGCCATATGAGGCTTATTTTAATTTACATTAATATTTAAATAAAATTAAATAAAATTAGAAATTAAATCCATCAGTTTCATTAGCCATATTTCAAATGCTCAGTAGCTACATGTGCCTAGTGGGTACAATTTTGGACAGCACAGATATAGAACATGTCTGTCATTGCAGGTAGTTCTATTGGACAGTGCTTTAAAAGCCTTTTGAGCTGTTTATAAAAGACTGTGTTTATTAAAGGAATGAGCCTGGGCTTCTAGTAACTGCAGAAATGTCTCAAAGAGAGGAGCAGTTCTCAGGAACTGGGGCAGTGGCCTAAAAACCAATGGGGTCCTGTAATTTTTAAGGACCAAGTTATTGTTGTGTGATGTGCACAGAAGAGCTCAGACTAGGCTATAGATCACAAGAAAATTTGGACAATGAAGGTATCATCAGAGGCTTTCTTGGACTGGAGTCTCATGAAACATCTGTGTTCTGATCACTGTATAAACCTCTTGGATTTTGCTTGCGTACTGGGAAGGAAGGGTGCTGTAATACTGAGTAAGATTAAATTTCCTGATGATCCAGTGGGACTTAGTCTTAGCTTCATTTAAATTAAAAAGAAAAGGGAGTTGAAATTTCTCGCATATCTGAATTTGGAGATTGAGTTTCATACCACTTTAAAAATGTGAAAAACATCTTTGGGGATTATTTTAAATACTGTGTAGAAACATTTACTTAAATAGTATACATGTTTTTAGCCACTGGGGGACATTGTTGCCCTAAACATAAAACAAGGAATGCTTTAGGACAGTGGTTCTCAAACTTGAGCATACACTAGAATCAGCTGGAGGACTTGCTAAAGAGCAGATTATTATAGTTACCCGGCAGGGGAGATACCATGATCACTAAGGTGGCTTTCCCAGGATGAGACCGATCCACTATACTCAGAATCTGCTGATCCTTGTGGGTTTCCCCACACACGAGATACTTGACAGCATAACTTGTGTTGATGGGGGGTTGTGTGCACACTTGCCCTGAATGGGGGACGGGGGTGGGGGGAGGGAGAAAAACAAAAAACAGATCATTGGGCCCCCATTTTGCAGAGGTTCTGATCGAGTAGGCCTGAGGCAGGGCCTGAGGGAATGAACTTCTAACAAGTTCCCTATTGATGCCAATGCTGCAGGTCTGGGGACCATACTTTGAGAGCCACAACTTTAGTAAAAATGTTAAATGTGGTATTGATGTGGGCTATGGGTGGCAGGTTCTTTGTCTCTTCAGAGATAATCTAAACTATCTGTGACTTGTGGGTGTGGGATGATGAAAGGCTGCAGTCCTGCCCTTGGGGAGCAGGAAACAGTTTAACAATGCAAGGTCTATAAACTTTAAGTATTCAGGGGAAATGCAAACCAAATATGCTAAAGGCTTATTTAGAATGTTTGGAGTCCATGCTAAAAGCTTACTTAAGATGTGGAAGATATATATGCTAATTGAAGTCTATTGAGAACTGAAACAAAGGGACCATTTGGCCTTTCTTTCCTCATGGTATAAAAGACATTTGAAAATCTTGTTCAGGGCTTGGGATTCAAACTGAAAGCTCCCGAGTCCGGCTGGCTGTCAATAAACCATTTTTCCTTCTCAAAATCATTCCTGAGTCCTGGCCTCTCTATACACAAATAATTGAGCCTCTCTCAAATTCTACAACATTTTTGGCGACTCCGCCGGGACAACAAACGAAGGCCAGAGACGGTAGCACTTTGCTGCCCCTTCCAAATCCCCGAGGAAGCTGGGAGGACTCGGGTGAACCCCAAATCTGGGCGCCCCTGGATTAAATTTAATCCAGAAAAGATGTGGGCTCCACCAGAATCTTCCCGACAAAAATCGAGGGCAATGGAAGGTCTGAAGAGAAAGATTCTGGGAACGAAAAAGAACTCCAAACATGGAAGAAGGTAAGACTCCCTGGGTGAGCACAGTCTGGAAGGCCCTAGTTTTAATTGCTAGGAAGGGGAGGCTGATCACCTCCCGAGAGAACCCTAGTAGCCCCAGAAAATTGGGGGGAAGCCGTTCTCTCTAGGCTTGGGAAAAGGAGAAAAACCGGGGAAAAGCCCTGGTGTTTTGGGTTTGTCTAACTGCATGTTAGAATCTGGTACTAGTCTTATATCCACTAAAGGAGTGGAGTCTTGATTTTAATAGGAAGGGCTTTTATAGGTTTGAGTCCTAATGTCCTGGAGAAAAACCGGGAAAAAGCCCTGGTGTTTTGGGTTTGTCTAGTCTTATATCCACTAAAGGAGTGGAGTCTTGATTTTAGTAAAAAGGGCTATTTATAGGTTCAAGTCCTAATGTCCTGGAAATTAGTCTAGATTAAGAAAAACAAAACTTGGTTACAGGAAAATGGATTGGCTTTTCTGGTGGAGCTTGGTCTGGGTGTAAAGTTTAAACAGTGGAAAAAGTCTAGCTGAAATCTTTTGTTATGGTGCTAAATTGTGAATGAATTCGCTTTATACCAAATGTTAAGTGTTCTGAGGTTTGTGATGGCTGTGGGGGCAGCCATAGTGAAAATATATATAAACTTGTGGGTCAGATTAGTGACCTTTGTGCTTCTGTCTGTGTCAGCTCATTGCTAGTGTTGGAGTTGTGTCCTTATGTAAAGTAGAATTACAGCTGAGCTGGAGCCCTCCCTTGCCATTGGCAAGGGAGTGAAATGATTATGGGGCAAAACTGAAGAGTCTGGATGTTTGCGGAGTCTAGATGTTTGTGCATGCTCTGCTGTCTTGTCTCTGGTCTGGCCCTTTGCCGGGGCTTGGAGGCCATCTGTGTCCGTGCCATGCACCCAAGTTTGTTGGGGCTGCCCCAGTCAGGGTGCCTGGGTCCCCTGGAGAGTTGATGAATTTGAGTAGGTTCTGTCTGCCCATTTTGGCCTGAAAGCTGGGAAGGGGGGAGCGGCTTGCTCCTTTCCAGTGAGTCCACACCTTCTATTCATAAGCTGCATTCCTGTTTGATTGTTGTGCACCTGACTGCCGTGAAGGGGGTAAAAAGCAGAATCAGAATAAAATGCAGTAAAGTTCCCTCCCTAGGGTGTCAAAGCCAAAATACCTTTGCATTCTGCCCAGGTTCTTAGAGGGTATTGTAGTAACTTTAAGTAAGAGAATGTGTTCTGTGAAGGTAAAATTTGTCTTAAGGGTATAAATAATTATAAAAGTTTTACAAAGCATTGTTTAAATTAAAGTATTTAAATGGCTAATTGCAAAAGGTCATTATTTAACAAAACTGAATTGATAATAATAATAATAAAAAGCAATTTTATAACAAACTTATTCGGCAGCCAGTCTCCCCTGCCAACTTGCTTCCAAAAAACTGTTTCTGGTATTACATGCTACTAAGTATTTAAAGTGAAAAAAAGTTCATTATTTTAACAAACTTGTTTAGTATTAATAGCAATTATATGTTGTAAGAAGTTTGCCTAGTAACTTAGTATGTGGGATATATGGAGTGTGTTTTTATTGTTAAAGAAACAGAAAATGATTTTGTCCTAAAATAAAATGATTGATTATTAAAGAGTAGAGTGTGAGACAGAACCTGAATGAATACTGAAAGTGTAAAAGGTTTGTGGAAGGAAAATTTTTATGATTAAAATTGAGTAAGATCAATATACAAAGAAAATCTTTACAAAATAGCTTCTTGTGCTTTAACCTCATCATTTCCTCAGTGTTTGAAGAAGAAGAGTCTTACCTCTTTTAAAAAAACATTTATGTTCTAAAAATCAAATCCTAAAAAATAGCTTTTTATTTCAAACTAACTGCAAGAGATTTATTCTTTTACTTTAAAGGAAAAATTAAAGTAATGGTTAAGTTCATTTAATATGTTATAAGTCGAATGAAAGGTATTTAAAGGTGTTATAAAATAATAGATTTTTAAAAAATTAATAAAAACTGTAACTAAGAGTTAAAATCATTTATAAATGCATTTATGTTATAAAACAGTGGAAAGGTAATAACTGAAATTATAGCTGGGTGAATTTAGCTTGAAATTATTAAGTGTAAACTCTAAACTTTACCTTTCCTTAGTTTATGGTTACTTCAAGTCTAACCTCACCCCTTGCCTTTGCCTATGGTTATTTCATAATAGCTTCTGCCCCTATAGGCCAGAAAAGAGCTGGGACGTCACTGTCTCCTCTCCTGGTATTAGTAACCCTTTCTCTCATGAATTCAAGTGTAAACCAAATAAATTGCTGCCTAATAGAATAAGGTTAAATAACCACTGGAGTTTTATTATCTCCAAAATCAAAAAGGGGGGTGAAGGGGGAGAAGTCTCCTGCCTTGACAGTCAGTGTTCCTAAGAGTGGCAATTCATGAGAGAAAGCAGTCTGTCTCCCTGAGGCTTCAAATAGCCTCAGTAAATATATATAAAATTAATCTTGTTGCTTATCCAAAATTCTGCTAAATTCAAAGTAAAATATAAAGTTCTGAAACAAAAAAAATAGTGCTAAAGCATTGAGAACATTTTGGTTACAATCCATTAAGAAAGAAAATTCTTATGTAAAACTGCATAGTCAGTATAAAACTGCACAGTCATAGTGCAAATTAAGAGTTTCAAAAGTCTTTGAAATGTTTTGCAGTCACACTTGTTTTGTAAGAATTAGAAGTTTAAAGTAACTAAAGTTATGTTGTTGTGTCAAACTATTCATGTCTGCCTATTTGCTCAAATTGTTGAAGTTAAATATGCAGTTATAAGTAATATATATTTCAGGACTCCAAATTAAGCTAAACAGTATATAAAATAATGCAAATTATAAATAATATCAATGAGTTTTGTTTCTGTGTCTAACTCTTTGTATCTGCCCATTTGCTCAGTGTATGTCTTCATACATCAGGATAATAATATCAAATTAACAAATGAAAATTCTTAAAAGAGCTCTATTAAAATTGTTAATTAAATATGCAGTTATATATGTAAATAAATATTCTTAAAGCCCAAATTAAACTAAGCAGGATGAAAAAGTCATAGAAATCTAATTATAGAAACAATTGGGAAAGGGCCTCCTCTTTGCAAGAGCTTTAAAGGCAAGACTAGGTGTAGCAGATTAAACCTATCTACTAGGCTAGGGAATTAAGAATCAGTTTGCCTGGTAATTTCCCAGTTTAAACCTTTTGTCAGCCATAAAATGCAAAAAAACAAAGATTAGGTTAATTTTCACATAAGAAAAATGTTGATATAACCTGGCAGCCTGCTGCCTCAGTCTCCCACTCCCGGGTTGGACAGCAGTGGAGGAAACCAGTTTAGGCCAGTCCTATGGGCAGTGGAAGGATGCCCAAGAAGGAGCTAAGTCGGTGCCATTTCAGCACTAAATTCTATTCCTTATTTGACAAAGGGGGGAGCAGGTAAAAACTAAAATGGTTGGAATGTGATAGAGGAAGCAGTTAAATCAAACTTTTGCGTGGGAAAGTTAAATCTCAGATAAGCTGTAACTTCTGAAGTATCCAATCTATGGAAAAACAGAGGAAGAGCTTGCATGCTAGGCTTAGGGGTATAAATTGTGTCATTTTTCTTTGTTCGGGGCACCAGCCATATCTGGCTCTGCGCCCCTTCTTGCAAGATTGAAAATAAATTATTTTCTTCTCCACAATCTGGTGAGCCTTATTTTCTTCCAGAAGATTTCTTTCCAACAAAATAAAGGTAATTAGTGGCTCTATTAACAAATTTCAGTAAGTAAAGAAAAGTCCATAAAAACTATGGAGAGATCTTTCCTGGGTTATGATTTAAAAAAATTAAGTAATTGTGTAATGTGTTTTAAAACCTGGTAGTCAGTATGCATGTGTTTTAAAACCTGGTAGTCAGTATGCTTTTAAATTAATAATTTTCATAACTTAAAGAAAAAAAGTTTTTAGCTTCCTGTAAGGGAAAAAGAGAACTCCTAAGATGGATACCTGAATATGACAGGCCCTAAAACCCAATAATTCATTTCCAAATTGTAATTGAGACAATATCAAAGAGACTAGATTTCCAAGATGTAATTTAGTGTTTGGTTCTGTTTCAGAGTTGGATTAGCAACAGTTACGTAAGTTCCCTAATGAAATCAAATCTCGAGTAGAGCAGAGCAAAGCAGAGAGAAAATCATCTTCCCCAGGTTGCTAAGAACTGGGTGAGTGTCTATTCTGCTGTTATCTTTTTTTTTTCCCCTGGAGAGCTATTATATAGCTGGATCAATGTGCACAAAGCAGCCATTCCTTCTTGGGAGAAAACCTTTGTATATTACCTTAAAAGCCTATAAAACTAACATGAAATTTACTTGATATACCATGTTAATTATGATAGCTTATTGTTTTATGACACTAGAAATTGGTATAAGTTGTTATCCTGAGAAAAATAATGTTTTGCAACTAGAATGGGCTTTACAAATTCATTTCTTCCATTCCTTTCCTTTGGAAATAAAAATCCAATGTTCAGGAAAGTTAAGTGATTAGCTCAAGATGGTATCAATTGCATAAAAGAATAATATTTCCAAGGTTCTAGAGGAGTAGTTGTGAAACAGTACCTTTGGAAATTTGAAATGTTAAGTAAATGTTTTTGATCTAGTGTTTACTTGTAGCATCAACTGTGAAAAAATATGAACCAAGTTTTAACAGGTCTATTTTGGGGTCACGGGATTCTCATTTTCTACTTTGTACATTTCCTTTTTAAAATTTTGTTCCAATAATCATGTTTTGCTACTGTAATGAAAAATAGAGATAATTTCTATTTTAGAAATATCCATGACAATGTTTTAAAATAAAAACTATCATTGAATGAGATTAGCCTCTTTCAAGTATAATTATTATAGGTAATTAATTTCTTTATTTATCCATTCATAGGATATATAGGAATTAAGTACATATCTTATGTGCTAATAGTATGTTCCATACCTCTTCCACTAAACTTTTTCATTTTTATTCTCTTGTGAGCCATTTTTTTAGGCTAACGATGTGATGTTCATGCATATTCCCACCATCTGAAAGATGTCAGTGTCGTGCTTGCTGCTTTGTGTTGGGTTCACTGCAATAAACTGCATTATTGGCTTTATGCTTTGGTGTCCTAAATTTCAAGATATTGTGAAGGATACTTGCAGAGCAGTCTGTGATTTCTATTCCAGTTGTTGGGTTGTTCATCCATTCAAGCTTTTAAAAAGTACAACACCAGGCATTGTTCAAGACCATGGGATATAATGAAGCACAAGACAGATATGGTTCCTAATCTTACAGACCTTATTATTGTCACCGAATAATTTGTTTTAGAGATAATGTTGAGAGATAAGAAAGTAAAGATAATTCTACTATGACTCCTGCTCTGAAGAAGTACCTATACCAAATTCAACTGTCTGATATCAAAACAGAAATTATGAATATCCTTTGACCTAGAAAATTCAATTTCAGGGATTTATCCAACAGAAATACTCATAAATGAACAAAAATAAAGGAGCAAAGGCATTCATTACAGTCATGCTAGCTATAGAGCAAATTTGGAAATAAACTAAAAATCCATCAATAAGTAACTAGTTAATTAAATATTCATAATGGAGCAGGATGCACTATCTAAAACGAATGAAGTAGGTACATGTTACATGGTTATACATCCAAGATACGTTAATTGAAAAGGCAAGTTGCAGAAGAACATGCAAAACATTATAGTGCTTATAATAACAAAGAATACCGTAGCTCACATATAAAAATTCTTGGAGTTATTCAAGAATCTGTTCTAAGTGTGACTGTAATAATAATAATTTATACCTTTCCATGCTATTTTCATTTTCTAAAAATTATAGACATTATTTTTACAGCTCAACCAAAAAATAATAGCAAACTTCAATAAAGTTTACAGACCTCAATCAACTATCTATGTGTTCTAAGTCCATTCCCTTAATAACTAATAATAACTTCCTAATTTATTTCCCTTTCCCACCCCTCCCCCCATTGTTGCTCTTGCTCTCTGCTTGTCTTCTCTTTAGGAGGCAATGGGAACCGAACCTGGGACCTCCCATGTGGAAGAGAGGTGCTTAAGCGTTGGAGCCACCTCCACTCCTGCTTTGTTGTCTCTCTTGTGTTTCCTCTTTGTGTCTCCTTGTTGTGTCATCTCACTGCACCAGCCTGTCATGCCAGCTTGCCATCTTGCTTGTCTCCTACAGGAGGCACTGGGAACCAAACCTGAGACCTCTCAAGGGGTAGGCGGGAGCTCAATTTCTTTAGCCACATCTGTTTCCCTGTTTATTCTTAAGATATTATTGGGGATGAAGAGTTCCATGTCCTTAATAGATTATAAGAATTGTTGGCCTAGAACTTAATCTTTCCCCTTTGATTTTTCATGGTATTAGTAGTTGATATTGTTGATTGAACACCAGCTACTAGGGACAAATGTCCACATTGTCCTGCACAAGCACACCAGCTGATATTTAGCTGTGCTCCGTTTGCTGAACTGTTTATCCTGATGCAGAGCTCTTTCCCCCAAAAGAGAAAAGAGGGCCTTTCCTTAATTTTCACAAAGCTCTGTTTGCGCTAGTTGTGGTCTTGTTATTAGGACGTGTATTCTTTTAACTAATTTGAATCATAAACCAAAGACTAAATTGTCTTGTTCTGTTTATTCAAACTATAGGCTTAAAGTCTTTGGGCATATAACAATATCTTACTGAATCAAAAGCTGTAACTTACGGTTGGTGCTTGGTCAGCACATTCTGACTTTTGAGTATTATATTGATAAATACTATAATCAACTAATGGTGAATCCCTGGAGGCTTTGAAGTTTACCATTGCCACCTACCACTCAGTCAGGGTTTCTTAAAATTACTTATCTGAAGGCTCTCCTGGGGACTTAGGTATAACTTTCTCCTATATTATTTTAACAGTCAGTATAAATCAATAGATATTTTCAGGTGCTTTTCCTGGAAATTCTGATTCACTTTGGGGTGAAGCTTAGAAATGTATTTTTTTTCCAAGGTAGGCAAGGGGGTAAAGAGTTTATTAAAAAACAAGAGGGGAGCAGATGTGATTCAAGTGGTTGAGTGCCTACCTCCCATATGGGAGGTCATGGATTCAGTTCCTGGTTCCTCCTGAATAAACAAAAATAAGCAACAAGCAAAACAAATGAAAAGACAAACTTGGGAAGCAGATATGGCTCAGTGGTTGAGTGCCTGTGGCTTCCCACATACCAGGTCCCAATACCTAAAAAAAAAAAAAAAAAAACAAGAAAAGAAAAAAAGAGAAAAGAGGAGACATGGATTGTGGGTGTGTTACAGGACAAGTTGCCTTGGAACTGTATTTTTAACATTTGCCTGGGTAGATTTTTAGAATTAGGTGAATTTTTAAAAAACTGTTCTGAGAGTTATTGTAACTCAGTGGTTGAGTGCCTGTTTCCCATGTACAAGATCCTGGGTTCACTCCCCAGTACTCCTAAAACAAACAAACAAACACAAAAACTGCTCTAAGATTATTGAAAAATAAGAAGGGTCATATATTAGGCTCAGAGACTTAGAGCCCAAAATATTGGAGTTAAATTTGGATTGATTTGTGCATTTAAGGCATTATGTCCTACATGCATGCCATGGAAATATCTAGGTGTTGGTATAGGGAGAAGGGAATTTGTCATAAAGTTCTAAGACTCACGGGCTAGTTTCACATCAAAATACATGTAATTAATTTCCTAATTTTTTTAATTTTTAATTTTAACAAATCACAACATATGACAAATATGGAAACATACCTATGCTTTTTAAAATTGTCATTATACTCTTTTTCTCTAGTAATTTTACCATTCCTCATAAATCCTATTAGCCACATCCTTATACATTTATAGCTTCAGTCTTATACTTACTGTACTTTGCACCAGGCTTTCAGTCAGTATAACTCAATAGACATTCTCCCTAAGATAGGGTAAGTAGCTGCACTTAGCATGGAGGATGATCACAATTCTGTTTGCCTTTAGAAGAAATTTGCATTTTCTATGACTGCAAAAATACCGCTGAATAGAACATTTCTTCACCATCCTTGATGAAAGATGAACATTAATAATGCAGATAAGAATCAGGCCAAGAAATGTTGAAGAGAAAACAAGTTCCAGAAGTCTTAATTCCTTCTAGAAGAATAAATTTAAAATGGCAAGCTCAATAGTTCCACCATAGCAAAAAACAAGGGGAGTATTAAGTTCTAAAGAGTTAAAAATCTACTTATGTACCTTATAGCTTGTATTAATAAATATTTATCTATATCCATATCTATACCTGTACTTAAACATATCTATTTCTTTTTAATGTAATTTTTATTCTATTACTATATATACAGTATATCCCCTTTTAAACACATTAAGATATATGTCAATAGTGTTAATTATGTTCACAAAGTTGTTACCATCACACCACCCACTACCAAAACATTTCTATCATTCTAAATAGAAACTCTGTACATTTCACGTCTAAACTCCCTACTCCCTAACCCTGTCCCCATCCTCTAGTAATCTATGTTGATTATGATTCTATGAGTTTGTTTATTTTGATTATTTTGTATCAATGAAAGCATACAGTATTTGTCTTTTTGTGTCTTATTTCACTCAACATGATGTCTTCAAGGTTCATTCATGTTGCTGCATTTATTAGAATGTCATTCATTTTTATGGTTTCATTCATCAGTTTTCCTTTTTTCCCCTATCACATTGTATATATATATATACACCACATTTTGTTTATCCATTCACCCGTAAATGGACACTTGAGTTGCTTCAATCTTTTGGTAATTGTAAATAATACCACTATGAACATCAGTGTGTAGATATCTGTTCAAGTATCTGCTTTCAATGCTTTAGGTTATATACCTAGTAGTGGGAATGCCAGGTCATATGGTAACTCTACACTTTGAGGAACAAATTCCAAAGCAGATGCATCTTTACATGCTGCCAACAGTGAATGGGTGTTCCCATTTCTTTGCATCCTCTCCAAAACTTGTCATTTTCTATATATATATTTTTAAAAAGTAGTAACCATTCTAATGGGTGTGAAATGGTATCTCATTGTGGTATTGCTTTACATTTCCCTAATGGCTAATGATATTGAGCATCTTTTCATCTGCTCTGCTTTTTGGCCATTTTTTATATCTTCTTTGGAGAGATGGCTATTCAAGTTATTTGCCCATTTTTAAATTGGGTTGTTTGATTTTTGTTGTTAAGTTAGAGGATTTCTTTATATATTCTGGACATTAAACCATAATTGGATATGTCATTTCCAAATATTTTCTGTCATGTAGGTTATCATTTTACTTCCATGAAAAAGTTCTTTGAGGCACAAAAGTTTAAGTTTGGTGAGATCCCATTTATCTATTTTTTCTTTTGTTGCTTGTGCTTTGGGTGCAAAGTCTAATAAATCTTTCCCTAACACAGGATCCTGGAGATGCTTTGCTACATCAAGGAGTTTGAGAGTTCTGGCTCTTACGTTAGGTATTTGATCCATTCTGAATTGATTTTTGTATAAATCAACTCTATAAATTTTAACTCTAAACTCCTTTCTTTTGCAAATGAAAATCCAGTTTTCCTAGCACCATTTATTGAAAAGATTATTATTTCCCCATTGAGTTTTCACTCCTCTTCAATTTTTTGGAAGAGTTTGAACAGAATTGGTGATTGGTAAAATTCTCTTTTGAAGCAATCAGTTCCTAGATTCTTCTTTGTTGGGAGATTTTGATTACTGCTTCAATCTCTTGCCTAGTTATTGGTTTGTTGAGATCTTCTGTTTCTTCTTGAGTCAGCATAGATAGCTTGTGTGTTTCTAAGAATTTATCCGTTTCATCAATGTTATCTAATTTGTTGGTGTACTGTTGTTCATAATATACTTTTATAGTTCTTTTTATTTCAGTGGGGTCAGTAGTAATGCCCACCTTTTCATTTCTGATTTTCATTAAATGTGTCCTCTCTCCTTTTTTTCTTCATCATTCTAGTTAAATGTTTGGCAATTTTTTTAATGTTTTCAGAGAACCAAGTTTTGTTTTGTTGATTTTCTCTATTATTTTTTCAGTTCTCTATTTCAATTTATCTTCACTGTATTCTTCATTATTTCTTTCCTTCTACTTGCTTTGGGTTTAGTTTGTTCTTCTTTTTCTAGTTCTTCCAGATTTGAGGTTAGGTCTCATTGGAAGTCTTTTTTCTCTTTAAATTGTAGGCATTCAGATATTTCATTGTCAGCACTGGCTTCGCTGCACCCCATAAGTTTTGGTATGTTGTATTTTCCATGTTCATTTGCTTCAAGATATTTCCTAATTTCCTTTGTGATTTCCTGGATTACATTGGTTATTTAAGATTATATTGTTTAATTACCACATATTATGAATTTTCTGATATTCCCTCCACTATTGATTTCTAGCTTCATTCTGTTGTGGTAGGAGAAGACAAATTGTACAATTTCAATATTTTTGAATTTACTGAGACTTGTTTTCTGATGCAACAGGTGGTCTATCTTGGAGAATGATCCATGTACACTTGAGAAGACTGTGTATTCTGATGGTACTTGAAGTGTTCTATATACATATGTTAGGTCTGTTTGGTTTAGAGACTCATTCAAGTCTTCTTTCCCTTATTGAGCTTCTCTCTAGATGTTCTATCCATTATTGAAAGTGGTGTGTTGAAGTCTCCAACTATGAATGTAAAACCATCAATTTCTCCCTTTAAATCTGTCAGTATTTGCTTCATATATTTTGGAGCTTTCCTGTTAGGTGCAAATATATTTTTATAATTGTTACATCTTCTTGTTGAATTGACTCCTTTATTCATATATATATAATGGCCATTTATGTCCCTTGTAACAGTTTTATACTTAAAATCTATTTTATCTGATATTAGTATAGCCACCCCGGCTCTCTTTTGGTTATTACTTGCATGCTATATTTTTCCATCCTTTCACTTTTAACCTACATATCTGTGAATTTAAGGTCAATCTCTTGCAGACAGCATATAGTTGAGCCCTGCTTTTTTATCCATTCTACCAAATTCTACCTTTTGACTGGAGAGTTTAATGCATTAACATTTAAAGTACTACTGATAATACAGGACTTTTTCTGACATTTTGTTATTTAGTCTTTGTAAGTTTTATGCCTTTTAAGTCCTTCAAGTCTTCTGTTTATATTTATTTGATTTTTTTGTGTTGGGCCATTTTAGTGCCTTCTCTTTTCTATCTGGATATATTTTTGAGTGTTTTCCTTGTGGTTACAATGTGATTAAAATTTGACATCCTAAATATGAAACTATTATATTTATTTTGATACCAAATTTACTTCAACAGCATAAAATACACTTTTCCTTTAGCCTCTGTCCCCCACCTTTTTAAAATCAATTATATCTTTGCCCATTGTATGTTCAAAAACATAGATTTATCATTATTTTTATTCATTTTTATTTTACAACCTGTAGTAGAAGTGGAGTTACATATCAAAACACACAATACAATGATACTGGCATTTATAATTACCCAAATGGTTACCTGTTCTGGTAACCACTATTTTATGCTTTATTTCTTTATGCTGCTTTGAACCACTGTATACTGTCCTTTCCTTTCAGTCTGAAGAACTTCCTTTAGCATTGTTTGTAGGATAGGTTGAGTGGTGGTGAGCTTTTGTTTATCTGGGAATGTCTTAATCTTTTCCTCATTTTTGAAAAACAGTCACACCAGTTATTTAATTCTTGGTTGGCAGTTGCTTTCTTTCAGCTCTGTAAGTTTTCCAAACCTCTGCCTTCTTGCCAGCATGGTTTCTGAAGAAATCAGCATTTAATCCAATTGGGACTCCTTTGAGCATAACACATTGCTTTTCTCTTGTGGCTTTAGAACTCTCACCTTGTCCTTTGCATTCAACAGTGTGATCAATATACAATGGAGTATATTTTCTTCATGTTTATCTTGTTTGGTGTTCTCTTTGCTCTTTGGATATGCATATTCACATCTTTTGCTAAATTTGGGAAGTTCTCTGTCATTATTTTTACCCTTTCCTCTTTCTTTTCCTTCTGGATATTACTTAATGCACATATTTGTACATTAGATGGTGCCCAAGAGGAGTCTTAGGCTATTTTCACTTTTTATAATTCATTTTCCTTTCTGCTCCTCAGCCTGTATCATTTCAGTTGTCTTGTTTTTGAGTTCACTGATTCTTATGCCAGCTCCAATATTCTGTTGAAACCCTCCTGGGAATTTTTCAGTTCAGTTACTGTGGTCTTCAACTCCAGAGTTCTGTTTGGTTCCCTTTCTATAATTTCTATTTCTTTACTATGGTTCTCATATTGCTCATTCATTGTTTTTCTGATATTCTTTAGTTCTTTGTCTGTATTTTCCTTTATCTCCTTGAGCATTTTTAAGATCATTTTTAAAAAACTTTGTTTGGTATGTCCACATTCCTGTCTTTGTTAGTGTTTCCTGGATTTTTAACCTCCTTTTTCCTGTTTCTTTCTTTGTGCTTTTTTTTTTTCCAAACTGTACATTTTAATATTTTAAAATGTTAGCTCTGGAATTTGTTCCCTGTAATATCCATTTCAGTATTCTTTTTTATGAAGGGTTTTTTGTTTGTTTATTTAATACTTCTGAAAATAATGCGTATGCAAAGCATTGAGATATGAGAAAACATTGGTTCAACACTAACAAATCCATAAGAATTAGGACTTGGGGAAGGTGGAAAAGATTATCTAAACATTAAAAAATAAAGGAGGGAAGTGGATATGGCATAAGGGATAGGGCGTCTACCTACCACATGGGAGGTCCAAGGTTCAAACCCAGGGCCTCCTGATCTATGTGATGAGCTGGCCCACACGCAGTGCTGATGTGTGCAAGGAGTGCCCTGCCATGCAGGGGTGTCCCCCACGTAGGGGAGCCCCATGCACAAGGAGTGCACCCCGTAAGGAGAGTCACCCAGCACAAAAAAAGTGCAGTCTGCCCAGGAGTGGCGCTGCACACACGGAGAGCTGACGCAGCAAGATGACGCAACAAAAAGAGACAGATTCTGGGTGCTGCTGACAAGAATGCAAGCAGACACAGAAGAACACACAGCGAATGGACACAGACAGTAGACAACTGGGGGGAGAAGGCGGCAGGGAAGGGGAGAGAAAGAAATAAAAAATAAATCTAAAAAAAAAAAGGAAACTGCAACCAAAATAAATTGATAAAATCCCTATTAATACTTATGAAGAGTCTTTATAAGACCCTTTCCATGATTTTTATTATACTAGAGAGCCTTATCTGGCTACACTAGCAATTCTCATAGGCAAAACAGAAATAGGGAGATTCCTCTGACTGGTCCCCATGTTATTAAATGTTCTCATGCCCTGACCCCCAACTCCAGTTTCTTAATGAAGCAGGCATTCAGCCCCATCCCTTGAAAGAGGATGTAAATCATTCTTTCGATATTACTCCCCCGTATTTTATCTATAAACTGGGTTTTCAGTTGTGTTCTAGGAACATATCATATACTATTAAGCTGCACATCTATGCTGAAGATATTAGACAATGACTGACAAGGAAAAACATTTTTTAAATTATGAACTCAATCCATTTGGTGTATTTCAAAAGGTGCAATACTTTTCCTCATTTATCCATAAAAGAAATAAATTAACTTCAAATTTTTTTCAGCAAATGGCAACATTCCCTAAAAAGTCACAATCACATATTTAGGACATCCTAGAAAACAGGAGGGATAAGATAGATCCCACCCACTTCCATGAGTTTCATCAAATACTGCACCTACTCAAGGTCAGAGAGAAAAAACAACTTTCAAAAGGATTATTTTATTAAATGAGGCATTTACTATACTTCTTCCTAAGAGCACAAGGTGAGGAAGATGTTTTCTAAACTAGATCTGCCAACACTCTAATGAATTAAAAAACAGGACTGAAAAATCAAACCACCTACAAACAAATACCACCACCCCCACCACCAAAAAAGGGGGGAGATTAAAAAAAACAAAACACTAAGACCTCCCAGATTACTCTCCAGAGTAGAACCAGGGACCAGCTTCAACAATTCAGATTAATCTGTTACAGTGCCATCATAAGCATTCCTTGCTTTAAAAAACAAAACAAAACAAAAAACAAAACCATAATTTTTTGGTTGTAGTATTGAAAAAACAAACTAGGAAAGAGGGCAAGATGGTGGCTGAGTAAGGCGCTCCAAGAATCAGCGTGTCCTAGAGGGCAGTCAGTAATTGCCTAGAGCTACCTAAAGCATGTGTTTAGGGGGCCCAGGAAAAGAGAAGAGCATCCTAAAACATCCTTGGAAGAACAGAAGGAGGAGACTGCCCATCTGCAGTGAAGATTCATGAGTAGAGCACTCAGTACCACACAGGCAGTTGCCCATCCTCACTGGTAGTACAAGTCACCTCAGGAGCTATTCCTTGGCTGGTACTGGAAGCTCCATTCCCCAAAAATGGGGGAGGAAGAGATGGTCGGGCACTGATTTTAGCTACTGATAAGTAAATTTGGCTGTCTAAAGTCCAATCCTAATAACTATTAAAGTTTGAACCAGTCTAAGTTGGAAGGAGGCCAGTAGCCTCCATTTTAACTCTACCCCAGCATGAGGGGAAATGGGGCTGATTGAAAATTGTGGTCATTTTCAATGTCTTCTTTCCACCCAGGTCAAACTGCAGCCCTAACCTAGGCTTCAGCCCCACCTCTGGCAGGAAGGAAGTTGGGGGACTGGCAACATCCTCTCTGGGCAGCTGCAGTTGCTTTTGGCCCACAAGGGCTAGAGTGCTGGGCACTCCTGTGGACCCATTCCCACCCCTGACAGGCAGAAGGAACAGTGCTCATTCTGCCTCTCTGGGCAACTGCAGCTGCTTGCAGCCCACGCAAACTAGATTATTGAACACATCTGTGGCTCCAGCCCCCCAGTAGGACAGGAGGGAGGGTGGGGTTTCCCCAGCCTCTCAGGAGACTGCAAGCACTTGTGGCCCACATGAACTGGATTATTGGACACATTTTTGGCCCCAATCCTGCCCCTGACAGAGGAGGAGGGACAGTGCTCCCTCACTCTCTCTAGGCAACTGCATTTGCTTTGGGCCTGCATGGACTAGATTGCTGGGCACATTGGAGGCTCCATTCCTGCCCCTGGCAGGGAAGGAGGAGAGCTGTGCTCCACCAGTCTATTTGGTCAACTGTGGTTAGTTTTGACTCACATAACTTAGTTTGATGCCCATACATGTGGCTCCATCCTGTCCCAGGCAGGGGAGGAAGCAGTGTGGAACTTCATCAGTCTCTCCAGGCAAAAACAGACAGTCTTTGCTGCACAGCTTGGATTACAGCACATGATGCTGCTCCATCCCTACCCTTGGCTGGAGAGAAAGATGGGAGAAGCTTCTTTAGTTCTGGGGCAACATGGGCAGCTTCAGCCTCCATGGCTTACAGTACCAACCACGTCCTTGGCTCCTTTTCTATAAGCAGCAAGGGAGAAAGGGCAAGAAACAGATGAAAAGGACTGGCTAAACACAAGCCACTATAAAGTTCCAAATTAAGTTGAATCAGGAATCAAAGAGGGGCTGTGGCACAAAGCCATGCAAATACAAAGCCTTAGACTAAAGAGAGGAAAGGAGCCAAGAATAAACACAGCTAGTAAATTAGATGCTGAAATATCAACAAAAAACTACAATCCATACCAAGAAACAGGAAGATTTGTCCCAGTCAAAGGAACAAACTAAGCCTCCAGATGACATAAAGAAGTTGAGACAACTAATCATAGATGTTCAAACAAATCTCCTTAATAAATTCAATGAGATGGCTAAAGAGATTAAAGACATCAAGAAGACACTGGGTAAGCCCAATTTGAAGGCATATATGTAAAAATAGCAGATCTTATGGGATGAAAGTCACAATAAATGAAATAAAAAATACACTGGAAGCATAAAACAGCATATTTGAAGATTTAAAAGGACCAGTGAGCTTAAAGACACAGCCTCTGAAAGCAAATGGACAAAAGAACAGATAAGGAAAAAAATGGGAAAAATTCAACAGGGTCTCAGGGAACTAAATGACAGCAAGAGACATGCAAACATATGTGTCATGGGTGTCCCAGAAGGAGAAGAGAAGGGAAAAGGAATCTTTGAGGAAATACTGGTAGAAAATTTCCCAACCCTGCTGAAGGATGTAGATATCTGTGTCCAAGAAGCACAACATACTTCCTTCTGAATAAATCTGAAGACTTATCTGACACAGAATAGTCAGAATGTCAAATTCCAAAGATAAAGCGAAAAGCCTGAGAGAAAACACATTCATCACATAAAAGGGATGTCCAGTAGGATTTCTCATCAGAAACCATGGAGGCAAGAGGGCAGTGGTATGAAATATTTAAGATACTGCAAGAGAAAATATTCCAGCCAAGAATCTTATATCTGGCAAAATTATCTTTCAAAAATAAGGGCAAGTTTAGAATAGTCACAGATAAACAGGAACTGGGAGAGTTTGTCACCAGGAGACTGGCTTTGCAGGAAATACTAAAGGGAGTACTATAGCCTGAAAAGAAAAGAATGGAGAAAGGGGCTTGGAAAAGAGTGTAGAAATGAAAATTATTTCTATAAAAGTAACTAAAAGTAAAATAGAGTGGTGAAAAGAAGATATGAAAGATAAAACCCAAGGATCAAAATGGGTGAAATAAGAATTATCTTTACAGTAATAACATTGAAAGTTAATGAATTAAACTCCCCAATCACAAGACACAGACTGCCAGAATGGATAAGAAAATAAAGCCATCTACATGCTGTCTATCTATAGAGATTCACCTTAGACCCAAGGTTACAAATAAATTGTAAGTGAAAGGCTGGAAAAAGATATTCCATACATGCAGTAAAAAAAAAAAAAAAAAAAAAAAAAAAAAAAAAAAAAAAAGCAGGATTAGCTAAACTTATATTTGAAGAATATACTTTAAAGGCTAAACTGTTATAAGGGACACAGAAGGTTAATATGTATTGTAGCAGCTTGATATTATTGATGAATTCCAAAAAGAAATGTTATGTTATGTTTGTAAACTGATCTTCTTTTCTGGGCATATTAGATTATGTTGGATTCATATAATCAATTACTTGATTAAGAAATTATGTAAACCTCTTGTGCCAGGAGGGCATTGAGTCCCCACCCTTTGGTGGGTGAGGACTCACAGATAAAAGGCATGGCAAAGGATAGAGTTGAGGGTTCTTAATGTTGGAGTGTTGCTGTTGGAGTTTGATGCTAAAGCTGGAGACCTGGGAAGCAAGGAACCCTGAACCTGGAGAGAAGCAAGACCCTGAAGCAGAGGACCCCAGGAAGCCTGAACCCTCGCAGACATCAGCAGCCATCTTGCTCCAATATGTGAAAATAGACTTTGGTGAGGGAAGTAACTTATGCTTTATGGCCTGGTATCTGTAAGCTCCTACCCCAAATAAATACCCTTTATAAAAACCAACCAATTTCTGGTGTTTTGCATCAGCACCCCTTTGGCTGACTAATACATATATTAATAAAAGGAGCAATTCAATGAGAGAGAATAACAATCATAAATATATATGTACCTAACTAATATACCCCAAATTAAATGAAGCAAACACTGGCAAAAGTGAAGGGAGAAAAAAATTTTTTCTACAATAATAGTTGGAGACTTTGATACATCACTCTCATCATTGGATAGACTGCCTTGGCAGAGGATCAGTAAAGAAAAAGAGAGAGAAAATGATCTTTTAGGGTTTAGGACACCAAGCAAAGGCTTGACACTGCCCAGCAAAGAGAGGGACAAAGGAGGGGAATTGTTTGTTTTTTTTTGTCTTTATTTATTTTTTTAAAGTTACATTAAAAAAATATGAGGTCCCCATATACTCTCCACCCCCCTCACCCCACTCCTTCCCCCATAACAACAACCTCCTCTATCATCGTGAGACATTCATTGCACTTGGTGAGTACATCCCTGAGTACCACTGCACATCATGGTCAATGGTCCACACCATAACCCACACTCTCCCACAGTCCACCCAGTGGGCCATGGGAGGACATACAATGTCCGGTAACTGTCCCTGCAGCACCACCCAGGACAACTCCAACCCTGGAAAATGCCCCCACATCACATCTCTTCCTCCTACTCCCTACCCCCAGCAGCCACCATGGCCACTTTCTCTACATCAATGCCACATTTCTTCGATTACTAATTATAATAGTTCATGAATAGAATATCAATAAGTCCACTCTAATCCATACTCTACTCCTCCATCCTGTGGACCTTAGAATGGTTGCATCCACTCCACATCTATATCAAGAGGGGGCTTAGATTCCACATGGATGCTGGATGCAATTCTCCTGCTTTCAGTTGTAGGCACTCTTGGCTCCCTGGTGTGGTGGTTGACCTTCTTCACCTCCATGTTAGCTGAGTGGGGTAAGTCAAATAAACCAGAGTGTAGGAGTTGCAAGTCTGTTGAGGCTCAGGGCCTGGCTATCACATGGTCAGTCCAGAGATTCAGGTCCCCTGGGTATACATTAAACCCCAGCACCAACTACAGTTCTGGTAAAAGTAACAGGAAAGGCTTGTGGACAAAGATCACATCTGAGTCCAGCTCAAAGAAGGGGAATTGTGATGACAGAACTGTGAGTTGAAAACAGCAGCTACTGCTGCTGGCACCATCCCCCCACACTAAAGACACTTTAGAATTCACAGGCCTCTGGGAAGGACTGGAGAAATCCAAGATTTCAACCCTGGTAATATGCCTCTTTTTTAGCTGGACTAATTGGTGAGGAAACCCCAGGAAAGGGAAGAAACAGGAACATAGCTTAAGCTGACTCAGCCCTTTTTGACTTGCAAATTTGGTCTGCTGCATCCCAGCCCTTCCAGTCCAGGTGGGGCTTGCCATTGTTTTCCTTTAGCCAGCAAGGGGCTAAAGATATACAACCTTCCAATCTCCTCCTCTACTAACAGGGACTGACTGGGACTCAGAGAGAAGTGGAAGTATTTCCAACCTGGGCAAAGGGAGGGGGCTTCTAGGGAAGGCTGGAGAATTGTCTCAGAAAAACTTTGAATTACAAGGCTCCTAGCCTTCAGAAAGGAAGCTCTATCCATTGGTCTGGTCTGTGTTGCAACAAACACACTCTGACCAGACATTGAATTGAGAGCTTCCAAAGAGTGCCATCTGCTGGCAGACCAAGGAAGTACAGGCAAGAAAAATTAAAAATATGAGGAGAGGTTTTCTCTGGTCTCTATAGCCAACCTCTCCAAGGCCCTACAAAGTTACTCTACAACCAATTACTGGGTCCAGAGCCCAGTTTTGAGCAACCAGCAGGGCAATCCTAACAATACAGATTGAGCTAAGAATCAAAGAGCAGTGGTAACACACAGCCTCCTGCAACTAAATCCCTACAAGAGAAAGAAATTGAGCATCTGAGTAAACTACATCCTAATCAGATGCCTAGATATCAGCAAAAAATCCCTACAAGAGAAAGAAATAGAGCATCTGAGTAAACTACATCCTAATCAGATGCCTAGATATCAGCAAGAAATAACAAGCCATATTAACAAAATAGAAGACATAGCCCAAGAAAGGAATATATTAAAGCCCCACAAGAGACACAGAATTTGAGAGAAGCAGTGAGATGTGCATAAATTTTCAAAATCAAATTAATGAGTTGAAAGACAGTATGGTCTGTGGGCAAGCTGCTGACACCTTGTTAGATGTAGGAAAACCTCTCTAACTAGAAGGCCTTTGGGGTTCCACCCAAAAGATGGTGCTGAGGCATGCAGCGGACATGCCCGGGCATGCCTGGGCATGTCCCTCGGAAATCTGCCCTCCCCCCAGCAACTAGAGCACATGAACCAATCAGCCTTGCTAAATTAGCATAGCCAGTAAGCTGCTTGCACGTTGTCTCACGGTCTATAAAAGCTACTACACTTCCTCAAGAAATCAGACCTGTGCCACCAGCCTGCATCTCCAGAGCGGTTACTGTGTGTTGTCTTGCTCTGTTCATCCTTACCTCTTCGGGAGCGGAGTCGCTGGACAGCACCACAACATCTGGTGACCGAACAGGGACCTGAAAACCCCACAGACAGTATCAGTGAGCTATTAAGTGCAGCTCTGCATTGCAGCAGTAAGTGACCCTCGGAATTGGTAATCTTTCCTCCTCTGAGAAGGATCCACAAGCGCGCACCCTATGCGCCCTTTCGGCAAGTAGACGCATCAAAATTTCTGAAAAGGAAATGAATCAATATTGGGACCTTGTTGTTCATTTTAACCCCTGGCTCTCCACAACCGCCCTATGGGATCCCTCCACATGGGCGAAGCTGCTTAAGCGTGTGCACTTTGCTGAAGTCCATGAGGGAAAAACCTTTCCTCTCGGCCTCATTCCCGCTCTCTTAGCCATTCATGCTTGCCATACGGGTGCTCCGCTAGATGTACCTTCCCCAATCCCACTTTCCGTCATGCCCACAACTCCAACCCCCACGCCTCCTTACGTACCACCTGACCGTGATTCCTTATACCCATCGCTCAAAGATATATCCCAAAGCCCCAATTGCTTCCCCTCTGAAACTTCCCCTCTGTTCATCCCGACACCTGCTACCAACCTTTCTCAACAAAAAACCCCTACTAACGGCCCTCCACAGGAAGCCGTTGCTCCACAGGCTCCAGCAGAAGCTGCTGGCCAGAAGAGCGTCACCCCCCCTTTCGCAAAGGAGGAGGACTTAATCACCTCTGCTTTGGCAGCGACCAACCGCTCCTCTTCTTCAACACCTGCCCTTTCCCTTCCTACACAACCCCTACCCCCCTCCTCTTCCTCCTCTAGAGCTCCACCCTTCGGGCTTTGCCCTTTTCTTTCTGACCCTAGAACTGTTCCCCCTCCTCCTTCCCTTGTACCCACCATTTTCTCTTCCTCTTCTTGTTCAGCAGCCATTTTGGCTAACCCATCCGTCACTGTCCCTCCTCCCACCCCTTCCCCTGCACACCTTTACCTGGTGAACTTCAGTCCTACTGATCACGCCCCCTACAGTTGGTATCCTTGGGATCATAAAACTATTTCTAACCTTTGCAAAGCCATTCAGGAAGATGGCCTTAATAGTCCATATACTCAGATGTTAATGGATAATCTGTCCCTTGAACACAATTGCGCTACTGATTGGAAGAACCTTGCATGTGCCATTCTGACTCCTGGTGATTATATCACCTGGAAAGCTTTGTACAATGATGAAGCAGAGAAAACAGGCACACGCAACCTTACCAACGGTATAACGGCCCTTCCCCCTGATGCTTTAAAAGGGGAGGGGCAATGGGCTCTTCCAACAGTCCAAGCTGCATGTCCAGCGCCCTACTTTGATCAGTGCCTCACCATTGCTAAAATTGCTTTTCAAAAACTCAACCGTCAGGGAAAACCTATTCACCTCTCCAAACTTCTGCAGGGTCCCAATGAGCCCTTTTCCAACTATTATAGTCGAGTGAAGGAGGCCATTGATAGAAAAGTTTCCCATTCTGCTGCCCCTGATGCATTATTAAAAGACCTTCTTTGGGAAGGCGCCAAAACCGAGTGTCAACAAACAATTACCCCTATTTGTAATAAAAGCCCCAACGACTGGGTCCTTGCTTGCATTCTGCTTCTGCTATGGCAGCTGCAACTAATACCACTTTTGTCCTAGCTGCTGCCTTAGCCAATCATTTGCATGTCAGCCACCTCACAAAACCTGCTACAGGTGCCGCAAACCTGGTCATTTTGCCAAGGAGTGTCCTCTTGTGGTTACTCCTAAGCCACAAAATGTTCCCCCCTCTTTCTGCCTGAGATGTAGGAAAGGACTTCATTGGAAGAGAGATTGTTGCTCAAAAACTGACCTTCAGGGCAATCCTTTTCTGCCTTTAAGTGAGATCAGGGGCACCTCTCAGCCCCGCAACTAAGAGAGGACCCCCACCCGACATTTTTTGGACTATCCCCATTAACCAAGGTAAAGCATTTCTCACTCTCATAGTGCAGGGCAAGTCCATTACTGGGCAAATAGACACTGGAGCTGACTTATCTGTCCTCTGCTCTTCTGACACAGACTCTTCATGGCTGCTAAAACTAGGTCCCCTAGTTCAAGGTGTGGGAGGCCTAAGACCCTCACACCAGCTTACATCAACATTGACTTGGACAGACCCGGATGGCAGAACAGGCACCTTCTGCCCCCTTGTGTTACCCAACCTTACTCATACCCTTTGAGGGCATGGCGTTCTCCCCAAAGTGGGAGCCGTCCTCACTACTAATCCTACAAATTACCCCCAAGCATAAAGGCCACTGGCCGTCCGCCTTTATTTGCTTTATCCAAACTAAAACCTATAAGATTAACATGGAAAATGCAAAACTCTATTTGGACGGACCAGTGGCCACTGCCTTGAGTAAAATTAGAACACCTATAACTCCTTGTGCAAGAACAATTGAACTTGCAGCACATAGAGCCCTCTACTAGTCCTCGTAATTTTCCTATCTTCGTGATTCAAAAAAAAAATCCAGTAAATGGAGGCTACTACATGACCTCAGAAATATTAATGCTCATATAACAAAGATTGGCTCCCCGCAACCAGGCCTTCCTCATCCTTCAGCCATCCCATGTGATTACCACATTATGGCAATAGACCTCAAAGATTGTTTTCCATTCCTCTTCATGAGGACGGCCGTCAATACTTTGCCTTTTCCATACCTGTCACAAATAATTCAGCCCCCCTACAATGTTATCAGTGGAAGATACTCCCACAAGGAATGAAAAACAGTCCAGCTATGTGCCAAATATTCATTAGTGAAGCCACCCGTCCCCTTTCTCAGTTTTGTCAAATCATTCATTATATGGACGGCATCCTCATTGCTCACCCAGACTCAATTCACCTACAATTTTGCTTGAAATCTCTTCTACATAGCCTTATGCAACTGGGCCTCACCATGTCACCTGAAAAAGTACAAAACTACCTGCCTTATACCTTCTTAGGCTATACCATCATGAGCTCTATCAGTCCTGCCGTCCCCACTATTGTTTTGCCCCATAAATGTACTCTTAATGTGCTTCAGCGCCTCTGTGGTGATATCAGTTGGTTGCATCCTCATCTAAGTGTAACCACTCATGAGCTTAAATCTCTTTTTGACCTCCTGGAGGGTGACCCTGACCCCTCCAACTGTCGTTTGGTGGGCAGCACCGAACGAGCCTGCCTGAGCCTCATAAATGACAGAATTAAAAATCTTCACCTAGCCTGCTTTCAACCAAAACGCCCTCTTTCCGCTCTAGTCATCAACTCCCCTGGGACACCAATGGGTCTTCTATATCAGGATTCCCCCCTCTTTTGGGTACACTTATCTTTTAGTCATTTAGGTAAAATTGCCTCTTATTGTGATGCCATATGTATCCTTGGAAGTAAACTCAGAAAAACAGCTGTTCTCTTATATGGCATTGAACCTGACACCTTAGTTCTACCATTCACTCAAGAACAAATACAACATCTTTCCCAAACTGATTTGAACATGCAGACTCTCCTGTCAGGATTCACAGGTCAACTTGATAACCATTTGCCAAAAGACAAACTCATCACTGCCATGATTCTTCTTCCATTTGTTCTCTCCTCTCACTCCTTTCCTACAACTTCTCCTATCCCTCACGCTGCTACAATCTTTACTGATGCTAACAAAACTCACTTTTCTATAGTAGTAAAATCCCTTGGCACCTCAGATTCCATCCACGTCGAGCAACATACCGGTTCTGTTCAACAAGGAGAACTACATGCTCTCCTCCAGGTTTTCCTACATCACCTATCCATCCCTCTCAATATCTTCACTGACAGTGCATATGCAGCTAATACTATCCATGTGCTGCCACATGCAGTCCTTAAAAACAAAATGACCATTCAAGATAATATGTTGCTTTTTTTGAAATCCCTCTTTTAAAATGGCAAACATCCCTGGTTCATCCAACATATTCGTTCCCACACTGGACTCCCAGGACCTCTTGCCAGAGGCAATGCCTTAGCTGATTCCTCGCTTGCAGTAAAATTATTAACCACAGACCTAGACCAGGTAAGACTCCTTCATGCAAAGTTTCACATGTCTGCTCTTTCTCTCCATCATCTCTTCCCCTCCTTAACACAGCAGCAATGCAAACACCTCACTCATGCATGTAAACAATGTGGCCCTCCCTTTCCATTAGGCCCCCTCAACCTCAGGGAATAAATCCTTGTGGCCTCCATCCGAATGCCATTTGGCAAATGGATGTCACACACATACCTATTTTTGGAAAAACTAAATTTCTACATGTCATAGTAGACACCTTTTCCAAATACACCTTTGCCATTGCTTTCACAGGAGAAACTTCAAGACATGTCATTACTGCTTGCCTTCAAGCCTTCAACCAAATGGGCATACCATGGACCATAAAGACTGATAATGGACCTTGCTATGCTTCCAAATCCTTCCAAAATTTCTGTGCCTCATGGCGCATCACACACAAAACTGGTATCCCATATAATCCCCAGGGACAAACTATCCTAGAACACACCCACCTCATGCTTAAAAACCAAATAAAAAAAATCAAGGGGCAATATCCCCGAGATACCCCCAGGGATGTTCTAAATAACACTTTAATCACTATGAATTTTCTCCCATTTGACAATGAACGCTCTACCCCAGCAGTCAGACACTGAGAAGGACTTAGAAATACTCCAACCCCCATACCATTAGTTAGATGGAAAGACCCCCTTACAAATGCATGGCATCCCCTATTAACCCAGGGACAAGGGTATGCTTGTGTCTTTCCAGAGAATGCACAACAGCCAACCTGGGTCCCCAGCTGGCTCGTTTGACCAGCCACCAGAGATGAAGTCGATACACAGCACCAAAATACCAAGGAGAAAGAATGATTCCAGACTCTTGCATCAATTACAGGCACCAGGACCACCGTTATTCATCAGGCGTATCCTTCTCTTAATAATTGCTCACACAGCTTCAGGCACACTCCTTTGGATCACTCCATTCCTCTGGACTTTGAGCCCTGCCCTTCCAGCCATGGGACATCCAAATCAAGGCCGCGACCCCAGCTATGCCATGAGGACAGTCTTTGGAAAATGGACGCTCTGCGGAGAAAATGCCTGCTTAGATCTTCGTCCATTCATAATGATGATTCCACGCTCACTAATGGAACTTGGGTTTCTTCACACACGAATGACTCAGACTGGGCAGCCAGCCTCAATAAGACTGCAAACGCTACCCTCTCTGTGCACACCTTACCCTGCATAACTCTTCCCTTTCTTTTTATAGACTCATGCAACAAATCCTTTGACTGTAACATCACCCATTGCATCCTTTCCAATTGCTGGAACCATACCAAGCATCCCTACGCTATTATTGTTAGAATTCCCTCCTTCATATGGGTTCCCGTTAATGCTACTGAGTGGACTGGCCCTTCTGAATTAATTATGCACTTATATTTTAGGCAAAAAAGAGCAGTTGGTGTAGTTGTAGCTCTCATCGCAGCTATTATAGCTAGCCTAGCAGCTGCTGCCACTAGTATCACTTCTATAGTCCAATACAATTCCAATGCTAGCACAATAAACAACTTAGTAGAAAAAATGGCCATCCCCCTGCAAACACAAAACCTGCTCAATAATCATATTCATGGCGGCCTACTTAATGTACAACAACAAATAGATTTACTAGAAGAAGAAGCACAAATGATAATGCAACTGACAAGACTGCCCTGTGACATTAATTATCCACACATTTCTGTTATCCCCATCAGTGCTACCGATGGCATGGCAAACTTTACCGCAGCCAGAGCAATGTTAAAACAAACCCTACTCAGACATTGGAACAACGACTTCTTAAATTTAACCACTCAGCTCACCCATCAAATTCTGACCCTTAACAGCACCCAAGCAGCTACCATAGACAGCACACTGATCACCAATATTCTAGCTAACCTTCAATCCCTTTTCACTCCCTCTACTCTCATAACATTTGTTATCATTGGATCTGTTCTTCTAATGTGTATACTCTGTGCGGCGGCTTGCTCTGTCGGTGGTGGTGGGGTCTGGCTGTGGACGAGGGGTTGGTCCAGCTAGGGACGAGGGGTCAGTCCGGCTCGGGACGAGGGGTCGGTCCGGCAGCAGACAAGGGGTCGGTCTCACAGGGGTTGCGCGGTTTGGCTGACGGGGTCGCCCGGTGAAGCCGGCGATGAAGGGGTCGCCCGGAGAAGCAGGCGACGAACTGGGGACAAGGGAGGCCAGGCCCTTGTCGGGGGCTCTCAGGACTGGAGGGCGCACGGCAGAAGAACTACCGCGGAGACAAGGTAAACACGCAAGTCCACTTTATTGAGGAAGTGGCTACAGTTTTATAGGGGCTGGGGAAGGCTGATTGGTCGAAGTTATGCCATGTTCTGATTGGTTGTCGCAAGCAGTTACTGGGGAGAAAGGTCGGCGGGAGGTACTGGAAGGGGGAGGGGTGGTGGTTAGGGATTGGCTGTTGCTGTTGCTGGGGGAAGTGGCAGGGTTTAGGGATTGGTGGCTGCTGTTGCTGGGGTGGAGGGCAGACTTGAGTTTCCCGCCTTGTGCCTGGCTGTTGCTGCGGTCGGGGGGGGGGGGGGGGAAAGGCAGACTGGAATTTTCTGCCCTGCGCCTGCACAGGGAGAAAGAAGAAGGGTGTTGCCTCAAAAGGCATCGTGTGGCGCTATCCGGGAGGAGGGGCGGCCGCGGAAGCATGGCTGCCGAGAAGGGGAGACCTGAGGGCACTCTGCGCCCATACTGAGCTCCCTTCAGGGGTGGTGGTGAGTCCAACCAGCCACCCTATTATGGGGGCAGCGGCTTGGAATTAGGCCTACTGCGGCCGCTCCCCTGCCAGGCCAGCAAACCACACTTCAGCCCGAGGGGTGACTGCAACTCTGTATAAGACATGTACTGCAAAAAGTGCAAAACCTCCGCGAAGATGTTAAAACTTTAGTACTTGTCGAGCAGGCTATGGTCAGTGCTCTAGAAGCAGAAGAAGGCACTGCAGAAACCATTTCTCAAGCCGCGAATATCTTCGGCCTCGCAGTCCTGCAAAAAATGCAGAGATAAACACCGTGCCAGAGAGCTTGGCTGGTAGCCAATGATGGGTAAGATCCTCAGAGGAGGAAAACCTAAGACAGGCACAGTCACCTTGGCACAAAACAACACCGGCGCTTCACCTTGCCTCTAATAAAAGAAAAAAGGGGGAATTGTGGGCAAGCTGCTGATGCCTTGTTAGAAGTAGGAAAACCTCTCTAACTATAAGGCCTTTGGGGTTCCACTCAAAAGATGGCACCGAGGCATGCGGCAGACATGCCCAGGAATGCCCCGGCATGTCCCTTGGAAATCTGCCTTCCCCCCAGCAACTAAAGTGCAAAAACCAATCAGCCTCGCTAAATTAGCATAGCCAGTAAGCTGCTTGCACGTTGCCTCACGGTCTATAAAAGCTACTACACTTCCTCAATAAATCAGACCTGTGCCACCAGCCTGCGTCTCCAGAGCAGTTACTGTGTGTTGTCTTGCTCTGTTCATCCTTACCTCTTCAGGAGTGGAGCCACTGGCCAGTACTGCAACAATGGTCAAAGAGATAAATGACATCAAGATGACATTGAGTGAACTCAAAGAAGAATTTGAAATCCTGAGCAGAAAAGTAACAGCTCATTTGAATAAAAGACACAATAGGTGAGATCAAAAACACATTTGAGGTGTATAACAGCAGACTCAAAATGATAGAAGAAAGAATAAGTGACACTGAAGACAGAACAGCTAAAATTGAAGACAGAAAAGAATGGAAAAACTTGAGCAGGGGCTCAGAGAGTTGAATGACAATATGAAATGTAACAACATATGTGTCATGGGAGTTCCAGAAGGAGAAGAGAAGGGAAAAGGGCCAGAAAGAGTATTTGAGGAAATAATACCTAAAAATTTCCTAATTTTCACAAAAGAAATGTACTTGTCCAAGAATCACACTGTACCCCAATCAGAATAAATCCAAATAGACCTACTCCATGACAGACACTATTCAGAATATCAAATGTCAAAGATAAAGAGAAAATTCTCAGAGCAGCAAGGGAAAAGCAAACTGTCACATATAAGGGATGTCCAGTAAGACTTCACACAGATTTCTCTTCAGAAACCATGGAGGCAAGAAGACAATGGTATGATACAATTAGGAAACTGAAAGAGAAAAACTGCCAGCTGAAAATTCTTTATCCAGCAAAATTGTCCTTCACATGTGAAGGTGAGTATAAAAGATTCACAAACAAACAGAAACTAGGAGAGTTTGCAACAAAGAATCCACTTTTGCAAGGAATATTAAAGGAAACCTTAGAACCTGAAAGAAAAAGACATGAGAGAGAGGCTTGGAGGAGAGTATAGAAGAAAGAATAGCAGAAAGGATTACCAAAAGAGTAAAAAGACAGAAAAAATAAGACATGATATATGAAAACCAAAGAATAAAATAGAGGGGGTAAACAGTGCATTTACAGTCATATCATGAAATGTTAATGGATAAAACTTCCCAGTCAAAGATACAGGCTGACAGAATAGATAAAAAACATGAGCCATCCATATGCTGCTTACAAGAAACTCACCTAAGACCCAGAGATACAAACTGGCTGAAAGTGAAAGGTTGGAAAAAGATATTCCATGTGAAGAGTAACCGGAAAAGAGCAGGTGTAGCTATACTAATATTAGACAAAACAAACTTTAAATGCAAAAAAGTTATGAGATACAGAATGAGGGCAAGCATGCAAAAGTTTGGCTCTCAGAACTGGCTGCCTCCGAGATCTGAGGCATGAAATACGTCTCCCTTGGTTGGCCCCTCGGGACGAGGTATGCACCTACGCCTCCCCGCAGGGGAAACTCACGCAAGCCCCCTCGCACCACCTCTGTCTGGGCCAATCTCAGGGCCTCCTACCTCGTAAAGACACGCCTTCTCTCTTCCACCTATCAGCGAGCTATCCAGCTCAGCCCTCTCAAATTTAAGCTCTACCTAGTAACTACTGACCAGCCTAGTAGACGAGTTCTGCTTCTATGCCCTTATAAGGTAACAACAGCTAATCTAGCCTATCAGAACCCAATCACCCTCCACCAATCCCCTCTCTTCATACTCTATAAAACTGCTTGTACTTCCTCAATAAAGTAGACCTGCGCCATCCACCTTGTCTCCGCAGTTGTCCTTCGAGTCACTGTGCGTCCTCTCACGCCTGTGCCTCCCCACCCCGAGCCCCCTGTCTAGAGAAGCGGGGGCTCCTCACCTCAACAGAAGGGACATTATATATTAGTAAAAGGGACAATCCACCAGGATGATATAAAAATCATAAATATCTATACACCTACCAGATTGCCCCAAAATACAGGAGACAAACTCTGGGAAAAATGAAGGGAGAAATAGACATCTCTACAATAATAATTGGAAACTTCAATATGCCACTCACATCATCAAATAGAACAACTAGAGAGAAGATCAACAAGGAAACAGAATTTGAACAATATGATAAATAAGTTAGACCTAGCAGACATACACAGAACACTGCCACCAAATTCAGCAGGTTATACATTCTTCTTAAGTGCCCATGGATCTTTCTCCAGGATAGACCACATGTTAGGGCACAATGCAGCTCTCAATAAATATAAAAAGATTGAAATTATAAAAAAAAAAAACCTTCTCAGATCATAATGGAATAAAACTGGAAGTCAATAATAGACAGGAAAAAGTAAATTTGCAAATGTGTGGAGGCTGAACAACACACTCATAAATTATCAGTGAGTCAAAAAAGAAATTGCAAGTGAAATCAGTAAATACATTGAGAAAAATGAAAACAAGAAAACAATGTATCAAAACTTATGGGATAAAGTGCAGGCAGTCTTGAGAGGGAAATTTATAGCCCTAAGTGCCTATATTAAAAATGAAGAAAGAGCTAAACTCAAAGATTTAACGAACAACTACAGAAACTAGAAAAAAAACAAAGAACAAAACAAAACAAAACAACAGCAAACCAATCCCAAAGCAAGAAGAAGGAAAGAAATGATAAAGATTAAAGCAGAAATAAATGAAATTCAGAAAAAAAAGCAATAGAGAAAATCAACAAAACCAAAAGCTGGTTCTTTGAGAAGATCACTAAAATTGACAGACAAGGGAAGTGGACTTGGCCCAGTGGTTAGGGCATCCGTCTACAACATGGGAGGTCTGTGGTTCAAACTCCGGGCCTTCTTGACCTGTGTGGAGCTGACCCATGCACAGTGCTGATGTGTGCAAGGAGTGCTGTGCCATGCAGGGGTATCCCCACGTAGGAGAGCCCCATGCGCAAGGAGTGCACCCCATAAGGAGAGCCGCCTAGTGCAAAAGAAAGTGCAGCCTGCCCAGGAATGGTGCCGCACACATGGAGAGCTGACACAACAAGATGACACTACATAAAGAAACACAGATTCCCATGCCACTGACAACAACAGAAGTGGACAAAGAAGATGCAGCAAATAGACACAGAGAACTGACAACTGGGGTGGGGGGAAGGAGAGAGAAATAAACAAATAAATAAATCTTAAAAAAAAAAAGTTGACAGACAAACCCCTAGCTAGACTAACAAAGAAAAAAAGAGAGAAGAAGCAAATAAATACAATCAGAAATGAAAGGGGAGGAGCTATAACTGAACCCACAGAAATAAAAAAATCTTAAGAGGATATTATGTGCCAACAAGCTAGACAACCTAGATGAAATGGAAAAATTCCTAGAAATACACAACCAACCTACACTGAAGCTACAAAAATACATGAACTTAACAAACCAATCACATTTAAGGAGATTGAATCTGTCATCAAAAATCTCCCAGCAAAGAAAAGTCCAGGACCAGATAACTTCACAGATAAATTCTACCAGGCATTTCAAAAAGAATTAACACCAAGTCTTTTAAACTCTTCCAAAAAATTGAAGAGGAGGGAAAATTACCCAACAGATTTTATGAAGCCAACATCACCCTAATACCAAAGCCAGATAAAGATACTATAAGGAAAGAAAATTACAGACCAATCTCACTAATGAACATAGATGTAAAATTCTCAACGAAATACTTGCAAGTAGAATCCAACAGCATATCAAAAGACTTACACATCACAACCAAGTGGGTTTTATTCTTGGTATGCAAGGCTGGTTCAACATAAGAAAATTAATCAAAATAATACACCACATTAACAAATTGCAGGAGAAAGAACATATGAAAATCTCAATTCATGCAGAAAAGGCATTTGACTAAATCCAGCATCCTTTGTTGATAAAAACCCTTCAGAAGATAGGAATAGAAAGAAAATTCCTCAATATGATAAAAGGTATATATGAAAAACCCACAACCAACATCATACTCAATGGGGAAAGGTTGAAAGTTTTCTCTCTAATATTGGAAACAAAACTTGGGTGCCCAGTATTGCCATTGTTATTCAATATTGTAATAGAAGTTCTAGCTAGGGCAATTAGACAAGAAAAGAAAATTAAAGACTTCCAAATAGAAAATGAGGAAGTAAAACTCTCATTGTTTGTGGATGATATGATCCTATACTTAGAAAATCCTAAAGTATCCATGAAAAGCTACTTGAGCTAATAAATCAGTTCAGCAAAGTGGTAGGATAAAGATCAACATACAAAAACAGGTAATGTTTTTGTACACTAGTACCGAACAATCTGAGGAGGAAATCAGGGGAAACATTCCAGTTTCAATAGCAACAAAAAGATTCCAATACCTAGGAATTAAATTAACCAAAGAAGTACACCTATATGCAGAAAACTATATGCAGAATGCTAATAGAAATTTTAAAAGACCTAAACAAATGGAAAGACATTCTGTGTTCATGGATTGGAAGAATAAATATTGTGAAGATGTCAATCTTACCCAAAATGGTTTATAGATTCAATTCAATACCAATCAAAATCCCAACAACTTGCTTTACAGAATTAGAAAAGGCAATACCAAATTCATTTGGAAGGGAAAGTGCATCCGAATAACTAAAAGCATTCTAAAAAAGAAGAGCATCATGGGAGGAATTTCACTGCCTGACCCTGAAACATATTACAAAGCTATACTGTTCAAAAGAGAATGGTACTGGTATAAAGATAGACACATCAATCTGTGAAAAATAATTGATAGCCCAGAAATAAACCCTTGCCTGTACATTTAACAAACCTGCCAAGTTAATGTTAATGGGACAAAACAATCTCTTGAACAAATGGTACTGGGACAACTGGATATCTATAACCAAAAGAATGAAAGTGGACTCCTCTCTCACTCCCTACAAGAATCAACTCAAAATGGATCAAAGACCTAAATATAAACACCAGGACTATAAAACTACTAGAAGAAAATGTAGGGAAACATCTTCAAGACCTTGTAGTAGGCAGTGGTTTCTTGGACCTTACACCCAAATCACATGCAACAAAAGATAAAATAGATAAATGGGACTTTCTCAAAATTAAACACTTTTGTACCTCAAAGGACTTTGTCAAAAGGATGAAAAGTCTGCCAACTCAATGGGAAAAAATATTTGGAAATCACTTATCCCTAAGGGTTTAATATCCAGGATATTTAAAGAGATGTTAGAACGCAACAATAAAAAGACAGGTGGCCCAATTTAAAAATGGTTAAAAGCCTTGAATAGACATTTGTCCAAAGAAGAAATACAAATGGTGAAAAAAACGTAAGAAGAAATGCTCAACATCACTAATGATTAGGGAAGTGCAAATCAAAATTACTATGATATTTCATTTCATACCTATCAGAATGGCCACTACTGAAAAGACTGAGAACCACAAGTGTTGAAGAGGATATGGAGAGATAGGAACACTTATCATTGTTGGTGGGAATGTAGAATGATACAGCCACTGTGGAGGACTGTTTGGCAGTTCATAAAGAAGTTGAATATAGACTTGCCACATAACCCTGCAAGACCACTACTGGGTATATACCCAGAAGAACTGAGAGCAGTGACATGAACCAGTGTCTGCACACCAATGTTCATAGCAACATTACTCACTATTGCCAAAAGTTGGAAACAACTCAGGTGTCCATCAACAGAAGAATGGATAAGCAAATGTGGTCTATTCACATGATAGAATATCATGCAGCTGTAAGAAGAAATGAAGCCGTAAAGCATATGACAACATGCATGAACCTGGAGAACATTGTTAAGTGAAGCAAGCCAGACTCAAAAGGACAAATACTGTATGATTGCATTACTATGAGCCAAATATATTGTGTAACATATTGTATGACTAATATATATATATATGTATGTATCTAGTGCATTTAATTGAGGAATGTTGTTTTTATTCAACTGTGTTTTCTTTTTAGTTTTTAATTATTTATATTTTTCAATTATTAAATGTATAAAACAAAGTTTAAAAAATCATAAAAACAAAACAAAACAAAGAGCTTGAATAATATTGTAAGTGAAATAAGTCTAATAGATATATACAGAACATTGCACCCCAAAACAGCAGATGGATCTTTCTCCAGCATACACCATATGTTGGGTTTCAATAAATTTTAAAAGATAAAAATTATACAAATCACTTACTCGGATCATAATGGAATAAAGATGGAAATCAATAACAGGCAGAAAAAGGGAAAGTTTACAAACATATGGAGATTAAACAATACACTATTGAATAACCAGTGTGTCAAAAGAAATTGTGAGAAAAATCAATTAATATCTTGAAATGAATGAAAATGAGAACTCAGCATATCAGAACATATGGGAGGCAATAAAAGTAGTGCTGAGAGGGAACTTTATATCCCTCAATGTTAATTAAAAAGGAAGAAAGAGCTATAATCAATGACCTAACTACACACCTGGATGAACTAGAAAAAAGAAGTGCAAACTTCCCAGTGCAAGCAGAAGGAAGGAAATCACAAGGTTCAGAGTAGAAATAAATGGAATTGAGAGCAACAACAACAAAAACAATACAGAGATTAACTAAACCAAAAGTTAGTTCTTTGAGAGGATCAACAATATTGACAAACACTTAGCTAGACAAACAGAGAAAAAAAGAGAAAATATTCAAATAATTAAAATGAAATGAAATGAAAATAGGAAGCTTACTATTGACCTCACAGATATAAAAGAGATGATAAGAGGATATTATGAACAATTGTATGCCTACAAACTAGACAATGTAGATGAAATGGAAAAATTCCTAACAACATATGAGCAAACTACATTGACCCTAGAAGACATAGAAGACCTCAACAAACCAATCACAATCAAAGAGATTGAAACAGTCATCAAACAACTCCCCAAAATGAAAAGACCAGGACCAGATGACTTCACAGGTGAGTTCTACCTCATACCTTATATAAAATTATCAAATTTATTTGGAAGGGTAAGGGGAACTGAATAGTCAGAAACATCTTTAAAAAGGAGGAACAAAGTTGGAGGACTCTCAATTCCAGAATTTAAATCATATTACCTAGTTGCAGTGGTAAAAACATCATGGTACTGGCATAAAGATAGACATATAGGGACAAGCAGCAAGATGGTGGCAGAGTAAGGAGCTCCTAGAGACAGCTCATACTACAAGGCGGTTAGTAATCACCCAGAGCTATCTAAAGCACCTGTTAGGGGGCTCTAGGAGACCAGAGTAGTATCCTGCAACATTCTTGAAAGAATGGAGGGAGGAGACTGCCCACCTGTAGAGGAGATTTATAGATAGAGCACTCCATGCTGCAGATGCCAGTGCCCATCCACAGCTATTCTGTGACTGGGATTGGAAGTTCCATTTCCCAAAAATGGGGTAGAAAAAGTTGGTAGGGCACAGACTTCAGCTGCTGATTAGTAAATTCAGCAGGCTGAAGTATAGTCCTAACAACAACTAAGGTTTGAAACTGTCAAAGTCAGAAAGAGGCCAGTAGCCACAATTTTAACTCTGCCCCTGGCATGAGGGGAATGGGGCAACTGAAAGTCATTGTATGGACTGGCTTCTTTCCATCCAGATGGGACAGAATTCTAGCCTAAGCCCCCGCACCACCTCTGGCAGGTAGAAAGCTGCCCCAGGAAACTATAGGCCATGCCACTGGTGATCAACCTACTCTGGCAGTGCAAGCTGCCTCAGGAACTATTCTGTGGTTGGAGTTGGAAGTTCCATTTCCCAAAAACAGAGGAGGAAGAGACAGTTGGCAGCTGACTTTAGCCACCAATTAGTAAATTTGGCTGGCAAAAGTGTATACTAAAGAACTGATAATGTTTGGGAAAAGGCTGATAGCTGCCATTTTGACTCTGCCCCCAGCATGAGGGGAAGCCAGGCTGATTGAAAATCACAGTGATGGTAGGGACTGGCTTCTTTCACCCAGATTGGACTGCAGCCCTAGCCTAGGCTTCAGCCCCACTTTTGGCAGGGAGGAAGCTGGTGAGACCTGCACCAACTTCTCCAGGTAGCTGTGGGTACATTTGGCTGGCACAGACTGAATAGTTGGAAGTTTATCTGGGCAACTGCAGTCATTTTGGACCTGCATGGCATAGATTGCTGCCCACACCTGCAGTTCCATCCCTGCCCCAGGCAGGGGAGGAAGGGTTGTGAAGGTTTATCAGGTGCTTACAGTCTAAGCCTGCATGACATGGATTATTACACATGGCTGTGGCTCTGTCCCTATCCCTGGCAGAGGACAAAGGTGAGAGAAGCTTTATTGATTCCTGGGGCAATGCAGGCAGTTTGAGGCTTCACAGCTTACAACACCAACTACCTTTTTGGTTCCTACTACACAATCAGCCAGGGAGAAAGGGCAAGAAATCCCTAAACTAAAGAGAGAAACTGCACCTAGAATGAATACCCCTAGTAAGCCAGATGCCAAGAGACCAAGATAAAACTACAATTCATGTGAAGAGACAGGAAGATATGGCTCAGTTAAAGGAACAATATAAAGCTTCCAGATGACAAAAGGGAGTTTAGACAACTAATAATCATAGATGTCCAAACAAATCTCCTTAATAAATTCAATGAAATGTCTAAAGAGATTAAGGATATTAAGAAGATATTGGGTGGGAGAAATAATTTGAAAGCATACATAGAAAAATAGATCCTATGGGAATGAAAGGCACAATAACAAATTAAAAATACGCAAGCAGATGTGGCTCAAGTGATAGAGCTTCTGCCTACCACATGGGAGGACCTGGGTTTGATCCCTGGGACCTCCTGGTGAAAAAAAAGAAGAGAAAGCATGCCTGTGTGGCAAGGCAGTGCCCATGTGAATGCCTGTGTTGTGAGCCAGTGCCCACATGAGTGCTGCATGAGTGCTTCTGTGGTGAGTCAGTGCCCCATGCAAGTGAGTAATGCAGCAAGATAATACACCAAAAGAGAAACAAAAAGAGAGTCAAGGTTAAGTGCAGCAGAAACCAGGAATTGTGGTGGCATAATTGACAGGGAACTTCTCTTCCTATCAGAGGTCTCCAGGATCAAACAATGGTGAATCATAGAGGTGAGAAAATGAGAAGATAACACAGACAGCAAAAACAGCAGGGTGGAAGGAGGGGAAGGGGGGAAATAAATAAATAAATAAATAAATAAATAAATCTTTTAAAAAATACACTGGAATCATATAATAGCAGACTTGAGGAGACAGAAGAAAGAATTGGTGAGCTTGAAGAAATGGCCTCTGAAAGTGAACATACAAAAGAACAGATGAAGAAAAGAATGGAAAAAATTGAACAGAATCTGAGGGAACTAAACGACAGCAAGAGACATGCAAACTTATGTGTCATGTGTGTCCCAGAAGGAGAAGAGAAGGGAAAGGAGCAAAAGGAATATTTGAAGAAATAATGTAGAAAATTTCCCAACCCTACTGAAGGACATAGTATCCATGTCCAAGAAGCACAATGTACTACCATCTGAATAAACCCAAATAGACAAACTCCAAGACACATACTAATCAGAATGCCAAATGCAAAAGATAAAAGAAGATTTCTGAGAGCAGCAGGAGAAAAGCAATGCATAGCATATAAGGGATACCCAATAAGATTAATTGCTGATTTTTCATCAGAAACCATGGAGACAAGAAGACAGTTGTATGAAAAGTTTAAGATATTGCATGAGAAAAACTTCCAGCCAAGAATCTTATATCCAGTGAGATTTTCTTTCAAAAAATGAGGGAAACTTTAGAATACTCATAGATAAACAGAAACTGAGAGAGTTTATAACAAAGAGTCCAGCCTTGCAGGAAATACTAAAATGTGCACTACTGTCTGGAAAGAAAAGACAGGTGAGAGAGGCTTGGAAGAGAGTCTAGAAATGAAGATTTTATCAGTAAAAGTAACTAAAAATGTCAAAAGAGTTGTGAAAATAAAATATGACAGATAAAACCCAAAAGTCAAAATGGGTGAAATATGAACTACCTTTACAGTTATAACATTGAATGTTAATGGATTAAGCTCCCCAATCAAAGGACACAGACTGGAGGAATGGATAAGAAAATATGAGCCATCTGTATGCTGTCTGCAAGAGGAGCACCTTTGACCTGAGGATACTGTAGCAGTTTGATATGGTCATGAATTCCAAAAATAGATATTGGATTATGTTTGTAATCTGATCTGTACCTGGGCATGATTAAGTTATGAATAGGGCTTTGATTGGGCCATGTCATTAGGGCCCAAATAAAAGACATAGCAAAGGACAGAGTTGAGGTTTTTTTGATGCTGGAGTTTTGATACTGGAGTTGATGCTGAAGCCTTAAGTTGGAGCCCCATGAAGTAAGCTCACAGAGGAAACAGAAGCAAGTCCCAGGAAGAGAGAAACCCTGAGCTAAGCAAGAAGCAAACCCTGGGAAGAAAGGAACCCTGAAACCAAAGAGAAGCAAGACCCTGGAAGAGAGGAATCCAGGAAGCCTAAGCCCTCACAGACGTTGGCAGCCATCTTGCTCCAACACGTGAAAATAGATTTTGGTGAGGGAAGTAACTTATGTTTTATGGCCTGGTTTCTGTAAGCTTGTACCCCAAATAAAGACCCTTTATAAACACCAACCAATTTCTGGTATTTTGCATCAGCACCCCTTCAGCTGAATAATACAGAATTGGGTACCAAGAGTGGATTAGTGCTTTTGCAATTACCAAAATGCTGGAATGGTTTTATAAATGGGTAAGGGGTATTTTTTTGTAGGAATTGTGAGATCCTTGGAAGGAAAGAGCTAAAGTGCTTTGAAGAGATGTTATAGCAATATGGATGCTAAAGAGACTTTTAATGATGCCTTATAAGTAAATGATGAAACTATTATTGGAAACTGGAGGAAAAGTGATCCATGTTTTGAAGTCACAGAGAACTTAGCAAGATTAACTTCTGGTGTTCTATGCAAGGCAAATTTTGAAAATGGCTAGCCTGGATATTTAGCTGAAGAACTTTCTAAAGTAAACTCAGAGAATGTGGCTTGGCTTCTGCTTGCAGCTTATAGCAAAATGCTAGAAGAGAGAGATATTCTGACTGAACAGTCAGGCATAAAGAACACAGAAACTAATTCTGGAAATTCCAAGCTTCTGGAATTCAACCTCCCAGAAGAAAGTGCCCCACTGGAGGACTTAACTACACTTGGAACTTGTAAATCAGGATTGAAGATGCAGTTGTGTAGGAAAGACTTGTGGAAAGTTTTACTGTCTGATGGCTTGGACCCCTGCTTCTTGAATGCTAAACCAACAAGGTTTTTGAGAGAACAAAACCACTGTCAGCTTGGACTAAAAGGGACATGGAAAGAACAGACTGAAGGAGAAACAGCTTTAAGAGGGAAAACCAGCTGAGATCTGGAATTCAGACATCACCTTGGGCCAAGAGAGGAACTCCACTCAGGTATATTACAGAGAGGATGAGTTTGTACCAGCAATTGAAGAGGGTGGATGTTCCCACCCAATGTTCTGGGGAAGTTTTGCCACCCCAGGGTACAGGGAGGGTGGAGCACATTCCCCAATGATTATGGTGGTTAAGGTCAGCACCCCACATGTCTGAGAGGGGTGTCCCTCATGGATTAGGGAAGGCCAGGTGGTCAAATCATTACTCTAAGTGGGTTGAGCCTGTTTGCCAAAGGTTAGGGGGAATATTGTCTTCACATCACTATACTAGAAGGATTAAGATTCTAACCCAAAGTTTGGGTAAGGTGTGGCAATCACCCCAACACTCTTGGAGGGTGAGGTCTGGAACTTGGTTAACACCCACATGCTTGATGAGGGCGGAATCAAGAAATGGCCATTGGGCAAGCATGTGTAAAGGGTGGGTTCCCATAAGGCACAAGGAGAAGAAACCATCATCTTAAAGAATGACTCCCGGACTGAAATTGAATGGAGGATGATGTACAGGTTTACTGAACTGTAGAGGACCCATGACTCACGTTTCTCTCCCAATTTCTCCTTATTGTAATGAAAATGTTTATCCTTTGTCCATTTGTGTATTGTAAACAGATAAATTGTTTTGTAAGTTTCAGAGGTCTATAGCAAACAGGACTTTGCCCCAAGACAAACTGTATTTCCTTAAATTGATTGTGATATGATTTAGTACTTGCATTGCTACTGATTTAAGATTTTACTTGAATATTGTAATGTCATTTTGGAATTCAAACGCTGGAGTGTAGCAGTTTGATATGGTTATGAATTCCAAAAATAGATATTGGATTATGTTTGTAATCTGATCTGTACCTGGGCATTATTAAGTTATAATTAGGGTTTTGATTGGGCCACATCATTAGGGCATTGAGTCCCCACCCCTTGGTGGGTGGGGACTCACAGATAAAAGGCATGGCAAAGGACAGAGTTGAGGCTTTTCTGATGTTGGAGATTTGATGTTGGAGTTTGATGCTGAAGCCTTAAGCTGGAGCTCCCGGAAATAAGCTCACAGAAGAAACAGAAGCAAGCTCCAGAAAGAGAGGAACCTGAGCCAAGGAAGATGCAAGCTCTGGGAAGAAAGGAGCCCTGAACCCAGAGAGATGCAAGACCCTGGAAGAGAGTTACCCAGGAAGCCTGAACCCTCACAGACGTTGGCAGCCATCTTGCTCCAACACGTGAAAATAGACTTTGGTGAGGGAAGTAACTTACGCTTCATGGGCCTGGTTTCTGTAAGCTTGTATCCCAAATAAAGACCCTTTATAAACACCAACCAATTTCTGGTATTTTGCATTAGCACCCCTTTGGATGATTAATACAGATACCAATAGACTGAAAGTGAAAGGCTGGGAAAAGATAATCCATGCATGCAGTAAAAAAAAAAGCCATAGTAGTTATACTTATATCAGATGAGATAGAATTTAAAAGACAGACTATCATTAAGATGTCAATTATACCCAAATCAATATACAGATTCGATGCAATCCCGATATAAATTACACAAGCATTTAAAAAACAAATGGAAAACATCATTATCACATTTATTTGCAATGTAAGGGATCTGGAATAGCCAGAAACATTTTAAAAAGGAAAAACAAAATTGGAGGACTCTCACTTCTGTCTTTTAAATCATATTACCTAGCTGCAGTGGTAAAAGCAGCATGGTGCATGAAGACAGACACATAGACCAGTGGAACCAAATTGATGGTTCAGAAACAGACCCTCATATCCATGGTCAAGTGATTTTTGACAACCCTGGAAAATCCATCAAGCTTGGGCAGAAGAGTGTATTCAACAACTGGTGCTGTGAGAACTGGATATCCATATCCAAAGGAAAGAAAGAGGACCCCTATTTCACACTTCATACAAAAATTAACTCAAAATGGATCAAAGACATAAATATGAAAGAAACAACCAAAAAACTCCTAGAAGAAAATGTAGGGAAACTTCTTCAAGACCTGGTGGTAGGTTGTGGTTTCTTAAACTTTAACCCAAAAGCACAAGTAATGAAAGAAAAAATGGATAACTGGAACCTTCTCAAACTTAAACACTTTAGTGCTTTAAAGAACTTAGTCAAGAAGGTGGGAAGAAAATCCACTCAATGGGTGAAAATATTTGGAAAACACATGTCTGATAACAATTTGATTTCCATGCTACATAAAGACATCATGCAACTCAATAAAGAGCAAGCAATTCAATTTAAAAATGGACAAAAGTCTTAAATAGACAGTTCTCCTAAGAGGAAATACAAATGGCATGAAAGCACATGAAAAAATGTTAAGTAACACTAGCTCAATATCATTAGAGAAATGCAAACAAAAAACAATGAGAAATCATCTCAGACCTCGTAGAATGGCAGTTATTTAAAAAAACAGAAAACAACAAGGACTGGAGAGGATGTGAAGAAATGGGAACACTCCTTCACTGTTGTTGGGAATGTAGAATGGCTCAGCCTCTGTGGAAAACAGTTTGGCTTTTCCTCAGGAAGCTAAATATAGAACTACTGCATCATCTGGTAATCCCTCTTCTACTGTATCATCTAGCAATCCCTCTACTACAGGGGTTCTTGTGGTAGCTTAAATTGAAATTCAAAGATGTCTTTATATAGCATGGACTGTGACTGAAAGGGGTAGTCTAGGATATAAATATCAATTGAAAGAAAGCTAGAGAGAATAATCTAGGGACTGAATAACAGTGAATCTGGAGGTGTATGAGGATTGTGGATAATAATGCAAATAAAAGAATGTTCTATGAATTAGAACAAATGTATGTCACTATTACAAGGTGGTAAGATTGTAGTGATGCATGGGAAAAATACAACTAATGTAAGTTATGGATTATGGTTAACAACAATAGTGCAATATTCTTGCATCAATATCAAAGAAGATACTCTATCAGTGTTAAGAGGGGGTATGGAATTTTTTCTTTTGGACAAAGGAAAACATTCAAAAGCTTATTGGGACATATGACTGCACAGTGATGAAAGTGAGAACCACTGAGTATACACTTTGGATAGTATGCACAGGGTATGGGATTGTATAAAACAGTGAACTGTGTGGTGGTGGAAGACGAACTGTGGTTAACTGTACAAATATAAGAGTGCTCTCTCATGAACTAAAATGAATGTACAATACTAATACATAGTGTTATAATGGGGGTGTGTATGGGTTCTGTATGGAAACAGAATTGACAGGCGATATCTCTAAATTGTATGAGATTTTATAAAATTCTCTTATGTGACTGTGGGGATACACAAGTCCAAATTCCATAGGCAGGCTGCAAATCAGGGGCTCTGATGAAATTCCTTGATGAGTTTCTAGATGTTGGCTGTCCGATGTCAAGCTGGAAAATTTTCTCTGAATGCTGAAATCACTTCCCCTTTTAAGGCATTCAACTGACTAAATAAAATGTCACTCATTGCTGACAACAATCTCTTTGGTTGATTGTAGATGCAATCAGCCATCTATGCAATCAGCTCACTGATGATTAAAGTCCATAAATGTCCTTGTATTATAATTAGCCCAGTGCTTGCTTAACCCAGACAACTGGGCACAATTACCTGGCCAGGTTGACACACTAGCCTAACCATCACAATGTGTATGGAAAGAATATACCAGTTGTATGCCATGAACCATAGTTAGTGGTAATAGTCTGAACATGTTTTTTTCATAATTTTTAAATAAATATTCCACAATAATGTAAGTTGTTGGTGGAGCGGTGATATATGGGAAGTCTGCACATTATGCATGACTGTTTTGTAAGCTGACAATTTCTCTAATCAAAAATGATAAAAAAAACCAAAACAAAACACGCCAGTATTGATCACTTTTCTGACAATGCATAGCTATTCAAAATTTACTAGTATTGGGAGGGGTCATGACGGCCGTACCTATGGGTCTTGTCTCACATGTGCATGTGCGTGGGTACAGGGCATTTGTCATTATTGCAAAGATGAATTTTAATTTTTAATCTTTACTTTTTTTTAAGATTTATTTTATTTATTTCTCTCCCCTTCCCCGCCCCCCTTGTCTGTTCTCTGTGTCCATTTGCTGTGTGTTCTGTCTCTGCTTGAACTCTCGGCAGCACCAGGAATCTGTGTATCTTTTTGTTGTGTCATCTTGCTGTGTCAGGTCTCTGTGTGTACAGTGCCACCCCTGGGTGGGCTGTGCTTTTATTGTGCAGGGCAGCTCAGTGTGGTGCACACTCCTTGTGCATGGGGCTCCCCTACATGGCACAGCACTCCTTGCGCGCGTCAGCACTGCGCATGGGCCAGCTCACCACACGGGTCAGGAGGCCCTGGGTTTGAACCCTGGACCTCCCATGTGGTAGGTGGATGCTCTATCAGTTGAGCCATGTCCGCTTCCCTCTTTACTTTGTTTTAAACATTGCCTTTAGAATATGATACCAACACCATGTGTGCAGCAGCAAGCACTCCAGAAAGATCATTGCAGCACACACATATGGCTCTTCCATAGTTCTAGGTCCCAGGAAAGCCAAAGTTACTTCATCAGATACATTCTTTAGGATCCTCAGTGTTAAGTAAAGAACCCTCCACATGTTTGATAGCCTTCAGCGCACAGGTCAGCCTTTAAGCAAGCTCTAGAATGTTAGGCTTCTGTTTGTTTTGGAAAGTTTCTCAATAGTAAAGGTGTCATCTCTGAGATCAGTTTGGATCCCAACAAGCAAGAAAGGAGTCTTTGGACAGTGATGAGTTATCTCTGGTACCCACTTTTCTTTCACATTTTCAAAGAAGGACAGAAGGAACACTGAAAACAGACTGGAAATAACATTTGTAATAAACAGCTAACTCAGCTGTTGTAATCTGGCATAATCATCTTGCCCTGCATTATCAAAAAAGCCTAAGAGTATGTGACTATCCACCAATCATAGCTGTGACTGCAGAGTTGTCAAAAACAGTTGGTACATATTCAGATGGAAATTTGTTTGTTGTATAGGATATCAGGAAACATGGTTTACCGATGGCACCATGACTCACAACACCACATTTAATTGTCTGCATTGCTGAAATGGTTTTGTATCCACTTTAAATATACTCCAAATTCAATGCTGACCTCAGCTTCTCCCTCGGCATGGCATGTTGGCACCACTGCTGAAACATCTGTTTCTTGATTTTGTAACCAGCTGGTGGTAAAACAGATTTTTTTGACCTATCAGGAAGGTCTTCCCAAGGTGAATGCAGTGTGTGGGATCCTCCCTGTCTTGTTGACGGGAGTGTGAATGCCCACTCTATTGCCCTAGAGACAGACTTTCTCCCACATGGCTTTTTGAAGTTGTTCATCCTTTGCCCCAGGCCCTCTGCCTTAATAGTTTTTTCACTGCTTTCATTGTCTCTAGCTGCTTTCCCCAGAGGGCAAATTCTGGGGGTGGGGCTACACTAGAGAATAGTTTCCCGAGTCAGTCTTTCCCAGCTGAGTAAAATCCAGGTACCCAAGAAGGGAGTGCAGGCTGGCTTCAAACTTCCCTGGGAGGGGATCAGGAAGGCAGCCAGGAACTTCTTATATGACTGCCCAAAGCTGCACTTTCTTGACCTGCCCAGTCACTCTGAGGAAGCTTCGAGTGTTTAAGTCTCCTCAGCCACCTTTATTTGGTGCAGGTTGGAAAATTGCTGCCCTCAGAGGTGGGTCTCCCAGTGAGCCACCAGATTTGGGGATGGGTATCAGTAATGCTACAAAGAGAGAACAAGTTATGAGTCTTTATCACATTTTACCAGCCTCTTCCTCCCCTTCTTCCCTAGAAGCTGTACAGTCTTCAATTGACCTCCAGAGTTTCAAAATAGTCGTTTCAGACAGTTCTGGAGCTCCCTACTCTGCCATCTTGTCACAATCCTTCTGTTTGCAGAAGTTTGAATGTTCCCTCAATAAGGATAGAGATCTTTTCCCTCTCCCAGATATTTAGAGCAGCAGGTAGTCCCAACCGAAAGTCCTGGTACCATGAAGGAGGGGCAGACTGGCTCCAAAGCACCCTGGGGAGGGGACCAGGAAGGCCCCCAGAAGCGTATTTTATAATTCCCCAGATTTCTTGACCTGCCCAGCAAGTGCAGTCCTTTAGCTGTCCCCAGTAGCCCTGAGGAAGCATAGAATCTTTAAGTCTCCTCAGCCACCTTTGTAAACTACAGATTGGAACAATGGTTACCCTCAAAGCCTGCCCAAAGTGATCAGCTGTTGTGAATCAAAAGCAATGAACAGTGATCCAAACTGCTATGCTCACCGCTGATCTTTCTTTTTTTAAAAAATTTATTTATTTATCTCTCTTCCCTCCCCTCCCCCACCCGGGTTGTCTGTTCTCTGTGTCTATTTCTGCATCATCTTCTTTGTCAGCTTCTGTTGTTGTCAGCAGCACGGGACTCTGTTTCTTTTTGTTGCGTCATCTTGCTGCGTCAGCTCTCTGTGTGGGCGGCTCCATTCCTGGGCAGGCTGCACTGTTTTCGGCGCTGGGCGACTCTCCTTACGGGGCGCACTCCTTGCGCGTGGGGCTCCCCTACGTGGGGGACAACACTGCATGGCACGGCACTCCTTGCGTGCATCAGCACTGCGCATGGGCCAGCTCCACACGGGTCAAGGAGACCTGGGGTTTGAACTGCAGACCTCCCATCTGGTAGGCAGACACCCTGACCACTGGGCCAAGTCCGCCGCCTCTTTTTTTTTTTTTTAAAGAATGCAGCATTTAAAAAAATTTCTTCCCCCACGCTCACTGTTGTTTTTTTTTTCTGTGTGACCTTCTGTGTCTGTTTTTTTTAAGAGCATTTTTTATTGTATTTTTTTGAAGATACATAGATCACAAAAAATGTTACATTAAAAAATATAAGAGGTTCCCGCATCTCCCACATCAACAACTTCCTTCACTATTGCAGCAAATCCATTGCATTTGGTGAATACATCTTGGAGCCCTGCTGCACTGCATGGATTATAGTTCACATTATAGTTCACACTATTTCCCAGTCCATTCAGTAGGTTGTGGCAGATTATATAAGGTCCAGCATCTGTCCCTGCAATATTATTTAGGACAACTCCAAGTTCCAAAAATGCCCCCACATCTCTTCTCTTCTTCCCTCTGCCTGCCCTTAGCAACTACTGTGACTACTTTCTCCACATCAATGCCAGTTTCTTCCATTACTAGTCACAGTATTTCTATAGTAGAATATCAGTAAGTCCACTCTAATCATATTTTATTCCTCCAGCCTGTGGAGGAAATTGATGGTGATGTTCACTTCACCTTTACATCAAGAAGGGGCTTAGATCCCACATGGTTGATGAATGTGATTCTTCAGCTTGGAGTTGTGGGCACTCTTGGTTCCCTGTTGTGGTGGTTGACCATGTTCACTTCCCCGTTAGCTGATGTGCCAGCTGAGTCCTGAGCCTCAGGAGAGTTGTGTCTGTTCCTTTTTGTCTTCTTTTCTCAGGTTTTTTTTTTTTTTTTCCCTCTCTCCTCTTCTAAGATTCCCTAGAGGGGATCCCCAAGATTTGATCTTAGGGATTCCCAATGTGGGAAAGAGGTACCCTGTCACTTGCATCACCTCAGTTCCTGGTTTCTGTCGCGTCTTGCCTTGATTCTCCCCTGTGTCTCTCTATCATTTTGTCACATTTTGCTGTGTTGCTCACTGCATGCGCCTGACTTGCCTTTACTAGGAGGCCCTGGTGATCTAACCCAGGTCCTCCCATATGGTAGTCGAAAGCCCAATCACTTAAGCCATATCCACTTCCCTTACTCTTGATCTTGGGGAAGGGTATTTTGATGTTCTTTTCTGTCAGCAGTAAGCTAGCTGGGGGCTGAACTCCATAGCAGCTCACCATGAGGGAGATGTGGGTGCCTGTAACCATTAAGAAGAGGGGACAGTTTACCATAATTTTTTACCAGTCTCTTCCTCCACTCTTCCCTGGATACTGTACAATGTTCCTCTCTACTCTGGAGTTTCAAAATAGTTGCTTCAGAAAGTTCCTGTCTGTCAAACAGTTGTTCCAGTGGAGGGACTGAATCCTGGAGCTTCCTACTCAGCTATCTTCCCACAATCCTCTATTTCTTTATAGGTAAAAGAAAGGTAATATCTGACTCATGTAATATATGTCCTTTTAAATATTTGTTATATATGCCCATAATTAATATAAAGTACCAAGGTGAATTTTCATTTGTAACCTTTGTTATGTTTTATTACTTCATATATCTTGCATATAAGAACAGCCCTTTGATTTTATAATAAAGGGCAAAAGACCTGTGAGGTGAAAATAAGGATCTACTCTAGAAATACTAAAAATTAATTAATATTCTCCTTTCCTTAATATCTACTAGGTACTTTTTGTTTTGCAAAGCACAAAAATATCTAAGGATACAAAAATATCCAAGGTTCTTTCAGTCTCTGTTCTTCAGGCACCATATGGCATGTTCATTCTTATGGCATAAGAGGAGGATGAGGATAATGAGAGGAAGAAACTTGTAAACCACTGCATAAAAGCAGTTTATGTTTTGTGCAAGTGCCATATATAGGGTAGCCCCATGCCCTGGTCTGCGTTGTTTATCCTTGTTGTCTTAGCATAATTATTAATAGTGTCTGTCCCCTCAAAAGTGTGCTGGCTTGTACATATACATCAAAATTGCACAGAAATTCACAGGAGAGAAAATCCTCTTCTAGTAATAAGAAAGAAGGAAGATATCTGAATCCTGAAGTATGGGTTTAGTTTCAATTTGCAGAGATAGAGAAAAGGAAGACAGACTTTTGTCTCTTCACTATGTGACTATTTTTCTGGTAGCTTCTTAACTTATTCCCCACACTTTCCATTTCCTTTATCTTAAAGTTGATATCTGCTCACACCATACCTACCTTCATTGTTTTACAAATCTCTTAATAGCTCCTCATCACCATAGGTTAAAACCAAAGCACCCAACATCATTTAAGACTCTTTATTACGTGGCCCCTGCTTATCGCTCAGTCACTGTCACTGCTCATGTTCACATTAGCAATAGTGAAATATAGCAAATGCCCTGAACATGTCATCCTGTTTCTTGTTTTCATATGTGTCTCTGACCATCATCATTACAACAAACACATTTATAGTACTTACTATATGCCTGGAAATATTAATCTAAAAGCTTCCTGTGGCAGTTTGATATTATTGATGAATTCCAAAAAGAAATATGGATTATATTTGTAAACTGGTTTGCTCCTCTGGGTAAGTGATACTCTTAGATTGTATTGAATTCAGAGGTTTTACTTATACTTTATTAAATTATGCTTAGGGCTTTGATTGGGTCACATCAGTAGGAATCACAGAGAAAATGACAAGGCACAGGAATTAGTTGAATTTTTAAAAAAAGATTTATTTATTTATTTCTCTTCCCTACCCGCCTCCTCCACCCCAGTTGTCTGTTCTCTGTGTCTATTTGCTGCGTGTTCTTCTTTGTCCCTTTTGTTGTTGTCAGCGGCACAGGAATCTGTGTTTCTTTTTGTTGCGTCATCTTGTTGTGTCAGCTCTCCGTGTGTGCAGCACCATTCCTGGGCAGGCTGAACTTTCTTTCATGTTGGGTGGCTCTCCTTATGGGGCATACTCCTTGCACATGGGGCTCTCCTATGCAGGGACACCCCTGCGTGGCAGGGCACTCCTTGTGCGCATCAGCACTGCGCATGGGCCAGCTCCACACGGAGTCAAGGAGGCCTGGGATTTGAACTGCGGACCTCCCATGTGGTAGACGGACGCCCTAACCACCGGGCCAAATTAGTTGAATTTTGATCCTGGATCCCAGGAAGTAAATACACAGAGAAGCAGATATGTGAGGAAGGAGAGAAGTCTCCATTAGATGCAGCAGAGGCCCCGGCAAGAGAGATGAGCTGTTCACCTGATAGTCTAGAGTTGGTCCAGCTGAACCTAGAAAGAAACAAGCCCCAGGAAGAGAGGAACCCAGGAAGCCTGAACCATTGCCAGATGTCGGCAGCCATCTTGCTCCAACACATGGCAACAGACTTTGGCGAGGGAAGTAACTTATCCTTTATGGCATGGTAACTGGTAAGTTTCTACCACAAATAAATACCTTCTATGAAAGCCAGCAGATTTCTGGTATTTTGCATCAGCACCCCTTGGCTGACTAATACACTTTCCTTATATTAACTCATTTAATTCTCATAGGAGTTTTTATTCCCAATTTATATATGAGAAAATTGAGGCACAGAGTGGTTAAGGGACTTTTCAAAGTCACTCAGCTAGTAAGTAGTCTAGCTGATACTTGAATTCAGACAATCTGGTTCCAGAGTCCATGCTTTTGACCACTATTCAATGATATTTTTGCTATCTGAGATGCCCTTCTCTTATTCTTAAAATTAAGCTATAATGGAGGTTAGTGCATTATAAACTTCCCTGGATCCTCATGTGGAAATAACCTCTCCTTCTTCTGTGTAGTCTATAATTTGTACTTACTTCTTCTGCTGAACTAGAATGACCTTTATAATTACAGACACTGGAAAAGTAGGTTGACTTCTAGCTAGTTTTGTTTGAGGTTGAGAGAGATAGAATATGGTGAGATCAGTTTTTGACATATTATGTAAAAGGTAATAGCTGAAAATCCAAGTATAAAGGCCTAGCAGATAGTTTAAGTTGCAGTACTAGCTAAACAAAATGGCTGATGCTGTACAAATCAAAAGTAACTGGAAGGTGAAAGAAAAAAAGTTTTAAAAAAGGAAATAGAAAATTAATAAAGAATAAAGAAGAGAATAGTTGAGTTTTATGGAAATCAAAAGAAGTTGTAGTTTAAAGAATATGATGTCGATCATCACTTTCAAACTCTAAAAATCTACCATATATAGTTTACACTGAGTAAATATCATTGAATTTGATTAACTGTAGACTGGTAGGAGTAGGAGCCAGTTTTGAGACCATTAAAGAGAGAGAGAAGGTGTTTTGGAAGAATAAGATTTCTCATTGGTTTCAGATTTTAATCTGTTAGAGTCACAACGTATTTTAAACTGCCTGATGGAAAAAGATAAAATTCATGTCTTAAGCTTTCTCACAAAATTTACACATAAGCACACACACTATTGGAGAAAGTTTAACACAGGGGTAGTGAGTTTATTAATGGCTTAGCAAATTCAATTCCCTATGACAATATAATATTAACTATTGTAATTCTGCATAATGAATCTATTTGTAAACATTTAATTTCCTATAAATTTATTTTAAGAATTCTGGTTTCCTTAGGCTCGTAAATAAATTACATTCCTGGAGAAGTAAACAAAAAGTACTGCAGGAAATAATTGAATAGCTGTGTGAGCATTTAGCCCTGCTAGGTGACACTGAACAGAGGAGATTATAATATATGACAGCCAGAAACAGAGTATCTACAGTAGTGCTCCGCATGGGTGATGTTCTTTGTTCTTATGCCCACCTATTACATGAATTTTTCTTCCATTTCCCCATAATGCTATTGACAAGGATAGTCGTTAATCCAGCATTTGAGAACTCAAAGTGCTTACATCAACAAAAGTATTCACAGCCAAGTTTCTTATAAATATCACTGGGGACTATATTTCATTTCATTTTTTTTAGGAGAACATTTATAGGAGCTTTATTCATGCTAAATAAAAAAAAGAAATGTGAGTTATACAACAAAGGAAAGAGTACAAACGTTTGCAAAATATTTATACAATTTATTACTCAAATTTTAAAAATGGCAGTGTATACACCCAACAATATGGATGAATCTCAAAATATTAATTACACAAAGGAAGGACTATTACATGATATAGTTCATCAAAATGCTTAGAGCAAGAAAAATTAATCCTGGTCATATAAATAGATAAATAAAAAGACAAGTAATTTTGTCTTAGTAAGGAGGGCAATGTGAAGATTTGCTAGGAAAATTTGAGGTACTATGATGGGAATATTATTTATTTTCTTGGAGATGGGATTACAAGGTAGTTATGCTTCTCAAAACTGTTAGATATGTAAAATTAACTTTAAAGCATCCATGTTGCTCAAATGTGCCACTCTCTAAGCCAAACTCAGCATGTAAATACATTACCTTTCCCCCAGCATGGCACATGACTCCCAGGGATGAACCTCCCTGGTGCTGAGGGATTACTACCAAGCACCAGCTGATGATGTAATAAGAAAAAGACCTTGAATAAAAGGGTCAACTCAGACCAGCAGAATATCTCAGCCTACATATAGGATCAGGTGTTAAAAACTGCTTTTTGACCTCAAATAAAAGGGGGGAAATGGAAAGGCCAAATGAGTTTATATAGTTATGAGTCTCCAAAAAAGAGTTGGGAGGTCAACAGAGGGGTCACGCTTATGAATGCCTCAGCAGGATCCCAGAGCCAAAGTAGATATAACCACAAGTACTGGTTCTCCTTAGGCCTACAGAGACCCACAGGTTCTATGGTCATGGCAGATGGCTCTGGAGTTCAGTACCATGTCAGTTGGCCCTACTTTGGAGTTTGTGTTCCTGAGTGTGATGGAGTTGGACTCAGATGTGACCTTTCTACACATGCCTCTTCTGTCACTTTTACTGGACCTGTGGTTGGCGTGGGGTTGGTGTATACTCAGGAGACCTGAATCTCTGGACTGTCCATGTGACAGCCAGGCTTGGAGCCTCAGCAGACTTGCAACTCCTACCCTCTGGTTTATTGGATTTACCCCAGCCAGCTAATAGGGAGGTAAAGGAGGTCAACCACCACACCAGGTCGCCAAGAGTACCTACAACTGCAAGCGGGAGAAATGCATCCATCATCCATGTGGAATCTAAGTCCCCTCTCGATATAGAGATAGAGAGGACATAACCATCCCAGAGTCCATAGGATGAAGGAATAAAGTATGGATTAGAGTGATTAGAGTGGACTTACTGATATTCTACTATGGAACTATTGTGATTAGTAATGGAAGAAATTGTAGCATTGATGTGGAGAAAGTGGCCACATTAGCTGCTTAGGGCAGGGAGAGGGAAGAAGAGATATGATGTGGGGGCATTTTCAGGACTTGGAGTTGTCCTGGGTGGTACTACAGGGACAGATGTTGGGCATTCTATGTCCTACCATGGCCCACTGGGTGGATGGAGAGAGAGTGTAAACTACAATGTAAACTATTATCCATGTGGGTCAGCAGTGCTCCAAAATGTATTCACCAAATGCAATGAATGTGCCATGATGATGAAAGAAGTTGTTGATGTGGGAGGAATGGGGTGAGGGGGTTGAGGGGAATATGGGGACCTCTTATATTTTTTGAATGTAACATTTAAAAAATAAAGAGAGAGAAAAAAAGAGTTCTTTTTTATAATTCTTTAAAGAGATATCATGGAAAATTCAGTATTTATTTAATAGAAGATAAGTAAGGATTTGATATAAATTTGTAATGGACATGCCATATTTCTAAAAAAAGTGTTATTTTTTCAATTTGTATATTTTATTTCTTTGAGAGAAAATATCAGTGTATTTATGATGAAATAATTGTACAGTGAATACAAATATACCCATCACTTTATCTCAAATTGTACTATGATCATATTGCTTTCTTGCTTAATCAAATACCTGTTTACATATGTGTCATTCTTTTCATCCATCCAAACATATTTATTTTTAATTTCAAATAAGTTGTATTCAAGTAAGTTGCATTCATAAACTCTGTTCATGCCTAAACACTTCTGTATTAATAGAATTAATTGAAATTAAATTTGTGTTTTTTATTTCATTTAATTTTAAGCAATAGTTGAGGATGGTGAGTATAAAGCCCTGATTTTAGAAAGTAGTCTTAAAAGGAATGAGATATGTGCCAGCTGGGCCCTGAGCCTCAGCAGAGTTGCAACACCTACTCTCCAGTTCATTGGACTCAACTAACAAGGAGGTGAGGGTGGACAAACACCATACCAAGGAGCTGAGAGAGTTTACAACTGCATGCAATAGAGTCCCATCCATCAGTCATATGGGATCAAGGCCCCCTCTCAATTAGAGGTGGAGTGGACATCACCATCCCAGAATCCTCAGGATTGGGGAATAAAATATGAACTAGACTAGACTTCCTGCTATTCGACTACAGAATTATTGTGATTCTATTATAGCAATGAAAGAAATTATATCATTGATGGGGAGACAGTAGCCAGTGGAGGTGCTGAAGGCAGGGAGAGGAAAAAAGAGGTGTAATATGGGGGCATTTTTGGAACTGGGAATTGTCCTGAATGACAATAGATACAGGTCATTATATATCCTGCCATAACCTGCAGAATTGAGTGGGAGAGAGTGTAATCTATAATGTAAACTATAATCCATGCTTAGTGGCAATGCTCCAAATGTATCCATCAATTGCAATGAATGTACCACACTAGTGAAAGAAGTTATTAATGTGGGGAAGGGTGGGAGGTGTGGGGAGTGGAGCAAGTGGAAATCCCTTATATTTTTTGTGTATCATTTTGTGTAATCTAAGTATCTCTAAGAATATATATATATATTTTTTAAAATGAATGAAATAATGAGACAATGAATAGAGATGTGTCAGAATTGAACAGTTATTTTTCAAGATTAGAAAAACTAATTTTGAAAGTGCAAAGACAGAAAAAGAAGTAAATCAAGAGTGAGTGAGGGCATGAAAATAGTAGAGAAAGGGAACAACTCATGGAGCAAGGTATCAAAGTATGTAGAAATGCATGGAAAAATATGATCCCCAGAAATATTCTAAGAAAGGAAGAAAGAAAGGGAATATACAGGGTGAGAGGAAGTTGGATTTCCAATAAGTCTCACAGGCATCCCAGAAGTTGGCTTTCCAGCTTCAGCCTCCCAGTAGAGGGGTATTTCCTCCTTGCCAGTTGGAGCTGTGATTCCCTGCCCACCATCCTTGTCTTGCCTGCACTCTACTTGTCCAGAGGCTGTGGACCAGGTCTGCCCATGCAACCCAGCAACCCCGTCACCCGGTGGACTACAATCACATTATTGGTCTGAATCCCAGTCTTGGGCAGGGCCACCTCTCTGAAGTTTGTCCTTTAGATATTCTTTGTCAGTCCTAGGGTACTCTTTAGAGTTCTCTTTACATTTTTATAGTTATTCACCTATCATAGCTTATTAATTCTTCATCGTAAAGATTCCATGTCCAGATTTCTGTCTTCTGATCAGACGCTAACTGATATACTTTCTAATAGGATTGTCATAGGATTATTGAGTTAATACAGGCAAAGTGATTAGAACTATGTTAGACATTAAGTAAATGTCAATAGATGTTAGCTATTAATTGTTTCTCTTTTTACAAAGTGGCTTCTTTTACTGTACTGTTCTAAGCCCTTAGAATCCTGAATTCCCCGGAAGGAGAATCTGCTTAGCTCAGTTTCATCCAGGTGTCTATCCCTGGTTCAATCATTTATGAGCAGGGTTAGATATTATAAACATGCCTGTCAGTAGCCCAGTCCTATGTCTGTATGAATTTGTGTGTGGGGAGGAGGAAGAATCTTATGAGCTGGACAGCCTTAATATGGGTTTTCTTAGCAAATGTACAAAGAGCATGTCTGGATGGATCATTTGACTCTTGGGCTTTGGAAGCCAGTGCTATACCTTCACTATGATATTTACTATTCTCCTGTAGAACTGTTTCTATTCTTGAGAATTATATTAAAAGTGTATTTGTCATTGTAAGGAACTACCAGGTTTTCAAAGTCATTGAAGTATTTTACATATCTGCCAACAATGGATAAAAGAGTTCAAGTTGCTCCACATTCTCATCTACACTTGATACAGTCAGTCTCCTTCCACTTTATCTCATCCCCCACCTACACCCACTTATTCTTCTTTCATTTATATACATTAAAATTTAATGTCTGCAGTATACCATTCTATATGTTTTGACAATGCACAGAGATATGTATCTACCACAAGTCCTAATATAGACTATTTTGATCACCTCAAAAACTCCCTTTTGCTTTTAGTCAATCTCTCCCCATCCCAACTCCAGGCAACCACTGATATATTCTTCATCCTTATGATTTTACCTTTTCTAGAATGTCATATAAATAAAATTATACAATACACAGCCTTTTGTATGTGCCTTCTTTCACTTGGCTAAAAGCTTTTGAGATTTATCCATATTGTTATGTGAATCAGTTTCTTTTTATTGGTGAATAGTATTCCATTGCATGGGTGTATTGCAATTTGTTCACCCATTTGCTGTTGAAAGACATCTGGATTGTCTCCAAATTTTGGTGATTATGAATAAATCTGCTATGAATACTTGTGTGTAGGTTTTTTGTGTGAACACAAATTTTCATTTCTCTTGCGTGAATCCCCGTGTATGAAATTGCTAGTTCATACAGTAAGAATTTTCATAACATTATAAGTAAATGGAAAATGGCAAATTATTTTCCAAAGTGGTTTTACCATTTGTAATTGAACCAGCAGGGAAGGGTAGTTGCAATTACTCCTCACACCCGTCAGCTTTTGATGTTGTCAATTTCTTTAGTTTAGCAATTCTAATACTTGTACAGTGGTATCTCATGGTTTTAATTTGCATTTCCCTAATAATTAATGATGAAGAACATATTTTTAAGTGCTTATTTATTCTTTCTGTATCTTATTTGGTAAAGTGTCTATTCAGACCTGTTGCCCATATTTAAAATTTTAGTGTTTTCTTTTAAGATTTGAGATTTCTTGATATATTCTGGTACAAGTCCTTGTCAGAAAAGTGCTTTGCATATATTCTCTCCTGGTCTTTGGCTCATAGTTTCCATTTTCAAAACATTATCTCTGACAAAAAAAATTTTTATGAAGTCCAATTTATCAATTTTTTATTTTATTGATTATGGTTTAGTGTCATATCTAAGAAATATTTGTTTCATCCAAAGTCACAAAGATTTTCTTTTATGTTTTCTTCTAGAAATTTTACAATATTATGTTTTATATTTAGGTTTATGATCCATTTAAATTAATTTTTCTATAAGGTATGAGATCTGGGTCAAGATTCAATTTTTTTTTTTTTTGCAAATTATTATCCAATAGTTCTAGCATCATCTATTGAAAATAGTATCCTTTCTTCATTAAATTGCCTTGTGCCTTGTCAAAATTTAGTTGACTGTATTTATCTGGATCTATACTGGACCCTTTCTGCTGTTTTATTGATTTATGTATTTATCCTTTCATCAGTACAACAGTGTCTCAATGACTGTAACTTTATAGTGAGTCTTAAAATTGGGTAGTGTTAAGTTCATTGACTTTGTTCTTTTTCAATATTGTTTTAATTATTATAGGTTCTTTGTCTTTCTATTTTTATTTTAGAATCAACCTCTCAATATCTACATAAAAGTGTGATTTTTTTTTTTTTTGGTTTCTTTGAGTCTATACAATAATTTGGGGAGGGCTGACATCTTAAACATATTGAGTCTTCTAATATATTAACATGATATATCTCTCAATTTATTCAGGTCTTCTTTGGTTTATTTCATTCGTGTTTGTTCTTTTCATCATTATGTATTTTGCTAGATTTATATGAAAGCATTCCATTGTTTTGGCAAATGGCAGTTAAAAAAAATTAGAATTCCAATTGTTCATTACTAATACATAAAAATAAAATTGATTTTTAAAAAAATATATGGAGTTTGTATCCTCCAGCCTTGCAAATGGATTTTAGTACTACAAGCTTTTCTGTAGATGTTTAGGGCTTTTCTATTAGACAATTATGTCAGCTGTGAATTGAGGCATTTTTATTCCCTCCTTTTCAATCTCTGTGCCTTATACTAATTTTCTTGCCTCATTGCAGTGGCTAGGAATTCCAGTCTGATACTGAGTAGGAGTGGTAAAAGAAGCTGTCTTTGCTTTGTTCCAGATCTTAAAGGGAAAGCATTCAATCTCCATTTAAAACGATGTCACTGAAGTTTTTTTCCTTTTCCCTCATAGTTATCCTCTATCAGATAAGTAAGTTCCCTTCTGTTTCTAGTTTGCTGAGAGAATGGATGTTGAATTTTGTTAAGTCTGAATCTATTGAGATAATCATATGATTTTTCTGTTTTAGTCCGTTATTGTGAATGGCATTTATTGATTTTCAAATGTTGATCCAACCTTGTATTCCTGGGATAAGCTCCAGCACATTATGATATATTATTCTTTTTATATAATGCTGTATTCAGGTTGCTAAAATTTGTTGTGGATTGTGTAGAATTGATAGTATTAAATATTTGGTGGACTTCATCATTTTGAAGCTATCTGGGCCTAGAGTTTTCTTTGGTGGCAGACTTTTAACTATGAATTCAATTTCTTTAATAAGATTGTAGGACTGTTATGGTTATCTATTTTTTTTTTTTTGAGTTTTTGTAATTAGAGTCTTTCAAGGAATTGGTTCATTTCATCTAAAATGTTGAACTTATGTGCTTACAGTTGATTTGTTTACAGTATTCCCTTACTATCCTTTTAATGTCCTGGAGGTCTGTAGTCATGTTCCCTCTTTCATTCTGAAATTGCTGATGTATGTCTTTTCTTTCATCTTGGTCCATCTGGCTAGAATTTGTATATTTTATTGATCTTTTCAAAAGGCAGCTTTAGGATTCATTGATTTTTCCTCTTGTTTTTCTGTTTTTGATTTCAGTGAAATCTGTTATCTTTACTATTTTATTCCTTCTTCTTGTTTTGTATATACATTGCTCTTTTTAAAAAGTATCTTACATGGAAGGTTAGATTACTGACTAGAGATCTTTTTTTTCCCAATAAAAGCTGGTGCTATAAATTTCCTCTTAACTTGCATCTCACTATGCTTTGACATATTGTTTTTTCATTTTGATTCTGTCAAAAATATTTTAAAATTTCCCTTGAGAATTCCTTTTTAACCCATGGGTTTTTTAGAAATGTGTTGCTTTATTTCAACTATCTGGAGGATTTTCCAGATATAATGTTTTGTTATTGATTTCTAGTTTAATTATATTATGTCCAGAAAATATTCTTCATATGGTTTTTATCTTTAAAGATATTAAAGTTGTTAAGATTTATTTTATGGTTCCAGTTTGGTCTATTTTATTTATTTATTTATGTATTTAATTTTTAAAAGATTTATTTATTTCATTTCTTTCCCCTCCCCCCCTGCCCCAGTTATTGGTTCTTTGTGTCTATTTGCTGAGTTTTCTTTGTCCGCTTCTGTTGTTGTCAGTGACATGGGAATCTGTGTCTCTTTTTGTTGTATCATCTTGTTGCGTCAGCTCTCCGTGTGTGCGGCCCCACTCCTGGGCAGGCTGCACTTTCTTTTGCGCTGGGCAACTCTCCTTACAGGGTGCACTTCCTGCACGTGGGGCTCCCCTAGGCATGGGACACCCCTGCGTGGCATGGCATTCCTTGCACACATCAGCACTGTGCATGGGCCAGCTCCACATGGGTCAAGGAGGCCCAGGATTTGAACCGCGGACCTCCCATGTGGTAGACGGATGCCCTAACCACTGGGCCAAGTACGCTTCCCAATTTGGTCTATTTTAATGAATCTTCCAAGTGCAAGTTGGAAAGAATGTGTGTTCTGCTGTTGTTGGTTGCAATATTCCAGGTCAAGGTAGATGATAGTGTTCTTCAGGTCTTCTACAACTCTGCTGAATATTAATTTGTCTGTTTCTACTTTAGTTCTATCAGTTTTTACTTCACTTAGATGATTTTTAAGGAACCAATTTTTAGGTCTTTGGTGATCTGCCTGTGACTACCTGTTCTCTTTTCCAATTTCAAAAGAAAGGCTTACCTCTTGGATATAAACTCCAAATTTACAAACCTCTTTCTCCTGAGGATGATTACAGGAAGAATAAAGCAAAGAAAAGTTAAGTAGATAATATTAAATGATATGTATCTTATTTTATCCAGACAACAAACCCATGGCGTGTCTCCTTGAGTTTATTCTCCTCCTGTCTCTCTCTCTTTCTTTCTCTCATCTTTCAACTGTCTATCTATCTACCTACCTATCTAATCATCTATCTACCTACCTACCTACCTACCTGACTATCCCTACTCACCTACCTACTTATCATTCTTAAAATTAAAATTCAGCAGTAAAATGATTATTATGAAAAGTGCATTTGTACATTTATTTGAATCAGAAGATGAAGTAAGATCTTAAATTTGATTTGGTGGATCTGTTTCCCAATGGGAGTTGGCTTTGTCAGTGTATATGAAGAAATTTTCCATGAATTAAATGAGTTAAATGTGTAGTCCCAAGGTTTTGATTAAAATAGAGTGGAAACATATATACAATATACTGTAAAGAACATTCTTTCAGCCACTTATACTTATGATGAACAATTTCATATTTCAACTTAAAATTGTGTGGGAGTATGAGGAAAGAGTTTGAAAACTACTATTCTAGCTTGTATTCAAAGCATAGTTGGTGTGACAAGCACATAGGACTTGGAAACAAACTAGACAATAATAATGTTCTGTCCATGTCAAATCAGGAGGCAGAGTAGCTTTAGGCAGGCTTCAGTTTACAATCTGAGGAAGAAACTGAATTAGATCAAAGTAAAGACAAATGGAGGCAAGTGAGAAAACAGTGCCCAACATTACTTCTGAAGAGTACTGGGATGATGGACATGGAAGAAAGGCAACATGTAGAAATCAAGAACATGGAGGAGGGAATGAACAGAGCTACAGGTTATGGCAATTTGTTCAGAGCACAGACTGGGAACATCAAGAATGAACAGATAATGTTCTCTTTTAATGAAGTAGCTGGAGCATGTTAAAGGAATGATAGCTAGTGATCTAAAATGAACAGGCAAGACCTTACAACATTCACCAAATATTTCCCTTCATCAGTTTCTGTTCCAGACTCCTAATGTTGGGTTGCTATTTTCATAGTTAAATTTTCTTTCTTAATTTTAGCTATTCCTATAACTTTCAATTTAACAACCAATTCTTCCTGATTGGTGAGAATTGGGCTGGTTGGCAGTTCTTATACTGTTATCTGTATCCCCCTGAGGGATGAACTTATGAACAAATCCAGTCATAACTTGTGACAATTTGATTTAAAATTTTTTTTCATTAGAGAAGATGTAAGGTTTACAGATTAACCATGCAGAAAATGCAGAATTACTTACCCCCCTCTAACAAACAATATGCATTATGTGGAACCTTTGTTAAAAATGATGAAGCAATATTATTATTATTATACTATTAACTGTAGTCCATAGTTATATTAGGGTTTACTGCTTGTGTTTGTTTTACTTTCATAGGCTGTTTAAAGGTTTAGCAATGAGAATTTATTCACTTACAGTTAGAATCTGGGAAAATATACAAATCAATACATCATTAAGATGATACTTTCTTCCCAAAGACTGCTGATGATCTTTGACTCCTTGAGCATGGTGGTATCTGCTAGTCTCTCCCTTCTCTTCCAGATTTCATTGCTTTCAGCTTTCTTACCTCCATGTGTTTCTCTCTTTGTCTGAATTTCATTCTCTCATAAAGGACTTCAGTAAGAAGATTAAAACCCATTCTGATTGTGGTGGACCCTTATCAAAAGATCCTGCTTACAATGGGTCCCCATAGGAATGGATTAGATTTAAGAACATGTTTTTCTGTGATATACCCAGCTTCAAAACACCACAGTGTCATATAGTCCTATGGATTTTTTCAAAAATTTTTTGTTCTGGTAACTTTTATATCTATATTATATATAGATATATTATTATATATATATATATATATATATATATATATATATATATATATAAGATCTAAAATTTCCCCTTTAAATCACATTCAAATATATAATTCGGTGCTGTTAATTATATTCACAATGTTGTGCTGCCATCCCCACCATCCATTACTAAACTTTTCCATCACCCTAAAGAGAAACTCTGTACTAAGTAGCATTAACTCCCCATTCCTTACCCTCAGTTAGGCCCTTGGTAAACTATTCTGCGACGGTTTGCTCGGTCGGTAGAGGTGGGGTCTGGCTGCGGACGAGGGGTCGGTCCAGCTCTGGACGAGGGTTCAGTCCCGCTTGGGACGAAGGGTCGGTCCCACTTGGGACGAGGGGTCGGTCCGGCAGCAGACGAGGGATCGGTCTCACAAGGGGTTGCGCGGTTCGGCTGACGGGGTCGCCCGGAGAAGCAGGCGACGAAGGGGTCGCCCGGAGAAGCAGGCGACGAACTGGGGACAAGGGAGGCCAGGCCCTTGTCGGGGGCTCTCAGGACTGGAGGGCGCACGGCAGAAGAACTACCGCGGAGACAAGGTAAACACACAAGTCCACTTTATTGAGGGAGAGGCAACAGTTTTATAGGGGCTGGGGAAGGCTGATTGGTTGAAGCCACGCCCTGTTCTGATTGGTTGCCGGCGAAAGGTCAGTGGGCGGTACTGGACGGGGGAGGGGTGGTGGTTAGGGATTGGCTGTCGCTGTTGCTGGGGGAAGGGGCAGGGTTTAGGGATTGGTGGCTGCTGTTGCTGGGGTGGAGGGCAGACTGGAGTTTCCCGCCCACGCCTGGCTGTTGCTGCTGTCAGGGGGAGGGAAAAGGGCAGACTGGATTTTTCCACCCATGCCTGGCTGTTGCTGCTGTCGGGGGAGGGGAAAAGGGCAGACTGGAATCTTCCGCCCTGCGCCTGCGCAGGGAGAAAGAAGAAGAAGGGTGCCGCCCTACAAGGCATCGTGTGGCGCTATCCGGGAGGAGGGGTGGCCGCTGAAGCATGGCTGCCGAGAAGGGGAGACCCGAGGGCACTCTGCGCCCATGCCGAGCTTCCTTCAGGGGTGGCGGTGAGTCCGACCAGCCACCCTATTATGGGGGCAGCGGCTTGGCCTGCCGCGGCTGCTCCCCCGCCAGGCCAGCAAACCACACTTCAGCCCGAGGGGTGACTGCATTTCCCCCTTCTTTTTAAATAAGGGCCAGGATGGCAGCAGCAACAAGTAGCCGAGGCCCAAGAGGCAGTAAGCAATGAGGGAAGCGGGGCTGAAGAGGGAGGTGAGTATGCCCGGGATATAAATGTACAGTTTAGGGGGTGGTATCTTGCCGTTGCAAGCAAGGGTGGCCAATGTCCAATTCTCGTTGATCTCGGTGGCTATAAGGTCCATCTGCTGTTAAAAGTCCTGAATGACAGCGCGTTACAGGTAGTTGATCTCTTCTTGGCGGCGAAGAGCAGTAGAGGCAGACTGTGTGATGGTCTGGAGGATCGCAGCGGTGAGGACAAGTCACGTCAGGGCACCAGCAGCAGTGGTGGCGGCAGCGTCGGGAGTGGTGGAGACGTAGGCAAGGACAACAAGAAGGCCAAAGTCTCCACGGGTGCAAGAGAGGCCGATGTTAATGGGGCAGGCCGATATGGGGCGGCCCAATCTGCAACGCAGTGGGGGTTCAGGCAAAAAAAAGGAGGGGGGCGAGGGATGAGAAAGGACGCTTTGGATGGCTGAGAAGAGGAGTGAGGTTGAGACAGGAGGAAGCTCCGCAGAAGTATGGGGAGGCAAGAGTAGAAACGTTATTGGATGCTAGAAAGCAGGCTGCGGGCCGGGGAAAGCGGGTTGCGGGCCGTTTAGCGGGGCTGGAGCTGCTTGAGAGCGATGGCAGTATGGGGGGCCACGGTTACAGAAGACTTGGGGCTGTTTCAAAGAGATCTTACACCAGTGAGTGTCTAGGAGACCGGCGAGGGCCCGAACTTGTGGGGCTTGCTTAGCAGATAGGATGTTACCCATTGCTAATGGCCTTTTGGAGCCGATAAGAAGAGGGGCCCTTACCTTGAGAGCGCGGCGATGGGAGCCGAGGTGCGCGGTGAGACGAGGGGTCGGAGCCAGTGGGGCTCCGACGGTGGTCGCGGGCCAAGAGAAGGCCCCGACGAGGGGAGGGCGGAACGACGAGCAGTGGAGCAAGGCAAAGGGGAGCAAGCATGGAGGGGAGGAGGCAGAGGTGAAGGCAGGGGTGGAGGTGCTCAGGCACATGCTCCTGAGAGTTTTATTGGCACCTCTTAATCATAGCGGGTCGGTATAAGCCCCCGACATGGAAGGAGAAAGCCATCCAGCGATTCTCCCAGACCGCCGTGGATTGTATGAGGTCGCCAAGGTTCAGGAGCAGCAATGCAGAGCGAAAAGATAGGAGTGAGAAGAGAGGAGAGCGTAGGACTATGGTAGGGTTACTTCAGACGTGCAAGCGCGTGCTCCCGAGAAATCCAAGGCTCCTCTTAATCATAGCGGGTCGGTATAAGCCCCCGACATGGAAGGAGAAAGCCATCCAGCGATTCTCCCAGACCGCTGTGGATTGTATGAGGTAGCCAAGGCTCAGGTAGCAGCAATGTTGCACGAGAGAAGTCCCAAGGTGAGAAGAGAGGAGGGCGTAGGGCTGTGGTAGGATTACTTCAGACGTGCAAGCGCGCGCTCCCAAGAAATCCAAGGCTCCTCTTAATCATAGCGGGTCGGTATAAGCCCCCGACATGGAAGGAGAAAGCCATCCAGCGATTCTCCCAGACCGCCATGGATCGTATGAGGTAGCCAAGGCTCAGGTAGCAGCAATGTTGCACGAGAGAAGTCCCAAGGTGAGAAGAGAGGAGGGCGTAGGGCTGTGGTAGGATTACTTCAGACGTGCAAGCGCGCGCTCCCGAGAAATCCAAGGCTCCTCTTAATCATAGCGGGTCGGTATAAGCCCCCGACATGGAAGGAGAAAGCCATCCAGCGATTCTCCCAGACCGCCGTGGATCATATGAGGTAGCCAAGGCTCAGGTAGCAGCAATGTTGCACGAGAGAAGTCCCACGGTGAGAAGAGAGGAGGGGGGGGCGCCAGGTTATGGAGTGAGGCTGTGGTGGAGTTGCCTTGCCCCACGTTGGGCGCCAGCTGTGACGGTTTGCTCGGTCGGTAGAGGTGGGGTCTGGCTGCGGACGAGGGGTCGGTCCAGCTCTGGACGAGGGTTCGGTCCCGCTTGGGATGAAGGGTCGGTCCCACTTGGGACGAGGGGTCGGTCCGGCAGCAGACGAGGGATCGGTCTCACAAAGGGTTGCACGGTTTGGCTGATGGGGTCGCCCGGCGAAGCCGGCGACGAAGGGGTCACCCGGAGAAGCAGGCGACGAACTGGGGACAAGGGAGGCCAGGCCCTTGTCGGGGGCTCTCAGGACTGGAGGGCGCACGGCAGAAGAACTACCGCGGAGACAAGGTAAACACACAAGTCCACTTTATTGAGGGAGAGGCAACAGTTTTATAGGGGCTGGGGAAGGCTGATTGGTTGAAGCCACGCCCTGTTCTGATTGGTTGCCGGCGAAAGGTCAGTGGGCGGTACTGGACGGGGGAGGGGTGGTGGTTAGGGATTGGCTGTCGCTGTTGCTGGGGGAAGGGGCAGGGTTTAGGGATTGGTGGCTGCTGTTGCTGGGGTGGAGGGCAGACTGGAGTTTCCCGCCCACGCCTGGCTGTTGCTGCTGTCGGGGGGAGGGAAAAGGGCAGACTGGATTTTTCCACCCACGCCTGGCTGTTGCTGCTGTCGGGGGAGGGGAAAAGGGCAGACTGGAATCTTCCGCCCTGCGCCTGCGCAGGGAGAAAGAAGAAGAAGGGTGCCGCCCTACAAGGCATCGTGTGGCGCTATCCGGGAGGAGGGGCGGCCACGGAAGCATGGCTGCCGAGAAGGGGAGACCCGAGGGCACTCTGCGCCCATGCCGAGCTTCCTTCAGGGGTGGCGGTGAGTCCGACCAGCCACCCTATTATGGGGGCAGCAGCTTGGCCTGCCGCGGCTGCTCCCCCGCCAGGCCAGCAAACCACACTTCAGCCGGAGGGGTGACCACACTATTCTACTTCTACTCTATTAATTTGCTTACTCTAATAATTTCAAATCACTGAGAGTATATGATATCTGTCCTTTTGTGTCTGGTTTGTTCCCTCAACTTGATGTCTTCAAGATTCATCCATCTTGTCACAATGTCTCAGACCACCATTCCTTCTTATGGCTGAATAATATTTCATTGTATTACATATCACATTTTGTTTATCCATTCGTCTGTTGTTGGGTACTTGGATTGCTTCCATCTTTTAGCAATTGTAAATACTATTATGAATATTTATGTACAAATATCTGTTTGAGTCCTTACTTTTCAATTCTTTAGGGTATATACCTAGAAGTGGGATTGATGGGTCATAAGGTAATTCTATGAATAATTTTATGACAAACTGCCAAACTGTTTTTTATAGCAACTGAACCATTTTATAATCTCACCAACAATGAATGAGTGTTCCTATTTCTCCACATCTTCTCTAACACTTCTTATTTTCCATTTTTTGAATAGTAACCATTTTAGTGGGTATGGAATGGTCTCTCATTTTTAATTTTTTTTGGCATTTGAATCCATCTTTATTAATAATCATTCCTAAAGAAAATATTTTGTTGGAATTTTGGAATAGAAGAAAGATTAGATATGAAGTTTTGCTTGTTTCAGAGTCTTTACAGGACAGTTCTCTAATATTTGTGCTGTCTCTCACCTCTTAGATACCTCAAAGTTGTTTTCAAATGGCTCTTAAAGATTTTTTTAAAAATCATAATAAACTTTATTTTTTTGTTACATTACAGAAAAGTTACATCAAAAGTGTAGGGATCCTCATATATCCCCCCCCTACCTACATACACATTTTCCCATTTTATTAACATCTTACATTAGTGAAGTATATTTGTTAACATTGGTGAACCAAACTGAAGCATTGGTGCTAACCCAAGTCAATAGTTTATGACTTACACTTTGCACTGTACAGTTTTATAGGCTTTGACAAATGTATAATGTCATGTATCTATCATTATAGTATCATACAGAACAATTCCAATGTCCTGAAAATGCTTTGTGTTCTACCTATGCAACCCAACCCCTCCCCTCTGAACCTCTGGTAACCACTATCTTTCTATCAATTGCAAGTTCTTCAGGTACCACATGATAATATCTACAAAACAATAAATCTACATTGGCCCATGGTTACTTCCTCCTACCCCGCCCATGTTTATTCTTTCCTCAGTTTTGAGGAATTTGGGATAATGTCTGCTCTAATTTCTTTGGCTTGAGAAGGAATTCAGGTATTATAGGGGCATATGGAAGAAATTGTTTTGCATCCCAAAATATTCATTGTTCTTTGGAATGGGACTTGTTAATCATCATTATTTTGTTAGTTGTTCTGGGCAAGTCTGAAGAACTGGATTGTTTGTGTTGACCACTACTCTGCTGGGATTCATGGCTCAAATGGCATATGAATAGCCTAAAGATTTAAATCTCTGAGACATAAGTTTAATGAGTATAGTGATACTTATGGTTTCAAATAAAAGGGGTAGAATATTCTAGAGCAGTGAGTTTATAAATGATTCTTTCTCTGTTATGTTGGGGAAAGAGATTGTCATATATTCCCAACTAGGGCCCACTGACAGGGTGTTGGTTTCATGCAGCTGTAGTAAGCCTTGCCTATAATATCCAGATGTCCTAAAGCCCTCAGGAGCACTTTTGTTTGAGGCTTTGTTTAGTGTGGCAGTTAGTGAAATCTGTCTGGGACCTGCATAAGCATAACTTCCAGAATGACCTCCTGACTCACTTTAAAATCTCTTAACCATAAAACCTCTTATTTATTTAACACTTCCCCCTTTTGGTCAAGGTATATTTTCACGTGTATCACTTGGTAATAATCCCTTGGTGCCAGGGAGAGAATCCCTGGGAATCATGTCCCATGTCAGGAGGATGGTAGTGAGTTTATCTTCAGAGTTTAACAGAAATAGAAAAGCCAATTATCAAATTTATTTGGAAGGTTAAGGAGCCCCAAATAGCCAAAAACATCTTGAAAAAGAAAAACGAAGTTGGAAGAATCATGCTACCTGATTTTGAAGCATATTACAAAGCTACAGTGGTCATAACTGCATGGTATTAGCACAAGGATAGATATATTGATCAGTGGAATCTAATTGAGAGTTTAGGTATAGACCATGTATCTACGGTCAACTGATATTCAACAAGGCTGCCAAGTCCACTTTACTGGGACAGAATAGTCTCTTTAACAAATGGTGCTGGGAGAACTGAGTATCCTTATCCTAAAGAATGAAAGAGGATCCATGTCTCATGCCCTATAGAAAAATTAAATCAAGATGTATCAAGGACCTGAATAGAATAGCAAGGTCCATATAGCACCTAGAAAATAAAGTAGGGAAATATCTATGAGATCTTGTGGTAGGAAAAGTTTTCATAACCTTTACACCCAAAGTGAATGCAACAAAAGAAAAAAATAGATAAATTGGACCTCCTGAAAATTAAAAAAAAATGTGCCTCAAAGAAGTTTGTAAAGAAAGTGAAAAGGAACCTACTCAATGGGGCAAAATATTTGGAAATCACTTATCTAATATAGGTCCAACATAAATAAATAAATCCTGTAACTCAATAACAAAAAGACAAAGAGCTATTTAAAAAATGGACAAGAGACTCGAGCAGACACTTTTGCAAGGAGGAAATACAAGTGGCTAAAAAAACATATGAAAAGATGTTCAACATTACTAGCTGTTAGGAAAATTCAAATCAAAACTACAAGACACCATTTTATACATATTAGACTGGCTGCTGTTAAGAAAACAGAAAACTACAAGTTTTGAAGAGAACATGGAGAAATTGGAACACTAATTCATTGTTGGTGGGAATGTAGAATGGTGCAGCCACTGTGGAGGAAGGTTTGGTGGTTCCTCAGGAAGCTAATTATAGCATTGCCATATTACCCAGCAATCCTACTACTGGGTATATACTCAGAAGAATTGAAAACAGGAACACAAACAGATATATACACACACCAATGTTCATCACAGCATTATTCAAAATTACGAAAGATGGAAGCAGCCCAAGTGTCTATCAACAGATGAATGTATAAAAAATTGTGGTATATACATATGATGGAATATTATTCAGCTATAAGAAGGAATGAAATACTGACACTTGTGACAACATGGATGAATTTTGAGGACCTTATGTTGAGTGAAATAAGCCAGTAACTAAAAGACAAATATTGTATGATCCACTTATATTGACCTAAGGATATTGAGCAGATCACAGAGGTAGAGTCAAGAAGATAGGTTATCAAGAGATAGAAGGGGAGTGGGGATTGGTGAGCTGATGCTTAATCTGGGAAGATTTTATAATAATGTTGATGGTAGTGGTTTGGCAATGGATGGATGTAATGGTGACAATGTGAAATGAGTGTAATTAATGGTCACTGAAGTGTGAATGTGAATGAGGTCGGAAGGGGAGGAGCTGGACTGTACATGATGCTAAAAGGAAAGCTAGATAAAACAGATTACAGTGCAACTCATTGAACTCTGGGAAGTTGAGGATTGTGGTTAAGAATACAATTATTACAATGTTCTTTCAGGATCTATAATAAAGGTACATAATTAGTACTGGGCGTTGATTGTGGGGTGATATATGGGAAAAAATGCATCTAAAACATACTTCTATGGGATATGAATTATTTATGTTGTCAATGGTATGTTTTCTTGAAAGATGGAGGCCCACACAATAGATAACTAAATATTAAATTCTCATCTTGGGAGTCCTGATACTTTCTCAAATAAAATGGTCAAAATCTCTGGAATATATGGACTGTGCCTAATAAAAAAAACAGGCCAATATGTCAAGCCTTCAATCTTAGTACCTATACTTAGGAACATTATTTATGTAAAATTGAAACTTAACCTAATTATAATTAATGCCTAAGAGTTACTTCTTGAAAACCTCCTTGTTACTCAAATGTGGCTCCCTCTCATTGTGGTTTTGATTTGCATTTACCTAACGGCTAATGATGCTGAGCTTATTTTGCTTATTTTGGTGATTAGTGTATCTTCTTTGGAGAAAGGTCTACTTAAGTCTTTTGTCCATTTTTTAATTAGGTTGTCCTTTTGTTGTTGAGTTGTAGGATTTCTTTAGATACTCTATATATTACATGCTTATCAGCTACGTGGTTTCCCAATATTTTCTCTCATGCTGTATGTTTTTTTATTTTCATGATGAAGTCCTCTGATGCACAAAATATTTTAATTTTGATTAAGTTCTATTTATCCAGTTTTTCTTTCATTGCTTGTGCTTTGGGTGTAAAATCTAAGAAAACATTGCCTAACACAATGTCCTGAAGATGCTTCCCTAAGTTTTATTCTAGGAGTTTTATGATTTCTCCCTCCTCATTCAGACTGTTTACCACAGCTTCCTGCTTCATGGCTTTCTCTCTGCTTCTGTGCTCCTCTGATTTCAGCTTCTGGCCTCCAGGGCTTTCTCTCCAGCTTATGGGTTTTTCTCTCTGTTTCTGTGGCCCCCTTTCTCTGTATTTATCCTTTTATAAAGGACTCTGCTAAGAGGATTAAGACCCACCCTGGGTCACACCTCACTGAAGTAATCTAATCAAACAGTCCCATCTTTACAATAGGTTCATACCCTCAGAAGTGGACCACTTTCAAGATGATTTTCTGGGGTACATACAGTTTCAAACTACCGTGGGACCCTTTATCCTTACATATACACTTGATGGTTGGCTTTCCATTTTCACAAAGAAGGTTGTTGGAAATTTGATTGGGATTGCATTGCATCTGTAAATTGCTTTGGGTAATGTTTTTGTTTACCAAAGGGCTGCCGATGCAAAGTAACAAAAATGGGTTGGGTTTTTTTTTTTTGGGGGGGGTTGGCTTTTATAAAAGGGATTTATTTATGGTAAAAACTATAGTTCTAAGGCCATGAAAAGTCCAACTCAAGGCACCATAAGTGGTGCTTTCTCACCGAAGTCTGCTGCCATGTGGTCAAGCAAGATGGCAGAAGATCTCAGCTTAATTCTCTCTGTCTTTCCCTCCATGTGGTATCATCTCCTGGAACACAGCTTTGGGCAACCAGGCATAGGGCTTGTCTCTTACCGGGCCTCCTCTCTTAGAATTGGCTGCTCTATTTTCTTCCTTTGTACTGCTGTGGGCTATAAGGCATATGGCTCATCTCTCCCTTGGCCTTAGCTCTTTGTATCTCTCCTTTCTCTCATCATATGGCAGGATCAAATACGGCAGAGCTCCCTTTTTCTGTGTCTCCATTTTTTATCAGATCTAGCAAGAGGATGAATGCCCAAGCTGACTTATGCCTCACTGATGCAGTCCAATTGAAAGGGTCTCACACCCACAGGTTCACAAAAATAATCTTTCTCTTTTGGGGATTCATAAAGAAATTTTGAACTGCTACGGGTAGAACTAACATCTTAACACTATTTAGTCTTTCAATCCATGAGCATGGACTGCCTATTTGTTTAGGTTTTCTTTTAGCAATGTTTTGTAGCTTTCCATTGTATAAGTCCTTTACATTCTTGGTTAAATTCATTCCTAGATATTTGATTCTTTTAGCTGTTGTTATCAATGGCTTCTGGATTTTTATTTTCTTCCTTAGGATGGGCTATCACTTTCTGTTTCTTTGTCATGTAATCCTTTATTGCACACTGTACATTTTAATATTTTAGTGTGTTAACTCTGGGATTTAGTCCCTGAGCTATATGTTCTTCAAATTTGTATGCAGCCTGTGATATTATAGAGATTTCCTTGAGTGCCAGGAGGTAACAAAAACCAACCAACCAACCAGCTCTGCACTGGCTGACACTCATTCAGTGTTTAGCCCTCCTATAAAGATCAGCCTGAATCATATGTGAAGAAGTATAGACATCTTTTGTGTTCCTTCCTCTTTTCTTGAGCTTGTGCTTGCTTGTGGCCTTAGGAATTCCTCCCTTTCAGGAATTTGAATGCCTTTCTATTCCCTATAAGATAGATTTTCTCCCCTTTCCCTTTTCCTGCTCCATATGACTTAAAGCAGGTAATCCTTTTCCCCAGGTAATTTGAGTTAATTTTTTCTTATACTGCTTTAGCTGTCTGCAAGCTGTTTTTTGTTTGCTGGACAAGTTCTGGGAGGATGAGCCCAATAGGAGTTTCCTGGTTTCATTATTCAGGCTGCAATTCAATAGTTTGGATCAACATAAGACACCCCAGTACATGTGTAGTGGTTCTTCTGTTTCCTTCAGAACAGGGATGGGGACCTACAGTGGGAGTGCAGGCTAGCTTCGCTTCATCTTGTGGAGTGGGTGAGAGAGGGGTCAACAAGGGTGCCATAAACTTTTACTGCTTTTAAAGCTATATTTTCTTTACTTAGCCCTCACCCCATTACTATAACCCTTTAACTTTTTTTGGCATTTTGAGGAGGATGGCTCACCAGTTTTTGCTAGTTGTTCAAAGATTTTATGGGGGAATGTACCTGGAGCATCTTATGCCACCATCTTAGTCAATTAGGAGTGATAATTTGCTTTTCTCCTTTATCAGAGAAGTTGTGGGTTTATAGACAATCATGCATAAAATACAGGATTCTCATATACCACTCTGTTAACATTTTGCATTGGTATGGAACATTTGTTTCAACTGATGATAGCAGATTTTTATAATTATATTATTAACTATAGTCCATAGTTTAACTTAGGGTATACTGTGTAGTGTAGATACATGGATTTAAAAAAAAATTATTCCATTACCATATGAATAATCTAAATGTATCTGAATGTAATTAAAAGGGGATAATTTTCTTTTAACAGATAAAAGTTTCTATCATGTATCCATGTTTGTAGCCTCTCAACACTGTTATAAATTTATTGCTGTGGTCATTTCTTTTTCATCTTTATCAATCATCTATTTGACTAGGCATCCATTCATCCATCCATGACAGTAACACTTCTTTTTCTCTTCCTTTTTTCTCAATTAAATGCTCTCTACTATATCTTTGGGTAACTTTTAACTTTGCAATTATTTTAACTTATAGAAAATTTGCAAGCATAGAACAAAGAATTTTCATTATTTATTACTCTTTTCCCATCTGGTCTGCCTGATTGCTTTCTTCCCTCTCCTCCTTTCCTCCTGCATATTCTAAAGACATATACATATCTATGGATCTATATCTAATACATATTATACATATAGAATTCAATTTTTCCTTTAAACAATTCAATTGTGAGCTTTGGAAATTGTCCCCTTCACTGCTACATATTGTAGAGAGCATTTTCTGAGAACAGACATTTCCCACGATTACGTGTGGTGGCTTGAAGCTATGTACCTCAAAAAATTGTTTTTAAACTTAATTCATTTTTGTGGGCATAAATCCTTGTAAATAGAGTCATTTGATGAGGTTACTTCAGTTAACCTTTAGTTAAGGTATGGCCCAGCTGAATCAGGATAGTTAATACTTTAGTGAAGGCCTACAGGGACAAGCCAGAAACTGAATGTTATTGGAACTGGGAAGAGAAGAGAAAAGTCAGGAGGAGCTGCCGTGTACATTACCATGTGATGGAAAAGCCAAGAACCAGGGATAGCCAGCAGGAAGCCCCAGAATTCCAGGTACCTGGGAGGCTTGATGACACCTTGAGTTTGGACTTCTCAAAACTGTAAGCCAATAAATTCCCATTAATTAATCCAATCCACTGCATGGTATTTGCATTACAAGCCAGGACATTATGTAATAGCCATACTAGATGTAAGAAAATTAGAGAAATTAACACTATTATAACACTAAAAACTAATCAACAGTCCACATTCAAATATAAACGGTTTTCCCAACAATACCTTTTGTCACTATTATTTTCCCAGGCCATGACCCAATCCAGAATCACACATTGTGTTGTCACTTATTTCTAATCTCAAACTGTTCCTTAGCCTAACTTTGCTATTCATGGCATTGGTAGTTTTGAAGAATTCAGTCCATTTGTTTTATACTCAATTTGAGTTTCCTTATGTTTAGATTTTGGCTATCCAATTTTGACTGGATACCAAGAAATGATATGTCTTTTTTCACTGTATTTTATCAGAGCCACACAATATCAGTTGGTCCCATAATTGATAATGTTAAGTTTGATTATTTGGTGCAGGTGGTATTTGCTAGGTATCTCCATTGTAAATTCACTTTAAAATATTTTAACACAGAAGAGACACTTTGAGACAAGTATCCTTATCATTATTAAAATCTCACCCATTTCTCATTCTTTGACGATTCTTGCATGAATTGTCATTATAATGGTTGCCAAATGGTGATTTTCTAGTTCCATTTCCTTCTATGCAAAGAATTTTCCTTTTCCCCATTTAGTTATATCAGTCTGTACTCATCTTCATCTTTTTATAAAGCATTTTAAATGAAAAGTCATTAGGCAAACAATAAAATAAAAAATGTAATCTTTATTAGTTTTGCACATTTTTAATGTTGGTTAGCAATCATGTAGGGTAATAGTAGCAATTTTTTCAGCATGCAGTTCACGAATACAGTTTATCTAAGTAATTTTAAGGAAAAAAAAGGAATCTATGGTTTGCTTCTCTAAGAAACACAAAATATCCTGATGTAATTGATTATGTAAGTACACTACCCTCTGTTCTTGTGGAAAGAAACTGTGAAACACACATTATATTTAGAAGAATCTAGAGCGGAATGACTCCAAAGAAATAAAAACATAAACAGAGGTTAGAAAAGTTAAGGGCAAAAATTAAAAATGAGCACTATCTTAACTCAGTTTATGCAGGCACTATCAGAAATGTAAATAAAATTTTATACCCCTTTCCAATTGCAAAGTATAATTTGGATGTAAGGTGTGACTCTATTTTGCCCCTTAAAATTATGAAGTAATCTAAAATTAGCAAATGTAATAAAAAAGCAGAAATCTACAACTATCCAGTTTGTCTGCATTTCTTATATAGCAAATTTCTCCATGAAAAAGTGCTATGGACAGAAAGTAAGAAAAGTGATTGTGATATCAACCTGAAGATAATTTCCTCTTCTGATTTATGTACATAATGCTGAAAAACAAAATAAAATGACTTTTTACAGTATTTATATTTGCTTATAAAATTCTAAACACATTTTTAACAGGTTAAGCGGAGTGTGTGTTATTTTTTTTAACATCTGTACAGTCTGCCTATACACCATATGTTATCCACTTAAAATTTAAAAATAACCGAAAAGCTGTTGATGTGCTGCAAACTATTGCTTAATGATGTAAAGGAATGAAATCTGTTGAACAATTTCCTTGACTTTACCACTGACACATGGTTTCTCATAAATGAGCTTCTGAGCATTGGGAGAAACCAGATACAGTAGCATGGTAATATAAACATGCATTGATAGCATCCAAACTATCTATAATGGTACAGAATACATTTTTATTACCTGTGTAAAGCTTGCACTCTACATTTCTTGTGGTACATATTTGATGCAATAAATACTGTGCTTACGTCATTATTTGTTTGCTCAAACATGCACCACAGGGTAAAATGACTATTTACATAATAAATAGCATTTCATTAACATAGACAGTGTCAACCTTGCTGAGAGCTGAAGATGGCTAAACAAAGTACAGGATCAAGCAGAAATTTGTAAAGGATTCTTTTGATCAATACAGTCTTGGGGCAATATTCATATTCAGAGTTTTTTTTTTTTTAGTACAATAAACAGAAACATAACATTTACGACTGTAGACATTTGAATGAAATTTGAACCTGCTAAGATTTAAAGGCTTACCCCCAAATGATCTACTTGGTAGAGGGGCTAGATTTGACAAAACAAGATCAGCAAAGCACCTCCAATTGTTACCCAATTTCCCCTCCAGAAACATGGATAGAATTTAAGGACTCATTGTTGAACTTGTGACTTTTTGTCATGCATGATCTCTAAGTGCAGCATGCCCCCATGCAAACCACGACTTTGTGTAGATGAGAGGGTCATGTGGTTGTCATAACCCCTGGTGGCATACCGAATAAAGTGGTCCTTTAGTCTATTTCCCAACGAAACCCCATTTAGAAAAATAGTCACATGTAATAAACAACATATGGATTAAAAAAAAGATGAATCCATGAACAGATTTTGTAAAAATGTGACAAATGTGGCAGTTGAAATGCAAAGAGTGGATACAATTACTACACTAAAGTGTTTCATGTTAAACAACCCCCAAATTATAGGTTTGTACCCCTTTTAAACTGGTCCCTACAGTTCAAGTAGCCATTTTGTCTCGTCTTCAGCAGTGTCAGCTGGTAGTGAGAACAGTAACCTCCCGTCAAGGTTGTCTCCCCTTTACGCAGAGTCACATTTTGCTGACAAGGGGTCACTGTCTTATTGTAGGCACTGACCTTAAATAGATTTGTGTAAAAACAGTCAGTTTGGCATTGACTTCCTAAAAGAGTTCTCTTGACAATAATACATGACCTCCACACGCTGTAAACAATTTTTACCCAATTATTTTTATTTGTTTTCATTTATTTTCCTTTGGCTTTTTCGTCTTTACCTTCTTGTTCATGTTTTTCCACGATTGGCTTTGTTACCCGATCATAGGAGGGTGGACAAACTGCTGTGGACATGGTAAGTTCAGTTTTTTCTGTAATAGAGTTTTCATTTATTCTGTCAATTATCATGTCTTCTTTTACAAGAAGATTAGCCCCACCTTTGATTTTATTTTTATTATATGTAAATGAGGCCTGTTTTACAGTTCTCTTTAAAAGGTGGCGCCTGTAAGCCCGCTGAATAATAACAGCAGATACTTCCTCCTGTTTTCGTTTTAAAGTGGTGGTAATTGGCTGATAGGAGACCTTAGAGGGATTGGAAGCCATGAATCGTTCTTCCATCTGTATTCGGAGTGCATCCATCTCTCCACTTTCTCCAAGAACCCGCTTTGTAAAAGCAAATAAGATGTCAAGACAGTGTATTCGGTCACCACTTACCATAGGCAAATCCATGGCAATGAGCTGGAGTTTGTTTGGTTGTGGCAAATTGAGAGGGGGTTCAAGAGCAGCTGCAAACTGAGATAGTTTTTCAAATTCCATGAACTGGGTTGCATCTGGGTCAAACTTCTCCCAAACCTCGTAGAACATCTCAAAGTCATCCTCACTCAGGGGTTCTGCACTTTCTTCAGTGGCAACACTGAAATTCTCCAGGATGACAGCAATGTACATGTTCACTACAACCAGAAATGATATGATGATGTAACTGACAAAAAAGAATATCCCAACAGATGGATTACCACAGTCTCCCTTAACTGAGCTTCCAGGGTTAGATTTATTAGGGTCACAGTCAGGAGGTTTACTGTTGAGAATAGGTGCTAGCAATCCATCCCAGCCAGCAGAGGTGGTGATTTGGAACAGGCAGATCATGCTGTTACCAAAGGTTTCAAAGTTGAACATGTCATCAATTCCAACTTCCCTCTTAACATAGGCAAAGTTGGACATTCCAAAGATGGCGTAGATGAACATGACCAGGAAGAGCAGGAGGCCAATGTTAAACAACGCAGGAAGGGACATCATCAAAGCAAAGAGCAGCGTGCGGATTCCCTTTGCCCCTTTGATCAGACGTAATATTCGACCAATCCTGGCAAGGCGGATGACTCGGAACAGAGTAGGGGACACAAAATATTTTTCTATCAATTCAGCCAGAAACATACCTATGGAACAACAAGGAGAATACCTTGAAAAAGTTATTCATTAAAATGAGATGAGCTATTGCTCTGAGGCCTTGAAGTGTATGAACTGATTAAATGATGTCCCATGCCATCTCAATGCACATGTGCATCATTCTATAAACTCTCTCCAATGTAATCCAGAAAATTTTTCTCTCTGATATCTTTAAAGAGACTAACATCTGCATTTGTTATGATTTTGCCCTTGTTTTTATTTTCTTTTCATACTATGTTTTTCTTATCCTGCTCTAGTTTCCACTACTATCTACATGCTGATGACTCCATGTGTATGTCTTTAATGCAATGTCTCTTTTCAGTACCAGACTAAATTTTCAGTACTCTACTCAACAGAACTATCTAGATTTCTCTTTAGGCTCTTTATTCTCAATAAGTTCAAAACATCTTATCTTAGTTAATAGCACATTCCTAATTTAAATGAAGGAGGTTTTACTATATTGACAAAAAATATACTAGTGTCTAAAATGGATAGAATAAAATAGAAAAATCTCTCAGGAGCCTCCTTTTGTAAAAAAGTGAACACATTTAGATGAAATATACCAAAATATTTACAGTAGTTATCTCCAATGCTGGGATGGCCTCTAATCTAAACTTGATTATTTCAACTTTTACTTTATTGATCTGAACTTAAAACCCTTGAAATATTTCTTACCTACAATGGAAAGAATGACAACCACAAAATCAAAAATATTCCAGCCTATGGTAAAATAATAATGGCGGAGGGAAATGAGCTTTAGTACACATTCTCCAGTGAACAGGATAATGAACACCAGGTTGATGCGTGATAAAATACTAGTCATTTCTTCACTCTGGTCATCTGTTTCCACCATCATCGTGACCATGTTGAGACAAATGAGGATCATGATGCTTATGTCAAAAACTTGTCTAGTTACAAAGTCAAAGACCATTCCTTGAAATTTGTTCTGTAAAGACAAAGAAATGATTTAGCAAAAGGGAAGTTTTGTTGTATGCATTAGATCAGGGGTTCTTAACCCAGGGTCCATGAGCTGTGGAAAGATTACAGGGGTTTTATGAGTTTGAGTTGAAAAAAATCAACTTTATTTTCTCTGACCTCTAAATGAAATCTAGCATTCCCTTCACTTACGAATGTATGAAATAAATATATTACATATAGTATTCATTTCACCTGACTGGCAAAGGGGTCTGTGGAAGGAAAAAGTTTAAGAACCCCTACATTAGATGTACATAAGTTTTCTATGCATTTATTAATTTTCTAGTTTAGTATTTAATAGCCAAAGATCCTGAATTTTTAAAAAAATTAGAATTAATTTTTTGAGTTTAGTTATATAAATTGATATTTCCCAATGTGTATTCTTCAAAGCAATAATCCCTTCTCCAAAGGAGTTCCTAATGAGAAATCCTGCATGCTATACACTTCTCTCAAAGGTACACAATGCATATCAACATGTTAAGATTATAAGAAGATAAAGAACCTATTTTATTTCATTTAACCAGAATCCCCATCATCATTTGAGCTGTGCAGTCCTTTAAAAGTATTCTTATTTATTACCATTCATGTGTCTTGCTCTCATATGAATTTTAAATGAAACTTGGAATTTTTCAAAGCACACCTATTGCACTGGGTGTTTAAATCCTATATATGGCAGTGCCAGTGCTCTTCCACCAAATAGCCCTTTCTGACATCATCAGACAGAATCTGAGTTTACGCAAGGATAATCAGATCAGAACAGCATTACTTATGCTTTGATATTAAGTAATTCATGTTCCTTATCTTTGATCTCTGGTTCTAGTCCCCACTTGTGCTACTGTCAGTCACTGTAGCCATCACCTGCCTGGCTTATTTCCCTAGGCCACCGAGGAACTCTGAATAAATCTTCCATCTTATATTCTTTCTAAGTATCTCGTACTTATATAATATAGTTTACTCATTTCTCCTTACAACAAGAAGGCAGTAGACTTAACAGAGAAAGTATATATTCTTATAATTCTCAAAAAGGCAACTGTTGGCTAGTACAATTTGAATGCTTTTTAAAATATTCAGCAGTATTTTGTTCCCTGATGCACCCCAGGAATTATATTTATATCACAGCTCATCATCATAAAAATCACATTTTTGGATAATGCCTTTGCATCCACAGTAGTTTATCCATTTTATCAAGGAAACATAAAACCTACTACTCAATATTTAGCCATTGACCCTTATTTAAATATCATTAGTTATTTCTAACTGTATAGTCATATATACTAGTAATAGTTACTGGAATAATTTCTTGCTCCAAAAGAATCAGTGCCTCTAATAAAAGTAAAATGGAAGCAAGGTGTTACTGCATGCATGATTTTAACAACTACTTAATCTAGTACACAAGAGCATGCTATTTTAGCCCCATCCAAAGGTTCATTCCTCTATCTAAAATTACTTGGCAACCACTCTTGAGTTATATGATCAACTTTCTGTTGTGTACATCATATTGCCTATGTGCTCCTTTGTTATTTATTTTGGATTCTAGTTGTGTAGTTCTAAATCCCGTAAAGACAAGGATGCACTTTCTGTTTCTTTTTCTTTTTCTTTTTAAAACATTTTACCATTATCAAAAATGTATGGTTCAATGACATCTAAAAGTGGAGGAAATCTTTGCTGCTAGAAATGCTAGCTGTTATCTCTTCTATGTAAAAACACAAGCAAAATTTGCTTTTCTTTGCTTTTTCCCATATTATTTTGTATTCCTTACTCCTGGTCGAGGTATAGGCTTTTGTGGCTTTTTTGATCCCAATTTTTTCATTGCATTATAGTATTTCTTCTGTTCTTCTGTCATAAAGATGTCTTGACCTCCAAAGTATAAAAAAAAAGCAAAACTGGTTAAAATTGTGTCCTTTTACACATATATTTTCAGTGTTAAAATTTAAAAAGGAAAGGCACATTTAAAAGAGGAAATCCAACTAATCCAACTAATTAGCATGATAATGCCTATTGTCTTAAATTTGAATAATTAAAGTTTTAGTTAAAATTAAAGAGCTAATTTTTAAAAATTAAAAATAAGAGTTAATAGTATGTATATGGCAAGATGGATTGAGGATAGTCATGAAAAGCTATTTTCTCTTTGCCAAGAATTGAAGGAAAAAAGTTGGAAAGAAAACTGGATAAGCTGGTAGAAGCATTAAGGTAAAAATCAGGTTGTAAATATGGCAGGTATGTTATAGGCCAGTAGCTAAGAAGTGAAATGGAAAAGCCTGATAGTTTCTTCTTATTAATAATAAAAAAAGGGCACAGGGGCAGGAATTTCCTGTTTTAAAAGAGTCTCCCACAACAAAAGTTCATTTTATATTGATAAGAAAATGTACTGAGCAAATGGCATGACAGAACAGTTCACAGGGAAGAAATACAAATAGTTAATTAGCAATTGAAAACATGTGAAAATCTACTAGTAAGAAAAGACTTAAAATGAAATACAATTTAATCTACCAAACATTAAAAAAACAAAGAGATGGTGTGATGTCAATGATAGGGACAATGACCTTGGCACATTCATACACTGCTATTGGAAGCATGAACTGGCATATTACTTTGGTGGAGCAAAAAGTTGATCTCTGGTTATTTATTCTAATGAAATGAAGATTCAGGATTTTTTTTTGACACAAATACTTCCATCAAGCAGTTATTTAAATAATTAAACATTAGAAACAACCTAAATTATCAATCTACTGGATAATTAAGTAAATTATGAAAATATATAAAAAAATTTAATAAAATGAGAAATTAGGTATTTAAGTGAAAAATATAATTTATAAATTATATATAAAATAATCCCAACAGTAAGAATATGCATGAAAAATTTGGACAGAAATATATAAAATGTGAAGTGGTTACCCCTCAGTGATGCTATTTCTTTATTTTACATACTTTTTATTATGTGCATATAATTAGGACAATAAAATGAGCTTTATAAATGATAATAATTAGTAAAATAAAGAGCTGACAAATTGAATAATGGAATGGATAGCTTATCATTAAATCTCCGGGAGAGAGAAGTGGGAAAAAGCAAAAAGTGTAAAAAGAAACACTGAAAGATGCTGACATCTGGTCTCTAATTTCTTGCAAAAATTCTTAAAATTTTATCTGGAAAATAGATTTTAAGGGGGGAGGTATTGTAGGAATAAAAAACAATGTGACTTAGGGAAAGGAACACATTCCTGAGTTCTTTCCAAGTTCTCTTCTAATGATTTCACTCCCAAAGATAGAAAATTTGGTCTCTGATGAAAAAGGAGAGATTTGGTGAGCTTAGAATGAAGTCATTCTTGGCTTTCTTTACCCTGAAAGAGGAGGGCAATGGGATGGCCGTGGTGGGTGGGGGCAAGGAAGTAGGGTGAAAATAGATTTTAGTATAGACCCCTATTTGGCTTCTGAATTAAAGTTCTCATTTGGTGCAGAAAACACTTCAAAAATAATTTCTCTTTCTTAGTAGGAGAAAAATATTAGAAATACTTATCTTCTTTTTTTGCTGGTTGAAATTATCTATGATAACACCGATAAACAAGTTCAAGGTGAAGAAAGACCCAAAGATTATGAAAATAACAAAGTAAAGATACATGTATAGACTTTCCTCATACTTAGGCTGGAGCTCCACCTACAAAAGGAAAATAATATGTAAAATGTTAAATACATTTTGATGTTGGAAATGTCATTGGTTCTTTTTCTTTCCTGGTAATTCTGCAGCAGTTCATTTTTTCTTTTTTATTTGATTCAATTACCTCTAAAGAATCTCTGAAATTAGCCTTGAGAGATGTTTTCATTTGAGAGGTAGGGTTATTATGACATTCCAGAATCTAGTTTTGTGTTTATAAATACAATTAATATTCAGCTAGTTAGACAGTAATGTACCAAACTTTACAAATTGTTAAGGTACTGAATTTTAGTAATAACAATTTAAACATTATTAATGAACCAATTTTACCTCATTAAATATGCACAGACTATATTTGTACAATATTAATTATTCAGCAAATCAGAATTGAGTTATTCATTTACTTATTTGGCATTTGTGACAGCTTGAAGTTTTGTGAATCACAGAAAAGGTCGTGCTCATAATCTAATACATTCCTGTGGGTGTGGGACCCTTTTATTGCATTAGAATCATCTTGGGATCTTGATTAGATCACTTTTGATTACATCAATTTAGGACCTCTGATTGGACTACATCAGTGAGGTATGACCCAGGTTCGGTCTCTACCCTCTTTCTGGGGTCTTATCTAAACTGAAAATTGGAAGCAGAAACACACAGAGAAAGAGAGCTGCCATTTTGACCCTTCCTTGTTAGAGAGAGGGCAGAAAAATCCTGAGAGGATGAGAGAGAAGCTGAGAGAAACCCCGATAGCCTAAGAGAGAGGCTGAGAGAGGCTGGAGGCTGGAATTAGCAGAAATCAATTCTCCAGACAGAGAGCCACCATCTTGACGTGCCACATGGCAGAAGTCCAAGATCTTCTAGCAGCCGAACTTTGGTGAGAAGGCATGTCTGATAATGCTTTGATTTGGACATTTTTGCAGCCTCAGAATTGTAAGTTTTACCCTAATAAATTTCCTTTATAGGGAAATGGATGTGGCTCAAGCAGCTGGGCTCCTATTTACCATATAGGAAGTCCAGGGTTTGATGCCCAGGGCTTCCTGGTGAAGGAAAGCTGGCACGTGTGGCAAGCTGGAGTGCTGGTCCATGCAGGAATGCTGCTCTGCATGGGAGTGCTGCCCCCTGCAGGAGTGCCAGGCAATGAGGAGAGATGGCGCAGCAAGATGACACAACAGAAAGAGACACAAAGGAGAGACAATAAGAGATGTAGCTGAACAGGGAGCTGAGGTGGCGCAAGAGAATGATTACCTCTTCCCCACTCCAGAAGGTTCCAGGATTGATTCCCAGAGCCACATGATGAGAACACAAGCAGACACAGAAGGACACAAATAAATGGACACAGAGAACAGACAATAGCAGGGGAAGGGGTCAGTAGAAATAACTCATTAAAAAAAAAAAGTTTCCTTTATAAACACCAAGCCATTTCTGATATTTGCTCCAGCAGCTTTAGCAAACTAAAACAGCATCAGGTCTTTAGCATTACAACATTCACTGAATTTAAAAAAATTGAGTAGACATAACTAACACTACATATTTTAAATCCTCCATTGAGAGTTTCATCCCTAGACTGTTATTTATAACACATAGGCATTAAGTTATTATTTCTAACTTAGGAAAGGGATAAAGGAGTCCCTATAGGTAGTTCCCTAATAGATTCATGTCCTTCTAAAGACAAGAGTTAAAAACCAACCAAATATACAAAGGAAATAAATAACAAAACAAAATAACAAAACTCTGGAAGTTGTAAGGAAAATACTCAACATAAAACTTAAGCAACTCATGTAAGGTACATTCCAAGAAATGTAAAACTGAGTTCTCTGAAGGCAGCTTAAAGATTGTAGGAATGGAGGTCAATGAAAATAAGAAGGCTGATAAAAAATACTAAACTTTACAGAGTTTTGAAGGGAAGATTTGAAAGAAGCATGGATTTCAGTTCAATTCTTAAATCTGAAAAGAGGTTATTTGGGTAAAATCAAATAAAGTATTTCTTTACTTTGTTGATGTAAACTTCAATCAACCTGTTAGCCACAGAAGTGGTAACTGAATTGATCAAGGCTTCAGTAACTATACGAAAACTAAATTCATATGAGTATAAACCTCAAAACATCATCAGAGAGGCTTTCTCACCAAAGTCAGCTGTTGATGATCCTGGTCTCCTGCCACGTAGAGAAGATGGCAGCAGATCTCTGCTGAGGTCCCGGCCTTCCCTTCCAAAATCTACCATCTCCCAGAGCTCAGCTGTGGGCAAACAGGCATAGGGCTTTGTCTCTTTCCAGGCCACCTCTCTCAGTCTTGGCTGCTCTGCTTCTTCCTGAGTTCAGCTGTGGGTTATTAGGCATATAGCTCATGTCTTCAGTCTTGAGCTTCTCTGTGGGTACAGCCTATTGGGGGCTTTGTGCTTAAGCTTGGGCTGTTAGTGATCTTGAGACCTCTCTCAACTGGCAGTGTCAAAAAGAGCAGCTTCCTTTCTCTGTGTCTTTCTCTCTGTCTCTGTTTATATAAACTCCAGGAATAGGGCAAAGATCCAACCATGGTCATACCTCACTGGAATAGTCCATTCAAAAAGGCCCCATACCCACAGGAATGGATTATTTCAAAAACATAATATTTTTCTTTTTGGGATTCATAAAATAATTTCAAATGTCACCCTCCACTCTCTGAAGCCCCAAAAGACATGTTCTTTCCATATGCAAAATACATTCATTACATCACAATATTTCAAAAACCTTAAATCATTTCAGTAGCAATGTTTAGTATAAAACTTTCATAAAAATCATTGATAGGCTCTTTTTTGCCTGGAGTGGCCTGCATCCACATCTGGTGTGTACTTCTTTTCTTTTCTCTCATTTCTTAATAAACTCTTTTTATTGGCCTAACCAAAAAAAGAAATCATTTATAGGTATGCAGTTTGTCTTGGGGCAACATTCCCCTCTTGCTGTAGACCTATGAAACTTAGAAAACAAGTTATCTGCTTCTAATATACAAAGGAGGGCCAGTCACAGGATAAACATTTGCATTATTGTAAGGAGAAATTGGAAGGAAAGCAGGCATCACAAATTCCAAAAAATTCCTTTAGATCAGTCTGAGAGTCATCTATAGAACAGTGGTTTCTTCCCCTCCGGGTATCATAGGGGCCCACCCCTCCCAAGAGCTTGCTCAATGGCCACCTTCTCAGTGCCACCCTTAGTAAACAGCTGGGTGGTGGCCAAGTGTGAGATCTCACCCTCCAAGAAAATTTTGGCTACACTATCCCCAATCTCTGGGGGATAGTCTCAACCCTTAGTACAGTAGGGGTGGAGCACCCTTCTCCCTAATCTGGCAATAGGACCACTCCCCTCAGAACAATGGGGTGGTGACCTAATTCTCCTTAATCCATTAGGGATAGGCCCAACCACCTCAGAACAGTGGGGTGGTGGCCTAACTCTCCCTAACCACTGGAGAGTATGTTCCACCCTCTCTCTAGCTTGGGACTGCCAAACTGTCCCTGAACAATGGGCTGGAAGATTCACCTCTTCAAATGCCAGGGCAAACTCACCCTTTCCACACACATGCGTGGGGTCCCTCTCCTAGTCCGAGAAAAGTCCCAAGTCCAGACTTTAGCTTCCATGGTTTTCCTCTGGAAGTGATTTCTTCTTTAATTTCTCCTTTTCTGTACTTTTTAGTCCAGGCTGAAAGTGGTTTCATTTATATGGTCTCACAAAAAACTTGTCAGTTTTGCTATACAGCTCACAGGGGTCCAAGCCATCAGACAATAAGACTTTCCATAAGTCCTTCCTGTATATGCATTTATAATTCTGACTTGAATGGAAAGGGCTGCCTAGTTCCAAGTTTACTTAAGTTATCAGATGAGGCACTATCCTCTAGGGACTTGTTTTTTGGAAGCTTGGAATTTCCCAAGCCATCAATTTCTAATTTCTTTATGCCCAGCAGTTCAGTTCTCGGCTTATCTCTTACCTTTCACATTTTACTATAAGCTACAAGACCCCTGCCAAGACCCCTGCCTTCTTCTCCAGAATCTACCATCTCCTGGAGCTCAGCTGTTGGCAAACAGGCATAGGGCTTGTCTCTTTCCAGGCCATCTCTCAGTCTTGGCTGCTCTGCTTTTCCTCCTGAGTTCAGCTGTGAGCTATCAGACATCTGGCTCTTCTCTTCAGTCCTGAGCCTCTCTGTGGGTCCAGCGTCTCGGGGATTTCATGTTTAAGCTTTGGCTGCTAGTGATCCTCGAGATCTCTCTCATCTGGCAGGGTCAAAAATGGGAGCTTCCCTTTCCCTGTATCTCTCTGTCTGTGTCACTCTTTATATGTAAAGCTCCAGTAAGAGGGTGGTGACCTAACCTGAGTCAGGCTTCACTGATGTAGTCCAGTCAAATAGGCCTTACACCCAGAGGAATGAACTGGTTCAAGGACATAATCTTTTTCTTTTTGGGATTCACAAAGTATTAATAACTTCAAACTGTCACACATGAATATTAATTTGTTATATATTTTCTCATTTTTTAGTCACCATAGAATCATTCTTTTTGGCTGCTTAAATTTGTTAGGTTAATTTAGGCACCTATTATAGATTAGAAAAGATTTAGAATATAAAGAGTACTTACATTTCTGGAATCAACTGCTGCATACATTATATCCATCCATCCCTTAAATGTAGCCTATTAAAAAGGACATGAATGTTTTACTTTGTAGTAAAAATAATTCAGATCTTGTGTTTTATAAATATTGTCACTTAAAAATTTTCCCAAAGAGGACATTTTTGAAAGACAGTTCAAAACAAATTTTACATGGATTTTGGACCAAGACAATATCTTAATAAGGGTTTGCATTTCTAGGACACATATTGAGCAATATAATATTTGATAAATCTTCTTTTATGATAACCAACTCACAAAAAATATTCTCAATTCTTTTGTGTAAATGGAGTTGTCAAATTGAAGTACTATTAAAATATGGTGGAATACTTTTAGAAAGTTTTACAAATGCCAACATATTTGGCAGTATCTTTAGCAGCAGCTTAGCTCTGATGATCATCTGCTGAAATCTATATGTAAGACAATCAAATTGACAATTTAAGATGCTTTTGATTGGACCAATCTAAAAGTCATACAGGTATGCATAAATCCAGAGTTGTAACTATCCTTTTAGAATTCTGAGGCATAACATCCAGCTATAACCTTACATTTTCACTTTCTTCTTTGTAATTCTTGATGAGAGTAAGAGTTAAGAGAGGTAAGATAAGTAGAAAATGGTACAGTACACATTTGAAATTCATAAATTCAAAAAGATCCCCAAGTCTAATAACATAATAATTTTTCATTTGTTCTGCTTGGGACATGAATTTTGAGCCAAGAGGTCCTGAGAGGCTTGTTCCACAGCTAGTGAGGCAGCCTAGCAAAGTTTTTAGCAACTGTATCACAACATGGCCTTGTTTTTATAACACTAACTCTCCTGAAGTGGTGAATGTCATGAGAAGAAAGCAAAATGTGATGCCTATGATGGCAGTGAAGAGAAAGTAATTATTTTTAACTAGAAAATGGAAGGTTTTGTACATCAAAGAGGGAAATGTTAACTGTGTTAATGGCTCAGTTCAATGACAGAACATGTCCATTAAACACTTGGTACAGGGACAGGGTTTAGTGATTCAAGGAACCATTTCAATGAGTTACTAATCAACTAAAAGGTGATTCTGCATAAAGACAAGAGTCTGCATTATTATAGAGATTGTTTTAATAGCAGAATTTGTTTAATGGCTTCATGGAGAATCTTCATCATATATTTTCAGAATTGCTTAGTATTTTAAGGGGTTTCTTGAAATTTTCAGTTTTTCTTTTTTCCATGTTACACAGAAAGCAAAATCCTTTAGTGATATTTACAAGTGTAGTTATTAATGAAGTGTTAGGATAAATGCTCATGGAAATATCACCATGCATCTACTATAATTTTTAAAGAGATCATATTTGCCAGATTTTGTAAAAACCCTATTTCAATTGTACAAACATCCAGAGTAAGACAGAAATGTTCAGAAGAGAAATACAAATTTCCAACCAGAAGATAGAAAGGATTCATAAAAGAATCATAGTATTGACACCTCTAAAAGAGCTCCAAGAGCATTTTGACCACCTTAGGTTTGGTTGCTTTTATAGTTTTCAGGTTAAACAAAAATTATAACCCTAGTGAACAGAAATGGTCTTACCTAAAAACTGTTGAACAACAAGAGGAGAAATTCTACAGCTTTTTTTTTTTTACAAAGTTGATTTTCTAGCCCAAAGTATAGGATATTTTCACTGTGTTTTTGTTTTTTAAACAATCTGGACTCTGTATTTATCTGCTGTTTGTTTGTATTATCATATATTGTCCATTTTTTTTTACTGTGTAAATCAGTCTTAGCATCCAAATAGTGAAAGAATTAATATTTCTACTAAAATAGACTAAAGTATGGTACTGAAAAGTCATTTGAGGTAAGATAATAGCTGCTTGGGTTTTGTTTCTGTGTTAAGGTGATTATTTCCATGTCGTTATGAAAATTTAACCCTAAAATGGTTGTATCTTTCCACAATCTTCTATCCAAAGGTTACAGCTCAGCAATGGTTAATTCCTAACAATTAGTTACAATCAAATCAGATGTGTTAAGTGTGAATGGGGGAGGGACAATAATCATGAGGGAAATAAGCTTTCCAATGGCAATATTAAAAAAAATAGCAAAGTTGTTGATTTATTAATCAATGTATTCATGTGGGAAAAGAGAGAGCAATATTGGAAGAAAGAGAAAAAAGACTTTTGCAAACAACTGAAATACCCAGCCATTATTGACTATAGTTGTGCTGCTTAAATGTAATGATGCTTCACCCATCTGGGCTCATACACTTGTACAAATAAGTCTAAATTAGCAAAAAGAGAAATATGTTACAAACTTGCTTTGAAAGTGGCTAAATGATAGAAGTATGGTCAATACTTTTTTATTCCAAACAATAAAAACAATTTCAGAGAAAAGAGTGTTGACTTACAACTTGAAGCAAAGAGAGATACCCAAATCCTACATTATCAAAGTTTACTTTCACATTTTTCCATCGGGCAGTCTCATTTCTTTCTATTAGTTCTAGGCAATCAGAATGATTATTCACTTCGGTGATGTCAAACATGTCACCAGTTGTGGTGTTAACACAGTGGTAGAATTTGCCAGCAAACAAATTTACGCCCATGATGCTGAAAATTAGCCAGAATATAAGACAAACCAGAAGCACATTCATGATGGATGGAATTGCTCCTAAAAGGGCATTCACAACCACCTAATATACAAATGGAAAAAAAAAAGAGTCAGAATTCTTATCGGTTAAAAAAGAAAATAAAAGACATTCCCCTAATAACCTTTAGTCTTTCTAAGTTGCTTTCTCTCTATACTTGAATAGTTAAAAGTGAGGTAAGATTAATCTTAAAATGAAATTCATCATTACTTTAGCAATGTATTTAGGGAAACAAATTTAGGCAATATAACAAAGACACATTTTAAAAAAAGGTCAAAAGGGGAGTGGGGAGTACTAAAAGGAAAATCAATATCAGAAGAACTTGCTGCCTGATGAAGTCAGAATATGTGTAGTTTTTTAGAAATAAGAAAAAGATAATCCTAATATAGAAGATTAACTCATTAAAAAAAGAACACAATAAAGAACAAAAACTAAAACACTTGGACATGAGTTGGTTGGACCAATATACTTTAAAGATAAATTAAAAATTCAGATGTATAAATATAAAAATATTATTAAAGACCTAATAAAATTCTGTCCTTAATTATTCATGCATTGCTATGACTAATAATCTTTGCATAAGAAGCAAGACAATTTAGCATTATGTATTTCATTAGATCATCACATCGTTTATTTCAAGCTCCAGTCATGTCAGTTGTTTCATTTACTGAGTTTAATTCAATAAGCTTACTTTAAATGAAACATAATAGAAATCAGTTTCTTGGGAAAATAAGAAAAGGAAGGATGCTATGCATAGTTCCCAAATCTGAGGTGATTACATCAAGTTCTGTACTAAGTTACCACCTACTTTTTTCTATAGAAACATGTTTCCCCCCATCTTTATTTTTCTGGACCACAAATTAAAAATCAGATTTTTCATATTTGGCAGCACTCTAGGGATGGCTGTCCCTGCTTCTTCCTCCATGGTTCCCACTGGAGCTGCATATAAGTAGTTTAAAGTGAAGATATGGAACAAGCTCTGAGATGCTCATAACAGGCATGTGATTCTTCAGTCTTGAATGTTAATAGCTAAGTTGGGTCTAACTGATTTAACTCTATTATTCTTGTTAATCTTATCCAAAGTAAAGAGTAAGCATCAAGTTATCTTATACCTGCCATTTTTATCTGCCAGTGTATTTAGAGATTGACTACATGGGTCAATCCCTTATGCTTCTGAGGCATGTTTAAGACTATAAAGAACTCTAAGATCTTCTGGGGTACGAAACAGTGTGCGAAATGGGTCAAAGGAAATAATAAAATCACTAGTGACAAAATGGGGGAATGAGCATGAAAAAATTAAATTGGATTGTGCTACTCAGGCAAACCAGATGATGAATGGTCTATGCAGTCTGTCAAATTGGCTGCCTGTACTGATAAAATCAAATGAACACTTATTTTATATTTCATTTTTAATATGAGATTACAACTAGATTTCCTTTGGATTCAAGGTTGAGAAAGCTGAAGTCAAAGTCTTATCTATTTCTCTCTTTTTCAGAACATTTTGGCTACCATCTAGTCTAAAAAAATTGCTTCTACTGTGTATAAGCAAATGATGCATATTAAAATTCATAGTGGATTCACAAAACCCAATTTAGAGTGTGAGCAAAACAGCGGTGACTTGAACTTGTTTCTTGAATTTCCTTCTGCATCGAACCTTAGATCTCATGTTTCTTCCTTCAAAGCTTTCTCAAGGCTATTTTTTTTTCCATTCTTGTGGCCACCACCCCAGTTGTGGTCCCTGTTACTTTGTGCTTGCACTATCAGTCTCCTGAATCTACCCTTCCTTCAATCCATGTAAGACAAATGACTCCTCTCCAAGTCCCACTTTGACAATACCAATTTCCTGCTTTAAAATTATTTAAGAGCCACCCACTGATTATCAAATATTTTCTTTACCTTGATATTTGAATCACTCTACAATCTACATTTCTAATTTTAACTTCATTTCAATCCAAATAATATAATTACCATGTGTTGAACATTCAGTTCCATAGAATTGAGATGCCATTATCTTTGAAATTCCTTGCTCAGTATATCTTTCTGAAATATTCTCATAACAAAGGCATTAGGTTCATCTAGCACTTCTTTCAGGGAGCCTACCTTCACATCCCAATTTAGCCTCCTAAATAAAGCTGAACCTTTCCTCCTTTAATTCAAGGATCGGCATTCTAGGGCTGTACAGCACCATGAAGATCGTTTAGTATTGTGTTCTCACATGATAAATGAGAAAAACGAGATTAAAATAGGTTAAGTTTAGAAAGGCTAGATAGAAATAGAATCTAGTGCACTTTCCACTCTCATTGTTGTTCCCACTTATCTGGTACCCACACTGCTCTATATTAGAACTAACTGTATTACTGTAATCCTGCAAGCTTTTAAAAATAATTTAGAATGAAAAAATATATTTCTCAATTTGTCAAGGCTTTTAACAAAGTGTCTTGAATATAAGAATATAAAAATTGTTGAATGAATGTGTGGAATCAATGAATGAATGAAGTAGCCATAACTAGCTTAGCCTTTATTAGTCAAAACACATTTTAAGTGTTATTTCTGAATATGGGACAAAATTAATTAAAGAGCTGAACATAAGAAAAAAGTTTTGTGTTAGGCAGGAAGTTGGAGAGGTTTACTATGGAACTGGGGATTTGCTATACATTAACAATGATGCTAATGATGGGATCTGTGATTCAAGCAAGCCTTCTCTAGCAGTGTATTTCAAAACATCACTTGCAATGTTGGCATAACTTTTGCCCTGGAAAATGTTATTTTTACTAATAAAAAAAACTTCATCTTGGAAAACATTCTGCATAGTATTGGGGAATTTACTACACAAAAGTGAAGTCATATTTAAGATTTCATTAAATTAGTCAATGAAGGATCATAGAAAGGATTGTCTTTTCCCCGAGAGCCCCAAGCTATTAATTGCTTCAGCAGAGAAAGAGGTGTATTAAGTCTTTTCGGTCTCTAGGGTACTGCAGTAATTATTTTCCATGTGGCAAAGGCACTTGAGAGAATAGGCCTGAATAAATTGTAAGAAACAGATCAGATTTCAGGCTGCATCAAGGGAAGGAACTATTCTAATGAATTAATATCAGAAGTTCCTCTTCTTACAAAGTTTTTCGGAAGTCATCAAATAGAAAGTCAGTAACCGAGCACAATCTGTAAAAGCTCACAGAACTTACAGAAATTATTTCTGCCCCTGGTTCATTATCCTCATGTTATCATGAAACCAACACTTTAATAAGGGATTGATAATAAATATGCAAATTAATGTTAGGAATTTTAATAATGGACAAATGTCTGCTTGTCTGAATGAATGCTCTTTGAACTTCAAATCAATACTATTCATGGATTATAATGCTTCTCTAGTAAAAATACAGAAAAACTATGTGATTAATAATAAAAAAGGAGGCAACCTAACATTGTTAACTTTCTGAGTATGGCCCAGAGTAGTAACATCTTTTCTAAATTTAAAGTCTTCATTTGTGTTGAAAGATTTAATTAATGTAATTATTTTGAAAAATATGATAGAGCAATTATCTAAATAAAACATAACTTTTTCTCCCCCTCAAAAGAATTCTCCTGATTGCACAATATCCCTAAATTTCATATATAAACAAAGTGCAGATTCATTTCTATTTATACTGTTATTATATGTTCTAAGATCATAGGACATTAGTTAGGAATGACTTATTCTAAACAGAATTTATGGATTAAATTCTGTTTTTTTAAAAAAGTTTCTAGATGGGTGTTTTGTAATGTATAATTCAAATAAATGAATGTTTTTATATAAAATTTTCCCATCTTAAAACTCAAATCACTTGTGCTCATTCAACTCTTTCTTAATATATTTTTGACATTACAGTTTGGAAATAACCCCTGTAAAAGTACACTTAACAAAACTTTAGAATGATCACACATTCAATTCCAGCCTTATGAATCCTGAAATATTGAACCCTAGCATCTATGCACACACATCAACAAGGAAAAAAATCAACTGCTCGTACTGAGACATCAAGTTTCAGGACCCAGACCAACAAACTAAAAGGCAAAGGTTAAATTGCCTCAAACAGAATCACTGACTTCCTGACTTAAAATTTTAACACAATCATCCTGCACAGAGGTCCCCCACCCTCACCAATGACATCAAATAATCTCCCCAGAAATGGATAACATTATATATATATACATATATATACATACATACATATACATATACATATATACATATCTAAATTATTTCCAGTGACATTTAATAGAGAAGTTGAGCATTGGGCTAAAATCCACAGAGGGTACATTCATAAAGGTTTTTTTTTTTTAATTTAAGACAATTGAAAGTGGGAAATTATAATTAAATAATAAATTGTCCCTACTGTGGTGCAATAGTACCCTTCCCATGCCCTCCCTCCCCCACTACACATAAGTCACAGTGAAAGGTTTAAAGGTAGCAAAAGGGGTAATACAGTACCCATAATAAAGGGTTGAGGGGAGGAACCAGCGCTCCACCCCATCCAAGTTGGAGCAAGATTATCCTATACAAAATAGAAATATATAGTTTGTTATTAGTTAGAAATCTAATATGACAGAACATTTGGTGTTACGTTTTGTATATGATGCTCTCTCTTTGTTTCCCTATCAATGGAGACTTGAGTTCTTTTGAAAAAGAAAGTATTTAAGATTTCCTAGATTAGGAAATTATAAATGCAAATTTAAGTACAAATTTTTATTTTACTCTAGATATTTACAGCATCAATTCACTCAGCTCATTTTACAAGTAGAAAAATTTGGACTGGAAATTTGAAATACAATAAATGTTTAAAAGCTGTCAGCCAGAAATGTGCATAAAACATGCCAAACACAAAGTGCAACGTGATGATAATTTATTTGTTACTTTCTAATTTCTTATCAAGCACTGTACAGCATGCTTTACTCTGTAATGTTGCATAAAAGCACATGCTTTGAAAAAGTGACAGAACAACAAAAATAAAATGAGTGCCTGATTTACGCTTTGACACAGCTATTGCAATATTGTGCTGCTAGGGAAAGAATTAAATGAGAATTTCTAAATATATTCATATCTCACTTCTCAATCATAATCATCATTAGTTTCTCATGCTCACATCATAAAACATCATCATCTATGATTATATTCTTGCAAAGTTGAAAAATCCAAACACCAGAAACACAAAAAATAGAATAAAAAATAAGGTTTTTTTTTTTGTCTCTACAGTGCCAAATAGGTTTTGAAGTGACAGGTCAGGCTAATGTAGTTTATGTTCTGCCATTAAGAAGCAGGGAGAAATTTTAAAAAATGTGACAATTTATATGATTAGTTTTATCATTTATCAGCACCCATAAGGAGTTTATATTTTTAAAACTCTAAGTTTCAAAAACTCATCTCTCTTTGTAATATAAAAAAATTAATAACTATGGGTAAGATTAATTCTGTAAAAATTAAACCACAAATAAGACCAATTTTGTTATGGAAACAAAGTGTTATATACGGCAACATATGACCATTTTATTCATTGATTTAAAAAACTTGCAAAAGGTCAAATCTGAAAGGTTTATAGAAGTTTCAAATATTTAGCAATGCTCCAATTTCAAAAGCTTTTAAAAATGTAATATGTTGATTCAGTTATAAAATTAATATCTATCTTTAGAACTGAAACAGTCTGAAATAAGAGAAAGTGGGATTTTAATTGGAAAATAAACTTAATTTTAACCTACCCTGGAGAGAATTTCTGATAATATTTTAGTGAAAACATGAGCATCTCTGTGAGAAATATAATAGAATTGTTTGCATTATATTCTGTTTGTTTCTGAGGAAAGCATTTTTATATAAAATAGGGAAATTGAAGACAAGTCTTAAGATCTTAAAAATGACATTTATATTAAAGTTTATTTTAGAAGGAAGCATAAGGTTATAAATAACCTACAGTACAAATGGAAGTTTACAATACAGCTTCTGTAAACTTAACTAAAACCTAGGCATGGAATCACACTTAATTCAGCAGTTTTGTTTCAATAAAAGAAAATTTGATTTTTTAAAAAGAATTTTAAAAACTTCTATATCATCTATAAAAGCACAGACAATAACACAAGTCAATAATGGCAAAATTTCTAACCTGTTAAGAATAATGGACAATGGTTTAATGTTTCATTAAAAGGAGGAATATAAAATTTTGTGTGATTTTGACAAATGAGGTTCAAGTTATGCTTAATTTACAGATTACATATGGCAATGAGTCCAAAATTATATTTTCTATTCTTTAGTTATAAGTGTCTTACTTTATTGTCATGAAACAAATGTGTGGATTTATATATAATTTTAAGTTACTATTAGTATTTATATAAATCAAGAAGAGTAACATAGTTACACAATTGAGGTTATACTAAATATAACATAAAAAATTTAAAATTTGATCAACAGTTTATGTCTACCCTTGAATATATTCAAATAATAAAAACCCTGGCATTTTAAGATTTCTTGAATATATTGAAATAACCCAAACTTTGGCATTATATAGACAAAAGTTTTGACAACTTTTTTTTCCTTTACACTTATACTTAGGCATATGTGCAATTCATATTATTTTCAACGAAACACATTAAGTACATTTAGATCATCAAAAATGAGAAGTAAATGACTTAGAATTTACTTTAATTATATTATTAAACCCAGTACTTTAATAGTGCACTGCTGTTTTGTATACTGGTTTGTAAGGAAACTCCCAAGAATGGATTAGTAAATTGTCATTCTAAGGAGCCCAGGGGAAAATGATATTAAATCATTTCAAAGGAGGCCTTAGGTCTCTTGCATATCACCTAGAAATAGATATGCAACAGATAAAAGGATAAAGTAGCAATTTTGCAAGGATTTGCCATTCCTTTAGCATGCATGGGATTTACATTTTTAACGTTTAATTTAATGTAATTTTGGCTATTAGCAATTCTTTAACTTCCTTCATTTTCCTTACCCTCATCCCTTCAAATCGTGATAAGGCTCTGAGAGGTCTCAGAGCTCTTAGTGTCCTGAGGGATTTGATGGCACCAAGTTCTGAGTAGCCCAAGGCATTCGCTGTTAAACTGACCAATGAAACCTGCACCCAAAATTAAATAAATAAATAAATAAATAAATAAATAAATAAATAAATAAATGGAAACTTAGTCATTCAATTTGTAGCTGTTATATAATACAACAAATAAAATTTTTGCTTGCAACTACACAAAGGATGAAATGTAGGACATTTTTAGGGAACTTTTAAAAATTTAAGAAAATAATTTCAGTTCAAAGCAAAGAAAGTAATTTTTTTTTCTTTTAAGTACTAGGGCGGGGATTGAACCTGGGACTTTGACCTCGTGTGTGGGAAGACACAAGGGCTCCCCTGAGTTGTCCCTTAGTTTTTTTTGCTTATTATTTGTTTTTGTTTTAGGAGACATTGAAACTGAACCCCAGACATCCCATTTGGGAAGGAGACGCTCAGCCACTTGAGCCACATTTGCTCCCAGAAAGTAATTTTTAAGACATTAGCTAAAAGCCAGTAAAAAAAAACCTTAAATATAATGCAATTTATTAATCATTTGCTAATTTATTAGTGGAGCACTTAGCAGGAAAGCTAAACCAAAAAATTAATTAAAAAAGAAAGAAATCCAGGCAGAAGAAAATGTCATTGGTTATCCTGCCTTAATTTTAATATTACTGTTGAATTTAGGACTTTGCCAATGGCTACATTAAAAAATACAAAAACTGCTGTTGTACCTGAAAAAACAAGAAACTTCAATCCAAAATCAGTATATCCAGCTAATTATAATTTATACTCTCAGAAATTAAAGTGCTTAAACAGTTTTGAAGATGGTTTGTTTCTTTGCCCTGCTAAGATCATGTGTTTTCAAAACCTTTTTAAAGCTTATTTTATGTAAACATGTTACTTAAAAAGAAATCCATCATGGAACTTCATCAAAAATTTTTATACTAATTTACAGCTTCTCCACAGTATCTGGCCCTAATTGGCCAATCAATATGTTACTTAAAAAGAAGTCCATCATGGAACTTCATCAAATTTTTTAATACTAATTTACGGCTTCTCCACAGTATCTGGCCCTAATTGGCCAATCAATAAATATTTACCACATATAAATGAATGAAAGTACTTCATTTGAATGGAGTACATATGATAGAAGAAAAGAAAACTTGGTATCTCATTCTACAAATAAGGAATTTATCAAAACTTCATATCTAAGCAGGGTTATAATTTATTTGGTTTGCAAGTGAATAGTACTGGATAATTTCATATGCACTGTATACTATTCTTGCAACATTTTCTATTTTTAAGTATATTTAAGTTGCCTTGTATGTAACATACTTTTTACAGTATTTGAGCTGTGCTGTAGTTATTTTTGTCTTTTGTAGAGTGACACATTCTCATGAAACAATTAAAAAGCATGTTGAAAAAGAAAAGATTATTAAACTATAAAATTCTCTTTAGAGTTAATTTTTTAAAAATATTTCAGAAGTGGCTATTAAAAATCAACTTTTAATAATAAGTAAACTAAATTCCTTCCACTAAAAAGCCCAGATATACAATAAGCATAATAAAAGAAAGCAGAGCTCAGGAAGTTTCAACAGGTTAAATTATATTTAGATTTAAAATATAATGTAAAAATCACAAGGGACTGAAGTATAATTTCTAACGCTTGAAATCTCAACATAGAGGCTTTTTTCTTTTATGATGTAATAAAATAATTATTCTTTTTTTTCCCCCTCAATTCACTCATTTCAGATTAACCTCATTAAGTTTCCCAAGCAGCTTTGGCTTTGACTTTGTTCAGAATGAAGAGATAAAATATACGCATGGCTCTTAGCTATAGAAACACTTTCCAGGAGAAACTGACATAGTCCTGCTGGATAACTATTCTTTTGAGATAAAATTGTTGGCTATAAATACTGCGATAGATGTTTTTCCAAAGCTAAAAGTATGTCAGATCAATACTACAAAACATGTGTTTAACTATAATAAATCTCAAAGGCAGCAACTGTTTTAGGGTAAATGGAGTATTAGTCATTGGGTATACAAATTCTAGGAAGAACTCTTTGGCTATAAGCCAGGCTTGGTGCAATTCTAGTCTAGATTCCAGGGAAACTCATGCTCCCGCAAGAAGTAAAGGTGACTTTCACTACCCTCTGGCACACCTTACTTTTTAGAAATGGGATTATATACTCTTTAAAAACATTGATTAGCGCAAAGACAATTTTAAAAAATATGACAGTTCCCACCCTTATCAATGTTTACTGAGTACCTTTAATACTGTGTTTTAAAATCAGCATTTTTAGAGCTGGGGTTAAGTGTCAAGTAACTTACTCAATGACACACACTCAGGTAGTGGCAAGGATGGGTTTCAAATTTCCCAAACATGCCTTTTAAGTTCCACATTTCACCACTTTCACTACAAACTGATTTTTAAGAACTTTTCCTTTTAGTAACATGTACAACTCAAAATTTCCCATTTTAACCACTTTGTACAATTCCATTGTATAAAGGCTGTGGATTTTTTGTTTTTTGTTAAGCTTTTTATCCTAGATAAATCAGTACTAAATTAGCTAATTTCTTCCCAAAACTACACCATCGGTGAGTGAGTTTAGTGTCTGTTAAGTAGCATGCCTATCAAAACAACAGAGTGGTCTACGATTCTCTGTTTTAGAACTAGCATAAAAATAAGACAAACTACCTTTAATGGAAGACAGAAATATGGAAAATACCTACGTCAACAATTAAGAAGTCCAGCCAGCACCAGGCATTGGTGAAATAAGTTTGATAGCCATATGCTACCCATTTTAGAAGCATTTCCAGAATGAAAATGTAAGTGAAAACCTTGTCAGCATATTCCAACATGGTCTTAATTGTCTTTCGTTGATCAATATATATATCTTCAAAGGCCTACAGGGAAAAAGTTACACATTTTCGCTTTCAAAAACTATTACAGTATCTGAGCTAAAAATTATATATAGCATTCCATTGGAATAAGTGAGCAGAAAAACAATAGACATTGCTGTTCTTTTTTTCCTCTCAAAAGTCTTTTAATTATTCAATTGGGTGGAAAGCTAGCTATACTCTCTATTACTAGAATAGCCAGAAGAAAGAAGTGAAGGCATAATTCCAATGAATTCATTTGACTTGTTCAGGAAATAGCTCTTAATGTCATAGCCTGATGCCAACTCCCCAGCTCAAAGTTATTCCTTTTGTTTTGTTTCTTTTGCTTCCTCCTGTTTTTATTTATTTATTTTGCCACAGATAAGAGGCTGAAGAAATAAAAAGTGAAGGCTGATATTTCATAAAGGAGATATTGTAATTAATCATCACATTGCCCAATTCTATTAAATATATGGGATCATCTGCCCCATGTTTGCCTCTTAATTTGACTGATAGCTAATATTTTTCAGAGAAATGATGTAACAATGATGATAAAATGAAATTATTTCTTGATTAGACCACAATACATTTTCTTCTAATATGAAGCTCTCTCTAGTTTACATATTAGCATACATTCATTTCATTTCAAACACTATTCTTGTTTAAAGTGGATTGTGGAGAAAATTTATTTCATCAGGGAAAATATAAAATATCAAATATAGGCCTGTGTTAGAATTACAAACTTAATTTAATGAAACTTGGTAATTGTGTTTCAATCAGACAAATGCTATCTAGCTAGCAAGCTACTTACTTTATGGCTTACGTATTCAATTTGTGTCAGTGTTTTTATAAAATTCCATCTATATGTTATATTTTATATTTTTGTAAATGATTGTCATATAAATATAAATTGATTCTGCTGAAATGAACACCTTCTTATAAAAGGAAACCAACCCCTAAATGAATCACTTAGGCATGCTGCCCATCATTCATATTTCCTTAGTAGCAAGAAAGTAGTGAGTACAATTTGAAAGATAAGGAGAAATGGTCTCTAAGGAATTACTGAACATCTTATAAAGTGAGAGTAATACCATTTAAAAACAAAATTCATAGAACCCAGAGCATATATATTCCCACTCACTGGACTTCCATTAACTACAATGTAGTTGCCATTCTTATTTTCTTATTAAAATATGAGTAAATGAATATTCATATTCCTTAGGTTATAATAAACAAGTTGGACGATCAAATTTTCTGGGCTACTTAATGATATAAATTAATAAATAGCTTATTTGATATGTACATTTACATATTAAAAGTAATCCAGAAATATATAGTTACACATTAAGTTTATAGTCTGGAAGATAAGAGGTGGGGTAATTAAAAATGGGATGGGGGAAGTGGACTTGGCCCAGTGGTTAGGGCATCTGCCTACCACATGGGGGGTCCACAGTTCAAACCCTGGGCCTCCTTGACCCATGTGGAGCTGGCCCATGCACAGTGCTGATGTGTGCAAGGAGTGCCCTGTCACACAGGGGTGTCCCCGGCTAGCGGAGCCCCAGGTGCAAGGAGTGCGTCCTGTAAGGAGAGCCGCCCAGTGCAAAACAAAGTGCAGCCTGTCCAGAAATGGCGCCGCACACATGGAGAGCTGACACAAGATGACGCAATAAAAAGAAACACAGATTCCCGGTGCCGCTGATAAGGATAGAAGTGGTCACAGAAGAACACACAGTGAATGGACACAGAGAGCAGACAACTGGGGGGGTGGGGGGGTGGGAAGGGGAGAGAAATAAAAAATAAATCTTAAAAAAAAATTGGATTGGATACCTAGACAATGAAACAGAAATGATAAAAAATCATCAGTATCAGAAGATTTTAAAAATTTGTATTGTTGCACTTTTGCGTACTATCCACTCACCAGAGCACCACTACTAAGGAGAATCATGAAAACAATGAAGGTCTCAAACCAGTTATGTTCAACAATCCTGAAACATGTTCTTCGCAGGTTCCACCACTGTTTTCCTCTCCCTTCTTCCACACTGATTTGACAACATTTGAATCTTTGTACGCAGCCTACAAGTATAATGTCAAACAGGAATAGGTAAAATAACTTCTGCTATCTCAATAACATCCTTTGTATGTCTCTGATACATTTTTTTTTTTTTTTACTGCTATCACTTTCTCTACCTGGGCTATAATATAAGTCTCTAAGTCCACAGTAGTAAGAACACAATTAATTAGCTGGGCAAATGGAGAAAATGATTCAAGCTCTTTAAGTGATTCCATGGTTAATAATATCTGCTTTTGCTGCTTCAAAGTGGTGTTGACCAAGAAAGAATTTTGGAAACAGTAAAGTACAAGTAAATGTAAAGTAGCTTTCACCTGTTTTATATCATCCTATTACATTCAGGTGAAGCCACTCTAGAAAAGGGTTTCAAAATGGGAATTAACAAAAATAAACAGATATCCCTTTAAAAGATGATAGAGAGTAATAATGCAGACCCCTTGCAACAATGTTGGATTGTTTACTATATAGGTTTGCTTGTAGTGCTTCTACAAGCCTATATAATTTTCAAAATTAATTTAGCCCACTAAAATGTTTTGCATTGACCTACTTTTATTTGTTATTTCTTTCCTCATACTGCTTTCCCTCATTCTGATATCAGAATTAAATTGACAGGCATATGTGAGTACCTTTGTAAAACAAACAAAAAAACAAAAACCTTTCTCCTGAGAACTTTATTTTCAGGTTTCAAGAAAATACATAAACACAGGAAAGTGGCTCCTTCAAACCCTCAACCCCACCTCAAGTGAAAAAAGGCAGGCGTGATGGAAGAAAGGGGAGAAAGAAAAAGAAAGGGAAAGAAAGGAGAGGGAAGGGGATGGGAAGGAAGTAGAGAGAAGAGGAGAGGAAAGAATGAGGTTGGTAATGATATATATGACAGTTCTAAAGAGAAAGAGTTATAAGACAATATATTATTAACTATCAAGTGAATTATGTGAGTATATTTGTTTTAGGTATTTAGAGGTATAATGAGCTCTTTTACATTATGGTCAGATGAAGGCAGAAAGACTTTGAATGATGTGTGTAATTTATATAGGATATAGAGGAAAATGCCTTTGAGGAAGAGAACATAAAATAGGGAACATGCAAATATATTCATATCTCCAAAACTCAAATTTCCAGGAAAATCAGACCAAGGAGAATACCAGGCATGGAAAAAATGTATCTGTCATATCTACTGCCTATGTTTTACCTGGCTCCACTAGCTACTGCAGAGGCACCAGGTATCAAGGCAGTGCTTATTTCCTATTTGACCCAACAATCATTGGAAAATGAAGTTCATAAGAAACAGAGGAGAGCATTTGCCATTCACTTAGTTTTAATAGTCAGAAAGCTGCTTTCAAGGAGAATTCTGTGTATAAGAACTCTGACTAGTTTTTAAGATGCCAACTTATTGTAATATCATTATTTTATTTTAAAAATTAATCACTAGTTTTGATCACATTACAATGACATTCTTCTCCATGTTCATGATCCCTTACATGTGATGGGCAGAGACAACCAAAGCGAAACACTAGATTTTAAACCCTTCTGGTCTGATAACATGTCAGAGAGAAGTGAAATAGAAGTGAAATAGATAAGCAAAGCTCCATTGGGTTCTGGGGTGATCCTTTCTGAGTAATCAAAAGTAAAAAAGTTGCACTCTCTAGATGGGAAACCAACATGATTTTCATTACCTTCAGTGAAACAGGCTTCAGGTTCAAGGGTTTCTTCAGGTTCCACTACAGGCTGTTCTTCTGCAGGTGCACCGATGTCTACAGTGCTGCCTTCAGATGAGCTGCTGCTCTCATTAAGCTTCTGGATTAAGGACATATGATAAGGACATAATAAAGAGCAAATCACTTCAATTTTGATAACTAATAAATGATCTAGAAAGAAAAGATTGGTACCATGAACCTATTTTGGATTCTTCTTTGAGATGCTCTAGGCTTTAAATTTAGTGCAAAAGACAAATTGAATAAAACAGGAAATGAGGAAATCATTGTCTATTTGAACTTTTTCACCATAATTCACAATGTAGGTATGAAATCAGATTGCCATGTTATAAAGCTACAAATGTCTATCAGCAACATATGTGAAGCAAACCATTGTCCCGTGAATCAGGAAAGTGAATGAGGGAAGGAGAGGGAGAAGGGAAGGGAGAGACAGAAAGAATGCCTAGGAGAAAATGTCATTAGGTTATTCTGCATTTTATTGTTTGACTTCATATGTTTCTTTAACAATTTCTTACCTGTGAACAAATATCAGCTGATGTTTCATTCACATTACTAATATTCATTAGGGTGTGTAGAAGTCTTTATTTTAAATGTTAATACTTGTATATTCATTGTCCTTTTTGAAAGAAGTATTTATAGAAATGCAATAGGTGAAAAAAGTATATCAATAAACAAGTAACCTTAGGCATATTAAATAATTTCCATTTCCAGCAAATATTTTAAAACCTGAAGTGTTGTAAGCTGAGATAAATAAATAATGTGTGGGAGAACTGTTTCCGTCAACAAATAATGGTTATATTAATGTGCTCTGTGAAGCCAGAGGGAGGAAATCCAGTTTAAAAACAACAGCAATAATAATTTCCCTTATATTTTGGCAATACTAATGGAGCACACATTTCTTTTCCTAGAGTTCTCAGGAGACAAAGATGGCAGAAATAATATAAAATATAAACCTGCCCACTAATATAAGAAAAAATCCTGAATTTTCTCCCCCAAAACCAGCAAACTGGTTGCTAAAGTTTTGGTGAGAGTAATTCATTCACTCAGTAATTCATTCAACTAATATTTATTGAACACCAACTATGTGCTAGGTGCTGACAAATAATTGGTAAACAAAAATACCTGGGGTGCTTGCCCTTATTGGGTTTTCAAATCTAGCATAATGCTTTCCAAACTTTAGGCTTATATTAACCACCTAATAGATATCCAAAAGCACACACCAACTAAACGTTCAACCTGTTATCAGAATATTTTAAATAATAAAAGTGAAACAATATATTAAAACTATTGAGAATGTCATATAGGTGAGAAAATTGATACTTTAGGGAAAAGTTTACTGAATTATTTGTATTTGCTCATAAGTCTGGACCCATATCCAATTGCTTTCTTCCCTCACTTTTAATTTCTTATAAAACAGAAAAATCTTAATCACATGTCATCAGGGTAGTGCTGTCACAGTCCTGAATATTCATATTGAAAATGGTTTCAGAAATTACAGAAGATTTCTCAATGAATTCTAATTTCAACATTTTTAACAAATATTAAATTTTCCTGAATTTTATATCAAAAGCTAGTAGGTTGAATGTTCCACATGGGGTATAGTAGCAAATAGTTCTTAATCTTCTCTTTGGTTGTATTTGGCCTTGAAAGTATGTCTCAGCATTTGTATCCAATTAAAAACATACCCAGGAATAAGTAATTGCTTTCCTTCTCTGAGGAAGAAAATTACAAAATGTTGGGATTGATTCAAAATCTCAATCAAATTCTTTATATCATGACCTACTCTTCTGACGAAATTCTGGTAACATCTCAACATTAAAGGTAGAGATTCAGAATTCTGCCCTCAAGTGGTAGGCTTAGGTTGAGAAATGCCACTTCAACAAGCTACTTAAAATCATAGAAATAGCCTTTATTGACATTATCAGTGTCATGAGAGCAATTCATTCCATATTTTATAAAATCCATATGAGCAACATTTCATCATCCCCATTTCATCTTGTGTTAACTGTGAAAAAGCAGCCTTGTGCAAGATAACCAATCATTACCTAACCATCAGTAATTGGGACTTGAGAAGTTTAACAACTTTGTTTTCTTCAACACTAATTAAGAACCAGAAAGAACGGTTTTCCTGTGAATAAATGTGCATATGGAGTAGCATTTTGATGCAAAGAGTTAATTTCAACAGGAAATCTTCCTTGCTGTATACATAGTTGTTACCTTTTCGATCTGTTCCCAACATATCCTTTCTAGTCTACATCAGGGTTCACAACATGAGTTTACTAGAAAAGAAATCTCTTCATCTATAGTATGGGTTTTCAGTGATAACCAGAAAAATTATTTGAGCAATTCATCCTCATGTATGAGCCACACATAAAGGACTCATTGTCTGCATGCAAGTATTTCATCGAACTGTAAGGTGAAATAGATCCTAGCAAGAACATATACTTAATAATTACTTCTCCTCATTTATGCTACTTGCAATAACAATGCCATTTAATAAAATATTTCCAATAACTAAATTTCCTTTCTTGCCAAACATATTTAATTATGAGCGCTAACTTTAATTATACACACGAAGTATTGATTTCAATCTAAATGAAAATAATTATTAATTTAAAGCAGCAAATCATTATTTTTTACTTATTCTAAAAAAAGACTTATCTCAGTAGTCACTACTTTATTTCAAAACTACTTGAACCAAAAAGACTTCCTGCTACTTGTTGGGGATTGAATTAGGCATGCTAAAAAGACATGTTCCAGTCGTAACCTGTAGTACTGTGGGTGTGAATTCATTAGTAAATAGGACCTCTGAAGGTATTATTATTGGTTAATTTGTGGCCTCATCTGTGAATAGGATGTTCAAGTTGCCTATTTAGATGAGGCCAAATTGAATCAGGCTTCGCCTTAATCCATATGATTGCAGTTCTTACAAGCAAAGGAAATTCGGACAGTCAGACAGTGAAAGCCAGAAGTCAGTGATACTCAGAGGAGCAAACACAAGGAGACATTGCAAGCCCTGCCGGTATCTCCCTTGACGTTGGACTTTTAGCCTCCAAATCTGTGAGACAATAAAATTCCATTGGTTAAGCCAACCCATTGTGTGGTATTTGTCAGAGCAGTTTTGGCAAACTAAGACACTAGTTTTTGATAAATTTTCATAGAAATGCATTCTCTGAAGAAGGCAAAGAGATCAACAATTCAATAAGAGTCAATTTTCAGATACTCATCTTATTTCCTCTGTCAAAATTTCTTTTAGGCTGCTTATATAAGACCCTCACTTGTACAGAATTACTTTTTATCAGCACATGCAGACTACATTTTTTCCTTATCACTAGAGTCTAATTCACAAGGATGACCTGAGTTCTAGAGTTTATATTTGTTAATCCTATTTTGTCCCTTTTAGTTATTGAACTAACTTTTTTTGCATGACAAAGTCTTTACTTTTAAATGATTACCAGTACATTAAGTAACAACATGCAGTAAGTTCTTGAATTCTACCTAGTCATTTTTATTAAAAGAAACTAAAAGCAACTTAAACGATTATTCTAGTATTCATTATTTCTAAGTCTTAGCCATAAAGGACTACTTTAAGGCTGGCTGCTGCTCCACAAAGGTTACAAACAACTATTTACTACTTTTTCATAGGTAAAGTCCCTGGCCTTTAAGAAAGCCTTAGGGAAATGAAATATTTAACTTCTTTCTTTCTTCAAATAAGTAGTTAATGGTACTAGATATAAGAAAGAAAAAGTCAATATTGCCACATATGTAACTTGAACAAAATGGCAAAGAAAAACAGACACATAAACCCTTTGAATTTATAAGAAATTGGAGGTAAAAAGATGAAATTCTTTGGATAAGCTCTAAGTTTGTATAAAGAAGCTAGTTTTGCTACTTGCCAAAAAGTGGAAGGATTTACTACATAATATACAGAAGTAAGTTAATGCCTTTCCCCAAGAATATAACTCTAGCTTTGCCAAACTTCACATTCCATGTGAGGGCATTAAAATGCCAATCCATGGACCAGGCAGTCCTTCTCCCCTACCCATTTATGCGGTAGTTTTCATGGATTTCTGGCCATGTCACAGAAAAGGCCAAGAGGTTATCCGGAACGTCATCCCTGTTCTGCTGGAAGTAGGTCTGGAGGATGGTCATCTTCTTCTAGGTCTCCTTCTCCACTTCAGTGCTGCAACTGCCGTGGGATTCCACAGCCACAGCTTCCTCGGCCTTGAAACTCCTCCTCCCTCTGCAGGAGGTACTGTTCACTTTCAGCCTGACTTGCTCTAGCTGCTTCAGCCTCTGGTTCTTTTGCTTGCCAGCCTCGGATTCAATAGCTGCTCATTGCCCTGCGACTGAGAAGCCATGGCGGCAGCGATAAACTAATTTTGAGTATTGAGGATATCACACAAGAGAACAGCAACACCAAAAATGCAAATTTTTCAATATAAACATGTACACACATACTCAGCCCTATTTACTAAATGTTAATATGGTAGAAGTAAACTTACTTCTACCACCCTTGTACATGAGCAGCTCCTAAGAATGTCTTGAATATTAAGAGCATAAGTGTATTAGTCAGCCAAAGGGATGCTGATGCAAAATACCGGAAATCTGTTGGCTTTTATAAAGGGTATTTCTTTGGGGTAGGAGCTTACAGTTACCAGGCCATAAAGCATAAGTTACTTCCCTCACCAAAGTCTGTTGCCATGTGATGGAGCAAGATGGTTGTGGTGGGTCAAGAGGTCAGGCTTCCTGGGTTCCTCTCTTCCTGGGGCTTGTTTCTCTCTGGGCTCAGCTGTGATGGAGCAAGATGGTTGTGGTAGGTCAAGAGTTCAGGCTTCCTGGGTTCCTCTCTTCCCGGGGCTTGTTTCTCTCTGGGCTCAGCTACTGTGGTCTCTCCACAAGGCCAGCTGTAGACTATCAGGTGAACAGCTTCTCTCTTTTCCCAGGGACTCTGCTGTGTCCAATTGAACATTCTCTCCTTCCTCACATATCTGCTTCTCTATGTGTTTACTTCCCAGGTACCAGGATCAAAGCTCCAAACTTCCTTCTCTGCAGTGCAGTTTTCTCTGTGTGTCCTGGCCCACTAAGGGGGTGGGGATGCAATATCCTACTATTTAATGAAGGAAAAGTGAAACCTCTGAATCCAATATAATCTAATATGCCCTGAAGGATAGACTAGTTACAAACATAATCCAATATCTTTTTTTGGAATTCATAAACAATTCCAAGCTGCTATAATAAGATTTTGTGAATTCTAAATTGGTTTGAATTTAAAATATCTTAATTATTTGTGAATAAATGACTTCTTTGCTATTCCTTGAGGACTACTTTATAGGTAAACAGGGACCACAAGTGGGCTGTTAATTCAGGAAGTTGGTGAATGATGTTACTTCTCCTAATTAGAAAATATTAATGGCAAAACCTCTATACAACCACACTGTTTCTGAACAAAACAAACAGTAGGCTCACAACTTACAATTCTTTCACCATTTCAAATGTGAAAATAATCTGTAGAAAAAATATCAACATGAGCCCAACAAATGAAGAGCATCTACAATTCAACTTTGCAGTGGAAATCAAAAGACAAAAAATAAAACTCACCGATTGACACATTGGTGGGAGATGGAATGTAGGATGATAAGGGGTAGATGATGCTGGATGTATGTAGAATGTTTAATAAGGTCATATGTAAATATGTGGTAACAGTTGAACTTGATGGTAATATATTAAATTGAATGTAAACAACACTGTACATTTATGGATGTAATTGTTGCTGAAATGAATAGACTAAAGAGATTAATGTCAGTTGGAGGACAGCTGGAGGATAACATAGGGAATGTATAACAATGATTTTGGCAGTAGATGAGGATTGTGGTTAATGATATAAATACAAGGATATTCTGCTACAAGGTGTTACGAATATGGTGTTACACGGGAAAATATAACTAATGTGATTTATAGACTGTAGTTAACAATATTATAATGTTTTTGTAGCAAAAGGAAAGTTGGTACTATATTAATGCTAAAAGTCAAAAAAAGGATATGGGGTTTATTTTTGTGAGATATGAATATGATTAAGCACTTTCTCTCTTCATTTTTTTCATTAATAAGGAGACCATTAAAAGTCTATAGGCTAAAATGTAAACCATAATGTAAAATATAAGATAACTAAAAATTTAGAAAATTGAATAGTCTAAAATATAAACCATAATATAAACCCAAATGGAACCATGTTTGAAAGCTATCGTTTCAATATCTGTACATTAACTGCAGCAAATATAATATGAACATGTAAAAAGATCTGTGTTGGGGAAGGAACAAAGAGTTTGATATTGGATATGTGGGAGTACCAAATATTGTATATGTGAATTACTGTGACCTAAAACTTATGTCAAGAGAAACTTAATAATCAGGAAAGAAAAAAAAAAAAAAAGAAAGTAGACACTGAGGAAGAAATGGAAGAAATTGCCTTGCCGCTGTACATACAGGGCAACACCTATAGCAGTGATGAAAGGCAAAATGTCAAAAACAAAGCTTTTTCATTTTTTTGATACCCCAATTTATTTTTCCTTTATTTAATTTTTTGAAATTTCTATGTATTCTATATCTAACCTTTAAACCCACCATTATATTCCATTTTTCTATTAATGGAAACTGGCAATATATTGGGCTTCCTTTTTGAAGAAGTTTTGGACTACAGAGAGGTTCAACTATGCTGGGGGAGGAGTACTTGTGTGGGGTGTCATTGGTGGGGGGCACACGGTTGAGAGGGAGTTCTCCAGGGCATGTATACAGGGTACATAGAAAGGTTTGGATATTTTCGTAGTGGTTTCAGTTGGAAACGACAGATGAGAGAGTGCTGAGTTCCTGACCAGGGGAGCTCTATCACATTCCCCAAGTGCAATGGCAAAGACCAATAAAGATGGATGGTCCAACGATGAGCCCTTGATATTGATGGCTCCAATTATGAGCCAGTGTGCCTGAAATATGAACTAGGCCTATAGCTGTGGGGTGCCTAAGAGTTACCTCCTGAGAGCCTCCATGTTGCTCAAATGTGGCCACTCTCTAAGCCAAACTCAGCATGTATTGCATTGCCTTCCCCCCAGTGTGGGACATGACTCCTGGGGATGAGCCTCCCTGGCACTGAGGAATTACTACCAAGCACCAGCTGATGATGTAACTACAAAAAGACCATAAACATAGAGGTCAACTCAAACAGGCAGAATATCTCAGCCTACATGTAATATCAGGTGTTAAAAACTGTTTTTTTTACTTTGGATAAAAAGGGGGAAATGGAAAGAACAAGTGAGTTTATATGGCTAACAGTCTCCAAAAAAGAGTCGGGAGGTCATCAGAGGGTGATGCTTATGCACGCCTCAGCAGGGTACCAGAGACAGTCAAGGTAGGTGGACCCAGGTGCTGGTTCTCCTGAGGACTGCAGTGACTCACAGGTTCTATGGTCAAGGCAGATGGCTCTGTAGTTCAGGGCCATGTCAGTAGGCCCTACTTTGGAGTTTGTGTTCCTGAGTGTGATGGAATTGGACTCAGATGTGATCTTTGTTCACAAGCCTCTCCTGTTACTTTTACCAGGCCCGTGGTTGGTGTTTGGGTTGGTGTATACTCAGGAGATCTGAGTCTCTGAACTGTCCATGTGACAGCCAGGCCCTGGGCCTCAGCAGACTTGCGTCTCCTACCCTCTGGTTTCTTGAACTTACCCTGGCTAGCTGACAGGGAGGTGAAGAGGGTCAACCACCACACCAGGGAGCCAAGAGTGCCTACAGCTGCAAGCAGGAGAATTGCATCCATCATCCATGTGGAATCTAAACCCCCTCTTGATGTAGAGGGGGACTGGACATTGCCATCCCAGGTCCACAAGATGGAGGAACAGAGTATGGATTAGAGTGGACTAACTGGTGTTCTGCTGGGGAACTATTGTGATTAGTAAGGGAAGAAATTGTAGTAATGATGTGGAGAGGGTGACCACAGTGGCTGCGGATGGCCGGGAGAGGGAAGAAGAGATATGATGTGGGGGCATTTTCAGGATTTGGAGTTGTCTTAGGTGGTGCTGCAGGAATGGATGCTGGATGTTTTGTGTCCTGTCGTGGCCCACTGGGTGGACTGGGGGAGAGTGTGGACTACAATGTGGACCACTGTCCATGTGGTGCAGTGGTTGTCCAGAATATATTTGCTGGGTGCAGTGGATGTGCCACAATGATGGAAGAGTTTGTTGATGTGGGAGGGGTGGAGTGGGTGGGGTGGAGGGTATATGGGGACCTCATTTTTTTTGATGTAGCATTTAAAAGAAAATAAAAAAAAAAAGGAGACCAGGACTATGTCATTTAACCAATCTATGCTCATATGTGTATCTTTCTGAACACCAGAGAAAGAGCTGAGTTAGTAGTTGGAATTAGATGAGATACAAGTACCTGGACAGAACTTTTTAGGAGTAATCCTTCCATAACTTGTTGAACTGCCTTTTTCTGTTATTTTGTTTTTTTTGAATTTGAAATAAAGTTAAAAATTTTTTTTTAAAAGATTTACTTTATTTATTTCTCCTTGTTTGACTCACTGCTTCTCTCTGTATCTGCTTTTTATGCACTCTCTTCTTTTCTTTTTAGCAGGCACTGGGAACCAAGCTCAGGACCGCCCATCTGGGAGGGAGGTGCCCAATCGCTTGAGCCACATCCATTCCCTGCTTGTTGTGTCTCTTGTTGTGTTTCCTCATTGTGCCATCTTGTTGCATCACCTTGTTGCATCATCTCACCATGCCAGACCATCATGTCAGCTTGCTGTCTTGCTTGCCTTTTTTGGGAGGCACTGGGGAATGAACCCGGGACTTCCCATGTGGTAGGTGAGTGCACAACTACTTGAGCCACATCCTCTTCCCTAAGCTTTTTTTTTTTTTAAAAGCAGTGTTTGCCCAAAGAGTTGAGCAGATAAAGTGTTGAAGCAGGTTTAGATAATTGTTATTCAACAATGATGGGCAAAATTGACCACTAAGGGCAGGGCCAGAGAATAGTAAGATATTTGCCTTGACTAAATTGCAGCTTCCATGGAAGATAAGTTGAGGGGCTGTGGTTGGAAAGCTAAGTTGGAGACAAAAGCTTAATCTGACAGTAATATTTGTAGTGCAGGAATTCAGTAACATGGTTTTATGTGGAGACAAGATGATAGTTGGAAAACAATTCCAGAAATTGAGGAATTCTAGATAAAAATCACCTGACCTCAAGCTAATGCACAGCACTATTAAAAACAAAGCCTTAACATTTATACTTTGTGACCAACACCATTACTAACTAAGGATGGTAAGAATGTATTGGAAAGACAATGTTTTTGTGAATGGAAATTGTTATTTTAGAGGTTTAATTGACAATGTATTACAATATCTCTTCTTTGCATGGCAGAGTGTGGTAGGCAGAATTCTAAGAGGGTTTCCACGATTTCTTACCCCTGTTGTCATGCTTTTGTAGTCTCCTCCCCTTGAATTTGGGCAAGATTTGTGACTTCCCTTGATCCAGTAGAATAGAGCAGAGGTGATGGGATGTCACTCTCATTATTACATTACACTATACAAGACAGCATTGTATAAGAGACTGGTGCAAGAGCTTCTTCTGCTGGCACTGAAGAAGAAAATAGGTATGGTATGAACTGCTCAAGGAGAGGGCCATGGGGCAGGGCACAGGGGGTGGCTTGTAGGAACTGAGAGCCTCATCCTATAAGAACTGAATTCTGCCAACAATCAAGTGAACTTGGCAGAGGTCCCCAAGCTGCAGAAATAAATACAGCCCAGGTGAAACCTTGATTGCTGCCTTCTGAGATCCTGAGCAGAGGACTTAACTAATCCATGACCAGACCTGTGGTCATGAAAATTGTGAGCTAATAAATGGGTGATGACATAAAATGTTTGTGGTCATGTGTTAGGCAGTAATTGAAAATTAATACACAATCCCAACAAAATACTATTTAATGACTAGGAAAAAATCACAAAACTTCAGATCTTCTATCTTTTTAAGGAAGGGTTATTACTCCCTTTCCACTAACATAAATGCAAGTAATTAAATTTTCTAGAAGAAATTGCTATAGACAGTTGCTTTCTTAATCTTATTTCTAATCTCACAAGAAATATTTGAACATATCTGTGCTATCCTCTGTTTTCTTATTTCCCAATCCACTGAACCATTTTAGGAAAATGCTGGGGTTTTTTTCCTTCTTGATTTTCATAAGAAAAAAAAGTAATCTATAGTTCTAACTTTTTTATGCTAAAAGTCCATGAGCATGCTTACATGAATGGCAAAAAGTGAAAGTTGTGCTATGAGAAAAAGGTACACTCACAAACAAACATTTTACAAATTATTCTTACATTTTTTACTAGAAGCTAGGATGGAATGGAATTGAAAGTCAATTTAGAGAACCTGGATATTCAGATTAGAAGTCTAGACCTGGATAGTATAATATAATTGATCGAGCAAAAAAAACCCACACAGCTAATTGGTCAATAATCTGGGGTTCAAAACCTCCAAACTTTAAGCTCATTTGAATACAGCAATATGCCTCTATGCATATTTCATTACAACACATCATTGTAGCAATTATGCATGTTGAGTTTTTTTTTGCATATTTACAGAAAATGTGCGCAATTATTATCATGCTTTAAGGTAACTCATATATAGAACAAATAGATGAGATAAATTATTTTATACAGCCAAGCCACATCTGGCACTCTTAATATTTCTCAACTGATTATTCCAAGGACTTTTAAATAGGCTCTGGTCTCCGACTGACCTTTCTTCTATTCATCTGCCACCAGAAGCTGGCATGATCTTTTAAAACAAATCACCTTCCAACTACAATCTGCAGAGGTTCCCCATTATCTCTGTGGCACCTGTCTACTTTTTTAGGCTTGTCACCTGTGAGTCACCAACCTCATATCTGCACCTCTTTCCTGAGTCAGGCAAGTATAGTGGAAAGAAGCCATTACTAATAATAGAAAGAAGCCCAGACCTGATTCTTCCTCTCATTTTTGTGTGGCTTTGCCCAAACAATTCTTTCTTTGAGTCACAATTTTCTTACACGTAAATTAGAGGGATGATTTCTAATGTCCTAGCTCCCCTGTCCTACAGTTCTGTAATCTTCTGTGATTTGGAATGATTCATTTGGAAAGTCTCAGAGTTGGGAGAGATATGATATTAGGGATGATGATGAGGCAATGTGGGGACCAGACATGCACTCAGGAAGAGAAATGGCTGTGAGAGCTCAGGGAGGGTCTGGGTGTGGAGCCTGCAGAGGATAAGTAACAGGTCCTGGGTCTGTGGCTAGAAAAATTCCATCATCATCTCTGGCCAAGGACAGGAGAAGCAAAAGAAATAGATAACTGCCCAGCATAGAAATAAGGAAACTTTTCTTTTAATTATGCTATTAGCGCTCTGGGAAATACTCATCTGGTCACTCAGCAAACATCTATTGGAAGATAGTACATCCCAAGATTTGTGTTAAGTATCTATCCTATGGCACCCCTTCATCAGCATAAAGCGTTAATTTGTGCATTTTTTCTTTTCTTCTTTTTTATTAAAGAAGTTGTGGGTTTACACACACTCATGCAAACAATACAGGATTCCCATATGCCACCCTGTTATTAACACCTTGCATTGGTGTGGTGCATTTGTTAGCATTGATGAAAGCACATTTTTATATTTGTACTATTAACTATAGTGCATGGTTTTATTTAGGGTTCACTGTGTAGTGCAGTTCATGGATTTTTAAAAAGCTTTTTGTCCTAGTAACATATACACAATCTAACATTTCCCTTTTTAACCACATTCAGACATATATTTCAGTGCTGTTAATTATGTTCACAGTGTTGTGCTACCATCACCACCATCCGTTACCAAAAACATTTACGTCATTCCAAATAGGAACTCTGTACATTTTAGGCCTTAACTTCTTATTCCCTTTCCCTACCCCCATCCACTGGAACTTATATTCTAGTTTCTGATTCTATGAGTTTGCTTATGCTAATTATTACATATTAGTGAGTTCTTCCTGTATTTGTCCTTTTGTTTATTTTATTTTACTGGTTTATTTTACTCAATATGTTGTCTTCAAAGTCCATGCATGTTGACACATGTATCAGAATTTCGTTCCTTTTTATGGCTGAATAATATTCCATTGTATGTATATTCCACAATTGGTTTATGTATTCATGTGTTGATGGACACTTGGGTTGATTCCATCTTTTGGAAATTGTGAATAGTGCCATTATGAATATCAGTGTGCAAGTATCTGTTCAAGTCCTGCTTTCAATTCTTTTGGGTATATACCTGTAGTGGGATTGGTAATTCTATAGTTAAATTTCTGAGGAACTGCCAACTATCTCCCACAGCAGTTGCACCAGTACATAGCTACCAGCAATGAATGAATGTTCTTATTTCTCTGCATCCTATTCAACACTTTTAATTTTCTCTTTTTAAAGAAATAGTAGCCATTCTAGTGGGTGTGAAATGGTACCTCACTGTGGTTTTGATTTGCCTTTCCCTGATAGCTAATTACACTGAACATCTTTTCATGTGCTTTTTGGCTATTTTTATATCTTATTTGGAGAGATATCTATAATATTCAGTTATTATAAATTTAATTTTCCCATTTTTAAAATCATGTTTGTCTTTTTGTTGTCAAGTTGAAAGATTTCTTTATATACTCTGGATATTAAACCTTTGGATATGAGGTTTCTGAATGTTTTCTCCCATTGTGTAGGTTGTCATTTTACTTCTTGATAAAATCCTTTGAGGCACAAAAGTTTTTAATTTTGTTGAGGTCTTTGATGTTAAGAAACTGTTGCCTAACACAAGATTCTGAAGATGATTCTATTTCCTTCTAGGATTTTAATAGTTCTAGCTCTTTTATTTAGGTCTTTCATCTATTTTGAGTTAATTTCTATATAAGGTGTGAGCTTAAGGGTGCTCCTTCTTTCTTTTTCAAATGGAGATCCAGTTTTCCTGGCACCATTTGTAGAAGACTATTCTTCGCGATTGAGTGCTCTTTGCTACCTTTTCAAAAATCAGTTGACTGTAAATGTGAGGGTTGATTTCTCAGCTCTTACTATAATTTGGTTCCATTCATTTATATGTCTATCCTTGTGCCAGTACCATGGTGGTTTTATTACTGCGGCTTTATAATAAGTTTTAAGATTGGAAAGCCATCTTCTTTTTCAAAATGGTTTTGGCTACTTGGGACCCCTTACTCTTCCATATAAATTTGATGATTGGTTTTTCCATCTCTAATAGAAATAGAGGGTTGTTAAAATTAAATCTATAAATGCTTTGAGTGGAATTAACATCTTTACAATATTTAGTCTTCTAATCCATGAACATGGAATGTCCTTCCATTTGCTTGGTCTTTTTTGATTTATTTTAGCAATATTTTATAGTTTTCTGTGTACAAGTCCTTGGTTAGATTTATTCCAAGATATTCGATTCCTTTAGTTGTTATAATAAATTTAATTTTTTTCTTGATTTTTCTCTTCCAATTATTCAGTACTTATGTATAGATTTTTTTACTGGCCAATTTGAAAAGTATAAAGTATGTTATATCTATTTTAATATTAATTTACTTGATTAAAATTAAGGTTAATAATTCTTAAGTTTTATTGTCCACAAATTTTTTCTTGTATAAATTGCCCCTGTCTTTTGCCTGTTTTTCCTCTGGATTGTTAATGTTCTTATTAGATTGTAACTGTTCTTTATACATATAAAATCATTTAAGTTTTCTTATTGATTATATTTGCCAAATATATCAATTCTGTGGCTGTGTAACCATTTATCACAAGTTTGACAGCTTAAAACAACACTGGTATAGCTCAGTAGTTGAGCACCAGCCTCCCACATATGAGGTCCTAGATTCAACCGCTGGCTCCAGTACCTTAAAACAAAAACAAAAACAAAACAACAACAATATAATTTATTATCTCACAGTTTCCACAGGCCATGTGGCACCTACAGGCAGTTTACATCAGGGATGTTTGTGTTCTTCCAGGATGGTCAGAGTGTCTCTCTCTGACTCCTCTCGTGGAATCAGCTAGAGAAAACTCTGTTTTAAAGGGCTCACCTGATTAGGTCAGGTCCATGTAGGATAATCTCTCTTTTGCCACATAATTTATATGCCATTTAATAGGACAAATAGCGCATCATATTCACAGGCTCCACCCACAAAGGAGTGGAGAATACACAAGGGTCATTGGTGGCATCTTGACTCCTGCCCGCCACAGCAAAGTTTGTGTGCTTTATTTTTTTCAAAGCATTGCCTGCTCTACTAATATAATCTGCTAATTTGCTAACACACTAATTTGTCTTTATCAATATTCCCTTTAATTTTTTTCTTTTAATTTCTTAAGTGATTCATTCATCATTCTTTATCATCCTTGGAAAATATTAAGACATTCAAGAACTGCTCATCCCATAAATTTTGACATAAAAGTTTTTTTTTATTTTTTATTTTCTAAACCACTATTAGTATATGTTATTTGCTTTTTAATCTAATATTTGCTTAAGAGGAAATTTAAAAATTTTCAAGGGTTGGAATTTCATCTATCATCTTATTAATTTTTAGTTTTACTGCATTGTGATCAGATAAATATCCTATATAATTACTACTATTTTAAATTTATTGAGGTTTACTTCATGATCCAGTCTCTGGTCAATTTATATAAACATGCCATGGGCACTTGAAAATAAGAACTTTCTACATAATATAATGTTTGAGGTAGTATATATTTATAATATATTTACTCTTGTTAATTATATTATTAAAATTTCAATGTCATCACAATTTTTTATTTATGTTTCATCAAGGTTAAAAAAGTTGTGTTAAAATCCTCATGAACAGAATATTTCTGTTAGTAGGAATTTCTCACTATTGACATCAAAGATGAAGGGCCTAGCTCTTTATCTAACTGAGATAATAACACCATTACTCAAAAAAAGAATTTTGTATGTATGGGATAGTCCATATCCACTTTAGCACCTGAGGTATGAATTCAGATGAAATACTAAAGTAAAACCAAAACATTCTCAGAGAAGTATTTTTGAGTTGAAAACCAATAAGACCAAATATGTTTTCCTTTTTGGTTCTTAAATTGAAATTTAATTTTAATTTGACATTCATCTTTACATAATAAATCATTTGGTTCTCACTGTTTTTGAGATCAATAGATTATTGATATTGAATGGATTTTTAAAAAAATCCATTTTAATGTTTATTAAGCAATGAATCAAACTTTACTAATTTCCAGATGTTCATTTGGAAATATATATATTTTCACATGTGAACCTCAATAGCTAAATTCTATATAGAATTATATTGTCCATGCATTTGTGGCAGGCTGATTTAATATGTGAGACAGCCAAATGCAGGGAGCACATTGTATTTAAGGCAGTTGCTTTGCCTTGTACACCAGGGCATTCAATAACCACTTAATAACTACAAACCTTGATGGTAAGAGAATTTTCCTCCTAAGGGGATTTATGCAACACATCTTGCTTTTAAAAAATGTTCTCTGCTACAGCAAATGATTTTGACCTTGACATTAAAGCAAAACAAAGCAAAGCTACCAAATACTCTACAATATATCTTTAAGAGTAAATGATTTAAGAGTGTTTTTTTCTCTTTGACTTGATCTTAGGATTTTAGGTTTTTATTTTAGACTTGTTTATTATAGGGAGCTTGCTGTTAGGCTCTGAGAGAAGTTCAATTTATAATAAGTGATAAAATAAGTACAAATAAAAATATAGGAGTTATAATAATTGATAAAATATGAAAAATAAATCTGTGGAATTTAAATGTTAAAAGGATAGAGAATATGCCTATATAAATGTAACAAAATATAGAATATTATCCCAAGCACTTTTTTTTTCTATTTGTTTTGCTAGCTGTTTGTTTTTGTTTTTTCAGGAGTCACAGGGAACACAACCCAGTACCTCCTGTGTGGGAGGTGGGCACTCAACCATTTGAGTTACATCCACTCTCCCCAAGCACTTATTTTTTTTTTAAATTTTTTCCCTTCCTCTCCCCCTCCCCCACCCTACTGTTTTTGCTGTGTCCATTCACTGTGTGATCTTCTGTAGCTATTTCTCTTTTTGTCTTCTCTTCTTGTCTTTCTCCCCTAGGATTCACTGGGATTCGATCCTGGACCTATGATGTGGAGAGAGGTTCCCTGTCAATTGTGCCACCTCAGTTCCTGGTCTCTGCTGCGCTTCACTTTGACTCTTTCCTTTGTCTCTCTTTTGTTGCATTGTCATCTTGCTGCATGACTAACTTGCGCAGACACTGGCTTACCACATGGACACTCACACAGACACTAGGTTCGTGGAGGAGGCACTCGGCTCATCAGGCAGGCACTGGCTTCCCGCACAGGCACCCACATGGGCACTTTGCTCGCCATGCGGGCACTCACACGGGCACTCACATGGGCACTTAGCTCACCTTGTGGGCACTTGGCTCGCCATGTGGGCACCTGGCTGGCCATGTGGGCAATCACATGGGCACTCAGCTCATGGGGTGGGCACTCGGCTCAGGAGGTGGGCACTGGCTCACCACACAGGCACTCACATGGGCACTTAACTCACCATGTGCGCACCTGGCTCACTATGCGGACAATCACATGGGCACTCAGCTCACCACGTGGGCACTGGCTCACTGTGCAGGTATGCTTTCTCTTCTTTTTCACCAGGAGGCCCCAAGGATTGAACCTGGGTCCTCCCATATGGTAGACAGAGTCTTATCACCTAAGCCACATCTGCTTCCTACAAGCACTAATTTTTTTAAAGCTAGGCATGCACTATTTTATAGCTGGGCATTTTAGTATTGTGTATATAGTATATACAGATATATATAAAATCACACCTAAATGAAATGCTCTCAACCTCAAACTATTAGTATTACTATTTCAATGTATACATTGTGCATTAGTAAATATTTGTAATATATACTACGTACATTATAAATTAAAATAACCTCTATTAAAGACTCTCATAAAGCAGCAATACTTTACAATATCTCTAAAAGAACAGAAGTACTGAGATTTAGCATTTTCACAGAGCATCTAGAAAAGTCAAGTATGAACTTATTAATTCCCAAGTCATTCCTATATCCCAGATGATTTCTTCATCAACCTATATGTTAGAAGGGCAACATTTGATCAGGGGAGAATGAAGGTGGAGAAATATAGTTTTTACATATTCTGAGTTCTGCTTTAAAGTATGTAAGTATGTCAAACACGAACTTTTGTATTAGTAATTAGATAGAAAGGGAAAAAAATGTAACATTTTTTCACATATTGGTCCAATAAAAAATTACTGCAATGTGAGTAAGTTAGAAAGGAAAAAATTTCTGCAAAATTGTATTTATAATCCCCAAACTAGAAACCAAAATTGTAGATCAAATAAATAATTTCCATTGCTAAATTCATTTTGCTGAATTGATCATAGTCTTTCTGGTGTTGTTTTGACATTAATTTTTTAGCATTAAATGATGACTTTCATTCACATATTTAACAAATATTTAATAAGTGTCAACTGAGTAGGAGACCAATATAATGAAAGCATTAAGAGTACTGTCTTGAGAGTCAGAAAACTTGGGTTTAGCTGAGAATTACTGGTTTTGTAGACTTTAGTCCAGTATCTTGACCTCCTAAAGTTTAGGTTTCTAATTTGTAGAATGAGCCTACCAATGGTCCTTACTTCACATGGTTGTTTTATGGATCAAATGATAGCACATGGAAAACGTTTGGCATGGCACTTACTTAATAAATGGCAACCATTTTCATAACAGTATTATATATTTTGTAATATATTTACTTGCTAATATTTGATCTTTTCAACTACCAAAAATATCAGTGTGAACCAAGCATCAAAACTAGGACTTAAAAAATAGTGAGTATAAGAGACATCGTACCTTCTCTTCTGAGTTCACATTGAGATGAACATAAGTAAACAATTACAACACATTGTGATAGGGTTAGTAAAAGGTGTCTTGAGAGCATAGAGGAATACCATCTAACTCAGTCTAGGTAGGCCAGTGGTGAAGAAAGTAGGGTGATGGTGAACCAGGCAAAGCTGGGTCAGGGAAGAACATTCCAGACAAAGGGAACTGGTATAAAGGCCAGGACCTAATAAAGCATGGGGAGTTCAGGAAATAAAAAAAAGATGGTAGAATTGGATGGGAAGGAGATGAGGAACATTATTAAACATGAAGGGAGAGAAACACTGGGGCTACTTTATGCAGGCATCATAGGCCATATTAAATCATAAAGACTTCATTCTGATAGCAAGGGAGAGCTCCCAAAGGCTAAGGAAGAAGAGAGAGCTATGACCAGATATGCCTTTTAGCAAGAGCACCTATCACCGTGTGGGAACTGTTTTAGTAAGAGCAACATTAATGTGGGACACCCATCACGAGGCCATAGCAATAAAACTGAGAGATGATGGAGGTCTGACATTGGATGGGGGTAGTGGTGATGCAGAGAGGTGGACAAGGACAGGTAGAAATGGCAGTACCTACCTGATTATCAATTTGATGTAAGAGAGAGGATTTTTGGGTCTCCACTGACTAGTTGTACTTCTAATAGAGCTCAGAAAGTAGACACCAAGAAATATATCTCATTATATTCATTATTGTGGATTGATTCTTCAGATTCATTAGCTGTCACCATATAGAGAGTATGGCTCTGAATGAATACAGTACAAGACAAGAAAATAGGAGCTGGCAGAGACAAATCCTGCCAATGCCCAGACAGGATTCTATAAAGTGTTCTCAGAACAGTTTCAGGAAGTGATATGAAAATTCTGGTGCTTTCCTCCTCCCCACCTTTTCCTAGAGAGGAAAAGCTGCCTCCAAGAGGAAGCTGCTTACTCAATTTGACCAGTCTTGCTTGGTTTATGCTATACAACACCTTCAGAAGATATGGGTGATAAAAATGTATTCATGAAAAGTGTGATGAATTTACATGATACCAATTAACACTGATCAAATACCTCATTTGTGCGAAGAACTCAGCTAGTGACTAGAAGAAATACAAGAATGAATACCACAGTGCTTGTTCTTGAGTTGCCCACAGGATTAGTAGAACAGACCTACACAAAACAGAGACATACAGCACATACCTTTCATACTATGCAGTGAGCACTTCTGCTTGGTGAAATCTCAGTTTACTGCCTGGTAGAATTAAGAGTTCCTTGGTACAGTAAGCACCCAATATGTTTTTGTTGAGTAAATAAATAGACTAATTCTTGAATGATAATGAGAAGCTCACGTTTTAAAAAAAATTATAGTATTAACATCCTAAAGTTCTGTTTATGTGAAGAAAAAGTGTTGGTAATGGATGGTTGTAATGGTAGAGTTCAGTTTTTTTAATATTCATCTTGTTTGTTTTGCTGGGAGTATGGCAGAAGGAAAAGGAAATTCCTGACAAGGGAATGATAAAGTCAGAAAATATAAACTTCATCAAATTGGGATAGAATTGGGGTGAGTTGTAGGTTGTGGGAGATTAATCTGGTGAACCTGGTCTAGTCAAGACTATAAAGTTACTATTATCATATAGACTGCCATTTTTCACCATAGAAATATGTTTTAAAATGGTAATTCTATGAAAACTGGTGAAATAATAGGATGAGAGATGGGACTGAAGATCAGAGATTGGATTTAGGTGACAGCATCTACTGGATTTGGCAGTGAATTAGATGAGGTGACTTCCAATTACAGAAGTGGGAATGAATTTAAACTTCTCTTAAGGTATGGGAGAGGGAGATCAGATGGTTGGGAGGAAAGTAACATGGATTGTTAGAAGCCAGAGATGACAGAGTTTCAAGAATTAGGAAATATCACAGATGATCAAGTAGAACAAGGATGCTGAACTTGGCAATTAAGAGAACACAGTGATTTTTCAGAAAGAGAGAGAGAGAGAGAGAAACAGAGAGAGAGTATGAGACTGAACAGTGGAAAATGGGAGACAGTGAGTATAGCCTATCTTTTAAAGAAGACAGGCAATGAATTCAATTAAAGGATTAGGAAAAAAACTTGAGGGAGAGATGAGGTCAAAGGAGCAACATAGTAAAATTTTATTTTACTTTAAGATGGCAGAATCTTGACCATGTGTGCAAGCTTGTGATATAGGTTTAGAAATTAAGAGAGACTGTAATACAATATAGAAGCAATATTTAATGGATCAATGATTCTGAGGCTATGTGAAAGGAAAAGGACTGAAAGAAGACCTGGAGGCATATGCATTAATCTCCCAGTAGACTATCCCAGATGTGTTATCTGATGATTTACCATGGGGGAAAATATGAATTTCAATATTTACAAGTCTTCACATAAAACCATTATGATTCAATATTGGCCAGAGCCTTCCTATTCTTATTAATAGTTCTTTAACGTATATTTACTGGGCATTTACTTTATGCTAGGCACTGTGCTGAGTGCTGGTGTATTGTTATAAATGAAACTGGCATAATCCCTGCCCTCATGCTTACGTATTACACTAGGCATTGTCTGCATAAGCATTCAATTTAGAGCTTTCTGCGATAGTACAAATTTGGTTTACTGATGTTCAGCAGTATATGCCTAGGTTGAAAAATGTCATGTGTTCCTTAATCCATATATGGTAAGAGTAAAAGTATTAAATGGCAAAATATCAGCAAGGCACCAAGTAAATATTTTCCTCAACATAGGTAGCATATTTGGGAGGAAAATTGGGAATTAGAAGTAACTGTTCATCTCTCATTTATTCATTCATTCAATAAATACTTGATGTGCCCAAATGACATAAGATGATTAAGACATAGCAATTTCCCTGCTCTCAAAGATTTTACAAGCTAATGATGTAAACACGGAAGTGATTCACAATAACGGGGAAGGCTCTTTCAAGTAGCACTGAACTAGGAAGAGTGGGTTTCTTAAATGCAACTTTGAATCACAATAGTCTGGGCAAATAAGGACTCTGTAATTAGACAATTGATTGTGGTATTAGGAAATGACCTGCATCCCCAGGCCGGTGTGGGAGGTCAGCCTACCATGCATCCCAGTGCAGGAGGACAAAGACCTTCCGGGACTGAGAGAGAGGCAGTCCTGGCTATGTCACTAGCCTAGGCCATAGTGAGGAGAGATTGGTAGTTAACACTAGCAGCTCTATAGTTTACATCTATACTTAATTATTAAACAAAGAAACAAAAAAACCCAGCACCATTCCTTACAAACAAATGCCAAAGAAAGCAGATTTTTAGACACTGTTAAAGAGAATTAGTGTAGTGGTTAAGAACATAGATTGTAGCAGGCTGCCTAGGTTCTAGTCCAGGATCAACCACTTATTATTTGTTTGACTTTGGTAGGGTACTTAAACATTTCTTGCTCAATTTCCTCATACTTAAGATGGGAATAATAATATCGATCTCGTGTTGTGAAGACTGCAAAGCTCTACAAACAAGGCTTTTCCTTGGCAAGCACTAAAGAAACAATAGCTGTTATTAAGATGACTCGAGTTACATGGACCCAATAACATTTTTACTCACTATTTTTGGGGCTCACTCTGCAAAAAGTATACTTTTTTCCCTAATTATTTTAGAAATTTTCTATTGCAAAGAGATATATTTTAATAACTCAATTAAGCTACAAAGTATTTATTAAAACATAATTAGAATAGTGATTTTGCTAACATCACCTTATGTTTTTAAGCATTTATAATTTCCAAAGAGCTTTTAGATCCTTTCATTTCTACAAGAACCATCACATTGGTGTTCTCATTTTATAAATTAGGAGACTGGGTAATATAGAGTTAGTGATTTGTCCAAGGTAGAATTAGGGCAACTGGACTCTTAGTCTAGTATTCATACAAACTTAACAAAAACCAAAAATTTATTGAGCACCTAGTATGTACACAATATTGTGGCAGATGCTTCAGAAGATTAAAAATTATATAAAACTGATCCTTAACCAAATAAACTTATGAAATCAAATGGGAGTTATGATTTTATGCTGACTTTTGAATAGTTTCTATGGCAATTCATGTGAAAAAGATGAGAGATTATTACTTTTCTAGACCCCATAAAAGATTGACAACTTTTAGGGATTGAATCATGTCTCCCACAAAAGACCTGTTCAAATCTTAATCTGAAGTCCTATGGGTGTGGACCTATTTGTAAGAAGGACCTCTGAAGGTGTTATTATGAGCTAAGGTGTGCACTCATTTGTGGATAGGATCTTTGAAGATCCTATTTAGATGAAACCAAATTAAACCAGGGTAGGCCTTAATCCATTTAACTGCAGTCTTCATAAGCACAAGAAATTTGTCAACAGAAGTAAGAAGAAGCCAGACATCAGATGCCAGAAATCAGAGAAAGCTGCAGGAGGAGACTGAAGAGAGAGAGATTGCCATGTGCCAGAGGACTGACAGAATACTACACATTTCCAGAGAAAGCAAGCCCTGCCAATACTTCATGCTGGAGTTCTAGCCTCCCAAACTGTGAGACGATAAATTTCCTTTGTGTAAACCAACCAGTTTGTGGTTTGTTGTCATAGCAACCCTGGCAAACAAAGACTCTAACAACAAAAAAAATGAATATTAGATTGAATAAAAGAAATAGGGTCCAAATAATTGGAAATAAAACTATTATTTCAAGTATGTTCTTATCAAAGCAATGTGCTAATAAGAATCCCTCAAAATGATTCTATTAGGAAAAGTTGAACAAGCTAGAGAAGTTTGAATCAGGTTCCTACTTTGGACCAAACATGTATAAATAGGTCACAACAAAAAATGAGAAATATACATGCATATAAGTAATTGTCATCAAATATTATGGTACTTTGTAAGATGCATGAGCCCAGGGTATGTACTGTTTATTACTCACGCTCTCTGCCTTATATATCTGGGAACCACAAAAGGAAGCAATCTGGTGTGCCTGGGGAGAGAAGCTTCCTTCACTGCCTTTAAAGAATTGAAACTGTGTTTCTCAAACTTAGGAACTGCTGGGCTTCATGCATTACAAGCATTGCTCCAGTGGGTGCACTCTAATTAAATAATTAGATAAGCAATGGGTTAAAGTTCACACACGCAACAAAAGCATCAGGTACCAGTGCTTATCACTACCTACATGCAAAGTGCTCTGACGTAATCTGTTCTATTTCATTAAAATTGTTAAAATTCCAGTTCAATAAATTAGTTTTGCAACTCCTAATGGGTCATGACTTACAATTTGAGAAACAATGCATTTAATTATCTTTTAAGGTTCTATTAACCTAACATTTAAAATTTCAATTAATGCAATGTTCAATGATATAAAATGTTAAACAGTGATAGAATAGAACTTTCTACAGTGGGTCAGTGATATTCACACAAAAAGGGATAGTGTTGCTTTTAGCCCAGATCAATATAAACAAAAGGAGTAGGAATATAAATCACATCAAAATTTGCAGACAAAGTATGTTTTATGAATGGTCTTTGTTATAAAACTGATTTTCTTTTTCATTCAACAGATAGCATGTAGTAGCAATTAGTCTTCATCAAATATTAAATGTAGGGCTTAAAATTCATAACAAAACCAGATTAGAAAGTATATTACCAAATTTATTGTAACAGAAGTTCAGAATCAATTTTATAAATAGGAAGGCAATTCCTGATTTATGAACTAAATCAGTGTCCATTTAGTTCCTTGGAAAAAATAAAGTTCCTTAAAACACAATTTTGGTCTAAGATGATATCCAAATTAAAAGTTCTAAAAAAAAATTGCACAGTATTTTATAAAACTAATCTATCATTATTTTCCAAATCCCTTCAATTGGGATGGTGTGACCAGGATCGATCTACCGTTATATGCCTTCATCTTCTCCTTCCTCTTTCTCTCAGCACACAAATCCGAATTACCTAAAAAGCCCTGAAGCTAGCGTCCAAAGAGCAGCTTCTAGCTCTAACACTATTTCCCTACACCTATATCTAGCTTATTCAGAGAATCATTTAAAAAGTTTGGGAGATCTTTTAAGTTATATTTAATAATGCAAAAGAATGTTTCATGCCTGGTTAATTTTCATTGAATTGCTATCAAAATGTATATGAAGTTACCCTTGGAGATAGTAATAACCTAACAGAATTGTGTCCCTAATAAAATGTCTTTAGTAGTATTAGATTTTTAAGAGTATTTAGATGATGCAATCTAAAAGCTGCTTTCTGTTTTTGAGACTGCCAAACACTAAAAGTTAAGTAAAGGTTCTTTATTCTGGACTTCTTTTGAATTACTATATATCCATTAGATTTTAGCTTTATGTTTCTTGATAGGTCAATGTAATTTCAATTGGAGAAGCTAAATAGAATATTTCTTTTTAGGCAAGTACAGTGGTTACTATCTGTGCTCAGAATATCCTACTTCTTTTCGTTGTTGTTTTTGTTAAATTCTTTTCCATTTAAAAGAGCCAATCAGTGGACTTGTAGACAAAGGCTCTAAATTCAAGTCTCAGTCCTATCTTTCACTAGGTATGTGATCGTATGCTCCCTAAGCTAGTTTTTCTATCTGAAAAGTTAGGGTGCTAATACGTTCCTTTCTATGTTATAATAAGGATTAAATCAAATGATGTTTGTTTGTTCTTCATTTATTCATTTATCATTTAATTTATATTCTTTACTATAGATGGTAAAACTCACACATATACCATTTTATTCTTCAATGTATCAATCATCTCTTTGTGCTTAAATCTTTGGTTCTTCAGTGAAATAAAATTCTATGTGATGGTAAAAACGTCTAGATGGAAAATTTATAAACAGAAATAGTCAATATTATACATACCCCACATCTATGAAATCCTACCTCTTTGCTTTCTTCCAGATCAGATTCACTACTGAAGTCTTCTGTATTTAAATTTTCAAAGTCAGACTCTCCAACAGCAATCGGTACAGTAACGGTAAGACTTGGATTGTTTATGAATGACATGTAATCACTTTCATCAATAATGTATTTTTCAACACTGCTGCCGGTTCCTATGCCACTTGTGGTTCCATTTACATCCTTGATAAAGTCAAGATCTTTCCCAATTTCTGTTGTATGATTGGACATACAACTGTCTTTCTTGTTGTTTAGATCATCAAGTGGTTTAATTTCATCTAAAATCTTTTGTTTCCTAACGAAGGACTGTTGAATAAATTCATATATTTTTCTTTTTACATAAGCTATTCCCTTGTGCATCCTATCCACAGCAATTTGGAGATTGTTCATTTCATTATCATCGTCAGTGGCTGCAAGGTTGTCTGCACTAAATGAGCTCAGAAGCAAGGCCAGAAAGAGGTTCAGAACCTTTAAAAACAATATAAACACGATTATAATTTCACCCCAATTATATAGAAGAGCACATTGAGATCACTTATTCCTCTAAATGAGGAGAAAACACTGAGTTTGAACAACTAGATGAGGAGGAGGCACCATAGCAAATAGCAATTAGAGCTGGGTCATCTGAATTGCTGCTTACCTATACATTCTTGGCCAAACACATGATTTCTGTTGGACTCAGGTCCTCCCATTTGAATAATGAGGAAGTTCAATGAACTGACCTAAGGTTTCAGCTAAGTTTTAAATTGTATGATTATAAGAAAACAGATTTACGTATGTACTGTGTAACAAATCTAACCTTAAAAATCATTAATGTTTCCAATTATGCATTTAAATGTCTTCTATAGTTTCTTATATTGTTAGGCAGGGACATTAAAATGGATATTTTGAAAAATAACCATTATGACTCTGAATGAGGATTAATGGATTAGCGTAGGCATTGACATTTGTCTTCTTAACATATTGCATTTCTCACACCCTACTGTTGACTAATTAGGAGAAGTGTTTCTAAAAATTGCTAATATTTCCATGTGATAGTAACATTAATTTCTACATCTCTTGGAATATACTAATATATTTCCATACCATGAAGAGTAATGTTCTAAATTTAAGAGAGAAGAATTAATCAATTACTACATTAGTGCAATCTCTGGTATCATGAGTCACCCTCTTTTCGATTTAGAGCCAGCAGAGAATTGACCAACCCAAGTTGGTTAATGCTTCTACCATATGACTGGAATGACAGAATGCTACATGCCTGTAAGGGGCAAGGAAATGGCAAAATCATTTTGAACACCACTGCTTAGTCCTGTATTAGCAAGTAAGACTGGGATTTCTATTTTAAAAAGTTTCAGAATTCTCTCTCTCGGCTCTGAATTCATAAAAACTTCCCTGAATATCCTTCTACCTCCTAATCTTTTCTTCAATATGATATTCTTCTGAGATCACATAATAAACGTGATGAAATGATTGATGCCATGGCAACTGGGTATAAAAATTGTGGGGTTACTGCTGTACTGCTGTAATTTCCAAGTGAGACTATATGTACAATCAAAGTGAGAGACTTTTAAAATGAATAATCATGATTTCTTTTTTATAAAATACCATCATTCTCATAGGCCTTAATCTATTTCTGAAACATATATTTTAAGTGGGTGCATACCACCAGGTTTCCAATCACCATGACCATCATGAAGACAGTAAGGCACATGGCTTGGCCAGCGACCTCCATACAGTCCCACATGGTCTCTATCCACTCTCCACACAGCACGCGGAACACAATCAGGAAGGAGTGGAAGAAGTCATGCATGTGCCACCGTGGGAGTTTACAGTCACTGGCAATCTTGCAGACACAATCTTTATAGCTTTTACCAAATAGCTGCATGCCGACCACCGCAAAGATGAAGACAATGATGGCTAACACCAGGGTTAGATTTCCCAAAGCCCCCACGGAATTGCCGATGATCTTTATTAGCATATTTAATGTTGGCCAAGATTTTGCCAATTTGAAAACTCGGAGCTGGAAAATAAAAAATTAATATGAATTATTATGATCTTTAAAAGCATTATATGCACTAAGGTTTTACAAGAAATGATTGGAATCAAATCTGTTACAATACTAACCTTGCCTCTGCATCCTCTCAAGGCTCATGGCTAATTCTTTGAAGCCCTAGGAAGAATCTTAATTTTCCATATTTTACTTATGTAAATAATTTTTCCTGAGAGTGAATTTTCAGTGATTCTTTGGGGTCCACCTACCCTTAGTTTTGTGAAGGTGATTCCAAGGCATATTACAAGTCCTGACACTAAAATATTAACATCTGAATACAATGATCTCTGCTGAATGATAGTCACTTATCAGTAGCATGCCCAGAGACATTATATTGAGCCCTGACATAAGTGGAAAAATATTTATTATTCACTAACACTCTTTGGGGCACTGATATAGTTAGATGCTCCTGCAATGACAAACTAGAATATTTCCCATGACTCTATAATTCTTTCTCTGATTTTCAAAGACATATATGTGAAATCCTGGGCATATTTGGTAATCCTAAAGACTTTGTTTCTTTGATTTTACGGAGATGCATATTTTCCAGAGGTAGAATTAGGAAAAGTTTCTGCAAGCACATCTTATATCTAATTGTCATCTACCACTACAAGGGCTTTCTACAATTTCAAATCACTATTAAAAGGCGATACATTTCCATTATAAATATTTTCTTGGGTCTGAAAATATTAACTGTAATGGTCTGTGGAAACAATCATTAGAATGATAACTGAGTGATATATTAAACTAAATGACTATGCCTTTGGAAATAAGACTTTTCTGAAAAAGTGAAAATAATTCTTCCCAATTACATACAGTTTTTAACAATGGAAACATTATATGAAAAGTTAAAATGTTTTGGTTATATATATAGAAACTATGACAGTGCTAAGCAAGAATGCCGATTGTTAGAAAAGTTTTTTTTTTTTTACCAATCTGAATGAACGGAGAACTGATAATCCCTCCACATTGGCAAGACCAAGCTCTACCAGGCTAAGTGTCACAATAAAGCCATCAAAGATATTCCAGCCTTCTTGGAAATAGTAGTAAGGATCCATTGCAATAATTTTCAGAAACATTTCTGCTGTAAAGATCCCAGTGAAAACCTAAGACCAAAATAAAATTACTCCAACTCAATTAGTTAACAATAAAGTAGAATGATATAATATTTGCTCTTAGAATATGTTTACATTAATTACCCCATAATGATTCTATTGCTAACTTACATTTGTATAGTAACTTATAGTTGATGAAAGGCTTTTATACACATTATTTCATTTTATCCTCATAGAAGCTCTATTAAGTAGATAAGGCAGATATTATAATTATTACCTTACAGATGAGAAAACTAAGTTCTTCCAATGAGTGAAATGACTTTCTCGATACCATACAACTAGAAAAGGGCAAAACTAGGATTTGAATGCAAATATTTTCTTTTAACCATTGTTCTTTCCATTATATCAAATTGGATTTTTCTCCAGACTTTATATAGAACAATTACTGATGAAATTTTGCCCACAGTTTTACTTCTCTATAGGCATATTCTCATTTCCATCAAATCAGGTAAAGAGATAAATAGATATAAATGTGTATTTCATAATATATGCATAATTGCTATCATGATTTTCTACACACATGAAAAAACAAATGCACTTTAATTGTTCATATAGTAGAACTTTAAAAATGCATACAGTACACATTTGCTTTTCCTCTTTAACCGTCCTAAACCTCAAAACAAATTTTATAGAAAATGCAAACATTACTTTAGAGACTTCTTCCTTTCAGTAAATAAAAAGCTGATTTCCTAAATTGAGTCAAGGATAAACATTATACACAATATACACATATAATACACAATATGTACTGTAGGCTTTCAGTATTTCATGGATTTGATTTTGAGTAGATGGATATATATACTACCTAGCTCCTGGGTGCAGAAAAGCTGGAAAAATTTTTGAGTTTTTAAACTATTTCTTGCAATGATGATGACCAAATGAGTCAAAAAGATTCACAATTTTATTTTAGCCTTATAAAACTAGGAAAACAGTTATATCATTTCAAAAAGTGTCTTTAGACTATGAACTATTTCTGCATCTTGAAAAAGTCGTATTTCCATAGACTTTTCAAGTGGTACAAAAGGCCTTTGTCTGTTGTTCTCTTTCTTAGTCTTTGCTTCAAATTTTTTTTTTTCAGGAGGTACCAGGGATTGAACCCAAGATCTCTTACATGGGAAGCAGGCATTCAGCCGCTGAGTTATATCCACTCCCCAATGAGAGTTGGTTTTTTCGTTTGTTTGATTGTTTTGTTTTTAGGAGGTACTGGGGATTGAACCTGGGACCTTGTACATGGAAAGCAGGCACTCAACCACTTGAGCTACTTCTGCTCCCCTTTTGTTGTGACTTTAAGAGCTGTTATTTTTGGCAAAAAGTTGGGTGTATTTGCACACTGATGTTCATAAGCAGGTTTATTCACAATTGCCAAAGGATGGAAACAACCCAAATGTGCATCAACTGATGAATGGATAAATAAAATGTGGTATACACATACAATGGCATATTATGCAAAGAGGAATGAAGTCCTGATACATGTGACATGAACTTTGAAGACATTGTTTTGATTGAAGTAAGCCAGATAATATAGTAAACATATGATCTTTCTGATTTGAAACAAGTAGAATAAGCAAACTCATAGAGTCAGAATGTAGAATATAGGTTATTGGGGATGGGGATGGGATGGGAAAAGGGAAGTCAAAAGTTTAAAATGTACAAGTTCCTATTTGGAATGAAGGAAATACTTTGGTAATGGATGGTGTGATGGTAGCACAACATTGTGAATACAATGAACAGCACTGAAACATATATCTAAATATGATTAAAAGGGAAAATGTTAGATTGTATAAATGGTAATAGAATAAAACATTTTTTAAAAATCCATGGAACCACACTATACAAACATGAACCCTAAGTTAAACCATGGATTACATTTAATAGTACAATTACAAAAATGTGCTATCATCAATTGTAACAAATGTTCCACACTAATGTAAAGTGTTGGTAATGGGGTGGTATATGGGAATCTTGTATTTTATGCCTGGTTGTTCTGCAAACTCACAACTTATTTAACAACAACAACAAAAAACAGTAGGGGTAACTAGCCCGATATAATATCCATCTTTTGGGGGGAAAAGGTTGGAAGGGTGACTGAAAGACTGCTATAAGCTACTAAATATAAATAGTTTCAAAAAGAGAAAATTTGAAGATTGAACACATTTACCTTCCAATTTGCTTACCAAGTTCCCTACTGTGAGCACATTATTGAAATGTTCTGTCATCGGATAGTGTTCCATTGCCATGAAAAGAGTATTTAAAACAATACAGATGGTGATAGCCAGGTCAACAAATGGGTCCATCACAACCAGGTTGACGATATGTTTCACTTTTAACCAATATGGAGAACAGTCCCAGATTAAGAATATGTTGGAAAATTTATACCAACAGGGTGGACATTTCTGCCTGGATTCTTCAAGTTCTAGATTTGAAAAAATAAGAATAACCACCAAAAGATATATTTTATACACACATATATTTGTTTCAGATCCACCAGATTTCTTTTCAGTAATTGTAGCAGTTGGAGATTACTTATGAATTCCAAAAAGAGAGGTTATTTTGTAAACTGGTCTGTTCCTCTGGGTGTGATACCCTTTGATTGTATTAGATTCAGCTGAGATGGCGTTGATTAAACTACGTTAAGATTAGGGCTTTGATTTGATCATGTCATTAGGGTGACTTAGACTTAATTTGAGTCCCCACCCCCCCTCCCTTGTGGGCTATATAAACAGAAAATCAAGTACACACAGAAGTAGATACACAGAAGAAGAACACAGAGGGATAGAGAAAGTTCAGTAGACACAGAAGAGGAGAAAACTTGTTAGCTTTGATCCTGTGGCCCTGGGAAGAGAGATGAGCCCTTTGCCTGATAGCTTACAGCTGGCTTTGTGAAGAGAACAGAGCAGCTGAGCCCAGAAAGAAAAGAGCCCTCCAGCTTATAACTGAGATCAGAAGAAGCTGGGCCCATGGAGCCTTAAGAAGAAAAGGAAGGCTGAACCCTTGCAGATACTAGCAGCCATCCTGCTTCAACACGTGGCAACAGACAATTGGTGAGAAAGTACCTCTTACGGTACTTTGAGTTGGACTCTTTAGGGCCTTGTAACTGTAAGCTTCTACCCAAAATACATACCCTTTACAGAAGCCAACCGATTTCTGGTACTTTGCATCAGTAGCCCTTTTGGCTAACTAATAGACTAATCAACACATTTCTATTTGCTACAGATTCAACCTTATTTTGTACTTAATAAAAGAGCTATAGAATTACTCTTTCTATGCCAAACATATTTCATTAAGCATACACATAAAGCAGGGGTAGAAAAAATAGCTTTTCCTCTCATGCATTGATACTATGGCTTAGCACTTGGCCACAAATGAAGTGAGCAGTCTTGTAAATGTCTAGTAGAAACATGGTTTGGGATAGTGTAGATATTGCATATGACCCTATGCTGTCATCCTTACTTTAGAAGAGATGGGGTAAGTATAGCTGTGAACCAAAAATCATCCTTTAGGTTTGTTTTTATTTTGTGAAAATGACCTACTCTTCTTACCTTCTGAAACTTGAGAATATTGTAATGAGGAGGGAAGGGGCAGTGCTCCTACTAAAGTCCTAAGCTAAGTGGGACAGAAAAGAGGGTCAACAAAACTAATGGGATTAGAAACACCTAACAGAAATACTTTATTCTGCATTTCCAAAGAGTTGTCACATCTAGTCAGCAAAACATTATTTATGGTTCCAATATCATTGAGTTTTAATACATTCTTAAAGCTTCTAGAACAGAAGAATAGATAAAACAAATAATAACTCTTAAATAAGACCTATTGCTTTCCCTTCAGAATACTCATTTTCCAACTTGTAAATAGAACAATTTATTTCAAGTGTGACAATGTAAGTTTTTTGAAATTAATGGAAATGGAATTTGTTACAAACCTTCTACAGTATTTGTTAAAATGCTGGCAATACTCATTGCTCTTTGTCTTTGGGAAGGATCTTCTAGAAAGTCCATGGAAACATGGAAAGAACTTGACCTTCTCTTCCTCATTTCAGTTTCGGTTGTTGTTCCCTGCAAAGACAATGCTAATCCTTTAAATGATTACCTTGAGTAATATGATAAGCCATCAACCAAAAGGTGACATAGTGAATTTCATAAAACACATGCAGCATGCACATTGATATTTACTTGGTGATAGCAGATATTGCTGACTTATTGTGTCATTAACCTGGAATGTCCAAACTGTTAGCCATTTAGCCATACAGCAAAAACTGAGCTTCCTTTCACTCCTTGGATTTCATATTTTATGAAACCTGATGTAATTTTAATATAGTTATAAAATCTCTTGAGATACACCTTTGTAGTTATCCTTATTTCTTATCTAATATTAAGAAATTAATAACTTGAAGTCATGTAAGTGATTAAGGCATGTGATTTTGAGATGGTGGTTATTTATTTTTAAACAAATACAAATGGATACAACACACTTAGTTGCTAACGCGTTTTCCAGACACAAGACATGGATGATCATAGACAACAAAAACTGTATGCTAATCTCTCTCTCTCTCTCTTTCTCTCTCTCCCTCTCTCTCTCTCTCACACACACACAAACACACACATGCTGCATGGACAACAGTTTCATCCAGGGTACCAAGGCAATAAGTCATCTGTTTCTGACTTAGACATTCCTCAACATGCTGATATATTTCCAAGTGAGTGAACAGTTTAAAAAGAGGCAGAATCTATTTAGAAATTCTTCATCTGTGAACACATTCAGGAAAACATCACATACCTTTGTATACAGACAATTATTTTTTCTGTCTGTAGGAATAATTTTTGTGTCTTTTAATTTAGATTAGTTTGGAGAAGACCTATATCAGCATTTTTTAGTAAGACACATAGGAGTACTAAAAAATTTAATGTAACTGAAGCTATCTATTAAGCACAGTGTTCTCAAAACTCTTCTAAACTAAAGCAAACCTAAATTGAAGAATCAGTTGGAAAGATTTATTATACACCCTTCACACTTAAGTAAAGGAATCATTTATTTACTTTCTACCAGGGCCCTAGAGGACATTCTGCTGTCTAAATTCAGCATGGGTATATAGCAAATCAGCATGGGCATATAGCAAATCCTCCAACTGGAGGCAGTAACTTATTATTGTGTCTGATTTATCCATAGCACTTCGATAAGTAAATGCATTCAAGTGTTATGCAGTAGCATGTTGAGGTTTAAAGTTTTAGTTGGTTAGTTTATTAAAGGTTTTACAAGATGCAGGTGCATTCACAGCTTGACCAACCAGGAATCATTCTCAAGGTTCCATTCTGTAGAAACACTGGCCGGTGCAGCAATAATGGGCCAGTCATGCCTAAACTATTTAAAACTTTCTTACATTGTCATCAGTAGCTGGCTTATCTATTATCACCTCTGGCAGAAGCTGTCCAACAGGCGATGTAGGAACTGAAGGTCCACCAACCAAGGAAACCACACCATTGCAATCCACGGTGCTGTGCATCTTCCCATTCGCTGGAAACATTGCCAGCATCCGGGAGGACCTACTGGTCTGACTTAGGTTACTGTTGCGTCGCTCTCCATGGCGCCGGGGCACAAACAGGGAATCTCTCCGGCTCTCGTTATCTTCAAAGGTGCTATGCTCATCGTCAGCAAAGTCATTCTCAGATCCTACATCCTTTGCTCGCCCTCTAAAGCTGAAAAGGCTTGTTCTGCTATTTCGCCTTGGAGAAAATAGGGAGCCACGTATGCTTAACAAAGACTGAAAATTTGAAACAAGCAAAGAAAAGACAGAATTATATTAGTATGACCCTTTGAAATGTGCTTTCATTTTGCAGGATTAAGTTGGTGGAGATTTCAGCATTCATAACAGAATGTGGTTCCTTTTCATTGCTATTTGCATTTTGTGTAAATTCAGATTAAATTAAATTAGTGTTATAAAATGGGATTTCTAACCGTTAGGATTAAAGAATAGGGAGATAGATCATAATCTAAAGACACAAATCAAATTCAAAAGGAAATATTCTTAGTATACTGCTATGAATATTGTAAATATTTGCTACACACTGGAAGCATGGTCACATGTTTTCATTAATCTTTCCTTTTGATAAATTCCAACATTTTTTCATAATTTGTTTTAATCCATTTTACTAGAATCACTTTAAATTATTCCTGTTTCATCTATAAGGCACAATGTTGTTATATCTTGAAGCTGGCTTCTAAAATTCAGAGTAATGTGCTTTTTGGTAAAGTGTACTATGATTAATATTTTCAGGAGCCTACATAATGGCTTATAAGAATTTAGGGGGAAATACCCATAAAACTATTAAATAACCAGAGAGACATTACTGATCACCTAGTCCAAAAATTCACATTTTTTTCATTAAGAAGGCTAAAGAACAGAAAGATTAATAAATGCCATTAGTTGCAGACAATACCAGCAGACAATATCAGGATCAGAATCCAGGTGTCCTGACTTTCAACCCAATGCTATTTCAGATATACCAAGCTGTAGACTTACACATATATATGGAGAAAGACATTGTCATTACTATGTGAAAAAAGGATAGCTTTAAATATAATATAAATAACAGTCAAGTAAGTTGATGAAAACTCCTAAGCCTGCTTTAATTCTTCCCTTCTGTTCAGCCTTCTAATTTTCATTCATGCATCATTTAACTCAGCAGTGCCATACCTGGTGTGGAGAGGAGTACCTCTTTTCATATGTCAGTCGATTCCCTTCTATGGAAAAGCGAAACCCCTTTCTCCTGATGCTGTCTTCAGATTCCGATTTATGGAATTCATCCTCATCTTTCTCTTCCCCACCAGATTGTTCCTTCTGTTTTCTTTTTTTCCTCCGATTTCTTCTTTCCTTAGCACTCTTGGAACTCAACTTGGAGGCTTCAGATGAGCTATCTGAGAGGCCGCCTGCTGCACTGGGTTCTCTGGAATGTTCCGAGGCAGTTACTGCTGATGCTTGCTACAATGTGGAGAAAGAATTTTAGCATCGCATGGAGAAGACTTTTTATCTTTCCTTAAAATGGCTCAAGTATTTGCATGGTATTTAAAAAATACATTTTGCTGACTGAAGCTGATTTAATATAGAAGGAGCTCTGCAATTTTAAGGAGAATTTTTTTTCTTTCCATTTAAGAGCGATTTGGTTTTCTGTATGTTAGCATTTATTATGCTGCAAGGACCACATATTCAAAATAATCAATTGGGCATCAACTTTTTGAGATTGATTTACACTAAAAACTGTTTGTTTTTGAGGTAAGGGAAACTGGAACCTCCTATGTGGGAAGCTGGCACTCAACCCCTGAGCCACACTGGCTTCCCAGAGTTGGTTTCATCGCTTGTTTTGCTTATTGTTTGTTGTTGTTGTTGTTTTTTTTCAGAACCAAACTTAGGACCTCCCATGTGGGAGGTGGGCATTCAACTGCCTGAGCCACATCTACTCCCCAGAAATTGGTATTTAATTAGCATTGTCTTATTGGCTCTAAGAAAGAAACTGTAGCATGGGAGAAAGCTGATGGATTGCCTGAGGGCATATACAAACCAGTTGTTTAAAATGGTTTGCCCAATACCTTCAAAATATTATCAATCAAATTTATGGACAGTGATAAAATGCTCTCCTCACTCCTCCATGATACTCTATCTAGAAGAATGAAGACTACAAGGCTAATCGTTTTCTGCTAAGCAAGCTGAGACTTTCATTATTTCCCTACCCATCTTCAATTCAGCACTGTTTCTTGCAGGACATGTGGCATGGAGAGAAAACTGCTCTTTTTTAAAATAACAAATCAATTTTATTGATACATATTAATAAAATGTACAATTCATCCAACGTGTACAATCAATGGTATTTGGTATAATCACATAGTTGTGCATTCATAACTTCAATCATTATTAGGGCATTTTTTATTATTTCAATACTAATAATAAGCAACAAACAAACATACAAACAAGAGAATTCTTCACCTCTCAGTGAGAATGCTTCCCCTGATGTACATAGCTGTTATTTCTGGCTATTTTTGAACATTTATTTACTTTTAAGCCAGTTTTATTGAGATATATTAACATACCATGAGATCTATCCAAAGTGCATAATCAGTGGCTTTTAATATAATCACAATGTTATGCATTCATCACGTCAAAATATTTTAGAACAGTTTTATTACTCCAAAAAGAAAAACTCCACACCCCTTAGCAGTCATCTCTCAATCCCTCTATCCTTCCCTAGCTCTACATAACCACTAATCTAATTTCAACTTTATAAATTGATTTATATTTACATTTTATATAAATGGAATTATACAATATGTAGGACTTTGTGTCTGGTTTCTTTTACTTAGCATGTTTTCTTTGTATGATCTTACCATCTTGTAGTAGTAACATATATTGATTCAGTTTCAAAGAAAAATGGTCTTATACATGGAATTTTACCCATATTCACATTTCATATGTGTTTTTACTATGCTTTATAGCCCCATGTTATTTGACACAAAAGGAATTGCAGTTTTGGACCATGAATTTTAAATCATTATAACTAGGCTCAAACACATCTTTATTAACCAAAATAGCAATCATTACAATCAACACAGTATTACCAATGAGAAATAAATGTTTATTCCTCTAGTATAAAAATTCATGCTTTGGAATTCGACGATCATCTCTTGGAAAGCATTTTCTGCATCCTGCTGGTTGTGGAAATGTCTTCCCTGCACAAAGTTGTCAAGATGCTTGAAGAAGTGATAGTTGGTGAGAGGTCAGGTGAATATGGCTAATGAGGCAAAATTTTGTAGCCCAATTCATTCAACTTTTGAAGTGCTGGTTGCGTGATGTGCAGTCAGGCGTTGTCATGGAACTGGGCCCTTTCTGTTGACCAATGCTGGCTGCAGGCATTGCAGTTTTCGGTGCATCTCGTCGATTTGCTGAGCATACTTCTCAGATGTAATGGTTTCGCCGGGATTTGGAAACCTGTATTGGCAGCGGACCACCAAACAGTGACCATGACCTTTTTTGGTGCAAGTTTGGCTTTGGGAAGTGATTTGGAAATTCTTGGCCCAATCACTAAGCAGATCGTTGCCAGTTGTCATCTAAAATCCCCTTTTCATCATATGTCACAATCCGATCAAGAAATGGTTCATTGTTATTGCATAGAATAAGAGAAGATGACACTTCAAAACAACAATTTTTTAAATTTTTGGTCAGCTCATGAGGCACCCACTTATGTAGCTTTTTCTCCTCTCCAATTTGCTTCAAATGCCAGACAACCATAGAATAGTCCAAGTTGAGTTCTTCAGCAACTTTTCGTGTAGTTTATGAGGATCAGCTTCGAGGACTGCTCTCATTTGGTCATTGTCAACTTCCGATGGCTGGCCACTACGCTCCTCATCTTCACGGCTCTCGTCTCCTTTGCAAAACTTCTTGAACCACCACTGCGCTGTACATTCATTAGCAGTTCCTGAGCCAAATACATTGCTGATGTAGGGAGTTGTCTCTGTTGCTTTATGACCCATTTTGAACCCAATAAGAAAATTGCTTGAATTTGCTTTTTGTCTAACATCAGTTCTATGGTCTAAAATAAATATAAAATAAATAGCAAGTAATAAGTCATTAGCAAAAAAAAAAAAAGTGAGAAGTGCACATTAAAATGATGTGTAACAACCACATTTATTTAAGAATGCATGCCAATATCAAACGGCAAATTTCAACAAAGGCAATTATTTTTGCATCAACCCTACACATTTTTTAGCTTTCCTTCTAGTAATATACGTGACCTTAGACTTTCCCTTTAAACCACTGTCATACTCATATAATAGTATTGTTAGTTACAAACATGCTGTGTTTTCACTTTTTCTGTTCATTTCCAAAGATTAACACAAATCCCTTCTACCAATGCATAGTAAAAACACATATGCAATATGAATATGGGTAGAATTGCATGTATAAGACCATTTTTCTTTGAAATTGAATCAATATATGCTACTACTACAAGATGCTAAGACCATACAAAGAAAACATTATGCTAAGTAAAAGAAATCAGACACAAAGTCCTACATATTGTATAATTCCATTTATATAAAATGTAAATATAAATCAATTTATAAAGTTGAAATTAGATTAGTGGTTATGTAGGGCTAGGGAAGGGTAGAGGGATTGAGAGATGGCTGCTAAGGGCTGTGGGGTTTTCTTTTTGGAGTAATGAAATTGTTTTAATTCTGCACTATTTAACCCTTAGCTTTCCATTCTCTAACCTCATTCTATTTTCTGGTGACCCATATTCAAGTTATTAACAACAAAAGATTACATAATACATTTAGTTCATAATAGTGCAAATATTTGTCCTTTTGTGTTTGGCTTGCTTCACTTGACATAATGACCTCCAGGATCATCCGTGTTGTCATATGTTTTATGACTTCTTGCACCTGCATAATATTCCATCATGTGTATACACCACAGTTTAACCATTCATTGGTTGATGGATATCTGGCTGGTTTCCATCTTTCGGCAATTGTGAATAATTCTGCTGTGCACATCAGTGTGAGGATGTCTGTTCGTGTTACTGCTCTCATATTCTTCTGGGTATATACCCGGTAGTCGTATTGTCAGGTTATGTGGCAAATCTATATTGAACTTCTTTAGGAACTGCCAAACAGTCCTCCACAGTGGCTATACCATTCTACATTTTCACAAATGGTGAATAAGTGTTCCTATCCCTCTACATCCTCTCCAACAGCTGAAGTTCCTTGTCCTTTTAATAGTAGCCATCCTAATAGGTGTTAAATGATATCTCATTGTAACTTTGATTTGCATTTCCCTAATCACTAGTGATGCTAAACATTTTTTCATGTTTTTTTTTCCATTTGTATTTCTTCTTCACACAAATGTCTATTTAAGTTTGTTGCCCATTTTATAATTGGATCATTTGTATTTCTACTGATGAATTGTAGTATCTCTTTATATACCATGGATATTTCACCCTTATTTGATTTCCATATATTTTCTCCCATTGAGTTGGCTGCCTTTTCACCCTTTTGACAGATTCCTTCGAGGTACAAAAGAGTTTAATTTTGAGAAGGTCTCATTTCTCTTTTTTTTCTTTTGTTGCTTGTGCTTTGGATGTAATGTCCAAAAAACCACCACATACCACAAGGTCTTTAAGATGTTTCCCTACATTTTCTCTAGTAGTTTTTATATTTATGGCTTTGATCCATTTTGAGTTGTTTATTGTGTAGGAAGTAAGAAAGGGATCCTCTTTCATTCTTACGGTTATGGATATCCAGTTTCCCTACACTATGTGTCAAAGAGACTGTTTTTTCCTGTTAACATGGCTTTGGAATGTTTCTCAAAACCCAGTTGGTTGTAGAGGTGATGGGTTTATTTCTGGACTCTCAATTTTATTCCGCTGATCAATGTGTCTATCTTTATGCCAATTCCATGCTGTTTTGACCACTGTAGCTTTGAGGTCAAGCAGTAAATTTCCTCCCAATTCATTCTTCTTCTGTTTTAGAATGCATTTTGCTATTTGGGTGCGTGTTCCCTTCCAAATTAATTTGGTAATTGTATTTCTACTTCTGTAAAGTATTCCGTTTGAATTTTGATTGGTATTGCATTGAATTTATAAATCATTTTGGGTAAGATTGACATCTTCATGATATTTAGTCTTCTAGTCCACGAACATGGAATGTCTATCTGTCTGTTTAGGTATTCATTGATTTATCACTGTTTTGTAGTTTTCTGCATATAGGTACTGTACTTCTTTGGTTAAGTTGATTCCTAGGTATCTGAGTCTCTTTGTTGCTATTATAAGTGGAATTTTTCTTCTCAGATTGTTCAATATTAGTGAACAGAAACTTCACTGACTTTTGTGTTTATCTTGTATCCTGCCACTTTGCTGAACTCGTTTTTTAGCTCAGGTATCTTTGTTGTAGACATTTCAGAATGTTCAAATATAGGGTCATGTTATACATGAACAGCGAGAGTTTTACTTACTCTTTTTCTATTTGGATGCTTTTTTTTTCCTTGTCTAATTTCTCTAGCTAGAATTTCTAGCACAGTGTTGAATAACAATGGTGACAGTGGCCATCCTTGTCTTTTGTTCCCAATCTTAAAGGGAAAGCTTTCACTTTTCCCCATTGACTATGATGTTGGCTGTGGGTTTTTCATATATGTCCTTTATCATATTGAAGACTTTTCCTATCTTTCAATGTGTTTTTTATCAAGAAAGTATGCTGGATTTTGTTGAATGCCTTGTCTGCATTGATTGAGATGATCATATGTTTCTTAACCTTCAATTTGTTAGTGTGGTGTATTATGTTAATTGATTTTCTTATGTTGAACCAGTCTTGCATACCAGGAATAAATTCCACTTGGTTGTGTTGTATAAGTCTTTTGATATGCTGTTGGATTTTATTTGCAAGTATTTTGCTAAGACTTTCTGCATCTATTGGTCTGTAATTTTCTTTTCTTGTAGTGTCTTTTTCTGGCTTTGGTATTAGGGTGATGCTGGTTTCCTAGTGTTTTGGGTAATTTTCCCTCCTCTTCAGTTTTTTGGAAGAGTTTAAACAGGATTGTTGTTAATTCTTCTTGAAGTGCTTGGTAGAAGCATTTCTACCAAGAAATCACCTGTGAAGCCTTCTGGTTCTGGACTTTTCTTTTTTGGGAGATTTTTGATGACTGATTCAATCTCTTTAAATGTGATTAGTTTGTCTATTTCTTGTATTTCTTGTAGTATCAGTGTAGGCTGTGCATTTCTAGGAATTTGTCCATTTCATCTAGGTTGTCTAGTCTGTTGGCATACGGATTCTCATAATATCCATCAATGTTCTTTTTTGTTTCTGTGGCATCAGTTGTAACTTTCCCCTTTCATTTCTGATTTTATGTGTGTGTTCTCTCTTTTTTCTGTTTGTCAATTTTATTGATCTTCTCAAAGCTTTTGGTTATATTTATTTTCTCTGTTTTTTTAAAAATTTTTCTTCTATTTCATTTACTTCTGCTCTAATCTTAATTATTTCTTTCCTTCTGCTTGCTTTGGGAATGGTTTGTTGTTCTTTTTCTAGTTTCTCCAGTTTTTCAGTTAGATCTTTGATTTTAGTTCTTTCTTCTTTTTAAATATAGGTATTTAGAGCTATAAATTTCCCACTCAGTACTGTCATCTCTGTATCCCATAAGTTTGATAAACTGTAGTCTCATTTTCATTTGTCTCAATATATTTACTAATTTCACTTATAATTTCTTCTTTGACCCACTGATTTAGGAGTGTATTGTTCAGCCTCTGCACCTTGCAATTTTACTTCTTTCCTGTCTATTATTGATTTCCAGTTTGGTTCCATTATGATCTGAGAATGTGCATGTCTACTTCCAATCTTTACATTTTTTATTGAGACTTCCCTTGTGACCTAACATGATCTATACTGGAGAAAGATTCAGGGGCACGTGAGAAGAATGTATAACCTGCTGGTAGATGTAGTGTTCTGTATATTTCTGTTAGGTCTAGCTCATTTATCATATTGCTTAAGTTCTCTATTTCCTTGTTGATCTTTTGCCCAGTTTTTCTAATTAGTGATATGAGTGATGTGTTGAAGTATCCAACTATTATTGTAGAGATGTTTATTTCTCCCTTCAGCTTTGCCAGAGTTTGCCTTATATTTTAGGGTACCCTGGTTCATTGCATAGATATTTATGACTGTTACTTCTTCCTGGTGGATTTTCCCTTTTATTAACATATAATGGCCTTATATACCTCTTATAACTTTTTTGCATTTAATGTCTGTTTTGTCCAAGATTAGTATAGCGACTCCTGCTCTTTTTTGGTTACTGTTTGCATACAGTAGCTTTTTCCAACCTTTCACTTTCAACCAGTTTGTATCCCTGAGTCCAAGGTGAGTGTCTGGCAGATGGCATAAGGATGCCTCATGTTTTTTTTTTAATCCATTCTGTCAGCCTATATCTTTTGATTGGGGAGTTTAATCCATTCACATTCAATGATATTACTGTAAATGCACTATTTACTTCCACTATTTTATTCTTTGGTTTTCATATATCACATCTTATCTTCGTCTGTCTTTCTGTTTTTTGGTTATCCTTTCTGCTATTCCTGTCTTCTATACTCTCCTCCCAGCCTCTCTCTCGTGTGATTAGGATGGTGCTCAATTTCTCTCTCTTTCATGGGTACTTAGTGGTGGGAGGTTGTGTTACTGCTGTTCTTAGAGTCTTGGTTCAACCTATTCTGGGTCTTTAGGATTGTTCCTATTAGCTGCTCAAATCAGGGCCCTGAACTCAGTATTGGGCTGTAGACCTGCTTTGCAGGACTTTGGGAAGGGAGGAGTTTTGCCATCGCGATTCTTTTTCTTTGCCCTTCTCTCTTCTGACGGTGTCCAGTCTTCCCCTGGTGTACTAACCCTAGATGATTTTTTCCCTGATCCTTTCTGCCTGTTTTCTAGCTATTTTTCTGGGAAAAAGAGAATGTCTCATGTCTTTCTAGTCTGCCATCTTCCCCAAGTAAAAACAGTTTTTTTTTTTTAATCACGCTTGTACTTGTACCAAGTTGGCACTTTTTGATTATTACCATAGTTCCCAGAGTACCATCAATATAGGAAATCTTGTAAATATATTAATATCCCCAAAGTAACTTTATTTTCAGTAAAAGTGAATTCATGTGTTAAACAGAAAGAGCAAGGGAAGAAGGTAATGATAGATAAGACATTTTATAACTTATTGTACTACAAGTACTGACACCTCATTATAAAAACAAGTCATCATTATTATATTTCTGGTATCTATAAGATAGGTGACTTTCATATGTCTATTGAATACTGCTGTATCTGAGAACATTATATTATGCTCATCTCCTTATTTATGAAAGGCTATTTGGCAACTACCTTCAATGGCTATGTATTTTTATTTAAAAAAGAAAGTGACTATCTTCTAAGAGCTGGCCAAACATCTTTTTATATAATCAATAAATTTTTCTCTTATTGCCCGTGTACTTAATTAATAAAAATTTCTCACTTGAGAAGACTTAAGATCCCTTTAATTCTGAGAATCATAAGATGATTAAAATAATATGAGGGAGTCCTATTGTGGTCCATATTGTAAACATCTTTGAGTAATTGAACTAAAATGACTATAGATGACCAAAATGTAGAAATCCTTGTTAATGCCCCATACCACCAACTTCTCTTAGGTACTATCAAACAATTACCTGTCTCAGTTTTTTTCCCCCAGTATTCCTGTCATGACTGAAATGTTAAAAAAAATAAAATAAAAAAAGGATGGGACATTGAGACAAGGTTTATTTGATTTGGTGAATTTACCTGAGCTGCCTCTTGTTGCTTTTTTAGCTGTTCGAGCATTAGCTGAAATTCGGCCTCTTTCTGTTCTGCCTCTTCCAAGGTGGCCTGATTCTGCTCCTCATAGGCCATTGCCACCACAGCTAGGATCAAATTTATTAGGTAGAAGGAGCCCAAGAAAATGACCAGCACAAAAAATATCATGTATGTTTTTCCAGCAGCACGTAATGTCTGGAAACAAGAATATCTGAATTATTTTTTCAATATTATTTTGCTAACTTGTGGCTTCAACTTTCAACTTACTGTATGTCTTACAAGACTCCGATCTAAATTATAATTATGTTGTTGAAAGTCCTGTTTCTTTGTCTCCTTTCCTAAGTAATTCTCTTCCTTCTTCCCTAACTCATAAGTTCACACTCTCATCTCTAGGATGGCATTCTTGGATTCACCAAGAACATAAAAATCCATAAACCACAATGAATAGCTCCATCAAAGAGCAAAGGCTTTGTGACAGTTTAGTGGGAGTCTAAAATTCCCTTCTTCATTTTCATCAGCTCCACCTGAATGATAATACTTGAAGGGATGTGTAGTGCTAATGGGAGGATGTGCCTTGTGTGTGGGCAGATCTGTGTCTAGGCAGAGTAGGAAATAGATCTTGAGCTAATGGGACATGGGAGACAACCTCTAACCCTGGCATCACCATACAAAATGTGTTATAATCAATAGGATAGAGAAACTCAAATCTCTTCATTCCAAGTTCTGCTTCTTCCACTATATTATGCTATGGTTTCCACTATATTATGTTATTATTATAATAACTAAAATGCTTTTCTAGCATGTTTTTACATACAAGAAAGTACTATATGCCTATTCAGGTTCTCACCAGTTGGTAAAGATTTTCCCAGAAGTCCTGAGTCATCAGTCGAAACAGGGACAAAAAAGCCCAGCTGAAGGTGTCAAAGCTTGTGTAGCCATAATTGGGGTTTCTACCAGCTTTCACACACACATAACCTTCTGGACAGTGGCTGTAAATGGGACAAAAGGAAGTAGTAAGAGGTACTCTGCTATCATTTTATTTGGGAACATGCTGTACTTACAACATTGTCTAGTCAGGAAGACTTGCTTTTCAAGGGATGCAAGCAAGATAAATAACTGATATATTTCACAACTCTTGACTTAATATAATTTTAGTAGCCATTTGGTGTCATCAAAATATGACATAGCATTTCTAATAATATTTTACAAAACTATTTTTGTTAATTGGCATTTTTACATATCCCTATTTCATTTTTTCTACTAAGAAGTGTTCAGATTTGATTTGTAGCTCACATATATTTATCCTGGAGAAATAGCACTTTAGCTAAAAGTATTTCTTCTTGTTTCATAAAGCATAAAATGTTACCTAATATTTAAGTATTTTTTCACTTTATAAGTAATCATAATTGTTACAAATTAGTGTGAATAAAGTTAGTTGGCTCTATCTGTCAGTTACTATCAAAAGAAAAATACATATATATGTGTATACACACACACACACTTTTGCCTTACCCTGCATCAGTGCTATTTCCACATAGTAGTGCATCTGAACTACCCTCCAGGAAATAATAATATCCTATTTGAGAAAAACATAGTTATATGAGGAATATTTGCTTTGTGCAAAACATTCAAATGAGAACAGGAACAAGTTCTATTATTAGGCTTCATTGTGTAATTTTAAATATTTTATATAATTCATTCAAAGAATCAAGCATCTTTCCCCTTTCCCTCCAAACATGAGATATTTTATTAAGGGGATTAGATCTTTGATACTGAAACATATTTTTCCTCATGAATATAAAATTAATGATAATGACAGTTACTAACATAATATTTTTAAAAGATATTTTTCCACCCATAATGAAAAATAAAAAGTTTATTTTGTAAAAATAGATCATGATAGGGATTTCTTTGCTTTCTCAAAACCACTACATATTTCAAAATAAAAGGATCATGCCTTTGCTGGTCTTCTCTACTATTTTAACATTATTTACAAATTTTTAATAATTAATTATAATATGTATTCTACCAACTTCCAGAAAATATCATAGGCAGCTTAAAGAAAAGACACCTACATAATATCAACCACTAAAATAAATCAAATAAAAATGATCTTAAATACTAAAGCTAAAATAACTACTATAGGTGAACATTACATTATCTCAAAATTCCTCTCTCTAGCCACCTCCTGGGCTTCTTTCAAAATCCAGTTGCAGTGTCACTCTTGTGAATTTTTCCTTGTTATTTTCTATATCCTTCCCACTAAAGACTGGCAGAATTAAGAATTACCAGTGCTACTACTATATTTTATATAGAGAGATATATACATATGTATGATATATGTATATACACACACACAATGTACTTCCATTATTATTTGTTATTGTTCTATAGTGCAATTATTTGTTTAAAATTATTGTTCTTCCTTGACATAAGATCTTTTTAAAAAATCTTAGTAGACAAGTTGTAGGTTTACAGAAAATTTTTGCATAATATATAGAATTCCCATATATTGCCCTACTATTAATAACTTGCATTAATGTAGTATGTTTGTTACAATTCGTGAAAGAATGTTTTTATAATTGTACTGTTAACTATAGTCCATTGTTTACAATAGGGATGTGTTGTACAGTTCTATGTTTGTTTCTTTAAAATTTTTATTCTAGTAAAAGATTTCCCCTTTTAACCACATTCAAATATATATAATTCTCTGCTACACCACAACCATTACCAAATCTTTACTATCAACCCAAGTAAAAACTCTATACCACCCTACCCCTGTCCCAGCTCTTATAAACTGTATTCTAATTTCTGACTCTATGAATTTTCTTATTCTGCTAATTTCATATCAGTCAGATCAGACAGTATCTGTCCTCTTGTGTCTGGCTTATTTCACTCAACATGATGTCTTCAAGGTTCATCCATGTTGCTGCACATATCAGCACTTCATTCCTTTTTATAGATGAGTAATATTCCATTGATGTACATACCACATTTTATTTATCCATTCATCTCTTTTTTTTGAAAATATAAAAACATGATTTTATTGGTCATCATAGAAATGCAAATTAAAATTAAAATTTGGTATATATCCACCAGAATTGATAAAATAGAAATAATGGAAAATACCAAGTATTGGCAGGAATGTGAAACAACCGAAGCTCTCGTACATGGCTGATAGGAGTGTGAAACTGGTTGGCAGAAACTCATAAAACTGATTTATGATTATATTATGACTCAGTAATCTTAGTCCTACAAAAATCACCAAGTAAATGTGTACATATCTTCTCAAAAATGTATATGTACAAAAATGTATATGTTCATCTCTTTATGGACATTTAGTTGCTCCTGTCTTTTAGCAATTGTGAATAATACAGCTATGAACCTTGGTGTGTAAATATCTGTTCAAGTTCTTGTTTTCAATTCTTTTGGGTAACTACCATAAAAGTGGGATAGCCAGGCCATGTGCATTTCTATACTTAGCTTTCTGAGGACTCTTTACCTAACTTTCTGAGGAAAGGATCTTAATAGTTATTTCTATATTAGCAGTGTTTGGAACTTTGAATAAAGTCTATTGAATGAATAAGTGAATGGATGATAAAAAGAACGACAGAATAAAATAATCATTGTTGTATTTTGGAGAAGAAATAGTTTTTAGATGCTGAGTTTTCAGTGGGATATATTTCATGCATTGTTCCATAAGGGATATAGAATCACAAAACCTAAAATGCCATTTTAGCTTTTGTGATTCTTTACTCCTTTGTGATGTCTTTATTCCTTTGGTCAGAGGCAGGAAAATTAAGATAGGTTTTCTTAACTTTTAATTAAAATTTTTAAAAGTGAAGGGAATATGATGGTACCTGCATGAGTATTTATAAATGAAACTTAGTCCATTAAGTTCAATCATCCCAAAGCCTTACTCTAAAGAAAATAAAACATTCAGTCTTAATATTTATCTTTAATTTTAATGAATTTAAGTTTCTATTACCTTAAGGATAAATACATTTATTTATATTTGCCTTTGGTGTACAGTCATGTTTTTCAACAAACAATATTTCAGAAAAGGATAAAAATTTTAGATTTTTAGTGCTGAAAATGACTTTAGATATTCTTGATTTATTGCATTTGAATGTAAGAAAATTAGAGTCCAAAAATTTCACTAGAGAGAACAAACCCAAAATGATATTCTTAAGGCTTCCTTGATCTTAGATTTTAAAAAAACATTTCAGGGAGTTGGTGAACTTATTAACAACATACGAAGAAAATAAGGGACATTTCATTTATTGTTCTGACACATATTTTTCTTAATCACGACATTTTTCTTAATCTAGATATTTAAAACTGCTTGAAAATTATTTGTTAGCATATCACTGAATATCATGGAAGATTTAATCTGTACCAATCCAAGGTATTTCCCAGATTTTAACTATTCAGGCACACTAAATATTACTTTTTAAAAGTATGTTATTATTACATTTAAAATTATCAAATCACCAATAGCCTTTTATGACTAATCCTTCATTTCCACATAACTGCTCTGTAGAATTTTGTCTTTTTCTATTTCCTAAGTATCACCCATAACTTCAAAATAATAAAGAAATGGCTATATTCAAGCACATCCAGAATCCAAGTTTTATATATTTAATATCTTTCTTTAAAAAGGACATTTCCCTTCCTCATAATTCATGTTTCTTTCTGCTTTGAAATATTGCTCTTAGCAGATACTAAAATTAAAGATAAAAAAGAAAATTCAACTTACTTTTGTTGTCAGTTTCAAAAGAGAAAGGCTATTAGGTCAATTATTTTTCCATCCTTCTAAAATAGACTACTTAAATATTTGACTATTTTGTCTAAACTCCTGAAATAAAGAAAACCTTATTCCTATAACTTGTCTGATTTATACATTTACTATTATTTTCTTCTAAAGCTTAATTGACTATATTTCTTTCTCTTTGATGTGGTAACTAATTTTCAAATTTAAGAATAATGTTATCTTTAGATATTATTTTATTTCCATAAAATAACAATAAAAGTAACCCACTAAACTATTGGCACCATGAGGCTAAGGACTATGTGTCATTCACTCTTATTTTCCACAAGTGTCCAGTTTCTAATACATAAAAGACATTCTTTAATTATTGTTTAATGAATTATCTTTGTATAATTCATAGAGTTGCAAAGGACTTTCACATATTTTACCTCATTTGATTATCTCAATGACTACAGAAAGCACAGAAACTGAAAATCTTAGGAAAATTTCTTTCTAGGTGAATTTTTTAGCTTCCCACATGGTGGTAAACAGGAAGTGGCATTTAGTAGTCACTAAATGGTAAATTAGAACAGTTATCAATAAAATAATTAAATGCATGTGCAAAACTTTGATAATTAACCAAAGTCTTCTTTAAAATTAGTTCCAGGAATATAAATGATCTATTATGTAAAATCAAGGGGAAATAAATGCCAAATAAAAATATCATGTTTAAATATCTTAAAATAGATAAGTAATTTTTAAAAGAGAGCACAACCTGTTAGTGGATCAAAAATGAAAAGAATAAATATACATAACAGTAATTCTTACTTGAATCTTGAATATATGATTTCCAGTCAAAGTCAACAACAGTTTCGTTTACCAGTGTGCCATTGTAATTCATCGATATATTCCTCTCTATGCTATGTTCCTCCAGGGATGCATTGGTGGGAGGCCATTGTACACACTTATTCCTCAGGTTGCCCATGAAGAGCTGCAGCCCAATTAGGGCAAAGACGCTCAGGCAGAACACAGTCAGGATCATGACGTCGGAGAGCTTCTTCACCGACTGGATCAGGGCCCCCACGATGGTCTTCAGGCCTGGAAGAAAGAAAGTTATTAGTAAAAGATTATTGGTGGTTTGACAATTTTAAATGGAATGAAATAATAAATGTATCATGCAATTTCCTTGAAAAATACAGATTCCATGCATCATAAGTCCAAAAATGGCTGCAATGCTGGTGGAAGAGCAGCTCTTCATGGAAGGCTGTGAGCTTATGGAGATGAACTCCTGGCATGTAATAATCCATTGAACAATGAAATGAAGATCCACATCCCATTACATTGAGAGGAGATAACAGGAGGTTCAATGTCTTCATGAAGCCTAGATTATGAAAAGGGTCATGTGCTTATCCTTTCTGTTAATGAAACTTCCCCCACACTTTCAATAGGATCAGTTGACAGTTTTCTAATGAAATATTTGAAAAAATATTTGAAAATTCCTATTTAAAAGTACAGAACTTTTTTCTATAAAACTGGAGGTGAACTGGAGTATAATTGCATGTTAGAATAATAGATCTTCCATGAACACGCATGCTATTCTTTATTATCTTGTTCCTTTGTTTTTTGTTAGCAATATTAATATTTCCACTGCATTACACAGTAATCAATGACTATAACCAGTAAGAAGTTTAGTTGTATATCCAACAGGAAACAAATCCTTGATACAACTGACACGGAGAAAAAACAACAACATGACCTCTTTAAATGCAAATCACGAAGACTGTGATTTACAGGCTCATGCAAGAAATTGTTAAACTCCAAGGCTGAGGGAAAATGTAAAATCATAAAAACTCATGTCCAATAATAAGAATAATTTTCTGGGAAACATCCTGTCTTATGATTCCCAATTTTCTGTAATACTAAATGTCAAACAAAGCCGCTGATGCTGCTAAGATATGATGGTTCAGCCTGGGTGTTTAATCTAGCTCTCACCTGGAATGACTGAAATAGTTTTCAATGCTCGGAGAACTCTGAATGTTCTCAACGCTGAGACATTGCCTAGGTCCACGAACTCTGTCACATATCTGTAATAGGGGAGTTCATACACAAACACAACGACAGGATACAGAGAGAGAGTTGTAGGTATAAGAAACCTTATGCTTTACTCTAATCACTTCTTACCTGGAATTACAGAAAGAGTTTTCAAAACTTTCAAGACTGAAAGTACAAAGAACTAAAAAATTGCCTAGGTTTATAAATTGTTACATACCTGTAAGAATTAACTCAGAGTTATTTAAGATTTAAGCAGAATTTATATTATTTGTTAGGGCCTTTTATAAAGAACTTTTTGGTGATTTTGAATGATAAATATTTTAAGTAATTTCGAAACTAAAGTCCATCACTTTGGCTTTAACCATTGCCTAAAAAAATATTTCACAAAATAGGCGTTCCTGCTGCCACTCTGGAAAGCAATATAATCAATATCACATGTAATTTAGGAGAATTAAGTAAATAGAAAAAAAAATCTTAACTATGCTGCCAGGGTTTCAGATAGGGAAAAATGCGTGATACCACCCAACACAGAATTAGGCATAAAAGGCAGATTACTTTATTGCCTTTTTGTACTTGATAATTTTTCCCCAGTTTGTATTTTAAATGACTGTTAGACAAATGAAATACAGTTTTTTATGGGGAGTGCTGCCTCTGTCATTACTGCTGGTTTATTATTAAGATAAATAAGTCCAATATCTCTTCTTTGCAGGTGTGGTCAAAGAGGTTGGTGAAGTGGTTCGTCCTGATCAAATATCGAGTTAAGGCAAGACAGGAAGCATTTGGAAGCCTGAGTATATCAACATCCCATCTCCTATCCACCACATTACAGCTCTTGGATGAAAAGAAAGTCAACCCCTGCAGGAAGGACGAGGGCAAGAGGGGCTGGTCTACTTTCTTCTAATCTCTCTACTCCTAAATGGCTTTCCATTTCTTTTTGGGTCTCTTCTTTCTTGAGGATGTTTACCACTAGAAGAAAAGGACAGGGGTGCAGAAATTGTGCATATTACTTAGTGTACCTGGGCTGAATAAGAAATAAGCGTAAGGCTGATTATGTTAAGGGTAAGGAAAGCTATAAAGGGAAAGGAGATAGGAAGAAAATAGAGTTTGGGAGAGAAAACAGAAAGTAATGAAGAGGATGTGTATGTTTCTAAATCTTAAAAAATCCATTAGCTGATGAAAATAGAATTTAATATATTCTATTGCACCTTCCTTTTTTCTATTAATTTTATTTGTCAGAATATATTGATATCAGTAAATGTTTATGCCCTCTTATTTCATCCAGGTAATAAAAGAAGCTAAGGAGAGTGAACGGCTGGAGAGGACAATGCAAATTTGTGGGATCTGTAGAACTGTTTTGGCTTATAATTTTTAAAAGCTATTTTCACAAATGTATTATGAATACACTTGCACTTTCCAATTAGGATGTGTGTTGGAAAAGTGGCATGTATGACATTTGTAGACAGGTGCTTATTAATGTGCAAATTGTAGTTAGCATGAATCATTTCAACTACTGCCAAGACTTTGTGATAAAGTGAAATGCCACTTTGACCTCTCTTATGCTAAATTCAAATCCAGAGCTTAAATGTATACATCACACCAAAATATTCTACAGTTAAAGCAAGTCCATTCATCAAAAACATGAGTACTCATAAAAAATACAAACTATGTTATTTTTCAAGTAAGTTTTTTAAAAGACACTTACGCAAATGTAATGACAGTGAAATCGAGCCAGTTCCATGGATCCCGAAGGAAAGTAAAATCTTCTAAACAGAAGCCCCTTGCAATAATTTTTATAAGTGATTCAAAAGTATATATTCCTGTGAAGGTGTACCTGGAGATAAGTATCCAAAGAATTGATAAAGTAATATTTTTATTTCATATCACTCTATCAATGGAATAGATGAATACTAAGAAAGGAATTTAAGAAGGTTGATTTTAATTTCTTATAAATAAGACATAAGCCTAAATTTAAATTCAACCCCCTCACACACAAGTTGTTTTAAAGTGTCCAAAGAACAATGTAAGAAAAGCATGCTGTACATAATCTATCTAGCCACTGTCTAAAATATCTTGTTATTGATGTGAATGAATAGAGCCTCTTGAGAATTGTCCAGTACATTCACATGATGGAGTAGCCAATCAATAATTTTGCAGAAGCATAAAATGATTTTCTTTTAGAAGACACACACACACACACACCAAAACACAAAAACCTCAATTTTAACGATGTTTTAAGAATGAGAGAACACTGACAAATCAGCCAGTTTTATGTTTTCCCTCTGTTATGTGATAGACTAACTTACTTGGAAAAAGGGCATCATTAAAATCAAGGTAGATAATTCAAGGGTCACAAAAGAAAAAAAAATGTGTTAATTCAGATACATGGATGTTTCCAAGGTTGAAATATTCTACTCAGATTTGGGGAGCGAGTACCATAAAATCACAGAAGCAAGAGAGTAAAGACCTGTGGCTCCTAACATGTTAACTCCAATATTTTAGGAATTCTTGGTATATTAATTTTGTTATTTCCTTAAGGATTTTTGCTGTTTCTTGTTTGTCTCCAGCCGGAAGTCTCCAGGAAGGAAAGAGTTCTAGGGAATTCCTTTGTGGAGGTTTTTTAGAGGGCAGCAGCCGTGGAGTAACAGGGATCACAGCATGGGCACTGTGAGCAGAGGAGGCGATTGAAAAAGACGCACAACTGCTGCAGTGTTTACCACAAAGCCAGCCTCTCTGCCCTCAATGGTTTGCTTAAAATGGAAGCACCATCAGTGTAGTCAGCAATGCTTCCGGTTCTGAAAATGTTACCCTAACTTTCACTACAGTTAGTTCAGTCCTCAGTCTATTGTTTCAAGTTCTAAAATCCCTGAATTTTGTGTTTTTTTCAGCCAATTCTTGGGTCAGGATGCTTAAAACTGATATAGGATTGACACGAAATGGACGTGCCTGATGGAAATGAAAACTTTATAAGGTTTAGCAATGCCTTATGGCATTTGTGATCTGCCCTGTATAATTCTTAACTCACAATTCATCTGGAAATTAACTGGTACAAGGCTCTTTCTGCTATTGCTTTCATCATGTTGGCAGATCCTAAATGACAGGTGATGATGGAATCCTGGTGACTACCACTTACAGGTGAAGGAAAGTGATTAGAACTAACAGCAAAGGTCAATGACTTATCTTTCTGCTGTGTAATTGTGTCTAGAAATGGCTGTGATAAAAATGTTTTTTAGTTTTATTTAGTAGCTGCATTCAGATATAGTTTCAAAATCCCAAACAATGATTATATATATATATTGTTTTCACATTTGGTGATGTAAAATAAGTTGAACTTACTCTACATTCTTTGTCCAGTCAGGAGGGTTACTCAGTGTCATAAACACACAGTTCGTCAAAATAGTGCACATAATTAGCATGCTGAATAATGTAGGTTATTGTTAAGGAACACACCAAAGAAAATCCAAATCAAGTATTATATTATATAGAACTAACACTCAAAAGTGCCAAAGTTCAGTTCAGCCAGAACTCAAGGATCTATAAGCTGTGGAAAAATAATTTAATCTCTTTAAATTTCAGCTTCTGCACTTGCAAAATGAGATAATGTATAGAAAAGCATTATACTGGAATGAGGTGCTGCTTCTTCTATTATTAAATCAATACACTAATCTCTCAGACAACATTAGTGGGAAGACTATGCAACCCAGAGTTGCAGAGTTTTTGAACAAAATGCATTGTCTTGAATAATTCAGGTAATTTAAAGGGTAACTAAGTAAAAAAGTAAATGAGGAAAAGCACGTACTTCTAATATTTTAATTTCTTAGAAAGGTGCAATTTAGTTTAGTGAATGAAAATAATTTGTAGTTAAAAGAGCAGTATGATGATAAGTGTTGGATGACTATTTCGACTGGGTTTATACACATGCAGCAGCACTGGATAAGATTAAAAGTGAATATTCTTGAAGAGCAGTGTTTAAAATATTGTGCATGTAATTAGATTTCAACATAGAAAAGTGATCTTGGACAAGTAATTCAAGTACTTTGTGCCACTTAACTTCTCTGAGTCTCAATTCACTCTTATACACTGGAGCTAATAATACAGAAATCTCACCCTTTTGAGGTGAAGATTATATGAGTTAATATGTGTGAATGACTGGAACAGTGCCTGAATGCTAATAACTATATCTACATGCAACTAAAATGAATCAAGAAAATGTAACAAGATTATAAGGTGAAAGGGACCTTAAAAGCAATTAGTCTCTTCACTACACTTAAAAAACAAAACAGAGAAATAAGGCCTAAGCTCTAAAAGAATTAGGCCTTTGCTTGAGGACTAGAACAGTCCTCTGCCTTCAGATTCAATATTCTTTCCACTACAGTAACAAATAATTTTCATCAAATGACCACATGATGGCACTAGGAACACAAACTAGGATAAGGAAACTTCCATAAGGTTAAAAACCCTGAACATATGACTTTCAGTTTTTTTCAGTCTAAAAGACATATCAAGTCTTTTACTTTTAAAAACAGCATATTTATACTCTTAGGAATTTCTTGCTATCAGCTTAAAAATAAAATGGCCTTTTAAATTTTAGAATTGCTTTCTATTAATAAAAAGTAGTATGAGCTTGTGATGATTGTAATGCCATTTTTATATTTATTATTATAAAAACCATCAAATAAGGCACAATCAGAAGTGAAGAAGATGGTTTTTGCAAATGAATATAAACAGAGGAATTTAGTTATAGAGTTCTTTTTAATACCAATGGGAATCACAATGCCAAATCCCTAAAGACCATTTTGAAATATAATCTCAACTTTCATTAACTTCCAGGATCTTTACTAAGCAGTAAGTTTTGCATGGCACATTCATAATTCAGTGACTTAAATTTGAAATTCAGCCAGTATTGCAGTACTTCCTTCACAGACTTCATTAGGATAGTTCACGAATTAGCTGAGTATTATCCAGACTCCTGACTTTCTCCAGAAATATGCTTAACGGTTTATTCTATGGTAAATTAAAGTGTCTTATATCATAGATATGTCTAAACTTGGCTCTAAAAGTATTTTTTGTTATTAAATAATTCACTGTAAAATTCTATACAATCATAATCTCTGTACTAAGAAGATAAAGAAAAATATGGCCTAGATTTGTAGGACTTAAACCATGTTAGTAATTTTTGAAAGGTAATACATACACACACATAAATATATATAATGTTAAAGACTTCATACTTTTCATTGGCATCTATGATAATTAACTTTAAGAATAAGGTTTATATGACAAGAGAAGATACAAAAGTAGAGCAATAAAAGCTATAGAATATGGATATTTCCTAACTTAATTTATATTTAAAAGCACTTATAGATTATTACAAATAGCTAATATTAATCACGTGAAAAAGGATATGAATGTACCAAAATCTTAATAGCTATTTTCCTAAGAGGATTGAAGGGAGTTAAAATGTACAGGGCAGAGGTGGCACTGAACCGGAAGATGGCCTTCCCTTTATTCAAAACTATAAAAGTCTGTAAGATAGGAACACAACATAGAAGTATAAACGTATAAACCATTTAAACTCTATTGTCTACTTTCTGTATTTGTTATAATGAATTATCCCAATGTTGCATGAGAAACCAGCAAAATCGGAACTTTTAATGTGCACCATGAAGATAAACTGTCATTGGATCCCTTCTTAACTATAGAAGAAATCCAGTGATATCACTTACCTGGTACCTGCCACTTACCTGTAAGTTTATTGAATATAAAATATTTTGGCCAAGAGAATTTATTTTCTAAATACTTTAAATGTCTGAATTAAATAAAAGGCTCAAAAGTGTGCATATTTCTTTTCATTCTAAAAATCTTAAGGCACTACATTCCTTTCATAATGATTTTGCCTTTCCCAATTCAAAAACCTTGAATATTATCATTTAATAGAAATATTATTATTTTTGAAACAAATATTCTGATACCATTTATGCTTATAAAATAAACATTATCACTCTATTTGTAATAGAAAATAATAGCAGCCACCATCAAACCCACTCTGGGATTAGATGTATAAGATCCAATAATTGATTTCTGGAGGCCAAGTTCCTTGGAGAGTATCTCTTGACCAGGAGTGCTAAATTCTGTACTGGTATTTTTGAGTTAGCTGACATATTGAATTTTAATCCCAACTGGCTGCCTATCTCATGTCATTCATTTTGAGCACTGAGGGAAAGCCTTTTCAAAGCCCCTGAATTCATACATTTGAATGGAATTACATTTCAGGAATTAAACTTATTTTAGGACAACTGGCCATGTGCAGACAAAAAATTAAGATGCAAAATACAATAATGTGTCAGGAGCTCTTTGACTCAGTGTTTCCTAAGGTGTTTTCTCATCTTCAGACAGAGCCAGGGGTGGGAGCGAGCTTATTCTCTGTAGATAACATATTGAGGAAGAAAGTTTTCAACCATATTTTATTTAAATTCACTCATTCTTCGGAAGACACGCTTTTCAGCCTTAGGATGCTTATCTGCCTAGATCACATTAGGACATAGCAAGTATTATTTTTATACTTATTTTCTACTAAGAACTGTTGATAAGTGTTTCTTCTCTACATTCAGTTTTCAGGTCATTAAAAGATGTCTCATTTCTTTTTTTATTCCACCTTCAGAATTTTCGAAATTCAAGTAAAGTAATGACCTAAAAGCATTTGTTGAGTTGCTTTTTGAAAATAGCATTTCCTGTCTGATATGTGTAGAAGTGCCCTAAAACAGGACTGTCAAAATGTGGTCCCCTAGTCAGTTCTGGTCTGTAAGCTGCTACCGGTCTGTGACAAGGTAAGTACAGATATGGAGAGTCAGTGCTTAGAAACTGCATGGCAACTTGATATACTCATTTTTATGTCTATTGAATATAATAATACAAAGGGGGATTGTATTTTGTGTCTTTGTTTTTCATTTCAATTTTCTAGAAATTAATTTTTTTGTAATTTATAGGACACTTGGGACTTCAGCTTCACCACAAAGAGTTTGACAAGCATTGCTCTAAATCTCACCTTTGACTCTACATTTCCTCTCTCACCTTTTGAAGGAGTGTGAGTCCAAGAATACAAAGAAAGTTATCATCAAGTCCATTTGTGTGTGTGTGTTGGGGGGGGCGAGTTTTGCTTGTGCTTACTAGGGGAAAAATTACTTATGTCTACAGAGCTTAGACCCTTTTTTCTCTGATTCATTCAGTGCTTCTGTCCCTTAATGACATTGTGAGAGCGTCATAAAATGTGAACAGACTTGTGCTGTGCAAATGCCTTTACCTTAGGGAGTATGAACATCTGAGGGCACAGAAAGGCCAAAAGGGCTGCACCTCCGCCCTAAATATGCCCCACTAGCAAACCTACAGCATACTCCTTCCTTTCCTCAAAAACGTGCCTCATAAAACCTGGCAGAATTAGCAGACCTAGGGGCAGAAGAGCTAGTAAAAATGTGTTATTTTAAAAATAGTCTCCTATTTTAAAATATTACAGCTAATTTAAAAATGGCCACTAACAATTAAAAAAAATGATAAAAAGGAAGAATTTCATAGATGGCTTAAGCCATGGGTTTGAGGGTGAGGTTGGTCAAGATCATAGTGATTGCAGCTCTGTGAACAAAGAAAAGAACAAGGCTCATCCTTGGGAGACTGGACCACACTGAGAAGAGACCACCTGTGACTCTGGCTTCAGCCCAAACCATGAGCAGGTAACAAAGGAAGACGGAAATAGAAAACATGACAAAAAGGGTGGAAGGCGTGGCTGGGGGTGTCAAAAGTAAGGTTGGCGGAAAGAAGGAAAATTTTGCCTTAAGCAATAAAAAGAGTAGGGTTAAGACTCAGACAATGAACAGAAAGAGAACCAAAAAGGGAGTGCAAAGGGCTGGTGAATTTAATGAAAACTACTGCTTGCCCCTGAAGCTGATAAGTAATTCTAAACCTAAAAGTCCTTTCATAGAAGAACAAATATTTTGACCCAAAAGTTAGAGGCAAATGAACATAATTCTCAATTGTTCAAGTCTTAGACTGAAACTTTTACTGATTTTAGGGTGTATTCTCTATATTCATTTAGGAAATTCTAAAAATTTGTAGAAGATTGGTTGTGAACTTCATATTTACAAGATTTATGTGTACAAATGTGCAGATACTTACAATTTGAAGTAATAAATGGATTAATGAGGTTTTACTATAAAACAATGCTCGTTCTTTAATTTTTCACAAGATATTCATATGGACAAGGCATCCTAGCTAGAGTTATGCAGGAAGCTGACAATAAGGCCAATATTAGGTGACCATTTCAATGGACTTTCTTTTGTGAGGGCTTTTTTGCTTTTCTTGGATTGAAACATATAGGCATATCTATGAATTTCGCAGATGTTTCTTTAAAGTATGTATGGATTTATTTTAAACAATTGTCCAATAAAGCAGAAGTATCGAGTCATAGAGCAATCTTATAGAATCTTAGATATGCTACAATTTTTATGTCAGTGAATAAGTTACAACCGGACCTTCAAATTACAACTGATTTGATGTCTATCTCCTTATCTATTTGTATCCATCCTTTTTACATTGCTTACCAGAAGCCAAGTGTTCAATTTACAAGTGTTAAGAACTAATAAACAGACACTTGTCCCAAGGACTCACAGGTACATGTTTCTTCAAATAATGGAATAATGGTGTTGAAGGGAAAGGAGAATCAGAAAGCAACACTATTTACTTACAAAAAACAGTGAAGCATTTCTAGAGTTTTCAAACATATAAACACTCTTCCCCATTTTTCAGATAAGGGTTCAAAAAAGGAAGAATTCAAGGACTAGTTAAGATTCTACTGTACTTAAACTGTATCAACAAACATTATATAGCTTTAAGCATATGACCTGTTAAAATGAGTGTCATTTCTGATTTTTAAAAGAGGATATATTCAACGGCTTATTATAGTGAAGTATCTTAGCACCCTTAAAATACTCTTTTTACAGTCCAAGGCTGATCCGGATTTAGCATGACTGGCTCCAACTCCCAGCACTAAGAGTTTGTCTTTTAGTAGAATTCAGCCATATATATAACTATTCTTAAAATCTGTCCCTGAGTTCCTTCGTAATAGTGCCAAAACCAAATGCCTTTAACTACAGTTCGACAAAGGAATAGAAATGTAAGAAATCCATGAAATCATTTAAACATATATTTTTTTTGCCTCAGAACAGCATGGCATTGTGACTGAATTAAATAGTATATTCTATATACGAAATATCACTTTACAGATATGGTTACAGCGATGTAATTCATTACATATTAGGTGTTGTTCTAGCTTGTCATTTATTTCTTCATATATAGTCACCAATATCAAGTTACATTTATTGAGCAACTATATAAATTGCTAATATGCATGTGCATTGCAGACACATGGAAAGTAACATGAACTAGTTACTTTCTATTAACTGTTTAATACAATACTTTAAAGCCCTGCGCTACATTCTATAGAGAAAACAAAAATATGTATGTCATACTCCTAAGAAGCTTACCAACTAGTGAATATTCAACTATCTTTACTAATAGAAGAAAATCTAGAAGGGTTAGAGAAGGTTTACCCCCACCAAAGATGTTCAGTAGAAATATAATGTGAGCTACAAATCTGAGTCACATGTGTGATTTAAAATGGTCTAATAACTATGTTAAAACATAAAAAGAAACAGGTGAGATTAATTTTAGTAATTATTTTGTTAACTCAATATATCCAAAATGCTATCATTTCATAATGAAAGCAACATTAAAAATTATTGAGATATTTCATCTCTTTTTTCATAGTAAATCTAAGTCTTTGAAATATGGATTTGCCACATTACAAGCACTCAATGGCCACATATTGGGCAGCACAGATCTATACTTAAACTATTTATTGTTCTACTAAGTCACACTCTCTTTAGTAACCATTGCCAGCTAAAAATATTTTCTGATTTTAAGACAAACCAAAAAGGTAATTACATAGAAACACTGTTAAATAAAAACTTATGTAACTCTTAATTAAATATAACTCAATCTTAATGGTGCTGTGGAGTTTTATCACCATGTATAAGCAAGTGTCACTGTGGAAATGGCGACAGAGTTCTAAGTTGGCACAGAATTGGGCTCAACCTTATAGCTCTAAGCTGCTGGCTTGGAAAGAGGTTCTAGCAGGGAGGGGCAGAATGAGAGCCATGTGGCCAGAGGAGTGATGCTTTAAAGGTTTGGGTGTGAAGAATTGCATCAGAGGTCAAGAGATTCCTATTAGTATATACCTCTGGGGACATTTCTCATTCTGGGCCAATTCCATGGCATCTAATTCCACTTTTTTCCTCAGGGTTCTCTAAATGGTCTCACCTACTTCCCAGCTCATTTGATAGCCTGTGGATTTAGACCAAGATTTCTCTCCTTATTCTGGCTCACTGGGGGATGGAAAGCTTTCTCATGAGTTCTCTACTTAACTCTAAAGTAATCATTCATTGTTTTAAAACTTTTCTTCTCTCCTAGTCTCCTTCTGTTTTCCCCCTTACACTAAGGGTGAACAGCTCAGAGAACAACCTGTGAAACTTCCTGCCTGTAGGGAACTTCTGAGCTTTAATATACAGCCTTCATTTTATTACAGATGTGGCCTTGGGCCAGTGATCACAAACCAAAATGCCTGCAGGAGTCAGGCTGTCACTGGTAACTGCCAGTTTTTAGCATGTGAGTCAGTGATGCCAGATTTGGTATTTCAAGAGAAGTATTAAATCTACAAGGTTTTGTGTATGTAATATATATACATATGTATGTGTGTATGTACTCTGATTTATGAATGCACAAAATTCATTCAGAAATTTAAGCAACACTGTGTGACTCCAATAAAACATTCCTTGTCTATTATGGGCTAGATGCCTTAAGGTCAGTTTTTTAATCTCTGCTTTAAGCTCACACAAAGGAGAAGAATTAGAAAACGATGCTTGGGGGCCACTACTGTGTACTCAGAGAAGTCTTTGCAAATTGCTTATTCTTAGGCTATAGCTGGCTGTAACAGGGACAGTGGATAATCCCATAAGGGACCTAGCTGAGCTCTCATCAGCCAGGTTATGGACGACTCTACCAATACTTCAGACGGAGTGAAGAAAGTATACCCAACAGGTGAAATTACAAAGTCTGGAGTCAAATTTTTCAGCCCTATATTATGACCATATACCATAGATCTGGTACACTGTTATATGTTTAGTTGATCTTTCATTAATTGGAAAGGACTAATTTGAGGCCCGGATTAGTTGCAAACTTGTCTGAGAATTTTGAGCAAATTTTTCTACCTCAATTTCTCCTCTGAATGGAGAGGATTTTAATAATATCAACCTCAGGGTTGTTTTGAGGATGAAATTAAATAAAACGTGGAAATACCCTTAGTGAATTCTAAAATATGATAGAATTATAAGGGTTAGACTTTTAAAAAGGTGTCTGCATGTCCAGTGCTCAAATATGCACACAAATGAACACTCCTGTTTCTCAAAGCAGAGCTGATTTTTCATTGGCATTGTTCTGTTCGGTATCTTTCCTCTCAAATTTCCTATCTCAGAAAATGATACTACCAGGTTGCTCTTGTTTGACACCTAAATATCACACCTCCAAAAGAGATACCAAATCCATCCATTCTTCTCTATCTCTGCTGTCAAAATTCTAGATCAAGCCTCTGCAAAGACTCCCAATTTCATTTCCCGTCCCAGTTAGTTCAATCTGCTCTCCCATAGAGAAGCCCAATTGATCTTTTAAAAATGTTAAGTGGACCATGTCAGTCCTCTACATAAAGCCTTCTGAGGCCTCATTTTGCTCTTAAAATAAACTTCAAACTGCTCAAAATGTACTAAAAGCTGCCCTTTATCTCTCCCCAGGGCCACTTCCTCAACCTTATGTAGTCTCTTCCTCTTACTTATTACAGCCCAGTCACGTTACATGTCTTCTCATATGCTGTTCTCTTCCCCTGGAAGACATTTTTCTCTCCTAGTTTACCCTTCAAACCCCAATTTAAATGCCATTTCATTTCCTTATAATGGTTTTCCATGACATCTCAACACAAAAGAGTTTCCAAGTTTTATTTTTTCTCTCTCTCTGTGTGGTACTTTTTCATTCATAGTACTTAGGATAATTTGTAATATAAATTCAGTTTTGTAATTGTTTATATCTGATTTCTGCATTAGATTATGAGTCATATAAGTTCAGGCACCATGTTGTTTTGTTCACCCAACATCTAGAGAGCTACCTGACACAGAACAGATGCTCAAGAAATCACTGTAGAATAAATTAATGAAGGCAGAACTTAGTGATAGGGCAAAGAATATTTTCCATGGAATTCAATGTGGAAATTTTTATTTGGTATGGAAAAATTCAGCACATAATTTAATTTTCCTGATTCTAAAAAACTGTTAGAATCTAGTGGAGTAAGTAATTTTATAATTATTTTAGGGTCTCTATTTTTATTTTGTTTTGTTTTCTTTGAGGTACTGGGTGCCGGGAATTGAACCTGGCGCCTCAGATGTGGAAAGCTGGTGCTCAACCACTGAGCCAGATCACATTTGTTTTGTTTGTTGTTTGTTTTTGTTTTCTCAGGAGGCACCGAGAACCAAACCCAGGACTTCCTATGTGGGAGGTAGGAGCTCAACCACTTGAGCCACATCAGCAACGCTGAGTCTCTAGGTTTTAGTTTATACAGAGGCAGGGAATGCTCCTGACTAAGCAGAAGACAGTTAATATGGAGTGATATGTCAGGTTTGGGAAATACATCCAGCCAAGGAGAGCAGAAGTATGGTTTGCAAAACAGCATGAAGAGAGGGACAGGAATAGTAGCTATAGGCTTATTTAGATTCTACCAGTACCTTCTCTTTTCTAATGGTCTGACATTAGAGTTCTAATCATGGAACTGACAGATTTGGTTTTAAACCTACTCTCTGTTACTTAATAGTTTTTTGATCACAGGCAAATTACTTAACCTCAGTTTCATTACTTTTAAATAAAGATAAGAAATAAGTTGGAAGGACATGTGAATTAAATACAAACTGTAAATATCCTGATAAATACTACAAGTAGGGGACAGCTATTGTTTTTTTTTCCTGCCTAACATCCCTTCTTCTCTAACAGGCTCAATCTCTTCCTTTTGCAGAAAACCTTTCCCTCATTCCCTGCCATGTGGCTTGGGCAGATCTCCAAGGCCTGTGATGCAACACTGATCTGGCCACAGGGATTAGTTCAGAGGAGGCCTGTGATCTGAGGAGAACCAATTCTAGGGTTTTTTCTTGAGTTTTTGAAGAAGCAGCAAGCTCTTTCTCTTGGGGATTACTCGGTTATAGGTTATAGGATGCTAATTTTGTGCTGCCGGTGGCTCTCTCTGCCATCTTGTGGAAAGAACCAGGAAGAGAATACAGCCAGCATAGAGAAAGCAGAGTCAGAAAAAGGAAAGGGGCTATGTCCTGATGACCTTTTTAGGCACTTGAATCTGTCAATTATGAAACTAGATTCACCGCACACATTTTTTTCTTTTTCCTGCAAAAACTAGTATCTATTGGATTTTGGTCACTTTCAATTAAGCTATTAAAGGAGGTGCTCAATAACTGCTAACCATTATTATCAACATCATCACCTTGGGACCATTTCTGAGCAGAGACCAGAAGGTGAAGAAGGAAAAAGGGGCAAAAGGAAGAAATATCAACCTGCACGGGTGGGGAAAAGAAAGTTTTGGAAGGCAACTATAGGTCCTTAGCTGGATGGGAGAGCCTGAGGTGACAGGTAGTTCTAGAGGAGTCAATATGCAAAGAAAATTGTAAATTGGGGACTGTCCATATGACAATTTATGGAATCATAAGCTTTTACCTATCATCTACTTTTCCAATTTTCTATTAAATTACTTTTGCAAGAAAAACTCCATATGAAAGAATCAGGCAAAGAATACATTTTAAAATGGACACATTTCTACAGTCCATAATTAACAAAACATCCATTTTATTACCGATCTGAAATACCTCATTCTATTTCCAGAAAAATGTCACATTGAAAAAGGTTATTTCCTTCCACGGTACTAATGAGTCATCTGTAATTTTAGGAAGAACATGGTGAGGGAAAATTTGTTGAAATAAAGAGTGGGTGAAAATTTTGAATGTATATACAAATGGTGCAAAATCAACCCAAGCTATCAAAGGAAACTGTGAAAAAAATCCCACAGGGAAAAAAAAGGTGTATTCACAGGCTAGAATGTGCTTTGCTATACAACTCAAGTAAATAAACAAACAAAGGTACCCAACCTGGAATCATGTTCTAAAAAACAATGGACCAGGGCTAACATGGTGTGAAAATGTCTGTGACTGTATTCTGGAAGCATTATTTCTTTATTCCTTAGTTCTTACCTTGGAATTCTGAGGTTTAAAAGTTTTGAGATTCTAGAAAGCAACTAGCACTTCCAAGTGCCAGGAATGTTCATGAGAGAGTTGCTACCATTTTTTCTGTTGCTACTGCAGTATCACTTAACATGGCTAAACTACTTTAAAAATTTGAGTATAATTTTGAACATTATATAATGTGTATATTTTAAACTGTGGCAAAGAGGATACAAATCTGTGGACATATGCCATCTGAAAACATACTATCAGCAGGCACGTTTCCCTTAGTTCGCTGGCCCTATCTTTTAAAAGAGCAGTGGTTTTGTATCACTTCTATTCAAATTAATCCCTTATATGTAAACCACTGTACTTCATCTTAAAACATAATAAAAACAATATATTCTCCAACCGTTTTTATAGTCCACTGACTTTTCAGAAACTACTTTTGAAAAAAAACTGGAGACTCTGTACTTCAAATGTACAAATGTGTATACTTCCCGACTTTTTGGTCCCTCATATCAGCACTGTTGGGAATCTCATTCTAAGAGGCATTTTCACTAACGACAGTTACACCATTCTGGACCCTTTAGCTCTACTGGCAGTACTGTCTATCTTCTGCACAGTTGTTATGAAGATCACCCTGCCAATACCAGACACCCAAGTCACTAAAATAAAATTACTTGTGAAAAATCAAAAGAAATACTCATACTTTTAACAGGTTAAGATATTACTAAGTGTTCCAAATTTAATCAGAGAAAATTAATTCAAAATTAATTAGCTCAGCAAATTAATTATTACTGTTCAATAATGAAACACTCCAATTATAAAACTTAAGACTAGAAAACAGTGTACATAAAATTTATGGAAAGTTTTAAAACATAAACATACAAAAGAAGAAAACTGCAAACACATAGCTCATTCATGTGTTCTAAGCATACCATGGAAGTTGTTAAGGATTTCAGTCCTGTAAGAAGTTTCATTTGTAGTGCTGTTGAATGACTTATATTCTGAAGTTGCCTGATGTCAGCTCAATATGAATGAAATGGATATGCCTTATCTTTGGAAAATCTCCTCCTAACAACAATATTTCGCACGTCAGATTGTTCTTGCACACTGTGATTTTTTTCCAAAACACCAAAATGTTTTTTGCTTCCTCACATAGTGTACATTTTAAGATAAGGATAGAAGATGTTAAAGGCAAATTTGGACATGAATCTAACAAAGTTTATAAGGGTTACCTCCGCACAAGGCTCTAGCTGGCTAGTCATTCCATCAGAATTGGTCTATTACCCTAAGTTTTAAGATCTTTCCTTTAAATATTTTGAAAGGGTTTATGTAATTTTTGTTTTCCATCTGCCTTATATATTGTTACATATCACTCATTGTAACCCAGTTGTGAACTGTTTGGGGAAATCTCCTCCAAACAATAACTCTTATAAGGATGAAAGCTCTTTAATTAGATGAAAGAAAATGATTGGATACCCTGGTTTTCACATGCAGAATCGCTGCCCATGCCAACATGGATTGATTTGGTCCTCAGAATATTTATCTATTGTTTTACAAATAAGGACACAGCATATGACCCCGGAGGCTAGATTTAATCCCTATTTGATGAAAGGGTCGACTGTGCAGTTGCTTTAATAATTTGTACATGGTGGTTACTCCAAGAGAGGTTGGGGTTGGGTTTCTGGGCAGCAAAAGCCCTGGTGAGGATGGAGCCCAGTAACCCATCATAGGAGTAGCCTCCATGTCTGGTGGTTGTAAATAAAGTAACGTACTCCACAGTGTGAATGAATCAATGCTTGGAACACATTAGAGTCTTTGCCTCAATAACAGAGTAATTTTAAATAGGTAAAATAAAAGCAAAATAGGTTAAAAGGTTTAAATCGTTTGATTACCTATATTTTTACTTTCCTTATAAAAATAAAACCTTAATAGTTTGCTTACCTTAATATGGATTTTGGCTTTTCGGATTTCACATCATATTAATTTCCAAAGAACCAACTTAATGAAAAAGTACATTAAATAACTTTTCTCATCATTTAAAAAGTTTGTTATGATATAGATAATTTCTTACCTATGATTTGAAAGTACAATGTTAAGCAATGTTAAAAATGAAATCAATGGAAAAGGATTCTTTATCTCTTCCTTTACAATAAAATGGACAAACTAGTTTTTTAAAAGGGAAAGTATGGTACAATTAACCTGGCTATATCCTGAAAAGTTAAAAAAAAATTCTGAACATAGTACTAGTCATCCTTTTGTGAGATTTATACCTCTGAAAAGGCAGCAATGAGAAGTGATTTACAAAATGAACTCAAATGTATCATTTTAAAATTGCCAAATTTATCCATTTGACAAGGACTAACTTCTTACAGAAATGGGCAAGGAACAAAGATAGTCCCTAAAAGTTTTTTGAGGTATTTTAAGGTGTATGTTCAAATGAAAAAAATAATTTGTGCCCTACCTTTCCACTCAGAGTTCACAAATGTATTCTGTGTAAAGTGAAAAAGGCAAAAAAAAAAAAAAAAAAAAAAAGTTGCAAATTAACTAAAGTCATCAATTTAATCTAAAAAAACAATAAAATAAACATTCATTAATTTTATCTTTTTTGCATGTTGTTCTTCTTGGTTTGGTGGAATCATGGTCATTATAGTGAAGGGTTGGGTATTTAATACAAGGTATTTATTTCAAGCATGATACAGTAAAATGCATTCATTCAAATATCAATTATTGATTCTTTAAACTACTACATTTTTGTTAGAATTCTTTCCAATATTAATACCTTTGTACCAAAATATTGAATTTTAAATTGTAGATTATAGAGGGACACTGTCTTTCAAGTGTATAAAAATAATTCAGCAAAATAATTGATTTTATTATTTGCAATATGATATAGAAATTGAAAGCCCTTGTGGCATCAAATTTTGTTCCATGAGAAATTAATACTAGCATTTCCTGAAGTCTTCATGACTTGTGATGATTTCAGGATTTCCAAGTGCAGAAAGCACATAAAAGTGTATAGTAAATCTAACTCCTGGGGAGATTTTTAAAAATTATTAAATTAGCCACTTACAATTTATATTTGTTTCTAAGGTATCTGTCATGGTGCATTCGGTGCAGTTCCATCTCTTATAGTGTAATCAATTTATTTCTCATGTATATCATAAAATTATATATGCAATTGTGTGTCCTTTCTTAAACAGAAGGATACTTAAGACTTTGCACTAATTCAGCTTGTGGTGGTGATAAAACAGTCCAAGGTATGCAGTAGGCAATTAGTAGCAAAATATGCCTGATTAGAAAACACTCACTTTTTTATTGATATAGTATGGATCCAGGTCCTCCAAGGGCTCTGACACCATCTCTGGAGGAATGTCTCCATAAATAAATGGAAGATTCTTTCCAGCTTCCAAGTCACTATTTGGCTTTGGACCATTTTCATCGTCATTCTTATCTGGTTTGGGATTCTTAGCCTTTTCTTCTGCAATGCGTCTTTCAATAGCTGCAAGAGATTCTCTGGTGAAGAAGTTGAAGCTGTCAGGTCCTGGTGGTACAAGCACTGTCTGCTCCATCTTGTCATCCTGCACATTTTAAGTACTATTTACTCTGCATATGAATGTGCTGGGGAAAAAAAAAAGAATACAAATATTTTAGGCAAAGGTTAGAGAAGGCAGATGTTGATATCTATAAACTCTTGCTGAACAATATGATATAGGATTTAAATTTTTGAATTCATCTTAAATTGAAATATAATTTATAAATATAAATTTTTAACAAATGTGTTTCCTACGTCAAGTATTATTAGGTATCTCATGTTTATCAATTCTTGTGATTTACTGATATAGGAATTTTGCCATGAGATAAGAAAGAGGTTCACATATAAAACCCAAGCCTTTTGGCCCAACAAATGGGTCCTGGTTCAGTTGATCAGAAGAGTTTAGTGCAGCCAGTCTTAAGAATCAATCAGATAGTCACAGCTGTACAGATAGTGTTTCATCTATTCTGAGATTTCAGGTGACCAGAACTGTGATCTCTTCACTGCCTTAGTCATGCTAAAGTCTGCTTACTTGAGCGCATAAAAAAAGACGTGGTCCCTGGTTGGACCAATGCCATTTAGGTGACAAGGCTGGAAAGAAATAGGTAGATGGGGGCGGGAAGGTGGGCAGAGAAAGTTGTAGATGCAGGAGATAGAAGGATTCTACTGTTTCAAGAAAAATGATCAGAAAGGAAACGGTGCCATATGCTCAGTAAGAGCTGGAGTGATTTTCTTCATGAAAGCATTAATGATATTCTTGCTTATCCTATAGTCCTATAGTAATAAACATATTATAAGGAACTGAGGCAAAACTCCACATCACAGTTATATCTGATTCCAGAGGTCAAATCCCTAATGTATTACTTTAAAGCATATTTAATATGATCTCACATTTCTCAGATATTACTAGTCCTGAAATTTCCCAAAATCTAAACCTTGAGTTTTATTTGGATATTGCATTAACACTTTTAGGTCAGCAAGCTATGACATAGTTAATTACAGCTTCATTGCATGTGAACCACAATAAAATCGCAGGCTTATCTACTATGTGTGGAATCCTGTAGGGGCCTCAAATTTCACTGAAGGAAATGCCCATTGCTGTGAGGTATGATCATATTTTTTAGAATGGGTAACCAGAAAGAAGGGGAGGATTGCTGTCTACATATGCACACTCAGTGTTTTAAGTGAACTAATGAGTTTATCAAAGGTTCTAAGAATCTAGCAGCAATTAGCTTAGGGCCTGGAAGAATAGGCTGCCTGCCTGTAAATCAATAGAAAGGGAATGAATGTTCTGCCTCAAAATTCTAATTCCCCTGTAAGTAAATTGGTCATTTACTTCCTTGGGAATAAAGTTTCAGGGTAACAAATTTGGTACACTCTCTTGTAAGGGAAGTATTTTGACTTAGACATGGTTTTTATTTTTAACTAATTAATTTTTTATGGAAAACAAATGTAAATATATAAATTTTAAAAATTTAAAAGAAAATACAATGTAAACTCTCCATTCTACCTTGTGCCATAGCACTCAATTCTTCTTCATAGCAGCAACCACATAAGCTGTCTCCATGTATTTTTCCAGGCATGTAATAGGTATATACTAACATGTGCTTGTATTTGCAATATTCTACTTAAAAACACATATGCAAAAAATATCTTATTATAGAAATAGTTCTGCACCTGCTCTTTTCATTTAAAATATATATCAGTATTCATATTTGGTTGTTATAGATTTGACTTATTTTTTTAAGTATACATATTTTTATAGACGTTGTGAACTTACAACACAATCATGCACATGTTCAGAATCCCCATACAACAACCCTTCACCCAATATCCACACCATTGTGGGACATTTCTCACAGATTATGAGATAATATCATCAGATTACTACTAACTAACATCTTTGGAATTGAAAGAATATTACAGTATTGCTGTTAACTACAGTCCATAGGTTACATTAGTTGCATTTTTCCCATGCTTTTCCACATTCCCACCACCCTGCAATAGTGACATACATCTGTTGCAGTTAACAGAAGGACCTTCTTGCATTTGTTTTATTAACCACAATTCTCATCAACCTCTGGGTTCATGGTGTTATTCAGTCCCTATACTCTAGCTTTCTTTCAATTGACATTTACATACCTAGACTACCATTTTCAGTCACAATCCCATTTATAAACCAGTAGTGTTAATTCTACTCACTAAGTTTTACCATCAACTCTATCCATCTCCAAACTTTTACAGTCAAGTTAGTTAAAACTTCTACACACATTAAGAATAAGTACTCCTTCACAGCCCTCCTCTTACCTTCTAATAATCTACCAGGTTTTAATTGCATGTGTTTATTATTTCTATTTAGTTCATATTAGTGAAACCACTGTAATATTTGTCCTTCTGTGTCTGGCTTATTTGAGTTAGCATAATGTCTTCGAGATTCATTCATGTTACTATATGTGTCCCAATTTCATTTCTTCCGACTGCAGATAATACTCCGTCATATGTATATACCACATTTTGATTATCTATTCATTGGTTGATGGACAGTTGTGTTATTTCCATCTTTTGGCAGTTGTGAACAACAGTGCTATGAACATCGGTGTGCAGAAGTCTGTTGGTGTCACAATTTTCAGTTCTGGATATATTCTTAGTAAAGGAATTGCTGGAACATATGGCAGTTCTATGTTTAAATTCCTGAGGAACCAACAAACTGTCTTCCAGAGGCTGCACCATTTTAAAATCCCACCAACAGAATAGGAGTGGTCCTATTTCTCCATATCCTCTCCAGCACTTTGTTTGTGTGTGTGTGTGTGTGTGTGTTTTTAATAAAGTCCATTCTATGTGATGGGTGATAATATCTCATTGTCATTTTGATTTGCATTTACTTAATAGCTAGTGATATGGAGCATTTTTTCATGTGCTTTTTGGCCATTTGTATATCCTCTTCAGAGGAACATCTATTTAAGTCTTTTGCCCATTTTTAAATTGGATTGCTTGCTCTTTTATTGTTGAGTTGTATGATCTTTTTATAAAAATGGAAATCAAATCCTTATCAGATATGTGATTTCCAAATATTTTCTCCCATTGAGTTGGCTGCCTTTTCAACTTCTTGCCAAATTCCTTTGAATCACAAAAGTGTTTAAGCTTGAGGAGGTCCCATTTATCCATGTTTTCTTTCATTGTTCATTATTTTGATATAAGGTTTAAGAATGCACCAAGTACCACCAAGCCTTGAAGATGTTTTCCTACATTTTCTTCTGGGAGCTTTATGGTTCTAGCTTTAATATTTAGGTCTTTGATCCACTTTGAGTTAATTTTTTATAAGGTATGAGATAGGGGTCCTCTTTCTTTCTTTTGGTCATGATATCTAGTTCATGCAGCCCGATTTGTTGAATAAACTGTTCTTACCCAGCTGTGTGGGTTTGACAGGGTCGTCAAAAATCACTTGACCATAGATGTGAGGGTCTGTTTCTGAACCATCAGTTCAGTTCCCTTGGTCTATGTGTCGTCTTTATACCAGTACCATGCTATTTTTACCACTGTAGCTAGGTAATATGATTTAAAGTCTGGAAGTGAAAGTCCTCCAACTTCTTTTTCCTTTTAGATGTTTCTGGCTATTCAGGGCCCCTTGCCCTTCCAAATAAATTAGATAATTTGGTTTTACATTTGTTAAAAAAAATACTGGAGGAACTTTAAGTCAGGATTACATTTAATCTGTATATCATTTTGGGTAAAACTGACATCTTAATGATATTTAGTATTTCACTCCATGAGCATGAAATATTCTTCCTATTATTTTTGTCTTTTTCAATCTTTTAGCAATACATTGTAGTTTTCTGAATACAATTGCTTTACATTCTTGATTAAGTTTATTCCTACACTGTAATTCCTTTAGTTGCTATTATAAATGGAATTTTTTTCCTGACTTCCTCCTCAGATTGCACATTACTAGTGCATAGAAACAATACTGAGTTTTGCACACTGATCTTGCATCCTGACACTCAACTGATTCTGTTTATTAGCTCTAGCACCATTGTTGTAGATTTTTTGGGACTTCCTAGGTATAAGATCATATCATCTGCAAATAGCAAAAGTTTTACTTCTTTTTTTTTGATTTTGATATTTTTTATTTCTTTATCTTGCCTGACTGCTTTAGCTAGAACTTCTAGCACTATATTGAACAGCACTGGTGATGGTGAACATCCTTGTCTGGGTTCCTGATCTCAACAGGAAGGCTTTTAGTCTTTCACCATTGAGTATAATGTTAGCTTTGGGTTTTTCATATATGGCGTTTGTTGAGAAAGTTTCCTTCAATTCCTCTCTTTTGTAGTATTTTTATCAAGAAAGGATGTTGTATTTTGTCAAATGTCTTTTCTGCATTAATCAATAGGAATATGTACTTTTTCTTCTTTGTTTTATTGAGTTGTGTATTCCACTGGTTGATTTCTTGTGTTGAACTATCCTTACATGCCTGGTAAAAAACCCTCTTGATCATGATGAATAATTCTTTTAATGTGTTGTTTGATTCAATTAGTAAGTATTTTGCTCAGGATTTTTACATCTGTTTTCATTAGGGCAATGGGTCTGTAATTTTATTTTCTCATAATATCTTTACCTGGCTTTGGTGTTAGGAGGATATTAGTTTCAATGAACCTGTTTGGTAGTGTTCCTTCTTGTTTGAATTTTTTTAAGAGCTTGAGTAAGATTGGTAGTAAATCTTCTTGAATGGTTAGTAAACTTACCTGTGACACTATCTGGTCCTGGGTTTTTCATTTTGGGGAGTTGTTTAGTGACTGTTTCAATATCATTACTCGTGATTGGTTTGTTGAGGTTTTCTATGTCTTCTATGTTCAGTGTAAGTTTTTCATACATTTCTAGGAATTTTTAAAGTTCACCTGCATTTGTCTAGTTTGTGGATGTACAGTTGCTCATAGTATCTTTTTATGATCTCTTTTATTTCTGTGTGCTCAGTGGTAACATCCCCATTTTCATATCTTATTTATTTGCACCTTCTCTTTTTTCTTTGTCAGTCTAGTTAAGGGTTTGCTGATTTTGCTAATCTTCTTGAAAAACCAAGGTTTGGTTTCATTAATTCTATTTTTGTTGATGTTGTTCTCAGTTTCATCTATTTCTGTTCTGATCTTTGTTAATTCATTCCTTTTACTTGCTTTGGGAATAGTTTGCTGTTATTTTTCTAGTCCCTCCAGCTGTATAGTTAGTTCATTGATTTTAGCTCTTTCTTCTTTTTTAATGTAAGCACTGAGGACTATAAATTTCCCTCAGCACTGCCTTTGCTGAATCCCATAGGTTCTGATATTTTGTGTTGTTTCATTTGTCTTGAGATATTTATTGATTTATCTCACTATTTCTTCCCTGATTCACTAATTATTTAAAAGTGTGTTGTTTAATCTTCATGTATTTGTGACTTTTCCCTTTTCCCACCTCTTGTTGATTTCCAAATTTATTTCATTATGATCAGAGAAAGTGCTTTGTATAATTTCAACCTTGTTGAATTTATTGACATCTGTTTTGTGACCCTACATATGGTCTATCCCGGAGAAAGATCCATGAGTACTTGAGAACAATATATATCCTGCGGTTTTGGGGTACAATGTTCTGTATATGTTTATCAGGTTTAGTCCATTTATTGTATTATTCAAGCTCTATGTTTCTTTATTGATCCTCTGCCTAGATGTTCTATCCAATGCTGAGAGTGGTGTATTGAAGTCTCTGACTATTACTGTATCTATTCCTCCTTAAGTTTTTCCAGTGTTTGCCTCATATAATTTGGGGCATCCAGATTAGGTGCATATACACTTATGATTGATATTTCTTCCTCATGAATTGCCCCTTTTATTAATATATAATGTCCTTCCATGTCCCTAATAACAGTTTCGCTTTTAAAGTCAATTTTGTCCTATAAAATTTAGCTACTCAAGCTTTTTTTAAGTTATTGTATACATGTAATATCTTTTTTCAGTCTTTCACTTTCAATCTATTGGCATCCTTGTGTTGAATGTGATTCTCTTGTAGACAGCATATAGATGGCTCATATTTTCTTATCCATTCTGCCAGTCTGTTTTTTCTGATTGGGGAGTTTAATCCATTAACAGTTAATGTTATTACTGTAAAGGCCGTTCTTATTTCACCCATTTTGACCCTTGGGTTTTATCTGTCATATTTTATTTCACTACTCTTTTTACTCTTTTAGTTACTTTTATAATCTTCACTTTTATTTATTTATTTTTTTTTTTATTTTTTATTTATTTTTTATTTTTTATTTTATTTTATTTTTTTGGTGGTGCAGGTCTAATTTATTGAGGAAGTGTAGTAGCTTTTATAGACCATGAGGCAACGTCCAAGCAGCTTACTGGCTATGCTAATTTAGTGAGGCTGATTGGTTCGTGCGCTCTAGTTGCTGGGGGGAAGGCAGATTTCCGAGGGACATGCCTGGGCATAACCGGGCATGTCTGCCACATGCCTCAGTGCCATCTTTTGGGTGGAACCCCAAAGGCCTTATAGTTAGAGAGGTTTTCCTACATCTAACAAGGTGTCAGCAGCTTGCCCACATGTGGGTTTTTCATATATACTCTTTATCATGTTCAGAAAGTTTCCTTCTATTCCAATCTTTTGCAATGTCTTTATCCAGAAAGGGTGCTGTATTCTGCATCTATAGATATAATCATGTGATTTTTTTTCCTTCAATCTGTTTATGTGGTGTATTACAGTAATTGATTTTCTTTTTTTTTATTTATTTATTTATTTTATTTTTTTATTTTTTTTATCTTCACTTTTAGACTCTCTTGCAAGTCTCATTTTTGAAAGGCAATTTTGCTCAATATAAACTCTTGGTTGGCAGTTTTTCTCTTGCAGTATCTTAAATATATCATACCACTACCTTACTGCTTCTATGGTTTCTAATGAGAAATTGGCATATAATCTTATTGGGTATCCCATATATGTTATGCATCACTTTTCCCTTGCTGCCCTCAGAATTCTTTTTGTCTCTGGCATTTCACATTCTGATTTGTATATATCTTGGAGTTAACCTATTCAGATTTATTCAGATGGGAGTATTTTGTGCTTCCTGGACATGGATATTTGTGTCATTCAATAAGGTTGGTAAATTTTCTACCACTATTTATTCAACTATGAATAAATTTATTCAACTGCCCCTTTTCCATTCTCTTCTCCTTCTGAGACACCCATGAAACACATATTTGCACATCTCTTGCATTCATGTAGTTCCCTGAGACCCCTGTTAAATTTCCTTCATTCTTTTCTTCCTTCATTCACTCTTCTGTTTGTTTGCTCCTGGAGGCCATGCTGTCAAGCTTACTGATCCTCTCTTCTGCCTCCTCAAATCTACTGCTATATGCCTCTAGTGTATTTTTTTAAAAGATTTATTTATTTATTGTTTGATTGATTTTTATTCCCCCCCCCCCCCCCCATTGTCTGCACTACCTTTCTGCTTGTCTTCTTTTTAGGAGGATCTGGGAACTGAACCCAGGGCCTCCCATGTGGGGCGAGTTTCCTAATTGCTTGACTCACCTCTGCTCCCTGTTTGTTGTGTCTCTCATTGTGCTTCCGTGCTGTGTCTTTTGGTTGCATCATCTTGTAGCTTCATCTTTTTGAATCAGTTCGCCATGCCAAGCCATCACATCAGTTCACTATCTTGCTCATCTTCTCCAGGAGACACTGGGAACCAAACCCAGGACCTCCCATGTGGAAGGCTGGAGTCCAGCTGCTTAAGCCACATCTACTTCTCCCTCCAGTTTATTTTTTTAATTAATTAATTAATTTATTTATTTTTCTTTCTTTGTCTGCTCTCTCTGTCCATTTGCTGTGTGTTCTTCTGTGACCACTTCTATCCTTATCAGTGGCACCGGTAATCTGTGTTTCTTTTTGTTGCGTCATCTTGTGTTGGCTCTCCATGTGTGCGGCACCATTCTTGGGTAGGCTGCACTTCCTTTTGTGCTGGGCGGCTCTCCTTAGGGGGCGTACTCCTTGTGCGTGGGGCTCCCTTACACAGGGGACACCCCTGCATGGCACGAACTCCTTGCACATATCAGCACTGCACATGGGTCAGCTCCACATGGGTTAAGGAGGCCTGGGGTTTGAACTGCAGACCTCCCATGTGGTAGGCAGATGCCCTATCCATTGGGCCAAGTCTGCTTCCCATCCAGTGTGTTTTCAATTTCATTGACTGTATCTTTCATTCCCGTAAGAGATGCCATTCCTCTATTCATGCTTTTAAATTCCTCTCTGTGCTCACCCAGTGTCTACCCAACATTCTTAATTTCTTAAGCCATCACATTGAATTTATTAAGGACATTTGTTTGACCATCTATGACTAGCCATCTAAACTCCTTTATGTCAACCGGAGGCTTATCTTATTATTCCAACTGGACCTTATCTTCCTGTTTCTTGTTATGGGTTGCAATCATTGTTGGTGTCTTGCCATCTGGCAAGATGTATTTATTCTGGGCACATTTTCTTTCTTTAGTTTAGGGGTTTCCTGCCTTTTCTTCCTTTGTTGTGTGGTAGGAGCCAATGACGTAGTTGGTACTGTAAGCTGTGGAGGTTGAAGCTGCCCAGGTTGCCACAGGAACTGATGAAACTTTTCCCACCTTTCTCATCTGCCAGGGGTAGGGACACAGCCACAGCCATGTGTAATAATCCAAGTCGTGCAGGACAAGAGGGTCTGTAGTTGCCCAGCGAGGCTGTTGAAGCTTCACATCCCTTCCTCCTCTGCCTGGGACAGGGATGAGGCTGCAGGTGTGAGCAACAATCTATGTCATGCGGGCCCAAAATGAACATGGTTGTCCAGGTAGACTGATGTAGCACTGATACCCCCTTTTCCCTGCCCGGGGAGGGAACAGACCCTTTGGAGTGCCCAACAATGTAATCCATGTGGGTCAAATGTGCTTGCATTTGCCCTGAGAGGCTGAGGGAATACTGTCCCTTTTGCCCTTTAGGGGGCACTCACATCAGTGTGTAGGTCAAAAGTGCCCGAGTTTGCTCAGAGAGGCTGAGGAAATGCCTGCCTCCTATACTATTGGGGGGTGGGCTGGATCCACAGGAGGCAAACAGTTCAATCTGTGCAGGCCAAAAGTGCCTGCAGTTGCCCAGAAAGGCTAACAGACCACCAGCCCCATCCTATCCTATTGTGGGCTGTGGGTGGATCCATAAGTACCCAACAGACTAGTCTGTGGAGGCTGGAAGTACCTGCCATTGCCCAGAAAGGCTGAGAAAACAGCTCCTTTGTTATCCTACTTGGGGGCAGGGATTGAGCTACCGGTGTCTGACTTTTCAGTCTCTGTGAGCCAAATGCATTTGCAATTATTCAGAGAGGCTGAAGAAACGCAGTCCCCTTCTTGTCCTATCAGGGTTGGGGATGAAGCCTCAGGTGCACAGTACTAAAGTTTGTGCCTTTGCCAGACAGGATGCAGAAACACAGGCCCCCTCCTCTCCTATGGGAGGGGAGGGGAGGATGGTGGTGGAGGTGGAATCTAAAATGCTCAACAAATCCGTTTATGTAGGCCAAAAGCACCTTCAGTTGCCCAGAGAGGCAGAGGAAACAGCTCCCCTCCTATCTACTGGGGGGCAGGGATGGAACTACAGGTGTCTGAGTATCCAGTCTGTGCAGACTGAAACCACCTGCAGTAGCCTAGAGAGGCTGAAGATACACCAGCCCCCTTCTATCTTTTGAGAAAGGCGGGGGTGATGATGGACTCAAAGGTGCTCAACAAACCAGTTTTTGCTGACCAAAAGTGTCTGCAGTTTCCCAGAGAAGCTGAGGAAACATAGGTCCCTTCCTATCCTATTGGGGTGCAGGGACAGAGCCCCAATGTCTGACTATTCAGTCGGTGCCTGCTGAAAGTGCCTGTCATTACTCAGGTAGGCTAGTATAAGTCCTGTCAGCTCCCTCCCTGCTACAGATGTGGTTGATACCCAGGCTAGGGCTGTAGTCCAGTATGGGTGGAAAGAAGCCAGTCCCTATCATCACTGTGCTTTTCAATCAGTCCTGCTTTGCCTCAGGCTGTGGGCAGAGCCAAAATGGTGGTTACTAGCCTCTGACCTACTTGGACAGACTCAAACTCTAATTGTTCTTAAGATTATACTTTAGCCAGCAGAATCTGCTGCTAATCAGTAGCTAAAGTTGGTAACCAATGCTTTCTTCCTCCCCCTTTCTGGAATATGGAGCTTCCAACTCCAGTCACAGAACAGCTCTTGAGACAGCTTCTGCCACCAATGGAGGATGGGCACTAGCCTCTGCAGCATGGAGTGCTCTACTCATGCAACTTCACTGCAGATGGGAAGAATCTTTCTTCCATTCTTTCAAGGATGTTGCTGGATGCTCTTCTGGTCTCCTGGGCCTCTCAAACAGGTGCTTTAGATAGTTCTGGGTGATTACTAACTACCCTGTAGGATGAGCTGGCTCCTGGAGCTCCTTACTCAGCCAACATCTTACCTCTCCCCCTGACTAATTCTTTTTAACAAATACCTGATTTTTCCATTTTTGTATGAACCATAATTTATTGAACCAATTTCCAGATCATGGGTATTCAGGTTATTTCTAATCTTTTGCTATTATACACAAACCTAAAATTAATATATTGTGCATGCATAATTTCACATATATGTGGGCATATCTAATTTCTAATAGTAGACTTGGCAGTGTCAAAGGCTGTTGAATCATTAATTTTGGCAGAAACTACAAAATTACCTTCTAAGGAAGATATGTCCATTTATTCTTCTGACAGCAATATATAAAAGTGCCTGTTTATTAACATCCTCACCAACAAAATATATTATGACATTTTCAAACTTTCCAATCTAATAGGGAAAAATGTCATATTATTACTTCTATTTGTATTCAATATTTCATTTCATCTTCTGTAACTGCTCATTTAAAGAACTGTCCATTTTTCATTTTACTTTCCTTTATAATTTGCACAAATTTTTTATGTATGATATTACCTTTGTGATTCTGCTATCTATTGTCTCTTTTTTCATTTCTTTTTTTTTTTCATTTTACGGTGTTTTTTTGCTGTAGAATTTTTTCTTATTTTAAGGTTTTTATGTATTTTTGACTCTTCTTTGTGTTCTGGATTTTGTGCCATGTTTAAGAAAGCTTCCACACCCTCAGAGGGGAAATACATGTTTCTCCCATATCCCATATTTTCTTCTAGCATTTTTATGGTTTAATTTTATAAATTTTAATTTTCAGTCTACTTGGGATTTGTTTTTTATAAGGAATGAGATAGAGGTCCTTTTTTTTTTATGGCTACTCTGTTGTTTCAACTCTGATTACTCTTTCTCACCAATGTACAATGCTGCCTTCATAATATACTAAAAACATAAATAAACATCTAAATTCATATGGACCCCCAAAGCAGGAATATTTAATAAAGTAATCCTAGAAGTTTTTTTTCATTAAAGTAAAAAAAAATAACACTATTATTTAAAAATTTTATGAAAGTACAAACAAATATACTTAGATATGAGAAATAATTATGTCACATTAGACTTCAATTAGAAAAATGAAGTAAAATTAAAACTATTAGCGCATTATATATACCAACATATTTTTTGAACATTATAATTACTCAACACTGTTTTTGAAGCCAACATCACCCAATTACCAAAGCTAGATAAATACCTAGAAAAATGAACAGAAATATCTGTAGAATTTCTACAGGCAATAAGAAAATTAAGGTGCCCAGTTTCAAAATTAACACACAAAAGATCAATAGATATTTTACCTGAGAGTACACTTTTGATAGAATGTACAAAGCATGGAACTGTATAACAAAGTGAACCATGTGGTGGAAGATGTACCATGGTTATCAGTACAAATATGAGAGTGTTTTCTCAGGAACCATAACAAATGTATGATACTAATACATAGTGTTAATAATAGGGGGTGTATGGAAAAAAGGTAACAAGCGTACACTATGGACCAGTTAGTCAGAACAGTCTGATCATGTTTTTTTATAATCTGTAACAAATGTTCCACAAAATTTAAAGTTTTGGTGGAGGGGTGGTGTATGGGAATTCTGCACATTATGCATGATTGTTTTGTAAGCACAAATTTTTTCTAATAATAACAAAAATATACAGTGGAATAAAATTACTTAAATACAAAGTAAAAATAAAAAAGCTTTGAATAAACTAAAAATAATATAAGTGGATAGAAAAGCATATCCTATTATTTCATAGGAATGCAATATCAGAAAGATAGCAAATCTTCCTAAGTTAACTAATAAGTTAAATGCAGCCACCACAAAAATAATGAGACATTTTTACAACTAGACAAACTGATTTGAAATTTCATATGAAAATACAAACAGGCAAACCACCCCCAGAAAATCTTTAAAAAGAATTTTAGTTTCAAATTCCTCTTAGATAAAAAAATATGTTTAAGAGAATATGTTCATAGTTACCACATGAAAGTTATTTTGTTTACTTTTATTGCTTTATGATTGTTTATGTAGTTTACACCATTTCCGTTTTTATGGAATTTATTGATATTTCCTTTTTGTCATAATAAAGGTAATTTTTAAAATAATTTCCCCAAGAACACTAAAAAGAGCTTTATTCTTTATTTTAAAACTATAGAGTTCAGTATAACTCAATTAAATTTGCCTTATTTCTCAGATGCATTTGTACATATTTTTGTTCTATCCAATCTGTAATAAATTGAGAGAAATAAATCGTTTTCTGTTATCAATATGTTTCTATTTATTCTTGTGACTCTTGTATTCTTTGTTGTATTAATTCTAATACTATGTTATAAGGAATGTGGAGATTGCTAATTATCAGATCTTTGAAGTTAATAAAACACTTTACTACCTTAAATAGCCCTTCTTTGTTTCACTTTAATTTCTTTTTTTGATGACATATAATACAATGACTCTTACTTTTTTCTTGTTTGCACTTATCTGGTAAGTCTTTGCCCATCCATTGGTTTTATCCTTTTTCATTCCACTGTTTTAATACTTTCTTTAATTTATATATTTTTATTTAGATTTTATATACAAGTATATTTAAAGTACCTGTGACTATAGTGGCCAATCACTTAATTTCAAAGAGAATTCTATGTCAGGGTCCATTACACATAAAGTTGTGTAGGTGGAATGGAAACAGTTGCTAAAGGATATCTTATTGTCCCAGAAATGTTTCACTTGAGAAAAATGCTCCAGGAAAATCTCTGTGATCACTGGTCATTAGTGAAACTGGAAAAGTAAACAACCAGGAAGATAGAAGACATGCATTTTATACTGACAAATATGATCATATATTTGTCATATATATATAATTATATATCATTATAAACTAGTTCAGAATACATTTATAGATGAGCTATACAATCCATATCATTATGACATCATATTGAGATTATGAAAAGTGCTTCTTAATCTCTAAGCGTATCTTTATTTCAATAATAATGTCTAAGTATATCTTATATTTAAATACCATATATATTCTTTATATTACATTAATTTTAATAATTAAAAATTGTATTACTTAGAGCTAATCCTATAAGGTTCCTTCTGAACTAGCTTTAAAAACTGTGAAATATAAGATCAAATACTGAAAAAAGTTTAAATTACACTGGAATCTGTATATAATCTCCTAACAAATAAAGAAAAAAATCAATAGTTTTCCACTTAAATTGGACAGGGAACTTCACCTCTTTGCTTAAAAATTTATCATTGAATAATTTTAATGGCCTTAATTTATGGAGCTATGCCTTATTAGATGGCAGTAGCTAGGACTAAAAGGTAACAGGAAGTGTATTTTACTGACATAAAATCTGAAAGAATAAAAAAATGTTGGGAATAGATAGTGAAGCAGGCAGTTGAAAAATGGAAGAAGAATGATTCTTTAGGAAACTAGCAAAATAAATTAAAAGTTGGAGCCAACTTCCTGGAAGATGGAGGATTAGAGAAGCAGAAGGCTCCCTTCTCTCCCAGAAAAATATCTAGAGGACAGGCAGAAACTGTCTGGAAAACTTTTCTAGGATTTGGACACCAGGGCAAGGCTAGACATTACCTAGATGAGAGATGAGTGAAGGAAAGGAGTCTCAGCTGGCTGGTAAAATCCCATGAGTAAAGCTGCAGCAATAGCTGCTGAGGACCATCCCCCCACCTTTGGAGCAATAAGCACTTGGTCCTCCAAATCCTGGCAAGCGGTTATGGACTAATTTTGCAGGGGTCCTCTTCCCCAAGAAAGGGGAGAGGGAGGGACACAGTCTTTGGCAAATTCGTATTTTGGCCAGCCAACTTGATCTGCTGCTTAGGAGGCTTAACACACTTTCAGGCTGTGTGGGGCCACAACTTTGTTTGCTCTGAGAACCAGCAGGGAGCTAAGGATAATTTGCTCTCTCAAACACCCTTTTTGTTGACTGGGGCTAGTTGCTGAGTCTCTAAGGGAGTGGGTGTGTGGCCAGTCATGGCAGGAGAGTAGCTTCTGAGAAAGTTTGTTAGTGATGCTTGGCCTACCAAGAGGACAATGCTTCTGCACTACCTGAACGGGTGGAATTACAGTGATTGCATTCTCCACTAGTATCTGGGGTCTGAGCTGAGAGGTCTGTGGAAGAGTGCCACCTGCTGGTAGACTCAGAAAGTGCATGCAGAGAAGGGAAACGGTAAAAAATAAATAAAAGAGGCAATCTGGTGCCTTTTTTGCCCCACTCTCCAATATCCTTGAAAACTGGCTGCACCCCAATACTGGGTCCTGAACCCTGGTTTGAGCAGTTAAACAGAGGCAATCCTAAATATTTAGAACAAGTTGAACCAAAAATCAAAGAAGAATGTTAGCACACAGTAACTTACCAGTAAATCCCTATGCAAGAGAGAGACACTGAACATCAGAGTAAACTCAGCACCATAATCAGATGCCTAGACATCAACAAAAAATTACAAGCCATAGTAAGAAAAAGGAAGATATGGCCTCAGGCAAAAGAACAAATCAAAGCTCCAGACAAGACAAGGACTGAAAACAACTAATTCAATTCAACAAATTGAAGGAAAAACCACATGACCATCTCAACTGATGCAGAAAAGGCATTTTACAAAATCCAGCATCCTTTCTTGAAAAAATACTTCAAAAGATACGTATAGAAAGAAGGTTCCTCAACATAATAAAGGGCATATGTAAAAACCCCACACAAAACATCATACTCAATGGCATAAGGTTGAGAGCTTTCCCTCAAAGATCAGAAACAAAACAAGACTGTTCATGTCACCAATGTTATTCAATATTGTGCTAGAAGTTCTAGCTAGAGTAATTAAGGAAGAAAAAGAAATCAAGAGGAAGTAAAACTAATATTATTCACAGATGACATGATTCCATAGTTAGAAAATGTTGAAATATCTATGACAAAGCTATTAGGACTAATAAATGATTTCAGCAAAGTGTCAGATACAAGATGAACATCCAAAAATCAGTAGTGTTTCTGTACACTAGTAATGAGCAAGCTGAGGAGGAAATCAAGAAAAAAACTTCCATTTATGATAGAACAAAATGACTCAAATATCTAGGAATTAATTTAACTAGAAATGTAAAACTACAAAACAGTGCTAAAAGAAATCAAAGAAAACCTAAGCAAATGGACGGACATTCTGTGTTCATGAATTGGAAGACTAAACGTTGTGAAGATGTCAATTCTATCCAAACTGATTTATATATTGAACATAATCCCCCTCAAAATTCCAACAGCCTACTTTACATAAATAGAGAAGTCAATTACCAAATGTATTAGGAAGGGAAAGGTTGTCCTGAATAGCCAATACATCCTAAAAAAGAAGAGTGAAGTTGGAGGACTCTGCTTCCTGACCTTGATGTGTATTATAAAGCTAAAGTGGTCAAAACAGCATGGCCTTGGTATAAAGATAGACACATTAACCAATGGCACCAAATTGAGATTTTAGAAATAGACCCTCACCTTTATGGTCAACTGATTTTTGATAAGCCAACCAAATCCTTTTCTGAGACAGAACAGTCTCTTCAACAAATGGTGCTAGGAGTACTGAATATCTATAACCAAACAGTGAAAGAAGACCCCTATATCATTCCCTATATTAGAATCAACTCCAAATAGATCAAAGACATAAATAGAAATGTCTGGGCTATAAAAATCCTATAAGATATTGTAGGGAAACCTTGTATATAGGGCCTCTTAAACCTTACACCTAAGCAAGAGCAACAAATGAAAAAATAGATATATGAGACTTTCTCAAAATTAAACACTTTTGTACCTCAAAGGACTCTGTGAAGAGGATGATAAGGCAGCCTATTCAATGGGAGAAAATATTTGGAAATCACATCCAACAAGGGTCTAATATTCACGATACATAAAGAGACCCTACAACTCAACAATAAAAAGACAAATGACCCAATTTTAAAAATGGGAAAAAAACCTGAATAGACAGTTTTATAAAGAAGAAATACAAATGGCAAAAAACAACAAAAGCAACAACAAAAACATGAAAAATATTCAACATCACTGGCTGTTAGGGAAATGCAAATCAAAGCTACAAAGAGATATCATTTCACACCTACCAGAATGGCCACTGTTAAACAAATAAAACTACAGGTGTTAGAGAGAGGATGTGGATAGGAACACTTATTCACTGTTGGTGGGATTAGAGAATGGTACAGTCAATGTGGAAGTCTGTTTGGTGTTCCTAAGGAAGTTAGTTAAAGATCTGCTGTGTGACCTGGCAATACCACTACTAGATATATAACCAGAAGATGTGAGAGCAGCTACACAAACAGCCATCTGCACAGTGATGTTCATATTGGCATTATTCACAATTGCCAAAGGATAGAAACAACCCAGGTGTCCATCAACTGACGAATGGATAAACAAACTGTGGTATAGACATATGATGGAATTATTACACAGATGTAAGAAGAAATGAAGTCATGAAGCATATGACAACAAGAATGAACCTGGAGGACACTATGTTGAATAAAGCAAACCAGGCACAAAAGGATAAATATTTTATGATATTGCTATTATGAACTAAATATTCACAATGAGCAAATTCATGGAGTTAATAGCTAGAATAAAAGTGGTTAGAGAATGTAAAGTTGAAGTTTGAATGTAAAGTTGCAGCATTGCTAAACGGTTGTTTGGAAATAAATAGATATGGTAAAAGCACATCATAGGGTTTATAATTAGTAGTGCAAACATAGTGGTTGTTTTTTTGTTTTGTTCTTTTTTGAAGTAATGAAAATGCTCTAATATTGAGTGAAGTGATAAATGCACAACTCAGTGATTATATCAAATGCCATTGGTTTTACACTTTAAATAAATTGTATGGTTAATGAACAAAAAAATAATAGGGTGAGTTGTGGGATAAATACACCAAGTGTAAGATAGGGACCATATTTAGTAGTAACACTTTAAAGATGCTCTTTCATAATTTGTCACAAATGTTTCACAATGATGCAAGGTATTGGTGGTGAGGCGATGTAGGGGAGCCCTGTATGATGTTATGCTTGTTTGTTTTGTAAGTTCACAATTTTTAGTATACACTTATTTTTTATGTATGCTCATGAATGAATGATGTACTTCCATAATATTTTTAAATGAAAAAAACAAAACAAAATCCAAACAAACAAAAAAGTAGCAGCCAATTAGACAAGAAAACTAAAGGAGATAAGAAAAAATCCCAAAGAAAATGAAATGGAAGAGATGGTTAAAAAAAAATGTCTATGGTAACAGAATAAAACTTAGAAAAAAATTCATGGAACTACACTACATAGTGAATCTTAAACTATGGACCTTAATTAATAGGAAAATTATAAAAATGTGCTATCATCAATTGTAACAAATGTTCCAAACCAATGCAAGGCATTGGTGGTGGGATGGTGTATGGGAATTTTGTATTTTATGCATGATTGTTCTGTAAATCTACAAATTACCTAATATAAAAATTTAAAAATTAACTAAGGTTTTAAGAAAACAAAGGTGAAATTGTGAGTAGAAAGAAATAATAAATAGCAATAATATGAACAATATTAATTTTATTTTATTTTTTTATTGACTTTGTAATAATATTACATTAAAAATATATATGTGAGGTCCCATTCAACCCCACCCCCCCACCCCACCTCTCCCCCCCCCCCCCAGCAACACTCGTTCCCATCATCATGACACATCCATTGGATTTGGTAAGTACATCTTTGGGCACCTCTGCACCTCATAGTCAATGGTCCACATCATGGCCCATACTCTCCTCCATTCCATCCAGTGGGCCCTGTGAGGATTTACAATGTCCGGTGATTGCCTCTGAAGCACCATCCAGGGCAGTTCCATGTCCCAAAGACGCCTCCACCTCTCATCTCTTCCTGCCTTACCCCATACCCATCAGCCACCATGTCCACTTTTCCCAATCCAATGCCACCTCTTCTATGTGGACATTGGATTGGTTGTGTCCATTGCACCTCTATGTCAAGAGGAGGCTCAGATTCCACATGGATGCTGGATGCAATCCTCCCACTTTCAGTTGTAATCACTCTAGGCTCCATGGTGTGGTGGTTGTCCTTCTTCAACTCCATCTTAGCTGAGTGTGGTAAGTCCAATAAATCAGATTGTAGGTGCTGGAGTCTGTTGAGGCTCAGGACCTGGCTATCACATTGTCAGTCCAGAGATTCAAATCCCCTAAATATATCTTAAACCCCAACATTAACTGCACCTCCAGCACATTAGCATGAAAGTCTTATGAAGGAAGATCCCATCTGAGTCCAGATTCATCACACATAAACACCATTTCCAAAGAGGGGCCATCTGCCCTGGTAGTTAACCCCATCGGCCATGACCATAACTCCCATGGGTCTCTTTAGCCCTCAAAGGAACCAATATCTGGGGGTTGTATCTGCTTTATCTGTCTCTCTGACTCTGCTCAGTTGTGCATGAGGGCAATCCTTCTGCCAGCCTCCAGACTCTTTTTTAGAAACTTGTAGCCATATAAACTCATTTCTCCTTTCCATTTCCCCCTTACTTTAGGTCAAACAGCATTTTAAAGTCATGTTATTTTATGTAGACAGGGATATTCTGCTGATCCGCATTGAACCTTCCGTATAAGGTCATTTTCCAGTTGCATCATCAGTTGGTAGTTGATAGTGGTCCCTCGGTGCCAGGGAGGCTCATCCCCGGGTGTCATGTCCCACGCTGGGGGGAAGGCATTGCATTTACATGCTGAGTTTGGCTTCGAGACTGGCCACATTTGAGTAACATGAAGGCTGACAGGAGGAAATTCCCAGGCACAATGTTGCTCTAGGCCTGAACAATATTAATTAATGACAAAAAGAGGATGAGGGAAATTTATTAAAAAGTACAAATAATAAATGAAAAGAAATGATATATTCTATTAAAATGATGCTATCCAACTAACAGAAAAAAGAGGGGAGGAGAATAAATCCATAGCATTAGAATGCTATTTTAGTAGCATGACAATTTCTTGAGGAGGATGCTTTATAAGTTCAGAACATAAATAATGGTAATATTCTGTATTATTTCCAAGACTTTCTACTATTGACAGATGTTCTACTATTGTATGTGGTTTTTTCTTCTGAACATTTTATATATTCTCTTCAGCATAGATTACACATATATTATATATTGGTTTTGACAGTAAGCATTTATTGCCCTGAAAGATCTTCACAGTGAGGTGGCTAGAACCCATAAACAGTATGGTTTTGGTTCCTTTAATGAGTGGCTTGAGCCTCATTTAAAGTAATCTTAATTCAAGTAGTTTCATAGTTCAGAATTCTTTGAGCATCTCAATTTTTCCAACCAAAAAGAAATATCTATATGGACGCAAAGTAAACAATTTCATTTTCACTATGGCCTTTCACACAAAAGTCTTAAGCGTGAAGGCAATCTTAAAGACACATTGTATTTGAAGAAATTTGGCCTTAATACGTTAATCACTATGCAAATATAAATAAGATTTTATGTTTTATTTCAAAGAATGTGACTCTCTTTCTATTATAGGCCACTGACACAGAAAATCAACAAAGAATGTTAAAACAGCTTAATTTAGTTGTTTTAAATGTATGAGAAAAGCATTGTCTATTTTAAAAATGAAGATTAAGGAAAAGAAAATTTCCCTCAAATAGTATAATATGTAATTGGTAAAGAAGACAATATTTAATTCAAAAATAGGGACTTCCACTAAAAAGAAAAGACCGTTATATGTAGAAAGGATCTTATATTTAAAGGCCAATTCCTTCATTAGATAAACAAATAAAGAAGAAAAATGGTTCCCCAAAATGGTTGCCCAAATTTACAAGTGAATTAGTGGCAGAGCTGGGGAATCACGTTCAGATACCCTGCCTTCAAGTTGCTATCCGTCCACTGTGCTGAGAATAGACAGAGATGTTGGATGTGGGGTGGGCTGAGCAGAAGTGCTGTGCAGAGGGACAGAGCAACACAAAGTAACAAATGAATACCACACAGAGAATGAGAAACTGGTCAGACATACTCAGGGGCATGAAACAGACTTTTTCAAAATACAACCTCCTTCCCTTGTTTTTTAAAATCAAATTAGTATTAAAGCCTTTAGGTTTTGATGTGAATTTTACAACTTTAGTTAAACGTGGAATATAGCTTAATGTAATAGCATGTTGACGTTGGTGTGGAACAGGTCAGCAGAGCCTATAAACAGAGAAGCCTTAGTTTGCCTCAACCTCTGACCTTCATCTTCTGAAATGTTAAGTAAGTTATTTTAAGAGAATCTGATCAAGATAAGTAAATCATAAAATCAAGAAATGGGCAAACTTGAAAGGAAAGCTAGAGATCATCTAATACATCCCTCTCATTTAACAGAAAACCAAACAGAATTAAAGAAAAGTTGACATTTCTTTGTTTAGAATTTAGGTGCTTCCTACTTCCAAAGTAAATAATGCAGTTTTCCAGGGTTACCAGCTTTTTATGGTAGAATTCAAATAAAAACTTACATTTTTATCTCCTAACTCCCAAATTAGGACATTCCAGTTTTAATAGTTATGAAATATTTTAAAGATACCTATATGGTTTTAAACTTAAACTATATACAAACATAATATAAAGAGCTGTGTTATTAAGCTATTATTGACTCTGAAATTGTACAATATTTATGTATCCTGACCACCTCCTACTATATGATTTGAAGTAAGAAAAAATCAGATATCTGCAATTCTTTCCCAAAACTGGTTTGATGTTTATGCTAAGAAAAAACCAAATAGATTCCTGCCGAAATGATTGCCAGCTTCTTTTATAGCCCCATTACTATTCTGGGGACATATACCATCTGGGCATGGCAATTCGTGAGGAAATGTTTCAGTTCATTTTGTAGTGTTCTTGCCACCCATTTTACAAATGAATGTTACTGCCAATAATAATAAAAATAACTGAGGAAAGTATGATTCTTACAGTTATGATCTCACATAACTTTTTTTAACACCCACCAAAGAAATTGCTTTTTACATAAAATTTCCCAAGCCTAAGAATTATTGCTTTATACATTTATTTTCTAGAAACAATTTGGCTTGGTATATCTAGAATAAAAGTATTTACTTCGTTTGGTTTTCAATAAAACTCATTTTTAGAATTATAAGCTCATCCATGTACAAAAATATTTTTAAAAAACCCTATTATCCATCCCTTAAATTTTCATGCCATATGCAGATTATACTTAAAGTTACATAGCTAAAATATGCCTACATCTACATTTGGGTATTTCAAGGGTATTTTTAGGACACTATAATAACAGTAAAATAAAAAGAACAAAATTCACTCAATCCACTAGTGATTTTGTTGACCCAATACCAAAAAATTACATTGTTCAAATTGAACACATCATTTATTGCTCTGCCAAATAGTCTATATTTACTTTGGACACTAATAAAAAGTTAATACAAAGAGTGAAGCAAAATTTGCTATATGTTGAAATAAAATAAAACATAGAGCAGATTTTGCTTCACTCTATCATACCTTAATTCTATCATTTCGAGCTGGGTAATCCTGGATAATTGTATATTTATTTTGGATTTAGGAAACACGTGCATTCTAGGCATGTTTGGACTTAAGAAATATGAACATAGAATACCTCTATTTCAATTAATAAAATTGTGCAATTATTGGCATCTTTTGCCTTTCTTAGCATAGCTATTGAATAAAGTGTTTAGAAAATCATATCTTATATTTCAATCTCATTAATTGGGTTAATTTGAATATAATTCCAGTTTGCCAATATGTTTGGGGCAGCATTTGATGAAAAATAAATTGTTTTACATATTTTTATTCAAATCAGTTCCCAAAACCTGCTTGATCATATATATTTTGTTGTAGCCCACAGGCTTGTACTATTGCTCCACAGAGAACTTTCTTACTCAAACATAGCTCTAATAGACATTAGCCTATCTTTAGCTCTGTATTTCTTTGCCCTATGGTAAATTTTATTTGACAAATAATTTATTCAGTCTGATCTTATACACAATTGCTATTTCTAGACTCTACATTTGACTATACCAGAATTCTTTACTTGAACTCCAGAAAACACGCAACCACTAACCAATATAAGGTATGCCTTGTACTTAATGAATTCCTAAATAAAAAGATGCTTTAACAGTATAAAAGTGCTAAAATATCCTGGACTTGGATGGATTCTGGACTTGGATGGATAGCCTTAGCCATTAGAAAATTAATTATATGGTGAGATAGTTTATTGAGATATAAATTTATATATGCTCTGCTTATATCTTTCCTTTCTCTAGCATTTAAAGCAATTGGAGAGGTCTTTATTACCTCAGGAAGTTTAGTAAAACAGTAAACAGAAACTATTGAAATCAAAGCTTTTTTTCTCTCTTTGTAAACTATTAAATGCATTGCATATATGATGATAGAAGTCCTAGGGCAGAGGAGAGAAGGGAGAGATTTGTACAAGTGAACAAAGAGAGTCTCTAGATGAGGAAGAAGATGATAGTATCCTAGCCAGGTGACAAAACCTCAGAAAGGACAGTTGAGAGGGTCACAGGCTTGTCAATGAGTCCTGTACACAAAGCCTGATACTGAAGCAGGAGATCTTATGAACTCAAGGGGGTGAGATGGACACTTTAGTAATATGCAGTTATGGTAGATTGCCAACTATACCGCTCCACCAGTTGCCATGTGACTTGCAGGGCCTCCAAGTGGGTGATGCCCTGGAAGGTACTTCCTTGTCCATTGTCAGATTTACCATGTGACTTGCTTTGGCCAATATAATGTGAGACAAAAAGCATAGTCTTCAATGAAATAGAAATTTAAAAGCATTATTTTAGTTCCACGGAATCTCTTGTTCTTTTTCCTCTGCTCTTAGAATGGCACATCTCAAATAGGGGCTGTGGGTTCAGCCTGGTTCCTGGAGTTAAAAAAAAAATGCATGGAACCAAGCCAACCAGCAGTAGTAACTATTGTTATAAGTCACTGAGATTTTTTTTAACACAGAAAAATGAATTAATTTGTTGTTTGATCCAATAATCAGTGACCAAGAGACAACTAAATTGATTAAACCAAAAGTAAAGGAGCATAATATTCTTACATACAATTTTTGGACAGATATCTAGACCCACTACAGTTTATTAGGCTCTGCCTGTAGTTTTGTCATGAAGAATCACAATTATCATTGGGTGGCCTTTTCCTTATAGAGAAGAGAGTCAAAAAAGAGGGGCTGTGGCTAGTCCATGATATAAAAATTGTGAAATTCAAGTTCTTTCTTGTCAATCATACTCATAATAACTTCAAGGATTCCTTTGAACAGCTGTGATTAGTTTGCATCAAGAATAATGATCCTAATTATAAATAATTTAAATAAAGCTCATTTAGTAAAGAAGTCATCTATGTTAAAAAGTAAATATTCTTATTGTGGTGGTGAATGTTCTGACCACAGAGATTTGAGTTGGTATGGAAAGTGGAAGTCTAATTGCTCATGACTGCGTATATTGTTGCAGATTTTGAGATACCAAGTATGAGATGACTAAACGTCTAAAAGAAGCCTAAAGGTCTGGGGTCTCCCAGGACCTGTTTAGCTGGAAATGGAGGAGGCACTGCCTAAATCCAGTTTGGATGTGGCAGGTTTTGAGGAAGGTGGAAGCTATAGCAGCCTTCCATGGAGAGGTGAAAGAGTATGGTCAGCCCTGCTCATTTGCTTCCTCATCCCTCTCATTGCTCTTCTTTTCCCTCTAAACTCTTCTTGGTTCTCCATTTTCTTCCTTTTCCTCATCCCCATCTCCTTCTTGCTTCTCATCTCTCTCCTTCTCTCCCTCTCCTTTGTGGAAATGTCAGGAGTACATTCAATTTTATTTGAAAACCACGGTCTAAAAGTAATTTAATATAAACCTCACAAAGACAAAGACAGAGTGAATGCCATTATTCTTGCTCTACTCTCTCACGCAATGCAGGTCATTTTTGCCAATTGTGCTAGTAAAGGTGGGAGTTATATGGCTATAAGTAGCAGCCAGGGGAAATAGTGCTAAAGTCAGCATTTGTCCTTTTATTGCTGTGGGACAATAATTAGAGGGAAAAAAATCAAGTTAACTTGGCACAATTTCCTTTGAAGGAAAAAGAAGCTAGAATTAGCATTTTAACAGAAAATATTAGAGAGAAAAAAATAGTTACACTCTCTTTTTGTAGATATCTACCTTGATAACAGTTTAGCAAAATAATGCCATATTTCCAATTAGTATACAAATCCTTTAGGTACACATGGCATGTCATAGATTAAACTCTGTTCTTGGGAGAAATGTAGTACACCCCTTTGTTGGAAATGTTATTGAATTTCTAGGTATTAGTGTTTTTAAGAATACATAGTTTGTTTTCTTTCATCCTTCACTCTTAGCAGTGTTGAACAAATGAAGGTGTGAAATGGTTCAAGAGGAGTCCTGTGGTGGGAAGGGTGTTTAAGAAATTTTCTGAATGAGGAATTCTGCTTAGGGTGGGGGGATTCCTCCTTTGCATAAATTCAAGTTGAAATTACTCTTCTTGCTAAAAGGAAATAGTATGAAACCACGTCCTCACAAAGCAAAATCATCAAAGGCACAGATGATGTGGAACTGAAAGGCAGCGGGGTAGCCCTAGGCAGAACAGAATTCCAGGGAAAGAATAGAGAGCTGAGGAGGGCCAGGGGAAGAGGGTGGCACCTAAATTCACAGCCCTGGGGAATGAGGGCCTGTTTGACACTTTCCCTTCTGAGTGACCTGAAGACAAAGAGAAGCGCCTTAAAGAGTGATGAGAAATTGAGACCAGAACTATCCCCGCCATGAAAATTGAATTGATAAAGACTCTCTATGTATAAAATCTGAATAGTGAACAATTATGGGCAGAGAACAATTTAATCTACAATTGTTACTGAGGCATTTGTTTAAAAGAGAACCATTTTGTACAAAACAAGCTCAAAGAAGTTACGGAAAATAGATTTTGAAAAATGAAAGGCAGAGTATTTCCTGATTCAAAAAGCTCACTCTATATTAAATTTTCTGTACATGCTATATATACTTATGACAAAAGTATACTTAATTTATTATAAATACATTATTACATTCAACTAAAGCTTCCCTTAAATTATTCTTTCTGCTCAAATTTCCAACTATCTCTTACTAACTTCTAGTCATCCAATAATGTTTCAAGGTCCCCTGGGCTAGAAAGGGCATTCTTGCTCTCGTGTGTAGAATGTCACTGTGTTGGCCTAGAATAGTGCTTGGATTTGCTATGACAGCTGCTGCATGAGGGAAGTACAATGGTACCCAACGGCCAACTCATCACCTGCGATTGGGCTGGCGAATGAGAGGTAGAGAGGTCCAGGCTGGCTTTATGCAACAGAGAGCCTAGTAACTACCAGGATTATTTGTGCCATCTGAACAGAGTTGCTAGATTAAATACCTAATACCCAGTTAAATTGAATTTCTGAGAAACAAAAGATACTTAGACTCAAAATTTTTTGATTACTTATCTGAAGGTCAAATTTAACAGGGCATCCTGTTTTTTAAATTGCTAAATCTGACAACCCTAAATCTGAAGAAAGCCTTTTTTGCTAAAAAATGCTTCTCTTCCCTTTGTCTGAAATTCAATTAAATAACACTTTCAGTTCAGTTAACAAGCAATCCCTTTTGAAAGGGAATTCCCTTCTTTGAGAAGTACATGAGCTGTTCATACATAACTGCAAATTAATTTAAAGATGCTGCTTTTCTTTCAATGTTGAATTCACTTCACAGTATCTGAAGCAACCCATTAGACAGAAGGCGTAAGTGTTCTCTTTTTTGGTAGGGTGAGTAGAGTGTGGAATTGAGGTGGAAAATTATTAATTTCTGTGGGAGGATACTTGTAAAGTAGTTTTAATGGGGATTTTCTGGCAGAATTACCAAGGTACCAGGGAGAGGCTATAGAAAAAGTGGAATAAGGGTGTAAGATTAGAGTAGGGCCAGAGAAAAGTCACTGTTTAAGAATTTTCCTTGAAGACAATGCTTAACTCATGGTGAGCTTTATTTTTCAATAGCAGGTGGTAATTGTTAAAATTGGTGTCAAGCAGATTCTTACAAATGGTAGAATGATCACAATAACCTAGTGAAAGAACTCACTTTTACTTTAATTCTCACAGAAAATTATTTTCTTTAGTAAGTAATTATGGTTACTTGAATCAATACAAATAATTAAAATACTTTTGCATTTATTATAGAAAAAGAATCTCATTTATGAGAGGGGAAAATAAGTGTGAGGCATGTGTTTGTGCATCTATGACTGTAGGTCAAACACCTGCTAAAAGGATTTTAAGATGTCTTTCAAGCAGTAAAGATGATTTTCTATGCACACATTATCAAGGTGAATACTGTGGTTACAAACTCAGTCTGATACTGTGGAACTGAACAAAACCCTACCTTTGGCTTCTAACTCTGTGTCTGACAGATGAATGAAATCATATATGGACATAAAACATTTACTTCCCATAGAAACAATCCTGCTGTTAACAGTTTCCCAGGAGTTTTAATGTAACTAATATAACTAATATATATATAACTAATAATATAACTAATAAAGTTACTCTCAGATCCAATCTGGAAGTTCTTTGAGTATTTAAATCTGCCTTTCTGGCTCATAGAGGTGCAATGAACCTGTTAAAACTCAAACAACCATCTGAAGTAAGAAGTTGCAATTTTCCAACTTTATTTCAAAATAACACAGTTCTTGGCCCAACAAAAGCACTAAATGTTTAAAAGATGGTTGGATAGATGGCTGGGCAGAGCTATTTAGGAATATTTATTGAGAATGTCTGGCTCTTAATCTACTAATTGACTAATTGCAATACTATGTTAGTCACTAAAGCACTGTTATTTTTTAAAGTTGTATATGAATGTGACGGTTAGGCTATTGTGTCAACTCAGCCAGGTAATTGTGCCCAGTTGTTTGGTCAAGCAAGCACTGAGCTAACTGTAATACAAGGGCATTTATGGACTTTAGTCACCATTGACTTTACTGCAGTGGTAAATCATAGATAGCTGATTATAATTACATCAATCAGGAAGATTGCCATCAGTAATGAGTGAGGCTGTATCCAATTGATTGAATGGCTTAAAAGGGGAAGTGATTCCAGCATTGAGAGAGAATTTCCCAGCTCATCTCTGGACAGCCACCGTCTCCCAGAACTCATCAAAAACCTTCACTGGACTTTCATCGGAGCCTCTGGTTGCAGCCTGCCTGAGGAACCTGGACTTGTGCATCCCCATGGTCACATGAGAGACTCATAAAATCTCATACTATTAAAAGATATCTCTTGTTGATTCTTTTTACCTAGAAAACCCTAACTAATACAGCTTCGTACCAGAGTGGTTCTTGAGGAACAGAATCTTAAACATGGGATGTCTGAGGTGGTTCTGGGAGTTTTGCAATTAGCACTCTATTCTAATTGGACTCAAGGGTACTGATGACTCCCTTTTCAATAATTAAGAGGCTGCTAATAGTCCATGGCAATTGAGATACACAAAATATCAACACTGGATTCCCCTACTTCCATGCTTATAAGAAACAAGGATCTGGGTGAGAGTATTTTCAACACCTTAACATAGTTTTGTGGAGTCAAATGGTATAATGATGTTGGCTGGCTCCTCCTGGATACTCTGGATACTGTTATGAAAGAAAGAGATGAGTTAAAGACTTCAAATTTGAAACTTAAACACTACATGAATGATGCAAAAGTTTCTATGTGTGCTCTGGAAGGAAATCTTGTCTCCTGTAGCCACAGACTCAAAATTTCTGAGACCCAAACTCAGACTCTCATTGTACAAGTGTTGGAGTTACAAAGGAGACTAAAATCTCAACCTCGTCAGTTTCTGCAGTTAAAGTGAAGGCACTGGTTGGAAAAGAGTGGAATCTACAGAACTGGGATGGAGACTTATGGGATGATGATAATATTGGTGGTGACATTGGAACCCTGTTGAATTCTGCTGAGACTTTACCAGATAAGCCTGCGATGGCCTGCCCAGTAGAGACCACACCTTGTCAACCTTGTATCATTCAGCCTCAAGCCTGCCCCAGGAAGCCTGATACAACTTTCAGTCCTGAGGTGGGTACCAGCCAAACTGAAGCCTGCCCTGCCCAGCCTCTGGCCTGTCCCAGGGAGTCTGGGCCTCCTCCCAGCCCTGAGGCACACATTGGCCAATCTCCAGCATGCACTGTGGAACCTCCAGTCTGCCCTGAGGAAACTGCCTTCCAACCCCCACCTGAAGAGATTAATCCTGTATCACCAGAAGAAAATGCAAGGGAATGCACTGAGGTCAGTAGCTTGCAAGGCATTTCTAATCCTTCTCCTTACCCACCCCCACCACCTCTCTTGTCTTCAAGACCTATTACTAGACTAAAATCACAACAAGCCCCCAAAGGTGAAATACAAAATGTGACCCATGAGGAAGTAAGGTATACTCAGAAAGAATTGCATGAATTTCCCAATTTATATAGATAAAAATCAGGGGAATATGTGTGAGAATGGATATTAAGGGTTTGGGATAATGGTGGAAGGAATATAAAGTTGGATCAGGCTGAATTTATTGATATGGGCCCACTAAATAGAAATTCCGGATTCGATGCCGTAGCTTGAGGGGTTAGAAAGGGCTCTAACAGTTTGTTTGGGTGACTGATTGAAACATGGGTCAAAAGATGGCCTAGCATGTCTGAGGTTGAGATGTCTGATTTGCCCTGGTACACAGTAGAAGAGGGAATTCAAAGGCTTAGGGAGATTGGAATGCTAGAATGGATTTACCATTTGAGAGCTGCCCACCCAAACCAGGAATATTCATAGGACATGCCTTTAACCAGGACTGTGAGGAATAAATTTGTAAGACTAACTATCTTCCCTGAAAAGCTTGTGGTTGTTCATCTCCGTAGTCCAGATATTACTGTAGGGAGGGCTGTCATGGAATTAGAATCCTTAAACATTATGGGGATGATCATATGTTGGTCTGGTAAAAGTCAAGGATCAGCAGTTAATCACCAAAGAAAGGTGGGTGTGGCTACCACAATGAAAGGCAGATTCAATAAAGCACTCAAGAGTCTGAGTAGTATAGAGTTATGGCGTTGGTTAATACATCATGGGGTACCTAGCAGTGAAATAGATGGGCAGTCTACTAAATTTCTTTGGGATCTATATAAACAGAAGAGTTCTGGGTCAAGTGAATGAAACCCTAACTCAAATGACAGATGCAGAGAATCACAGCCCCTTAATCAATTCCCAGACTTGAGACAGTTTACAGACCTGGAGTCCCTTGAATGAGGAGGAGGCCAGGTCTCCTGGGGGAAAGATCCTGTTAAACTGCCCAAAATTTAAACTGTTAATCTTCCTCCCACCTTTTCCCAAGGAGATCTACAGCCTTTTACCAGACTAACTATGCCCTGGGGAAAAGGAAATGATCAGACATTTTTGGGAATTATTAGACACTGGCTCAGATGTGACATTAATTCCAGGAGACCCAAAACGTCACTGTGGTCCGCCAGTCAGAGCAGGCGCTTATGGAGGTCAGATGATTAACGGAGTTTTAGCTCAGGTCCACCTCACAGTTGGTCCAGTGGGTCCCCATACCCATTCTGTGGCTATTTCCCCAGTTCCAGAATGCATAATTGGAATAGACATACTGAGTAACTGGCAGAATCCCCACATTGGATCCCTGACTTGTGAGTGAGGGCTATTATGGTTGAAAAGGCCAAGTGGAAGCCACTAGAACTTCCCTTACCTAGCAAAATAGTAAACCAAAAGCAATACCAGATTCCTGGAGGGATTGCAGATATTAGTGTCAACATTAAGGATCGGAAGGAAGTAGGGGTGATGATGCCCACCACATCCCCATTCAACTCTATTTGGCCTGTACAGAAACAGATGGATCTTGGAGGATGACAGTAGATTATCGTAAACTTAACCAGGTGGTGATTCAAACTGCAGCTGCTGTCCCAGATGTGGTATCATTGCTTGAGCAAATCAACACACCTCCTGGTACCTGATAAGCAGCTGTCGATTTGGCAAATGCTTTTTTCTCAATTGCTCTTAGTAAGGACCACCAGAAACAGTTTGCTTTCAGCTGGTAAGGTCAGCAGTATACCCTCACTGTCCTGCTTCTGGGGTATATCAACTGTCCAGTCCTACATCATAATATTGTCTGCAGGGATCTTGATTGTTTCTCCTTCCCACAAGACATCACATTGGCCCATTATATTTATGATATGTTGATAGGACCTAGTGAGCAAGAAGTAGCAAAGACTCTAGACTTATTTCTAATGCATTTGCAAGAGAGGATGGGAGATAAATCCAACTAAAATACAAGGTCTTTCCACCTCAGTGAAATTTCTAGGTGTCCAACGGTGTGGGGCATGTCAAATGTCCCTTCTAAAGTGAAGGATAAGGTGTTGCATCTGGCCCCTCCTATGACCAAAAAAGAGACACAGTGCTTAGTTGGTCTCTTTAGATTTTGGAGACAACACATCCTCAGCTGGGTGTGCTACTCTGGCCTATTTACTGAGTGACCAGAAAAGCTGCTAGTTTTGATTGGGGACCAGAACAAGAAAAGGTTCTCCATCAAGTCCAGGCTGCTGTGCAAGCTGCACTACCCCTTGGGCCATATCATCCAGCAGATCCAATTGTTCCAGAAGTTTCAGTAGCAAATAGAGATGCTGTCTGGAGTGTCTGGCAGGCCCCTATAGGAGAATCACAATGCAGACCCTTAGGATTTTGGAGCAAAGCACTGCCATCATCTGTAGATAATTACTCCCCTTTTGAGAAACAGCTTTTGGCCTGCTCCTGGGCCTTAGTAGAGACTGAACATTTAACCATGGGCCATCAAGTTACCATGAGACCTGAGTTGCCTGTCATGACCTGGGTACTGTCTGACCCACCAAACCATAAAGTTGGGCATGCACAGCAGCACTCCATAATAAAGTGGAAGTGGTATATACGAGATAGGGCTCAAGCGAATCCTGAAGGCACAAGTTACATAAGGAAGTAGCCCAAATGTCCATGGTCAGCACCCCTGCCGTGTTACCTTCTCTTTCCCAGCCCACAGCTTTGCCCTCTCTGGGAATCCCTTACAGTCAGTTGACTGAGGAAGAGAAAACTTGGGCCTGGTTTACAGACATTTCTGCATGATACGCAGGTACCACTCAAAAGTGGACAGCTGCAGAACCACAGCCCCTTTCTGGGACATCTCTGAAGGACAGTGGTGATGGCAAATCCTCCTAGTGGGTCAGAACTTTGAGCAGTACACCTGGTTGCTCATTTTGCTTAGAAGAAGAAAATGGCCAGAAGTGCGTTTGTACACTGATTCATTGGCTGTTGCCAATGGTTTGGCTGGATGGTCAGGGAATTGGAAGGAACATGATTAGAAAATTGGTGACAAAAAGTTCTGGGGAAGAGGTATGTGGATAGACCTTTCGAGGGGGCAAAAAACATGAAAATATTTGTGTCCCACAGGAATGCTCATCAGAGGGTGACTTTAGCAGAGGAAGATTTTAATAATCAAGTGGATAAGATGACCCACTCTGTGGCTAATGCTCAGACACTTTCCCCAGTCACTTCTGTTATTGCCCAATTAGCTCATGAAAAAAGTAGCTATGGAGGTAGGGACGGAGGTTATACATGGGCTCAGCAACATGGACATCCCCTTACCAAGGCTGACTTGGCTACAGCCACTGTTGACTGCCCAATCTGCCAGCAGTGAGACCCACACTCAGCCCCCAATATGGCACCATTCCTTGAGGTGACCAACCTGGTACCTCGTGGCAAGTTGACTTCATTGGACCACTTCCACCATGGAAGGGTGTATTAGTCAGCCAAAGGGGTGCTGATGCAAAATATCAGAAATTGGATGGGTTTTATAAAGGGTATTTATTTGTTGTAGGAGCTTACAGATACCAAGCCCTAAAGCATAAATTACTTCCCTCACCAGATATAATCTCATATGCCCAGAGGAAAAGATCAGTTTACAAACATAATCCAATATTTCTTTGGAATTCATCAATAATATCAACTGCTACACTTCACCCTCTGAATTCCAAAAAGACATTCAACAGTAAAAAAAAAACCTTAAACCAGTGACAATGCAAGTACTAAACCATATCACAATCAATTGAAAGAAATATAGTTTGTCTTGGGGCAAAGTCCCATCTGCTATTGACCTCTGAAATTTACAAAACAATTCATCTTCTTCCAATACACAAATGGAAAAAGGATAAACATTTTCCTTATAGTAAAGAGAAATTGGGAGGGAAACATGAGCCACAGGCCCTCTACAGTTCAGTAGACCTGCAGGAAATCCTCTGTTTGATTTCAAAGTCTGGGAGTCATTCTTAAGATGATGGTTTCTTCTCCTTGGGGCTATGTGGGGACCCACCCTTTCCACTGACTTGCCCAACCAACATTTTCTTGGTTCTACCCTCAGCAAGCATCTTGGTGTTGACCAAGCTCCAGACCTCTCCCTCCAAGAGTGTTAGGGTGATTGCCACATCTTACCCAATCTTTGGGTTAGAATCTTAATCCCCCTAGTACAGTGACGTGAAGACAACATTTCCCCATAATCTTTGGCATACAGGCTCAACTGTCTCAGAGCAATGAGTTGACCACCTGGCCTTCCCTAACCTTTGGGGGACAGGTCTACCCCTCTCAGACCAGTGGGATGCTGAACTTAACTGCCCTTATCCTGGGGGAATGTGCTCCACCCTCTCTGTACCCTGGGGCAGCAAAACTCTCCCAGAACATTGGACAGGAACATCCAATCTCTTCAACTGCTAGGGCAAACTCACCATCTCTGTACACATGGGTGGGTTCCTCTCTTGGCCCAAGGTGATGTCCTAATTGCAGATCTCAGCTTCCATGGATTTCCTCTTAAAGCTGTTTCTCCTTCAATCTCTCCTTTTCATGTCCTTTTTATTCCAGGCTGACAGTGGTTTTGTTCATACAGCTCTTTTGAAAAACTTGTTGGTTTAGCATGGAGGAAGCAGGGGTCCAAGCCATCAGACAGTAAGACTTTCCACAAGTCTTTCCAACATAACTGCATCTTCAAATCTGACTTACAAGTTCCAAGTTTAGTGAAGTCCTCCAATGGGGCACTTTCATCTGGGAGCTTGATTTCCAGAAGCTTGGAGTTTCCAGAATCAGTTCCTGTTTTCTTTGTACCTGACAGTTCACTCTTCAGCATATCTCTCTCATCTAGCATTTCACTATAAGCTGCAAGCAGAAGCCAAGCCACATTCTCTGGGTTTACTTTGGAAATTTCTTCAGCTAAATGCCCAGGCTTGGCATTTTCAAATTCTACCTTACATAAAACACCAGGAATTAATCTTGCTCAGTTCTCTGGAACTTTAAAACATGGATCACCTTTCTTCCAGTTTCCAATAATAGTTTCATCATTTACTTCTAAGGTATCATAAAAAAGTCTCTTTAGCATCCATACTGTAAACAAGAGTCTCTTCAAAGTGATCTAGGCCTTTTCCCAACAGCAGTTCACTATCCCTTCAAAAAATACCCCTTGCCCATTTATAAAACCATTCTAGCACTTTGGTAATTGCAAGAGCACTTCCCCACTCCTCGTTACCAAATTCTGTATTAGTCAGCCAAAGGGGTGTGGATGCAAAATACCAGAAATTGGTTGGTTTTTATAAAGGGTGTTTATTTGGGGAAGGAGCTTACAGATACCAGGCCCTAAAGCATAAGTTACTTCCCTCACCAAAGTCTATTTTCATGTGTTATGGCAAGATTCATGTGTTATGCTGACATTTGCGAGAGTTCAGGCTTCCTGGGTTTCTCACTTGCTTCTCTTTCCTCTGTGTGCTTACTTCCCGGGGCTCCAGCTTAAGGCTTCAGCATCAAACTCCAACATCAAAATTCCAACATTAAGAACTCCTCCATTTTGCCATTCCTTTTATCTGCAAGTCCCCACCCACCAAAGGGCAGAGATTCAATGCCCTATGACACAAGAGGTTTATATGATTACAATATAAATTGCATACTATTGACAGCTATCTCTTGTTGATTCTGATTCCCTAGAGAACCCTGACTCATAAGATGAGAGAAAGTAAAAATAAAATTGCAGGATAAATCAACTCAACTAATTGCATTATGACCCAACATGTGCAAATAACAATGGTTATTTTAATAACACTGCCTTCCATTTTTAACAGAAATTTGAAATATTTTATAGAGGGTTCTGAAAACAGAGCTCTTGGCATAGATAATATTTGTTTCCTTACATGCTCTAGTAAGGTGTCCTTTATCATTGGTTAGAGTATTGATGTGAAATGATTTTCAAAGGTTTGGGTACCTCTTTTCATATCAGTTATCTTTTTTTATTCTATTGCTTCTCTTCTGGCTCAGTGGGCCCTACACATGCAAACTCAAGGAAAGAAAGAGAAGTTAAATGAACAGCCATAATAACAAAGACAAAAGTGTTCTTAAACATTTGTGTGAATCATAAACCAATGAACTTTTATGAGTTAAAGTATCTGCATTTCCTCTTCAATCTTAGAGGTGATGCAATCTATGTATTCCTTTTCTAGCAAAAGTAAAAGAAAGAATGGGAATCTGGCAAAATTTTTGCTTTTATTAAACAGAGTACAGGACAAAAAGCTCTTTCCCTAGTCACCATAGTCTATTGTCTATATAGTCTAACACTCAATGGGCACAAGATAGGTACTTTTAAAAGATAAAATGTAGCTAACATAACATCCAACAGAGTGATAAGAACTTAATAAGCCCTTGAATTTTTTGCCTAATTGAATAATGAGACAGAAAGAGCCTATTAGTTCTACTATGATTTTTTTATTCCAGATTTTTAAATTGGGGTTACATGTTTCAGAAAAAGATTCTTTGTTTAATTTTAAACCATCTAAGGGGTTTCTTCAAAAGATTTTACAAGTAAAGCTTTAGTTTGGGTTAAAGGAAATTAGATTTATGATACCTTACAAAAATTTAAGGATGTCAGAATTGTTCAAGACTTTGATTTTATGAAATCTTTTTAGAAGCTATGAGGCAAACCACAGGAATGTAAACTGGTAGAGAGAAGTCAAGCATGTTTTGAAACTTTGCATTGAAAAGTGTATAATATGCTTTTGAAGTAATAACTCCTGAAGATTGATTTTATAACTGCATTTCATGAGTAAGCTGACCTTTATCACAGAAATGTCTATTTGGGAGTTGGTATTATGTTTATTATACCAAATCTACCATGTAATTTTAAACCACAAACTTTCACCAAAAAAAACCCCACTCATATTTTAAAGCAAAATCCCTAAAACATATTCCAGAAGTCCAATATCTAATATCTAATATTTTCATCAGATATATTTTATTTATATTGCTATTTATTCCTGTGTATTAAGTAACACATTTTAAATTTTATTTCTTGAAGATTTCTTTCTAAAAATAATACAATTTGTCAAAATTAATTCATACTATAATTACATTCTGTTCCAATTCCTATCATTTCATAGCATCACAATCTGCATGAAACAGATGGTAGGATATAATAAAATAACCTGCATTGTATTTTTATTTTTTGCTCCCTCTCTAACAATGAATTTTTAGGAGAGCTGAACAGCTGACTGACTGATGGGGAAAGTTACACAATGTACAGCTTTGTAGCAATGTACTACTGCAGTATGGAGATGCTGTGGGGAGGCTGGAAATAAAAACAGTTCTTTATGGAGCAGCACTGCTTGTTCTCAGCTTAGATGAAAATGACATTTTCTTTTTTTAAATGGAAAACTCAATATAACTAATGTACCATCAATTCCTTTAATCACTGGATGCAATTTATTTCAGGAAATTGTTTAGCAATTTTTAGAAACTAGAGATATAATTATTTTGAATTTTTCCACTATCTAACAACAAAAATGGGGGTCATCAGAAAAGGGTTTGGATGCTTTGATTTGAATAAAGAAAATACTGGTAAATATATAATATGTTTTATTTTTCAAATTCATTTTGAGCTTAGAAACAGGGTTTTAAAAATGGTTGGGATAATATACTCTGTAGAGGACATTAATTGAGCTGTAGACAAAGGGCTGACTGGCCTGTTTAACCTACAGGCATTACTCAGCATTCTGAGCATTTTCAGAAACTGATAAATCTGGGTCGCTGCAGAGGCAAGTCAAGACCCTTTCGTTGCTGCTCAGTTTGTTTTTTCCTAGAGAAAACAACTTCATCAATGGAGGAAAAAAAGGCAAATAGTACAAATATCCAACAATAATTAAAACAACGAAATCTCTGTGTCCTATGTTTCTTCCTCAACTCCCGAAGAAATATAAGCACGATCTTTCTCAGACATACTGGAGAACGAAAATGTGTGCTGCAATGTGTTTGGTAGGTATTTTTTGAACAAATGAATAAATAAATAAAAATCATTACGCATGACTTCCCTTGGGTCATCTGCTCAGGGAATGGGTCATCTACACAGATCACCTAAGAAGAGCATGATCACTATCTTCCTCCATCTAACATGCACGTTAGCATCAAGCTAAGGGAACTCAAACATACAGCCTAAATAAGAATTTTCAGAGCTTCATTCAGATAATTTCTGCATTCTATGAAATCCAAGAATGTAGTATTAAATTTTAATTGAGGCATTTTTGTGGAGAGCTAAAATAATACCACATGTTTCATTTTCCTTATCTAATGGAGACAACTTTGAGGATATATACCATTGCATACATAAGAATCATCTGGGAAGCTATCTGAAAAGAAGGTCCCATATCAAGATTTTGTTTCAGAGATATGAATCTGGGCCTAGAATCTGTATTTTAAACCATTTGTCCAGATGATTAGGATGTAGGACTTGCATGTGATAAATAGGTCAAGCCTTGAGAAATACTGATTTAGGAGAATGGGCTAGATAAAATATCCTTTACAAACTAAAAACAGCTTTGGTACCTAATATGACTTTTTACTTCTATTCACAGAATCATAATGGTTTTTATTCTGTCCTCTTCCAGGTAATTATCAATTCTTATTTTATGCATAGTTTTTGTTATTTTGTTTGTTTGTTTTTTAAAGATATTTCAATATGTTGAGTTTTGATGACCTTGAATTTCTTTACTTTTTTTCAAAGAAGGATCCCCAAATTTTCTCTTTCATGGATTTTGTCTCTAGAATTAATAAAACACCTTGTATTCACTATCACTGATGGAAATATTCTAAAAATGGTACTTATTCAGTCTTCTTATGTAATAGTTTGCAAATATGATATAATTATACTTTGCTCCTACTTTAAATTCTTCTCTTCCTATCTAGAAGAGGATACTTACTTCTAGAAATCTCTATCACTACTCTATCTTCCAGTTCCTAATAATTTGCTCTTTCCAGTTTGTCAGGGTTTGAAAATGGAAATCTGTGGAGAGCTGTTTTAAGAGTCTATTTAAAAATTTATATGTAAAATTGTCTAGATTTTAATTTAAAGCAAGGGATATGAAAAGCTATTTGAGGTATTCAAAAGCTTTTGTTTTCAATTCTTGATTTGGGACTGGCTTGGAGAATTAGAATACTTACATCCAGATAAATGGGGTTCATTGTATTGAAGTTCTGTACTGTTTGGGCTAAGTTTTTTCCCCTCAATTTCATGTGTAATAATTCATAACAAAAAAAAAGTGTATGTGGTGAGATTAATATCAAAGTAAAGAGCTATATTTTTGAGTTAGTAATATGAAGGTTTTTACCAATTAATTACTAATTAAAGCTATAAGAGAGGTAAATATTATTTTACTTTCCTCACCTATAAACACAAGAGGTAATGAGTAAATCTTTATGTTTGAATATGAAAACTATTTGTCAACAAAACAATTTTTCCATTTCTGTATTTTAAGTTATTGACATTTTAAAAAATCATATTTTGGCATTTCCTTTATGAAATAATAACAAAAAGTACTCTATTAATGCCCAAAATAAAGTGGTGAAGAAGATATTGCCTGATAGTTAAAACAATATCATAAATTTAAATATCTGAGTTTTAAAAAGTATAAAAATGCTAAATGCTAAATACATTTACCTGAATTGATGAATTTAAAAAGAGAAATAACCTCACTTTCTTTTAAGACAGAAGAGTTGCATTATACTTGGGTGTTTCTCTGGCATTTTAAAGATGAAGTCTGAATATTTTAATATAGTCATTGTGTTAGTTTTCCAGGCTGTTATAACAAATATCACAAAGTGGGCTGGCTTAAACAATGGGAATTGGTTGGTGTCACATTTCGGAGGCTGAAAGGCTTGCTTCCTCCTGGGTGGGCAGCACTCTGCCTGGCCGCAATCCTTGTATTCCTTCTTTTCCCATCACGAGGTGAAGTCTTCTTTCCCTTCCAGGTTCTGCTGGCTTGAGGCTCCAGACTCCCCACCCCTCTGAATGGCTTCTCTCCTTCTCTGCCTCTCTGAAATTCTTCTGATTATAAAGGACTCCAGTAATCCAGATCAACACCCAACTTCACTCATCTGGGTCGCACCTTAACTAAAATAACATCTTCAAGAGATCCTATTTAAAATGGGGTCACACCCACAAAAATGCAGATTAAGACCAAGAAACTATCTGAATTGGGGTATATAATTCAACCCAGCACAGTATGGAAAAGCATGTAAACATTGATTGTTCATAAGGAAAGATATATGTTAGCATTGAGAAGCCATCTATTAAAGAAAAAGATTTGTTCTCTGAGCACATTCAGAATAATTTAACTAATGTAGAAATTTCCAATAAATATACTCAGTGCTATTCAAATACAGTATAGTTACAGAGAAAATACTATTCAAAAAATAAATTTCCAGTAATTCTGATGTTGTCTATTTGTGTATAAGGCAAGACTTTTACACCTAAAGGCGCGGTTCGATTCTACTTAAGAATAAATAATTATTGAGTTGCCTACCAGGTTCCAAGTCCAATTTCAGGTTTGGGATTCACATGTGAAGGGTATGGCTTCCGTTCCTGAGGAGCAGACAGTCAATTAAGGGAGCAACTTATTATAATATTATGTAAGTGAAAGACCACGTTTTCTATGAGATGCAGAGGAGGGACAGAGAAGGATAAGATCAATTCTTTCAGGATAGGAGGAAAAGTGGACATTTTGTAAGAGAATCTCAAGTAGGTGAGAGCAAATTTTCCAGGAAATTTTCCAGGCTGAGAACATGTACAGTATGTAAAAGTAATGTGATTTTTTGGTCATTTAGAAAAATATCCATACACAATATTAACTGTGTTTAAAGGCATCTACTTGCTGCCAAGCATTGTGTTACATACCTGACAAACACGAACTTTAGAATGTATCATAAAAAACCCCAAAATATACCATTATCACTATTTTACAATGAGAACTAAAAACACAGGGAAAAAATACCTTAATCAAAGTGATATAGTGTTCAAGAATCTAGAGCTGGGATATGAGTACTGATTTGTCCAATTCTAGCCCTAGGTCCTTTTCACTATATTATATTTGCTGTAAATAACTTTGTTTATGGCATAATGCCTGGCACGGTGCTTATAAATATCTACTGTATGAAAAAATGAGTGAATGATCCAAAATAAAATTCAATTTAGTTAGTTATTTTAATTGGTGGTATTTACAGATGGTAGAGAAAAGAATTGACAAGAAAACAGAGAAGCATGAACAATTTTGCCATAACTTTCCAAGAAAAATAATGAAAAGAACTAGATATTAGCCAAAAAAAGGAATGTTTTCATTCTTAAACCTCAAATATTAATCAATGCAGAAAGCAAAAGAAGTTATCTCCATTTTCTGGATGAGGAAACTGGATGAGAGAGTAGGGAAGAGATAATGACCCACACTGTGTAATGCTGCCCCGGCAATAGAAATAAAAAGTCAAAATTAACCAATGACTTTGTGAAGTAGAGACTTTATATCTTAAAACTTAAAACATATATAGTTATGTTTCATTGAAATCTTTTACATTCAAATAATCATCATATAGATGACCATATGAAAAACTTTACATCTTCCTCATTTAGTTTCAAGGTGCTGTCTTTAGTCTTAGTGGTATACCTTGACGAAAAACAATCACTCCCTACAACATCTGTCCTGAGGATAACTCGATATTAAAACAAGCATTTGCATTGGAAATGGGATCAACAACACTTCATCTGATCAGTGAATGCGCTAATTTTCATTTCTGGATGGGAATTATAGATTATGTTCAATATTTGCTAGTGAAAATGTCATCTTCCATGAAGACAAGTGTGAAGATGGTCTAAAACAGGCCTATTCAATTATTTTTCAAAGATAGCAACATGTACTTAAGCTTATTCCACTGTAAATTGAGGAACTTGAAAATCAATAATATTAACCTGGCAAAAGAAACTTGACAACTGGTATTCTAGGATTCAATCAGGAGACAGAAATAACATTAATTTATACAACATAATATAAATAATTATTAAATTATGATAGGATAGTAACTGTACAGATGTAAAGAAAACTCCAGGTACCCTATGGCTGAGGTAGAGTATCCAAAAGTAGCACAAACACAGAACAATTGCCCTTCCCAGAGCTAAAAGGACCTTGGGATCTCACTGGGAAAGTGTCGCTCAGCCCTCTCTACAGCAGAGTAGTTGGCTGGGTTGCCCAGGCCAGAGTTTGTCCACAGTTGTCAGGAAAGCAGGAACAACCTTCCAGGGCACAGGTGAAAAATGGTTCATTAGTGGGTGTTCTGAAGGAGTGGGGCATTACTGTGGGTGCCAGTGCAGGAGCTTGCAATGTCTGTGCTGGGAGGACCATGGTCACTGGGCCCTTGTTTGGGCTATGAAGTCACTAAGTGACTGCTCAATCTGAGAACACCACCAGATGTCATGACACAGACACACATCACTGATGGGAAGCAGCATTAATCATAAGAGCTAAACTGTGGAGACAATTCAAATGAATTATAAATGGATATACAGAAGGGGATATATCCATGTAATAGAATACTATATGGCAATGAAAAGAATGAAGTACTGTAGGTGTTAAAACATGGTTGAGCCTCAAAAATATTACATTAAGTAAAAGAAGCCAGGCACAAAAGATGACATATCACCATTCCATTCATATGAAACATCCAGAAAAGGCAAATCTATAGGCACAGAAAGTCAACAGCAGTTGCTTAGGGCTGGGGGTAGGAACGGGTGCTCCTGTGAACACTACTATAAGAGCTAAATGAATGTTATTGGTTCAGTGTTTCCTTTCATTTGTATATCCGTTCCAATAATCAGTATATAGGATAATCATAAATATAATAAGAAAGATAGGTAGACTATAATTTTAAATAATTTCAGAGAGCACTATATATCATCACATTTTACATGCAAACCACTCAACTGTTTATTGATTAGGATGCTTTTGGCTTCAAAATGGTTCAAACGAAGGCAGTCCAAAGGAAGAAGCATAGGCGTCCCTCTTGATTTATTTGGTGACTAGGTAATTTCACCAAGCACCCATGTTCTTTTCATATCTATGCCCTGTCATCCTCAGTGCTGACCGAGCAAGATGTTGCTGGACAGTCAACATTCAGAGGAAGAACGAAGACCACATTTTCGTGTGGCTTTTTCCTGGGTGCAAAATAAGTTTTTCAGGAAGCCCTAGAGCAGACGTCCCTCCAATTTCAGCAGTTAGTATTAGGTCATCAGTCCACTGCTGAACTAATCACTAGCAAGGAAGGGCAAGGTGATTACTTTAGACAAATGACTCCACTCCTGAAATAGGTGAGGAACCCACTTCCCCTGAGCCAGAAAGCTGCCTGGGAGGAGAGCATCTCTATAGAGTTCTTATGAAAGAAGGTGGAAACTCGATTACTGCTACCAAATTTAGGAACAAAGAAATTTTTTCAAATGATCTTGAAAGTGACAACTATTTTTTAAAACTCTGATATGTAAGAGATAATGTACCAAGGTTACTGCTAGAGGATAATAATTACTAGAGTTTAAGATAAAATGATAATTAAAATTGTTTTAACACTGTAATGTTACCCTGATTACAGATACATTCTTGGATTTTTTGGAGGATAATGATTCTTTCTTAGATTACAGCAAACCTATAGCATCATCTATTGAAGGACTGTGTAGCAAGAAATTTGGTTTTGCCCAAAGAAAGGTTTAGCTTTTATCCAGGCTCATGGGAAATAACCTCTAATCTCTGGAAACTTCCTTAGTCTTCTTCGTGTTTTTGTTATTTATGGTGGGTTCCTCAGACCACATCTCATAGTTTTGCTTAGTGAGATGACAGGGTGGGCTCAATAAGATGAATTTCAATGGATATTTCAAATCACTTAAAATTTTTGGATCTGGAAATTTTAAAGAAAACTGCTGCTGAAAAGTGGTGGAAAATTATAAATCAGACAATACGTTGATTTTCAGACAATTGCTCAATTTTAATATTTAAATTATTTAGTCTATAATTCCAAAAAGTAGAAAAAAAGCTTGGAAATAGTAATGAACTAGACAACAAGGATATATTCTGAAAAGTGGCAAAAGAAGGAAGTAGTGCATCAAAGTAGTGAACCAAGACACATCTGTGATGTCCACTCCTACTAAGGACCAAGAAGTGAACTCAAAGTCAAAAGAGAACAATCCCGTACACTGCACTGTGTGCCTGGAATTGTTTCTTCCAGATTTAAGCATTAGTTGACTATATCTTCTTGTTGTATGCTCTATACAGACTTTGCTACAGTTCTGTTTCCTTATCAAAAAAGACATACATTTTTGGTTCTATTTTACACAACAAAAGATCTTGTGACAATTAATAGGAATGTAAATGTTTGGCATTTTTAATGTATTAAGTTTACCCAAAAGTTAGGATTCAAATAGAAAGAAACTCAATTTCTGTAACTATAGGAATAATTAAATAAATTAAAAACTCTAATGATGGTATATTATGGAGTCATTAAAATTATAGTTTTAAATTACTTGGAATGACATGTAATATCTTATTACAGAAACAACAAAAAGAATAATAGTTTAGAGAAAAATATTAAAATATTAAAAGCAATACTGATAAAATGTGTCATATTATTGTAATGGATGATTTATTTGCATAATGTGACAAAATACTTGCTCTATACAGCATAACTTCAAGATACTCAATTACTGACATTATCATAATCCTAATTAATACAAGTCTATAATGTAATAGACATAAATGTAATATAGAATCAGAAAAATTATCAAATCCATCCTTGTCATATTATAAGTTATGCTCTTAGGATTCCTTCACACACTTAATATTATTGAGGACTCCAAAGAATTTTTGTTTATGTGAGGTAAATCTATTGATATTTACCATATTAGAAATCAAAATGGAGAAATCATGAAAGCATATATAAATTAGTTTATAACAATTCTAAGTGATGACATATATAAAATTTTAAATTAAAAGTGACAATATTTCTGAAAAAAATATTTCATCACAAGAGTGGCATTGTTCTATATTTCACAAATCTCCTAAATATTTGGCTTAATACCTAGATTTTTAAATCTTCACATGTACTCAAATGTTATTTACTTTTGGGTGAAGATTATGAAGAAAATCTGTCCTTACATGGATATGTAATTTGAAAGGGGGGATTCTTTTTAAACTTCTTATCATGGTAACATATCTACAACTTAAAATTTCCCATTTTAACCTCGTTGAAGTGTACGATTCATTGGTATTAATTGCATTCACAACATTGTGCTACCTTCACCAATATCCATTCCCCAAATTTTTCATTACCTTAAACAGAAACTCTGTACCCATGAAGAAGTAACTCCTCACCCTCCCTCCCTGCCCCTGGTAACCTGTAATCTATTATCCATCTCTATGAAATTTGCTTCTTCTAGGTATTTTATATTAGTGAGATCATACAATGTTTGCCCTTCTGTGTCTGGCTTATTTTACTAAACAATGTTTTCAAGTTTCATCCATATTGTAGCAGGCATGAGAACGTCAATCCTTTTAACAGCTGAATAATGTTCCATTGTGTGTGTGTGTGTGTGTGTGTGTGTGTGTATAACACTTTCTCCATTCTCTGTTCATGGACATTTGGCTTCTTTCCACCTCTTAACTATTGTGACTAAAGCTGCCATAAATGTTGGTGTACAAATATCTTTTCAAGCACCTGTTTCAATTATGTGGGTTATATACCAAGAAGTGGGCATGTCAGGTCGTAAGAGTTGTGAACTTACAAAACAAATATATGTAACATCATAGAGGGCTCTTATACCCTAACCTACCACAAATACCTTGTATTGCTGTTAAACATTTTTAACTAATGATTAAAGAGCATTCTCAAAACATTACTACTAACCAAGTATTTGTCCCCATCACTCCCTATTAGTATTATTTTTTGTAACATTTATACATGAACATACATAAAAATAAGTATATAGTAAAACTTGTGAACTTACAAAGCAAACATGCATAACATTGTACAGGAATCCCATACATCAACCCTCCACCAACACCTTGCATTGCTGTGAGGTATTTGTTACAAATATGAAAGAATATTGTCAAACTCTTACTACTAATTATAGTCCTTATATTACCTTTGGTGTATTTTCCCCTCAACCCACCCTTTTATTTTTTTTTATATACGGTTATGACAGAAGTTGTAAACTTACAAAACAATTATGCACATGTGCAGAATTCACAAACAACATCCCTCTATCAACACACCATACCGTGGTGGAACATTTATTACAGATTATGAGATAATATCATTTGATTATTACAGGTCCATAGTATAAATTTGGCACACATTTTCCATACTCCCCCATTATTAACACAGCACATCTTTGGCACAGATGCAAAAATATTGCATTATTACTGTTAACCACAGTCCACAGGTCACTCCAGTTGTATATTTCCCATCCTTCTCCACATTCTCACCACCTTGGAATAATGATGTACATTGGCTGTAGCTCACAAAGGACAATCTTGCATCTGTACCATCAACCACAATTCTCATCCACCTCTGGGTTTACTCTACTTTTCAGTCCCTAGATTATTCTCTAGCATTCTGTCAATTGGCATTTACATAACTAGACTACCATTTTCAGCCACATGCCCATTTATAAACCAGCTGTTACTCACTATAATGTGTTACCATCAACTCTGAACATTTCCTCACTTTTACAGTAAAGCTAATTAAAACTCCTATGTACATTAAACATCAAGAGTCCATCTCAGTCCTCTTCTTATCTCCTTTAAGAATCCACTACCTACTACCAGGGCTTGATTTTCCTACATTTTCCTATATTTGTATTTTCCTACATTTTCTTCTAGAAGCTTTATGGTTCATGCTTTTATATATAGGTTTTTAATTCATTTTGAGTTAACTTTTGATAAGGTGTGAACTAGGGGTCCTCTTTCCTTCTTTGGTCAATGCATATCCAGTTCTCTCAGCATCATTTGTTGAATGGACTATTATTCTGCCTGAGTCGGAGTGGGGGGTGGCATTGACAGGCTAATAAAAAATCAGTTGACCATACTGTTTCTCAACCACCAACTTAGTTCCATTGGTCTATATGTCTGCCTTTAGGCAAGTACCATGCTGTTTTTATTACTGTACCTAGGTAATACGATTTAAAGTCCAGAGATGAATGTCCTCCAACCTTGTTTTTCCTTTTTAAGATGTTTCTGGCTATTCAGGGCCCCTTACCCTTCAGAATAAATTTGATAATTGTGTTTCCCATTTTAAAACACACTGGTGGAATTTTTATCGGGATTGCATTGAATCTGTATATCAATTTGAGTAGAATGGATATCTTAATGATATTTAGTCTTCCAATCAATGAGCATGGAATGTTCTTCCAGTTATATAGAGCTTTTAAAATTTCTTTTAACACCAAATTGTAATTTTCTGAATACAAGTGCTTTACATCATTGATTAAGTTTATTCCTGAATATTTGGATTTTACCTGCCATATTTTATTTCACCCCTCTTTTTATACTTCTGGTTACTTTTATTGATATAATCTTCATTTCCAAACTCTTCTCAGGCTTCTCCCTCCTGTCTTTTCTTTTCAGGTTATAGCACACACTTTAGTATTTCCTACAAATCCAGTCTCATCGTTACAAACTGTCTCAGTTTCTGTTTATCTTAGAATATTCTAAATTTGCCCTCATTTTTTTAAAGATTCATTTATTTATTTTTTATCTATTTTTATTTATTCCCCCCGCCCCTTGCAGCTTGCTTGCTGTCTGCTCCCTGTGTCCATTCACTGCACATTTTTTCTGTGTCTGTTTGTCTCCCTTTGTTGTATCATCTTGCTGCACCAGCTCTCTGCCAACATGGGCCATCAGCTCTCCGCGGGCTTGTTCCAGCTTGCCCTTATGGTAGAGAGGAGCCCAGTCGATTGAGCCTCAGCCACTTCCCTTGCCCTCATTTTCGAAAGACAATCTTTCCAGATATAAGATTCTTGACTGGAAGTTTTTCTCTTGTAGTATCTTAAATATATCATATCACTGTCTTCTTGCATCCATGGTTTCTGGTGAGAAATCAGCACTTAATCTTATTGGGTATCCTTTATTAGTTATGCGTTGCTTTTCTTTTACTGCCCTCCAAATTCTCTCTTTGTGTTTGGCATTTGGCATTCTGATTAGTATGTTTCTCAGAGTTGGTCTTTTTGCATTTTTTCAGATGGGAGTATGTTGTGCTTCTTGGACATGGATATCTATGTCCTTCAATAGGGTTGGGAAATTTTCTATCATTATTTCTTCAAATATTCATTTTGCCCCTTTTCCCTTCTCTTTTCCTTCTGGGACACCCATGATATGTATGTTTGCACATTTCTTTTTGTCATTTATTTCCCTGAGACCTTGTTCAATTTTTCCCATTTCTTTCTTCATCTGTTCTTTTGTATGTTCACTTTCAGAGGCCATTTCTTCAAGCTCACCAATCCTTTCTTCTGCCTCCTCAAATCTGCTATTATGTGACTCCAATGTGTTTTTTATTTCATTTATTGTGCCTTTCATTCCTATGAGAGCTACTATTTTTCTATGTATGCTTTCAAATTCTTCTTTGTGCTCATCCAATGACTTCTTAATATCCTTAATCTATTTAGCCATCTTGTTGAATTTATTAAGGAGATTTGTTTCAACATCTATGATTATTTGTCTCAACGTCTTTATGTCACCTGGAGGCTTACCTTGTTCCTTTAACTGGGCCATATCTTCCTGTTTCTTGGTGTGGACTATAATTTTTTGTTGGTGCCTTGGCAACTGGCTTACTAGAATATTTATTCTGGGTGCAGTTTTTTTCTTTAGTTAAGGGCTTCCTGCCCATTCTCCCTTGCTGGTTGTATAGCAGGAGCCTAGGATGTAGTTGATGCTACAAGCTGTGGAGACCCAAGCAGCCCTCATTGCCCTAGTGACCACTGAAGCGTCTCCCAACTTTCTCCCTTGCCAGGAGTAGGGACAGAGTCACAACTGTTTGGAATAATTCAAGTCGTGCAAGGCTAGGTTGTAGTTGATCAGAGAGACTAATGAAGCTTCACACCCCTTTCACCCCTGCCTGTAGTGGGGATGGAGCTGCAGGTGTGGGCAGCAATCTATGCAGTGCAGGTCCAAGATGACCATAGTTGTCCTGGTAGACTTCCGCTTATTCAGTCTGTGCCAGCCAAATGTACCTGCAGTTACCTGGGTAGGTTGGTGCAGGGCTCACCAGTTTCCTCCTTGCCAGACGTGGTACTGAAGCCTAGGCTAGGTCTGCAGGCCAATGTGAGTGACAGAAAATGGTCTGTACCATCACTGTGATTTTCAGTCAGCCTGGCTTCCACTCATGCTAAGGGTGGAGTCAAAATGGCAGCTACTGGCCTCTTTCCAACTTGGACAGGTTCAAACTTTAGCTGTTCTTAGGATTATACTTTAGTCCACTGAATTTACTAATCAGTAGCTGAAGTCAGTGGCCAACTATCTCTTTCTCCCCCATTTTTGGGAAATGGAGTTTCCAATTCCTGCCACACAATAGCTCCTGGGGTGGCTTCCGCCTTGCCAAAGTAAGATGGTCACTTGCCTCTGAGGTGTGGCCTACAATTTTCCAGAGAAGCTCGTGCAGGTCCCTGCAGCTTCCTCCTTGCCAGAGGCAGGGCTGGGGCTTATGCTACAGCTGCAATCTGATCTGGATGGAAAGAAACTTGTCCCTACAGCACTGTGATTTTCAGTCAGCCCCACTTCCCCTTGTGCCAGGTGTGGAGTTAAGATGGTGGCGACAGGACTCTTTCCGACTTGGACAGGTTCAAACTTTAGCTGTTCTTAGTATTATAATTTAGCACACTAATGTACTAATCAGCAGTTGAAAGTGGTGCCCAACTGTCTCTTCCTTCCTCATTTTTGGGAAGTGGAGCTTTCAATTCCAACCCTGGAATAGCTCCTGAGGTGGCCTGTGCCTTCTGTGGAGGATGGGCATGGACCTCCATGGTGTGGAGTGCTCTACTTACAAGTCTTCTCTGCAGATGGGAATTCTTCTTCTTCCATTCTTTCAAGGATGTTGCAGGATGCTCTTCTGGTCTCCTGGAGCCCCGAGTCAGATGGTTTCAATAGCTCTGGATGCTACTGCCCCGTAGCATGAGCTGACTCTAGGAGCTCCTTTCTCTGCTGCCATCTTGCTGGTCGTCCTTTTAACTGTGTTTTCTAGTTTTCAGTGTATGAGTCCTTCACCTCCTTGGCTAAATTTGTTCCTATAAATTTCCCTTTGAGTACTGATTTATTTTTATGTTTCATTTTCCTTTTCATTCATCTCATGATATTTCATAATTTCCCCTGTGATTTATTGTTTGATCCATTGAATAAGATAGTGTATTTATGAATAATCTATACTTCCTTCTGTTACTGATTTTTAGCTACATTCCATTTTGTTTGGAGAAGATACTTTGTATAATTTCAATATTTTAAAATTCAGTGAGACTTTTGTGTCCTAATGTGCTGTGTCCTGGAGAATGATCCATGTGAGAAGAATGTGTGTTCTGCTCTTTTTGGGTGTTGGTTGTATGTTCTGTATTTCTCTGTTAGGTCTCTTTGGTTTATAATATTCCTTATCTTCTGTCCAGATGTTTTATTCATTATTGAAAGTAGTGTATTAAAATCTACAACTATTACTGTAGAACTAATTCTCCCTCCAGTTTTGTCCATGGTTGTTTCATGTATTTTGGGAGTCGTGATTAGAAGCATACAGGTTTGTAATTGTTATATCTTCTTGGTGGGTGGACCCTTTTATTAATATGTAGTATCTTTCTTTGTTTCTTGTAACATCTGATGACTTAAAGTCTACTTTACTGATATCAGCATGGCTACCCCAGCTCTTTTGACTACTATTTGCATGGAATATTTTTCCCCATCCTTTTACTTTCAAACTATGTTTTTCTTCGGGCTTAAGGTTAGTCTCTTAAAAACAACATATAATGAATTGTGTTTGTTTTTTTTCCATTCCGCCAATCCATGTCTTTTGGATTGGAGAGTTTATTCTATTTACATTCAGAGTAATTACTTATAAGGTAGGACTTATGGCATTGTGTCTTCTGTTTCTGATACATTTCATACACTTTTTGTCCCACTTTCCCTTTCCCTACTGCTTTTCTGCCTTCAGTAACTTCTGCCTTAAGGAGCCCAGACCCTTAATCAGAGCTATCTTCCACAGAGCCAGTTGGGGATAATGTAAAAGACACCCAATACTCAGTATTCAGTCCCCAAAGACCCATACTGGGAATGCCTGCTGGACTTCAAACTTCTGTCAAGGGGAATCAGGCCCACACCTGGAATCCATGGGTGGATTGGGTCTCAAAGTCTCACTCTTGAGTACACACAAGCCACCCACCCATAGCCACAGACAATCAGATTCCAAGCATGTAAATGCATGTAGCTGCAGAGCCAACTCCATGGATCCAAACATGGGGGAGATACCTGGAATTGTAAATTTGTCCCATTGTTTCTCTACTGTTTTTAGGTGTTTTTGTTGTTGTTTTATTTAGTTTTTTCTTATTCAGACTTTGTTGAGATATTCTTTAGTCTTGAGCATCTTTTGGAGTTTTGAAATAGTTGTTTCTGCCCCTCCCCCCACCCCTTTTCCCTGCTTCTAAGGGGGAATACTAACCAGCATGTCCTACGCTGCCATTGTGATGCCCTCTCTCTAGGGAGGAGTACTTCAATAGCCATTTCACATAATAGTGAACATTCTCCTTTGATACTCTACTAAAAACTCAACAACTGGAATCTGAAATCATATTAATGAATTTGTAGTGCACTGTTTCATTAAAATCTATTGGTCTATTATTTTTACAATATTGGTTGATTAGTTCCAAATACTGAAACATTTCCCTATCCATTTGTTAATATCACTACTAATCTCATCAGAAATTCCTTTAATATTGACAAGCTTTGAACTCATGGTGATGTCTCTATGTTTTCCAAAATTCTAGCTCCCTCTTGAGAGCTCAAATTTTGTCACTGACAACAAATAATGTTAGTTATTTTTCTTGAAATGACAGGATCATTGCATTCATTTTTGAAAAAGATGTATGCCAGATTGCCAAGTCTAAATAGCCATAACTTGTCTGGAAGTCATTCTTTCAAGTAAAAATGATGTTCTGTGAAAAAGTGGCTACATCTGCTTCCAACTCAAGCAATTGCATGAATGCTTTGTCTTGAGTTAATGATCATTATACTTTGGTAAGCAGCAGAAATTATTTATAGATACATCCTATTTCTGCACACAGAATTTTTAAAAGATGTGTACTTAAGTGTCTAGAGTAAATAAAATTAGTAATTTACACTCGGTCAAAGACATTCTTTCAAAAGCTGGCTTTTTAATTTGTTTACTTATTTTATTTATTTTAATGGGCATGAGTGACAATGAAGAATACAATGACTACTGTACAGTTTAGTGCCACTGCCTTGGTAAATGTTAAAGGTAGGAGTTTAATTGCTTTTGCACCAGTAGTGCAAATGTCAACACAATGAGAACGTCAAATCCTGTTTATATATTGCTATGAAAAGACCTGATGGACCTCTTAAGAGTGTTTCAGGGAACCCAAAGGGGTCTATGGACCATACTTTGAAAATCACTGCTAAAAATCATATAAAGAATTTCTTTTGAGTTCTGGATTGTATCCTATATGAACATACTAAGAACATGATTTTGAAACTATTTCTCCAAAATTCACTGAGTGGACAGAGGGTTAGAAATGGAAAGGGTGTACAAGGACAGACAGTAAAACAAAATGCCTGGGGTTAAAAAAATAAATGAGAGTAAGGATGAGGAAGAAGATACGAATTGGCCATAGAGGAGCAAGAGCTAGGATTCCATTCTTTGTTATTTTATAGAGTTTCATGGAGACCTTCCTATTTTCTCTCCTTTGCTTATTGGTTTCTAGTTAGCATTTCCTGAACTGTTTTCAAATCTCTTTTGAAACTTCGTCAAAACTCAGACTTGCCTTCATTCATTTAGGTTGCTTTATAACCTTCTAAATATTGATGTACAATCTTCCAGACTCCTCAAATCACCTGAAACCTGAAATGCCAAGGCCCATGTGGTAGTAGAATTAAGGTACTCTAGACCTGAAATCAGTCTGTTGCCTCTTGGGTTTTGTGCCAACACACTGACATACATAGCCCAAAATACCACTGGCCGTTTTAAATGGCATATTGCCTTCCGGGGAAATATTAAAACTGCTGCCTGGTAGTATTTGTCAAGTCTCAAAGTAACTTTTCCCAGGATTTTCATATGCAATGAATTTCTAAGATTGAAATATCTTATGTGACAGGATTTTCCTAAGTTTCTCCTCCTCTATAAATATACAATTAGAAACCCTGAGCTTTGGTTTCTTTTCTTTATTCAACTGTTCTCTTTAATTTTTAATTCTTAACATTTGCTTAGAATAATCTGGATGTTTTATATATTTCACTAACAATCTATTTCTTTTCACTCATATTCCCACACACCTCCCCTGCCAAACACAAATAATTTCACATCTCCAAATGCAATATACACTTCACCCTGCTACCTCTGGCTCAGTATTATTCACTGTTAGTTTACACTTGTCATAATTCCATTTAATAATCTTAGAACTTGATTTTACCAATTTGATATATTGGTTCTAAGTAGGTTGAAAATTTATGCACATACTATGTCATTATCTATAGTTTTTTGACTATTCACGAACTCTGAATGTTAAGTCCATTCTAACTATAACAAGCCATTGCAAATAGATTATCCATAAATATAAGATGAATTTCCTAAAATTTAAATGAATGAAAAAGGGACAAGTCAGATGACCAAACAGCACAATTTTCAAGACAATACCTCTTTGATATTTCAAACTAATTTTATATTAGACCCCTGCTCAAAGTCTATCTGCTCTTACAAAATTTTCAAACTACCAGAATTTTCTTGTAGAAGGTTTGTTATCTACTTTCATTAATGTTCCAGAAGACAAAATGTGCAGACATTCAATTGTTTCCTCAATAATCTTATGCTGAAATTTCCTGTTTTGATTCAAGATACAATGAATATCTTTGTACAAAACATACACACAATTCCACTGAAAAATAAAGATATACTAATCTTTATTCTAATTTTTAAAGTACTACACCTTTATATTGGAGAAATTATGAAAAACAAAATTAAGGTTTTGACAATATAAAATAAATGATTAATAATAATAACTTTCTGTCTAGATTTATACTGTTTATTTTTATCATCTTTCCCCTTTTATATTTTCCTTTTTGCTTTATGAAATGAAATGAGATTCTTTAATTATAAGAAAAAATGAGATGTAGCATTCTACCTATAAAAAAAATTAAAATCAAGATAATAAATAATTCTGTCAACCAGAGATAACTACTATGTTTCTTTCCAGACTTTTTTCTAAGCAAAACCATGCATTTTATTAATGATTTGGACCATACTAAATACATATGTTTGTGTGGTACTTTTTAAGTAACGCTATATCCTGAACAATTTTGGCAATAAATACTCCTTGAAACATCATGTTTAAAAACTCTATAATATCTCAATGTGTGCATGAATCAGAATTTATTTTTCTAACATTGCATATGTAGGCTTTTTAATTTATTTTCAATTTTGTTTGGGGAGAATTACTTTTTCTGAACAGGGAATAGTTTGGAGAACTGTTAGACTGTTAGTCCAGGAGCCAAGCCTACCCTTAACTAAAAGCATATGATTTATGACCTAAACTTGACTAACTGAATGTTCACTCCCCGGAATTTTAATCTTAAGCAGAATGAAGGGGAAAACAAATTTGTCTGGAAGCAATTGAACTGATTCATCTTAGGTGATAATAGCACTTTGATGAAACTACCAGAAAGTCCAAAGTCTGGTTTACCTCGGTTCTCATAGTTTCTTCTTTCCTATCATTTTTCAGACTAGATTTTAGTGATCCCTCAACTATATGAGCTGTAATATCTTCCAAGACATTACTTTTTTACTTATATTAACCAGGTTTAGTTTCAGTTGCTTACTGAAATGTTGTAAATCAATTAATTTTATTCGTAAATTCTCCATTAATTCCCAACTTTTTACTTTACTCATTGAAACAAATGGAGCCTTAGCTAGCAAACTTTTATAGATTTTGAATATATATAATGTATATATTATAATATACCTATATAACATTATAAGTATATCTGTGGAATTAATGTCATCATCATTTTGCTTTTATCCACTTTGTTATTCATTATGTCTTTTAAAATACAAACCTAATAACTGCCATTATTGGACTATTAATACATACACAGACAACTCTATTTATCCAATAGGAGGAGGGAGTGTATAATGTAAATTCCCCATTAATATAGCAACAACAGTAGCAACAGCATAAACAGAAAGTGACTTAACAACTAATAGTTATAACCTTCTTTATTATTTAAACAGTCATAAGTGTAGCCAAATATAATAATCAACCCTATTTGAATGGCACACTTCTATCTTAAGTTCAACAGCCTCCCCCTAATGAAATTAGATAAACAAAAGCAAATTAATAATATAGATTAAAGTATATGGATAATGTTAGTATAGGTTTGGGAGAAGATGTGCACCACAGTAAAATAATTTCTTAGAAATAATTATAATCTTTTTTCCACAAAAATATTCATTTTTGAACTGTACATTGTAACTCTAAATTTTCAGTAGTCACAAATTAATATGCTTTCAATTATAATAACTTGACAGAGTTATGTGAAAAATTCATTCAACAGAGGAGGGGACAAGATGGTGGCTGAGTGAGGCATTCCAAAAGTCAGCTCGTTCCACAGGGCAGTTATTAATCTAAACAGAGCTATCTAAAGCACCTGTCTGGAGGGCCCAGGAGACCAGAAGAACATCCTGCAACATACTTGAAAGAACGGAGGAAGGAGACTTCCCATCTGCAGTGACGATTCGTGAGGAGAGCACTCCACACCATGGAGGCTAGTGCCCATCCTCCACTGGCAGTGCAAGCTGCCTCAGGAGCTATTCTGTGGCTGGAGTCGAAAGCTCCATTTCCCAAAAATGGTGGAGGAAGAAAAGGTTGGCCACTGACTTTAGCTACTGATTTGTAAATTCTTCTGGCTAAAGAAAAGCTAAAGTTTGAACCTGCCCAAGTCAGAAAGAGGTGGTAGCCACCATAAGGGGAAGCAGGACTGACTGAAAATCACAGTGATGGTAAGGAGGGGTTTCTCTCCACTCAGATAGGACTGGAGTCTAGCCTAAGCACAAGACCCACCACCAGCAGGGAAGAAGCTGGGGGACTTGCATCAGCCTCTCTGTGTAACTGCAGGCACTTTTGGCCTGCGTAGATTGAATAGTTGGATACTTGGGACTCCATTTCCATACCCCAATAAGATAGGACAGGGGCTGTGTTTCCCCAGTCATTCTGGGCAGCTGCAGACACTTTCTGCCTGCATGAACTGGTTTATTGAGTGCCTTTGATTTCATCTCCACCCCTCCTTCCCCATACGATAGGAAGGGGCTGGTGTTACCTCAGCCTCTAAGGGCAACTGCAGGTACTTTTGGCTGCATGAACTTGACCCCCACCCCCACCCTTGATAGGATAAGAAGGGGGCAGTGTTTCACCAGCCTCTTTGGGCAATTACAGGTGCTTTAAGTCCACCCAGACTAAATAGTCAGACACCTGTAGCTTCATCCCTGAACCCAATAGAATAGGAGGCGGCTGGTCCTTCCACAGCCTTTCTGGGCAACAGCAGATACTTTGGGCTATATGGACTGAACTATCAGATGCCCATGGTTCCATCCTCACTCCCTGAAGGGCAGAAGAGATCGTATTCCCTCAGCCTCTCAGGGAAGCTTCAGGCTCATTTGGCCCACATTGCTTAGATTGTTGGGCACTCTGGAAGGTCCATCCCCACCCCTGGCAGGGGAAGTGGGGGGTTGGTGCTATGTAAGTCTACCTGGGCAACCACTGTCATTTTGGATCTGCATGGCATAGATTACTGCCCACACCTGCAACTCCATCCCTGCTCCAGGCAGGGGAAGAAGGGATGTGAAGCTCCACCAGTCTCTCTGGGCAAATACAGATGGTCTTGGCTTGCAATACTTGGATTATTAAACACAGCTGTGGTTCTATCCTTACCACTGGGAGAAGAGAAAGGTTAGAAAAGCTTCATTGGTTCATGGGGCAATGCTGGCAGCCTCAGCTTCCACAGCTTACAGTACCAACTACGTCTTTGGTTCCTACTACACAAGCAGTAAGGGGGAAAGGGCAAGAAAGTCCTAAACTTAAGAGAAAAACTGCATCCAAAATAAATACATCTATTAAGCCAGATGCCAAGACACCAACAAAAAATTACAATCCATATCAAGAAACAGGAAGATATGCTCCAGTTAAAGGAAAAAGATAAGCCTCCAGATGATATAAAGGAGTTGAGATGGCTAATCATAGATGTTCAAATAAATCTCCATAAAAATTTCAATGAGATGGCTCGAGTGATTATGGATATTAAGAAGACACTGGGTGAGCACAAAAAATAATTTGAAAGCATACATAGAAAAATATTAGACCTTATGGGAAAGAAAGGCAAAATAGTGAAATAAAAAATACACTGAAGGCATATAAAAGTAGATTTGAGGAGGCAGAAGAAATGATAGGTAAACTTAAGGCATGGTCTCAGAAAGCAAACATACAAAAGAACAGAAGAAGAAAAGAATGGAAAAAATTGAACAGGGTCTCAGAGAACTAAATGCTGGCAAGAGACGTGCAAACATACATGTCACAGGTGTTCTAGAAGGAGAAGAGAAGGGAAAAGAGGCAGAAGGAATATTTGAAGAAATAATGGTAGAAAAGTTCCCAACCCTAATGAAAGACATAGATATCCATGTACAAGAAGCACAATGTACACCCATGCAAATAAATCCAAATAGAGCAACTCCAAAACACAGACTAATTAGAATGTCAAATCCAAAAACAATGAGAGAATTCAAACAGCAGCAAGAGAAAATTGATGCATAACATACAAGCAATACCCAATAAAATTAAGTGCCAATTTCTCATGAGAAACCATGGAGGCCAGAAGGCAGTGGCATGATAATTATAAGATACTGAAAGAGAAAAACTGCCAGCCAAGAATCTTTTTTCTGGCAATAGTGACTTTCAAAAATGAGAGCAAATTTAGAATATTCACAAAATATGAGAGAGTTTGTAACCAAGAGACTGGCTTTGCAAGAAATACTAAATGAAGTGTTACTGATTGAAAAGAAGAGACAGCAGAGAGAGGATTGGAAGGGAGTCTAGAAATGAAGATTATGTCAGTAATCTTTTTACACTAAAAGTGTAAAAAGAGTGGTGAAAATAAAATATGACAGATAAAACCCAAAGGTCAAAATTGGTGAAATAAGAACTACCTTTACAGTAATTACATTGAATGTTAATGGATTAAACTCCTCAATCAAAATACAGAGGTGACAAAAAGGATAAGAAAATATGAGCCATATATATGTTGTCTACAAAAGACTCAACTTTGACACAAGGTTGCCAATAGAATGAAAGTGAAAGGCTGGAAAAAGATATTCCATGCATGCAGTACCAAAAACAAGCTTGAGTAGCTATATTTATATAGGATGAAACTGACTTTAAAGCACAAGTGTTATTAAAGACAGGGAAGGACATTATATTTAACAAAAGGGGTAATTTATGAGGAAGAAATAACAATCATAAGTGTATATGCACCTAATCTGGATGCCCCAAATTATATGAGGCAAACACTGGCAAAACTGAAGGAAGAAATAGATTTCTCTACAATAAGAGTTGGAGACTTTAATACACCACTCTTAGAATTGGATAGAACATCTGGGCAGAGGATCAATAAAGAAATAGAGAGATTGGATAACATGGTAAATGGACTAAATTTAGTAGACATTTACAGAACATTGCATAGCATACATTCTTTTCAAGTGCTCATGGATCATTCTTTAGGATAGACAAAGCTTTGCTGGATCACAAAGCAGATCTCAATAAATTAAAAAAGATCAAAATTATATAAAACACTTTCTCTGATCATAATGGAATAAAGCTGGAAATCAACAAGAGGCAGAAAAAGGGAAAGTTCCCAAATATATGGAGATTAAACAACATACTCTTAAATAATCCGTGGGTCAAAGAAGAAATCAATAAATATCTCAAGATGAATGAAAAATAGAACACAAAATATCAGAACCTATGGAATGCAGAGAAGGCAGTGCCGAGAGGGAAATTTATAGCCTTTAATGATTATATTTAAAAAGAAGAAAGACCTAAAATCAATTATCTATTTACACAGCTGGAGGAAATAGAAAACAAACAGCAAACCATCCCCAAAGCAAGTGGAAGGAATGAAATAACAAAGATCAGAGCATAAGTAAATTAAATTAAGAACAACAACAATAAAAAACAATAGAATTAACAAAACCAAAATTGGTTCTCCAAGAAGATTAACAAAACTGATGAACCCTTAGCTAGACTGACAAATAGAAAAAGAGAGAAGATGCAAATAAATAAATAAATAAAATGAGGACATTACAACTAACCCCACAGAAATAAAGGATATCAGAAAAGGATAGTATGAACACAGTTGTATGCCAACAAACGAGACAATGCAGATGAACTGTAAAAATTCCTAGGAAAGTGAACAACCTACACTGACCCTAGAAGAAATAGAAGACCTCAACAAACCAATCACAATAAAGAGATTGAAAGTCATCAAACAAATCCCCAAAGTGAAAAGCCCAGGACCATATGGTTTCACAGGTGAGTTCTACCAAGCAATCAAAGATTTAATACCAATCTTACTCAAGCTCTTCAAAAAATTCATACAAGAAGGAGCACTACCAAACTCACTATGAAGACAAAGCCTCCTCATACCAAAGCCAGATAAAGCTTTAAGGAGAAAAGAAAATTACAGACTCGTTTCTTTAATGAATACAGATGTAAAAATCCTCAACAAAATGCATGCTAATTGAATCCAACAACACATTAAAGAATTATTACTCATAATCAAGTGGGTTTTATACCAGGAATATTAGGGTCATTCAACACAAGAAAATCAATCATAATTCACCATATTAATAAATGAAGGAAGAAAAATCACATGATCCTATCAATTGATGCCAAAAAGGCATTTGACAAAATACAGCATCCTTTCTTCATAAAAATATTACAAAAAATAAAAGTTGAAGGAAACTCTCTAATATGATAAAGGCCATAAATGAAAAACCAAAAGCTAACATTGTACTCAACAGTGAAAGACTGAAAAGCTTTCCCATTGAGATCAGGAATATAGTGCTAAAGGTTCTACTTAGAGCAATCAGGCAAGAAAAAGAAATAGTGTGACAAAATTGGAAAGAAAGAAGTAAAACTTTCACTATTTGCACATGATATGATCCTATATCTAGAAAGTCCTGAAAAATCTACAACAAAGCTGCCAGAGCTAATAAGCCATTTCAGTAGAGTGTCAGGATACAAGATCAATATGCAAAAATCAGTGGTGTTCTATATACTAGTAATGCACAGTCTGAGGAGGAAGTCAGGGGAAAAAATCCCATTTATAATAGTAACTAAAAGAATCACATATTTAGGAATAAACTTAACCAAGAATGTAAAGCAACTGTATTCAGAAAACCACAATGCATTGCTAGAAAAAATTTTAAAAAGACCTAAATAATTGGAAAAACATTCCAAGCTCATAAATTGGAAGACTAAATATCATTAAGATGTAAGTTCTACCAAAATTGAAATACAGATTCAAAGCAATTCAGATAATAATTCTACCAGCATTTTTTAAACAAGAGGAAAACACGATTATCAAATTTATTAGGAAGGGTAAGGGGCCCTGATTAGCCAGAAACTTCTTAAACAGTAAAAGCGAAGCTGGAGAATTCTCACTTCTGGACTTAATATCATATTACCTAGCTACAATGATAAAAAAAACAACCGCATGGTACTGTCGTAAAGACAGACACATAGACCAATGGAACTGAATTGATGGCTCAAAAACAGATCATCACATCTATGTTCAAGGGATTTTTGACATGCCTGTCATACCCTCCTAGATGAGGCAGAACAGTCTATTCAACAAATGGTGCTGGCAGAACTGATACCCATATCCAAAAGGAAGAAGAGGACCCCTATCTCACAGCTTATACAAAAAATTAACTCAAAATGGATCAAAGACATAAATATGAAAGATAGAACTATAAAAGTCCTGGAAGAAAATGTAGGAAAATATCTTCAAGAACTGGTGGTAGGTGGTGCCTTCTTAAACCTCACACCAAAAGCACAGGCAATGAAAGAAAACGTGGATAAATGGGATCTCCTCATACTTAAAACATTTTTGTGATTCAAAGGACTTCACCAAGAAGGTGAAAAGGCAGCTTGCTCAATGGGAGGAAATATTTGGAAATCACATATCCAATAAGAGTTTGATTTCTATTCTATACAAAGAGATCATACAATTCAACAATAAAAGAGCAGTCCAATTAAAAAATGCAGAAAAGACTTAAATAGACATTTCTCCAATGAGGAAATACAAATGGCCAAAAAGCACATGAAAAAATGTTGCATGTCACTAGCTATTAGGGAATTATCAAAATGACAATAATATATCATCTCATACCACAAAGAATAGCCTTTTTTTTTTTTTTTTTAAGTAGAAAATAAGTGCTGGAGAGGATGTGGAGAAATAGGAAGACTCCTTCACTGTGGGTGGGATTGTAAAATGGTGCAGCCTCTGTGGAAAACAGTTTGGTGGTTCCTCAGTAATTTAAATGTAGAACTGCCTTATGACTCAGCATTTCCTCTACTAAAAATATATCCAAAAGAACTGAAAACTGTGACACGAACAGGTATCTGCACATTGATGTTCACAGTGGTGTTATTCACAATTGCCAAAAGAGGGAAACAACCCTAGTGTCCACCAACCAAGGAATGGATAAGCAAAATGTGGTGCATACATATGATGGAGTACTATGCTGCAATAAGAAGAAAGCAATTGGGACACATATGGTAATATGGATGAATCTTGAAGACATTATGTTATGTGAAATAAGCCAGACATAAAAGGGCAAATACTGCAGTGGTTTCACGAATATGAATTAAATATGAAGAATAAACGCATGCAGTTAAAACCTAGAGTATAGATTATTAGGAGATAAGAGCATAGATTATTAGGAGATAAGAGGAGTACTGATTCTTAATGTATGTAGAAGTTGTTTTAATTAACTTGACCGTAAAAGTTTGGAGATGGATAGAGCTGATGGCAACACATAGTGAGTAGATGTAACATAGCTGGTTTATAAAGAGGATTGTGGCTGGAAAACGTAGTCTAGGAATTTAAATGTCAATTGAAGAATACCTAGAGAATTATCTAGGGGCTGAATAACACAGGGTACCCAGAGGTGGATGAGAATTATGGTTAAGAATACAAATGCAAGAATGTCCTTCTGTGAACTAGAATCGATGTATGTCACTATTGCAGGGTGATGGGAATGTGGAGAAGCATGGGAAAAATACAAAAAATGTAATCTATTGACTATACTTAACAGCAATAGTGTAACATTCTTGCATCAATGCCAAAGGTGTACAGTGTTACTAATGGGGGAGTATGGAAAAAATATGTCAAATGTGTGCTATGGAGCATAGTTATTGGTAATAGCCTGATGATATTATCTCATAATCTATAACAAATTTTCCGAAACGGTGTGGTGTGTTGATGAATGGTTGTTGCATGAGAATTCTACACATGTGCATGATCATTTCATAAGTTCACAACTTCTGAATAAAAATATATTATTTTAAAAATCCATTCAACATTTAGGGTATGTGTGTAAGTTTTCTCATACTTCAAAGTTACATGGATTTCCAAGAATGAAGAATTTCACTGCCCTTTTCCTAAAGGGAAAAATTTATCTCTAGCACTCAATGTAAGAAATACTTGACACTAAAAACATAAATGTGCATAAAATATGACATAAATGACAAGAGTGCCAAGATAATTCAATGGGAAAGAATAGTCTTTTCAACAAATGGTGCAGGGACAACTGGAAATCAACATGCAAAAGAATGAAGTTGGATACTTGCCTCACACCATATACAAAAATGAACTCAAAATCAATCATAGACCTACAGTTAAGAGCTAGAACTATGAAACTCTGAAAAGGAAATATAGAATTAAATCTTCATGCTCTTGGACTAGCCAATGATTTCTTCAACATCACCAAAAGCACAAACAACAAAAGAAAAAATAGATAAGTTGGATTTCATCGAAATTAAATACATTTGAACTTCAAAGGTGATCATCAAGATAATGAAAAGAAAACTTACAGACTGGAGAAAGTATCTAAAAATCATGTATCTGATAAGGAAATTGTATCTAGAATATAACATCTGACAGTTCATCAATAAAACGACAAATAATCTAATTTTTTAAATCAGCAAAGGATGTGAATAGACATTGTTCAAAAGGGTATATGAATGGCCCATAAACATAAGGAAGTATGTTCTATATCATTATTCATTAATGAAATGCAAATCAAAACCACAAGATAGCTCTTCACACCCACTTGGATAGCTACAATAAAAAAAAAACAAGGGGAGTTCTGGAAAGATGGCATTGTTATAGGTGGGTACACCCCAGCTCTCCCTCAAAAAATGGCTGAGAAGAGGCAAAATCCCACTTGAGTGGGTTGTTTTGGGAGCCCACAGAGCAGGAGGCTTCAGGGCATTGATCTGGAGGAAACTGGACAAAGAGATAGAGAGCCCAAGGGAAAACTGAGTTGCTCACCCCTGTGGCTGGAAACGGTGGGTGGCTAAGCCCCATCCTCAAGGTGGATAGCCTCAGTGGACCCCCTGACTCTCATCAGTCAGTGAGTGGGAGGTAGCATTCTCTGGGAGGAGGAGGCAAAGGGTGGGGAGTGGTTTCCTTTCCTTGGGTCTGGACACCTGAGCCCCCTTTGAAACTCAGGGAAGACGCCAGCCAGCTTTGAGGTGGCCTGGAGAGAGGTGAGAGGGGAGTCTGCTCAGGCAGTCTGTCACACCCCAGATGCCCTGGGAGAGAAGAACTAGAGACCAGAGGGGCAGAGACAGGCAACTAACTAGTCTGGCAGCTGAAAACTATTAAAATTCCAATCATACTAAGGGAAACAGGCAGTAGGAAGAGCTCAATAAGATTTCAAAAGCCTATTTAGGGTTCCCTGGGAAGAAGAGGGAACTAGAAGAGGGTCAAGAGTGGTTTCTTTGTGGTGAGTTTGGTCAGATAAGCCCCCTCTGAATCTTGGAAGGGACACTGACCTGACCAGTAGAGGAGAGGGAGAATGGGTTCTGACAGGCTGTCACACCCAGCTGCCCTGGTAGAGAAAGCAATTAGAATAGAGAGGGGGCAGGGACAGAGAGGTGCCTAATCAGCAAGACTCTGGCAAACTGCTAAGATTCTAACCTGCCAGAAGGAAAGTGGGTGGATAGCTTTCTACAAGGCTAACTCTCCTAAGGAGAAAGTTTAGGTCAGTGGAAGAATTCTTACCTTGAATATATGAGGTCCCTGGTTCAATTCCTATCTCTTCTTAGAGAAGTGATCCACTGGGGCTATCAGGTATCTGGCTGATACTTTTTGACCAGGAATATATAGATATTCTTTTTTTTTTATTTTAAATTTTTATTTAATTGTAGTTTTTTTTTTTAAAGATACATAGATCACAAAATACGTTACATTAAAAAATATAAGAGGTTCCCATATACCCCATACCCCAACCACTCCTCCCACATCAACAGCCTCTTTCATCATTGTGGCACATTCATTGTATTTGGTGAATACATTTTGGAGCACTGCTATACCACATGGGGTATAGTTTACATTGTAGTTTACACTCTTCCCCAGTCCATTCAATGGGTTATGGCAGGATATATAATGTCCTGCATCTGTCCCTGCAATATCATTCAGGACAATTCCAAGTCCCAAAAATGCCCTCACATCACACCTCTTCTTCCCTCAGCAACTCCCTTAGCCACTGTCTCCACATCAATGATACAATTTCTTCCATTGCTATAGACATTCTTTTAGTATTAGCTTTTCTTGGATCTCTTATTTTTCTTTAAAAAGTTTCCTGTTTTAAAGTTAACTTAATTTTCTAGCTAAAACCTGGTTTAAAATCTGCAGAGGGCAGGTGCAGGGTAATTGATTGATGAACACTGGCAGGCTGAGAAGCTCCTTAGGGGCCTAAGAGGGAAGGCTGTGTTTTCTTGTTTTGTTTTTTGTTTGTTTGTTTGTTTGTTTTTCTTTATTTTTTAAAAATTATTTTTCTGCTTCTCTTTCTTTCTCCTAATTAAAAAATATTAGGTGCTGATGTCCTGTTTCTTGTTTGTTATGCTTCCCCTTCCTTTGTTTCCCTTTTCCTTCATTTACTGTTTTTGTCTACATGCTATTTCTTTTCTTTCCTTCATCTTTCTTCTGTTTTCTGTTGTTGTTCTGTCATCCCACCTCTTTTTATTTGGTCTTCAGGTTTTCTTGTTTTTATTTCTCTCTCCTTTTTTCTCTGTTTTCTTTCATTTTTTACTTTTTTATTCTTTTTCTCTTTTCTTTAATCTCTCCCTCTTTTCTCATCACACCAGCCTTTTAATTCATTCTATGTATTTTCTCTGTTCTGTTTCTCATTTCATTGTTTCTATTCCAATTTTTTATTCTTATTCCTCTATACTTCTTGCTTAAGTTAATTATTCTTTTTCTTAGGTCTCATATAGTTCCTCTTCTACATTTTACAATTATTATTACTATTATTCTTTTTTCTTCTAACCTCTTTCCTTTTTGCTGGTCCTAGCTTTCTTTCTGAAGGGAACATACACAACAGCAAGGAAATAGAATAAAATAAACAAATGTCAAAGTGAAAACTTACCACACACAAAAAAACAACAAAATAAACCCATCAAGACAAACTGAGGCCTAGACTTCAACAAAAAAATTACAACCCATACTAAGAAACAGGAGGACATGGGCAGCCCAACAAACAAATTAAAAATCAAGAGGAGATACAGCACATGGAACAACTAATCAGAGATGTCCAAATATCATGAATCAACTTAACAAAGTGAAGGAAGAGATTAAGGATATTAAGAAGACACTGGGAGAACACATTGAGGAAATTGTAAACCTACATAAACAGATTATGGATATGATGGTGATGAATGGCACAATGCAAGAAACAAAAAATACACTGGCAGTACATAACAGCAGATATGAATAGGCAGAGGAAAGAATCAGTGAGTGGAAGACAGTACAGCTGAAATCAAACAGATAGTAGAACAGATAGATAAAAAGATAGAAAAAACCCAGCAGGGACTAACAGATTTGAATGACAAAATGAAACATACAAACATACACATTATAGAGGGAGAAGAGAGAGGAATGGGGACAGAAGGTGTGTTGGAGGAAATAATGGCTGAAAACTTCCCAATCCCATTGAGGATCATGGACGTACATGTCCAGGAAATGCAGCACACTCCAAACAGTATAAATCCTAATAGGCCTATTCCAGTACATATACTTGTCAAATTGTCCAATGCTCAAGACAAATAATATTGAAAGGAGCAAGAGAAAAGGGATCCATCACATATAAGGGAAACTCAGATTAAGTGCTGATTTCTCATCTGAAACCATGGAAAAAAACTTCTAGCCAAGAATTCTCTACCCAACAAAGCTTGGATTAAAAAATGAGGGCGCATTCAAAATATTAACAGATAAATAGAAATGAAGAGAGTTTGTCAATAAGAAACCTGCCCCTCAAGAAATACTAAAGGGAGTTCTGCAGGTTGAAAGGGAAAAACAGGAGAGAGAGAGAGTTGGAAGAGAGGGTAAGGACAACTAAAAAGATAAAAAGAGAAATAAAAACAACAAATGGCATGCATAAACCTAAAGAAAATATGGCTAATGTAAGTAATTCCTTGACAGTAATAACATTGAATGTTAATGGATTAAACTCTCCAGTCAAGAGACACAGATGGGCAGAAGGCAGAAGGAAATATGATCCATCTATATGCTGTCTACAAGAAAATCACCTTACAACCTGGTTCTCAAGGAAGCTGAACATGAATGACAGGAAAACAATTTTAGGTGCAAACAATAGCCAAAACAGGGTGGGAGTAGCTATACTAATATCAGACAAAATGGAATTTAAATGCAAAACTTTTGTGAGGGACAAAGAAGGCCACCATATACTAATAAAATGGATAATCTATCAAGAAGAAAGAACAATCGTAAACATTTATGCACCTAACCAGGGCACCTCAAAATACATGAGGCAAACATTGTAAAAACTAAGTGGTGAAACAGATGCTTCTACAATTATAATGGGGTAATTTAATACACCATTTTCACCATTAGACATTAGACAGAACATAAGACATTCACCATTACATATTAGACAGAACATCTCTACAGAGAATCAATAAAGAAACAAAGAACTTGAATAATACATTATATGATCTGTACCTAATTGACATATACAGAACATTACCCCCCAATACAGTGGGATATACATTCTTCTCAAGCACACATGGCTCATTCTCCAGGATAGACCACATGCTAGGCCACAGAACAACTCTCAATGAAAGTCACAAAAATTGAAATTACAAAAAGTAATTTCTCTGAACAAAATGGAAAGAAGCTGGAAATCATTAAGGGGCAGAAAAGCAGATTGGGCACAAAGATATGGAAGTTAAACAACACACTCTTAGACAAATAGTGGGTCAAGGAGGAAATCACAAAAGAAATCAATAACTACCTTGAAATGAATGAAAATTACAACACAGTGCATCAAAACCTATGAAATGCAGCAAAAGCTGTACTGAGGGGGGAATTCATAGCCATAAATGCCTAAATTAAAAAAGATGAAAGAACTAAAATCAAAGCCCTAACTGTACACCTGGAGGAATTAGAAAAAGAATACAACCAAAACCCAAAGGAAGTAGAAAGAAGGAAATAACAAAGGGTTGAACAGCACAAGCACTATAAAAAACAAACAAAAGCAAAAGCTGGTTCATTGAGAAGATTAATAAAATTGACAAACCCTTAGCTAGAGTAACAAAGAAAAAGGAGAGAAGATGCAAATACATAAAATAAGAAATAAGGAAGGGGATATCACCACAGAAACTACAGAAATAAAGAGTATCATAAGAGGACACTTTGAAAAAGTGTATGCCAACAAGATGTATAATATTAGAGGAAATGGACAAATTCCTAGAAACACACAAGCAGCCCACATTGATGAAAGAAGAAACTGATGAACTCAAGAGATTAATCATAAGTAACAAGGTTGAAATAGTCATCAAAAACCTCCCAACTAAGAAGAGCCTAGGAACAGATGGCTTCACAGGTGAATTTTACCAAACATTCTGGAAATAACACTAATCCTGCTTAAACTCTTCCAAAAAAATAGAAGTGGAAGGAACATTGCCTAACTCATTCTATGATGCCAGCATCACCCTGACACCAAAACCAAACAAAGATGCCACAAGAAAGGAAAACTATGGACCAATCACTCTAAAGAACCTAGATGCTAAAATCCTGAATAAAATACTTGCTATTTGTATTCAACAACACATCAAACAAATTATACACCATGACTATGTGGGTTTCATCCCTGGTATGCAAGGATGGTTCAACATAAGAAAATAAACCAATGTAATACACCACATAAACAGATTGAAAGAAAAAAATAACAAGGTCATCTCTATAGATGCAGAAAAAAGCATTCAATAAAATACAGCATCCTTTCCTAATACAAACAGTTCAAAAGATAGGAATAGAAGGAAACTTCTTCAACATCATAAAGAGTATATATGAAAAATCCACAGCTAACATCATATTCAATGGTGAAATCATAAAAGCTTTCCCTCTAGGATGGAGAAAAAGACAATGATGCCCACTGTCACTGCTTATATTTAACATTGTCTTAGAAGTACTTGCTTGACCACTTAGGCAAGAAAAAGATATAATAGGCATCCAAAATGGAAAGGAAGAGGTAAAAGTTTCACTATTTGCAGATGATATGCTCCTATACCTCAAAAGCCCTGAGAAATCTACATCAAAGCTTCTAGAGCTTATAAATGAATTTAGTAAAGTGGCAGGTTATAAGATTAAAGTGCAAAGATCAGTAGCATTTCTGTATACCAATAACGAGCAATCTGAGGAGGAAATTAAAAAAAAAAATTTACAATAGCAACTACAAGAATAAAATACCTAGGAATAAATTTAACTAAAGACGTAAACACTTTGTACAAAGAAAACTTCAGAACACTGTTAAAAGAAATTAAAGAAGACCTAAATAAATGGAAGACTCTTCCTGTTCATGTATAGGAAGAGTAAACATCATTAAGATGTCTATCTTACCCAAATTGGTTTACAGAGTTAATGCAATCTCAATAAAAATTACCACAGCATTTTTTACTGAATTGGAAAAATTAACTATGAAATTTATTTGGAAGGGCAAAAGGCCCCCAATAGCCAAGGACATATTGAAGAAGAAAAATGAAATCAGAGGAATCACATTACCTGACTTTAAAACATAATATAAAGCTAGAGTGGTCAAAAGGTATTGGCACAAGGACAGACATACTGACCAATGGAATCAAATTGAGGGTTCTGATGCAGATCCTTGCATACATAGTCAACTGATATTCTATGATGGCACTAAATCCATTCAACTGGGAGAGAATGACCTCTTCAACAAATGGTGTTTGGAAAACTGGATATCCATATCCAAAAAAAAATGAGAGGAACACCATCTCATACTCTGTACAAAAATTAACTCAAGATGGATCAAAGATCAAAATATAAGAGCCAAGACCATAAAAATCTTTGAAGATAATGCAGTGAAGCATCTACAGGATTTGTATTAGGAAATGGTTTCTTGAACTTTATACCCAAAGCATGAGCAATAAAAGGAAAAATAGATAAATGGAACCTCCTCAAAATTAAAAACTTTTGCACCTGAAAGGATTTTGTCAAGAAAGTTAAAAGGATTTCTCAATGGGAGAAAATATTTGGTAACCATATATTTGATAGGGGCCTAATATCCAGATATATAAAGAAATCCTATACCTTGCAAATAAAAAGATAAATATTTTAAAAATAGGAGAGTGATTTGAATAAACACTTTTCTAAAGAAGCAATAAAAATGGCTAAAAAGGGCATGAAAAAATACTCAACATCACTAGCTATTAGGGAAATGCAAATCAAAACTACTATGAGATATCATCTTACACCCATTACACTGGTGGCAATTAAAAAACAGAGGACTACAAGTGTTGGAGAAGATGTGGAGGAATGGGAACCCTCATCTACTGTTTGTGGGAATTTGGAATGGTGCAGCCACTGTGAAGGACAGTTTGGCAGTTCCTCAGGAAGCTAACTACAGAACTGCCATACGATCCAGCAATCCCACTGCTGGGTATATATCCTGAAGAATTGAAAGCAAGGACACAAATAGATACATGCACACCAATGTTCACAGTGGTATTATTCACTATTGCCCAAAGTTGGAAAAAACCCAAATGTCCATCAACCTAAGAATGGATAAACAAATTGTGGTATATGCTTACAATGGAATATTACTCAGCTGTAATAAGGAATGCAGTATTAACACACAAGCTAACACAGATGAACCTTGAAGACCTTATCTTGAGTGAAGCAAGCCAGGCACTGAAGGACAAATATTACATGACCTCACTGATATGAATTAAGCAAATTTAGCAAATTCACAGAGTTCAAGTCTGGAAGATAGGATAATAGGAGATAGAAAGGGAGAAGAAGGTTGTGAACCAACACCCATATGGGCAAAATCTATGATAAGGTGTAAGTGTTATTTGTGCTGTGGAGGGGCATGACACTGGTTCAATGATATTATTGGGTTGGGCGGTGCTGGTTTGTCAGGAAGATAGGGTAGGGATGGTGGGTTGGACAGTCCATAGAACTGGGGGGAGGGTTGGGGAAGGGAGCAGGTAAACACTGAGGATTTGTGGTTGAAACCACAACATTGGGAATGTTCTACTGGCAATATGGCAGGGGAGGCTTATTCATTTACCGTATTGGATGTGGGGGGCATTCAGGATGGGGCATACCTGGGCAGGCTTCTAGGGAGTGTGTGAGTGTTCATCTTGTCATGGTGTGTTGTATCAGTGGATGGAGACCCACATAATGAGTGAGAAGGTGTTGGACTCCCATCCTGGGGAGTCTTGCTGTGTTCTCAGATAGAGGGGCTGGAGTATAGGCAGTGCCTAATAGAGGACAGACTGATATGTTCAAGCCCGCAATGTTGTTGCAAGTAACTATGAATTTTGTTCTTCAGAGTGAAGCCTGGTGGTTGCTGAGGGCCCCAAGGGAGGAATAGAATAGATGGAACATGGGGCTTTTTTAGGGTAATGGAAGTGTTCTACATAATCTTGCAATGATAGACACAGTCATATTAAATTTCATCAAAATTTATAAAAGTGTATGGTCCAAAATGTAAACCATAATGTAAACCATTGGCAATGATTAGTAGCTATGTTTCAATATTTGTACATCAGTTGTAACAAATATGCCATCCACATATACAATGTTATTAATAGGGGAAAGGGAAAAGGGGAAGGATGTTGGGTATATGGGAATCCCCTATATTCTATATGTGACTTTTCTGTAACCTTAAACTTCTCTGAAGAGAAAATGAAAAAAATGAGACACTGGGGGAATAAATGGAAGAAAATGTCACTGTACATATAAGACAACAAATCATACAGTAATGAACAACATAATGTCAAAAATTTTTTTAAATATTTTTTCATTATTTTTTATTTCAAAATTTATTTTTATTTTTAAACTTAAAAAATTGGTATTTTATTTCTTATTTTTAAAACTATCATTATTATTTCATTTTCCTATTAATTGTAGTTGGTTATTGTGTTGGCTTCATTTTTTAAGAGGTTTGGATCACAGAAGGCTTAAAACTGTGACAGGGAAGGATCATTGGTGTTGGGTGTCAGTGATAAGGGATATGCGGGGAGGAGGTTCCCCTGGGGCATACATATAAGGCCTAAAAATGCTTTCAAGGGTTAAAGGGGCATTGTTATGGTGGGTGGAGATTCACACAATAACCAAAAGAATATCGAATTCCAATCCTGAGGAACTCTGCCACATTCTCTAATGGAACAGCAAGAATACCGAATATAGGGGAAATGACTAATGAAGGAGGATGGTCCATTGACGGGCCCTTGCATTGGTGACTGTACTATGAACCTTTACTTTTGAAATGGAAACTTAGCCAAGTATTACAGAGTGCCTAAGAGTTACCTCCTGATAGCCTCCTTGTTGCTCAAATGTGGCTTCTCTCTAAGCCAAATTCAGGATATAAATACATTACCTTCCTGCCAACATGGGACCTGACTCCCAGGGATGAGCCTCCCTGGCACTTAGGGATTACCACCAACCACCAACAAGCAAGGTAACTAGAGGAACACCTTGACGGAAAATGAGTTTATATGGCTAAGAGACTTCAAAAGTGAGTAGGGAGGTCATTCCAGAGGTTACGCTCATGCACATCTCAGCAGGATCTCATTGACTGCCAAAGTAAATACTACCTCAAATAGCAGGGCTCCTGAGGGCTCTGGAGACATCCAGACAGTGTAGACAGGGCAGATAGCTCAGGAGTATGGTGCCCTACCAGCGGGCCCTACTTTGGAATTTATGCTTTAGGTGTGACAGAGTTTGACTCAGTTGTGATTTTCCTATACATGGCTCTTCTGATCCATCTATTTGAACCTATAATTAGTAATAGAATTGATAGGTGTATATCTAAGAGACTTAAATCTTTGAGCTGTCTATGTACCAGCTGGGCCCTGAATCTCAACGGAATTACCACCTACTCTCCAGTTCATTGGACTCACCCAGGACAACTGACAAGGAGATGATGATAGACAACGACCATCCCAAGAAACCGAGTCTACAACTGCAAGTAAGAGAGTCCCATCCATCTGCCCTATGGGATGAAAGTTGCCTCTCAATTAGAGATGAAGTGGGCATCACCATCCCAGAATCCTCAGGATTGGGGAAAGAACTATGGACCAAAGTAGACTTACTGGTATTCTAAAATAGAATTATTGTGATTCTAGCAGTATGAGAACTTATATCATTGCTTTGGAGGCAGGGGCTACTGGAGGTTCTGAGGGCAGAGAGAGGGAAAAACATGTGTAATATAGGGGCATTTTCAGGACTTGAGAATTGTCTTGAATGACACAGCACTGACAGATACAAGCAATTATATATCTCGCCATAACCTACAAAATTCTGCAGGAAAGAGTATAAACTACAATGTAAACTATAATCCATGCTTAGTGGCATGCTCCAAAATGTGTTCATCAATTTTAACAAATGTACCACACTAATGAAGGATGTTAATGTGGGAAAATGTGGGAGGTATAGGGACTGGGGCATTTGGGAATCCTCTTTAATTTTTATGCAACATTTAGGTAATCTAGGTATCTTTTTTAAAAAGTTAAAAACTGTTAAAAAAAAAGACAAAAAACAACAAATATTAGTGAGGATATGGAGAAACTGAAACCTTCATAAACTGCTGGTGGGACTGTAAAATGATGTACCTACTTTGGAAAACAATTTGGTCATTCCTTAAAAAGATAAATGTAGAGTTTCTGGATGACCCAACTATTTCACACCTAGGCATATACACAAGATAAATGTAATCATATGTCAAAACTGTAACTTGTATAAGAATTCTTCATAATAACCAAGAATTGGAACCCAAATATCTATCAACTGATAAACATACAAACAACATGTGGTATATCCATACAATGGAATATTATTCAACCATAAAAAGGAATGAAGTACTAATATATACTACAAGATGGATGATGAAGGAGTCCAATCCCAAAAGGTCACTTACTGGATTATTCCATATATGTGAAATGTCCAGAATAGATAAATCCATACAGGCAGAAAAAAGATTAGCTTTTGCCAGGGGCTAGTGAGAGTGTGGAACAGAGGAGTTTCTTTTGGGATCATAAAAATGTTCTAAAATTAGATAATGGTGATAGCTGCATAAATCTGTGGATATGCTAAAAACCACTGAAATGTACAATTTAAAAGGATGAATTTATAGTCTATGAATTACATCTCAATAAACTGTTATAAATAAATATGTTCATACATGCAAACATACATACATAAATGACATGATCATATTCCATGTGTGCATTTAGAAAATCTAAGTATCTAGCCCTAAAACAAATATTATTAGAAGTGTATAAAGAAAAAAAAAGTGTATATAGAGAAAACGGTTTCCAACAACAGAAGATTCCTCCATGTACATTTGGCACAGTGTCAAATTGCACTGGTTTAAAACGTGTTCCTGATACTAGGCTCTGGAACTTTTTGTGATAGAGCTTCTTTGAACTGAACCCTTTGAGTAATAATGCTCTGAAAATTATACTGAAATGCCCTAGAACATGTTTCCATCCTTGCTCAATCAGCAGTTTAGCTCTGCTGCTCAAATGTGTCCCCTCCAGAGAAGTTACCTTTTTCACAATATTTTAATGATACATCACTGAAAATGCCCAGAGTGTAAAATGAAGTCAAAACTGTAGATTGAAGGAAGAATAAACAATATGAGTGGGTAAAGGCTTTTAACCACTTTTAAGGATAACTAAAAGGCAAGGTTTATTTTATGTTACACAAACAATTCACAATGCTAGAGAAGAACTACAACATTCATAGGTTATTGTGAAAGGGAGAGCATATAGTGAAGAAATACAAACAAAGGTTAGCCATTAGAATACGAATTTTGAAGGAATAAAAGTATAACTTATGTTTTAATATAGATAAAAATGAAAGCTGATGTTTGTATTTTACCATGATATTTTCAAATCACATTCAAATTCTTTCATTTGCAGGAAAACGACTTGTCCAAATACCTCTGAGCACCTACTGTGTCCTGAACACTGTAAGGAATTCAGAGATCTGAAGACTGGATTCCATCCTCAGTGCCTCTTCAAAGCCTACCTCCTTCTCCTTTTATACTCTTAATCTCTCTTTGCACACCCCTAGAACACCTTCTCTCACTGCCACAAATACATCTAGCTCTCACCAAACGCTTCTTCCAGAGATATGTGGACAATATGTATGGTGTCAGACCCTTCTCTCCCCTTCTCCCCAACTCCAACCAATACCCTACCACACTACTGTCATTTCCCTCATCCACCTGATTTGGTCTGATCCCTCCAACCACTATAGGCTCTTATTTCCTGGTATACTTCATTTCATAACATTTATCATGGTTGTAATTTTACAGTTATGTTTGCAGTTATTTGTTTACAGTGTTAGGCTCTGAGGATATAAGTATGAGCTATAATAGAAAATGGACCTTGACCCCATGAAATTTCCAATCACCATCTAATATTCAGGACAGCTCCTGCTGTATAGCAAATGTTCAAGAAAATATTCACAGAATGGGCAAATGAATGAATGAGGGATAAGAAGGTTCACAAATATACCACAAGGTAAAACAGAATATGATAAGTATCCTACATGGGGCACAAAGGGGAATAAGGAATTTAAAGAAGGAAACAAGAAGGCAAAATCAAGTTTATAAAAAAATACTATGAAGTAGAAATAGAAAAGGCCAGTTATAAGGATTCCCACTTTCATTGCTAGTGTAGTTTCTTTTTAAAATATGTTAAAGATATCATTAAGTGAAAGAAATACTTAGAAATAGAGGAAACAGCTAGATATGGTTTCTACAAAAAATGAATGGGCTTCCATTAGCAGTAGCGAAGTAGGGTCCAATTCAATCTAAAGGACATATATTATTTATATAATTTGCTTAAATGTAAAATAATAGGTCATAGCTAATATCTACTGAGCATTAAATATGAAGCAAGAACTAGGCTAAATAGTTGACATGAAGTAGTTCATTTATTTTATTTAATCTTCACAACTATCAGGTGAAGAAACTACCATTAAAAATCCATTTAACAGATGAGAAAATTGGGCACAGATAACAAGCAACACTGTCTAAGAACTGGACTCCCTACAAGGTAACAGAGGAACAGACTTTTCATGGCTGGATTTGGGGTATCAGATATAATATCTAGGAACCATCAATTCTTTAAAAATCAGCAGCCTCTGAGTGAGTTTTGAACACTTCATCAATTTGGGAAGAGCCCTTGAGTGCAAGCAAGACTGCCTGGGTTACAGGGTCTGTTTTTATTTTAATGGACAGTTTGTATCGACCAGTATCTTCATTTACACCAGTTTTTTTTTCATCATTTAAGAGCACCTTTTAAACATTTTTTTAGCCGGTTTCACTGCATTCTAGGAACTAGGGCATCTTTCACAGAACTTTACAAATTGTTAATAACTTTTTCTGTGAAAATGACAGGTTTAAATTTTAACTTAGTAACATGTCAACATGAAAAAGAGATAAATTTACAAGATAGGCATGGTTCCTTGACTCATTGTCTAAAAAAGCCAAAGGCAACTGGAGCCTCAGCATGCACTCCAAGGCTCCAGAGGATCTCTCTGGTCCCTGCTCTGGCCCGTTTCCTATCGTTTTCTCAGCTCTTAGGCCCCTGCTCACGCCAGGAAGAAGTTACCACATTCAGACCTGCAGCAGTTTGCCCTTCAGGACCTTTGTGATTTCTCTCTTCCCTCTGCTTCCCCAGTTGTGTGCAGGTTCACTTCCACCCTCACCTCATTTGGAATCTGCATAAAAATCCCTTTTCCCACTTCTTTAACATGGTCTTCTCTCAGCATGCCCCTCTCAACCTTGTTATCTCCTTACCTGGATTTATTTATCTTCGAAGAACTTAAATTTACTGATATTTCATTATGAGTTGATTTCTTTACTGTTTAGCTACATCCCTAGACTGGTAGCACGAGATGGGCAGGAAATTTGTTTTATTCACCATATTCCAATGCCTAAAATAGAGACTCCCTTGTAGTATATTAGGCACACAAAAGCATATATTTTTCAAAGAGTGAATGAATGAATGGAGTAGATTTAGGGAATCATTCTAAACCAAGATATTGTGAAACTTTAGTGTGTAAAGTTGGAGTAGATGAATTATTGCTGATGTGTTCCAAATTGTCCAGCACCTGAGTCTGGCCTAACTGTGCTAAACGGTGGCTTTATCACCACAGAGGCAATAAGGCAGGGTCATGGGCAGACGCTGTGGCCTTCCTGCCTGGGTTCAAATTTTAGATTTGCCACTTGCTAACTGTGTAACCACGGGCAAGGAAACATAACCTCCCTGTGCTTTGGTTTGCTCATCTATAAAATGGGATTAATAATGATACCTACCTAGCAAGATTAAATGATATTTTTAACGTGCTGCTTAGAATAGTGACTGGCAAATAGTAAATGCTATACGGTTTTGTTAAATAAAACAATAAACGGGAAGATGGGGACATGGACAACAGGAAAATTTTGGAAAAGCACAGTTTTGAAAATTTTGGTTTAATTTTTTTCTGAAACCAATTGTCCTGAGAATAAAGATCTTCCCCAACCTGACCCCAAACTAGTTTAACCTACCTTGAGCAGTGAGACATGCTCAATTTACTAATCAGAATTTCAAAGGGAGGTGATTCTTCATAGTTCTCAGCCCACTGACCCTGAGGGTGATGGCAGAGTAGCTTCAATTGCTAAGTCAGAATCTCTCTCTCTACCCTCCCCTATACTCCACTGACTTTCTCCCAGCCTGCTTCTTTCAAGGTAGCTGGGAGATCAGGCCTCTTGCTCTTTATTTATAGAAGGAAGAAGTGATGGGTTCAGCCTCTCTATCAAGGAGGAAAATAATAAATTTGCACGATATGATGCCCAGGCTAAACTCTAGAGTGAGGCTATCGCATGTCAAGCTTATAACCAACATAAACCCGTGGGGACTGCCTGCCCTAAGATTTAGTAGCAGTAACACCAAACAAACCACGGATTTTTCTCTTCCTTGTCAGCAACACCCAGAGAAGGTGATTTTATGTTTTCCCTCTGAATCTCTAGGTCCCCTAACAATGCCTTCTAAACTAGGAACTAGAATGTTTCTTACTGGACTCCTCTGTGAGACGCCTGAGTTTTCATTTCCTGTGTTGGTGGCAATCGACTTGACTTCAGGGTTTGGTATCTGTCCCTTTGCCCCTAAAATCTCTGATGAGTTGGGAAGAGTCCTGCTCAGATCCCCAGTGTCTTCTCCCATCCTGTATAATTAATTAGGCCTCCACTTGCCCCTACCCTCCGCTCCCCTCCTTAGACAGAGGAACCCTCCCTGCTATGTTTTAAAGGGAAATCGCCATATAATTGGGCCTCCAGACACCAAATTTCCCAGCAAGAAGGGGCCATGCAAATAGAGATGATTAGCATAGGCAGCAAAATCCAATGTGTTATTTTTACCAGCATGAGCACTCCGGATGTACTGGCCTCCTAAATAGATATTTGAAAAAACAGACAAAAACGTGAACTGGGAAGAAGAAAAGCCACACAAATGAGTTGCAGTGAGTTTAATGAATACCAATTCCATTGCTGAGTTCATGTGATATAACCAGCCACTTGCACTCTGTTCCAGTGGTTTATAATGTTACCTCACCCTCTCCACGAAATTGTTTTCCTGTAAATCTCTGTGGCCATCCATTCCTGTCTACACATTATGTTCCTAAAATAGACATGGTCTAAAGATCTCTTCAAGGAGCTTTGTGGAGGAAGGCCCAAATTGCAACATTCCTCTTAAAAGAAAGATACAGTGGCTTAATAACAATTACAAAAGCAACAACCACCCAGGACAGATTTAAAGGAATTTTCACCACAGTTATTCTGCTTCCAAAATGCTCAGAGGGAAAAGAAAAGTGTCAGACGCCGGGTGAATGTACGGAAGCTCCAAGTTGCGTCACCCTGGTGTGCCAGGTATTGCAGCAATTTGGAAAGGTATGCTCACCCTTGCTCTGAGCAGGAGCAACTAGAGCAGGAATCACTAACCTCGGCATGGAATTTTCCTATTTCTGTTTGGCATCATCCTCTTAGGATGATTTAAAGTGCTTTTTGGCGAAATATGTTCAGTTACTTAACTAGCACATGAGAAATACCACCATGAATCTGCAAATGTATAGAAAAAGAAGCCACATTTTAAAGGTGTGATAGCAACAGCATTTGGCCATTTCCAAGTTTGTTACTGCACCTTGGAAATATGCACGCATTGACATAACCTGCTTTCACTTTAAATTATTTCATGGGACACATGAAAAAGCATCTACCACCACTACTTGGACTGATTTGTTACAGAGTGACTATAGTAAGTAACTGAAGGGGAACAAAAAGAAATATGAGAAGTAACTGTGGCAAGAAGAGGGGTGAGGGGTGTCTTTAGACATACACCTCAAACAGGTAGGAGAGAGAATCCGTGAGAACAAAGACGCTTGGAAAAGCCTCCAGTCCACCCAGAAACATTTCTTGAGCTGTTTGGAAAAGCAAGACGGTTCACCCTGGGAACTAAGCAGCATCTGCAGTATCATTGCTGACGATGACCTCTGTCTAATTAAAAGTAAGTCAGTCTTTCCCATTTAGCATTCCATGGGAAAGGGCTTCACCATTTCCCTCAGGCTCCCTTTTCAGTGTGTCCAGTACGAGTGGGGGGTGGGGGCTGAGGGGGGTTCATCACCGCCTTTCCCCACCCCCTCCAAGGCAAGAGGTAGTCTTCTCAAAAGCCCAGCCTCTGCCCCGGGAAACTGAACACCCCTGCAATGCTAGGGAGGCTTCGGCGGCAGTAGCCTGCCTGCCTTCTTCCCTCCTGTGGGATTAAAACTGAGATCTAATTTTTGTCCCATCCTTAGGAACAATATGACCTCTATTCACAGCCTCCTAGTCCAAGTTCTAAAGCAACAGCGAGGGAGGGGGCTTCAAACGGAGACCTTGCATAGGATGAAGGCAAGAAAGGCAAGAACTGGCTACTTTCCAAGCTATTTCAGGCCAAAGAAACCCATCTTGTATCAAAATGCTGAACTGCAAAACAAACCTGGTTTCAGCTCGTGGAAGGTTGCGAGAGGCGGGGGGAGGGGAAGGGGAGGAGAAGGGGAGGAGAAGAGAGGGAGGAGGGGGACAGTTAGTCCGAATTCACATACAAAAATGGACTTCCTGCTCTGCCCAAACTGCTTTATCCACAGGCTCTTTTTCCAAAGGAATAGTTTAAATAAATAAGCCTAGGATCGCGATGAAACAATTAGATGACTTACCTGATAAAAAGGAAAATTACCCATCTGCAATGGGAAACAGCATCTCCAAAAGACCAGATGATAACAACGTGCCTTCAGTTGCAATTTTTCGGGTTCCTTCTTGCAAAAAAGGACCAAGTATTTACAAGGGCTGCTGTCTCACGGGGGCAGAACACACATACACAAACACACACACACGCACATATACACATATGCACCAGAGACCTCTGCAGTATCCTCTCGGCTTCATCCTCGCCTCACTCTATGGTACCTAATACAAATCAGCAAATAGCTTGTTTAAAAAAAAAAAAAAAAAATTCCAGCGGCACCTTACGTTAAATCGCCATCTAGTGGCCAAACGTTAGATATGTTCTCACAAACCAAATTTGTGAGAAAATATTTAATATCTCAAGCTCTCTTTTTCCTCTCAGACTCCTTTCCCTTCTTCCTTCGAGCTCTCTAGCTATTGCTCCACCTTGTTTCTCCTTCATCCCAACTGCTCTGTCATATCATACAAGGATATCAAGTAACTTCAGTGCGGATTTTACATTTTATTTTTGTTTAAAAGCGGTACTTTATTCCTATTAAGAATCATTGTTACTGCTACATTTTATAATAATTCATGAACAAAACTTTTGCCTTTTCTATTCCACCAGGAGAAAATCGTGTGACCCCCTGATTAAGGATCTGTGTGTTATCATGAAAATTTTCTCATTAACATGTTTTAATAGTACGTTCTATTTTACAGTGAACAGCTTGGAGTGAAGAGATGTGAGTTTTACTTCAAGTTCAACACTGACAAGCATATGCCTTTGAGCAAGTCACTGAATTCTTCTTTGGAAACTTACGTTTTCTTCATCTTCCTCTGTAAATAGAGGTTAAACATGATTATCTTCCCAATCTAAATTTCATGGCTTATTATCTTTTACTCCAACACATTTTCTCATCTTGTGGACATGACCTAAAGTTTAGTCATAATAACATGTTTTAGCAAGCAAATATATTTTTTGAATCCCACTAATTATTACCTATTGACCTAATCATGTCATGTGTAGCTGGTTTTTCTAAGACTGTGGAGAATCCATGCTAAATTATTTATAACTCCAGGAACTGAGAGTACAACTTCCTATGTTATATACTATACTTTAAACATGAATCAGTCTTTGGTCATGCACAAGCTCTCAATTAACTATGTGTAGATTAGCCATTTGTAGTAATTTTCAGTAAATATTTCATTCTGGTTGTTTTCCCTTTATCAGCGAGGAGAGTTATTGTTGATAACTATCATTGCATGTGCTTTATCGCTGCCTAAACATCACTTTCAATATTAATTTTTCCATTTCTTATTATAGGATAGTGAGGTGAAGGCTATTAAGAATATTATACATATTCCTAGTGTACATTGAGGATATTGAGGCTTTATTGAGACTTATTCAAGGTCACACAGCTTGAAAAGGAACAAAACTAAGGCTCTTGGTCCCAAAACCCAATGCTATCTGAAAGTCCCTTTCCTTGCTCTAGAATTACAGGAATAAATTTTTACTTCTATGCCCACGAAACATTTACTACCCCAAACTTATAAATTACTCACCAGCCTATTTTTTCATCTATAAAAGAATGAAATTGAGTAATATCATTTCTTGCTGCAGCTCAAAAATTTTTATTATTTTAAAAAGCCAATCAGGGTAGCATAAACATGTTAATTTTAAAGTTTTCAGTGTCTGGGAAAAGGTGTTGCTCAGTCTCTGATACAGTCAAGGCAATGTTGAAAGGCACTAGAGAAACAGATGATCAACATTTGGTAAATAATTGCAAGGACCAAGGTGGCCAGAAGAGGAGAGAAAGGAATCACCAGATAAGCAGAAAGAAGTGGTGACAAAGAGCCCTGGAATATGGCTTTCCTGTTTCCAGCTCTAGTCCTTCCGGAGGCGCAGATACTCTCCTGATTCTCGGGTCCATAATACACTCAAGTAACCTCCACGTTCATGTAACTGAACTCTGTTTCTCTTTCTCGGAGTCTAGACCAGTACACTTACTACAGGAATCAAAATTCCCTAGCCCTTGAAAGCCATCAAGCACTGCTCATCTTTGGGACACTTGACACCTTATTTATTCATTTATTTATTCATTCACTTCATCAACTACCTACAATATTCTAGGCACTTTTTGAGAAGCCGAAGATACGTCAGTGAACAAATCAGGTCAAAATCATTTGCTTGGTGGAGTTTACATTGACACATTAGTCAAATGGTCAGGTACGCTGTTTTCAATGCACCCACCAAATTTCCACTTCCATATTTTTGTTCACAACTTTCACTTCTCTCGATAAAATTTTTCCACCAATAATTTGAAGGTCTATTTCAAATATTTGTTCTTCTCTAATACCTTTTCTATTTTCTCAGTAGACAGTATTTTGTTTATTAGTAACAGAACAACTTCACATTTTACTTTATGGAATATGGTCATTTTTCAGTTAAATGCATTATGCATAAGAATAAATGTCTGTTCTGATATAACTGAACAAAAGGGAATCATTCCATTCATTGCACATAAATGCACTTAATGAATAGCTTGTCATTCTGTATACAACATATTTCATTCAGCAGAGCCGAGGCAATTTAACACTACTGGTACCTTTAGAAATTCCTCATAGAAGAATTGGCATAAAGGACAAATATGTGATATGCATTAAATAAATTATCATAACCATGTTGTCTTATGCTCATCTCTTGGTCTCTTAAACCTTTTATTTAGCTGCCTTATAAAGAAATTTTATTAACTAACCTGGGGCAAGGAGAAACGAGTCATCCTTGACCTTTGGCCAAAAAAATGCCAAAGTCATGGCCAAATTATTATGTTTTGAGTTCTGGACTCCCTTGCTCAGAGAGTGATAAATGACATTTGAGTTTTAAGACAGAAAATGTTTCCAGATTTCCCTGTAACTTACTTGGGAATCTGGGATCACCAAAATGCAGAATGCTAAGTCTTCCCTGAAAGAAAGGGCCTAGATGCTGGTGGCTAGAGTTGAAGCTGAGCAGTGGTCTGACCTTGCGGTGGCTTCCCAGAGAGACAGTGGGGATGCCATATAGACTCTGGGTGGGTGGCAGGCCTTCTGATGGAGCAGTGAGTGATTCGCACATCCATAACAAGGTGCCAGAACCAGGATTTGAACTCAGGCTTTACGATTCCAAATCCAGTGGACTACTGTGTTGCCTGAATTCAGCTCCTAGCTTTCCCCTTTGTGAATGGAAAATGAAACTGAGTACTGTACTGAAGTGATTCTGGAATAAATGTGATTTACTTCTTCAGGACTTTGCTTTTGTAGACATGAATTTTCCAGTAAGAATTTGTATATGTAGCATTCTGCAAAGATTTACTACCAATTCTTTGTTCTTCCCCAAGCGTTTACTAACACAGTCCCTACTTTAGAAATAGAAATCATTTCCTAGCAGAAAATATGCACTCACAGGTTATTTTCAGGTTAATTTGTCCTTCTGAAAATGAGCCAGAAATGAATGCAGAATTTACCAGTTATTACATAAATCAAGGCAGAGACTGCAATTAAGGACCCTCTTTTAGGACCAGAGCCAACTAGTTTTTCAGCAAGTTTAAAGTTACAATTTCTTGACAGCACAAAATTGACCTAATAGTTTCAGAAGATCTTGTAGGTAGCAAAGTAGACATTTGAAACTGTGGTAAAGTCCATATATCCCACAAATGAAAAAAAAATTAAATAATCAGCTATTTTTTTTTCAAACATAATACAAAAACAATATTCAAGCACTCTCCTCCCAACCCCACTGGAATTTACTGAGCAAAAACTGTTACAAGCTTATGACCTTTGAAGCATAGATTATAATTTTTTAAATGACAGTTTAGTAGCCTAAATTATTCAAATTGCTTTTCTTACTCATTTGATCATAAAATGGTTTCTCAAGTGTCTATAGAATCTTTGCAGTGTGTTTTTATTTTGAAATTTTAGGCAAAGTATCTAAAAAAATTATTAAAATTGCCCCCAATTCCTTCTCTTTCTTTTTGGTGGTATATGATAAAGAATGGCAAGGGTCTTTCTAACACAAGTAACTTAAAGTGATAAAGAGAGAAAGGAAGACTGTGGGATTTTCGTGGAGTTTATCCGGTCCTGCAATCTCCCCATGCCTTGCCTGCCATTCTAACCACAGCACAGAAAGCCAGAACTTAATTGTAAGTCCACAGATGACCATTTCTACGGATAAGGTTACATCTTGATGAAAAACTCACTGCAATTGCCTTTGAATTGCATAGGCATCCATGTGTGTTAAAGAAGGAAATAATGATATTCTCCAAATAAAATAAACAGGTGTTTTGGACAAGAACAGAACAGTAATATATAAACCCAAATTCTTAAAAGGGATTTAAACATATAAATGTCTTGCATTTAATGAGGTCAGCATTGTAAGATAGGCTCAAAATGTGTATTAGCTTACAAAATTACTTTTTTACCCCTGCATACAATACCATCGTTCCCTTATTTTATCACCATCCAAGCATGTGATAGCAGTAAACTGCAACATAAGAAAAATCACTTGAGTATTCTGTTTGCATTTTGAATTTTACATTCTTTATTATTTGGAGGCTTTTAGGTCATTTTTTCTACAGCTAATGTTGTAAAATGCATTATCAGTTATTTCTCACATCATCAAATTCTGTGCCTTTCCTTAAACCAGCCATGACCCATCACACCTTCATTACTTCTCTACTTTGCTGCTCTTCCTTCCTCTGCTTGGAGTACTTTCTTCTCTCTGGCCATGTACCTCCTCAACCCTCTCTCTGCTACCCTCCCACCACCTGCCTCAACTCTATAATCTCTTTTAGAACAAGAACTATGTGTTCTTTATTCTTTTGTCCCCCAGACATATCTCACTGCCTGTGTTTGAATTAAAGTAGTTTCTGAAGATGAACTGATGACATTTCCTGAGTACCCCATGAATCAAAATTCCAAAATGGAATCCCACCCACTTGGGAAGTAGAGGAAAATAACTTTTAAACCTCATAAAAAAGAAGGCCAATTGACACTGGCTGCTTTATGGAGATGCTTTTGCTAATCTTGAGTACTCTTGGAATTGTGGGACAAGAAATTTCTCAGAGATCAGCCAGACAAGGATCTTTATTTTGGATATGGGGAACTCAGTGTCCAAGGTCACGTAGATGGTTTTGTACCATTAAGGTTCTTTGAAGTTTTTCCCCAGCACTTCGAAGCAAAATGGAAGTGAGTGGAGTATTTCTAGAAATTCTACAATTGATTTTCACTCATGTTTTGACAGTGAGATGGATGTGGTGAAGTGAATGACGGCACTTACTGTATAAGAAGGTGATAGACTAACCAAAATTTGTTTCATCAAAGGATGAAGAAAGTTACTGTCCCTCAGTCTAGCTCTATATACTTGTCTTAAATATTAACCACAAAGTGCTGAATTTCAAGGGTACAAGCACCAGGTATGAAGACTAGAACAATGACTGCTTTCAAAGGTGCAGACTTGAAGAGAGTCCCAGAAAAAATCCAGGAAGTAAATGGTCTTGAAGTTTTATAATTTTTTTTGAAAACCAAAATGTAACCTTAGAATATATTTTCCTTTTCATATTTATATGACAGTTATCTTTTATATATGGGAACACAATGTAATGTTTCACATGCCTGACCTTTATGCCTCTTTCTTTAAATATATTTAAAGGCTTCATAAAAATTTGGCCTGTGGGACAAGATCAAGGGGTATATCATAATGTGTTTAAAGCATTTTGTCCTTGGGTTATTGTCTTGGTGGGTGGAGACCCACACAATAAACGAAGGGAAATTGAATTCTCATCCTGTGGAGTCCTGCTACATTGTCTCATAGAGTGGCAAGAATCTCTAGAGAACATGGGCAGTCCTTAGTGAAGGAGGACAGACCAATATGCCATTCCCTTGATACTGATGGTACTTCTGAACCTTGTTCTTGTGAAATTGAAACTTAACCTAGTAATATATATTGTCTAAGAGTTACCACCTGAAAGCCTCCTTGTTGCTCAAATGTGGACTTTCTCTAAGCCAAGCTCAGCATATAAACTTACTACCTTCCCTTGAAGACATGACTCCTGGCATAAGTCTCCCTGGCATTGAAGGATTATTACCAAGTAGCAACTAGTGATGCATTTGGAAAAAGACCTAGACCAAAAGGGGGGAATATTAAATACAAACGATTTTTTATGGCTAAGATATTCCAAAGTGAGTTGGGAGGTCATTCCAGAGGTTATGCTATGCACATCTCAGGAGGATCTTACTGACTGCCACAGTAAACAGTGCCTCAATCAGGGGGGCTCCTGAGAGCTCTGGAGACATCTGGACACTATAGGCATGACAGACGATCACAGAAATTTGGCACCCTGTCAGTGGGTCTTACCTTGAAATATATGATAACCTATCTCCCCAACATATCAGAGTTGGACTCATTATAATTTTACCACACAGCGTTCTTCTGTTTCTTTTATTTGAACTTATAATTAGCACAAAACCCATTAAATATATTCCTCAGAGACTTAAGTCACTGTTCATGTGCCTGCTGAGTCCTGAATCTCAGCAGAGTTGCAACCAACACCAATCCCCCAATTCATTGGACTCGCCCAGGACAACTAACAAAAGGATGATGGTGGATAATGGCCATCCCCAAAAAAGAGAGTATCTACAACAGTAAGCTAGACAGTTCCATTATGCTCTTATGGCATAATTAGCTCTTATGGCATCTAAGCCCCCTCTCAGTTGGAAGCAGAGTGGGCATCACCATCAAGATTGAGAAATAAACAGACATAAGGGGAAATGCAACTATGGACTAAAGTAGACTTATTATTATTGTAGCAACAGAAGAACTTGTAACATTGATATAAAGACAGTGGTTACCAGACATTCTGAGGAGAGGGAGAGGGAAGAAGAGGTGTACCATGAAACATTTTTGGGATATTGGAATTGTTCTGCATGACATTTCAGTGACAGGATACAAACCATTATACATTTTTTCAAAACCTATAAAATTGTGTGGTGAAAAGTGTAAACCATAGTATAAACTATAGATCATGGTTAGAAGCAATGCTTCAATATGCGTTCATCAATTTACAAATGTACCACATTAATGGAAGATGTTGTCAGTGGGGGAAAGTATGTTAGGGAGAAGTGGATAGTTATATGGTAATAGCTTATATTTTTGACATAACATTTACTCAATCTAAAGCTTCTTTAAAAATAAAGGGGAAAAAGGCATTAAATACAGTTCTACTGCCATAGGAGGAAGAAGAGGAAAAAATATAAACATAAATAAAGAAAATGCATGAACCATCAGAAAAGATTAAGTTGTTGTGCTGGGTTTTATTCTGTGCTTAGATGTGCTCTTTGCTATCCTCCAAAGTCAATATGATTATAACATTAACATTTGTTTGGATTCTTGTCTGATCTATTTTATGCAGCATTTTTCCTCTTTGCAAAGGAATCAAAACTATTGCTAAGAAAAACATGATTGATACTTGTTGGAACTCAATACCATTAAAATGACATTTAGATATATCTTTAAATCTATCATATCACACAATTATTTTTATGAAGAGGGCTTTCTTTACATTAAAGGAAATAGCTAATATTTATGAAGACAAGCTCTCTATTTACAGAATAAAACTAAACTTTGCCATAACTGAGCATAAGCAAATATTTAGTTCCTATTCCCCTAAAGGATTCGTACCAACATCCTTTTCCTTCTATATTCAAAGACAGAAAGCCATTAACTTTATCAGGAGCATAGGAAAGCCATCCATAAAGTATGCATGTGTCATTAGAGTTAGGCAGAATTAGGTACTGCCATAGTTCTCAAATAGATTAGCAGACTCTGGGAAATATCACACAAATCATATATATCTTTTCCTTTTCCCTTTTCCCTTGGGAAGAGCAAGATTTCCATCCTAGGCCAAATAATGGACAGCGTCATTTGGGGACTACTTCATGTATTCATTCACTTTAGAAAATATTGGCAAATGAGTGGGGAGAAGACACATGGAGAGCCAGATGTAATTACATGTAGCCCATTCCTCCTGGAATGCCTTGGAAATCTGGGGGCCCATGAACTGAGTTGCCCTATATGTCTATAATTGCCCCTTTCCATACCACATAAAGTGGAGAACGAGGATGTCTTACCCACACTTGGGATTCCTTGGGGCTTCGGTATGGGAGAAAGGTATTAGGTAGCTGCACTCCCATGCCTGCCCACAGCCTTCCATGCACATACATCTGTAGTCGGGGGACAGGCAGGTTCCTCTACCCATTATGGGGTGTTAAAATGATGGAACCACTTTATCCCAATATTTTTCCTCCCCATTGATAAATAGGAGGGTCAGAGACTGATATAGTTGTTTCTGTGTTCTGTCTTTTAGAAAGTCTCCTTTACGTTATGGTTGCTATCATTGCATCAAAGTAATCTGTGCTCCTCCTCTCCATGGGCAAGAACATGCTGAATAAAGCAGGTAAGCACTTCCGGGCCTTCACCCCTTTCATGAACACATGAGATGCTGCTATGTACATTTCTGCTCCTGTCACTCTTACTGCAACTAAGAATATACAGAATATGAATCTTTCCATGATTTCATCTAATTTTGGGAATGTCAGGAAAAAAAATTTCCAAAAGAGAACTTTCAAAAGTTCTACCTGAGATAATCTGACTTACTTCTTCAACCCTATTCTGTCCCCTTTGTGTTGCCCTTTTCTCCCCAGAACAGCAGAATCTTTATGCATCCGTACCTGCCTAAATTCTCCCCTCCAGCATATTACCATCAGAGCTACCCTGTCATGGAACATTTTTAAAATTACTTCTCTGATCCAGGCAGGATGATGGCAGGAAAAAGATACCACACTCAAGAGCGGTTAGATGAAAAGAATTTCATGAAGGAGTTATTTATCAACAGGTTTAAGGGAACCCAAGATGTCTTATGAAGAACCTAGGAGCTAGCAATAGAGGGAGCCATTGCTATTCCTACATCTTGATGGGCAAGAAGAGGAAAATGGCAGCAGACCCCAGTGAGAGCTGAACTTGGAAAATGAGCTTCCCCAGCAGGAGTGTAGCCAGAGAGGATTGTAGCCTTGGTCAAGTCTAGGAAGCAGGCTGTGGAGGAAAAGACCCTCCAATTCCTGTTACTGCCTGCCACTGGCTAAACCCAATGGAAGCCAGATGGCAAGGGTTCCCAGATGATGCAGTACATAGCAATCGGCCTTTGGGAACTGAGGGTGCCCACCCCCCCAAAAAACCCAACAACAACAAAAGCCTGACCCTTGTCCTACTCTACTCTACTCCACATTTCAACCCCAGCCCACTCCACCATCCCTGTCCCTGGGGCTGAATTCCTTGTGACTATAGTTCCTGTTAGGGCAGCCCATCTTCCACACTGCCAGAACTTTGTTCTCATCATGTGCCCAATCAGGCCTCCCACTATTGCAACTCTCTGGGTGCCATTTTGGCTTGCTTAAGTCTGCTCTACGTATAGGCCCTTCATTCACACTCCCCTAATTAAAACTTCCATTCCTTTGTAAGCATAAGGAAGACAACTTGCAAGTTCTACCAGATGTGAAGATTTGGTGGGAAATGGGGAAAAGAATGTGTTCCATTTTATCTCTAAAAGTATTTCTATTTTCTTAAAGAGAAAGCTCATGTATTTAAAGTATTATACAGACATGGCAGGTTTAAGTGTTCAAGGATCATGATATATGCAACTTACACTCAGGTGTTCAGAAAAATGGATTGATTGATAGACAAATGGATTGGTAGATCGATATATAGAGTGTTACAACAAAGGTGGCAAAATATTAAAATTGGTGGGTCTGGGAGTATAAAGGTATGTTGGACTTCTTTGTATGAGGTTTGTATTATTTTTGTAACTGTCCTGTAAATTTGAAAGTCTTCAAAATAGAAAGTTAAAAAAAAAGTATTGTACAGAAATGAAGAAAATATTTATGACAAAGGGTTCTATTTAATACCTTAACACTCAAGCACAGTGCCTGGTATATAGTAAGGACACAGTTATAAAAATTTTGTTACTCAAATATTACTATTCTCAAATCAATTCTAATTATGATTTAAGAGGAACTATTACTACTATAATTGCATTTATTGAGAGCCTAATATATACCAGGACCTTAAAACCTCATAGCAATCTCATATAATACATACTATTATCATTCTTTAATAGATGAAGAAACTGAGGCTCAGAATTGTCAAGTAGCCTGGCCAGGATCACATAGCAAGGTGATTAAACCTGTTTTTTTTTTTTTAAAGATTTATTTATTTTATTTATTTCTCTCCCCTTCCCCGCCCTCCCGTCCCCACCCCCACCCCCAGTTGTCTGCTCTCTGTGTCCATTTGCTGTGTGTTCTTCTGTGTCCACTTATTTTCTTGTCAGCAGCACCAGGAATCTGTGTCTCTTTTTGTTGTGTCATCTTGCTGCATCAGCTCTCTGTGTGTGCGGTGCCACTCCTGGACAGGCTGCATGTTTTTGTGCTGGGCGGCTCTCCTTATGGGGCACACTCTTTGCGCGTGGGGCTCCCCTACACAGGGGACACCCCTGCATGGCATGGCATTCCTTGTGTGGATCAGCACTGTGCGTGGGCCAGCTTATCACATGGGTCAGGAGGTCCTGGGTTTGAACCCTGGGCCTCCCATATGGTAGGCAAATGTTCTATCAGTTGAGTCAAATCCATTTCCCTAAACCTGGTTTTAAAACACGCAATCTGGGAAATGACTGTGGCTCAAGAAATTGAGCTCCCATTTACCATATGGAGGACCCAGGTTTGACCCCTGGGACCTCCTGGTAAGAATAAAAGATGTGCATGGAGAAGTGCAGGACCCCACGTGGCACAGAGAGGCACAGGCTGCTGTGTGGCAAAGTGATTCACCAAAAAGATGATGATGCAACCAGATAGAAAAACAAAATAAAACAAACAAACAAAAAACAAGCAATCTGGGAAGTAGATGTGGCTTAGGCGATTGGGCTTCTGCCTACTAACTGGGAGGTCCCTGATTCTATTCCTGGTGCCTCCTAAATAAGACAGCGAGCTGGTGCAATGGGCAGGCACAAGAGACACAAGAAGAAAAGTATAATCAGTGATACAACAAAGCAGGGAATGGAGGTTCCTGGTGCCTCCTGGAGCATGAGCGAGACAATGAACTGATGTGATAGACAGGCATGGCAAGCTGACACAACAAGAGACAGGAAGAAAAACATAATCATAGACACAACAAAGCAGGGAGCATAAGTGGCTTGGAAGATTGGGTGTCTCCCTCCCATGTTGGAGGTACGAGGTTCGGTTCCTGGTGCCTCCTAAAGAAACAAGGAAGATGAATGGATCCAGCAAGTGCAAACAACGAGAGGATGGGGAAAAATAAATAAATAAAATAAACCTTTAAAAACAAAAAACAAGCACTCTGTCTCCCAAGGACCTAGTCTTACCATAAGTCCATACTGTCTTGTTTTATAGTAAACTCTCTGCAATAGCACATTATTCAAATCATGGTGGCAAGTCTTTGGGATCTGAGTTCAAGGCAAACACATAGAAGGTGACACCACTGCTCCTCATTAGACTGGATTACAACACCAACTGTGTACACAGGTCGCAACAGGGGAAAGGTATTTCCACATGTTGCCCATCCAAGCCAGTTTTCAGGGAGTATAGCAGGGTTTCTACATCCTGGGTTTCTACCAAACATGGGAGTTTGGGTGGTGAAGGTTATGGCGTGGTGGGAGGATGACAGATGGCTCTTCCTTCTCACTTATTACACACGGAAAATGCAACTATGCTTAGAAATACTCTCACCAAGTCAACAAATAAACTAAACACATGGTGCGGGGAAACTATGGAGAAGCTTGCTCCAGTCTGGTAATGCTTTAGTTTCTAGAAGTCTAAATTTATTAAAAATGTAGAAGCTAAAAAAGCACAGCACAACTGCTCTTATGAACACATGAAAACAAGATTGCTTCAGTAAAGCTTCATGCTGTAAACATCAAACTCAATGAGGTGTTTTTTTTCATTTGTTTTTCAGCTCGTTTTCTAAAAACAAGTGCTTTCTGGCTCTGTTAGATTATTTGTGAAGACATGAACCACAAGAAAACATCATTGTTTTAGAATCTTGCTTCTCAAAGTTTGGTGGTGAACAAGTAGCGTCAACTTCTTTTGGGAGCTTATTGAAAATGCAGTCGGGCTCCACCCCAGACCTGCTAAACCAGAATTTGTATTTAAACAAGATCTCCAGGTGATTCCTATGCAGATAAACTCTGAGAAAGGTACTGTACTGTGGCATTGACAATAACCTTCACAGCTCTTCAAAGCTACACATTTCTCTCTGCACCCACAAGCTATAAATCTGCCACTCTGTCTTTCTTACCATTCCCTAAGCACTCCCACCTCATCTTCGGAAGGGTTACTGTATAGACTGGTTCAGATGCACCTTTCCCTTTCCTACTAAGAAATTCTTAGAAAGCCCTAACTTAATTCTAAGTAGCACTTCAAATGTCAATTTACTCATGTGATTCTTTAAGTAAAAAATGAAGTTTCCAGCTCTTCCTGGGGCCCATTCTGTAGAGGCAATCAGTGTTAACAATTTCTTTTGTATCTTTTCTGAAATTTCTTTGTATATCTAAGCATCAAAAATATATGGTTTATCTTTTTTTCCAGAAGAGATATCACACTGCTGTACACCTTGTTTGAGTTATATATAATACTTTATCTTGAATTGTTATTACATAAAGGTGTTCCAGTATGTCTATACATGGATGCACCATAATTTAATCAGTCCTCAAATGATAAATACTTTATGCTTTTTTCCCCAGTTTTTTTGCTATTTCAAATAATGCTGATATAAACATCACTTTACAAACATATTTCCCATTGTGAAAATGTTTCTGTAGGACACATCCTCAGGAAATGAGTCTGCTGAGTGAACAGGTATGTGCCTTTTGATTTTGATAGATATAGATAATATCAAACTGCCCTCCAGAAGTGTGGCACCATTTACTTTCCTAGAAACAGGATAAGATTCCTTTTTCCCAAACCTTGCCACCACTGGGAATTATCAAATTTTTTCCTTTGTTAACTGGGTGGTAAAATCTAGGCCAAGTCTTGATTTTACTTGGGAGTTTCCCCTGGGAGTTTACTTGGAGAAGAACAAAGAGTTGTGGAGGAGAAAGAGAAAGAATGTTCTAAGCAGAAGGGATATTTCTGTTTAGACAGATGTAAGTTTGGGTCTGTGGTAGTGACTAAAGATATGTTTGGGGAGGTGTGCAGATGGCCAAATCATAGACTGGCACACCTGCTATAGAAGGGAAGATGGGAGCACATTCAAAACCAGGAGAATATGATGTTGAGAAGCTAAAACTAAATATTTTGTTTTTCCTTCTTACCATTTTGGGATGCAATTTATTTCCTGCCAGGACCCTAATTGATAGTAATAGTTTCCTTGTAGTTAGTTTATTTGTTATTAAAACCTGCTCTAGACAAGGTGTGGTTCTGGGAAGGTCAACTTATTGTCAGAAAGACAATGGTTATTAAGTATAGAAATCTTAACATTTTGGGGGATGTGACAGTTTGAAGCTTTTATGCATCTCAGAAAAGATCATGTTCTTGGACCTAATCCATTCCTGTGGGCCTTTTGATTGCATTAGATTCAGATGGGGACCTTTGGTTGTAGTACTTCAGTGAGGCATTACCCAGGGTGGATCTCCCTTTTGCTGGAGTCTTTTATAAAACACAGAATGACAGCAGAGACACACAGAGAAAAAGAGCTGCCATTTTTTACCCTGCCATGTGAGAGAGGACTCCAAGATTGTGCTCAGCTGAGCTTGGGGAGAAAGAGAATCTACAGAGAAATCTGGAAAGGTTGAGAGAGAGGCTGGAGGCTGGAATCAGTAGAGGAGCCCAAAGCTGAAGAGACAAGTCTGGAGAAGAGCGCTGTTTGCTGATAGCCCACAGCTGAGCTCAGGGAGAAAGTAAACCTGAAGGACAAGGCAGAGTCTGGCTGCCATTTTACCTTGCCACACGGCAGGAGTTCAGGATCTGCTAGCAGCCAACTTTTGGTGAGACAGCAGATCTGATATGTCTTGATTTGGACATTTTCACAGATTCAGAACTGTAAGAGTTTGTCCTAATAAATTCCCATTATTAAAGCCAACCATTTCTGGTATTTTGCACTGGCAGCCATTAGCAAACTAAAGCAGGGAGGTTTGTCTTGTTGTCCCATTTGTGCTAAAACTAAGTTCTCTCTAATGCTTTTATTAGAAATTGCACATTAGAAACCAAGACACATTTACTTTTACACTCATTTTCCCTCCTAATATTAGATGATCATACTGATATTCTTTGTAAGATTTCACATGGAAGATTGACAACTGTTCTACTTTCTTTACATCTCAAAGTGAGACAATCTCAACAGAACATTGAGAACTCTTTTAGATATCCTATTTTCCTGTTTCACTTGTTGGATCTAAGAAAAAAGAAAAAAAAATCCGTGTTATGCCATTTTATCAGAGAACTGTATTTTCTTTTAAAACAAGAGGGATTTGAAAACACATTTTCACAAAACCAGCATATTTATAAAATTCCAGATCATGAGATTTATATGACTAATGATGCATTTTAAGATACTCAGCCATACTGAGTCACTTTTTTTAAAAAAATTATCAATAGAATTTTAATGGTGGATGTGTAAAATCTAATCTGCTTGCATTTGGAAGATTATAGTTCAGAGTTAAACCTAATCCACAGAATTGAAAACAATCTTAGGAATCACCCTAATTTAGGCTTTCAAGTAAATAAAGAATTTATATTAGCTTGGTAGAAAATTGCTGGCTTTGCCTTTAGGTCTAAATTATTTTTCTAAATAATTAAAAACAGTATAATTTTAAGTTTCTTTAACAGTAATATTTATTTTTTCCCCAATAACAGTTCCTTTTACTTTGAAGAAATCTGTTTCCTGTGGTTTTCAAATCTCTCAAAGAATTCTTTGCTATGATAATATAATTTTTTTAAGAAGAAAGAGCTTACATTAGGAAAAAAAAGTATAAAAACTGGAAATATGGTTGGCAAAGTATTTTCATATATTGCATGTTAAAAAAGTATTTTTACACTCTAGGTGAGAGATTCTAGGTAATTGTCCATTGTTTGTTAGCCTTGCTGTGTCCAACCCCCAGTTTTTAGCTCATGTTTAAATATCTGTCGCTGAATCCAGCATCTTTTCAGTCCTAAATCCTTATATTGATACAAATATTGCAGTCCCTAAGAAGGATACTAGGAGGACTCCCTGAAACAGCCTGACCTATTAGGGAATTTATGATGGCAAATATTATTATTACCAACTATTATTTTCTGAACACTTTTATTATAAGAAAAATGTTATAATAAACACTTGACATACACTATCTCCTTTAAATTCTGAGGAGGAGATATTATGGCCCTCACTGGCAGTTGAAGAACCTGACACTTTCAGAGAGGTTAAATAAATTGCTGTGGTCACAGAGTTAACCAGTGGTGCAGAAAGGATTATTTGGCAATAAACTCGCAACCCTATCTCTACTTGGGTAGGGTGTAGATGGAAAACTTCTGCTCTGAAAAATGGCTTAATATTGATTTGAGTCACAGCTTCAGAAAAACTGGAATTAAATATACTACCAATTCATTTGGAATAAATTGTATTTAATATAAATACTTATAAATTTACCTATATTATTGAATTTTTTTCTGAATTAATATTCTAAACTAGAATAAAAGATCTTTCAAGTTCTTTCCAGACATTTACTTTAAGACCATATTTATACAATAAAGTGGGAAGTGATTTTGTGATCCAGGTGTTGGGAAACTACTTTTTTAAAGGAGGAATTTGTATTTGATGTTGGGAATGTTTTTTTTTGGGGGGGGTGGGGTAAGTCTGAGAAAGTCTTTGTATCAAACCCCAAAGATTTTTCTCAAGTAAAGGAAAGAATGTAGTAGTAGTGATTGAGAATCGCCAAAAGTTACAAACGTATTATGGCCAATAAATCTTTCTTTTGGAAATTGTTTTTCCCTTCTTGTAAGTCTCATTTACAGTTGCTATTTAATGGCTTAGGCAAAATTGCCATAATAATGACGTTATTCAAAGTCAACAGCATAGAGAAACCAAGATAGCAATGCCAATAATTCAACATGTATTCAATAAACACTTACTGAGACTCATTATGCCATGCATTGTGCCAAGCACTGGGGTGAAGCAGTGAAAAGAGATGGCCTTTTGCTATGTGCTCCACTGTAGCTAATGAAGACAGAGCTGATGACTGGGCCAGTGCACTCAATCTACTAAATCTCAAATTTAGTTTCAATTTAATTTAGTCTCATCTCTTAAGAGGGAGAAATAACCCCATCCACATAGAGTTTCGAAGAGCATAACATGAGGTAATATATGACTATGACTAGAACAATAAATGGTGCATTGAAATCATTCAGTAAGTTCTTTGGTAACACATATAAAGAACAATGAGTTAAGCACATTATACAAATAAATGTATAATAAATCAGCGTAAATGTATTAAGCCTAGGAGTTAAAGAAGGGCACTGGTAGCAAATATCAGTCCTTAGATTGTCTGAATGTCTTTGGAGCAGAATGATTATTGAAATAGGACTTTATTAGGAAACACTTAGAAATTACACACACCAATGTGTTCAAACTAAAAACACTCTTGTACCTTGCCTTGCAGTATAGTAAAGAGAGAAGTGGATTCAACAATTAGAGATCTGAACTTTTATTTTCTTGTTTGTAAAATAATAGTGATGGTACCTATCTTACGGGGTGCTGTGGGTCTCAGATAAGATGAGGTCTATAAAATTACACTGAAAGACAGTAGATAATAATCAAGGAAAAGCTGCTATCATTTTGATTAATAGAATTATATCTATCTTATGTATATTTTCTGAAACATTTAGATTAGTTCCCTTAATTCAGATATCTCAGAAAAACACTTAATTTTAATTTGTAGGGTAGTCTAGTGATAAGAATTTCTAAATCTTGGGGAAAATATGTATATGCATATATGCATGTATGTTTGTGTATACACAGAAATATAGCTTTTTAAAATTTCTTCCATGCATATCAATGCATACCAGCTCCAGAAAATGTCTGGACTGAATGGTTGAATTGTTTGAGGTTACAAATCATGGGCAGATATAACTGAAAATTCTGAGACTCCAACATGTGACAAGTAATTTTAAGGGCCACGAGCCCTTCAGTATGACTGCTAAAGACATGAAAATGAACTCTAGTCCTATGACTTTATGATTTTATAACTACATAATAAGACCGTAACTGTCTTCAGTAAAGAGTAGACAATCCTAAAGTGAAGGGTCTTGATCTTCTGAACTCTGATGGGTTTGGGCTATCCTATCTGGAAATAAGAACTGTGGAAAGCTGGGCTATTATTCACACTAGAAGAAACAGAAATTGGAGCTATCAGAACATCTTGTAGGGAGGGCATGAGGAGCAGAGATGGGAAAAGGAAGGGAGAAAATGAGAGCAGAAGCCCAAATTGTCAATAAAATCTAGTAAACTGAAAAGATGATTGGTATAAATAAATCTCTAGTAGAAACTACTGACAGATGGGATTGGGACATTTGGGAGAGTGGGGAGATATATGAAACTAGGCCTCTGGGAGATAGAGGGTGATGGAAGCCTTTAAGTCTCTGAGAAGTTGCAGAAGGGTTTATACTTCTACAGCCTGCCTAAATTACAAATAAACACATAGATGTCTTACTTGTATAACCCAAGAGGCCCCTTGAAGATCTAGGTATAATTTGGAGCAACCAGTGGGGAAAGGGAAGACAAATGCAATTTGCCCTCTGGAGACACATGACAATGCCTGGAAATAGTTTTTATTGTCACAAAAGGGGGTGCTACTGGCACCTTGCAGGTAGAGGCCAGGTATGCTGCTTATCCTACAATGCACAGGACAGATGCCCCAATGAGGAATTATCTGAGCCAAAATGTCAGCAGTGCTAAATTATGAAACCCCGATTTAGGCCAACCTCTCATTTAATAAATGAGAAACTGAACATCAGAGCATATCAATTACTTATGCCAAGTCACACAGTGAACGCAGAAGAGCTAAGTCTTCTATTTAGTGTTTTTTCCATCATACTATGTAACTTCTTAAAGCTGAAAATGAACTGTTGGAAAACAGAGCTTCTAATTTAGGCCTAAGATACACAAAATAATTGCATAGATCTTTAAAACATAGCATTGCTTACATTAGGAGATCTGGGCAACCAGGCAACTAGATTATTTAATTATGTAACACATATTTGATTCGATGGAGTAAAAATTAGTTTCATGATATTTCAGCCAAGTACTGTCCAGCACAGTGGTTCTCAAACTTTTAGTTTACCTCACAATTACCTGGAGCACTTTTTAAAACACAAATGGCCAGGCCCCACTCCCAGAGGTTCTGATTCAGTAGGTCTGGAGTGAGGTCTGAGAATTTGTGGTCGAACAGGGTCTCAGGTGATGTTAATGCTGCTGACGAGGGGGCCACACTCTGAGAATCACTGGCCCAGTGCTTGGTAGGTATCTAATAAATGTTGGCCTAACATTGCAGGCATTTTAAAATGTAATCTCCCCAAAAATATGTAATCTCACTCTAGCATGGATTAGTTAATAATTCACATCTAGAGGAATATAATCATGCAGAAGACAGAACCAAAACTAACTATATTCAAATTTTATACTTTTAAAATGAAGAAATGATCAGTTTAAGCTTCATTACCAGAAAGAAGAGTCACCTTCAACAATAGCCATAGAAACAGTATTAAATGAAAATCATTATAGCCATTAGAATATTAAGGAATATTCTATATACCAAACTGAGAAAAACCTGATCTGATGGGATCCTTTGGCCAAGCTATATCTGTGAGGAAAAATGCCTACTGACATCAGTATGTAAAAGCAGGCCCTAAGGGACCATACCTGTCTCTTTGGGAAAATACACACATATTTAATCAATTAAATATAGCATAACTTGATAAGCAGTATATTTTCATCGTAAATAATCAGTGTGATATTGTCAATCATGAGTAATAGAGTGAGATGTACTGCTAAGTAAATTCATTTCAGTAACACTTATTTTCATTCCTTTAATAAAAGGAATGTTAAGACATCAGATCCTTAAAAACTACCTGTATTATTTGGTTATTGCTCCCTAATTAACCTGCTGCGTGCCACTTAGAGACATGTAGAGATACCGAAACAAATGACTGAATATTAAAATTTTCATTCAGCTTTTTTCACATCATGAATAGAGTTTCCACAGCCTTTATATTCCTAACTCATGACATTCTACCCAAGGCACTGAACTTTACTTGCCAAGGATTATAGGGAGCCCAGCCTTCTCAAATGGACTGCGTTTGCCTTCAACTTTTAAAATATCCATCTGTCTTTTAAATTAGGTGTCATCTGTTGTATCCTCATCTCTGGTTAAATCTTATTGAAATTTCTCGCCAATATGACGCTGCTGCGGCAATCTTACCCTGCTATTTCCCCAGGCCTTTCTGCAGCATTCCAGGAAAACCTGCCAGTTTAACTAATTCTCATACCAGGACACATGGTGAGCCTCTAAAACAGCATCAGTGCTATACTGCTTCTACTTTTACTTCTAGAGTGAATCACTGTACCTGTCAGACCTGGGATCGTCCCTTCAAGTTCCCTCCACACAGCACCCTGTGATCCGATGCAGTTAAACCAGCATCACTCAGAGCTAGTATCGAATGGCACTTTTACTGCAGTATTCACCTTGGAACTAAATAGGCAGGATTTATTATTTGTTCAAGTCACATAACTGTCAGGCAATGCAGGCTCCATTCTCACATTATCACAATCAATCAGATCAGAAAACAAATACAGGAAATCATACAGTTCCTTTACAAGGGAAGCAAATTTGCAATCAGACCAAGGGCGACGTAACAGCCAAGAACTGCAGTAAATCTCTTAGAGCTAATAGCCACATCTCATAAAGCTCTCCTCCAACACCTCTGAGCAAATGGATTGTATTCAGAGTTTAAACAGTCAAATCAAAATTCATTCCTGGATGGTGAGAGATGATGCTTGTTAAGCAAACTCTAATTTATGATTTATTTCCTCCATAAGTGTTTTAAAGCAAGGATTGCTAGAAGACTTACTATGCTTTTCAAGCATGCTGACAGAACTGGAATATTAGTAATTTCTCCTTGTACCTCTCAGCATGGCTGATAGGCATCTGCGAGACTGTAGTATATAAACCACTGAATCATGCAAAAATATTTACCCCCAAAAGATGTAGTAAAAGCTCAGCTTCCTCCAGCTTCCATAGCCCCTGAAGTGTTAATCTGAAGGAACACTTCCATGAGATTTCCCAGGCCAGCAGTGTGTCTCCTACACTTGACCTAGACAGCCTTACATAACGAAGCATCAGTGCTGGGGAGCTAGCTGAATGTCATCACCAGCAAGAGTAAGAAGTATTGGTGGCAGCAGGCAGGCGGGCAGGCTGGGAGTTTGCATGAAAATCATGAAGTCTCTCTTGTCTTTCTCTCTTGAAATATTTTGGATGGAGAGTTAAGAATAGCTCAGAAATTGGTCTCATTCTTTTTAGGAGAAGAATGACCAGAGGCATAAAAGCTAAATCTTCCAGCAAGTGCAAGACACCTTTTTCACTGTTTGCAGTAAACCCAACAGAATAAATTGCTATCTGTAATGTACTGTACCATGAGAACTAAAATGAAAGGAATGGTAAAGCAAAGCAAATGGCTCAAAGGCTGCCACCGAGAACTTTTGTCTACGTTTAACTCATTGTGGTGAGTATAGGTGGGAATATGTATGTGTAATTAGAGTAGAAACTGGGGGTGTGAGTTGATTTATGGGATGATAACTAAAGGATTTGTGGAGTGTTCATGTTCCTTAAACATCCTGTTGAAAGCAAGATGATAGCATTTAAAATCTTTTATATGAGATTCAGAATGTGATGGGTTAAACTGGTTGTGCATAAGAAATATATTTCAACTTCTGACGTTTTCATGCAAATAATGAAAAAAGAAGATACCTGTTTGTGATTGTTTGCAGATAACTCTTAGTTATACTAATTTATCACTTCCATCAGCTGTACTAAAAAATAAAATCTGAATTACAACATTCAGATTTTTAATATAATGAATCTTTTTTAGACTTTGAAATCATTTTCTCATAAAGGGGTATGGGGATCACCATGCTTTAGAGATTAGCTTTGTTAGACTAACTTCTAAGTGTCCAGAGAATAAAGTTAAATAGCAAATTGAAAACAATATGCTCTGCATCTAATTTTCATTCAGTCGTCTCAAATGTATGCATTGCAAGCTATAGCCTTAAAAGCTAGAATTAATAATACTGGTCCTATATTATAATCCTGAGCACAGTGATAAAGTATTATTAATATAAAATGACATTTTATGGTTTAATTATATATAAAACTGTGGTTGATATTGAATATGAGCTAAGACATATAATTTCTAAGGCAACAGAAATAGAAAAGGAGCCAAGCATCATTTAAAAATAATCTCAGTGTGCTGTTCTTAGCTGGGAAAACCTGTCTACTAATGCGTCACACTGAGAAAACACTGGTGAAATAAGAGAATTTTAGGTCTACAGAAGGACACAATAAGTGACTTCCATGTCATCATTTAACTTATAAAGAAACTGAGAGAGAAAGAAGCTAAGCGATGTGCTTTAAATGACACAGTGGAAGACATGTCAATGGAAAGTGGTTTTCTTGATACTTACCTGGTGTTTTGTCTACCATACTACAGCAAATAATTGTCTTTGGTACTGGTGTAAAGATTTTTTGAAATCATAAAAATGACAGGAAACAAAGTGGAGTAGCCCTAAATATGTATTTTTACTTGTAGCCTGATTTTGGAAAAGCAGGTTCATTAGTGGATGGAATGATGAATTTTATTGTTATTAATATTTCTCACAACTGTAATGAACATATTGGTGCAATATTTAATTAAAATTTTCAAATTATGAAATAGTATTTTGAGCATTAAGTGCTGCAAACCATGCTGGTGGTTCCGATATTTTATTTTGTTATTGCTGATCATGGTGACTGGCTTATCAGTCTCTTGGAGAGCTAATATATATGGGATAAACAAGCCCTATGAAGCAGAGACCAGGATAATAGAATGGTTTTTATAAGTTCCTCGCTACTTTCCAATAAACTGAGCTTTTTCTAGTCAGGCACATGTTTCATTCATCCTTGCATGCCAGCCCCCAGTACAGGGCTTACAGGGCCCTCAATAAATGTTTGCTGAATGACTGTATTCATAATGTATCCATGCATGAGAGCTGCATATATTACGCCTAGAAGAGCTTCCTGGAGGAGTCATTTTAAAAAGTGGATAAGAATATGAAATACGTCAGTTTCATAATTGCCAAAGTAAATGACCGCTTCTGAATATTTGTTTGGGAAATGCTCTTATAAGGAATTTTTAGCATTCTCCTTGTCATCTAATTGGGTCAGCTTGGTATAGGTTCGACTGCTAAGAGAAATTCCAACCTTTACGAGCTTAATTAAATAGGGGTTTTGTTTTCCTCAAGTGACATTAAGTCGGAGCTAGGACTTTAGACGAGGCAGACCCATAGTCCTCAGGGACCTAAGATCACTTTTTCATTCTTTCAGCCATCCTCAACTAGTGGCTCGTACCCTCCTATTTGCTGTCTTGTGGTTTCAAGATAGCTGCCTCACCCCAGCATCCTGGGAGCATTCCAGATAGGAGGAAAGGAAGGGCAAACGGATTTGCCAGTGGAATCAACTCTTTCTTTCAAGAACTTTCCCAGATGACCTGAAAACTTTTTACTTATGTCTTATAGGTCATAACTGAACGCCATCTCTCCTGCCAGGACAGACTCTTGGATAATTGTGTTTTTAGCTTGCCATTGACCACTCCAAATACAGCTAGAATACTGTTTTTTGTTTGTTTGTTTATTTAGGAGTTACCAGGGATTGAACTCAGGACCTTGTACATGAGAAGTAGGTGCTCAACGACTGAGCTACATCTGCTCCCCTAATTTTTTTTTCATTAGAGATGGTATAGGTTGACAGAAAACTCATGCAGAAAGTACAGAATTCCCATATACCCTGCCACATGAAGTTTTCCCTATTACTAATACTTTGCATTGCATTTTGTTACAATTGATGAAACATTATTATAATTATACTATTAACTATAGTTAATATTAACTACACTTAATATACTATAATTATTATTAACTATAATAATTATATTATTATAATTATACTATTCTGTACTCCATAGTTTACATTAGGGTTTATTGTTTGTGTTTTACCTCTCTACAGTTTTTAAAATTTTTATTCTGGGATTGCAGAGTTTCTTCTCCAATATTCACTTTCCCTTGCATGTAGTTTTGGCTACCAGTAAAATTGTAATACATTGAGTGTGATTGTTAGGGTTAAGCTTAATTATATTCCAAAAGAAGGAAAAGTTTTTTCATTTTATATCTGGGTGTTATGTGAAAAATATTACCCTATTTTTGTTACTTGGGTTAAAAAAATGGGGTTTTAACTACAGTATAGCCAAATAGATGGAAAAGGAAATCTGTACAAAGCTTTTCAGAAAGAAAAAGAGAAAATTATTCCATGCCCCATCTTCAGTCAAAAATAAGGTAATCTAAAATTCTTCTTTCTGAAAAGATTCCATTGAAGAATGGAAACACTGATTTAAGGCTTTAACCCTTGAAACCGCTGCAGTTACTAAGTAAAATCATGTCTTGCTAGTTTAGAAAACAAGCTTTTGTTGAGTTTTTCAGTTCTTCCGGTTAATCTTGCTGAAATTAACAAGACTGAAAACCCCATGCTTCCTCATGCCTGGACCTTGGAAAGGCTTTATAAACTATCTCGATTGGGCTGTGTGAATGTCCCTCCAGGTCAGAAGCTGCTCTTCATAGTAGGACAAGGAATGATACTGAATTATCTTTCAAAGGACCTAGAACAAGATGCACCCTCTGTCCAAAAGCATCACTTTAGACTTTGAGGATCCTGGGACAAACTGGAATAGAAGCTCTCTAATTTTAGAAGAAATAACAATGGCATTATTAGTTTCTATTAAACCCAAATTTTAGGTGGAAGGTAGTTGACTTTTAAACTCAAATCACTATCACCTTGAAATAGCCTCTTCCCTAAATTGAATATTACACTAGCCTCTGCTTCACTGAAATACCACACACCATGGCATTCATTTCACTCTCTAACAGGAATTAATGGGGGCTGCTTTTCAGACAATCAGACTTTGCAGAAAATCATACTCCAGCCTAACTGGAGACAAAGACATTAAAATATATTTAGCAACCATAATAGGTATGGGTTTCACAAGTGGTAAGCTCAGGGTAGAACCAAACAGTAACTTTCCTCATTTTCCTATGAGTGAATTTAATTTCTATTTTACTGCCCCATTTTTTGCCTAATGGCAGGAAATCTAATTTAACTATTCCTGGTCGGCTTATATATGTTATCTAAAATTTAACTGAGTAAAATGCAATATTTTTTATTTATGCTCTTTATATTAAGTAAGGTAGTATTAGCTATAGAAACAAGTACACCCCATAAAACTGGTGGCTTAGCTCAGAGAAATTTTATATCTCATACATGCAAGGCTCTATGTGGTTTTCCTGGTTGACAGGTGGCCTTCCACATGATCATCCACAGATCCAGCATCCTTCTGTCTTGTGGCTCCTCAGAGTCTTCTCCATTCAGCTGACAGACGGAAAAAGAGATCACGAATAACTGTACATACCTCTTCAGCTCAGAAGTGACAGGCATGGCTTCTGCTTATATTCCACTGGTAGAAATAGTCAAAGAGCCCACATAGATGCAATGAAAGGGTCAGAAATGTTGACCCTAGCTGGACAGCATTTCCCAGAAGAAAGCCTGCATTTTGGTGGTCACCATGCCATCTCTGCTCACATTTCCTTTCTGCAGTTGAAACATTAAAAAAATATATATATAGGACACACACGCACAAATATATACATTATATGATACATATATGTGATATACAGTATATGACATTTTAAACACACACAAATTAGTAGAGAGACTAATATAATAAATATCACATATCCAACACCCAATTTCAATAATTTTATTTTGCCAATATTCTTTTATTGATGTTGGCGTTGATTTCTAAACTCTGAGACTTATAATGTACTGTGGCATCTTTCAGTAGGAAGAAAGAGGCTAACTCCTACCTATTCTTTTTTATCTGTCCAGTTGTAGAATCCTCTGATAATATCTGTCATCAATATCAACTGTAAAGGTTGCAAATCCCATGGTCTCTGCTATCTACTATTGCTATATTCCATCACCAAGACCATAAGAAGACTCCTTTCGGTTTGCCAAATTCAGCGTCACATTCATGACACTCTTGGCCATGTGCATAAATACTTTTATCACCATTATTGAGGCATAAGTTATATACAATGAAATATACACATTTAAGTGTAAAGTGATGAGTTATATATATATATATAGCATATTGGATATTATATATGTATGCATGTGTGTGTATGCATATATATGTATGTGTAACATATAATATATATACGTATATTCTCCCTGTAACTACAACTCTCATGCAAGACAGAATATTGCCATCACTCCAGAAAGTTCCTTGTACCCCCTTGCAGCCACACTCCCCCTACTCCTCTCAGGTAGCCACTGATCTTATTTATATCATTATTGATTAGTTTTATTGGTCTAGAACTTCATAAATTGAATTTGTAGAATATATTCTTTTTTATCTGATTTCTTTCACTCAGCATATTTTAGAGATTCATTCATGGTATTGTATGTTCCACTAGTTTAGTTTATATTCTGAATCCAAGTCCTTTTGTTGGGTGTATGTTTTGGAAATATTTTCTTCTAGTCTGTGGTAAGCCTTTTATTTATTTATGTATTTATTTTAATTATTAAAAAAATTTTTTACAAGATACCTAGATTACATAAGTGTTACATAAAAATGTAGAGAACTGGGGAGCAGATGTGGCTCAGTGGTTGTGTGCCTGCTTCCCATGCATGAAGTCCTGGGTTCAATCTCTGTACCTCCTTAAAAAAAAAGAAGTAGGGGATTCCCATATGCCCCACTCCTCACCCCTACCATACTTTCCCACACTAATAACATCCCTCATTAGTGTGGCACACCTATTACAATTGATGAACATATATTGGAGCATTGCCACCAAGTGTGGACTGTAGTTTACAATGTGGTTTAAACTCTCTCCCACACATTTTTATAAGTTATGACAAGATATATAATGGCCTATATCTGTCATTGCAGCATCATTCAGGTGAATTCCAATGTCCCAAAAATGCCACCATATTACACCTACATTTTTAAGGAAGATATTTAGGTTATATAAATGTTACATAATAAATATAGGGGATTCCCATATGCTCCACTCCCCACACCACCCATATTCTCCCACACTAACAACATCCTTTATTAGTGTGGTATATTCATTGCATTGATGAACACATTTTGGAGCATTGCCACAAAGCATGGATTAAAGTTTACATTGTAGTATATACTCTCCCACCCAATTCTGTAGGCCATAGCAAGATACATAATGGCCTGTATCTTTCATCACCATCATTCAGGACAATTCCCAAGTCCTAGAAATGCCCCTGTACTACATCTGTTTTTCTCTCTCCCTGCCCTCAGAACCCCCAGTGGCCACTGCCTCCACATCAATGATACAATTTCTTCCATTGCTAAAGTCACAATAAATCTATAGTAGAATACCAGTAAGTCTACTTTAGTCCATAGTTCATTCCCCAATTCTGAGGATTCTGGTATGGTGATGTCCACTCCATTTCTAATTGAGAGAGGGCTGCAATCCATTAGGGCTGATGGATGGGAAACTTTTGCTTGCAGCTGTAGATCCTCTCAGTTCCTGAGTATGGTAGTTGTCCATCATCACCTCCTTGTTAGTTGTCCTGGGTGAGACCAATGAACTGGAGAGTGGGTATTGCAATTCTATTGAGATTTGGGGCCCAATGGCACATGGACAGCCCAAGATTTATATCTTTTGGATGTATACCTACCAACTCTAGTACTAATTATATGTTCAAATAGAAGAGCTGAAGAGCCATGTGTAGGGAAATGGCAACTGAGTCCAACTCTGTCACCCTGGGGAGCCTAAATTCCAAAGTAGGGCCCACTGGCAAGGCACCAAATTCCAGAACTATCTGCCCTGACTATAGTGTGATGTCTCCAGAGCCCTCAGGAGCCATCATTTGGAGTAGTATCTACTTTGGCATCAATGAGATCCTGCTGAGATATGCATAAGTGTAACCTCTGGAATGACCTCCTGACTTTGAAGTCTCTTAGCCATATAAACTCATTTGTCTTTACCTTTTCCCCCCTTTGGTCAAGGTCTTTTTCCAGTTGCACTGCTAGTTGGTGCTTGGTAGCAACCTCTCAGTGCCAGGGAGGCTTATCCCTGGGGATCATGTCCCACACTGGAGAGAAGGTAATGTATTTATTAATATATGCTGCATTCAGCTTAGAGAGAGGCCACATTTGAGCAACCAGAAGGGCCCCAGGAGGCACTCTTAGACACCCTATAATACTGGGCTAAGTTTCCATTTCAAGAGTAAAGATTCATAAGCACAGTCATCACTATCAAGGGTCCATCAATGGTTCATCCTCCTTCATGGTCATTGCCCCTGTACTCAGGGGATTCTTGGTGTTCCGTTGAGAATGTGGCATCCTGGTTCTCCATGAGAACTTGATATTCCTTCAGTTATTATGTGAATCTCCACCCACCATGACAATGCCCCATGAACACTTTGAACACATTTATAGGCCTTATATGTAAGCCCAAGTGAGCTACCTCACATGTATCCACTATCACTGACACCCCACACCAATGATCCTCCCCTGCCACAGTTGTAACCCTTCTGTGATCCAAAACTTCTTCAAAAATGGAGCCAATAAAATAGCCAAATACAATTAATAATAAAATAAAATAATAATGTAGTTTTAAAAATAACTAAAATACAAAAAAAATTTTTTTAATTTGGGATAATAGAAGCTAATGAAAAAATATTAAATTAAAAAAATTTTTTTTGCATTTCATCACTGTAAGATCTATTGTCCTATATGTACAGTGACATTTTCTTCCATGTATTCCCCTAATGTCTTCTTTTTTAAAATGCTCTTATCCATGTTTTTGAATGGGAAGATATTTTCATTTGCATGCCAATTTACAATGTTGTTCTTTTACAGTTAGTGGTTTTATTTCGTTGTTGTTGTTTTTGGTCCTGTCTAAAACTCTGCCTATTTCTTTGCCATGAAGATTTTCTCCTATGCTTTTTCTTCCTAGCAATTTTATAGTTTTGATTTTTATGTTTACATACTAGACCAATTTCAAATTAATTTTTGTTTTAGTCTGAGGTAGAGGAAAAGATTCATTTTGTTCCTGTGGATATTCATTGGTTCCAGCAGCATTTGTTGAAAGGACTATCCTTTCTGTATTGTCTTATCTCTCTTTTTTTTTTTAAGATTTATTTATTTATTTTTCTCCCCTTCCCCTCCACCCCGGTTGTCTGTTCTCTGTGTCTATTTGCTGCATTGTCTTTGTCTGCTTCTTTTGTTGTCAATGGCATGGGAATCTATGTTTCTTTTTGTTGTGTCATCTTGTTGTGTCAGCCCTCCATGTGTGCGGCACCATTCCTAGGCAGGCTGTACTTTCTTTCGCGCTGGGCAGCTCTCCTTACAGGAGGCACTCCTTGCACATGGGGCTCCCCTATGCAGGGGACACCCCTGCATGGCAGGGCACTCCTTGTGTGAATCAGCACTGTGCATGGGCCAGCTCCATACGGGTCAAGGAGGCCAGGGGTTTGAGCTGTGCACTTCCCATGTGGTAGACGGATGCCCTATCCACTGGGCCAAGTCCGCCGCCTATATTGTCTTATCTTGGTACCTTTGTTTACATTCAATTGGCAGTATACATGTGGATCTATTTCTGGATTCCCTGTTTTATTTCATTGATCTACATGTCTATATTTTTACAAATCCTACAATGTACTGATTACTGTAGATGGATTATAAATATTGACATCAAGTAGTGTGAGTTCTCTTTATTATTATTTTTCAAAATTTTTTTGTTTATTCTAGGTTCTTATCATGCATAAATATTTGGTCATTCTCTCTAGAGATAATCAGGCCAGCTTATGTGTTATAATTATCCCATCTGCCTAAGCAGTTAATGAATGAATGAATGTTTCTCAATTATGTACTCCCAAACTGAGAAGGAATATGAACTTCATGGGCAGCCAGAAGAAGAATCTCAGATCCTTAAACTAAACCAGAAATTTGTAACATTCAGCCACCATCATCCCTGGCTCGGAAGTGCAGGACCAGGTACTCTTAACAGAGATGGATTTCCACGTACCTAAGATACCTCAGTCCCCTCTCCAAGGTTTTTTTTGTTTTGTTTTGTTTTCACCCTGCACCCACAACCAAAATCGTGGGGTATTGAATCAATCAATCCTTTTGGAGAGCCTTCTCTAAATTCCCAGAGATTTCTGACCTTAGGAAAGTTATTTAACATTTCTGATTTTCTATTTTGCCTTCTAAAATGATAGTAATAATCCTTACTTCACAGATTTCCAAATAAATCAATGTACATATATGTGCTTGGTATATATTTATTTATTTACAAGTTACCTATAGACTGCTTGCAGGATGCCAGGCACTTTCCAAATATTAGTCACTTTCCAAACATTAACACCGTTAATTCTCATAATAACCCTATAAAATTGTTACTATTAGGATCACCATTTATAGATGAAGAAACAGGCAAAGAAAATTTATACAACTGGTCCATGCTCACAAAGGTAAACCTTGGTGAAACCATAATTTGTACCCAAGGCAATCTGGCCTCAGAATTTTTTCTTTAATGACTGAGTGCTATTACTCCTTCATATAGAGATTTGATAACTGTTTGATGGCAAAAAAGAAGATATCTGGTACAGTCTAGAGGCTAAAATATGAATTTAAATATATGACCTCAGGCAATATATGATCTCATTGGGTTTTTGTGACCATTAAATATGAGAATGTATGCAAAACACTAGCACAGTACCTGACAAATAGAAAGTGTTCCATTGATGATAGCTATGTTTTTAATAACTAATGTTATTACCATTGTCATAGTTTCAGTAATTGCAAAAAGCACATCTACCTGAAGTCAAATTGGAATAGGGGTGGAAAGAGGAGAGATGGAGGATGGTAGATAAAACCTGTGTCTGTAAGGAAAAGGACTCTTTACATTTATAATTGGGTGATCTAGCAGATAAGGGAGAAGGCATCCTACTTTTGTGAAAGCAGAAGGTCCTATTTACATAACACCCAATGTTGCAAGACTGGGCAAACCCTGAGACTAGTTATTACAGAGACACTTCCCCTACAACAGCTTTTTTCTGCTATCTGTGCTGTGAAACCCCAGCTCCCCTAAGGGTTATGTGCCCCTCCCAGGTGCTGCTTTGGCATTGACAGTAGCACAGTGCTAGACACAAGGTGGGCACTGAATGATGAAAGAGGACGTCAATGAATGAATGAATGAGATTAAACAAGAAACTAGTATACAGAGGAGGGGTGAAAGACATGAATTATTTGTCAGTTCATTCAAGCATGTCAAGTCGATAGAGTTAAAAGCATAAACTTCATACAGTATGGACTTGGGTTTTCTTATTTTTTAGTTTAAAAATTCTGAAACACAATAACTAGGCAATCTGACTATAATAGACATAAGAGAGAGATTAATTCAGAGAACTGAGAGGGCATAATTTGTGGGGAAAAGAATATCTCCTTGTATTGAGGATGTGAGGGCGATCTGGCTGCAACATCTGTCACCCCATCGATCGCCAGGGTTGATTCGGCTGATCTGGCTGACTAGGCGGGTGTCGCCTTCCTCCCTCACCGCTCCATGTGCGTCCCTCCCGAGGCTGCGCGCTCCGTCCAAGAGGACGACCTTCCCGGCTAGAGGAGGACCGTACTTCTGTCAAGGGTATTCGAGTAGCTGCGCTCCCCTGCTAAAACCTCCGAACAAGCTCTCAAGGTCCTTGTGTTGACTATAGGATTACTTACATTTTGCACCCGAAGAGGAGACCACATTCTTTCTCCACTACCCATAAGGACCAGAGTAACTTTAGTGTAGGTTTGCGTCCTCTGAGTCAGACTTCTAGAAGGCGGAGGGAGAGCCTGTTGGTTGGTGCTGAGGCCGAGGACCCAGCAGTGCAGAAACTGGATGCATTTTAAATGACGATGGAACCTAGTGGCTGAAGAATCAGGTCCTTTTAGATGTAGAGTTTGGCCTCTTCATATTTTTCAGTTTCGGATTCTCTTCTGTACCTGTTAGGATATATACAAATAGGTGTTCCACTTAGTCCGGGAAGAAGCCCCACTACACAAGACTTCATTTCTCCTTTCCAGCTGCCTCCTTTCATTACACACACACACACACACACACACACACTCCAGATGTGTTTCTGTCTGGTCCTTTGCCTCATCTTTTTCCCACTCTCCAATTTTTCAGTTGGAGAAGCTAAGACCTGGAAAAATTAAATGGCATACTTTAGGCCACACAGCTAGTTGGTAGCCCAACTTGGTCTACAAATAGGGTTTCTTGACTTGGGTGAGTAAGTGAAATAGCAGCATGACTGAAATGAACAATAACCAGCCCAGAATATTTTTTGTAAATACCACAGGATTGGGGACCATTTAAAATGCACTCCATTTATTAAAACCTCTAAATATGTTCTTCTTAGTCACGTTATATATGCTGAGTTATCTTCTTGTCCTTTATGATGGAATAAATTGATGAAAATGTTAGGCTAATGACAGATGTCTGTTAATCACAAATTTAATTTGTATGAACTTGCTTAATACTTTACAAAGCACATTCATAAACTTAATTTCCTACAAGTGTAGATCCTTACCAAATCCAGGTACGGTCCAGAGGCAGTCACTTACCCATTCCTCTGCCTCTGTGATGACGGAGGCCAGAATGCATCCCAGGCTGTAGAACTCCACGTAGTGCTCTTTGTGGTGTGTATCACACTCGGATTCTACTAGCCAAGTATAGGGCCATGTGGATGTGAGGGATAAAATGTGAGTGGTGAATTTCCAACCCTAATCCAAAACCTGCCACAGAGGGTCTCTGGGATCCCATTCAGGCCTACCACCTGGACTTCGAAAGAGAATCTCACAATTTCAGAGAGTGGATTTAGAGTTGTAAAATCTAGGGATGAAAAGATCTTCAGAAGGCCATGCTCTGTTTTCATTCTGAGTAACAATTAGTCCCCAAATGATTTTATTTTGGGGAATAAAATCTCAGCAGTGATTAGTCAACTGGCTGAACAGCTGCAAATATGTTCAGATTTTTAAAACATTGCCCTCTTTGCAGAGGACAGGCATTAGGGCACCAAATGCAAGCATATTCCTCGCATATGAAAAATGATTCTGTCAGCAAGCTTAACTGGGTAGAAAAGTTTTGCCTCTAATTCCAATTTTAAGGCATGTTATAGATCAACCAATCATAGGATTTGGAGGCTGGAGGAAATCCAAATTTTGCTATTGTCCCACAGGACTAGCCTGGAAAATACAGAAGCAGATGAAATTTGACTTTGATTAGTGCTCTCTTTTTAAGAAAAAATATTTCCAGAATGATCTCCAATCCACAATCTTTCTTTAGTTATATAAGGCAATGTTTAAAATCATGTGTTAGTGGTTAGATATTTAGTTTAGATGAATTATTAGTCTTTATTTAACAAATAATATTTGACATATAAATAGGTATTTCCTTTCATAACATAAATATATTGATGATATGAAATACGTGTATTTCCTTTCATAACATAAATGTATTTTATAAAGCAGAGCAGAAAAAAAATTACCTATAAGAAATGCCACATTCTGAACACGTTCTCTCTTCAGTCCTGGTTCCTGATTCATTCCTTATAACTATGTAAGGAGAAAATGGGGATAATAATACCTCCCTCATAGGATTATCATGAAATTCAGTGGGAAAATACATGTTAGTCACTGCGCACTAGGTGGCAGTGACTAAGTGGTTACATCTCTCCTTTCTGTCCTTAAACAAAGAGTGAATTTTGATCTCTGGTAAGACAGAGGAAGACTTTTTGGCCAGGTAAATATTAGGATTCAATTAAATTGGGAATATTCCCTTTAAATTAAAAAAAATTCCTTTTATTCTCACTTACCTATTACGGGAAAGATGGAAGGGCTGGAAATTCCCTGTGTCCTTCATTCATAGAGAAAGTCTGCTTTCAGCGTGTGTGCTAATCAATGATCCACTGATTGCATTTTCAAAGTAACCTTGCTTCTGATGTACTTAGCCATCTACTATATATTCACCCTAGCTAATAGCAGGGAATATTTCTTGATTTCTTCCCCTTCCTACCTTCTAAAAGTAAACTTACAACTTAAACCTTTTACAATTACTGTATGACAAGGCTTGATATTATACTGTGTAATAAGTGAGGAGTCCTGGAAATACAAAGTGCATCGGAGTTCAAAGGAGAAAGAGATTGCTTCCTCCTTTGGTGATATAAGAGGTGTTCTTGGAAGTTTGGATAGAGAAGTGGAGATGGGGGCATCACAGGGAAGAATATGGAAAGGATGGGATAGTTAATATTCCTTGATAGAAAAGGGAAGGAGACAAATATTCCAGAAAGAAGGAATAGGCCAGTTTATCTGGAGCTGATGGTTTGTGCATTAATCATGATTAATTACAAGAACAGTTGCCAAGCTTTCGTTATAAAAATATTCTCAAGAAGAATTCATCAAGTTCTATTGCCTATTAATTTCTGCCAATGCATTTTATTTGGCATCTTCAACGACAGAGGACATTTTTTAAATTAAAGAAATGAAGGCAATAAAGATGAAGTTCATTAGAGGAATGATTTATGTGTGATATTTAAAAACTAAGCAATGTCATTGCCCCAAGCAAATTACAAGTCTCTAGTTTTAGGATAAGTTTGAAATCTGTCCTTGAAATTTCTAAATATATGGCTTGAGATTTTTACTTAATATGTATCAATTGATAGTGCTTTAACATCCTGTATTAATTATTAATCAAGAAATTCTGAAACAAGGCCATATGGTGTTGTGGCACATGCTTTGGATTTGAAATTTTAAAAACTTGCTTTATAGTCCTACTTTTACCATTTGTGGCTGTTTGAGATTATTTATGAATCCCCAAATGAGAAAGATTATGTTTGTAAACTAATCTATTCCTCTGGGTGTGATGATGCCCTTTGATTGCATTAGATTCAGCTGAGATGTCTTGATTAAATTACCTGTTAAGATTAGAGTTTTGATTCAACCACATCAGTAAGATATGACTCAGGCTGAGTCCCCATCCCCTTGGTGGGCTGCTGTAAAAGGACACTCACTGAAGAAGACACACGGGAAGAGAGAGTGGCATGTTTGATGTTGGGGCCCTCAGGGAGAGGTGAGCTATTCACTTTAGAGTTCGCAGCAGAGAGAGAGGAAGCCCTGAGAGACAAGCCCTCTGGCAGCCTACAGGTGAGACTGGGAAGAATCGCAGAACCTCAGGAGGAAGAGGAAATCCAGGAAAGAGAGACCAGGCAGAAATAGCTACCTTTTTAATTTAACACGTGGCAAATTACACATGAGAAAGCAACCATGAGTTGGACTTTTTATGGTCTTGTATCTGTAAGCTTTTATCCCACATAAATACCTTTTATAAAAGACAGCAGATTTCTGGTACTTTGCATTGACCCCCTTTTGGCAGACTAATATATCATTAAATACTCCTTTTTAAAAATGACCTTGACTATATTTCTTATCTTTGAATCTGTGTAATCAGCTACAAAATAAGTGAGAATGAATTCAACTCCCTGCTTCAATTTCTAAAAAGTGTATATTATTACATTTTCAAAAGAAAATGCCAACCTTCTTTTATTTATTTTCATACTTAAAAAGAAAACAAACGTCATGTTTTTTGAATCTGCAAAATCCAAATGATATTTTTCCTTTGGTAGCATGAGAACTTTTTTAGCTGACATAGCAGCTTTTAGCCTGATTAAATCATAATATCAAAGGTACCTTAATGAGAAAAAGGAAGATTTTAAAATGATGTCCATTCTCTGCTCCTGGTAGGGACTTGAAGGTATCCAGAAATATGAGTAATTTAATATTCATCACACCACTTGAGGATGTTTTAGTTCTACGTGTATGTATACAACCTAAATGACCTTTTCTGAAATATAATAATATATAAACCTTCATTAGTAGAATGGAAAGGGGATACAGCCCTTTATGAAGAATGTGTGTTATTTTCCATGTATAGGATTTATCCATAGGAGGCCAATTGCCAATGGTTGCCCCACTTATAAATAAAGTTGAAAAGTCCTCAGGTAACAATAATCTCTATTCTCAATTCCCCAGCGGAAGACTGAGCTCTAACTCTCTGAGCCAAAGGGTGTTGGAGAGTACATTTGCATATGTCATCCAGGACAGATTATTGATTAAACGTCACTGATGCATCTTTATCAATGGAAGCTGTGGGTCAGGGGTGGGATGAGGGTGGGACTGGAGTGGGGGTTGTTATCAGAACCCCTGAGAGAAAGCCCAAGGCAGGCTTCTGTATATTCACGGTTTCTCACAGCTCTGAGAGGCCTTTCAGACATTTTCATAAGCCTTCTTTTCCTAAGGCTATGTGGGCATGTAATTCTAGATACACATAAATAAATAACATCAGTGCTAAGAGTACATACACTTTTTGTTGTGAGGTAATTTTGTCCTAAATGACTACTGCTATACATTTTTAATTTCCTTCAGAATAAATCGAAGCTTTTCTTTACAAAGTGGTTAATGAAAGAGGAAGACCTTTTCTTCTCTTTTTCTATTTGAAGAAAACAAATATATGTTCTACATAGTCCTTAAGGTTTGAAAGTATAGGAGACCCCATCTTTATTCACTGAAGCCAATTTTGTGCTGTGGTTTCTAGTATTACTTTTTATTATTAAAGGTGAGTATATTATATAAGCCAAAATACAACTATTATTACAATAGAACTGTAATCCACAATAAGCCTGCATTACATAATCAGTTGGAGGTGGCAATAGCATACTGTCAAAATCGTAGAAAAACAGGCAGCTTTGGATGAGATTCTGGCTCTATCAATTAATAGCATTTTAACTTCTAGAAGTTGCTTCAACTTTCTAAGCCTTTGCTTTCATATGTAAAATGGGAATAATAATTCAAAATCATAGAATTGTAAAATAAAACCATTAGCTAACATATTTTGCACATAAAAGGTATTAAAAAATACTGCTCTTCCTTACTCCCTGTCCTCTTTAATCAAGTTGAAAGTACAGAATGCAAATTTAATGAATGCATCTTTGAAAAAGAAATAACTTATATTATCCTAGGGCTTCTGTTTTCCTCACTTTATACATCTTCCTGGGCTATCTGGACCTCCCTGTTGGCTATAATTACTAACCATGTGCTGATGAACCAAAATTTCTGTGGTCTAAATTACTTATACAAAGCATCCAGATTGGAGATAATGTTTCTAGTTTTACAGCAACTATTTTTGATCCAGATACTTAAAGCTGCATGCTTTTTATAAATCACCACATACAGGTCTCTTTTGAACTCACTGTCAATTTATATTTCCAAACATGTATTGACAGCATGCAGTTCAGTTTATTCCATGGTTTTATGGCCTCATTCTTGGACCAGAAAACTTTATCCTGGTACCAGATATACATTTTTTCAATGACTATAGAAACTAGCAAAACACACTGGTAAAATCCTAGAGCAGGGGTTCTTAAACCTTTTTTTTTGTTCCATAGACCCCTTTGCCAGTCAGGTGAAAACCACAGACCCCTTAATAAGTCCACATTATACTGTGATATATTTAATAAATATATCACATCTGCACTAACACATCCCCACAAGAATAATGTTCTTTTGAATTTCAGTTCAAGCTCACAGACCCCTTATTAAGAGCCCCTGTCCTAGAGAGATCTATTACAGATTTGGTTATGATCTGATAACTTTTACTGGTATAGAATAACCAGAGGCTGGAGTTGAAAACACAGTAGTGTCTGTTAATAGTCTGACCAAACAGTTTTAGTTAAAAACTAAAGGTAATCTAAATGTGTATCTTTTAGACAGGAGAGAAGGAAAAAAAAGAGGTTCAAAGTGAAAAATGGCTTCAAACTCAAGTTTAGAAGGGATTTAAAATCAGATCTTGTAGGTCATATTAAAAATACATGCAGGGAAGCAGATTTGGCTCAAATGATAGAGCATCCACCTACCATATGGGAGGTCCAGGGTTCAAAACCAGGGCCTCCTGACCTGTGTGGTGAGCTGGCCCACGCACAGTGCTGATGCACACAAGGAGTGCCGTGCCATGCGGGGATGTCCCCAGCATAGGGAAGCCCCATTCACAAGGAGTGCCCCCCGTAAGGAGAGCCGCCCCACGCGAAAAAAGTACAACCTGCCTAGGAGTGGCGCTGCACACACGGAGAGCTGACGCAGCAAGATGACACAACAAAAAGGGATACAGATTCCGGGTGCCTCTGACAAGAATACAAGTGGACACAGAAGAACACACAGTGAAGGGACAGAGAGAGCAGACCATGGGGTAGGGGTGGGGGATGGGAAATATTTTAAAAATCTTAAAAAAAATAAAAAATAAAAATACATGCAAACCAGTACTTAAATACTGACTGTGAAGATTTTAACACAAAAATTGCTAAACTAGAAAGCAGTTAGACAATTTTTTTGCTCCCTGGGGAATGTAAAACACTCTGGCCCATGACCAATAAACTGGATGCCTCGTTAACTTCGGGCTAGTAGGACACTTGATTTCATTAACGAAAACCTAGCAAAAGGCATTGGTCTAGTTCTGTCAGGTAGGTTGTGGGAAAAAGAGAAGACCACCTGGCCCGCATTGTCCACTCTAAAGGGCTTCTCCCCCTTTGTCAACATAAAGTACATGCTTTTCTTTTCCAGGAAAAGGATGCTGTTTTAAGAAACAAAGACCTTACTGCTCACTAGGGGGTAAAATAGACTGTTTACCAATTTTTTTTTTTAAAGATGTATTTATTTATTTAACTCCCCCCCTCCTCCGGTTGTCTGTTCTCTGTGTCTATTTGCTTGGTCTTGTTTCTTTGTCCGCTTCTGTTGTCGTCAGCAGCACGGGAAGTGTGGGCGGCGCCATTCCTGGGCAGGCTGCACTTTCTTTGCGCTGGGCGGCTCTCCTTATGGGTGCACTCCTTGCGCGTGGGGCACCCCTACGCGGGGGACACCCCTGCGTGGCGCGGCACTCCTTGCGTGCATCAGCACTGCGCATGGGCCAGCTCCACACGGGTCAAGGAGGCCTGGGGTTTGAACCGCGGACCTCCCATATGGTAGACGGACGCCCTAACCACTGGGCCAAGTCCGTTTCCCTGTTTACCAATTTTTAAGAAAGCATGTATTTCAAATTTTAAAGAAATTTTATGCTTGAGATGAAGTTTTTCTTATTTTTGCATAAAACTTCCAAAATGAGTCAAAAAGACCAAAAGGACCCTCAGATTTTTGTCTGGAAATGCCAAAAGTTGGCTACTGGCCAGATTGTAGGATTGGCTCACGTTTGCCGTATATGCCTTGGCCTCACATGTCATGAAGCCTCAGCTACTTGTATGTTTTGACCATCTCAGCTGCGACTGAGAACTTCTAGGTCACTACTGGGTGTCTCTGGCTCTCCCCACCCCTTCTAGGCTCAAATGAAGCATGGCGCCACAAGGGTGGATCCAGCTTCTTCAGAGGCAATCCAAGCGCCAGGAGGCTTCTTTACTCAATACTTCTCATTGCCATTAAGAAAACAGCTGAAAATAATAGAAAAAAATGGGGAAGAATTAACTGAAACATGGTAATAGTGACTTTCTTTGGCTGTTAAGATGATAAGATTTCCCTTTTCTGGTTTTTTTTTGTATGTGTCTCTAAATTACTGCTTTCAGATTTTTAGATTTTTTTCTGTAGTGCAGATACATTATTTATGTATTTAAAAGATGATTAAAAGAAAGATAGTAAGAAGATTTTATCATTTATTTTTTTATTTTTTTAAAAGATTTATTTTATTTCTCCCCCATACCCCCTTCCCCCGTTCCCCCCCATTGTCTGCTCTCTGTGTCCATTTTGCTGTATGTTCTTCTGTGTCTGCTTGTATTCTCCTTAGGCAGCTCTGGGAACCAATCCTGGGATCTTCCGGTGTGGGAGAGAGGCTATTACTCTCTTGTGCCATCTCAACTCCCTGTTCTGCTATGTCTTCTTATTTTCTTTTTTTTTAAAATTATTTATTTATTTATTTTTTAATTTACATTAAAAAAAATATGGGGTCCCATTCAACCCCACTGCCCCCGCCCCCCACTCCCCCCACAGCAACACTCTCTCCCATCATCATGACACATCCATTGCACCTGGTAAAGTTCATCTCTGAGCATCACTGCACCCCATAGTCAATGGTCCACATCATAGCCCAGACTCTCTCACGTTCCATCCAGTGGGCCCTGGGGGGATCTACAGTGTCCCGTAATTGTCCGTGAAGCACTATCCAGGACAACTCCACGTCCCGAAAATGCCTCCACATCTCATCTCTTCCTCCCGTTCCCCACACCCAGCAGCCCCCATGGCTACCGTTCCCACACCCATTCCACATTTTCTCTGTGGACATTGGATTGGTTGTGTCCATTGCACACCTATGTCAAGTGAGGGCTTAGATTCCACATGGGTACTGGATGCACTCCTCCCGCTTCTAGTTGTAGACACTCTAGGCTCCATGTTGTGGTGGTTGACCTTCTTCAACTCCATGTTATTCTTATTTTCTTTCCTCTGTATCTCTTGTTGCATCATGTTGTTGTGCCAGCTCTCCACATCGGCTGGCACTCCTGCACAGGGCAGCTTTCCCATGCTGGGCATCATTCCCATGCAGGGCAGCAACTCTGCTCAGGGTGGTATTCCCATGTGGGCCAGCACTCCACGTGGGCCAGCTTGCCCTCACCAGGAGGCTCTGGGCATCAAACCCTGGACCTCCTATATGGTGGATGGGAGCCCAATTGGTTGAGCCCCATCCATTTCCCTTATCATTTATTTTTTTAAATACTTTATTGCTTATTTTTTCTACTCTACTTTAAAATGTCACTTTATAAGGTTTTTTTTACTATTGTATCTCAGGCACCAAAACAGAACTTAGTAGATATTCAATAAGTGCTTGAATGAATAAGCCAGTGTTTTGAAGAAAATTTATGGAAAAAGGTTATTTCACTCATATCCAAAAGACCATTTTGCCTCCCTACATCTCTCCCATATTAGATCTGCCCTTCTCCATTATTACCACCCAGTCCAAGTCCCCATCAACTCTTCCCTCCACTTTTGCGGGCATTTCCCATTAGCAATCCCAGCTTCCACACTTGCCTTGTTACTACTCCAGCAAGCAACCAGATGATCTTTCAAAGTGTAAATTAAAGTATGTCATTTCACCGAGTCAAGCATCTCAGAAGGAACCCAAACTCCCTATCGAGGTCTACAAAGTCCTATATGATCTGGTTTGCCCCAGGGCCTTATCACCTGCCACTCGCACTGTCCTTTCTCTTCCTTGTATAGGTTGCACTCGTGCCAACCTTAGGAGCTTTGCCCGCTCTGTTCCCTTTTTCTAGAAAGTTCTGGCCCTGTATCTTTAAATGACCCATTTTTTTCTAGTCATCCCAGTCTGACATTAGATTTAACCTCCTCAGCAATGTGTTTCCTAGCCAAACAAATTCAATTTAGTCCCCTTCCCCACAGTCATTCCTTCTCAAGTTACCCTGACTTCTTTTCACCTAGAACTTACTACTACCTGAAATTATATTGTTACCTTGTTTGTTAACTCTATAATTTTCTGATACCCTGCTTGTTCTCTCATGCATACACTACAATGTGTTGTACAGGTAAGCATAGGGCACTTGTGCTTTGTTCAGCACATGGAAAGTACTAGGCATATAGTAGATGCCCAAGAAATACTTGTCATTATTATTTTTAAGGCAGCACTCACATTTTCTAAGTTGAATTTTGAGCTTTTTTTTAAACACTAGAGATGTTATTTGTGAGACTGCTGGCAACTATTACCCGAATCTAGTGCAAGGGAAAAATAAGCAAATGAAATATTTCTCTAAGCAGTGTCTTCCATCAAAAAACTAAATACTATTCAGTTAAGTACCTTGAAAAACTGGAGTAAGGGGTAAGAAAATCCTTAAGAAGAACTATTTACTACTTAAACCTCTCAGATTGTATAGCCTCTTGATGCCCTTTTTAAAAAACACGTCTAATCTTCTGGAATTATGCAATACTATAGTATTGCATAATACTATATTTTTGTGGTCAGTGAGTCGTATATTGTATGATTAATAGAAGTGTATATGTCTTCAGTTTGGGAAGATCCTAGTTCTGCTTCTCCTAGAGACAAATACTTGAGGTCTTTTCCCTGCAGAATTTAGGACTGAGTGTCGCCATGGCAAGTATATCTAGTTAACTGCTCCACTGAGCTTGAAGTTTAAAAGATCTTTTTGTACTGTTATCAGGAACTTAAAATCATCAGATAGTGCATTAAGAGACTCTCACAACTGAGGCAGAAAGATAGGTCAGCCTAGCCTTGGCACATTTATATAAAATAGAGACTCTACCAGCTGACAAAGAAGTCAGTGCGATTGCTGCCACCACAAGCATTTCCTGGAGTTAGGAACTTTGGAGCTTTGGGAAGAAGCTTTGGAAGGAAACTTCGGAGGAATCCTAGGAGCTTTGGAAGACTACATTGTGATTTCAGTTTCTTTGACACATATTTGCTCATGTTCCCAACACATACATATACACATGCAAACAATCCCTTTTATGCACCCCAAAAAATGTACCATAAAGTAGAAGCATTAAAAAAAAAAACCTTGGGGATTGTTTTTAAGGAGGTACCAGAAATTGAACCCGGGACCTCATACATGGGAAGCAGACACACAAACCACTGAGCTATATCCGCTCCCCTCCCTTGGGGATTTTCTCTAAGAACATTTTTCTTAGAAGAAAGAGCTTATATTACAAAAGCATCTACACAGAACTTCTTTATTTTTATAACACACTTCCTTTATTTTTCTGGGGTAGAAAGTACACTGTAGAGAATCAGTAAAATTGATAGCCTGCACATTGGTTTAATATCTCCCGATGGAATTAAAGTCACTTTAATGTACCCTTCAGTACAATATTACTGTTTTCTGGCGATGTTTAAATTGGGTTTAAAAGTTTCAATGTTTGCCAATAGCAATATCTATGTTAAACAGTGATTGTGGGTCATGTAAACTATTTCTCCAGTGCTTTTGTCTTGTCCGGAACCCCTGATGCTCTCTTTGTACAGGAGAAATAAGTATAAGATATTGGGTATTTTCTGTGTGCTTTGGAGGAAACATTGAAATGTAGTTGCTGTTGGGAAGGGATAGTATTCAGATGTCTTTGCTGAAGACTTCTTTCTCTTGATGGTAGTAAACTTTGCCTTACAGTAGAACAATCTGTTCAATTTCCTTTTATGTCATGGTTAGTTGGCAGAGAGGAAAGGGCAGAGAAGAATCTATCCCCTAACTGATCCTTGGAGCACCATAGAAAATGAAAACTTTCCTAGTCTTATTTTGTAGTCCCTTTGATCTAGAAAGTAAAATAATTTCATACGCATTAAGTCAGTCCTCAAAAAGAGATTAAAGGATTAAAGGATGTGAGTGTCGTTTTTAGAAATCGAGTCCCAGTTATTTAATAATGCATTCAAAGATTTCTGATGAACCAGTTTAGTGATGCCAATTCTCTAACTGAAGTTCCATTTTTGTCAATGAAAATTGAACTGATTCAGTGTCTTCTTGATACTTACATTTATAAAAATATTAAGCAAATACTCACTGGTTCTTGATTCTGTTCTACCTACAAAGAAAAGGGAACATTGATTTTTCTGGTTTCCACTTCTTTATGTTCCAGTTGTCTCCTTTTTTTGTCTTGGTTATTATACTCATTAGTAAAATCAACTATCTTGCTCAGTTCTGAACAACACATGCAACCAGAATCTTTCTTTAAAGTGTGTTTATGCTGAGACTAGCTTTTCTCATCTAAAGGAATCTTACTTTATTTTTAAAGACTTTTTTTTATTGTTCTCACATGATGTGGGAGCTTTGGTCACCACTGCTAAGAGTAGAGTGGTTAGAATCTTTTTACAGAGCAAGCTTTGTACTTACTGTGCTTTAGAATAAAAGAAGCAATTAAAAGAAACACAAAAATGAGAAATAACATACTGTAGATAAAGAGTTCTTTGTATACTTTCATGCTAATGTGCTGGAGGTGCAGTTAATGTTGGGGTTTAAGATATATTTAGGGGATTTGAATCTCTGGACTGACAATGTGATAGCCAGGTCCTGAGCCTCAACAGACTCCAGCACCTACAATCTGATCTATTGGACTTACCACACTCAGCTAAGATGGAGTTGAAGAAGGACAACCACCACACCATGGAGCCTAGAGTGATTACAACGGAAAATGGGAGGATTGCATCCAGCATCCATGTGGAATCTGAGCCTCCTCTTGACATAGAGGTGCAATGGACACAACCAATCCAATGTCCACATAGAAGAGATGGCATTGGATTGGGAAAAATGGACATGGTGGACGATGGGTATGGGGAAAGGCAGGAAGAGATGAGAGGTGGAGGCGTCTTTGCGACATGGAGCTGCCCTGGATGGTGCTTCAGAGGTAATCACCGGACATTGTAAATCCTCACAGGGCCCACTGGATGGAATGGAGGAGAGTATGGGCCATGATGTGAACCATTGTCTATGAGGTGCAGAGGTGCCCAGAGACGTACTTACCAAATCCAATGGATGTGTCATGATGATGGGAACGAGTGTTGTTGGGGGTGGGGTTGTATATGTACTGCATACAGTTAATTATGTGTCTTATTTTCAGGCCTAAAGTAGTATCCTTTTCCTGAGTAAAATAAGTTGACAAATATTTTGCAGATTTTTGAGTATATCCAGACACTAAATGGAAAAAGGGAAAAATCGCTAATTTCTTTGTATCTGTTTAGAGATGCCTGATGAATAACCAGGCAGCTAATCTCACCCATTGCCTGTGTTCTTATATACGTTTCTGTGTAATCCAGATGCCAATTGGTTTCTCCATCTCTGATCACTAGAAATGCACATCAGGTATGGCATCAATATTTTGATTCATTGCCAAATGAGGAATATTCATACAAGTGCTATGATAGAGGAAGGTGCAACACAGGTATGTGGAAGTGTGCTGAGAAAGTTTCACAGAGGCCTGGAGGTGATTGGATTGAACTGGGCCAAAAAGGATGGGGCGTCCAGTAGAGAAGTATCGTAGTGCTGTTAATTTAAAGCTATTCCCCAAACCTGCAAAACATGTGGGATCACAAGAGGACAGGCTGGAGAGGGTATCTAATACTCACAATATTCCTGAACTGGTCTCTGGCACACTGACACTTTAGTCCTTCTTTCTCCTCCACTTCAGCTCTCACATCAGCTCTCTTTCTGTTTGCACAGATCATCTCTCTGATTTGGCAACTCATTTGATCAAATCTCAGAGCTCTTGATCCTCCCCCTTTACTCTCAGGTTGAGAATTGCCTCCTTCCTCCAATATTGATTTTGGAGGGCCTTCTTGGTAATGCTGTCCTTCCAACTGGCTCCTCTCCTGATATGAAACTGCCCTTTTCAGCAGCATCTCCTGGGCACATGCCAAGATTCCCTCGTTTCCAGTCCCCCGAAGGTTGTACTCAGATATCCGGGAGGACTTGGATGGACTGAGGGAAAGAACCTCCAGAGTGATAAAAGCACAGGCAAAATAGCATGAACCAAAGGGCAGATGCAGAAAGTATATGACCTATTCAGGGGAGCAGTTCTGACTGATTGGGGTGACAGGACTGAATGGAAGAATGGTAGAGGATTAAAATGATTTATAAATGAAGAAGGTTGGAGTTAGTTTTTAGGAGGGTAGCACTGAACTAATCAGTCTGGATTTTATCCAGTAGGCCTATGAGAACTCATTGAATGTTTTAATCAGTATCACCATAAGAAAACTGGGCTTTAGAGAGATTAATTTGGGAATGGTGTACCCAACATAGTTTGAAAACAGAAAGCTCTGGTAACAACCTAGATATGAAAAGATGAGGGCCTTGGCTAGGATAGTGATGGCAGATGTGGAAATAAGAAACTGATGTGAGAGGTGCTATACGATTCCCAATCTCAAATAGTTTTTATTGAGCTGTGCTTATCTAGAATAGATTACTGATGATTATTTTGTAGATTTCAGAGTCAGTCCTTATAATAATAACAATAAACGGCCCTTACTATTTTTTTCCAGATTAGCTCTCAGAAAAAAGTTCTGATTCCTCAAAATTCCTCTACTTGGGAAGAGCAGACTTAAAATCTAATCAGTATTTTAATATGACAGTAGTTAACATTCTAAAGCCCATTTTCTGAAGGTTTCTTGCAGACAGGAATATTTTCTTTAATTTTAGTATAGGTTTAAGAATTGTATTATAAGCCTTGCCTTCTTTGGAGGGCAGCTTGTTATTAAGATTTTATGATTTAGATCATGCAGTTTTCACATATCTTCAGGAATATGATATGAATCGGGTAGTATGCTACTGACCTAGTCACTTTGTAGTTTTGACAAAAACATTTCAAGAGGCCATTGACTGAGGCAAGGAAAGCATGCAAATTTCTGAAGTAAGCCTTGGAAAGTAAGATATTATTTCTGACACCAGAGGCATGTCCCAGGTGCACCTTTCCCCACACATCCCCCCACCACTGACACCCTGCACCAGTTACTCTACCCTGCCATGGGTACTGAAAGAACACTCCCACGATTGTATTCTCAACCACAGGTGACGAGGGTTTCTGTACACATCTTATGGAGCAATGTCTTCCTCCTAGCAGAAGTAGCATCTGGAATCAGGACTCTTCTGATGGTTTCATCTTTGCTAATGCTAAGAAGGAACAGTTAGAGAAGGGCTATTTCACTCTCCTTTCCTCTCTAGTCAAAGAAATTAAACAATATAGCCTTTATAAGCGGCATTGGGAAGTGGAGACGTAGCATCAGTGGCTGCGCTGCTGAGAGAGATAGCTGTGTCAGGTCAACAAATAACAGCACTGAACTGAGAGCTAACTGCTGTTAAGAAATAAATGCTGTTATTTACTGTATAACATCATGACCCTACCCAGACCAAACAAAATCGCAAAAAGCAACTTTGTTTATCTGTATTTAAAAAATAACTGGGACGAAATGCATTAAAATGCAATGATTGTTTGTCCCAAGAGAATGTGGTAATGTGGTTTTATTTTAATTTTTCTTTTTGGTTTCTGTGTTTTCAAATTTTCTACAATGAGCACATACTACTTTTGCTATCTGTGAAATAAATGCTAAGTATAAAGGAAAGAATATATGTGTGTTTCGGTAGTACAAAGTGTTTCCCTCAAAAACATCAGGACATACATTTCCAACTGAAATGACCAATGTGACTTATTAAGCCTGGTGAAATGTGCTTAGGAAGTCTACCTGAGATGACCTGACTGCAGAAGACAGACAGAATTAATGGCTGAGAATGTGCACGGGCATTAGGTTCAGGATTGCTCTCTAGCTTATAAACAAGCAGTGCAAAGGATAAAAATCAGATCAGAATACAAAGGAGTAAGTGGGTGCAGTCTCTAAAGCCTCCGCATTCTTTCTCAGGCACACCCAAAAAGGAGCTTCCTATAAGCAGAGTGAGCAACATGGACTGCTATACGAGTCCAAAGCTGTGGATGCTGCCTTGTGTACCTTTGGAGGGACGCGCAATTCCAAGAGTTACCTACTACCAATCAGGGCATTCCTTTCTGTCTTGCAAATACTTCTGTCCTATATCCCATTTCTTATGATTAGCCCTGCAGGTGGGCTCTGTGGCACTTATGTGCTACTGAGGTGTTCCTGACTTGATTTTCCTCACTGTTCTACCTTGCTTGTTTCACATATTACCTCATCTCACTTAACTCTCTTGACTCTTCTGGCAATTTGAGTGGAACCTGGATAATAGGCCCCTCTTAAGTACGGATATTTTAATGTGTAGAGTTGAAACTAGATCCCCAGATAGTAGAGTACTGCTCAGGTTATCGTAATAACTTGGTGTGAATACAATTCAGACCCATGAAATTTATAGCAAAAGCTTACAAATCATCAGCATCCTCTCCTCCAACCCCAAACCTCCCATCTGCCATACTGCCTAGAATGAACTTGGATTGCTTTGCACTTACAAACAGTGAAATTGCAAGATAACAAAGAAAAGAGCGACAAGGAGGAAAATTGTTATAAATAAATTTTAGTTGAGGATTAAATGAGATAGGGTACATAAGTTCTGCTATATACATGCTCAAGTACTATTTACTACTGTTATTGTTGTTGTACTGTGTAGGACTGTTGTAATTATTATTTGGACTCTTTTGGTCACTGCTTTTCTCCCTAGCTCCTAGAACAGTGCCTAACATATAGTACATTGTCAGAAATATCTACTGAATAGCTGTTGAATGAATTATCCTGTAAAAGCTCTTTAGCTAGTTCTCTTCCTTTCCCATTTCATTTGAGGAAATGCAAGACTTACTAAGCTGAAAATACCATGCCCACTGGAGGTTCGAAACAGGCACAGTTATTATTATTTTTAATATTTGTATATTACTTTATTTGTAGGTCTTTTTCTATTTAATTATTAACCTAGATCAATATTATTAAATTATTATTTTCTATCTTGTCTTTCAGAATTTAGATTTATATATTCCAATCAACTGTGGTTAATACAATTCTTTTTGAAATAACTATATATATATATACACTAAAATTTTTTTCTTTATTATTTTAAAATGTTATATTGACAGTGATTATTTTGATGTTGAAGGTTTTGATATGCTATTCTTTAAAATTGTTTTTAAATTTTTTGGAGTTTCTTTACTATGCTTTATAGGTAATGCCTCATCCTTTCATTTAATGAAAAATATCTAATATATTTTAACACTAGAACATCAGGAGAGAGTTTTCTCTACCACATTCAAGCACAAAATAGTAGACATTTTACACTTCTAGAGAATTTGACAAAGAGGAAAATATAGTATTCTTCCTAACATTTAAAAATTATTGTTAACTTCTTGTGTATACTTTATCTCAAGAGACATGTTGATAGACTTAATATTTTGTGAAATGAACATTATCTTTCCTTGAGGCCCAGAAACACTCCAAATACATGCAAAAATAAATCACAAATGATTTCCAGAAGTAAATATAAAGAGTAAAATATTTTTTATTTATAGAAATATGTCACTGTCTTCCTATCTAGAAAAAAAACACGTTTTTCCCTCTTAATAAAAAGTAAAACAGAGCAACTGTAATGACAATAGGCCTTAACCTGGACTTCTAAAATACTAACCTAACTGCATATTTTAATATTCAGTTATATTGAGCAAGTTATATTTTTTATGGCTTAGATAGAAACTGAAAACTATCTCAAACTGGTCTGTTTTAATATATTATACGAACTGAAAAATATGGGTAAATTGTCTTATGTTGGTCAAAGGAATATCAAATATTTGGGGAAGAAAAAGAGTAAAAAATTTCATGAGGTTTATATCCAAATGGCAAGTGCAGTCATAGTACTTTTTCTCATTTGAGTTTGCACCTTTAATGCCCATTTAAAACTAACTTTGCTTTTCAATTGATCTTCATTTCTACTGAGTAAACTGGAAAGGATCTCATATATCAGACCTAGATCTGATTTTGAGAGTCTTTCTATTAGCCCTTCCAGCTCTAAGAGCCAACCTTTTTCAGTGGCTTAGTGCATCTACCCATCCATTCTCAATGCTATCTTAACATAAGTTTCATAGAATTTCTCCTAATATACAAGAGTAGTATTTGAGACCATAGTTGAGAACCTAGTTCAGAAGGAATGAGGTGCAGCATGTTCCTAGTCTGATATTATGTTCTTATGAAAATGAAAAGATGGGTACAGAGCATAAAATGGCAAGTCTGCGTCAAGTAGTCTCAGGAGCGGAAGTAGAACTTTGAGTGCCAGAAGAAGTACAAAGAAGGAAGAAAGGTGAAATTAGATGAAGCAAAATATGAAGAGTCATTTACTTTTACACGGCAGAATTAGAAAGACAGAGTCCACTTAATTAAGAAACAAAATATTCAAGGAAGAAATTAATCAGCTTTGTGGAACTTTAATGAAAAAAAAAAGTCGTCCTATTCTGACTCATACTAAAATAGTTTGTAGAACATGACACCTAACTGCATTTTGGAGCCTGAAAAGTCTTTACTTCATTGACCAGAAGATGGAGCCATTACATAAGGAATTTTTGTTTTAACTGGAGGCCAATATGAACCATGGTTACTCTATTAAATTATTTTAAAACATTTTATGGAATTTGAGTAGTGTGAGTTTCACATTTTTTATTTAACAATAGAGGGTGTGAACATTATATTTTAACCTCACATATACAAAGAAAGTGTATTATTAGGCAATTGGCACTTATATAAGCATATCCGTGCAGAGTTCAGAGCTACTGTTCTCAATGGATAGATTCCATTAGGAGAGACACCTGTCAGGGAGAACATACATTGTATGTTTATATTTAAGGATGATAATCACGTTGATTACTTTGGACCAAGGCAAACTTCATCAAGCAGATGGCATTTGAGCTGTTACTCTTCAATGAATTTATGATTCTCATTTCACAGATAATCTGGGAGAGTGTTTTTAAACTGGAAGCTGCACATTTTGTTACCCACAGTGTGCCATCTAGATGCACCTGTTGTCACATCTGTTAATAATGCATCTCTATATTTCTATTTGATACTCATTTTAATCTTACACAAAAAGCAGACAAAACAGAGAAGTTAAATGCTATATTTAGCTAAGTAAGGCCATGCACTAAGTAAATTGCAGAGATTGAGCCCCAAAGGTGAGTTTCCTGACTTGGCTTAAGCACAGTCTATCGGATTTCTCCGCCAGCACTGTGAATTCAACTGCCCTTCAACATATTCTTGAAACTAACTTGCAAATTTAATTTAAGGAGGGTACATAGAGTTGTTGAAAACAGAGTTTTCACAGTGTGAAAAGGATATAGCTCCTATGGATTAAAATCCAGAACAATTTCCATTGCTTTGCAAATTTAGCCTCACATTAGAATCACCTGGGGAGCTTCTAAAGCTCCCAATGCCCAGGCTGAAACCCAGACTAAATCCCACTCTGGAGGGTGGGACACAGTGTTGGTCTTAAGTTCCCCAGGTGATTGCAATGTGCCGTGAAGTTTAAGAAGAAGGGATCTTGGCTGGTAATGTGCAAATGAATCACCTTGGCTTCTACGGAATGACCCTACTCAAATGTGGTCACTGGATCAAAAGCCTCAGTCAGCATTACCTGGGAACTTGTTAGAAATGCAAATTTTGGGATCCACCCTAGATACACTGAATCAGAAACTCTAGGGGTGGGGCCCAGTAACTGGTTTAAAAGCCCTCCAGGTGATTCTGTTGCAGCTGAGCAATCCACACAAGGAGCAGTTAGAAGCTGAACCTGGAAAAGGGAGACACCAGGAGATGCACCTGTGTGTCTCGCCATGTGACAAGCTAAGGACCAAGGATTGCCAGCAGCCAGTCCAAAACACTACAGTCTTTGGGAAGAAAACCTTGCCTTGATGATACTTTGATTTGGATGTTCTCTTAGCCTCAAAACTGTGAGCAAATATATTCCCATTGTTTAACCTGACCCATCTCATGGTATTTGTTTGAGCAGCCTAGAAAACTAAAACTGATTTTGGCTGTAGCCCAACTTCTTCCTCTCTTTTCTTATCCCTAGCAGATAGTGAATCTATCTTCTTAATGGATGGACTTTATTCACTACCTTGTTGACCATTTCATCCTGGAAACTGATACATCGTTTGTTTGTCCTTCACCAGAACTGATAAACAATTGGACCCATTCTATTTCATATTGAGTCACTTTTTCTTTTAAAGTCTGCTCCCCTTGACACCTAGGATGTTGATGTTTGGGGGTGGAGGAGTGGGGTAAAAGAAAAAGAACTGGTAAAGGAGCCAAGAAAGAGTAGTAGAGAAGGATTCTGAGATTATGTTGGTGGACTGAATTTTGATTAATCTGGTGTTTTTAGGACTCTATCTAATTGTATACTCCACCTATAGTTGATGCCAGAAATAGGATTTGTATTAGCTGTGAAACATCCAGGATGTTGAGAAAATAGCCATGATCTTAGAAGCATCTTGACACTTAACAAAACTTGTCATTGGTTTTTGTGTGTATGACTACCATTCCTTGAGATGATGCAAAGATTTAGTGTCTGGATTCAGAGAGGTCAATTTCAATTCTGGTTTTACCACTTTCACAAGGTGTGCCCTTGGGAAAGTTACCTGTCATTTCTGGCATCTGATTTCAAAAATTACTTTTGTAGGGTTGTGGTAAGATAGGAGAGACTAATTATAAAATACTTAGCACTGTTCTTGGCGTGTAGTAGAAATCAGTGGTGTGCAGGAGTTGGCTTGGACCAGATGGAGAGAGATAATTGTGTATGTCGCTCCCCAAATCTGTATCTAGTACTTCTGTTGGGGAAATATAATTAAAAACAAAATCTGTCAACCCAGAAAGGTTGAAGAGAAAGAAAAACAGTTTTATTATTGAATACATATTAAACCAGGATGTGATGCATTACAGGCAATTGCAAAGAGATTGCAAAGACAGAAAGAGCTTACCCTTTTTACGTGGCTACATAGAACCAGCATGTTACATACACATTCTCAAGAGATTTCAGAGGTAGGTTTACAGTTAGGAGATAGGAACTCCTGGAAATTGTTAATTTCTTCCAGGGAAACTGGAAGATAGAGGCTATATCTTTCTTTCTTTCTTTTTTTTTTTTTAACATTTATTTTATTTATTTCTCTCCCCTTCCTCTTCCCACCCCCCACCCCCTGCCCCAGTTGTCTGTTCTCTATGTCCATTTGCTGCATGTTCTTTTTGTCCTCTTCTGTTGTTGTCAACGGCAAGGGAATCTGTGCTTCTTTTTTATTGTCGCGTCATCTTGCTGCGTCAGCTCTCCGTGTGTGCGGCACCATTCCTGGGCAAGCTGCACTTTCTTTCGCACTGGGTAGCTCTCCTTATGGGGCGCACACCTTGTGCGTGGGGCTCCCCTACGCGAGGGACACTCCTGTGTGGCAGGGCACTCCTTCCACGCATCAGCACTGCTCATGGGCCAGCCCCACATGGGTCAAGGAGGCCCCGGGGGTTTGAACTGCGGACCTCCCATATGGTAGACGGATGCCCTATCCACTGGGCCAAGTCCGCTGACTGATGATGCAACAGGAAAAAGATCTTGAATAAAAGGGGAAATGGTAAAGACAATGAGTTTATATGGCTAAGAGACTTTAAAATGAGTTGGGAGGTCATCAGTGAGGTAACAATTATGCACATCGCAGCAGGATCTCATGGACTGCAAAGTAGATACTCCTCCAAATAGTGGGGCTCCTGAGGGCTCCAAAGCACCCAGGTCCTACAGTCATGGCAGATAGTTCTGGAGTTTGGTACCTTGCCAGCGGATCCTACTTTGGAGTTTGTGCTCCCAAGTGTGACAGAGCTGGGCTCAGATGTATTTCTCTATATATGCCTCTTCTGTCTCCTTTATTGAACCTGTAGTTGGTAGGTATATGTTTAAGAGACTTGAATCTCTGGGCTGTCCATGTGGCAACTAGGCCCTGAGCCTCAACAGAATTGCAACCTACTCTCCAGTTCATTGGACTCATTAAGGACAATTAACAAGGAGGTGAAGATGGACAACCACTATGTCAAGGAACCAAGAGAATCTACAATTGCAAGCAAGAGAGTCCTATCCATCAGCCATATAGGATTGAAACCCCCTCTCAATTAGAGGTGGAGTGGACATCACCATCACAGAATCCTCAGGATTGGAGAATGAAATATGGACTAGCCTGGACTTACTGATGTTCTACTATAGACTTATTGTGATTCTAGCAATGGAATAAATTATATCATTGATGTGGAGATAGTGGCTACTGGAGTTGCTGAAGGCAGGGAGAGGGAAAAAGAGGTGTAATATGGGGCACTTTCGGGACTTGGAATTGTCCTGAATGACATTGCAAAGTCAGGTACAGAACATTATATATCATGCCATAACCTACAGAATGGAGTGGGAAGAGTGTAAACTACAATGTAAACTATAGTCCATGCTGTGTGGCAATACTCCAAATGTGTTCATTAATTGCAGTGACTCTACCACACTATTGAAAGAAGTTGTTAATGTGGGGAAAAGTGGGAGGTATGGGGAGTGGGGCATATGGGGATCCCTTACATATTTTTATGGGACATTTTATGCAATCTAAATACATTTTAAATAAATTAAAAATACATTAAAAAAAAAAAAGGAAGTCCTGAATAACCATAAGAGGAATTGGGATAATGGAGAGAGTGACTTGATCCAGATTAGAGTTTAAAGGATCTCTCTAGTTGCTATGGGGAGAACCGATAGTAGAGAATGAAAAGTGGAAGTGTATTAGTCAGCCAAAGGGATGCTGATGCAAAATATCAGAAATCTGTTGGCTTTCACAAAGGGTATTTATTTGGGGTAGAAGCTTATAGTTACCGGGTCATGAAGCATAAATTACTTCTCTCATCAAAGTCTATTGTGATGCCATGTGATGGGGCAAGATGGCTGCCAATGTCTGCCAAGAGTTCAGTCTTCCTGGGTTCTTTCTTCCCGGGGCTGCATTTCTTTCTGGGCTCAGCTGCTCTGCTCATTCCACAAGGCCAGCTGTAGACTCTCAGGCATGTGGCTCTGTCTTTCTCCCCAGGGATTCTGCCATATGTAAGGAGCCATCTCTTTTCCTTTGTGTTCTCCTGTGTGTTCATTTCCTGGGCTCCAGCTCAAAACTCCAGCATCAAATGTCCAACATCAAAACTCCAACTAAGTCCTTTGCTCTGCCATGTAGTTTTATCTGTGAGTTCCCGCCTAATAAGGAGGTGGGGACTCAACATCCTACTGATGTGACCCAATGAAAGCCCTAATCATAATTTAATTATACCCAGGTATAGACCAGTTTACAAACATAATCCATTATCTATCAGAATTCATAATCCATATCAAACTGCTACAGGAAGCTACTATAATAGTCTAGGCAAAAGATAGTAATGGTTTGGGTTAGGGTGAGGGTGGTAGAGATGAGGAGAAATGAGTTTTGAAGATTGAACCTACAGTCCTTGTGGATCATTGGATGTATAGGGAAAAGAAGGAAACCAGAATTCACTGAGACTTTTTTTTTTTTTTTTTTTTTTGAGGAACAGAATAGATATTAAGCCCTTCAGCTCATTTCTAGGCTGAGATATATTGTGAATAGAATGAGCTGTCTAAATAATTGAGAAAGGGTAAACCTTGAGACTTACTGCAAGTTGGAAGAAATAAAGATGATCATATTGCATCCTTTTTTCAGGCCATTCCTTCAAAGATAGAGGAGTAATGCATTTATGGTCCATCCAAGTTCTCAAATATCTCTATGTTGTTTGTAAAATGTGCAATGGCATGAAAGAAATTATATTGGTACCTTGGCATCCTGTCTGGTCTAGTCATAAGTTACCCTTTTGAGTGAACACCAAGCTGACCCCTGCCATGGGCATAACTGCAACTAGGAAAGCATACATGTCTATATAGGATGGATGAAAAGAGCTGCCCCTAGCTTATCTGAACAGCCCCGTGTGGCTTCTGCCTTTTCCTGCCACATTAATTTACTAAACAAGGAATAGATCTCTGTATGGCTTGGATGATAAGAAACTAGTTAAACAGTCCTTGCCACTTCTGCTTTTTGTGCCATGTGTTCAAAACTCCCAATTCCTAGGATGGGTGGGAAATCCCTACCCCTCACTTCTGGGTCACATTAAAGGCAAAAGCCTAGGACCTATATTTGCCCTCCTCCTGCCCCTCTTCCATGACCTTGCAGGAACATAGGTTAGGTGTGTTATGGAACATCAGCTGCCCTTATTCTCTCCTCTCCTGCTCTGACTCTTATCTAATAAAGCTGTCTTTTCATGCATTCTTGCCTGACTGGCTAGTTGGCTATGTTTGTGCCTCCTCACCCAAAGAAATTTCACATAACATCAAAAGAAAACGCAATTACAATGCAGTTGGAAAGTTGTGTTTCAATTAGATCAACAAACAATAGTTTACAGACAGAGGAATTAAAACATTACCTAAATTTACAAACTTCAGTCCCAGGCTTAATGAGGCTCTTGGAATAAATTATTTTTCCATTTCCCTATTACTTAAAAAAATATATCCATTTCTAGCTTTGCTCTGGGAGGCCTTGGAAAAAAGGAGAAACAAATTTATTTTGGAAGAAGGCTGTATAATATTAGAATGACCTTTTGTAACTTAGACCAAGTCACAAGAGATTCCTAGACAGGAAATCATTTAGTATCCATTTAGGATGCAGCCACTAGATGACTACATATCCTGAAAAAAAATCCAGATATAAACTGTCCAGAGATGCTGGATAAAGTTTAATAAATATCTTTTTGAATGCAAGGATAAGCTTACCAGAAATTTAAGGGAATTCCTAGGAATCAAATTAAAGAATAAGCAAGAAACAGAGAGGTCAGCTGCCATTGTTGCTATAGCCACCTGGGGTTGTTGGAGGCTTTGTTGTTGTTGTTACTATTCTATTGAAGTATAAAAAAGAGTACAATGAGAAAATTAAAAATGCGCAGCTTGAATATACATATGTATACTCCCATGTAAACACCGCCCAGATCAAAATATAAAATATTTCTAGTACCACAAAATTCTCCCTCATGCCCCTTTGAGTCAATAATTCCCCAAAAGTTATCACTCTTCTGATTTCTAATACCACCAAAGCTTTGTCTGTCACTAAGCTTTACATAAATTAAATCATACAATAAGAAATCTTTGTGTCTAGTTTCTTTTATCATAAAATTTTATTAAAGTATATCACTCATACATGAACATATATAAACAGTAAGTGTACAGTAAAAGTTATGAAATTACAAAACAAACATGCATATTATCATACTGGGCTCCCACACGTCTCCCCACCACCAACACCTTACACTGTTGTGAAGCATTTGTTACAAACTATGAAAGAACATTGTTAAAATACTACTGCTAACTATAGCCCATATATTATATTTGATGTATTTTTCCCCCAACCCACCCCATTTTTAATACCTTGTATTAGTATTATATATTTATTATAGTTCATGAGAGAACATTCTCGTATTTTTCCTGTTAACCACAGTCCTTCTTTCACCACTGGATTCATTATACATTCCCATGCTTTGTGCAATCCATTCAGAGTGTACACTCAGTGACTCATTTTTATCAGAGTCGTGCTGTCATCATTTCAATTTTAGATTGTTTTCATTACTCTAAAAGGATAAATCTCATATCCCCTTAAAACACCTCTAGTTAGTTGTCTCATAAAATTGATACCTCTTTGCCATTGCTGCAAAAATATTACAGTATTACTGTTAACTATTGTCCATAAGTTACATTAATTGTAATTTTCCCATATATCACCATATTGTAACAGTTTGTAAAAGAACATTCATATATGCGTACTATTAACCACAATCTTCCACCACTGAAATCATGGTATATAAACCTAGGTTATTCTCTAGTCTCTCTCTTTTTTTAAAATAGATTTATTTATTTATTTATTTATTTATTTATTTATTTATTTATTTATTTATTTATTTCTCTCCCCTCCCTCCCCACCCCGGTTGTCTGTTCTCTGTGTCTATTTGCTGTGTCTTCTTCTTTTGTCCGCTTCTGTTACTGTCAGTGGCACGGGAATCTGTGCTTCTTTTTGTTGCATCATCTTGTGTTAGCTCTTCGTGTGAGTGGCACCATTCCTAGGCAGGCTGCACTTTCTTTCGCACTGGGCGGCTCTCCTTACGGGGCGCACTCCTTAAGCGTGGGGATCCCCTACGCAGGGACACCCCTGCATGGCATGGCACTCTTTGCGGGCATCAGCACTGCACATGGGCCACCTCCACACGGGTCAAGGAGGCCCAGGGTTTGAACCGCGGACCTCCCATATGGTAGGCGGATGCCCTAACCACTGGGCCAAGTCTGTTGCCTAGTCTCCTTTTAATTGACATTTCCATCCAAGACTACCCCTTTCAGCCACAATCACATTTATAAATCAGCAGTGTTAGTTATACTTACTGTATTGTGTTACTATCAACTCTATTAATTTCTACACTTTTACAATAAACCTTATTAAAAATTCTGCATAAATTGAGCATTATCTCACATTCTTAACCCACATTCTGTTTCCTAGTAACCTATACTCTAGAGTTTACCTCTGTGAGTTTACTCTTCATATTTAATTCATATTAGTGAGACCATACAATATTTGTCCATTTGTGTATAGTTTACTTCTTTCAACATAATATTCTCAAGGTTCATCCATGTTGTCATATATGTACTGATTATGTTTCTTCTTACAGCTGAATAGTATTCCATTTTATGTGTATACCACATTTTGTTTAGTCATTCGTTGGCTGATAGACACTCGGGCTGGTTCCATATTTCAGCAATTGTGAATAATGCCCCTCTGCACATTGGTGTGCAAATGTCAGTTTGCCTCCTTGCTTTCAGTCCTTCTGAATATATTCCTAGTAATGGGATTGCTGGATCATACGGCACTTCTATTTTCAGCTTTTTAAGGTACCACCAAACTGTCTTCCACAGAGGCTGCACCATTCTACGTTTCCACTAACAGTGAAGGAATGTTCCTACTTTGCCACATCCTCTCCAGCATTTGTAGTTAACTGTTTTTGTTTTTTCATAATGGCCATTCAATAAGTTGTAAAATATCTCATTGTAGTTTTGATCTGTATTTCCCTAATAGGTAGTGATGTTGAATATTTTTTTCATGTGCTTTTTTACCATTTGTATTTCCTCTTTGGAAAAATGTCTGTACATGTCTTTTGCCCATTTTTTAATTGGGTTGCTTGTATTTATATTGTTGAATTGTATGATCTATTGATATAACATTGATATCAAACCCTTGTCAGACATGTGGTTTCCAAATATTTTCTCCCTTTGAGAAAGCTACCTTTTTATTTTCCTGACAAAATGGAACAAAGGTGTTTGAAGAACAAAAGTGTTTAATTTTGAAGACGCCTCATTTATCTATTTTTTTTTTTAAGATTTATTTATTTAATTCCCCCCCTTCCCCAGTTGTCTGCTCTCTGTGTCTATTTGCTGCTTCCTCTTGTTTCTTTGTCCGCTTCTGTTGTCGTCAGCGGCACGGGAAGTGTGGGTGGCTCCATTCCTGGGCAGGCTGCACTTTCTTTTGCGCTGGGTGGCTCTCCTCACGGGCGCACTCCTTGCGCGTGGGGCTCCCCTACGCGGGGGACACCCCTGCGTGGCACGGCACTCCTTGCACGCATCAGCACTGCGCATGGGCCAGCTCCACACGGGTCAAGGAGGCCTGGGGTTTGAACCGTGGATCTCCCATGTGGTAGACGGACGCCCTATCCACTGGGCCAAGTCTGTTTCCCTATCTATTTTTTCTTGTGTTGATTATGCTTTAGATGTAAGGCTTAAGAAACTCCCTTCTGCCACAATATCTTGAAAATATTTTCCTACATTTTCTTCTAGGAGTTTTATGGTCCTTGCTTTTATATTTATGTCTTTGATCCATTTTGAGTTAATTTTTGTAAAAGGTATGAGATAGTGGTCCTTTTTCTTTCTTTTACATGTGGAGATCCAATTCTCCCAGCACCATTTGTTGAATATAAACAGTTATGGCCCAGCTGGTTGGGCTTGACAGCCTTGTCAAAAATTACTTGACTGTAGATGTGAAGGTCTATTTCTGAGTTCTCCAGTCAGTTCCACTGGTCAATCTGTCTGTCTTTATGCCAGCATCATGCTGTTTTGTTTTGTTTTTTTTAAAATACGCTTTAATGTCATGACATGAGAGTCCTCGAAACTTGTTCATCTTTTAAAAGACACTTTTAGCTCTTTTGGGCCCCTTAACCTTCCAAATAAATTTGATAATTGGCTTTTCATTTCTGCATAAAAGGCTGTTGGGATTTTTATTGGGAGTGCATTGACTCTGTAAATCAGTTTGGGTAGAATTAACATGTTAATGATATTTAGTCTTCCTATCCATGAACACAGAATGTCCTTCCATTTATTGAAGTCATCTTTGGTTTCTTTTACCAATGTTTTGTAGTTGTCTAATACAGGTATTTATGTTCTTGGTTAAGTTTATTCCTAAATATTTCATTCTTTTAGTCACTATTATAAATGGGATTTTTTTCTGACTTCCTCCTGAGATTCCTCATTAGTAGTGTTTAGAAACACTATTGATTTTTATATTTTAATCTTGTGTCTTGCCATTTTGCTGAACTCCTCGATTAGTTTTAGTAGCTTTGTTGTGGATTATTTGGAAATTTCTAGAAATAGGATCTTGTCATTAAATAGTGAGAGTTTTACTTCTTCCTTTCCAATGTGGGTACCTTTTATTTTATTTTCTAGTCTAAGCACTCTAGCACTATGTTGAGCAACTAGGTGACAGTGGGTATTGTCTTGTTTCCATCTCAATGAGAAAGCTTTCAGTCTTTTGCCATTGAGTAAAATACTGGTTGTGGGTTTTTCAATGCACTTTTCCATGTTTAGAAACCTTCCTTCTATTCCTATCTTTTGGAGAGTTCTTATCAAGAAAGGATACTATATTTTGTCAAATGCCTTTTCTGCATCAATCAAGAGCATCATGTGATTTCCTTCTTCAATTTATTAATGTGGTTTATTACACTAATTGATTTTCTTATATTGAATCACACTTGCATACCTGGGATAAAATCCACTGGTCATAGTATATGATTCTTTTAATATGCTTTTGAATTTTTTTTTGTTTTTTGTTTTGCAAGTATTTTATAGAGAATTTTTGCATCTATATTCATTAGCAATGTTCTTTAACTTTATTTTTTGTAGTACAGTCATACCTTGGTACTCTACTGCTTTGAAATTCATCAAATTTGGTACTTGATGCATTTTGACATGAAAATTTTACAACAGTACTCATCATTTGTTGGGTACTTGACATGCAAGCTAGAACTTGTCAGTGTCGGTTGTCTTGTAACTCACTACCCTTTCCAGCCAAAACAAAGGGTCATGCATTAGTCATGTAGTAGTTCTCGTCCTGTGCACAATCCCATTACAGTCTTATCTTAGCATCTGTGGTCATTTTGTATGTTTTTTTGCATTTCTTTTCTCATATGGGTCCTGAGAAAATGAGCAGTAATCGTGCTGAGCAGAAAAGAAAATTACTTCACACCACCATGGAGCAAAAATAAAAGAAATAAAAGGTAAATATGACAGTGGTATCACATTACTTATCTTACTAGGGAATATGGTAAGCCTAGAACAATATTCTCCACCATCATTAAGAATAAAGAAGGGATAAAGAAGGCTGATGTTGCAAAAGGAGTTAAAGCAGTAACAAAGCAGCACAGCAGCATTTGCAAACACTGGAGGAAGTTGAAAAGCTGTTATTAATTTGGGTAAACAAGAAGCAGTTAATGGGCAACAGTGTATCAGTAGCTATGATATGTGAAAAAGCAAAAGTGTTGCATGCTGATCTTTTGAAAAACAAGCTGGAACTGAGGGATGGGAGTGTTGAAGTTTTTAAGGCCACTCACAGCTGGTTCAATAATTTTAAAAAGAGGACTGGCATCCATAGTGCCATGAGGCATGGTGAAGAAGCAAGTGCTAATAAAAGTCTTCTGATAGAATCTGTCAGTGAATTTCAAGACTAAGTCGAGGCTGAGGGTTTTATTCCCTACCAAGTTTTTAACTGTGATGAGACCAGAGCTTTTTGGAAAAAAAAAAAAAAAAGCAAATAGAACCTACATCACAAAAGAGGAGATGGCATTATCAGGCCAGAATTTGCAGCCAGAATCTGTGACTGAGACAGATGGGAGGATTTGAGCCTGACCACAAGCCTGCAGGTACAGAGGGCTTGCAAGTGCCTGATGTTCTATTGGAGGAGGACTCGCCTTCCAAGCAATACTCCATGTAACCTCTCCTCTCACCACTCTCCTCCCAACATCTCATTAGGCCATGGGCTCTTCTCAGTATAGGTAAAGTGAAGTTTTATTTTATTTATTCTAAGTATTAATTTTTAGATTTATTTCTCATGGAAAATAATGATAACCCTATCTTTATACATATTGCCTTAAAAATGTTCATTGTCTGGTTTGGGAATGCATTATATTTATTTACATTATTCCTTATGGGAAAAATTTGTTTGGTACTTGTTTTTTGTACTCATCTCACCTTCCAGAACCAATTAACAATGAGTACTGAGGTACCACTGTATCTTTTTCTGGTTTTGGTATTAGGGTGATGTTGACTTCATAGAATGAGTCTGGCAGTGTTCTTTCCTGTTCATTTTTTTAGAAGAGTTTGAGCAAATTGGTACTAAATTGTCTTTGAATGATTGGTAGAATTCACATGTGAAACTCTGTGGTTCTGGACTTTTCATCTTTGGGAGGTTTTTGATGATTATTTCAATTTCTTTACATGTGATTGATTTGTTGAGATCTTCTGTTTCTTCTAGTATCAGTAGAGGTTGTTTAGGCATTTCTAGGAATTTGTCCATTTTGTTTACATTATCTAGTTGGCACACAGTTTTTCATAGTATTCTTTTTTTTTTTTTAAGATTTATTTTATTTATTTCTCTCCCCTTCCCCCCCACTCCCCATTGTCTGCTCTCTGGGTCCATTCACTGTGTATTCTTGTCCCCTTGCATCCTTGGTGGCACTGGGAAACTGTGTCTCTTTTCTGTTGTGTTATCTTGCTCTGTCAGCTCTCTCTGTGTGTGGTGCTACTCCTGCATGGGCTGTGATTTTTTCCTATTGGGCGGCTCTCCTTGCAGGGCTCACTCCTTGCACATGGGGCACCCCCACGTGGCACAGCACTCCTCGTGTGCATCAGCACTGCACATGGACCAGCTCACTACACAGGTCAGGAGGCCCTGGGTATCGAACCCTGGACCCTCCCATACGGTAGGCGGACACTCTATCAGTTGAGCCATGCCCACTTCCCAAGTATTCTCTAATTATTCTCTTATTTCTGTGGGGTCAATGGTAATGTCCCCTTTCATTTCTGATTTTATTTATTTGTACCTTCTCTCTTTTTTCCTTTGTTAGTCTAGCTAAGGGTTTGTTGATTTTGGTGGTCTTCTTAAAGAACCAACTTTTGATTTTGTTAATTTTCTCTATATTATTTTTTGTTCTCAATTTCATTTATTTCTTCTCTGATCTTCATTATTTCTTTCCTTCAACTTGATTTGTTATTAATTTGCTGTTCTTTTTCTAGTTCCTCCAGGTGTATGTTTAGGTTTTGGTTTTTGTTTGTCTATGAAGACTTTAAATTCACCCTCATTTTTGAAGGACAGTTTTACTAGATAAAGAATTCTTAGCTGGCATATTTTCTTTCTTTCAGTGCTTTAAATACATCATACCACTGCCTTCTTGCATCCCTGGTTTCTGCTGAAGAGATTGACACTTGGTATTAGTAAGAGGACTTATATGTGATGTATTGCTTTTTCTTGCTGCTTTGAGAATCCTCTCTTTATCTCTGGTAATTGTCATCCTGAATAGTAAGTGTCTCAGAGTAGGACATTCAGATTTATTCTTTTGGGTGCTTTGTCCTTTTGGATATCACTTTTTCTGTCTTTCATAAGGATTGGGGAGTTTTTGGTCATTATTTCCTCAAATATTCTTTCTTCCCCTTTTCAGTTCTCTTCTCCTTCTGGGACACCAATTACATATTTGTGCATTTCATATTGCCTTTCAATTCTCTGAGTCCCTGTTCCACTTTTTCGCCATTATTTTCTCTTTCTGTTCTGTCTTTTCAAGTTCAGATGTTCTGTCCTCAATTTCACTAATTCTGTCCTCCATCAATTCAAATCTGCTGTTATATATCTGCTCTACTATATTTTTCATTTCATCCATTGTGTTTTTCATTCCTATAAGCTCTGCTATTTTTCTTTGCAGGCTTTCAAATTGTTCTCTATGTTTACCAAGTTTCTTCTTAATTCTTTATCTCTTTGGTCATACTTTCCTTCAACTCCTAGAACTGATTTAGAAGATTTATGTGATTATCATTGATTAGTATTTTAAATCCTGTGTATCATTGGGATTTTTGGTTTGTTCCTTTGACTGGCACATATCTTCCTGTTTCTTAGTATGGCTTGTAATTTTTTAATGATCTTTAAGCACCTGAATATGTTGGTGAATTTACTCTGATAGTCAATTTTTCTCTCTTGCTTAGTGGTTTTATTTTTTATGATTTTATTTTTCCTCACCCCCTCATTGTTTTGTACTAAATGTGTCTGTTGATCTTCCTTGTTTCTCTAGGAGGCCTTGGGAACCAAATCTAGGGCCTCTGATATGGAAAGGAGGGACCTAATCATGTGAGCCACTTCCACTCCCTGCTTGGTTGTGTCTCTTATTTTATTTTTCTTCTTGTGTCTCTTGTTGCATCTCCTTGTTGCATCAGCTTGTTGTGCCTGCCTGCTGTGTCAAGCTTGTGGTCTTGCTCATCCTCTTTAGGAGGCACCAGGAGCCTCCAGCCCCTGCTTTGTTGTGTCTGTCATTATGTTTTATTTTTCTTCTTGTGTCTCTTGTTGCATCAACTTGCTGTACCTGCACATCATGCCAGCTTGCTGTCTTCTTTAGGAGGCACCAGGAAACTGAACCAGGGGCCTCCCATGTGGCAGGCAGGAACTCAGTCACTTGAACCACATCTGCTTCCCTTGCCTAATGCTTTTGTTTCACAGTTCTTCTTTGGGTTTTGGCTCAACTTATTCTATACCTTTTAAATTGTCCAGTTTTAGTTGTCAAAATAGGACAAGGGACTCACCCAATGTACTCATATCTGCTCCCAGGGGCTTGGGATGAGAGACACATAAAAACGGGCTTTCTACTTGCAGTTTCCCTACTGGCCAGCAGATGGCTCTTGCCTGGAAAATCTTTCCATGGAAGTGATTCTCTTTTTTAAATAATTTTTTCATTTTTAAAGAAGCCTTAGATTACATAAATGTTACATAAAAAAGGGATTCCTGTATGCCCTTCCCCCTCCCCTCTCACACTTTCCCACATTAACATCTTTCATTGATGTCATACATTTATTACAATTGATGAACCCATATTGAAGCATCACTACTACATGGACTGTAGTTTACATTATAGTTTACACTTTGTCCCACACAATTTTGTAAGTTATGACAAAATATACAATGGTCTGTATCCATTACTGAATGTCATGCAGCACAAATCCAGTGTCCTGAAAATACCCCTATATTACACCTATTCTTCCTTCTCCCATCCCTGAGAACTTCTGGGCTCTGCTGGCCAAACTCACTGAAGAGAAACTGCTCTCAGCCCTCTGCCACACCCTTCCTCTTCCCAGGGAGGAAGATGCCTGTTCTTCTCTCAGTTGGCTTCAGTGAGCCATGGGTTTTATCCAGGCTGTTTGCTTTGAGTAGGTGATGTATGCTGTTCCTGGCCATGGGAGCTAGTAACTCATGGTTTTCATTTTGGCTTATTTGCCTCTCTGTTCCTCATCCTCTAGGGTGGTGCAAAGCACTCTCCTGACCTGCAGAGTCCTCAAGTTTCCCTCCGACAGCTATTTTCCCTTCCTCTGTGGTTTTTATGAGAGAGATGAGCCCTGCTTACCTATTCTGATGCCATCTTCTAAGAAGTCCCCTGTGTCTATTTTCTTTCTCTCATTATTATTTGAATATTGTCAAAATCTTTCTACTAATTATATCCTTATCTTACATTTGTTATATTTTCCCCCCAACCCACCCTAATTTTATTTTTTAAATATATTTTTTATGACAAGTTGTAAACTTATAAAACAATCATGCACATGTGCAGAATCCCCAAACAACACCTCTCTATCAACACACCACACTGTGGTGGGATATTTGTTACAGATAATATAATATCATCTGATTGTTACCAGGTCCATAGTGTACATTGGCACACATTTTCCATAATGCCCCATTATCAACACAGTACACCTTTGGCATAGACGCAAGAATATATTATTACTGCTAACCACAGTCCATAGGTCACTCCAGCTGTATTTTTCCCGTGCTTCTCCACATTCCCACCACTCTACAATAGGGATGTAAATTTACTCTAGCTAACAAAGGACACGCTTGCATCTGTACCATCTACCACAATTCACATCCACCTCTTGGTTTACTGTGCTATTCAGTTCCTAGATTATTGTCTAGCATTCTGTCAATTGGCATTTACATACCTAGACCACCATTTTCAGCCACATCCACAGTTACATACAAGCTTTTACTCACTATATGTAACCATCCAATCTATATATTTCCACATCTTTACAATAAAACTAATTAAAACTTCTGCATACATTAAACATCAGTAGTCCATCTCAGTCCTCCTTTTATCTAAAAATCCATCACCTATCACCAGGTCTTGAAGATATTTTCCTACAATTTCTTCTAGAAATTTTATGGTTCTTGCTTTTATTTTTAGGTTTTTGATCCATGTTGAGTTAATCTTTGTATAAGGTGTGAGAAAGGGGTCCACTTTTCTTCTTTTGACTATGGATATCCAGTTCTTTTAGCACCATTTGTTGAATGGACTGTTCTGCCTGAGATGTGTGGGTTTGAAGGCTAGTAAAAAATCACTTGACCATATATGTGAGAGTTTGTTTCTGAACCATCAATTTGGTTCCATTGGTCTATGTGTCTGTCTTTATACTAGTACCATGCTGTGTTTACCACTATAGCTAGGTAATGTGATTTAAAGTCTGGAGTTGAGAGTTTGCTTTTCCTTTTTAAGATGTTTCTGGCTATTCAGTACCCTTTACCCTTCCAAATAAATTTGTAATCATGTTTGCAATTTTAAAAAAATGCTGGTGGAAATTTTCTTGGGATTGCATTGAATCTGTTTATCAATTTGAGCAGAATTGACACCTTAATGATATTTAGAATTCCAGTCCATGAGCATGGAATGTTCTTCCAGTTATTTTGGCCTTTTAAAATTTCTTTTAACATTGAGTTGCAGTTTTCTGAATACAAGTGCTTTACATCATTGGTTAAGTTTATTCCTGATTATTTGAGTTTTATCTGTCATATTTTATTTTCACCACCCTTTTGACACTTAATTACTTGAATTGATATAATCTTCATTTCTAGTCTCTCTTCCAAGCCTTTCTTTCTTGTCTTTTCTTTTCAGTCTCTAGCACATCCTTTAGTATTTCCTGAAAATCTGGTCTCTTGGTTAGAAATTCTCTTAGTTTCTGTTTATCTGTAAATATTCTAAGCTCACCTTCATTTTTGAAAGACTATCTTGCTGAATATAACATTCTTTGCTGAAAGTTTTTCTCGTATAGTATTTTAAATATATCATACCACTGTTTTCTTGCCTCCATGGTTTCTGGTGAGAAATCAGCACTTAATCTTATTGTGTATCCCTTATATGTTGTGCATTGCTTTTCTCTTGCTGGTCTCAGAGTTCTCTCTTGGTATTTGGCATTTGATGTTCTGATTAGTATGTACCTCCGAGTTGGCCTATTTGGATTTTTTGGGATGGGAGTATGTTGTAATTCTTGGACATGAATATGTATGTCCTTCAATATATTTGAGAAATTTTCTACCATTATTTCTTCAAATAATTATTCTGCCCCTTTTCCCTTCTCTTCTCCTTCTGGGACACCCATGACATGTATGTTTGCACATCTTTTGCTATCATTTAGTTCCCTGAGAACTTATTCAATTTTTTCCATTCTTTTCTTCATCTGTTCTTTTGTATGTTAATTTTCAGAGGCCATTTCTTCAAGATCCCCAATCCTTTCTTCTGCCTCCTCAATTCTGCTATTATATGATTCCAATGTTTTTAAAATTTCATTTATTGCACTTTTCATTCCCTAAGATATGCTATTTTTCTATGTATGCTTTCAAATTCTTATTTGTACTCATCCAATGTCTTCTTAATATCCTTAATCTTTCACTATCTCATTGAATTTATTTTTATTATTATTTTTTAAAGATTTATTATTTATTTATTTCTCTCCCCTCCCCCCCAATTGTCTGCTTCTTGTATCCATTTGCTATGTGTTCTTCTGTGACCGCTTCTATCCTTATCAGCAGCATCGGGAATCTGTGTTTATTTTTGTTGCATCATCTTGCTGTGTCAGCTCTCCATGTGTGCAGCACCATTCTTGGGCAGGCTGCACTTTCTTTCATGCTGGGTGGTTCTCTTTATGGGGTGCACTCCTTGTGTATGGGGCTCCCCTACACAGGGGACACCCCTGCGTGGCAAGGTACTCCTTGCACACATCAGCACTGTGCATGGGCCACTTCCACATGAGTCAAGGAGCCTGGAGTTTGAACCATGGACCTCCCATGTGATAGGCAGATGCCCTAGCCATTGGGCCAAGTCCACTTCCCTCATTGAATTTATTAAGCAGATTTGTGTAAACATCTACAATTAAGTTGTCTAGACTCCTTTAAGTCATCTGGAGTCTCATCTTGTTTCATTCACTGGGCCATATCTTCCTGTTTCTTGGTGCGGATTGTAATTTTTCTTGGTATGGACTCTGGCTTACTAGAATATTTATTCTGGGTGCAGTTTTTCCTGCCCTTTCTCCCTTGCTGGTTGTGCAGTAGGAACCAAGGATGTAGTTGGTGCTATAAGCTGTGGAGGGTCAAGCTGCCCTCATTGCCCCAGGGACCGATGAAGCTTCTCCCAACTTTCTCCTTTGCCAGGGGTAAGGACAGAGTCACAACTGAGTGGAATAACCCAAGTCATGGAGCCTAGACTGTAGTTGCCCAGAGAGAGTGATGAGGCTACATGCCCTTTTCTCCCCTGCCTGGGGCTGGGATGGAGCTGCAGGTGTGGGCAGCAATCTATGCAGGCCAGGTCCAAGATGGCTGACTTGCCCTGGTAGACTTCTGATTACTCAGCCTGTGCCAGGCAAATGTACCTGCAGTTACCTGGATAGGCTGGTACAGGGCCCACTGGCCTTCTCCCTGCCAGAGGTGGGGTTGAAGCCTAGGCTAGGCTGGATCTGGGAGAAAGAAACTGGGTCATATCATCACTGTGATTTCGGTCAGTCTGGCTTCCCCTTATGCTGGAGGCAGTGTCAAAATGGTGGCTACTGGCCTATTTCTGACTTGGACAGTTTCAAACTTTAGCTCTTCTTAGGGTTATACTTTAGCCAGCTGAATTTCCTAATCAGTAGCTGAAATCAGTGCCCAACTGTCTATTCCTCCCCTGTCTTTGGAAATGGAGAATCCGTTTCAAGCCACAGAATAGCTCCTGGGGTGGCCCATGCTGCCAGAGTAGGATGATCACCAGCCTTGTGGCTTGGCCAGTAATTTCCTGAGAGGCTAGCACAGGTCCCCCAACTTCCTCCCTGCCAGAGGTGGGGCTAGGACCTAGTTTAGAGCTGCAATCTGGGATGGAAAGAAGATGGTCCCCACCAGCACTGTGATTTTCAGTCTGCCCTGCTTCCCCTCATGCCAGGCACAGAGTTAAGATGGTGGCTACTGGCCTCTTTCTGACTTGGACAGTTTCAAACTTTAGTTTTTCTTGAGGATTATGCTTTAGCGCGCTGAATTTACTCATCAGTAACTGATGTTGGTGGCCAGCCTTCTTTTCCTCCCCATTTTTGGGAAGTAGAGCTTTCAATTCCAGCTGCAGAAAAGCTCCTGAGGTGGCTTGTGCCTACAGTGGAGGATGGGCACCAGACTCGTGGTGTGGAGCACTCTACCTATGAATCTTCTCTGCAGATGAGCAACCTCCTCCTTTAATTCTTTTAAGGATCTTGTGGGATGCTCTTCAGGTCTCCTAAAGCCCCCAAACAAGTACTTCAACTAGATCCAGATAGCTCTAGTTATTTACTAACTGCCCTGTAACAGGAACTGACTCTAGGAGCTCCTTACTCCACTACCATCTTGCTGGTTCTCTGTAGTGTTTCATTGTTATTTTTAAAGAAGTTTTCGATTACATTAATGTTAGAAAGTATAGGGTATTCCCATATACCTAACCCCCTCCTCCTCCCATACTTTTTCCATTTACAACATCTTTCATTAGTGAAGTAATTTGTTACAATTGATGAACACATATTAAAGTATTGCTACTAACCATGATCTATAATGTACATTATGGTTTACACTTTGCACCATACAATTTTATAGATTTTGACAAAATGAATAATGGCCTGTATCCATCATTGCAATGTCATGCAGAACAATTCCAAAAATGTCCCATGTTACACCTATTCTTCCCTCTCCCTCCCCACAGAACATCTGGTGACCACTGCTTTTATATCACTGCTACAAGTTCTTCCATTATTAGAATAATATTAAGTCTACTTTAGTCCATAGTTGCAAACTTATGTTTGTTCATTCCTTAATCTTGAAGATTTGGTGATGGTGATGCCCATTCTGCTTCCAATTGAGAGAGGACTTAGATCCCATGAGGCAGATGGCTGGAACTGTCTTACATGCAGTTGTAGATACTCTCTGATTTTTGGGATTGGGGTTGTCCATCATCATCCTTTTGTTAGTTTTCCTAGGTGGGTTTGATGAATTGGAGGATAGGTGTTGGCTTAAACTCTGCTGATGTTTAGGGCTCAACTGGCATATGACCAACTAAAAGATTTAAGTGTCTAGGGCACTTGTTTAACAGGTGTGGTCCTTATTATAGGGGCAGAAGAACTATGTGTAGGAAAACTATAAATGAGTAACTCAAATACATTGGAAGGATAGATTATTATATATTCCAAGGTAAGGCCCATTGACAGGGTGACAATTTCCTGGGGTTGTCTGCCCTGCCTCTAGTGTCTTGGGGTCCCTAGAGCTGTAAGGAGCACTCCTGCTTGAGGCATTGTTTACTGTGGCAGTCAGTGAGATCCTCCTAGCACATGCATAAACATAACCTCTGGAATGACCTCCCAAATCACTTTGAAATCTCTTAGCCATAAAATCTCATTTGTATTTAATATTTCCCCCTTTTGGTCTAGGTCTTTTGCCAAATGCATCACTAGTTGGTGCCTGGTAATAAGCCCTCAGTGCCAGGGAAGCTCATCCCTGGGAGTCATGTTCCATACCATGGGAAGATAGTTTATATGCTGAGTTCGGCTTAGAGAAAGGCCACATTTGAGCAACAAGGAGGTTTTTAGGAGATAATGCTTAGGCAATAGATATTACTATGTTAAGTTTCAATTTCACAAAAACAATGTTCATAAGTACAAGCATCAATATCAAGGACCTGGCATATTGGTCTGACATCCATTGCTAGGCACTGCCCATGTACTCTAGGGATTCTTGTTACTCTATTAGAGAATGTATTAGGACTCCTCAGGATTGGAATTCAATATTCTTCCAGTTATTATGTGGGTCTCCATCCACTGAGACAACACCCTATGGCCACTTGACTATATTTATAGTTTATAGGCATAGCTCCAGGTGAACCCCTCCCTACACATACCCCAACACTGACACCCAACACCATTGATCCTCCCCTCACACAGTTGCATCTCCTCTGCAATCCAAAACCTTCCCCAAAACAAAGCCAAAAAAGTACAAAATAAAAAATATTTAAAAGAATTTAATATTTTTCATTGTGTCTTTCATTTGCATAAGATCTTTTATCTTTTATGTACAGTGAATATTTCTTCTGTATGTTCCCCCAGTGTCTTATTTTTTTTTTTTCCATTTTATTTTCAAAGAAGTTGTAGGTAACATGAAAGTCACAGAAAATATAGGGGATACCCATATACCCCACCCCATTCCCTCTCACATATTTCCCTATTATTAACATCTTACATAAGTATGGTACATTTGCTACAATTGATGACCAACTATTGAAGCATTGCCACTACCCATGGTCAATGGTTTACATTATGGTTCACAACTTGTACAGTACACTTTTATAATTTCTATCAAAATGCATAATGGCCTGTATCCATCATTGCAAGATCATGAAGAACAATTCCAATGCCCTAGAAAAGCCCCATGCTCCATCCATTCTTCTCTCCCCCCCCCCCCTTGGAATCCATGGTAGCCATTAGGTTACAATTTTTGAAGAATTAGTTTCATAGTTGTGTGCATTAATATTGAGGGCTTTACATATTTGTCTGTCTTATTTTATCAGGTACTGCCTATGATCTCAGGTAATTCTTGCCCCTCTATTTGAGAACCTAGCAGCACTTCCTAGGTTGGAAGTTTATTACTTTCTTGTTTATTTTGTGGGTCTCCACCTACTGAGAGAACACCCTATGACAAGATGAACACTTTCATATTCCATAGAAGCATGTCTCAAGTGAGCCCTTTCCTATATATCCTCCCACCCCAAAAGCTGTGCACAAATATCCCTCCCCTTCCATATTTGCTAAAAGAACATTCCCACCATTGTAGTTTTAACCAAAGACCTACAAGTCCCTAGAGTTCACTTGTTCCTTCCTACAATCCTCCTCCCAATTCCATATATAACCCAATCCAACCCTTCCCACACCTTGCTCACCCTCACATTCCAGGACGTTAACCCCACTCACATCCCTGCAGCACTATCACTCTTATCCACTGCCAAACTACCACTTTCAACCTTTAAGCTGATTCCTGAGGAATCCCCAAACCATCCTCTACAATGGCTGCACCATTCTACATCCACCAGCAGTGGATGAGGATTCCCTTTCTTCCACATCCTCTCTAACACTTGTAGTTCACTACTTTTTTCAATAGCAGCCAAAATAATAGGGGTAAGAAGGTATCTCATGGTAGTTTTGACTTGCTTTTCTCTAATAGCTAGTGATGTTGAGCATCTTTTCTTGTACTTTTTATCCATTTGTGTTTCTTTTTTGGAAAAGCGTCTATTCAAACCTCTTGCACATTTTTTTAGTGGGCTGTTTGTCTTTTTATTTTCAAGATGTAGAATTTCTTTACATATACTGCTATTAAGCCCTTATCAGATAAATGGTTGCCAAATATTTTCTCCCATTGAGTAGGCTGCCTTTTTAACTTTCTTGACAAACTCCTTTGAAGTGCAAACGTTTTTAAATTTTGAGGTGTTTCCATTTGTTGTTTTATTTTTCTCTTGTTGTTCACTCTTTTGGTGTAAAGTTTGTGAAACCAATTCCTAGTAAAAGATCTCAGATGCTTCCCTACATTATCCTCTAGGAGTTTTATGGTCTTGGCTCTTATATTTAGATGTTTAATTCATTTTGAGTTAATTTTCATATAGGGTGTGAGATGGTGAACCTCTCTCATTCTTTTGATTGTTATTCAGTTTTCCCAGCACCAGTTGTTGAAGAGGCTATTCTGTCCCAGTTGAACAGGTTTGGTGGCCTTGTTGAATATCAATTGACCACATATGTGAGGATGTATATCAGAACTCTCAATTCAATTCCATTGGTCAGTACATCTATCCTTTTGCCAATACCAGGTGATTTTGAGCACTGTAGTTTTGTAGTATGCTTTAAAGTCGAGTAACATGATTCTTCCAATTTCCTTTTTCTTTTTCAATATGTTTTTTTTTTTTTACTATTCAGGGTCTCATGCCCTTCCAAATAAATTTTGTAATTACTATAGCTTTTCCAATTCAGTGAAAAATGCTGTTGTAATTTTTATTGAGATTGGGTTAAACCTGTAAATCAGTTTTGGTAGGACAGACATCTCAATCATGTTTAGTTTTCCCATCTATGGATATGGAATAGTCTTCCATTTCTTCCATTTATTTAAGTCTTCTTTGATTTTCTTTAACAATGTATAGTTTTCTGTGTATAAGTCCTTTACATCTTTAGCTAAGTCTATTCCTAGATATTTGATTCTTTTAGTTGCTGTTATAAATGAAAAATTTCCTTTATTTCCTCCTCAGATTACTCATTATTGGTGTACAGAAATGCTACTGATCTTTGCATTTTGATCTTATATCCTGCCATTTTACTGAACTCATTTATCTTCTCTAAACGTTTTGCTGTAGATTTTTCAGGGCTTTCTATTTATAGATCATGTTACCTACAAATAGTGAAATTTTTACTTCTTCCTTTCCAGTTTGGATGCTTTTTATATCTTTTTCTTACCTAAGTCCTCTAGCAAGTACTTCTAAGACAATGTTAAATAAAAGCAGTGACAGTGGGCATCACTGTCTTGTTCCCAATTTTAGAGGGAAACCTTTTAGGATTTCACCATTGAATATGATGTTAGCTGTGGGTTTTTCATATATACCCTTTATCATGTTGAAGAAGTTTCCCTCTATTCCTATCTTCTGAAGTGTTTTTATCAAGAAAGGTGCTGCATTTTGTCAAATGCTTTTTCTGTGTCTATAGAGATGATCATATGATTTTTTTCCTTTCAATCTATTTATGTTGTGTATTACATTGATTGATTTTCTTAGGTTGAACCATCCTTGCATACCAGGGATGAAACTCACTGGTCATAATTTGTTTGATATGTTATTGGATACAATTAGCAAGTATTTTGTTGAGGATTTTAGCACCTAGGTTCGTTAGAATGATTGATACAGTTTTCCTTTTCCATGGCATCTTTGTTTGGTTTTGGTATTAGGGTGATGTTGGCATCATAGCCTGAGTTAGGCAATGTTGCCTCCACTTCTGTTTTTGGAAGAGTTTATTCAGGATTGGTTTTAGTTCTTTACTGAATGATATAAATGGGTCATATCTCTTTATCCATTCTTCCAATCTATTCTTTTGATTGGATAGTTTAATCCATTAACATTCATTGTTATTACTGTCAAGGCAGTATTTAATTATCCATTTTTCTTTGAGTTTATATATGTCATATTTTGTTTTTATTTCTCTTTTTATGTTTTTTTGTTATTCTTACTAATAATCTTCCTTTCTACATTCTCCTCCAAACTTCACTCTCCTGTTTTTTCTTTTCACTCTGCAGAACTCCCTTTAGCATTTCTTGATGGGCAGGTTTCTTATTGAAAAACTGTTTTAATTTCTGTTTTTCTGTGAATATTTTGAAATCCTCCTTATTTTAGAATGCCAGCTTTGCTGGATACAGAGTTTGTGGTTGACAGATCTTTTTCTTTCAGCACCTTAACTATGTCATACCACTGCCTTTTTGCTTTCATGGTTTCAGATGAGAAATCAGCGCTTAATCTTATTGAGCTACCCTTGTATATTATGAATCTCTTTTCTCTTGCTGCTTTCAGTATTCCCTCTTTATCTTGAGCATTTGACAATTTGATAAATATATGTCTTAGAGTAAGTCTGTTAGGATTTATACTGTTTGGACTTCCTAGACATGTACACCCATGTCCCTTAGAAGAGTTGGGAAATTTTCAGTCATTATTTCTTCTAACCCTGCTTCTGTCCCCTTTCCCTTCTCCTCTCCCTCTGGGATGACTATAATGCATATGTTTGTGAGTTTTGTGTTGTCATTCAATTCTCTAAGTCTCTGATGAATTTTTTCTATCTTTTAATCTATCTGTTCTATCTCTCCTATTTTAAATGTACTATCTTTTTTAAAAAAAGATTTATTTATTTATTTCTCTCCTCTTCCCCCCCCACCCCAGTTGTCTGTTCTCTGTGTCTATTTGCTGCATCTTCTTCTTTGTCTACTTCTGTTGTTGTCAGCGGCATGGGAATCTGTGTTTCTTTTTGTTGCGTTATCTTGTTGTGTCAGCTCTCCATGTGGGCAGGCTGCACTTTCTTTCACACTAGGTGGCTCTCCTTATGGGGTGCACTCCTTTTGCGCATCCTATGGGGCTCCCCTACGCAAGGGACACCCCTGCATGGCACGGCACTCCTTGCATGCATCAGCATTGCACATGGGCCAGCTCCACACAGGTCAAGGAGGCCTGGGGTTTGAACTGCGGACCTCCCATGTGGTAGATGGACACCCTAACCACTGGGTCAAGTCCACTTCCCAGATGTACTATCTTTGATGTCATTAAATTTTCTTCTGCCTGTTCAAGTCTGCTGTTATGTGCTTCCAGCATATTTTTTATTTCTTGCTTTGTGCCATTCATCACCATCAGATATGTTCTTTTTTGGATGTTTGCAATTACTTCAGTATGTTCCCCAAGTGACTTCATCTTCTTAATATTTTTTATCTTATCCTTCACTTCATTAAGCTGATTCATGATATTTGTTTGGACATCTTTGATTAGTTGTTCCACATTCTTCATCTCCTCCTGTTTTTCAGTTTGTTCATTAGACTGGGCCATGTCTTCCTGTTTCTTAATATGGCTTGTAATTTTTGTTGGTATCTAAGCACCTGTTTATCTTGATGGGCTTATTCAGATTGTTTGATTCTCCTTCTACTCTAGCTTTTATTTTGTTTTGTTTTGTGTTAAAATTCCTCTTTGACACTTGGTTCTGCTTATTCTATATCTTTGTAATTGTCCATATTCCCTTGAAAAATATTTGGACCATCAAAAAGGAAAGAGAGTAGAAAAGAAAAAGAATAATAGTAATAATAAAAAAATATATAGAAAAGGAAACTTAAAAGAGCCAGGAAAAAATAAGTAAAAAATAAGAGTAAAAAACCATAAAAAGTACAAAGGAATAAGAATTAAAAAGTGGAATAAAAAATGAAACAAGAAGAAAAATAGAATAAAATGAAAGACCAGAAAGATGGAAAGAAGAAGAAAAAGACTGAACACAGGAAGCAGATTTGGCTCAACCAATAGAGTGTACACCTACTACATGGAGGTCCAAGGTCCCAAACCAGGGCCTCCTGGCCTGTGTGGTGAGCTGGCCCATGCACAGTGCTGATGCGTGCAAGGAGTGCTGTGCCACACAGGGGTGTCCCCCACATAGGGGAGCCCCATGTTTAAGGAGTGTGTCCTGTAAGGAGAGCTGCCCCATGTGAAAGAAGTGCAGCCTGCCCAGGAGTGGTGCCATACACACAGAGAACTGATGCAGCAGGATGATGCAACAAAAAGAGACACAGATTCCCAGTGCCGCTGACAAGAATACAAGTGGACACAGAAGAACACACAGCTAATGGACACCAAGAGCAGACAACTAGGGGGGAGGGGTAGGAGGGGGAAAGAAATAAATAAGTAAAAAATAAATACAGAAATAAAATAAATCTTAAAAAAATAAATTTGCTAAAAAAAACCTGAACAGGAGAAAGTAGAATGAAAGAAAAACAACGGAGGAGGGAAAAATGAAGGAAAGAAAGGAAATAAAGAAACTAAGGAGAAAAAAAGAGGAGGAAAAAAAGGAAACAGGAAACACAACAACAACAAAAGAACACCAAAAAACAACCCACAAAAAACCAACTTCCCACTCACATCCCTAGGAATTGTCTCAGGCTGCCATTACTCATCAATCACCTGCAGCCTGTCCTCCACAAGTAAAGTACCTGGTTTTAGCAAATAAAATAATAATAATAATTAAAAATATGAAATGAAAGATAAAAAACTAAAATAAAAAACTCTCAATCTATAAGTTTCCTATCACAAGGTGTTGGTTTGGTGCCTGACAATCCACTGGATCACTCCCTAGATCCCTGCTCTTAGGAGGTACTGGGAATTGAACCAGGAACCTAGTGTATGTGACAGGCATTCCTCCACTAGCTGCACTCACTCCAGAGTTCAGGAAGCTTCTGAAAGCTTATCTGTCTCTCCCCATCCTCTTTCCCCTCAAAAAGAGTTGGGCTTCTAATAGATTACTGGCTATCTCTCCTGGCTTCCTTCTTTCCCAGGCTGCTTAGGCACCTGTCTGGCTACCCCCTCACTGAACTAGTTCCTCTTTCTCCCAGGGCAGTTGGGTGTGACAGCTTGCCTGATCAGATGCCACCTCCCCTCTCCTGGGGTCCTTTTTGAGATTCAAAGGGGGCTCATCTGGCCATATTCACTGAAGAGAAATACTCTCTGCCCTCTGCCACTTCCTTCTTCCTCCCAGGGAGGAGAAAGTTCTTTCCCCAATCAGTTGGCTGCGGTGAGCCAAGGGTTTACTGAGGCTATTCACCGTGAGGGAGTGGTTTATGTGCCATTCCCAGCCACAGGGATGAGTAATTCATGGTTTTCCTTCAGTCTCTTTGTTTCTCTGTTCCTCTCTCTCCTGGATGATGTGAAGCATTCTCCTTCTCTGCATATCCCCAAAGCAGCCTCCTCAGATAGCTTTTTGCCCTTGCTCCATTGTTTTTGTGTGAGCCCTATATACCTACTCTGATACCATCTTCCCGGAAATCCTATTCATTGTAGGTTTGATTCGCATTTCCCTAATCGCTAGTGTTGTTGACCATTTTTTCATGTGTTTTTTTTTTACCATTTGTATTTCTAGTTTGGACAATTGTCTATTCAAGTCTTTTGCCCAGTTTTTAATCAAGAAGTTTGTCTTTTTATTGTTGAGTTGTAGCACTTTATATATTATGGATATTAAATCCTGTCAGTTCTGTGATTTCCAAATATTTTCTACCATTGAGTCGGCTGCCTTTCCACCCTTTTAACATAGTCCTTTGAGGTGTAAAAGTATTTAATTTTGAGGAGGTCCTATTTACCTATATTTTTCTTTTGTTGATTATGCTTTGGATATAAGGTTTAAGAAACTCCCACCTGCCACAACATCTTGAATATGTTTTCCTAGTTTTATGGTCCTTGCTTTTATATTTAGGTCTTGATCCATTTTTTATTAATTTTTGTGTTATAGAGGTCCTCTTTCTTTCTTTCAGTCATGGATATCCAGTTCTCCTAGCACCATTTGTTGAATAGACTGTTCTGACCCAGCTATGTGGGTATAAAAGCCTTGTCAGAAATCACTTGACCATAGAGGTGAGGGTCTATTTCTGAATTCTCATTTTGGTTCCATTGGTCAATCTTTATGCCAGTACCATGCAGTTTTTACCACTGTACCTAAGTAATATGCTTTAAAGTCAGAAAGTGAGAGTCCTCCAACTTTGTTCTTTTAAAATACATTTTTGGCTATTTGGGGCCCCTTACCCTTCCAAATAAATTTGATAATTGGTTTTTCCATTTCTGCATAAAAAACTGTCAAGATATTTTATTGGGAATGCATTGAATCTGTAAATCAGTTTGGGTAGAATTTATGTCTTAACAGTATTTTGTCCTCCAGTCCATAAACCTGGAATGTCCTTCCATTTATTTAAATATTCTTTGTGTTTTTTAAAAGCAATATTTTATAGTTTTCTGGATACAGGTCTTTTATGTACTAAATGTTCTAAAAGTTATCCCTAAGTATTTGATTCTTTTAGTCAGTATTATAAATGGTAGTTTTTTTCTGACATCCTCAGATTGCTTATTAGTAGCATATAGAAACACTATTGATTTTTGCATATTAATCTTCTACTCTGCCACTTTGCTGAACTCATCTATTCTAGTAGACTATTGTAGATTTTTTCCCCAGGATTTTCTAGTAGACTGTTGTGAATTTTCCCCACAGGATTTTCTAGAAAGGGAAAATTTTACTTCTTCCTTTCCCTTGGGTGTTTTTTATTTCTTTATCTAGTCTAATTGCTCAAGCTAGAACTTGTAGCACAATATTGAATAACATTGGTGACAGTGAGCATCCTTGTCTTGTTCCTAATCTCAGTAGGAAAGCATTCAGTCTTTCACTGTTAAGTACAATGCTAACTGTAGGTTTTTTTCTTATATGCACTTTACCATATTGAGAAAACTTCCTTCTATTCCTATCTTTTGAAGTGTTTTTATCAAAAAAGGATGCTATATATTGTCAAACATACATATTCTGCATCAATTAAGAGGGTCATGTGGCTTTTTTCTTCAATTTATTAATGTGGTTTATTAAACAAATTGATTTTCTTATGTTGAACCACCCTTGCATACCTGGGATAAAACTCACCTGATCATAGTATATAATTCTTTTAATGTGGTTTTGGATATGTTAGATAAGTATTTTGTTGATGATTTTTGGATTTATCTTCATTAGAGATGGTCTGTAATTTTCTTTTTTCATTGTATCTTTACCTAGTTTTGGTATTAGGGTGATGTTGGCTTCAGAGGTTGAGTTTGGTAGTATTCCTTTTTCAATGCTTTGGAATAGCTTGAGCAATATTTGTCTTTGAATGATTGGTAGAATTCACTGATGAAGCCATCTGGACCTGGGCTATTCATATTTGGGAGGTTTTTTGACAACTGTTTCAATCTCTTTACTTGTGATTGGTTTGCTGAGGTCTTCTATTTCTTCTAGTGTCAGTAGAGGTTTTTCATGTGTTTCTAGGAATTTGTTTGTCTCATCTACATTGTCTAGTTTTTTAGCATACAGTTTTTCATAGTCTCCTCTTATGATCTTTCTTATTTCTGTGGGGTCAGTGGTAATGCCCCCCCCACTTCTGATTTCATTTATTTGCATCTTCTTTTTTCCCTTTGTTACTCTAGCTAAGGGTTTGTTGATATTGTTGATCTTTTCAAAGAACAAACTTTTGGTTTTGTTGATTCTCTCTGTTGACTTTTTTTTCCTCAATTTCATTTATTTCTCCTCCAATCTTTATTATTCCTTTCCTTAAGCTTGGTTTGGAATTACTTTGCAGTTCTTTTTCTAGTTACTCCAGGTATGTAGTTAGATCTTCAATTTTAGCTCTTTCTGTTTTTTGATGTATGCATTGTTGGCTATAAATTTCCCTGTCAGCACTGCCTTTGTGGTGTCCCATAGATTTTGAGATGTTTTGTTCTCATTTTCATTAGTCTCAAGATAGTTACTGAATTCTCTTGCAATTTTTTGACCTACTGATTATTTGAGTATATGCTGTTTAAGCTCCATATAGTTATGAATTTTCCCTTTTATCATCCAAAAACCTTTGTTTTTTCCTCTCAGTATTCAGCATTCCCTTTCATATCTCTTGTAATTTTGGTCTTTTGGTCACATAGTCTCCCAATTTTTGTTTGACTGTGAAGACTTTAAATTCACCCTCATTTCTGAAGGACAGTTTTGCCAGATACAGAATTCTTGGCAGGCAGTTTTTCCCTTTCAGTACCTTAAATACATTATACCACTTTCTTCTCACCTCCATGGTTTCTGATGAAAGGTCAGCATTTAATCTTATTGAGATCCCCATGTATGTGATGCTTTGTTTTTCTCTTGCTGCTCTCAGAATCCCCTATCTCTGATATTTGTATTCTGAATAGTAGGTATCTTGGAGTAGGTCTATTCAGATTTACTCTTTTTGGGTTGTGTTGTCCTTTTGGATATCACTATTTATGTCTTTCATAAGAGTTGGGAAATTTTCAGTTATTATTTCCTCAAATATTCTTTCTGCCCTCTTTCCTTTCTTTTCTCCTTCTTGGACACTGATAACATATATGTTTGTATGTTTCACATTCTCATTCAATTCCCTGAGACTATCTTCAATTTTTTCCATTCTTTTCTCTTTCTGTTTTCCTGTCTCTTCCAGTTCTGATGTTCTGTCCTAGAAATCCCTAATTCTGTTTTTGAGCAATTCAAATGTGATATTATGTGCCTCTAATGTATTTTTTTTAATTGAAAAAACTTTTTAATAAAAAAATATTTTTCTGACATTGTCTTTTATCTGAAAGATGTTGTCTTGTATGCAATGTGACATTTTTTCCCATATATTCCCCCAGTTAACTATTTTTTTAAATTTTATCTTCAAAGATGCTTTAGTTTACAGAAATGTCATGTACAGAATATTGGGAATTCCCATTTAGCAGCAATCTATGCCTTTTCCCCTATCCCTTATTAATAACATTTTACATGTACATTGTCCATTTGTTAAAATTGATGTATAAATATTAAGGCATTGTTACTAACCGTATTCAGTGATTTACCTTATGGTTTAATTTTTGAACCACACACTCCTATTGAGACATATTCACATACCATAGAATCTATCCAAAGGGTATAATCCATGACTTTTAGTATAATCATAGTGTTGTGCATTTATCAGGGCAAAAAAAATTTAGGCAATTTACATCTCTTTATTTATTTATTTATTTATTTTATTGATTTTGTGAAAATATTACATTAAAAAAAATATGAGGTCCCCATTCAACCCCACCACCCCCACCGCACCCCTTACCCCCCCAGCAACACTCACTCCCATCATGATGACACATCCATTGCATTTGGTAAGTACATCTCTGGGCATCTCTGCACCTCATGGTCATTGGTCCACATCATGGCCCACACTCTCCCCCATTCCATCCAGTGGGCCCTGGGAGGATTTACAATGTCCAGTGATTGCCCCCGAAGCACCATCCAGGGCAACTCCAAGTCCCAAAGGTGCCTCCACATCTCGTCTCTTCCTGCCATTCCCCATACCCATCAGCCACCATGTCCACTTTTCCCACTCCAATGCCACCTTTCTCTGTGGACCTTGGATTGGTTGTGTCCGTTGCACCTCTATGTCAAGAGGAGGCTCAGATTCCTCATCCAGATGGTTACTGGATGCAATCCTCCTGCTTTCAGTTGTAGGCACTCTAGGCTCCATGGTGTGGTGGTTGTCCTTCTTCAACTCCATCTTAGCTGAGTGAGGTGAGTCCAATAAATCAGACTGTAGGAGCTGGAGTCTGTTGAGGCTCAGGGCCTGGCTATCATATTGTCAGTAAAAAGATTCAATCCCCTAAATATATCTTAAACCCCAATACCAACTACAATTCCAGTAAAGTAGCATGATAGTCTTATGAAAAGAGATCCCCTCTGGGTCCAGTTTCATCACACAGAAACACCAGCTCCAAAGAAGGGCCATCTGACATAGCAGTGAACCCTATCTGCCATGACCATAGAACCCGTGGGTCCCTTTAGCCCTCAAAGGAACCAATACCTCGGGATTGTATCTACTTTATCTGTCTCTTAGACTCTGCTCAGTTGTGCATAAGGGCAATCCTTCCGACAGCCTCCAGACTCTTTTTTTTTAAGAGACTCATAGCCATATAAACTCATTTCTCCTTTCTATTTCCCCCTTACATTAGGTCAAACAGCATTTTAAAGTCATATTATTCTATGTAGACAGGGATATTCTACTGATCCGCATCAAACCTTCAATTCAAGGTCATTTTTCAGTTGCATTATTAGTTGTTAGTTGATAGTGATCCCTCGGTGCCAGGGAGGTTCATCCCCGGGTGTCATGTCCCACGCTGGGGGGAAGGCATTGCATTTAGATGCTGAGTTAGGCTTTGAGACTGGCCACATTTGAGTAACATGAAGGCTGTCAGGAGGAAATTCCCAGGCACAGTGCTGCTCTAGGCCTTGTTCTTATTTCAGGCATATGGGCTCACAAGCATAGTCATTAGTATCAGGGGCTCACTGTTGGACCCTCATTCCTTCTTGGTCCTTGCCGCTGCACCTGGGGGACTGCTGCTGCTCCGCTAGGGACCACGGCACAGCACCCCCAGCCAGGGACCCAGTATCCCCCCAGCTGTAGTTTTTAATTGTTGCCACTATGAGTATATCCAAACATTACCATGCACCCTGGACATATGCCCTGTATAGCTCCCTGTCAGCCATATATCACCTGTCAATAGTATCCTATACCAGTATTCCTCCACTGCCATTGTTGAACCACTCTGTGATCCAGAACTTCCTGAAAATTGAAGCCCCAATATAATGTCAGGATCTCTTACTATCAAAATGGGGTATAGCGATGGGTTTAAAGGTTAGTTATAGAATACGTGTTGACTTGGAAAAATTCTACATCCTATCTTTTACTTTTCCTTTTTTTTTTTCCCCTAATTATTGAACTTCTCTTCACAAGAGCCCTAGACAACAGCAATTCATGTATACAATATACAGCACTCCCACACATCCACCACAAAACCTTTTCCCTTCCACAGCGATACTCTTACAACCTATTCACAACATATTTACTTAAAGTGATGTACAGAGTATGAGACAATAGCTTTCAAACCAGGTGACATCTGTGCTTACATTGTGGTGCATACTTTAGGACACACAGTTTTCTAACATTTTTAGTTATCCTATGTTTTACATTATGGTTTACATTATCATTTTGTCATCCCCTATATGTTTATGATGTAATATTACATGTTTTATATCCATCCTTGTGTACTCTCACGAAACTCCTCTCTTACCCCACATTTACCTTGGTTCCACACATTTAACATCCATTTTCCCATCCCCTTGGTGCCCACATTGACAGCCAACCTCCATTTCCAGAGGAGCCATGTCCAGAGATATTTGCAACAGTGTTCAGGTCCTAACTTGCTCAGCTGCCCCAATGCCCTAGGAACCACCCTTTCTCTCAAGAGATACAGTTCCCTCTATTTGATGGCATTAGTCCTCCCCAGGATGTGGGTCCACCCCCACTTTCACTACTTGGGTCTCTACCCAATGGTATCACCCACTCTGGCAAAATGAGCATTCAGACATCCCCAGGAGCCCGTCCCGCATCAGACCATCCCCTCTGAGCATCCTAAACAGGTAACCCTCTTAATTATATTTTGATACGATTTTCTCAGCATTTTACTCTCAACCAACACCTGACACTCTCCTGTGTTTGTATGCTACCCCTCCCTCCCCCCACTTTTTGGGCAATATTTCCCATCTGCCCATCCCCAGCCCCCCTCAAGCCCGCAAAGTCCCACCCAAAGGCAACCTCTTGCCCCCATTTTATCTCTTCTTTGTTTTCATACTTACCCCCAGCTCATCATAAATTCCACCCCTGCAGACGTCAGCTCACATCCTTCTTCCACCCCCGATTTCCTGTAAGCCTATCGTTCAGTCTCTAGCTCTCTGAGGCAGCTTGTTTATTTCATATCATTGAGGTCATGTAGTATTTGTCCTTCAATGCCTGGGTTGCTTCACTCAACATAAGGTTCTCAAGATTCATCCATGTTATCACGTGTGTTTGTAGTGTATTTGTTCTTACAGCCGCGTAGTATTCCATTGTGTGTATATACCACTTTTTATTGATCCACTCATCTGTTGATGGGCATTTGGGTTGATTCCAACTTTTGGCGATAGTGAACAATGCTGCTATGAACATTGGTGTGCATATATCAGTTTGTGTCCTTGTTTTCAGTTCTGCTGGGTATATACCCAGCAGTGGTATTGCTGGATCATATGGCAAATCTATGGTTAGTTTTTTGAGAAACCGCCAAACTGTCCTCCAGAATGGTTGGATCCTTCTGCATTCCCACCAGCAGTGGATGAGTGTTCCCCTTTCTTCACATCCTCTCCAGCATTTGTATTCTTCTGTTTTTTTTTATAGCTGCCAATCTTATGGGGGTAAGATGGTATCTCACTGTAGTTTTGATTTGCAGTTCCCTGATAGCTAGTGATTTGGAACATTTTTTCATGTGCTTTTTAGCCATTGGTATTTCTTCTTTGGAGAAGCGTCTGTTTAAATCTTTTTCCCATTTTTTAAATGGGTTGTTTATCTTTTTATTTTCAAGATATAGGAGTTCTTTATATATGCAAGTTATAAGTTTCTTATCAGATATATGGTTGCCAAATATTTTCTCCCAGTGTGTGGGCTCCCTTTTTACTTTCTTGACAAACTCCTTTGAGGTGCAGAGGCTTTAATTTTCAGGAAGTCCCATTTATCTATTAGTTCTTTTGCTGCTCGTGCTTTTGGTGTGATATTCATGAATCCATTTCCTATTACAAGGTCCTGTAGATGTTTCCCTACACTGCTTTCCAAGGTTTTTATGGTCTTGGCTCTTATATTTAGGCCTTTGATCCATCTTGAGTTGATCTTTGTATAAGGTGTGAGATGGTAATCTCCTTTCATTCTTCTACATATGGCTATCCAGTTCTCCAGGCACCATTTGTTGAATAGGCCACTCTCTCCCAGTTGAGAGGGTTTGGTGGCTTTATCAAATATTATATGGCTATATATGTGAGGTTCTATATCAGTTTTCAATTTGATTCCATTGGTCTGTGTGTCTCTCCTTGTGCCAATACCATGCTGTTTTCACTACTGTAGCTTTGTAGTATGTTTTGAAGTCAGGTAGTGTGATTCCTCCAATTTCGTTTTTCTTTTTCAATATATCTTTGGCTATTCGGGAATTCTTTCCTTTCCAAATAAATTTCATAGTTAGTTTTTCTAGTTCCTTAAAGAAGGCTGTGTTGATTTTATTGGGATTGCATTGAATGTGTAGATCAGTTTTGGTAGGATAGACTTCTTAATAATATTCAGTCTTCCTATCCATGAACAAGGAATAGTCTTCCATTTATTTAGGTCTTCTTTGGTTTCCTTGAACAGTCTTGTATAGTTCTAGGTGTATAAGTTTTTTACCTCTTTAGTTAAATTTATTCCTAAGTACTTGATTTTTTTATTTTCTATTGTGAATGGTATTTGTTTCTTGATTTCCTCCTGATCTTGCTCATTATTGGTACAGAAATGCTACTGATTTTTGCACATTGATCTTATAATCTGCGACTTTACTAAACTCATTTATGAGTTCTAGAAGCTTTGTTGTAGATCTCTCAGGGTTTTCTACGTATAGGATCATGTCATCTGCAAATAATGAAATTTTGACTTCTTCCTTTCCAATTTGAATGCCTTTTATATCTGGTTCTTGCCTCAGTGCTCGAGCAAGTACTTCTAAGACTATGTTAAATAGGAGCAGAGACAATGGGCATCCTTTTCTTGTTCCTGAGTTTAGAGGGAAGGATTTTAGGATTTCTCCATTGTAAACAATGTTGGCTGTAGGTTTTTCGTATATACTCTTTATCATGTTCAAAAAATTTCCTTGTATTCCAATCTTTTGGAGTGTTTTTATCAAGAAAGGGTGCTGTATTTTGTCAAATGCTTTTTCTGCATCTATAGATACAATCATGTGATTTTTTTCCTTCAATCTGTTTATATGGTGTATTACGTTGATTGATTTTCTTATGTTGAACCATCCTTGCATACCTGGAATAAATCCCACTTGGTCGTGGTGTATAATTCGTTTAATGTGTTGTTGAATACGATTAGCAAGTATTTTGTTAAGTATTTTTGCATCTAGGTTCATTAGAGAAATTGGTCTGTAATTTTCCTTTTTTATGGTGTCTTTGTTTGGCTTTGGTACTAGGGTAATGTTGGCGTCATAGAAGGAGTTTGGCAATGTTCCATCTGTTTTGATTTTTTGGAATAGTTTCAGCAGGATTGGTGTTAGTTCTTTCCAGAATGTTTTGTAGAATTCACCTGTGAAGCCATCTGGCCCTGGGCTCTTCTTAGTTGGGAGATTTTTAATGACTGATTCTATCTCTCTGCTTGTGATTGGTTAAGATCACCAATTTCTTCTTTTGTCAATATGGGCTGCTTATGTGTTTCTAGGAATTTGTCCATTTCCTCTAAATTGTCATTTTTGTTGGAATATAGTTTTTCAAAGTATCCTCTTATGATAGTCTTTATTTCTGTAGGGTCAGTGTTGATATCGCCTTTCTCATTTCTTATTTTGTGTATTTGCATCTTCTCTCTTTTTTTCTTTGTTAGTCTCACTAAAGGTTTGTCAATTTTATTGATCTTCTCAAAAAACCAGCTCTTGGTCTTGTTTATCTTTTCAAGTGCTTTCTTATTTTCTATTTCATTTAGTTCTGCTCTTATCTTTTTTATTTCCTTCCTGTTTCTTCCTGTTGGGTCACTTTGTTGTTGTTTTTCTAATTCCTTCAAATGTGCAGTTAGTTCTTCAATTTTTGCTCTTTCTTCTTTTTTGATATATGAATTTAGGGCTATAAATTTCCCTCTCAGTACTGCTTTTGCTGTATCCCATAAATTTTGGTATGTTGTGTTATCATTATCATTTGTTTCAAGGTAGTCATTGATTTCTTTTGAGATTTCCTCTTTGACCCACTGTTTTTCTAAGAGTGTGCTGTTTAATTTCCAAATCGTGGTGTGAAACCTGGGCCTCTGTCCCTTGCAAATTTCCAGCTTGACTCCATTGTGGTCAGAGATATTGTTTTGTATGATTTCAATCTTTCTGAATTCATTCAGCCTTTCTTTGTGGCCTAGCATAGGGTCTATCTTGGAGAATGATCCATGTGCGCTTGAGAAGAATGTATATCCTGCTGTGTTTGGGTGTAATGATCTATATATGTCTATTAGTTCCAGCTCCTCTAATATACTATTCAAATGTTTTGTTTCTTTAGTGATTCTCTTTTGAGATGTTCTGTCCAAGATAAATAGTGGTGTATTAAAATCCCCCACTATGATTGTAGATGCATCTATTGTTTCACTTAGTTTTTCCAGCGTTTGCCTCACGTACTTAGAGGCACCCTTGTTAGGAGCATAAATATTTATGATTGTTAGATATTCTTGACAGATTTTCCCTTTCACTAAAATGTAGTATCCTTCTTTGTCTCTCACAATTGTTTCACATTTAAAGTCTATTTTGTCTGATATTAATATAGCTACTCCTGCCTTTTTTTGGTTATTGTTTGCTTGTATGATTGTTTTCCAGCCATTCACTTTCAATCTCCATGCATCTCTGGGTCTAAGATGTGTCTCCTGTAGACAGCATACAGATGGGTCATATTTCCTTATACAATGTCCCAGTCTGAATCTTTTGATAGGTGAGTTTAATCCATTGACACTCAGTGTTATTACTTTCAAGGAATTATTTGTGTTAGCCATATTTTGATTGTATTTGTGTTTGTCATATTTTGTTTGTATTTTTTTCCCTTCTAGTTTGTCTTTTTTTGTTGCTCTTATACTCTCCTCCAACTCTGCCTGTCCTGTTTTTTTCCTTTCTTCCTGCAGAACTCCCTTTAGAACTTCTTGAAGGGGAGGTTTCTTGTTGGTATACTCTTTCAGTTTCTGTTTATCTGTGAATATTTTGAACTCTCCATCATGTTTGAATGCTAGTTTAGCTGGATAGAGTATTCTTGGTTGGAAATTTTTTCCTTTAGTACCTTGACTATATCATACCACTGCCTTCTTGCCTCCACGGTTTCAGATGAGAAATCAACACTTAATCTTATGGAGCTTCCCTTGTATGTGATGGTTTTCTTTTCTCTTGCTGCTTTTAGGATTTTCTCTTTGTATTGAGCATGGATAATTTGACAAGTATATGTCTTGGGGTGGGCCTGTTGGGGTTTATGACTAGTGAAGTGCCCTGTGTTTCTTGGATATGTACGTCTGTCTCTTTCAGTAGATTTGGGAAGTTTTCAGCCATTATTTCCTGCAACACTCCTTCTGACCCCTTTCCTTTCTCTTCTCCTTATGGAATACCTATAATACTTATATTTGAGCGTTTTGCATTGTCATTCAGGTCCCTAAGTCCTAGCTGGATTTTTTCTATCTTTTTATCGACCCCTTCTACTATCTGTTTGATTTCTGGTGTACTGTCTTCCACATCACTAATTCTCTGCTCTGCCTCTTCTAGTCTGTTGATATTTGCTGCAAGTGTATTTTTGATTTCTTGAACTGTGGTGTTCATTCCCATCATTTCTGTTATGTTTTTGTGTATGTCTGCAATTTCCCCTCCCAGTGTTGTCTTCATGTTGTTAACCTCTTTAATTACTTCATCAAATTTGACGGTGATAAATGTTCTGAGATCTTTCATTGCTTGTGCGAAGTTCTGCTCCCCTTCCTGATTTTTAGTTTGTTGATTGGATTCAGCCATGTTTTCCTGATTACTGGTTTGGTTTGTAGATTTTTGTTGCTGTCTGGTCATCATTTTATCTTGATGGGTTTAATTAGTTCCTTAGCTTCTTTGTCTAGTCTTGGAGATTAATTAGCTGTTGTTTTTGCGTAAGTGTTATATCTTCTTTTTGTCACTTTGTTCTTCTTATTCTAATTTCTTGTTGCTTGTTAAGTTCACTTTAAAGGAAAGTATTAGTGCCGGGGAAAGGCAATTGTGTAAGTAAGGAAAAAGTGTAGAGTAGCATTGGTGATATATGTTAACAAAGCAAGAATATGAGATCTGGGAGGATGGAGGTTAGATTCATGTAAATTGTGTATAGTTATAGCTGTAGGTAGAGTACCTATTATGAGGTAGATGACTGAATATGGGAGGAATATGGTATGAGCTACAAAGCTATTGTTTTCATGAGAGAGGGAAAAAGAAAGAAAGGTAATAGTTTCAAGAGTGGATACCAGACAGAAAACAAAACAAAGGTATTAGAAATTAATAGTTAGACACTTTGTGGATCAAAGAAAGGGAGGTGGGGGGTGGAATATAGGAGAGACAGTAGATGATGGTGGATATCAAGATGTAGGGGAAAGGGGATAGTGTAAGTAGCCTAAATCAGTTCACACAGAAATGAGGCAGTGGAGGATGGGAAAACCCAGCAAATGTGAGGTGTTCCCTGTAGCCCCTATTGTATACTTGAATTAAAATAAAATAAGTGGAAAATGAAGGACAAGAGGGAGAGATAAAACAGAAAAAGAAAAAATAATAATAATAAAGAAAAAAAAGAAAGACGAGAAGAAAGGAAGAAAGAAAAAGAGGGTGAACAAAGGGTGGGGAACAGGTAGGGGGAAGAGAAATACAGGTATACACGAACCACAACTGCAACACCAACTACAACAACAATGAAAAAACCCCTAAATAACTGTATAAAAAAAGGACTTTGGGGGACACGCTAGGAGAAAAGACTAGGGGATAATGCAATATTAGCAATCAGGGCATCAAAAAGAGTAAAAAATAAGATAAAATGAAAATAAAAACAAAACAATATGAACCAATAAAGATAAAATGCAAATGTTAAAGTCCAGGGCTCTCAAAGACCCCAGGTGGACCCCAGGGCGTGATGGATTCAGGGGTGGAAAGTCTGAGGCACTGAAGACTCAAGAGGTGTGAGTCTGGGGTGTGGACCACCAGAGTCCAGGGGACCCAGACCTGGCAACCTCAAATCCGGTCAACAGGAAGCTTAGGAGCCCCGCAGTGCAACACAGCCCTCAGGGATCCCCATAGCTGGTTGCCAGCCCCATGGGGGAAGCCAGATCCGCAAACTCTATATTTAATGTCTGAACCCTGCAATTCACCTACTCCTCAGGGTTTCTTTATGTGGGTATATTGTCAATTCATTCTTTGGACAGCTCCCACCCTGTGCTCCCACGCAACGGCCACTTGAGGGCGCCTCTACACCGCAGCCAGTTCAATGACCCAGATCCCAAGCCCACCCGGTGGGCTGGGCTTCAGCTGGAAATGCAGAAAACAGACTCCAAAATCAGAACTCCCAAACTTCGCAAAATATTCCCCAATCGGCTTCCAGACGTGTCCCCCTCCCTCACTGCACCCTGCAACAATCTCCCAAAAATCCAATTCCGTTGCAGATCGGCAGCCGGACCTGTGGGGGTGGGGCTCCAGGCGGAAGCGCTACCACCCGTGTTGGCAACCAAAAATTCCCCCGCTTCACAACAAAACACCGTCTGTCTCCCCAAATCGATCTGCAAAGGCATCCTGTCCCATCAACCCCTCACCAGCCCGCCAAGGACTCGCAAATTCCCCAGCACCGCAGAGCCTCCAAAAAAAGGAAAAAAAAAAAAAAACCCCAGCGCGGCGGCTCCCCGAGCTGCAGCAGCGCCCGATACCGCGGCTCCGCCCACCCAAGGAGGGAACTTTCCCCACCCAGCTGGGACCTCTGTTTATATATTATAGACATATCCTCTCTGTTACCTTCGCACCAAATCGACGTCCAGACACCTTCCAACCAGCAAAAATCCCCGAAACAGCGCAGTCCCGAAGAGCCTCCAATGCCACCCAGCCGCCCCCTGCAGGAGACACTACCAGGCAAGTTCACTCAGCCACCATCTTGCCCCAACTCTACCCTAATGTATTTTTAATCTCATGCATCATGTCTTTCATTCCCATAAGCTCTTTTACTTTTCTTTGCAGGCTTTCACATTGTTCTTTATGCTCACCCAGTGTTGTTCTTAATATCCTTTAACTCTTTAGTCATCTTTTTCTTTAATTCTTTGAATTGATTTAGGATATATGTGTCATTATCATTGATTAGTTGTCTTAATTCCTGTATCTCATCAGGATATTTGGTGTGTTCCTTTGGTTGGGCCATTTCTTCCTGTTTCTTAGAATGACTAATAATTTTTGGCTGATGTCTGGGCATCTGTATATGTTGGTGAATTTACTCTGACAGTCAATTTCTCTCTCTGCCTAGTGTTTTATTTTCCACAGCTCTTCTTTGATTTTTGAAGTCTTTAAAACTGGCCAGTTTAAGTCACCAAAATTACCACAGGGACTCATTAAAGAGCTACAAAATTTTTTTCCCCCAAGGATAGGGCAAAATAAGTTTTAAAAAATTTCTAAGTCTTTAAAACTGCTCAGTTTAAGTTACCAAAATCACCACAGGGACTCAATAATGGGGTACAAATTTTTTCCTCAGGGATAGGGCTAATGAGAGACCTAAAGGCAGATTTTCTCCACAAAACTTCCTGGCTGGCCAGCAGATGGTGCTCATCAGTGATCCTTTCCATGGAGGTGTTTCTTTCAACCTTTCTTTCTGTCTCACCAGAGGCAAGATTCAGAGCAAGCTCCGCTGGCCAAATTCCCTGAAGAGAAGTCCTTTGACTCACCCTCCCTCTCTCCTTGTAAAAGCTGACAGAAAGGAAGATGTCTGTTCCCCTCCCTGTTGGCTCCAATGAGTCAGGAGTTTTATGAAGTTTTGTCTTGAGGGTGGTGGATGGGAGCCCTTCCCAGCTGTTGTAGGGGTTTAGTAATTCATGTTGGCTATTTTGGGTTCTTTGTCTCTCTATACTTCACCTTCCTAGGAGTTGCACAGCACTGTCCTGGTATGCTGACCTCCAAAGTAGGTCCCTCTACAATTTTGGCCCTTTCCCTCTTGTTTTTGGGAGAGAGTTGAGACCTACATGCCTACTCTGTCACCATCTTCATGGAACTCTATTGTCTTTTCATTTCAACTTGAAGACTCCCTTTAGTATTTCTTCTAGACAGCTATGTTAGTAATGAATTCTTTTAGTTTTTCTCTTATCTTTATCTGGAAATGTCCTAATTTGTCCCTCATTTTGAAAAAATATACTTACATTACATAAAATGTTACATAAAAATATGGGAGATTCCCATATGCCCCGCTCCTCACCCCTCACACATTTTCTCACATTAACAACATCCTTCATTAGTGCAGTTCATAAGTTACAATTGCTGAACACATTTTGGAACATTGCCATTAAGCATGGATTATAATTTACACCCTCTCCCATACAATTTTGTAAGTTATTATGAGATATAAAATGCCCTGTATGTTATTGCAATGTCATTCAGTACAATTCCCAAGTCCTGAAAATGCCCTTATATTACTCCTACTTTTCCCTCTCCCTCCCATCAGAATCTCTAGTGGCCACTGTCTCCACATCAATGATAAAAGTTCTTTCATTGCTAGAATCACAAAATGTCTATAGTAGAATAGCAGTAACTCTACTCTAGTCTATCATTCATGCCTCAACCCTGAGGAATCTGGGGTGGTGATGCCCACTCCAACTCTAATTGAGAGGGGGCTTAGATCCCATGGCGCAGATGGATGGGAATTGGATGGTCATTGTCCATCATCATCTCCTTGTTAGTTGTCCTGGGTCAGTTCAGTGAATTGGAAAGTAGGTGATACAATGCTGTTGAGATTCAGGGCCCAACTGTAAGCCCAAAGATTTAGGTCTCTTAGACATATACCTATCAACTCTAATACTAACTATAGGTTCAAATAGAAGAGGCAAAATACCCATGTTTAGGCAAACTACAACTGAGTCCAGCTCTGTCACATTGGGGAGCATAAATTCCAAAGTAGGGCCCACTCGCAGAGTGCCAAACTCCTGAGTCCCTCATTTTTGAAGGACAGTTTTTTTTTAATATTTATTTTTTATTTGTTTCTCCCCCCCCCCCCCCCAGTTGTCTGTTCGCTGTGCCCATTTGCTGCATATTCTTCTTTTGTCCGCTTCTGTTGTTGTCAGCAACATGGGAATTTGGGTCTTTTTTTGTTGCATCATCTTGCTGCATCAACTCTCTGTGTGTGTGGTGCCATTCTTGGGCAGGCTGAACTTTCTTTTGTGCTGGGCGGCTCTCCTTAGAGGGTGCGTTCCTTGCATGCGGGGCTCCCCTATGCAGGGGCACCCCTGCATGGCAGGACACTCCTTGCGCACATCAGTGCTGCATGTGGGCCAGCTCCACATGGGTCAAGGAGGCCCGGGTTTTGAACTGCAGACCTCCCATGTGGTAGATGGACGCCCTATCCACTGGGCCAAGTCTGCTTCCCTGAAGGACAGTTTTGATGGATATAAAAGTCTTGATCCTTTCAGCAATTTGATCTTTCAGTGTTGTTCTTTTAGCACTTTGAGTAAGTCACCACATTGCCTTATGGCCTCTATAATATCTCATTAAAAATTAGCTATTAATTTCACAAAGGTCCTTTGGATGTGAGGAGGTTCTTCTCTCTTGCTGCTTTCAAGATTTCCTCCTTCCACCTGTATTTTGAAAATTTGATTTTAATGTGCCTAGCTGTGGCTCTCTCTGAGTTTTCCCCACATAGAGTTCGTTAAGCTTCTTGGATATGTAGAAATTAATGTTTTTCTTCAAATTTGGAAGTTTTCAGCAATTATTTTTTCAAATATTCTTTCTGCCTCTTTTTCTCTTCTCTTTCTGGTATTCCTGCTATGCTGATAATCTTGATGGTGTTTCATAAGTTTATGAGGCTCTGTTGACTTTTCTTCATCTTTCTTTCTCTTTCTTCCTCAGAATGGATAATTTCAATCAGCCTAACTTCAATTTCACTGATGCTTTCTTCTGCAAGCTCAAATATGTTCTTGAGCTGCTTCCATGAGTTTTTCATTTCAGTTATTGTAATTTTCAACTCCAGAATTTCAATTTGCTTCCTTATTATAATTTATGTTTCTTTATTGATGTTTTTTATTTGATGAGACCTGCTTTTCAAATTTCCTTAGTTCTATATACATGGTATCCTCTAGTTTTAAAAAATATATATATTTAAAATAGGTGATTTAATGTCTTTTTCTAACAAGTCCAAAGGCTAAGCTTAATTGGGGACATTTTCTATTGGCAGATTTTTTTTTTCTGTAAACAGCCATACTTGTTTCTTCACAAGTCTCATAATTTTTGGTTGAAAAGTAGACATATTAAATAATATAATGCAGTAACTCTGGAAATCAGATTACCCTCTCTCTTGGGTTTGTCATTGTTGCTTTATGTTGTTTTTGTTGCTGCTGTTTGTTTGTTTAGTGACTTGCTTGGACTAAATCTATAAATTCTATATTCTTTGTCTTGTGTGAACACTGAAGTCTTGTCTGAGTAACTTAATGTTAACCTAATGATATGACAGAAATTGCCTTTAATGCCTTGGACTTATAAATCTCCCCGGCTTTGCTTAGAAACTGTTTGCTTTTGGGAATATACCTTTAAGACTCAGATAAGCAGTTAAGAACTCTGCCTTAATCTTCAATCCCCAATTCCACAGGTCTTCAAGGTCAGCCAGAGGTGAAAGCTTAGGACTTTCCAAGGTCTTTCCTAGACAGGTGCATAGCTATGAAATGTGCACACATGGAGTCTTTTAGATTCTCAGGAATGTTGGAGTTTTTCAAAGTCCTCTATGGACATCTTAGTCCCCAGATTTCTCTTTTAATTTTCTCCTCTGCCCCCATCTTGTTTGTCCCACCTGTCATTGCTCAGGCAGCTGCAATATTAATTGCAAACTCTGCTGGGGAAAAAAGGTGTTTGTACTAGTCCAACTAGAGTCGGGTTAAGTAAAATTATATTCCTTGTGAGTGGAGTTTACCAGAGAAATTCCAGACACATCTGGAAATTCCAGACAGTTTTGTGGTAATGGGGCTTTTGGGGTACTCTAAGTCCATTCTTTCCCCTCCAGTGGCTGCTAAACTATAGGTTTTCACCTGCTGCTAGGCTTTGATTATGGGGTTATTCACTTCCAAGGTTTCTGTGGCACTAGGAAGAAGGGTATAAGATTATGACAAGTCAAAATGTCACAAAGCTTGCTCTGCTTAATGATATTCACCTGTGCTTTTAACAAAATAAATTCTCTTTGACTAATTTCCAGAGTTCTGAAAAGTTGTTTTGACAATATTTGCCAGTGTTCCAATTATTTTGTGGAGTAGTGGATTTTTTAAAAGTCCTTACTCTTTTCCAACTTCCCTGCTGATGTCCTGAGAAACCAATTTTAAAATGAGCAATTATGTAAATAGATACTTTACACAAAAAAATACTGAATTTAATGCTTTAAGTTTCCATTCTTTTATCTATCTTGTTATGTGCTACAATAGTGGATTTTGTGAGAGGTAGATAATGGTCATATTAACCCTTAACAAAATCTCATTTACTCATGAAATATAGCTTTTGTCTGTGTCATCCCTCCCAAACTTTCCCGGTAAATGATGCTTTCAATGTTTGTTTGATTAACAAATTTGCAGCATTTTTTAACACTGATCTTTCTCTTCAATACATTCTGCTTACTATCCATAAAACTCTGGGTTCCATGCTTCGCTTTGCATGTATTCTTCCTGGTTCACTTAGTCTGCCTCTTTGGATTCAATCACCCCCTAGGAATGCAGTGACTCCTGTCTCCAACCCTAATGTGTCCATTGAACTTCAGACCTTAATATATCCATTTACTTTCACATCTTCCTCACGTTGGCCTAGAGTTCCTTTAGCTCAACATGTTCAAAACTAAATCCTACTCGGCTTTCAAAATTCAGCTATAGCCTACTTTGACTAGATGAGCTATCCCTCCATCATCATGTTCTCATGATGCAATATACAAATATAGCACAGGACCATTATCATTAACTGACTCTCCCAGGATACTGTAGGTGCTCAATATCATTTTTCTGAATAAATGACTGAACTCTAGATTGAGATGTACTTCAGAAAATGCATAATAAATTTTTGCCTTTTAAAGTTTCTATCATGTAATTTGGAAGTACTGAGTATCAATCTTTAAGAAGAAACTGAAAATCAGAAAATGTAAGTATATCGTTGAAATTCAGTCATGTTGTCAGTAAGTGGCAGAAAGATTTAAGCCTGTAATATTGTATAATATGCTATTACTATGTGCAAGTTTGTATACTTACATTTTTTTTTGACAGTTCCTAAAGGCATATGATGGTATTTCAGTCTGAAAAAAAACAGAGCTTAGATTTCTTTAAGTGCTTCCAATGTCATGTCTAATTTGCTTTATTGATCTCATAAAGAGTTACAGATTAGTTTTGTTGATTTTAGCTCCCAAGATGTCAGAGGAAGGGGTAAAAAAAGAGTTCTCTTACTTTGGGAGGAAATATATAGACAGAAAGAAATGTCAACAGAGGAAAAAAATGCCAAAGGCTGCCATTTTAAGCTGCCAGTATAGTTCCTCTACCCTTGTGAAGATCAAAGGCTTCATTTTTCTGCACCAGCATGGCTTCTTTGGGCCACGCTAATGATATGCCTTCCAGTTATAGACATGATAGTTAAATGATTTTTAAACTTTATTTCATAGGAGAAATTTTAAAGATATGCTTGCTTGCAAACATTTACTTTTTACCTGTATCTTTCTTCAGATTTTAATATAAGCTGTGATTTAATGTCATGGAGTCAAAATAGATTGCTCCTCCTGTTCTCCCTGGCTCTCTATCAGACCCTTTTTCCCCATAGCCCTACTCTAAGAGGTAATCTGACTGAGGCTTGTGAGAGGTAGACTCATTTGTCTTTAAAATAAATCCACAAATGTGTGACTTTTTTTAAAAGAGATAAGCTTATCTTTTCTTTTAGTTGCAAATGCCAAGAACAGGTTATATCTTTGCTCTGGATTAAGGGTTAAAATGAAGTAGCTAGGGTAAAATGGATAGATAAAATTAAATGAATTAGACAGGGAAATTTTTTTCCCATTTGTATTTTCTCCCAAATCTTTCTTGTCAGAGCTTTATCAGAGCCCATTCTATTGTAGGCATCAATCTGAATCAAAGTATTGGGACTAGCCAAGTTCTTTAGGAAGGTTACAAGAGAATTCCATTTTTACTGTTTTCTTAAAGAGAGTCAAAATTAGATTTTGATATTTAGAAACAAGATAACTCTGAACTTCATAGGACTTTTTAAGAAAAAAGATGATAAAATTAGTTCTTAAATAGTATATAACATAGTTAATAAACAGTTGAGGAAACCATGGACACATGTGACAGCCATCACCCAGCCCTTGCTTACTCACCCTCCTTTTATATCGTGTGAAGCCATTTCACAGCCCTGGGGAGATAATAGGTCGAATGGAGTGGCCAGACCATACCTTAAATCTGAAGTCTGGAACAAACAGCCCTGCTGCTTATGTTGGTAACTCTCAGCGGCAGGGCCACCTCCCTTCTGGGTTGTAGAAATTCTCCATCCTCAGGCAGTACAGATTTGTCTCTCCTTTTGTAAAGTAGGGTGAGTGAGGCTGTAATCCACAGACTTAACTTGAGTAGTTGCCCACCCCTGGAAACCAGCCACAATGGGAACTCTTCCCCTGTTCTTTTGGACCCTTTGGACTGTGTAAACAAGTAAAGCAGTCATTTGCTGAAAGTTTCTTTTATGCCTGTCCTGTGTTCCTGTGATACACCATATAGCAACTTGGTCCACATGGGCCATATAATAAAATATAGAATCTAGTATATATAATATGTACATGGTTTATAGTAGATAAAATCAATAAAATAGTACTCTGATTTTGAAACTCATTCATGTATCATCATTTTTTACCTCCCATTCTACATTCCACTATGGAAGGGATATATCAGTCTCTGCCTGCAGTGCCTGGAACAGGGCCTGGCAGATTGAAGGTGCTCAGAATGTATTGGTTGAATGAATGAATTGATGACTAATTGATATATGGAGTAAATTCTCTTTGAACATTAACTAATTTGGCTTTCTACAGTTTAAACAGGGATCAGCAAAGTTTTGAATTTCCATATTTGTTTTCTTAGGTTAGAATGGAAGGGAAGTAACGAGCAGCTCTAAGAACTGTGCAGAAAGACTCAAAAAAAGAAGGACTTTGGTTGGCCTTTTAGCAAAGATGGGAAACCCCCAGTTCCTTTAGTCTCATTTTATCAGAAGTCTTTCTTAGACTTGCCTTTGAATAGCTTCCTTTTACCTCAACACATTGAAGAGGCTTTATTTGTAAACTGATCTTTTCTTCTGGGCATATTAGATTATATTCAAATTGAGGTTTCAGTTTTACTTGATTAAATAATGATTAAAGCTTTAATTGGGCCATGTCAATAGGACGGTGAGTTGTTGCCCCCTTGGTGGGTGGGGACTCACAGGGAAACTGCACCGCAGAGAAGGGAGTTAAGAGTTTTAATCCTGGAGCCTGGGAAGTAAACACGTATAGAAGCAGCTATGTGAGGAAGGAAAGAAGGTTCCATTAGACACGGCAGAGGCTTCAAGAAGAGAGATGAACCATTTGCCTGATAGTCTATGGCTGGCCTTGTGAAGAGAGCAGACCAGCTGAGCCCAGAGAGAAACAAGCCCGGGGAAGAGAGGAACCCAGGAAGCCTGAACCCTTGCAGCCATCGACAGCCATCTTGCTCCAACACGTGGCAACAGACTGTGGTGAGGGAAGTAACTTAAATGTTATGGCCTGGTAACTGTAAGCTTCTACCCCAATAAAATACCCTTAATAAAACCCAACCGATTTCTGGTACTTTCCATCAGCACCCTTTTGGCTGACTAATACAGAGGAACTTAATACAGTTAAAATCAATGTAGCTTAAACTTCCCTAAGGTTATGAAGTCTGTGTGTTCTGACCAAGTTGAAATATTCCCAATGGAGCCCCATGCCAGTTTGGATCCTCTCTAATATGCATGGAAGAGCCATTGTTTTTGCCCTGGTGGCTATAGTCCACCAGGAAAAACAGCATGCAAAATTGCCGCAAATGCAGCTTAGCCTAGAGAAACAAATTGCCAAACTCTAACACAATTCATTAGCAAGCTAATGTATAAAAGTGATTTATCTAAAGAGTGACAATTATGAAGGTAAAACATGTGGCAAATTTAAAACATTTTAATTGCTTAGTTTTAGATTAATTGCATGTAGTCTTTTCAGAATTATCAATTATACCAAAATTCAAGTATCCTGGGTAGGGGGGAAGGGATGTATTCTTTTGGAAGCCAAAAGATATGCCTGGAAGAAAAATAACATGTTGATAGAAACTTTAAAATATCAACCTCTTATTATATCACAACAGATATTAATAATTAAGAGAGTCAAAACCATGATAATAAAGAAAACTATCACAATAGCCAAGAAAATTCTGAAACTGAAAATGCAATAAAGTGATGACTGGAACTTGAAAAATCAGATCACTTCCAAGTAGGAAACCAAAAAGCACAAAGGAGTTGAAAGAATTTGTAAAAAAGAATACTATTTATGGGAGAACAGGGTATGTATGAAGGTTAACAGCTGCTTCCTGTTGATGCATTTTTGTTTTTGACACATCCATTCTCTTTTCTTATTACCTCTTATGTTGAGGAATAGTCTCAGTTGAAGCTCTGTATGAAATAAACTTGTTAGAGGTTTTTACAAATTTGATATTAAGCCCAAAATTATATAAAACATTACTGGCAAATTGTGAGGCTGAAGAAAACTGTTCTAAATTCTCAAACTCAAGTCGAATTGCAATCAATAAAATGTGAAGACAATTAACTTTCTATTGTCTCAGAAAATTGTCACAAAATTGTTGTCATATGAAGAGGTGATCAAAAAGAATACAGCCAAAAAAATATAAAGGAAAAAAGTATTATTAGGGTCTATCAAGCACTTAATAAAATACTATGGTATTTTTTACAAATTTTGTAACTTTGTGGTATGTCAACTTTCAAAAATTTGTAATTAATAATGAATTATATTCTCATTCTAAATAATTATTGTGAACACCTAATTTCATATTGTTTTTTGAAAAATTACTTTCCTCAAAGTTGGCTCTCAAATTACTTCAGGTTCCAGGAAACCTGTGTCTGCCTCTGTTTCCAAAAGTTATGAAAGTGAAGTGGATTTCCTCCGACTTGATTTGGAAAAGGCACACTTGCTCTAAGGTCCTGGAAAGTTAACTTCTTTTGAGATTTCTGGTTGATGGACTCAAGCTGGGGAAAGGAAGTTCCTTTTTTTTTTCATCAAAGCAACAGAAAACATAAACATGCATTTCCATGTGTAATGAAATAAATCTCTATTTATTATTCATTAAGTATATAAGAGGCTGACTCAAAATATCATAAGTTTGAATACAAGGATCAATTTTTCTTGAAAAAAAAGTGTTAAAATGCAAGTGATAACAACGCGTTGACACTTTAGATCAAAATCTTTTGCAGGTTCTTTCATCAAGAAAAGTTCCAAAGAAAATTGGGCTGGCCTTGTGAATTGCTTTATTTCATACGTTGCCAGATTTCCTCTAGGTTCTTGGCTATGTTACATGAAAGAATTGAAGAACATACTGGTTTAATTAGGCCAGTCATTTATTAAGGAAATGAGAGAAAAGAATAGAAATGGGAAAAAATAAAAGATTACAGGTCTCCAGGTATACTTGCCAGCTGCTCCAGGAAGAGAGAGAGCAATCTAGCTCATGTGGTTACTTTATAAACCATTAATTATTATTCCTCTTGTTAATATTGGAGGGAGGAGGGGTCGCAGCTTTTGCTGTTTTGATTAATTATCCCACCCATCAATTCCTCCTGGAGGGGCGGGGGCCAATGATAGCCCCTTGAGAATATCCTTCGCTTTCCTTGATTCCGGATGAAATCTCATTCCAATTGGTAGATTCTTATGTGGTTCTTCTGGCAGCCTTCTGGTAAGGGTCTTACCTAAAGGGGTTCCATGGCTACTTGTTTTATAGCCATTTTTCTGCCAGGTTTTAGATTCATCTTCGTATTCCCTAAACTAGCCTGCCTCACATAGAATGAAGATAATAGGATGTTGTGCAATTTCTGAGCCTGAGAGATGCTGTACATATTCTGGATAACTTTTTTTATTTTTAAGGCAAGAAAATAAATTATTTTATAAGGCTACCCTTCAGAGATACTTTCTTATTAACTTTTTAAAGTTTTTATTACAAAAGTTATAAAAATCATGCAGATAATAGAGTTCCCATGTACTCTCCCTGTTATTAACAATTTATATTAGTGTGACACCTTTGCTACAATTGATGAAAAAAATGTTATTATACTTATACAATTAAGTATAGTCCATAGTTCACATTAGGCTTACTCTTTGTGGTGTATAGTCCTATAATTTAAAAATAAAAAACTTTTATTGTAACAACATATGTACAATCTAAAATTTATTGTAACCACATTCAAAGATGGAATCCAATGGTATTATATTCACAATATTGTGTTATCATTACCACAATCCATTACAAAAGCTTTTCCATCATCCTAAATAGAAATTCTGTATCAATTAATCATTAAATCCCCATTCTCTACCCTCACCTACCTGGTAACTTATAGTTTTGTTTCTTATCCTATAAATTTGCTTATTCTAATTACTTCCTATTGGTGAGAACATACAAATATTATCCTTTTGTGTCTGACTTATTTTACTAAAATGATGTCTTCAAGGTTCATCCATTTTGTCACATGTATCAAAACTTCATTACTTTATACAGCTGAATAATATTCCTGTGTCTGTGTATATGACATTTTATTATCCATTCACTGGTTTATTTACACTTGGGTTGCTTCCATCTTTTGGCAATTGTGAATAATGTCACTATGAACATCAGTGTACAAATACCTATTTGCATCCCTACTTTTAGTTCTCTTGTTTATATAACTGAAAGTGGGATTGCTGAGTATGTTGGTAATTATATACATAACTTTCTAATACTGCCAAACTTGTTTATATCTCCACCAGAAATGAGTAAATGTACCCATTTTCCACATCTCCAACACTTGTTCTTTTTTTTTTTGGGGGGGGGGAGTAAATGAAATGCATTGAGTATGGTATTTTATTGTGGTTTTAATTTTCATTTCCCTAATTGGTAATCATGTTAAGCATCTTGTCATGTGCTTATTGGCTTTTTATATATCTTCTTTGAAGAAAAGTCTAGTCAAGTTTTTTGCCCATTTTTAAAATGGGTTGTTTGTCTTTTTGTTTCTGAGTTGTAGGATTACTTTATATATTCTGGGTAGTAAACCCTTATCAGATACAAGGTTTCCAAATATTTTCTCCTGTTCTGTAGGTAGCTTTTTTACTTTCATGATGAATTTCTATGGTGCACAAGGTTTTTAATTTTGACAAAGTCTCATTTATCTATTTTGTTATTGTTTCTGCTTTGGTTCTGAAGTCTAAGAAACTACTGTGTAGCACAATGTCCTGAAGATGCTTTCCTATTTTTCTTCTAGGTGTCTTATGCTTTTGGATCTTATAGACAGGTCTTTGATCTACTTTCACTTGATTTTTGTGTAAGGGGTGAGTCTGCCTTCTTTGTGTAAGGGGTGAGGTAGGAGTTTGCCTTCTTTCTTTTGCATATGGATGTCCAGTTTTCCCAGTACCACGTTTTGAAGAGGCTGTTCTTTCCCCATTGTGTGGACTTGACACCCTTCTAAAACTCAGCTGGCTATAGATGTGATGGTTTATTTCTGAAATTTTCAGTTCTTTAGTCTATATGTCTATTCATGTGCCACTACCATGCTGTTTTGATTAACTTAATTTTGTAATAAACTTTAATATTGGGCAGTGCTGCTACTCCAACTTCATTGTTTTTCAAGATGATTTTGGATATTCAAGCCCTTTACCTTTCCATATAAATTTGATGATTGGCTTTTCCATTTCTATAGAGAAAACTGTTAGAATTTTGGTGAAATTGTTTTGAATATGTAAATCACTTTTGTAGAACTGATTGTCTTTCAATCCATGAATATGAAATGTCCTTCCAATTATTTGGTCTCTATTACTTTCATTTAGCAACATCCAATAGTTTTCTGTGCACGTCTTTACATTTTTTGTTAGATTTATTGCTAATATATTAAAATTTTTGGTTACTATTATGAATGGAATTTTTCTTGATTTCTTCTTTAAATTGTTCATTACCAGTATAAAGAAACACAACTGATATTTGTGGGTTGATCTTGTACTCTGCCACTTTGCTGAATTCATTTATTAGTCCCAGTAGCTTTGCGGTGGGCTTTTCAGATTTTGCTGTATATATGATCATGTCTTCTGAAAATAGGGTAAGTTTTACTTCTTCCTTTCCAATCTGGATGTCTTTTATTTCTTCCTCTTGCCTAATTGCTTTATCTTGAATTTATGGTACAATGTTGAGTAACAGTGACAATAGTGGTCATCCTTGTCTTGTTCCTGATTTTAGAGGGAAAACGTTCATACTTTCACCATTAAGTAGGCTGTTAGCTGTGAGTTTTTCATATATGATCTTTTTCATGTTGAGGACATTTCAATCTATTCCTAATTTTCAGTGCATTTTTATCAAGAAGGAGTGCTAGATTTTCTTAAATGCCTTTTCTGCATCAATTGAAATGATCATGCAACTTTTCCCCTTAGTTTTTTTTAATGTATTGTATTAAATTTATTGATTTTCTTCTGTTGAACCATCCTTGCATAGCTGAGATAAATCCCACTTGATCATGATGTATAATTATGTGATGGGCTGATGAATTCAGTTTGTTAGTTGAGGATTTTTGCATCAGTATTCATAAGGGATATTGGTAAATAATTTTTTCTTGTGGTATTTTTATCTGACTTTGATATGAGGGTGATGTTGGCTTCATAGAATGCATTAGAGAGTGTTCCATCCTCTACAAATTTTTGAAAGAGTTTGAGAAAGATAAGTATTAATTCTTCTTGGACTGTTTGGTAAAATTTCACCTGTGAAACCATCTGGTCCTGGACTTTTCTTTATTGGGAAGTTTTTTGATACGATTGAATCTCTTTACTAGTTATTGGTTTGTTGAGATATTTTGTTTCTTTAGTAAGAGAAAATATAAGTAGGAAATCTGAGGAGATTTCCAAGATAAATGTTGAAAGCGCAGCCTGGTTTCTCCTTGCAGCTTAGAGTAAAATGTGAGAGAAATAGATAAGCTGAGAACTGAACTCCTGGGCATGAAGGAACCAGAAACTGATAGTTGGAAAATTCTGAGCCTCTGGAAAGCAAGTTCCTAGAAAACAGTGCTCCATGTGAGGGCACAATTGAACATAGATCCAGCCAGCCATTTCAATGCAAGTCAGGATTGGAGATGCGGTTATCCAGGAAGGATCTATGGAAAGTCATACAGTTGGATGGTTTGGAACCCTGTATAGTACATGTAAAATCAGCACTTTGGGGGGTGGCAAGGAGATCTGTATGAATAGACCATTGCCAGCCTGTACTAAAAGGGACAGAAAATGGACAAATTGAAGGAAAACCACTCCTAGGGCAAAACCATGGAAGCTGAGTGTTGGAGATTGGGACCTGAAGGGTATCAGGAATGAAAGAAAGAGAAAAGGGGGAAGGAATGAGTGAGAGAGCTGGGATCAGGGGTCTGCGAGTAATAACTCCTCAGACAACTTTATTGTTTACAAGGGGCTCTCTATATACCCCAGTCTACATGACAACAAGCAGGAACAGGTAGCCTACATGACAACAAGCAGCATTACCCAAAGTCTAAGGAATTTAAAAAAATCTTATCTCAAGGTACAAAGTCTAAGTGTTCTATTCACTACAAAAGGTATGTGCTCATCTTTTCTTTCAGCCTTTAACAGCTTCATCCCATTTGCTGGGAACTCTTAATTACCACATTCCTTAGGTTGTAAGCATAGCCATGGAGACAGCATGTTTCTCCTTGTGAGGTCACTGTGCCTCAGTTTCCAACATCTCCCCCTTTTTGTTTTTGTCGAGGTGACAATGCCTGTCTTAGGTTGCCCTCCTCTGAGAGTCTTACCCATCATTGACTACTGGCTAAGCTCTTCGACTTGGGGAAATCATTGAAGTGCTTTTGCTAGCACCAGATTATTCGAATGTCCCATGGCTGTTATGCTTCGCAATTTTCTTTGAAAGCACTGTTGAGCAACAGAACAAATATGATTAGCCCTATTCCTAAAGCTGACGGGAAATGCTGTGATTTCCACCAATTAACTGGGTTAAATTTTGTACTATGTGAAATCATATCTGAGAAAATATCCTTATCATTGGCTCCATGAATTTGATTTTGAGACATTTCTAATATTTTTCTTTGTAATTCAATTATTTCCAGAGAGATATTACTTTTATGGCCTAACAAATGATTCTAAATTTTTTTTCATTCTATATCAGATGTATTATAGGCAAGAGCAGTAATACAAAAATTGCTTTCATTCCAATCACATTTCAATCCCCTTAACAAGTTTAAATTATATGATTGATCTCCAATATGCAAAACAGCAGATTCTAACTCATAAACCCAATATTTAACTGTTCATCAATGTGCTCTTGACTATGCCACAAATCACTAGCATTTTTATGCCAATCATGCACATGTTGTGTTTGTACTTTCATGTAAAGCTACCACAGCAGTAGAAGCAGCTGTAATGATTCCAATTAGTCCCAAAATGCTTATAATAAGGAGTCCAATAAAGCATTTAGTCCATTTCAAGAATTTTTATGTTGCAATAATTGACTTTTAGAAGACAACTGCCAAATCTGCATCATTCTCACCAGTATCCAGATGCCTTTTCTTCTTCTGGCCATGGCTCGTTGATGTTCACCTTTTCAGTGGGGCCACTTTTGCCTTTTCTCAGGTTTCAGTGGTAGGACCCTGGATCTGCACAAAGGCATCTGTGTCAACAGTTCTAAAAGGGATGTTAATGGAGTGAGCAGGGACATGACAGTCACCTGTTACTACTAGCTGGTATCCCGGATGTTTTTTTTCATAATCTAAGGGTGATTTACAACAGTCCATCATTTCTGTCTTGCTTTCAGTATTTGCAATCTACCCCTGGATAGGGATTGTTAGAAAGAAGTCTTCTTCTGGAAGAAAATAAGGCTCACCTGATTGTGGATAAGAAAAGAACTTATTCTCAATCTTGCAAGAAGGGGTGCACAACAGAAAACATGGCTGGCATGCTGAACAAAGAAAAATGACACAATTTATACCCCTAAGCTGAGCACACAAGCCCTTCCTCTGTTTCTCCATAGATTGGATACTTCAGAAGTTACAGCCTATCCAAGAAGATCTAACTTTCCTGTGCAAAAGTTTGTGATTAACCGCTGCCCCCATCACATTCCAACCATTTTAGTTTTTACCTGCTCCCCTTTACCAAATAAGGAATGGAATTTAGTTCTGAATTGGTATTGACTTAGCTCTTTCTTGGGCATCTTTTTTACTGCCTATAGGACTGGCTTTATTTACTTTGTTACTGTTTAACCCGGGAGTGGGAGACTGAGGCAGTAGGGTGCCAGGTTACATTAATCAATATTTTCTTCTTTTATGTGAAAACTAAACTATTCTTTGTTTCTTACAGGATGGCAGTCTTTAAAGTGACTAAGCACTATTGGGTTAAGTCTTTCACTTTTAGCAGGACCTCCTATGCTGCAAACAATTGCCTTTTTATATTGTACTTTTGGCCTCCTTCCAGAATTGTGATTAAAACCCAAGGGGTACTTGTTTAAAATTTTGCTTTTGCCACAAACTCCACCCAAAGTCAATATGGTTGCTTGCTACATCCAATTCATAGGCTAAGTTAATGTCCACAATTTACCTTCCTTTTATTATTATTAAAAGCAGCTTGCTGGAAGTTTTCCTAATTCCATGAAGGACTTTTCCCAATTAATACACACAATGGTTTTAATATTTGAGCTAAGTGGGAGATGAAAGATTTTCAGTATTCCAACAATATTACAAACTACATTATCATGAGAAAACATTGTACTTTATCAATTACATCAGGTTATAGTTTTGTTTTACTGAACTAAACATCATTGAATAATTTGATAGAGAGCAGGGACTTTGCAGTCCATCCAAATTGTTTGCCTAGTTCAGGCTCTTAAGATAACATACTATTGTCTCTGATGTTTCTTTTCATTCTGAAGAAAGGATTACTGGTTAACATAATGTCATCAGTAGAGTTTCAGCCACCAATTTTTTTTTTTTAATGCAGCTAGATTATAATCACCAGGCCAGGACAGATGGTTGGGCTATGCACACAGTCTTAGGGAAGCACTGCAAAAGTCCATTGTTGACTTTTCTACAGGTAGGAGAATGTAGGCTGGTTTGACTTGCTGAAGGAAATACTAAAGAAAGTCTTAACATGTTTTAGGGAAACCGACTTTGGCCCAGTGGTTAGGGCGTCGGTCTACCACATGGGAGGTCCGCGGTTCAAGCCCCGGGCCTCCTTGACCCGTGTGGAGCTGGCCCGGGCCTCCTTGACCCGTGTGGAGCTGGCCCATGCGCAGTGCTGATGCGCGCAAGGAGTGCCCTGCTACACAGGGGTGTCCCCGCGTAGGGGAGCCCCACGCGCAAGGAGTGCACCCATAAGGAGAGCCGCCCAGCGCAAAGGAGGGAGCAGCCTGCCGAGGAATGGCGCCGCCCACACTTCCCGTGCCGCTGACGACAACAGAAGCGGACAAAGAAACAAGATGCAGCAAAAAGACACAGAAAACAGACAACCGGGGGAGGGGAGGGGAATTAAATAAATGAAAATAAATCTTTAAAAAAAAAAAAAAAAAACATGTTTTAAAACAAAGTGATAGTGACATAGTTAGATATTTATTTTTTTTCAAAAACTAGCAATATTTGGGACTGCTGCATACTACAGTGTTGTAATTTTAATTTATGATAAGAGGTTGTTTCTGTGACACACACCTTTTTATAATAATTAAAACCATAATTAACCACATTATACTTCTGTTTAATATTATGCTGAAATATTGGTAAATTTATATACTCTTAAGTACTCATTTGAAACTTTTACTCACACAACTTCAGTTAACAGGGGTTTAAAAAATCTTGCTAATTTTATAACACTTTTAAACACCTTCTACTTAGATGAACTCAACTATTACTTTAAATTTTCTTTCATGGTAAAAGAACAAATCTCTTGTAATTAGTTTGAAATAAAAAGCTACTTTTCAGGATTTGATTTTGAGAAAGCAGGTTTGAAGATTTTTCCTTTAAAAGAGATAAGACCTTTTCTTCTTTGAACACTGAGGAGATGATGAGGTTAAAGCACAAGAAGCTATTTTAAAAACCACTTTCTTTGTATACTGATTATTCAGGAAACTTTTTCCAAAACAGACTAATGACTTGAGAGACTTTGAAAAAGGACAACATTTTTAACTTTGCATTAATATACTATTTGATACTAAACCTTTTAAAACTTTATAGACAGGCCCATCAAATCTTACTCCACTTTAATCATAAAAAATTTTTTCCATGAACCTTCTACACTTTCAGTATTCATTCAGGTTTTGTCCCACACTCTACTCCTTCCTAATAATCAATCATTTTATGTTAGGACAAAATCATCTCCTGTTTCCTTAACAATGAAAACACATTCCATATATCCCACATACTAAGTTACCAGGCAAACTTCTTACAACATATAATTGCCATCAACACTAAACAAACTTGTTAAAATAATGAACTTTTCTTCACTTTAAATACTTAATAGCATGCAATACCAGAAACAGTCCCCTAGAAACAAGTTGGCAGGGGAGACTGGCCACCAACAAGTTTTCCTGTTATAAAATTACCTTTTATTATTAGTATTATCAATTCAGATTTTGTTTAATAATGATTTTTTTGAATTAGCCACTTAAATACCTTAATTTAAACAATGCTTCATTAAACTTTTTATCATTATTTATAATTTTAAGACAAATTTTACCTCCAGAGAAAACATTCCCTCGCTTAAAGTTACCATACCTTCTACAACTTGCCACATGCATTTAAGTTCCAAGAGTTCATGAAAATTAGCCATCCTACTTTAGGACAAAACACACTTTTTAGAAAAAACTTATCTAAATTTCAGTCAGCATTCCTACAAACTTTTAACTTTCTTTAATATTCATTTAACTTTTATATCCTTCATTTTATCCTGTGAAGAAAAATAAACTATTCATTTTAATCTAGGCAGGAACAACTTTTTATGAAGACTTATAGTAATTTTGTTAATCAAGACTTAAAATTTTTATCATTGTAGAGATCTTATTAACATGTAAACTTATGTATTAATGTAAGCACTTATTTAATTTTTGGCCATTTTAATTGAGCTCTTTTAAAAATTTTTACTTATTAATTTATGTTACCATCTGGAGGTATCAAAATATACACTGATGTTGAACAAACAGACAAACACAAAACAATTACAACACATTAATAGAAACATACAGTTTACAATTGACTCATAATTCTTACTTTCTTGGTATAGCTGCTTTTAAGTTCTCCATTATATCACATCTTAGATTGTACTTTTTAAGATTTCTTCTGGAATCCATATTGCCTGTAACATGCAAGCTTGTGCTTGGAAACATTTTTATTAGTTATCAGTAATCAGTTAAGATAACTTGAGCAGCATAAATGTAGTTAAGTTCTTATTTAGCAGTTTAGACAGACCGCTAACACACATTTTTGGATTACTACTCTGCAAGACTATACTGAGCACCTCAGGCTCCTGTTCTTGTTCTAATTTACTTTCTTTCATTTCAAATTTACTTATGGGCTTAGGAAATATAGTAATTTTATCTTTCTCTCCTTCTTCAGACTGTATAGGATCTAAAGCTGCCCCTATCTGGTGGCATAAGACCCATACTGATAATGGAATGAATTCCCTTTTTTGATATGCTCTTTGTAAAGCTTTCATTACACATCTCCACATTTCAAATTTAAAACATTTTGCCCCTGAGGCTGAAGCCAACAACAATGCTTTTGTATTAAAGCAAACAATTTTAGTAATTCATAGCTTTTTATAGGCACCCCATTAACTTTCAGTAAAGTTTTTAACACTCGCGAATATGCTTCCACATGTCCCATTTGATTACCCATTACCCTGATGACTTCGTGGAAAAGGTTACTTACCTAAAAGAAGACTCCAATTACACTGCTTTGGACGTCACACGACCCTCGATGAGGTCTTTTCTGCGGTTCCTGATACTGATTTGGAAGACTCACTCACTTCTTCGGGCCCCACGTTGGGTGCCAAATGTTGGAGATTGGGACCTGAAGGGTATTGGGAATGAAAGAAAGAGAAAAGGGGGAAGGAATGAGTGAGAGAGCTGGGATCAGGGGGTCTGCGAGTAATAACTCCTCAGACAACTTTATTGTTTACAAGGGGCTCTCTGTATACCCCAGTCTACATGACAATAAGCAGGAACAGGTAGCCTACGTGACAACAAGCAGCATTACCCAAAGTCTAAGGAATTTAAAAAGATCTTATCTCAAGGTACAAAGTCTAAGTGTTCTATTCACTACAAAAGGTATGTGCTCATCTTTTCTTTCAGCCTTTAACAGCTTCATCCCATTTGCTGGGAACTCTTAATTACCACATTCCTTAGGTTGTAAGCATAGCCATGGAGACAGCATGTTTCTCCTTGTGAGACCACTGTGCCTCAGTTTCCAACACTGAGGACTGAAATGAAAACACCTTCTTGGGCCAAAAGAGCAGACCTACCCATATGTGTGGAAAGGTTGAGTCTACCCTGTCATTTGGAGAGGGCGGGCCTTACACTCTGTTGTTAAGGAAGAGTGCCATCTCATTTTTCTCAGAAGGTTTAACTTATTACTCAGGGATTGCAGAGAGTCTGGCCACCACCCCAATGCTTTACAAGGTAGAACCTTTGCCCAGTGTTCCAGGAGAGCCAGGCTACCACCCCAATGTTGAAGAAGGTGGAACCATGACCACAGTGTTTGAGTAGAGCATGGCTGCCGTACAAGTATTTGGAAGCATTGTGGCTGCTGTTACAACAGGGCCACAGGACAAAACATTGTTCCATAGATGACTCTCAAGCTTTGAAATCTAATGGAGTATGCTCAGCAGGGTTTCAGAATTGCTTGGGACCCATGACCTCTGTTTTTCTGCCAGTTTCTCCTTGTGGGAATTGGAATATTTATCCTATGCTTGTATCTCCATTGTATATTGGAAGCAGATAATTTGTTCTCTATGTTTCACAGGGAGGGATTATGCCCAGGACAGACTAAATCTATAACCAGTTTTGATGAGACTTTGTACTTAGTATTGTTATTAAAGTGATTTAAGGCTTTGGGGATATTGTAATGGAGTTAATGTATTCTGCATATTAGAAAGAACAGGTCTTTCTGGGTTCAGTGGGTGGAATATGGTTGTTTGGAGCTGTATGTACTCCAGAAAAACATGTTCTTATATCTAATCCATTCCTGTGGGTGTGAACTAATTTTAAGGACCTTTTGATTGAAGCTACTTCAGTTAAGGTGTGACCCCACCTCATTCAGGATGGATTTTAATCCAATTACTGGAGTTCTTTATAAAAGAATCTAATTCAGAGAGAGAGAAAGCCATGGAAACAAGCTGAAATCAATGAAACCCAGAAGAGGAGGGAGAGACCAGCAGATACTGTCATGTTCCTTATCATGTGGCCAGGGGTCAATGACAGCCAGTCTTCGGGAAGAAGGCACCACTTTGATTTGGACATTTTCATGCCCTTAAAATTGTAAGGAAATACATTCCCATGATTTAATCCAACCCTTCTTATGGTATCTGTTTTGAACAGCCTAGGAAACTAACACACTCAGTTTAGAGGAGTTTGAATGCCCCATCTATTTCACTGGAGATAGGCCCCCCTCTTCCATATGTTTAAAGCAGGAAAGCCTTTGTCCCAGGTTCTCTGGCTCAATAATTTCTTACATTGCTTTTGTTTGCTCTGGAGGGCAAATTCTGGGAGGGGGGCATAGTAGAGAGGAGTTTGCCAAGCCAGTCTTTCCTCGGCTGAAGAAGTTCAGGGACCCAGGAAGGGGAGGCAGATTGGCTCCAAACTGTCCTGGCAAAGATTCAGGAAGAGGATCACAAGCCTCTTCCATGGTGCCCCAGTGCTGCACTTTCAGACCTTCCACTCTCCCCTGTGCCCTGAGGAAACATAGCATCTAAGGCTCCTCTGACACCTTTGTATGGAGCAGTTTGAAACAATGGCCACCTTCAAAATTGGCTCCCAGTGATCTGATGTCACTAATCAACAGCCATGACTAGTGGTCTGCTGTATTTAATAACATAAAAGTCAATGATAATCTTAATTTGCTGGAATACTGGAAGTGTTAGATACTTTACGTGGGGTTCACAGGTACCAAAGGGATGATGACTTGAATAACTGTATGCACAGATTTTGCAAGATCTCTCTATAAATATACAACCCCATAATTCTAGGGTAATTAAATACATCAGGTATTTGTATTTTTATACTTTGTCAATGTAGAATAGGATGATAAAATAGCTAAGAAAATATAGGTGAATTTTATCTCATCTTTATTAAACATGCATATTAAAAACTAGGGCAAACACTAAAATTTTTAAAAGATGTATAATTGATATGCTAAGAGCAAAGAAAATGAAATAATAAAAACTGCTCAATTAAAGCCAGAGTTTGGAGAAAAAAGGGGAAAACACAGAATTACTTGAAGAATTTTTGTTTTTGTTTTTTAATACCTATATCTGGACCTACTTACAGAGATTTTGATTTATTTATTTTTGGGCAAGGTTTGTACTGGGAGATAATTCTACATGAGTTACTTGCAATTATATACATCTTGCTAGCAGATATTAAAAAAACTGTTTAAAGTAGTAATAGTAAGAATGTATAGTGTATGGATAAATGGAATAAATGACAGCAGTGTTGTAATGGATAGAAGGAGTATTCTTATACTCCTTATAAGAAGGGAATATTCTTATAAGGTACTGTTACTTTCCTGGCTACTAAAACTAATACCATACAGTTGGTTGGTTTTAACAACAAGAATTTATTTGCTCATGGTTTTGAGCCAGAAGACCAAAATTAAGGCATCAGCAAGGAAATGCTTTCTTCCCAAATACTGCAGCATTCCAGGCTTGCTGCTGGTGATGTTTGCTCCTCAGCTTTTCTGTTACATGGCAATGCCCATGGCACATTATCTCCTTTCTCTCCTGGGTTCTGTTGACTTCCAGCTTCTGGCTGTTCCCATGGCTTCTCTCTATGTCCTTCTCTATAAAGTCTCTAGTAAAAGGATTAAGACCCATCCTGATTCAATTGGCTACACCATAAATAAAACATCTTCAAAGGTCTGTTTACAAATGCATTCAAACCTATAGGATCAGGGATTAGGATCCGAACATACCTTTTGTTGGGGGTATGATTCAATCCCTAACAGGTATGCACAAAACCTGTGAAATGGCATATTATATGAAGGTGGACTTCTCTTTATTAAAAATGCATATTAAAAAACTAGGGCAAACACTAAAAAATTTTAAAGATGTATAATTGATGTGCTAAGAGCTCAATTAAAACCAGTTTGGAGAAAAAAAGGGGAAAACAAAACAAGAGACAAATGCAAGGAATGGGAAACATAGTCAGATATTAATCAGACTATACCAATATTACTTTAAATATGAATGTTCTAAATACACCAACTAGAAGACAGAGACTGATGGAGTGGATAAAAACAAAACCCGGATTATGCATGGATGGATATAGGACATGTTAAATTACACCAAAGATACATAGGGGCCTATAGGCTAAAATGTAAATCATAATGTAAAACATAAGATAACTAAAAATTTAGAAAATTGTATAGTCTAAAATATAAGCCACAATGTAAACCCAAGTGCAACCTTGTTTGAAAGCTATTATCTCAATATCTGTACATCAGTTGTAGTAAATATAGTATGAACATGTAAAAAGATTAGTGCTGGAGAAGGGACAAAGTGTTTTATGTAGGATATGTGGAAGTACCGTATATTGTATATATGAATTACTGTGATCTAAAACTTTTGTCAAGACAAGCTTAATAATTAGAAAAAAAGAAAAAGAAAAAAAAAAAGAAAAAGAAAGGACATAGACACTGAGGAAGAGATGGAAGAAGTTGCCTTGCCATTGTGCATACAGGGCAACACTTATTGCAGTGATGGAAGGCAAAACATCAAAAACAAAGCTTTTTAATTTTTTAATTTTTTGATACCCCAATTTATTTTACCTTAATTTTTCTAAATTAGTATGTATTCTATATTTAACCTTTAAACACATCATTATATTCCATTTTACTATTAATGGAACCTGGCAATATATTAGGCTTCATTTTTGAAGAAGTTTTGGATCACAGAGTGGTTCAACAATGGCAGGGGAGAATACTGGTATGGGATGTTATTGACAGGGGACACATGTGGCAGGGAGTTCTCCAGGGCATATATCCAGGGTACATAAAAATGTTTGGATATTTTCATAGTGGTTACAGTTAAAATTGACAACTGAGGGAGTGTTGGGTTTCTAGCCAGGGGAGCTCTATCACATTCCCTAATGGAACAGCAACAATCCCTCAAGTGCAATGGCAAAGACCAAAAAAAGAAGGAAGGTCCAACAATGAGCCCTTGATACTAATGACTGTTTGTGAGCCTGTGCACCTGAAATAAGAACTAGGCCTAGAGCTGCAGGGTGCCTAAGAGTTCCCTCCTGAGAGCCTCCGTGTTGCTCAAATGTGGCCAGTCTCAAAGTCAAACTCAGCATGTAAATGCATTGCCTTGCCCACAGCATGGGACATGACTCCCCAGGATGAGTCTCCCTGGTGCCAAGGGATTACTACCAAGTACCAGTTGATGTAACTAGAAAATGACCTCGAATAAAAGGGTCAACTCAGACCAGCAGAATATCTCAGCCTACATGTAATATCAGGAGTTAAAAATGCTTTTTGACCTTGAATAAAAATGGAAAGGACAAATGAGTTTATATGGCTATGAGTCTCCAGAAAAGAGCCGGGAGGTTGTCAGAGGTACTGCCCTTATGCAAACCTCAGTAGAGTCCCAGAGACAGATAAAGTAGATACAACCCCAGGTATTGGCTCTTCTGAGGGCTGCAGAGACCCGCAAGTTCTATGGTCATGGCAGATGGAGTTCAGTGCCATGTCAGTTGGCTCTATTTTGGAGCTTGTGTTTCTGTGTGATGGAGCTGGACTCAGATGTGATCTTTGTTCGCAAGCCTCTCCTGTTACTTTTACTGGACCTATGGTTGGCGCTGGGGTTTAGTGTATACTCAGAGGACCTGAATCTCTGGACTGTCCATGCAATAGCCAGGCCCTGAGCCTCAACAGACTTGCAATTCCTATGCTCTGGTTTATTGGACTTACCCTACTCAGCTAACATGGAGGTGAAGAAGGTCAACCACCACACCAGGGAGCCAAGAGTGCCTACAACTGAAAGCAGGAGAATTGCATCCAGCATCCATGTGGAATCTAAGCCTCCTCTTGATATAGACGTGGAGTGGCATAACCATTCTTGGGTCCACAGGATGGAGGAATAGAGTATGGATTAGAGTGGACTTACTGATGTTCTATTCATGAACTATTGTGATTAGTAATTGAAGAAAATGTGGCATTGGTGTGGAGAAAGTGACCACTGTAGCTGCTGAGGGTGGGGAGTGAGAAGAAAAGAAGTGATATAGGGCATTTTCAGGACTTGAAGTTGTCCTGGTTAGTACTGCAGGGACAGTTACTGGACATTGTATGTACTCCCATGGCTCACTGGGTGGGCTGGGGGAGAGTGTAAACTATCATGTGGACCATTGACCATGTGGTGCAGCAGTGCTCAGAGATGTATTCACCGAGTGCACTGAATGTCCCATGATGATGGAGGAGGTTGTTGTTATGGGAGGAGTGGGGTAAGGGGGTGGGGGTTATGTGGAGACCTCATATTTTTTAATGTAACATTAAAAATAAATAAATAAAGACAAAAAATAAAGCAAAAAACCCCAAAACAAACAAACAAAAACAAGACTCAATTATATGTTGTCTACTATATGTTGTCTAATTATAAAGACAATGATTGACTCTCCCCTCAATGTTCCTAGAAAAGTGATCCCTAGAAAAAGAGTGGAAGCAGATGCTGGCATAACAATTATCAAAAACCCTCCAAGAATGGTGATTCTTACTTGGTTCTTTATATTATCTGAATTACTTTCTTATAAAATAGAGCATTGATTACTTTCATAATAAAAAAGTTATTTTCATCTGAGTGAGCAAAAAAATACACAATGATAGATTAAAAGTAAAGTGATGGAGAAAGATATACCATGTTTACACTAATCACAGGAAATCTGGAGTATCTATATCAATGTCAGACAGGGAGTGGATATGGCTCAAGCCATTGAGTACCTGCTTCCCAATGGGAGGTCCTGGGTTGAGTTCCTGGTGCCTCCTAAAAAACACACAACAAACAACAAGCAAAGCAAATGGAAAAAACTACTCAGGGGAGCCAGTATGGCTCAGTGGTTGAGTGTTGGCTTCCCACATATGAAGTCCCAGGTTCAATCCCTGGCCCCCAGTACCTCAAAAAAAAAAAAAAAAAAAAAAAATCAGACAAAGCAGACTTTGAAACAAGGAAAATAATTGGGAATAAAGAGGGAATGTACATAATGATAAAAGGGGCACTTGAAAATAACAAAATCTTCAATGTATATACACATAATGGCATCAAAATACTTGAGAAAAATACTGGTAAACTTAAAGGACAAATAGACAAATCCACTATATGTTTGGAGAGCTCAATATCCCTCTTTCTAAAATTGTGATAGATTTAACAGGCAGAAAATCAGTATGGATATAGTTAATATGAATGACCCTATCAATCAACGTTTTAGAATACTCCATCCAACAACAGCAGAAAACACATTCTTTTTGAGCTCACATGGAAAATTTACAAAGATAAACCACATTCAAGACCACATTTAAAATAAAATAATACAAACTGTTCTTTCAGTCCACAGGGAAATTAAGCAAGAAATCAATAACAGAAAAATACATGGAAACCTCCAAATATTTAGAGATTAAATAACACTTTTCTAAGTAACATATGGGTCAAAGAAGTCACCTCTAGAAAAATTTTAAAAAACATTTTTAAACAACCGAAAATATAATTTATCAAATTTTGTGGGATATAGGCATATCGCAGAGATATTGCAGGTTTAGTTCCAATCCACTACTATAAAATGAATATCACAATTAAACAAGTAACATAAATTTTTTGGTTTCCCAGTGCATATAAAAATTGTTTAACAATAATGTAGTGTATTAATGTGTGGAAGTGTATTATGTCTAAAAAATGTACTTACCTTAATTAAAATGTGACTCAAAGACCTGAAGTTAGCACATACTTTCGGAAAATGGCATGGATAGATTGCTCAATGCAGGGTTTTCACAAACTTTAAAAAATGCAGTATTTATGAAAGACAATAAAACAAAGTGCAATAGGATGAGATATCTCTGTATATCTAAATCAATGATTAGAGGGAAATTTATAGCATTAAATGCATGAATTAACAACAACAACAAAAAGATCTAAAATTATGAACCTAAGCTTCCACCTTAAGAAATTAAAGGAGAACAATTGAAGCCTAAAGCAAGCAGAAGAAAATAAATAGTAAAACTTAGAGCAGAGAGGATTGTGGGAAGATGGCAGAATAGGAAGTGCCAAGAATCAGTCACTCCACCAAAACAACTATTGAACTGTTAGGAACTACCTGAATCAACCATTTGTTCTAGGGGAACATTGTGGCTACCAAACCACTCCCCCAAGCCTGTCAGGCAGCAATAGGGACTGGGACACCACTTTCTGGCTCATGTTGCTGGTGCAAGGGTGGGACACAAAGAACTAGCTCTCCAGACTTGAGGATGTGTGGTCTGATACCAGATTGCCACCTTTTATTTATTTATTTTATTAATTTTATGTTTATGTAACAACAAGGCATAATATACGGGATTCAATTACCATATAACACCTCACTTCTAACACCTTACATTTGTGTGGAATATTTGCTACAAATGATGAAAACACAGTTTTATCATTGTAATGTAATGGTTAGGCTAATATGTCAACTCAGCGAGGTAATTGTGCCCAGTTGTTTGGTCAAGCAAGCACTGAGCTAATTGTAATACAAAGACATTTATGGACTTTGATCATCAGTGAATTTACTGCATAGATGGTTGATTACATCTACAATCAACCAGAGAGACTGCTGTCAGCAATGAGTGACATTTTATCCAATCAGTTCAATGCCTTAAAAGGGGAAGTAATTTCAGTATTCAGAGAGACTTTCCAAGCTTGTCTTTGGACAACCAAGGCCTCCTGGGAAACCCATCAAGGGCCTTCATTAGACATGCATCAGAACCCCTAGGTTTGCTGCCTGCCTATGGAATGTGGACTTGTGCATCCCCATGGTCGCATGAGAGAATTTTATAAAATCTCACATTATTTACAGATATCTTCTGTTGATTCTGTTTCCCCAGAGAACTCTAATACCTGTACTATTAACTGTAGCCTATGGTTTGACTTAGGATTTACTGTATATTATAGTGCCATGGATTTTAAAAAATTATTCTACTACCTTATATTTAATCCAATATTTCACTTTTTAATCACATTCAGATATGTGTTTAAGTGCTGTTAATTACATTTACAATATTGTCCTACCATTACCACCACCTATTATCAAAACATTCCCATCATTCCAAAGAGGAACCCCATATATATTAAGCCTTAATTCCCATTCCCTGTCCTCCCCTCTTTCTCCTACAAACCTATATTCTAGATTCTGACTCTGAGTTTGCATATTTTAATTGTTTCAAATCAGTGAGCTCATACAATATCTGTCTTCTTGTGTCTGGCTTATTTCACTCAACCTGAGGTCTTCACAATTCATGCATGTTGTTGCATGTATCAGAACTTCAGTCCTTTTTTATGGTTGAATAATTTTCTATTCTATGTATATACCATATTTTATTTATCCATTCATCAGTTTGTGGGCATTCGGACTATTTCCATCTTTTGGCAATTATGAATAATGCTACTATGAACATCAGTTTGCAGATTTCTGTTTTGAGTCCCTGCTTTCAATTGTTTTGGGTATATACCAAATAGTGGAATTGCAGAATCATATGGTAGTTCTATGTTTAGCTTTCTGAGAAACTGCCAAATTGTCTTCCACAGTGGCTGCACAATTTTTCATTGCCACCAGCAATAAATGAATGTTCCTATTTCTCTTCATCCTTTCCAACACTTGCTATTTTCTGATTTTCATTAGTAGCAGTCATTCTAATGGTATGAAATAATATCTCATTGTAGTTTTTATTTGCATTTCCTTGATGGCTAATGATGTTGAGCATCTTTTCGTATGCTTTCTGACCATTTGTATATCTTCTTTGGAGAGATGTCTATACAAGTCTTTTGTCCATTTTAAAACTGGTGTTTGTCTTTTTGTTGTTAAGTTGTCCCTTTGGGGAATAAAAGTTTTAAAATTTGATGAGGTCCCATTTATCAATTTTTTTCTTTTGTTGTTTGTGCTTTGAGTGTAAAGTCTAAAAAACATTGCACACCATAAGGTCCTGAAGATGCTTCCCTACATTTTTTTCCTAGGAGTTTGCTTGTTCTAGCACATATATTTAGGTGTTTGTGACATTTTGAGTTGATTTTTATCCATGGTGTGAGGTAGGGCTCCTTTTTTTTTTCAAATGATGATCCTGCTTTCCCAGCACCATTTGTTAATGAGACTATACCTTCCCAATTGAGTGATCTTTGCCCTTGTCAAAAATCATTTGGCCATAATTAAGAGGTGATTTCTGAGTTCTTAATTTGATTCCATTGATCTATATGTCTGTCCTTGTGCCAGTACCATGCTGTTTTGATTACTGTGGCTTTGTAATAAGGCTTAAGATAGGGAAGTATGACTCCTCCAGCTTCATTCTTCTTTTTTGAGATGGCTTCAGCTGTTTGGGGCTCCTTGCCCTTCTATATAAATTTCCATTTCTGCAAAGAAGGTTATTGGAATTTTGACTGGGATTGCATTGAATCTATAAATTGCTTTGGATACAATCAATATCTTAATGAGATTTAGTCTTGTGATCCATTAACACAGAATGTCCTTCCACTTATTTAGGTCTTCTTTGATTTCTTTTAGTAATTTTTTGTAGTTTTCTATGTAGAAGTCCTTTACATCCTTGGTTAGATATATGCCTAGATATTTTATTCTTTTAATTGCTATTGTGAATGGAAATTTTTTTCTTGATTGCTTCTTCTGATTGTTCCTTGCTTGCATATAGAAGCACTAATCATTTTGGGGTGTGGATCTTGGATCCTGCCACTTTGCTGAATTCATTTATTAGTTGCAGGTGCTTTGTGGTAGATTTTTCAAGATTTTTATATATAAGATCATATTATCTGAAAATAGTGGACTTTTACTTCTTCCTTTTTTCATTTCTGATTTTAGTGATTTGTATCCTCCTTTTTCCTTTCAGTCTGGCTAAAGCTTTGTAAATTTTATCAATCTTTTCAAAGAACCAAGTTTGATTTGTTTTTGTTCATTCTCTCTTTTTTTCCTATTTCATTTATCCCCACTCTAAACTTTATTTCTTACCTTCTTGCTTTGGTATAGTTTGGTCTTCCTTTTTCTATTTCTTCTAGTCTTTTTTGTATTTTAATGTAAGCATTTAGAACTATAAATTTCCCTCCCAGTATTGCTATGCATCCCATAGGTTTTGGTATGTTATGTTTTCATTTCCATTTGCCTAAAGATATTTCCTAATTTTGCTTCTGATTTTCTCTTTAACCCATTGGTGATTTATGATTATGTTGCTTATTTTCCACATATTTGTGAATTTTCCATTTCTCCCTCTGTTATCAATTTATTGCTTCACTCTGTTGTGATTGCAAAATACACGTTGTGTGATTTCAATATTTTTAATTTCCTGGAGCCTTGTTTTGGGACCTAACATATGGTTTCTCTTAGAGAATGATCCATGTCTACTCTAGAATAATGTATATTCTCTCATTGGTAAAGTGTTCTATATATGTCTGTTAGGACTAGTTGGTTTAGAGTATTACTCAAGCCTTGAATTTTTTTACTGATCTTCTGATGAGATGTTCTACCCATTATTGAGAGTGGTATACTAAAATTTCCTACTATTAATATAGGTCCACCAATTTCTTGCTTCAAATCTATCAGTTTTTGCTGCATTTATTTGGGGTCTCTGTTGTTACATGAGTATATATTTAAAATTGTTACATCTTCTTGTTGAATTCTTCCCTTTTTCAATATATAATGACCACCTTTTTCTTCATTACTGTTTTTATCTTAAAGTCTTTCTTATCTGATATTGGAATAGCTACCCCAGTTCTCTTTTGGTTCCTACTTGCATATTTTTTCAATCCCTTCATGTTCAACCTACTGGGACCTTTAAATTTAAAGTGAGTCTCTTGTAGTCATACTTAAAAAAAAAATTCCATTCTGCCAATCTCTGCCATTTGATGGAGAATTAATCAATTTACCTTTAAAGCCATTACCAGTGATGCAAGATTTCCTTTTGCCATTTTCCTATTTAGCTTTTGTGTTTCTTAAATATATTTTGTCCTTCATTTCCATTAATACCTACTTTTATATTTATTTGATTTTTTGTTGCACCATATTGAGTGGTTTCTCATTTCTATCTAGGTATACTTTTCACCCACTTTCCTTGTGGTTACCATGGGGTTAAAACTCATCTCCTGGCGGCGGACTTGGCCCAGTGGTTAGATCATCCGCCTACCACATGGGAAGTCCGCCGTTCAAACCCCGGGTCTCTTGACCTGTGTGAAGCTGGCCCATGTGCAGTGCTGATGCATGCAAGAAGTGCCCTGCCTTGCAGGGGTGTCCCCCGCCTAGGAGAGCCCCACGCACAGGAGTGTGCCCCGTAAGGAGAGCCGCCCAGGGCGAAAGAAAGTGCAGCCTGCCCAGGAATGGTGCCGCACACATGGAGAACTGACACAACAAGATGATGCAACATAAAGAAACACAGATTCCTGGTGCTGCTGACAACAACAGAAGCAGACAAATAAAACACAGCAAATAGACACAGAGAACAGACAACCAGGGTGGGGGGGAAGGGGAGAGAAATAAATAAAAATAAATAAATCTTTAATAATAAAAAAAAACTCATCTCCTAAATATATAACAATCATATTTTTGTACTGATTACCTCTTATATTGTATATTTTGCATCCAAAAACATAGATTGTTACTTTTTATGCATTTGAATTTTAGCATCAGTAGGAAGTAAGATGTGGAATTACATACTGAAGAACACACTACAATAATAATGGCATTCATAATTAACCCAAATGTTTACTTTTACCAGAGGTCTTTATTTCTTTATGCTGTTTTGAACCATGTTTAGTGTCCTTTCCTATCATCATGAAGAACTCCCTTTAGCATTGTTTGTAGAGCTGGTCTAATTGTGATGAACTCCCTCAGCTGTTGTTTACCTAAGAATGTCTTAATCTCTCCTTCATTTTTTAAAAGCAAACTTTGTTTCAACTTCAAAAATTCAAATAACAGACAAAAGGCAGCTTAAATTATGGAAGCTTTACTCCAAAAAATGTGCCCAGGCACATTTATCTCATTTAATTCTAAAAACAAACTCAATTGTTTCTCCATGTTCAGAAAGATACATAAATGAACACAGATTGGATAAATGACATGACCAAGGTTTCCTTGTTAAAGAAGAAAGTGAAGAAAAAATGCTTAATAATATTCATATCTCATAAAACTAAACCCATATTCATTTTTTATCCTTTGGCATTGATGTATTACCTTCTTGGCATTTGCTACAAAAAATACTATAATTTTACTGTTAATTGTAGCCTATAAGTTACATTAGTTGCATTTTTCCCATGTATACCCATATTGTTAACACCTTGTAGTAGAACATTCTTGTGTTTATATTATTAACCACAATTCTCATTTACCACCAAAATCACAGTTATACAGAACCTAGGTTATCCTCTAGCTGTCTTAAATTAGCATTAACTTCCCTAGACTACCCTTTCAGCTGCAATCATGTTTATAAATCAGCAGTATTTGTTAAATTCATTATAATGTGCTACCACCAATTCCATCTATTAGTACATATTTACAATTGTCCTTATTAAACATTCTAAATATATTTAACATCAGCTCCCCCTTTTTGACCCACATTCTATCTCCTGCTATCCTATATACTATAGTCCAACTCTCTAAGTTTACTCATCGCATTTAGTTCATATCGGTATGACCATACAATATTCATCCTCTTGTGTCTGGCTTATTTCACTCAACATTTATCAATATTGTCATGTGCTTCCCCAGTTCATTTCTTCTTATAGCTGAATAGTATTCCATCATATGTATATACATTTTGTTTATCCATTCATTAGTTGATAGGCACTTCAGTTGTCTCTATATTTTAGCACTTGTGAATTGCTATGCATGTCAGTGTGCAAATGTCACTTTACAACCTTGCTTTCAGTTCTTGTGAATATATTCCTAGTAACAGGATTGCTGGCTCATATGGCAGTTTTATATATTTAGTTTCTTGAGGAATGTCAAGCTATCTTCCACAGAGGCTGTACCATTCTACATTTCCACCAACAGTGAAGATATGTTTCTATTTTACCACATCTTCTCCAGCATTTATTGTTTTCTGCTTTTTATTTTTTTTAATTTATTTTTATTTTTTTTAATTTTTTTTCTTCTTTTTTTTTTTATTGACTTTGTAATAATATTACATTAAAAATATATATGTGAGGTCCCATTCAACCCCACCCCCCACCCCCCTCTCCCCCCCCAACAACACTCGTTCCCATCATCATGACACATCCATTGGATTTGGTAAGTACATCTTTGGGCACCTCTGCACCTCATAGACAATGGTTCACATCATGGCCCATACTCTCCTCCATTCCATCCAGTGGGCCCTGTGAGGATTTACAATGTCCGGTGATTACCTCTGAAGCACCATCCAGGGCAGCTCCATGTCCCAAAGACGCCTCCACCTCTCATCTCTTCCTGCCTTTCCCCATACCCATCGTCCACCATGTCCACTTTTCCCAATCCAATGCCACCTCTTCTATGTGGACATTGGATTGGTTGTGTCCATTTCACCTCTATGTCAAGAGGAGGCTCAGATTCCACATGGATGCTGGATGCAATCCTCCCATTTTCAGTTGTAATCACTCTAGGCTCCATGGTGTGGTGGTTGTCCTTCTTCAACTCCATCTTAGCTGAGTGTGGTAAGTCCTCGGCTGTAAGAACAAACACACTACAAACACATGTGATAACATGGATGAATCTTGAGAACCTTATGTTGAGTGAAGCAACCCAGACATTGAAGGACAAATACTACATGACCTCAATGATATGAAATAAACAAGTTTTCTGCTTTTTAAATATGGCCATTCTGTAAGGTGTGAAATTATATCTCAATGTAGTTTTGATCTTCATTTCCCTAAAAGCTAGTTATTTCAGACATTTTCTCATTTGCTTTTTGGTCATTTGTATTTCCACTTTGGAAAAATGTCTATTCAAGTGTTTTGCCCATTTTTAAATTGAGTTTGCTTGCCTTTTTATTGCTGAGTTGTATGATATTTTTCTATAACAAGGATATAAAAGCCTTATCTGATATGAGATTTCCAAATATTGTCTCCCTTTGAGAAGGCTGCCTTTTTTAAAATACGTTTTTTATTTATTTTTAAAAGATACTTAGATTACATTAAAAAATAAGGGATTCCCATGTGCACCACTCCCCCACACCTCCCACCTTTTCCCCACATTAGTAACTTCTTTTATTAGTGTGGTACATTCATTGTAATTGATGAACACATTTTGGAGCATTGCCACTAAGCATGGATTATAGTTTACATTGTAGTTTACACTCTCTCCCATTCAATTCTGTAGGTTATGGCAGGATGCACAATGGCCTGTATCTGTCATTGCAATGTCATACAGGTCAATTCCAAGTCCTGAAAATGCCCCTGCATTATACCTCTTTTTCCCTCTTCAGCATCTTCAGTGGCCACTGTCTTCACATCAATGATATAATTTCTTCCATTGCTAGATTCACAATAAGTCTATAGTGGAATACCAGTAAGTCCCCTCTAATCCATATATTCTTTCCCAATTCCGAGGATTCTGGGATGGTGATGTCTACTCCACCTCTAATTGAGAGGGAACTTTGATCCCATATGTCTGATGGATGGGACTTTCTTGCTCGCAGTTGTAGACTCTCTTGGTTCCTTGGTGTGGTGGTTGTCCATCCTCACCTTGTTGGTTGTCCTGGGTGAGTCCAGTGAACTGGAGAGTAGGTGTTGCAACTCTGTTGATATTTGGGGCCCAGCTGGCACATGGACAGCCCAGTTTCAAGACTCTTGGATGTATACCTACCAACTGCAGCATCAACTGTAGTTTAAAAAAAAAAAGGGACAGAAGAGGCATGTGTAGAGAAGTCACACCTGAGTCCAATTCTGTCATGCTCAGGTGCACAAACTCCAAAGTAAGGCCCACTGGCAAGGCACCAAATTCTGGAACTATCTGCCATGGCCATAGGACCTGAGTATTTCCAGAGTCTTCAGGAGTCCCACTATTTGGGGTAGTATCTACTTTGACTGTCTATGAGATTCTGCTGAGATATGCAAAAGTATTACTTCTCTGATGACCTCCTGACTCACTGTGAAGTCTCTTAGTCATATAAACTCATTTGTCTTTACCTTTACCTCCTTTTATTTAAGATCTTTTTCCAGTGGCATCACCAGTTGGTGCTTGGTATTAATCCCTTGGTGCCAGGGAGGGTCATGCCCAGGAATCATGTCCTATACTTGGGGGAAGGTAATGCATTTATATGCTTAGTTTGGCTTAAAGAGGGGCCACATTTGAGCAACCAGTAGGCTATCAGGAGGTACCTCCTAGGCACCCTACAATACTAAGCTAAATTGCAAATTCAAGGGCAAAGCCTTATAAGCATTGTTGTCAGTATCAAGGGCTATCAACAGACCATCCTTCTTCACTAGTCATTGGCCCTGTACTTGGCGGATTGTTGCCGTTCCATTGGAGAATGTGGCAGAGCTCCCCAGGATGAGAATTCAGTATTCTTTCAGTCGTTGTGTGACACTCTACCCACTGTGGCAATGCCCTATAAATATTTGAACATATTTACATACCTTATATGTATGCCCAGGTCAACTTCCTCCTATGTATTCCCCATCGCTGACACCCCACACCAAATACCCTCTCCTGCCATAGTTGTAACCCTTCTGAGATCCAAATCTTCAAAAATGAAGCCAAGAATATTGGAGAAGGCTGCCTTTTGATTGTCTTGATGAAGTCTTTTGTAGAAAAAAGTGTTTAATAGGGGAGTGGATGTAGCTCAGTGGTTGAGTACCTGCTTCCCATGTATGAGGTCTTGGGTTTGATCTCTGGTAACTCCTAAAAAAAAGTGTTTAATTTTGAAGAGGTCCCATTTATCTATTTTTTTCTCTCATTGCTTGTGTTTTGGGTATAAGGGTTAAGAAACCACCACCTGCCACAAGATCTTGAAGACATTTCCCTACATTTTCTTCCAAGAGTTTTATGGATGTGTCTTTTATATTTAGGTCTTTGATACACTTTGAGTTCATTTTTGTATAAGGTGTAAGATGGGGGTCCTCTTTCTTCCTTTGGGTATGGTATCTAGTTCTCTCAGCACCATTTGATGAATAAATTGTTCTGGCCCAACTCGGTGAGCTTGTCAAAAATCACTTTGCATTAATTTGAGGATCTATTTCTGAACTCCCAGTTGAATTCCATTGATCAACATGTCTATCTTTGTGCCAGAACCATTTTGTTTTTTGTTTGTTTGTTTTACCTCAGTAGCTAAATAATAGGCTTTAAAGTCAGGAAGTGAGAGTCCTCCAACTTCATTCTTCTTTTTAAAGATATTGTTGGCTATTTGGGAACTTTTACACTTCCAAATATACTTGATAATTGGCCTTTCCAGTTAAAAAAAAAAAAAAAAAGAAACCAAACCAAACAAAAACCAGTGTTGAAAGTTTTATTGGGCTAGCATTGATAAATTTGGGTAAAATGGACATTTTAATAATATTCAATCCTTCAATGCATGAATATGCAGTGTTCTTCCACTTATTTAGATCTTTGATTTCTTTTAGCAATGCTTTGTAGCTTTCTGAATACAAGTCTTTTATGGCTTTGGTTAAGGTTATTTCTAAATATTTGATTCATTTAGTCACTATTGTAAATGGGATTTTTCCCCTGATTTTCCCATTGTATTGCTTATTAGTAGTGTATAGACACACTGTTAATCTTTGCATGTTAATCTTGTATCCTTCCACTTTGTTGAACTCTTTCATTAGCTCTAGTAACTTTGTTGCAGATTTTCAGAATTTTCTAGGTATAGGATCATGTCATCGTAAATAATGAAAGTTTTATTTCTTTCTTTCCTATTTGGATGCATTTTATTTTATTTTATGGCCTAATTGCTCTACTAGAATGTGTAGCACAATATTGAGTAACAGTGAAGATAGTGGGCATCCTCATCTTGTTCCCATTCTCAGCAGGAAATATTCAGTCCTTCACTGTTGAGTACAATGCTATCTTTGGGTTTGTCATATATACACTTTACTATGTTGAGAAAGTTTTCTTCTATTCCTGTCTTTTGGAGTCTTTTACCAAGAAAGAATGCTGGATTTTGTCAAGTGCCTTTTCCATATTAATCAAGAGGATCATGTGAATTTTCTTCCTTGATTTATTAGTGTGGTATATTACATTGATTGATTCCTTGTGTTGAACCACCCTGGCACACCAGGGATAAACTCCACTTGATCCTGATGTGTAATTCCTTTAATGTGCTTTTGGATTCAATTAGCAAATTTTTTTTTGAGGATTTTTGCATTTGTATTTATTAGAGAAAATTATCTATAATTTTCTTTCTTCATGATATCTTTATCTAGCTTTGGTACTAGGGTGATGTTGGTGTTATAGAATGATTTTGGTAGCATTCCCTCTTATTTTATATTTTGAAGAGTTTGAGCAAGATTGATATTAATTCTTTGAATAATTGGTAGAATTTACCTGTTAAGCCATCTGGTACTGGCCTCTTCATTTTGAGGAAGTTTTTTGATGACCTTTTCAATCTCTTTACTTGTGACTGGTTTATTGAGGTCTTTTTTTCTTTGAGGGTCAGAGTAGTTTATATGTTTTGAAGAATTTTTCCAATTCATCTGTTTTGTCTAGTTTGTTGGCACACAGTTTTTTATAGTATCCTCTTATGAGCTCTTTTATTTCTACAGGGTCAGTAGTAATGTCCCTCTTCTCATTTCTGGTTTTAATTATTTGTGTCTTCTCTCTTTTTTCTTTGTCAATCTACATAAAGATTTGTCAATTTTGTTGATCTTTTTTTAAAATTTTTTAAAATTGATTTTGTAAAAATATTACATTAAAAAAAAATATGAGGTTCCATTCAACCCCACCACCCCCACCCCACCACTCCCCCCCCCCCAGCAACATTCACTCCCATCATCATGACACATCCATTGCATTTGGTAAGTACATCTCTGGGCATCTCTGCACCTCATGGTCAATGGTCCACATCATGGCCCATACTCTCCCCCATTCCATCCAGTGGGCCCTGGGTGGATTTACAATGTCTGGTGATTGCCCCTGAAGCACCGTCCAGGGCAACTCCAAGTCCCAAAGGCACCTCCACATCTCATCTCTTCCTGCCATTCCCCATACCCATCAGCCACCATGTCCACTTTTCCCCCTCCAATGCCACCTTTTCTCTGTGGACCTTGGATTGGTTGTGTCCATTGCACCTCTATGTCAAGAGGAGGCTCAGATTTCACATGGATACTGGATGCAATCCTCCTGCTTTCATTTGTAGGCTCTCTAGGCTCCATGGTGTGGTGGTTGTCCTTCTTCAACTCCATCTTAGCTGAGTCCAATAAGCCCAATTGTAGGAGCTGGAGTCTGTTGAGGCTCAGGGCCTGGCTATCATTTTGTTAGTCCAGAGATTCAAATCCCCTAATTATATCTTAAACCCCAACACCAACTACAATTCCAGTAAAGTAGCATGAAAGTCTTATGAAAAGAGATCCCATCTGAGTCCAGTTTCATCACACAGAAACACCAGCTCCAAAGAAGGGCCATCTGACATGGCAGTGAACCCCCTTCTGCCATGACCATAGAACCCATGGGTCTCTTTAGCCCTCCAAGGAACCAATACCTGGGGATTGTATCTACTTTATCTGTCTCTTAGACTCTGCTCAGTTGTGCATAAGGGCAATCCTTCTGACAGCCTCCAGACTCTTTTTTAGTGACTTGTAGCCATATAAACTCATTTCTCCTTTCCTTTTCCCCCTTACATTAGGTCAAACAGCATTTTAAAGTCATGTTATTATATGTAGACAGGGATATTCTGCTGATCTGCATCGAACCTTCAATTCAAGGTCATTTTCCAGTTGCATCATCAGTTGGTAGTTGATAGTGATCCCTCAGTGCCAGGGAGGCTCATCCCCGGGTGTCATGTCCCACGCTGGGGGGAAGGCAGTGCATTTACATGCTGACTTTGGCTTCGAGACTGGCCACATTTGAGTAACATGAAGGCTGTCAGGAGGAAATTCCCAGGCACAGTGCTGCTCTAGGCCTTGTTCTTATTTCAGGCATATAGGATCACAAGCATAGTCATTAGTACAGGGGCTCCCTGTTGGACCCTCATTCCTTCCCAGTCCTTGCCACTGCACCTAGGGGAATGCTGCTGCTCTCCTAGGAACCACGACAGAGCACGCCCGGCCAGGAACCCAGTACCCTCCCAGCTGTAGTTTTTAATTGTTGCCACTATGAGTATATCCAAACATTACCATGCACCCTGGAAATATGCCCTGTATAGCTCCCTGTCAGCCATATATCTCTTGTCAATAGTATCCTATACCAGTATTCCTCCGCTGCCATTGTTGAACCACTCTGTGATCCAGAACTTCCTGAAAATTGAAGCCCAATATAATGTCAGGATCCCTTACTAGCAAAATGGCATATAGCGATGGGTTTAAAGGTTAGATATAGAATATGTGTTGGCTTGGAAAAATTCTACATCTTATCTTTTTCTTTTTTCTTTTCTTCCCCTAATTATTGAACTTCTCTTCACAAGAGCCCTAGACCACAGCAATTCATACATACAATATACAGCACTCCCACACATCCACCACAAGACCTTTTCCCTTCCACAGCGATACTCTTACAACCTATTCACATCATATTTACTTAAAGTGATGTACAGAGTCTGAGACAATAGCTTTCAAACAAGGTGACATCTGTGCTTACATTGTGGTGTATACTTTAGGATATATAGTTTTCTAAATTGTTAGTTAACCTATGTTTTACATTATGGTTTACATTATCAGTCTGTTGTCCCCTATATGTTTATGGTGTAATATTACATGTTTTATATCCATCCTTGTGTACTCTCGCGAAACTCCTCTCTTACCCCACTTTTACCTTGGTTCCACACATTTAACATCCATTTCCCCACCCCCTTGGTGCCCACAGTGACAGCCAGCCTCCATTTCCAGAGGAGCCACGTCCAGAGATACTTGCAACAGGGTTCAGGGCCTAACTTGCTCAACTGCCCCAATGCCCTGGGAGCCACCCTTTCTCTCGAGAGATACAGTTCCCTCTATTTGATGGCATTCGTCCTCCCCAGGATGTGGGTCCACCCGCACTCTCACTACTTGGGTCTCTACCCAATGGTACCACCCACTCTGGCAAAATGAGCATTCAGACATTCCCCAGGAGCCCGTCCTGCATCAGACCATCCCCTCCGAGAATTCTAAACAGGTAACCCTCTTAATTATATTTTGATACAATTTTCTCAGCATTTTACTCTCAACCAACACCTGATGCTCTCCTATGTTCGTATGCTACCCCTCCCTCCCCCCACCTTTTTGGGCAAGATTACCCATCCGCCCATCCCCAGCCCCCCTCCAACCTGCAAAGCCCCACCCAAAGGCAACCCCTTGCCCCCATTTTATCTCTTCTTTGTGTTTATACTTACCACCAGCTCATCATAAATTCCACCCCTGCAGACGTCGGCTCACATCCTTCCTCCACCCCCCGATTTACTGTAAGCCTATCGTTCAGTCTCTAGCTCTCTGAGGCAGCTTGCTTATTTCATATCATTGAGGTCATGTAGTATTTGTCCTTCAATGCCTGGGTTGCTTCACTCAACATAAGGTTCTCAAGATTCATCCATGTTATCACGTGTGTTTGTAGTATATTTGTTCTTACAGCCGAGTAGTATTCCATTGTGTGTATATACCACATTTTATTGATCCACTCATCTGTTGATGGGCATTTGGGTTGATTCCAACTTTTGGCGATAGTGAACAATGCTGCTATGAACATTGGTGTACATATATCGGTTTGTGTCCTTGTTTTCAGTTCTGCTGGGTATATACCCAGCAGTGGTATTGCTGGATCATATGGCAAATCTATGGTTAGTTTTTTGAGAAACTGCCAAACTGTCCTCCAGAATGGTTGGATCCTTCTGCATTCCCACCAGCAGTGGATGAGTGTTCCCCTTTCTTCACATCCTCTCCAGCATTTGTATTCTTCTGTTTTTTTCATAGCTGCCAATCTTATGGGAGTAAGATGGTATCGCATTGTAGTTTTGATTTGCATTTCCCTGATAGCTAGAGATTTGGAGCATTTTTTCATGTGCTTTTTAGCCATTTGTATTTCTTCTTTGGAGAAGTGTCTGTTTAAATCTTTCTCCCATTTTAAAAATGGGTTGTTTATCTTTTCATTTTCAAGATTTATGAGTTCTTTATATATGCAAGTTATAAGTTTCTTATCAGATATATGGTTGCCAAATATTTTCTCCCAGTGTGTGGGCTCCCTTTTTACTTTCTTGACAAACTCCTTTGAGGTGCAGAAGGCTTTAATTCTGAGGAAGTCCCATTTATCTATTAGTTCTTTTGCTGCTCGTGCTTTTGGTGTGATATTCATGAATCCATTTCCTATTACAAGGTCCTGTAGATGTTTCCCTACACTGCTTTCCAAGGTTTTTATGGTCTTGGCTCTTATATTTAGGCCTTTGATCCATCTTGAGTTGATCTTTGTATAAGGTGTGAGATGGTAATCCTCTTTCATTCTTCTACATATGGCTATCCAGTTCTCCAGGCACCATTTGTTGAATAGGCCACTCTCTCCCAGTTGAGAGGGTTTGGTGCTTTATCGAATATTATATGGCTATATATGTGAGGTTCTATATCAGAGCTTTCAATTCAATTCCATTGGTCTGTGTGTCTCTCCTTATGCCAATAACATGCTGTTTTCACTACTGTAGCTTTGTAGTATGTTTTGAAGTCAGGTAGTGTGATTCCTCCAATTTTGTTTTTCTTTTTCAATATGTCTTTGGCTATTCGGGGTCTCTTTCCTTCCCAAATAAATTTCATAGTTAGTTTTTCTAGTTCCTTAAAGAAGGCTGTGTTAATTTTTATTGGGATTGCATTGAATGTGTAGATCAGTTTTGGTAGGATAGACATCTTAATAATATTCAGTTTTCCTATCCATGAACAAGGAATATTCTTCCATTTATTTAGGTCTTCTTTGATTTCCTTAAACAGTCTTGTATAGTTCTCGGTGTATAAGTTTTTTACCTCTTTAGTTAAATTTATTACTAAGTATCTGATTTTTTTATTTACTATTGTGAATGGTATTTGTTTCTTGATTTCCTCCTGATCTTGCTCATTATTGGTGTACAGAAATGCTACTGATTTTTGCGCATTGATCTTATAACCTGCGACTTTACTAAACTCATTTATGAGTTCTAGAAGCTTTGTTGTAGATCTCTCAGGGTTTTCTACGTATAGGATCATGTCATCTGCAAATAATGAAATTTTGACTTCTTCCTTTCCAATTTGAATGCCTTTTATATCTGGTTCTTGCCTCAGTGCTCGAGCAAGTACTTCTAAGACTATGTTAAATAGGAGCAGAGACAATGGGCATCCTTTTCTTGTTCCTGAGTTTAGAGGGAAGGATTTTAGGATTTCTCCATTGTAAACAATGTTGGCTTTAGGTTTTTTGTATATACTCTTTATCATGTTCAAAAAATTTCCTTGTATTCCAATCTTTTGGAGAGTTTTTATCAAGAAAGGGTGCTGTATTTTGTCAAATGCTTTTTCTGCATTTATAGATATAATCATGTGATTTTTTTCCTTCAATCTGTTTATATGGTGTATTACGTTGATTGATTTTCTTATGTTGAACCATCCTTGCATACCTGGAATAAATCCCACTTGGTCGTGGTGTATAATTTTTTTAATGTGTTGTTGAATACGATTCGCAAGTATTTTCTTAAGTATTGTTGCGTCTAGGTTCATTAGAGAAATTGTTCTGTAATTTTCCTTTCTTGTTTTGTCTTTGTTTGGCTTTGGTACTAGGGTAATGTTGGCATCATAGAAGGAGTTCGACAATGTTCCTTCTGTTTCAATTTTTTTGGAATAGTTTCAGCAAGATTGGTGTTAGTTCTTTCCGGAATGTTTTGTAGAATTCACCTGTGAAGCCATCTGGCCCTAGGCTCTTCTTAGTTGGGAGATTTTTAATGACTGATTCTATCTCTCTGCTTGTGATTGGTTTGTTAAGATCATCAATTTCTTCTTTCGTCAATATGGGTTGCTTATGTGTTTCTAGGAATTTGTCCATTTCCTCTAAATTGTCATTTTTGTGGAATATAGTTTTTCAAAGTATCCTCTTATGATAGTCTTTATTTCTGTGGGGTCAGTGGTGATATCGCCTTTCTCATTTCTTACTTTGTGTATTTGCATCTTCTCTCTTTTTTTCTTTGTTAGTCTCTATAAAGGTTTGTCAATTTTGTTGATCTTCTCAAAAAACCAGCTCTTGGTCTTGTTTATCTTTTCAAGTGCTTTCTTATTTTCTATTTCATTTAGTTCTGCTCTTATCTTTGTTATTTCCTTCCTTCTTCTTCCTGTTGGGTTACTTTGTTTCTGTTTTTCTAATTCCTTCAAATGTGCAGTTAGTTCTTCAATTTTTGCTCTTTCTTCTTTTTTGATATATGAATTTATGGCTATAAATTTCCCTCTCAGTACTGCTTTTGCTGCATCCCATAAATTTTGGTATGTTGTGTTATCATTATCATTTGTTTCAAGGTAGTCATTGATTTCTTTTGAGATTTCCTCTTTGACCCACTGTTTTTCTAAGAGTGTGCTGTTTAATTTCCAAATCGTGGTGTGAAACCTGGGCCTCTGTCCCTTGCAAATTTCCAGCTTGACTCCACAGTGGTCAGAGATATTGTTTTGTATGATTTCAATCTTTCTGAATTCATTGAGCCTTTCTTTGTGGCCTAGCATATGGTCTATCTTGGAGAATGATCCATGTGTGCTTGAGAAAAATGTATATCCTGCTGTGTTTGGGTGTAATGATCTATATATGTCTATTAGATCCAGCTCTTCTAATATACTGTTCAAATGTTTTGTTTCTTTAGTGATTCTCTTTTGAGATGTTCTGTCCAAGGTAGATAGTGGTGTATTAAAATCCCCCACTATAATTGTAGATGCATCTATTGTTTCACTTAGTTTTTCCAGCATTTGCCTCATGTATTTAGAGGCACCCTTGTTAGGAGCATAAATATTTATGATTGTTCGATCTTCTTGACAGATTTTCCCTTTCACTAAAATGTAGTATCCTTCTTTGTCTCTCACAATTGTTTCACATTTAAAGTCTATTTTGTCCGATATTAATATAGCTACTCCTGCCTTTTTTTGGTTATTGTTTGCTTGTATGATTGTTTTCCAGCCATTCACTTTCAATCGCCATGCATCTCTGGGTCTAAGATGTGTGTTTTGTAGACAGCATACGGATGGGTCATATTTCCTTATCCAATGTCCCAGTCTGAATCTTTTGATAGGTGAGTTTAATCCATTGACATTCGGTGTTATTACTTTCAAGGAATTATTTGTGTTAGCCATATTTTGATTGTATTTGTGTTTGTCATATTTTGTTTGTATTTTTTTTCCCTTCTTGTTTGTCTTTTTTTGTTGCTCTTACACTCTCCTCCAACTCTGCCTGTCCTGTTTTTTCCTTTCTTCCTGCAGAACTCCCTTTAGAACTTCTTGAAGGGGAGGTTTCTTGTTGGTATACTCTTTCAGTTTCTGTTTATCTGTGAATATTTTGAACTCTCCATCATGTTTGAATGCTAGTTTAGCTGGATAGAGTATTCTTGGTTGGACATTTTTTTCCTTTAGTACCTTGACTATATCATACCACTGCCTTCTTGCCTCCATGGTTTCAGATGAGAAATCAGCACTTAATCTTATGGAGCTTCCCTTGTATGTGATGGTTTTCTTTTCTCTTGCTGCTTTTAGGATTTTCTCTTTGTCTTGAGCATTGGATAATTTGACAAGTATATGTCTTGGGATGGGCCTGTGGGGTTTATGACTAGTGGAGTGTGCTGTGCTTCTTGGATATGTACTTCTGTCTCTTTCAGTAGATTTGGGAAGTTTTCAGCCATTATTTCCTGCAACACTCCTTCTGACCCCTTTCCCTTCTCTTCTCCTTCTGGAATGCCTATAATATGTATGTTTGAGCATTTTGCATTATCATTCAGGTCCCTAAGTCCTAGCTGGATTTTTTCTATCTTTTTATCAACCCCTTCTACTATCCGTTTGATTTCTGATGTACTGTCTTCCACATCACTAATTCTCTGCTCTGCCTCTTCTAGTCTGCTGATATTTGCTGCAAGTGTATTTTTGATTTCTTGAACTGTAGTGTTCATTCCCATCATATCTGTTATTTTTTTTGCGTATGTCTGCAATTTCCCCTCCAAGTGTTGTCTTCATGTTGTTAACCTCTTTCATTACTTCATCAAATTTGTTGGTGATAAATGTTCTGAGATCTTTCATTGCTTATGTCAAGTTCTGCTCCCCTTCCTGATTTTTGGTTTGTTGATTGGATTCAGCCATGTTTTCCTGATTACTGGTTTGGTTTGTAGATTTTTGTTGCTGTCTGGTCATCATATTATCTTGATGGGTTTAATCAGTTCCTTAGCTTCTTTGTCTAGTCTTGGAGATTAATTAGCTGTTGTTTTTGTGTAAGTTTTATATCTTCTCTTCGTCACTTTGTTCTTCTTATTCTAATTTCTTGTTGCTGGTTAAGTTCACTTTAAAGGAAAGTATTAGTGCCAGGGAAAGGCAATTGTGTAAGCAAGGAAAAAGTGTAAAGTAGTATTGGTGATATATGTTAACAAAGCAAGAATATGAGATCTGGGAGGATGGAGGTTAGATTCATGTAAATTGTGTAGAGTTATAGCAGTAGGTAGAGTACCTATTATGAGGTAGATGACTGAATATGGGAGGAATATGGTATGAGCTAAAAAGCTATTGTTTTCATGAGAGAGGGAAAGAGGAAAGAAAGGTAATAGTTTCAGGAGTGGATAAAAGACAGAAAATAAAACAAAGGTATTAGAAATTAAGAATTAGACACTTTGTGGATCAAAGAAAGGGAGGTGGGAGGTGGAATATAGGAGAGACAGTAGATGATGGTGGATATCAAGATGTAGGGGAAAGGGGATAGTGTAGGTAGCCTAAATCAGTTCACAGAGAAATGAGGCAGTGGAGGATGAGAAAACCCAGCAAATGTGGGATGTTCCCTGCCGTACCTATTGTATAATTGAGTTAAAATAAAATAAGTAGAAAATGAAGGACAAGAGGGAGAGAGAAAACAGAAAAAGAAAAGAAAAAAAAGAAAGAAGAGAAGAAATGAAGAAAGAAAAAAGGGGGTGGGCAAAGGGTGGGGAACAGGTAGGGAAAAAAGAAAAAGAAAAAAAGAAAAAAACAGATATACACGGACCACAATTGCAAAACCAACTACAGCAACAACAAGAAAAAAAAACCCTAAATAACTGAATTTAAAAAAAAAGACTTTCGGGGATACGCTGGGAGAAAAGACTAGGGGATAATGCAATATTAGCAATCAGGACATTAAAAAAAGTAAAAAAAAAAGATAAAATGAAAATAAAAACAAAACAAAATGAAACGATAAAGAAAAAACGCAAATGTAGGCTAGAGCATTCAAGTACCTCAGATGGACCTCAGGGCATGATGGATTCAGGGGTGGAAAGTCTGAGATATTGAAGGCTCAAGAGGTGTGGGACTCTGGGGTGTGGACCACCAGAGTTTAGGGGATTCAGACCTGGCAACCTGAAATCTGGTCAACAGGAAGCCTAGGAGCCCCACAGTGCAACACAGCCCTCAGGGATCCCCACAGCTGGGTGCCAGCCCTAAGGGGGAGGTCAGATCCGCAAACTCTATATTATGTCTGAACCCTGTAATTCACTTACTCACTAGGGTTTATGTGGGTATATCATCAATTCAGCATTTGGACAGCTCCCCCCCCCCCCCCGTGTTCCCACAAGACGGCCACGTGAGGGCGCCACTACAGCGCAGCCAATTTAATGACGCAGATCCGAAGCTGGGCCCGTGGGCTGGCCTTCAGTTGGAAACGCCAAAAACAGATTCCAAAACCGGAATTCCCAGGCTTCGCAAAATATTCCCCACTCGGCTTCCAGATGTGTCCCCCTCCCTCGCCGCACCCTGTAACACCCTCCCAATTACGTCCCTTTATTGCCAACAATCTAATTCCATTGCAGATCGGCAGTCGGGCTTGTGGGGGCGGGGCTCCAGGCGGAAGCACTATTATTTGTGTCCGCAATCAAACATTCCTCCGCTTCACAACAAAACACCGTCTGTCTCCCCAAATCAATCCGCACAGGTGTCCGGTCCTATTAACCCCCCAACAGCCCACCCAGGACTCGCAAACTCCCCAGCACTGCAGAGCCACCAAAAAGCGGAGCCCCCACACTGGTACCATGGCTCTACCCACCCCCAAAGAGGGAGCAACCCATGTGCAGATCTCACCTCCAGGAAATAGATCCCAAATTATATCTTATAGACCAATCGTCTCCATTACCTTTCCACCAAATCGATGCCCAGACACTTCCTGCTCTGCAAAAATCCCAAAAAAGCCCATCCTCAGAGAACCTCCAGCAGCGCCCATCTGCCTCTTCCCAGGAGAGATCGCAAGGCAAGTTCACTCAGCCACCATCTTGCTTCCTCCTCCCAACCTTGTTGATCTTCTCAAAGAACTAACTTTTGGTTTTGTTGATTGTATTTTTTTAAACAAATTAATTTTATTGATACATATTAATAAAACATAATTTATACAAAGTGTACAATTAATGGTATTTGGTATAATCACATAGTTATACATTCATCATTTAAATTATTAAAACATTTTCTTTCAATAATAATAATAAACAAAAAACAGACGAGAAAATTCCTAACCTCACAATCTCTGTTTCCCTTGCTGTATATAACTGCTATTTGTGGCTATTCTTGCACAATTATTTGTTTGTTTATTAAGCAGTTTTATTAAGATATAATCACATACCATATTATCTATCCAAAGTGCATAAAAAGTGTTCTATTGTAAAATTGTAAAATAAGTAGGAAAATAGATGAAAAGAAATTATAAATTTTAAAAGAGATTGCAAGGCCAGGTTAGATTTAATATAATCAATTATAAAAAATAGCATAGCAGCAAATCTTTATAAATGCAAATGATTCAAATATAATATAAATTAGTTATAATATAAATCTAATTTTTATATTACATCTCTAGCCATTGGATATTATAATCTCTAAGAATGAAATAAATGATCAGTTTAGTTATTTAATTTCCATATCATTCTTTCTGATAATCAAATTCCTATTTGGAATTCTTCATGTTATTGGAATGAATTACAGCAGATAGCAATTTGCCAACTCAAAGTTTTATGAGGCAGAAAAATGCAAAATCTTGTTAACGGTAGTTATGCTAAATCATTATTGATCAGATAGATTATTGTAATTAAAGAGTATGAATGGGAAAGGGTTAAAGAAAATGAAGTATCCAAAAATATGCCTCTTCCCTAGATTTCAAATAAAGCAAGTGTTTATTTTTTCTGGAAAAAATTACAGAATACTGATCACAGGAATAAATTTCCAGTTACACTGAGTAATTCTTATTCATATACTATAGTGTTATTTTACATTTATCTGGTCTACTCCAGTGCTTTTTTGGTTACTATTTGCATGGAACATCTTTTCCAACCTTTCTCTTTTAACCCGATTGTGGCCTTACTTCTAAGGTGGGTCTCTTGTAGACAACATATAGACAACTCATATTTCTTTATCTATTCTATCAATCTATGTCTTTTGATTGGAGAGTTCAATACATTAACATTCCATGTTATTACTGTAAAGGTATTACTTACTTCATCCACTTCATCCTTCAACTCTCTGTTATCATATCATTCTATGCTCTGTTTACCCTTCCTAATAATCTTCTTTTCTAAAGTCATCTCCAAATCTCTTGCTCATGTTTTTCCTCTCAGGCTGCAGTACAACCTTTAGTATCTCTTGCAAATCTGGTCTTTTGGTAACATATTCTATTAGTTTTTGTTTTTCAGTAAAGACTTTGAACTCACCCTCATTTCTGAATGACAGCTTTGCCAGGTACAAAATTCTTGGCTGGCAGTTTTTCTCTCCTAGTACCTTAAATACATCATACCATCTTCTTCTCTCCTCCATGGCTCCCGATGAGAGGTCTGCACTTAATCTTATCAAGTTTCCTGTGTACGTGATGTTTTGATTTTCTCTTGCTGCTTTCAGAATCCTCTCTTTATCTCTGATATTTGTTATTCTGAATAGCTGGTGTCTTGAGGCAGGTCTATTCGGATTTATTCTGTTGGAGTGTGCTGTCCTTCTAGGATATCAATATTTATGTCCTTCATAGGGGTTGGGAAGTTTTCAGTCATTATTTCCTCAAATATTCTTTCTGCCCCTTTTCCATTCTCTTTTGCTTCTGGGACACCAGTAATGCAAACATTTTTGTGTTTCATATTGTCATTCAATTCCCTGAGACTCTGTTCCATTTTTTCCCATTCTTTTCTCTTTCTGTTCTCCTGTCTTTTTCAGTTCTGATGTTCTGTCTCTGCACTAATTCTGTCTTCAAGCAATTCAAATCTGCTCATATGTGCCTCATAATGTATTTTATTCTCATCCATCTTGCCTTCCATTCCTATAAGGTATGTTACTTTTCTTTGTAGGTTTTCAAATTGTTCTTTATGTTCTCCTAGTGTCTTCTTAATATTCTTTCTTTCTTTAGTGATATTTTATTTAAATTCTTTGACGTGATTTAGGAGAGTTGTGTGATTATCACTGATTAATTGTATTAAATCCTGTATGTCCTCAGGATGTTTGGTTTGTTCTTTTGGCTGGGCCATCTCTTCCTGTTTCCTCTTATGGTTTGTAATGTTTGTTGATGTCTAGGCATCTGAATATGTTGGTGAACTTATTCTGATGGCTAGTTCCTCTCTCTTGCCTATTGTTTTTTTTTTTTTTTTTTCCACAGCTCTTCTTTGGTATTCAGTTCAACTTATTCTCATCCTTAAAAGTGCCCAGCTTAAGTTTTCAGAATCAGGCTAGGGACTCAATAGTGGGGTACAGATTTTCTCCCTGAGGTTGGATACAGAGAGTGTGACTAGTTTTTGTCCTTGCAATTTCTAGACAGACCAGCAGATGGCACTAGTTAATGTACCTTTCCATGGAAGTTTTTCAGTCTCAACTTTCTGTTTTCCGGTGTTGAATCTCCAGAATAGAGTTCAAAGCAGGCTCTGCTTGCCTAATTCACTGAAGAAAAGCACACCAACCTCCCCTCCCTTTTCCCTAGGAACAGTTGACAGAGGAAGATGTCTCTTCCCCTCTAAGTTGGGTGTACTGTGTCAGGTGTTTTTTTGTTTGTTTGTTTGTTTTTTAAAGATTTATTTATTATTTCTTTAATTCCCCCCCTCCCCTGGTTGTCTGTTCTCTGTGTCTATTTGCTGCATCTTGTTTCTTTGTTCACTTCTGCTGTCGTCAGTGGCATGGGAAGTGTGGGCGGCGCCATTCCTGGGGAGACTGCACTTTCTTTCGCACTGGGCGGCTCTCCTTATGGGGTACACTCCTTGTGCGTGGGGCTCCCCTACGCGGGAACACTCCCGCGTGGCAGGGCACTCCTTGCGTGCATCAGCACTGCACATGGGCCAGCTCCACATGGGTCAAGGAGGCCCGGGGTTTGAACCGCGGACCTCCGATGTGGTAGATGGATGCCCTAACCACTGGGCCAAGTCCGTTTCCCTGTGTCGCAGGTGTTTTACTCCAGCTTATTATCTTGGGGATGGAGAAGGGGAACCCTTCCTGGCCACCACAGTGTCTTAGTAACTTACATTTGTCATTTTGACTTCTTCATTTCTCTTCTGTCACCCTCCTGAGAGTTGTGTAGCACTGTCCTGGTTTGCTGACCCCAAAGCAAGTCCCTCAGACAGATTTTGGCTCTTTCTCCATTGTTTTTGTGAGAGAATTCAGCTCTGCCTATTAGTCTATTGTCATCTTCCCACAATCTCAATTCTATTTTTTCCCCTTAATTCACTTACTTCAGCTATAATCCTTTTCCTTTCCTGCTTGCTTTGGGATTGATTTGCTGTTCTTTTTCTAGTTCCTCTAGATGTATAGTTAGGTTTTTGATTTAGCTCTTTCTACTTTTTTTAATATTAGTATTTATGGCTCTAAATTTCCCTCTCAGCATTGCCTTTACTGTATCCCATAGGTTTTGGAATGCTGTGTTTTCATTTTCATTTGTCTTGGGATATTTAATGATTTCTCTTGCAATTTCTTGTTTGACCCACTGATTACTTAAGACTGTATTGGTTAATCTCCATATATTTGTGAATTTTCCTTTTTTCCACCTGTTATTAACTTCCAACTTTATGCCATTATGATTGGAGAAAGTGCTTTGTATAATTACAATCCTTTTAAATTTTTTTTTTAAAGATTTATTTATTTATTTAAATTCCTCCCTCCCCTGGTTGTCTGTTCTTGGTGTCTATTTGCTGCGTCTTGTTTCTTTGTCTGCTTTTTTGTTTCTTTGTCAGCTTCTGTTGTCGTCAGTGGCACGGGAAGTGTGGGCGGCACCATTCCTGGGCAGGCTGCACTTTCTTTTCACACTGGGCGGCTTTCCTCACGGGCGCACTCCTTGCACGTGGGGCTCCCCCACGCGGGGGACACCCTTGCGTGGCACGGCACTCCTTGCGCGCATCAGCGCTGTGCATGGCCAGCTCCACACGGGTCAAGGAGGCCCGGGGTTTGAACCGTGGACCTCCCATATGGTAGACGGATGCCCTAACCACTGGGCCAAAGTCTGTTTCCCCCTTTTAAATTAATTTTGATCTGATTTGTGACCCAAAATATGGTCTATCCTAGAAAACAATCCATTGGCATAGCACTTGAGAAGAACATATATCCTGCTGTTTTGGGGTATAATGTTCTATAAGTGTTTGTTAAATCTATTTCATTTATCATATTATTCAAGCTTTCTGTTTCCTAATGTATCCTCTGTCCAGATATTCTATCAATACTGAGTGTGGCGAGTTGAAGTCTCCAACTTTTATTGTAGAGATGTCTATTTCTCCCTTTGTTTTCCAGGTTGTCTCATGTGTTTTGGAGCACCTAAGTTAGGTGCATAAATATTTATTATTTCTTCTTGGTGAATTGTCACTTTTCTTAATATATAGTGACTTTCATCTCTTATGACAGCTTTGCATTTAAAAACTGTTTTGTCAGATATTAATATCACTACTCCAGATCTTTTTAAATTAGTATTTGTGTGGGATATCTTTTTCTAAACTTTCCCTTTCCTATTGATTATGTCCTTACATTTGAGGTGAGTCTCTTTTAGGCAACAAATAGATGGTCATATTTTTTATCCATTCTGTCAGTCTATGTCTTTTGATAAGGACATTTAATCCATTAACATTCAATGTTGCTAATGTAAAAGCATTACTTTCTCTTTCCATTTAATCCCTTGACTTTCTGTTTTCACATTTTAATATTGCCTGTCTTTTAACCCTTTCATTTACTCTTCCTTATAATTTTCATTTCTATACTGTTCTCCAAGTCTCTCAATCTTGCCTTTTCCTTTCAGTCTATCACAAACTTTTTAGTATCTCTTGTAGATTTGGTCTCTTGGTAGCACACTCTCTTAGTATTTTCTTTGTTTGTCTGTAAAGACTTTAAATTTATCTTCATTTCTGATGGATGGTTTTGCCACATAAAGAATTCTTGGGTAGTAGTTTTTCTCTTTCAGTCCCTTAAATACATAAGACCATTTTTTTCTTGCCTCCATGGTTTCTGTTAAGACATCATCATTCAGTCTTATTGTTGAGGCTCCCTTATAAGTAATACATTGATTTTCTCTCACTGCTCTCAGAATCCTCTCTTTATCTTGGGAAGTTGAAATTCTGAATAGTAGATGACTCAGAGTAGTTCTATTCAGACTTATTCTGTTTGGGGTACATTATCCTTATTGAATATTAATATTCATGTATTTCATAAGGGTTCAACAATTTCCAGTCATTAATTCCTCAGTTATTCTTTCTGACTCTTTTCCATTCACTTCTCTTTCTGGGATACTGATAATGTGTATGTTTGTATGTTTCATGCTATCATTTAATTCCCAATTAATTCCATTCTTTTCTCTTTCTTTTCTTTTTTCTTTTCAAGTACAGATTCTCTGTCTTCCAATTCACTGTTCTGTCCTCAGCTAATTCAAATCTGCTATTATATTCTTCTAATATATTTTACATCAATATATATTTTATATTAATATATTTTATATATATCTCATCCATTGTGTCTTTCATTCCCATAAATTCTATATCTTTTCATTGCGGGTTTTCAAATTATTCATTATGCTCACACAGTGTCATCTTCATATGCTTTATCTCTTTAGTCATGTTTTCCTTCAACTCCTTAAATTGAGTTAAGTTTTGTGTGAATATGATTAGTTGACTTAAATCCTGTGTCTCATCTAGATTTTTGGTTCATTCCTTTGGCTGGAACATATCTTCCTCTTTCTTAGTATGGATTGTTATTTTTTATTGATCTTTAGGCATCTGATTGTGTTGCTGATTTTTCTCTGTTGATCAATTTCTCTTTCTTTTTTAGTGTAAGCATTAAAATACTTTATTTGCTGAAATATGTATAACATTTATCTAAATATTAAACAAAAGTTTAGCAGCAGCAACAAGAAATAGCAAGTGTTTGAAAGTCTCTTCAATCCAAGTTATCCTGATGATTCCTTGAAGCAAGAACTTGAACCTGTTCAGGTGCTTGATAATATGAAGTCTTAAAGATATATGAAGTTGTCTTGAAATTTGCAGGCACAAAGCACTAAAGTGTGCCATCATATCAAATGAAGCAATGACCACTGCTATCCAAAGTCAGTTACTGGTAATTATAGCTTCCTGCCACATGGTGATCTGTGGGTCTGTGGTTTCTCTCTACTTTCTCCTTGGACTCAGCTTTCATGAGAAAGCATCTGCGATTTGGACATTTCACAACTGTGGGCCTGTAAACTTTTATCATAATACATGTCCGGTTATAAAAGCCAGCACATTTCTGGTTCTTTGCATTGGCAAACTAAGACAGCTGGCATCAAACGCTCAGAAGAGGGATGTCTGTCTCCTGGAAAACAGGCAGGACAATCAAAATCCTATAAGCAGGGGAACTCCAAAGCAATTAAAAAACAAGAGCTTAGGACAAGACAGAGGCCCAGAAAAATAGGGAAAACCCTGTACAATGCATTTATGTTGGGCAGATCTTCCTGATAGGAGGACTGGAGCTCAAGGAAATCTCTGTCTTATCTCCATCTGTTTACAAAATCAAGTAGCAGACAACAGAGTAAATAAATCATGGATTAACATTTTAAAATATTAAAATGTCCAGTGTGTGACAAAAGATTACAACACAAACATAAAAACAGGAAATGATGATGTATCCACAGGAAGAGGATAAAAATCCAGAAAAGACCAAGGGAAAAAACCATAATGTGGACATACCAAACAAAGACATTTTAAATAAAGGCATTATATCAATGATTCTCATGGAGATGAAGGAAAAGGCAGAGAAGGAACTAAAGGATATTAGAAAAAATAAATAAATGAGCAATGTGAGAATCATAGTAAAGAGAGAATTTTTTAAAAGAACCCAAACAGAACTATTGGAGATGACCAAAAAAAACCAACACAAAACACCTAAAAACAACACTAACAACAACAACAACTGTAATGAAAAATGCCCAGAGGATTTTAAGAGCAGTTTGGACCTAGCAGAAGAAAGAATCAGTGAACTTGAAGACAGAGGAAAGTCTTATAGAGACAAAATGGAATGTGGCCAACATCACCCTAATACCAAATGTCTGAAAAGACAATAAAGGGATTGGAGATTTGGACCTGAAGGGTATTGGGAATGAAAGAAAGAGAAAAGGGAGAAAAAGGAAACAAAGAGAAAGAAAGAGTGAGAGAAAAAGAATGAGAGAGCTGGGATCAGGGGGTCTGCGAGTAGAGACTCATCAGAAAACTTTATTGTTTACAAGGGGGCTCTCTATATACCCCAGTCTACATGATAAGCAGCA